>NC_066362.1:55058878-56477003 GCF_013377495.2 Cygnus atratus | reverse complement strand
TTTTCTGGAGGCTTGTGAAAGATCATTAAGAAGTGGTTTCTGAAAGCCCAATATTAGTTTTTCAGTGTTTAACTGGGGGTGTCTCCTTCCTACTCAGTGTGAATAATGGCAGAAGAGTTGCCTTGCTGGTCAAGGATCATCTCACTGGTGTCAACACACGTCATCTCACTGGTGCCAACACACAAGTCTGTCTGCTAGATCGGGTGGTTTTGAACATCTGGAGTGGTGAAAATGAATTAATAATTGCTGGCTTTTATCAAGGTGAATTGTGGAGCTGGGTAGTAAGTGAAATTGTTGTTAGCAGCCTGAGGGTCTAGATGTATAAGCTGGCTGCATCTAGAGGGAACTTCTGACTTGGGTACAGTGGAGGGAACAGAGACAATTACTTGAGATAGGTGATTCAGAAGAAATCATTGTCCTTGAAAACAAACTGGATGGTACAAGATATTGGTGAACCTGAGAAAATGGAAACTATTCTTGGGAGACAATCTTGTGGGCTATTGTTTGTGGGGATAGCTAGGGAGTGGGAAAAAAAAAGGGAAAGAGAGCACCCTCTCCTGAAAGAGGAACTGTGGAGAGCTAGAAGAAGAGCATAGAAGAGCAGAAGGTACATAAGAGCTTGGGGAAAGACTGAAAACATCTCTGGTGGGGAATGCTTCATAATTTCTGCAAGAGCTCAAGAAAGACAATCCTGATGGGAGCACTGTGTCTTTAAGAAGATCTTGGTAGAAAAAAAATGCTTCTGAGTTTAAGAGTAAGCTTAAGTTCTCACATGTTGGGCTATTAAGCTTCAAAATCAGGTATACAGTTCAGAGCTTTCCCAGAACAGCGTCAGGAGTGTCCAAATGTTTGGTGCCAAGGGATTTCTGAGTATCACATCTGAAACAAACCTGAGACGTGTCCTTCTTTGAGAAGTGGAAGCAGATAAAATCTCTACGGTGCTAAAATACTGGGATCACAGAGGGGAAGTACAGCAAGCTTGAATTCTGCTTTGCTTTGTGTAAAGCAATGGGCAAAGGCTGGAAAAAAAATTACATGGCTGCTGTATTTTTGACAATAGTCTGTTGTCAAACACCTAGGAAATCTAATACTCTAACTGCAGAGATGGCTAATTATGAGACTGTAATACAGATTTGCATATTCTTGTGTTAAAAATAGAAGGAATGAGTAACTATGTTTTTTACATAAAAATACAAAAGTCAAGTGAGAAATGTCAAGAGGATACCAGGTCAGAGAGCTATTTTTACAGTTTTAGGGAATTAATGATGTTCCTGGTAAAACACCAGATGGCAATTATCTAATAGCAGGGACAAATATATGAACCATTTTCTGGGAAGGGCAGGAGGCCAGAACAGTTATACATGTGGATGTCTTTAAGGCACAGAGAAGGTCTAAGCATAGGTCAGAGAAGAAGGGTCCCAAATGCCCCATCACTATTGATCTTGAGACTGTTCTTCCTCCTCCTATAAAGCCAAAGCATCTCAGAAGTCTTGCACCAGCTCACTGGAATTAAAGTCAGGTGAGCAGAAGTGCTGATGGAGAGGCTATCTTCCTCCTTCACAAGTCTGGGAAGGGGGAGTCAGCCTCTTCTCTGGGATTTATGTCAGCACTAAGAACAAGTTCCATTGAAATAGAAGCATTTCAGATTACTTAGAAACAGATATTTATTTATTTTTTTCTTGGTGACATAAAATATTTTCTTCTCTGCTTGCTGTGTCAGCTCTGTTTCTGGCCTGGATTTCTCAGGGCACTTATGTTTGCCTTCATTTAGTGCTTGCCTTAGGGTACGATTTTGGCAAGCTGACAGTTGGCATGTGTTGTGCACCCAGGGCATTTCCCTGGGAAACAGACTCTCCAATAAAATCTGTTCCACACAGATAACATTTAGATCTGAGGAAAAACAACAGAAAAGTATGGCCAGGGGCCTTTGGCAACTTCGGAGAGAACCAAAGCTCCTGGCTACAGCTGCTCAAAAGAGGCTAAATTAACTAGAAAAGAGGGAGGCTTTCTGCAAGCTTTTAGTCTTGGAGGAAAGCTAAAGAAGTGAGAAGTGAAGGTAGTTTGAAATCCTCACCTGCAAGCCTGCAAGGACAGGAAAAGGTAGGAGGAAAAATGTGAGGCAGTTGCCATGGGGAAACTCGTCTTTTGGCTAGCTGTGAGAAACTGCAATATGAATGTTATCATGGGAAATGCACAATAGACTAGGGATGCAAATGGAAGAGGCAAAGGGGAGATCTAGAGTAGCTGAAGTTTTGGAGACCCCAGCTGATACCTTCATGGGTAGACAAAGCTGAGTCTGCCTTCAGGAAATCTTTCTGAGAGCAGCAAATCAAAGTCAGTCTGGTTACCCGTGAAACAATGTGGATGGATTATCTGGTGTCTAAAGGTGCAAACATCAATTGACTTTTCCTCTTTAGATGTGACACCTTTCATGTCTCTCTCCTCTCTGGATACTAACAGTAACTTACTCTTCTTCAGGGCCATCAATGGCAGTTTTCACGAGCTCAAAATATTTCAGACGAGTGAGTTAATTTAGCTGAAATCAACAAGCGAGACCAAAAGTTATGTGTGGTAGATGCGTGGAAAGGATAAACAAGTAGACACACAGAGTATGATTGCATAAGTACGGTTGTTTTTTTCACTTCAGAAAGCGGTCCAAAATCTGTTTGGTGGCAGATGAAAGGCAGACTGTGATTGCCGCCACTGCTGCTCAGGATGAAATCCTGCAGAAAGTAAGTATGGCTATTAGAGTAAGAAGCCTATGACAAGACATACCCTGCATCTTTCACCGGTGTAGGAGGCAGCTTAGAAGTGGGATACATGTACCAGGCTGACGATCCTTAAGGTCATACAGAAAAAAAAAACAACATGACTACAAGGAGATACACATATTGCTTACCAGTAGGAAATTCAAGAGAAGAGGTTAAAGATATCCTTATACAAGGATCAGAAATCAGTGACACTGAAGAAACAAAGGCTTGTGTAAATGAGATGTATCTGTCAATTCAAAGACAGCCCACATCGAGGACCTTCAAAAAAAAAAAGAGAAAGTTCCCTGGAGTAAAGTCAGCATAGTTTTGTGTGGGCTGGAAAAAGGTATGTACCCTTTTTCTAATGTATTATACTCACTCATCTGTAAGAACCTAAAAACAGAAAACAAGAAAGCCTGTGTAATTAGGTACCGATGACAAAATTTAGGGCTAGCAGAGGAAAATGGAGTAAAAAAATCCAGTCCTGAGCTGGATCACCAAACTGAGTATCACTTCAAAGATGTGATGTGGCACATCTCTTGAAGGGAAACAGTGGCAGCAAAGAAATTGCAAGAGTAGCTCTGCAGTTGTGCAAGCAATCCCTGTTTGGCTGTATGCAAAGAAGAAGGTGGCAACTTTTACTGCAGACCAGAGGCAAGTGAGATAAGCAGCCTTAAGATGTCCATTTTACACCAAATGAGCTATAGAATGCAAGAATCAGCAGTTTGAGAGCCTGCTGCTCCTGCTGTGTTGGGGCACACGCTTTCTGACAACCCATGTACTCAGACGGGCCTCATTATATCCTTCCTCCCAGAGCCCCACTGATGTTTTTGGAAGATACAAAACACCACTGATGTTTTTTATCTCAGAAACAGCCTTCCTTTTACTCACTGAAGTTTCATAACCGGCTAAGCTCTGTTTCTTGTGTTTCGAGACTTTGGAGGATTAGATGGGGGTTGTTTCTGGTGATTGATTATCTGTGAGTAAGGAGCTCAGTTGAAGATATCAACCACAATTTAGGTTTTCCTCATATTAAAGTATTTAATCTCAGTCTCTTAGGACAAAGGAAAAGCTGTTTGTATTTCCAGTCTGAACTGGCTGTCATTTGAACAGTTAAGGAAATATTTTAGGCCTATGGTAGTTAATAGGTAAAACTCATTGAAAGTAAAATTCAGCCTGTGGCAAAATGGAAATAGGCATAAGAATTGCATGCCTGAAAAATCAGGACCTTCGTGCTGATGTAAAACATGCAAATTCTTTAAAGCACGTCATCTAAGTCAATGTCCATTCATGCTATATCTTTACTTCAACTACTTCAGAGAAAATAACAGATTTCTTCCAGATACTATTACCTTTCCCTTAAAGCTACAGGTACTGTAAAAATAAGAAGAAATCCTGTTTTTGATACCTGTTGGTTTCGCAAGATTCAGCTGAGTTCTTCTGCAGTACATGGAGGCTCATTGAGTTATTTCTGAATGTTTTAGAAATTGCAGTTAAATATTTTTTTGTAAGAGAATTATTGAAAACACTATCTAATTTGAAAGGCTGACAAGTTCAGCAAGCTAAGCTGGTAAAGTTGTCCTTCCAGGGAGAAGAAAATGAAAAATACCTAATAAATCTGAACCATCCCTTCCAGGCAGGAGCTGGTCCCAAAAATCCTATGACCACTGCCCAGAGCCAGCACTGAATTCTCTGTGATCACTCTTCCTAAAGCTTTGCACAGCATCATGTGGAGAGGCTGTCATTTTGATGACAGCCAAATTATTTCTAAACTGCCTTGTGGGGTCTTTCTGTCAATTAAAGTATTTTAGCACTTTGTGGGAGTGGGCTTCCTCATGGACTATGAATGGGGCTCGCTGCCCAGGCAGCACAAGCCTGCCACGGCTTTTGATACATTTTCAGAGCTGGTTGCTTTCCTCTGGGGAACAAGTTGAGTGGAGGCATTGTTTCTTTCCCTCAAAGAGCATGAGAATGAACCCCTTGGGCACCACGGGAGCCAAATACCCATGTTTGTTAGCAGTGTACAACAGCATGAGCCCTAGTTGTACACCTATGCTGTAGACTGTTGACTTTTGAGTTGGAAAAATACAGCAAGAGCAAAGGGAAGGCAAAACAGACCAACAACAGAGATATCACTGCAGCATTTTAGACTCCAAGGGACTTGTCAAAACAAAGTGCATGTTGCAATTTTGTAAGTATAGCGTGTGTGAACTAACATTATGTAAACATAGAAATATGTCAGCCATATGAATATTCTTATAAATTCCTTGTAACTGCTGGGAACATGTCTGCATCACCAAACCCCTCATGTGTGTCTGGGTCTTGCCCAAGGGACCACAGGCTGATTGATGAACTTTTTTATTCCATGGTGTTGGTAAGGTTGGTGGTGCTTTACAACTGCAGCAGAGCAAGAGATCCCATCCAGAATGCTATAATGACTGTCTTGTATTGGCTGCTTAATACCCATATGGATCACTCTTTTTTTTTTTTCTTTTTTTTTTTTTTCCCATGCAATTTGCAACCCATAGTGCTGGCCAAAATCTTGCATCTCCACATCAGCTGAGTGGGAGTTCAGCACAGACCCTTCACCCTGCAGATTGTTTTAGATGATGTCATTCACTGCCTTCCAAATCATGCGTAATGTTCTCAGTTCTGTCTGTAAGTTTTACACCATCTTTCCCTCCCAAGCCCAGGGTAAAACCATGAATTTTTATCTTCTATGCCTAGCAAAACATTTAATTTACTACCTGTGAGCCAAGTCACTATTTAACAGACATATACTAGAGAAAGCAATTGTTTTTTCAACAGTTCAGCAACAGGAATCTCTTCTTGGAACCAAAAATCTTGATTTAAACATTTCAAAAAACATATTCTGAATACTCTGGAAGCTATGTGATGCATAACTCATGACCAATTTTCTTATGAGTGGGGAGAAGCAAGGCAAAATTAATTTAACACACATAATGAGAAAAAAAAGTAGACTTTGTAAGGAAGCATTGCAGTTGGCAAGTATCTAGTCAGTCTTGTTGCCATTCCGTAGAGGCTTCCTACATTTTCAACAGTGCTGTCGTGTGCTGACAGTTTCAGAGGTCGAGTGGTACATTAGCCATAGGCACCAGTGGGCAGTTGATAGTGTGGAAAGGCAAATGGCACTGCAAAGCCCATCTGCTTGAAGCTAGAACAAAGACTAATTCCTGCCAGAAAAGCTGTTTATTCTGTGTACATCATGGGACTGAAACACAAAGCTCTCTCTGCCTGTGGCTCTCTATTGCTGCCTGAAATCAGTATGTCACTAGGAGGAATCCTGTCTCTCGTGACAACTATCACATTGATCAGTGCACCACAATTTGAACTGGGAAATCACTGCACTTAAAAACAAAAGTTATTACAGCTTGTGTTAGTGCATCAGCATCGGTGACTGAGGGTTGTGCAGGTCTGCATCTGGAGAGGAGCTGCATAAAGGTTAAGAGGATCTTTGCAAGAACTCTGAAGAGATACTTTTACAGTATCAGCTTTGCAAATGCAGAAGAAGCCACACGGTCTAAAGCACTGAACTGTCAAATATTTCATATCTAGTTTTAAAGGTGCTGGCTTTGAGGGAGTTGTGCATTCGTTTAGCTGGCCACCTTATAGCCTGTGACATGTTTGAACTCTTGGTCTGAAACAAGTGTCCTGCAGCTCCCTGAATAGAGAGGCTGCAATGGAAAGTGCCAATACTTTCTAAAATATGAAAAAAATGTAACATTGTGGGGGAAAAGATGATTAAAAATAAGTGTTTGCCCCCTTGGTACAAAGTATAGGTAAAAGTAAAATTCAACACTCTCTGTCTTTCTTTATCTTTAGCTGACAGGCAGCTATAAATTCGTGTCATTTGCCTTATTGTTAAAAAAAAAAGCAAAATAAAGAAGACTTACACATTTATTTTTAGTTCACCTCATTAAATTCCATGGTGCATAATAGGGTTAAACTTGGCCCTGAGAATTGGTTTGTCCTGAAAAGTCTGCTGTAACTAATAATGGATTTATATCACATTGCTCGTTTTAAGATGTAAATGGGATTAGTTGGTTTTCATTGTGAAGCTTTTTCCAATTAAAGTGATTTTTTTTTTTCCAAAACAAGGATTTTACTGTTTGAATAAATTTTTCTGTTAAGCAGAAAAAAGATACCTCAAGATCTTGAGATTGCAAGATTTCTTCCTCCCTCCCTCCCTCCCTCCCTCCCTCCCTTCCTTCCTTCCTTCCTTCCTTCCTTCCTTCCTTCCTTCTTTCTTTTTCCACAAGTTGAAAAAGGAGATACCTTTCTGGCAATAAAATATCTGTTTCTTTACAAAGACATTCAATCTTTGTTTTGAAAATGGAATGTATACAGTTTTTGCTATAGAGATCTTCAATAATAGTGCTTTCTTCTCTTTTCTTTTCTCCCCCCCCCCTTTTTTTTTTAACCCCATAAAACATGTCTGTGTGCAAAGTTAAAAAGTCCCATTAAGTGGGTATTATTCCTATTCTAGGTCTTGTACAAAATACAATTGCTGGCACATTTGTTTCATTAATTCCCTGTACAAATATACCTTCTACTCAATTTAGGATCATGAAAGACACAGGGATTAGCAATGTATTTAGGTTAACTAAATCCTTAGGCAATTTAAAATGGAAAATATTATCACAGGTTGGGTGCTAAATCTACCAAATTTTTGACTAACTGGTTAATTATTTGCTTCAGAGAATCCCTAAACCTATTTGTGAGAGCTTTGACAATGACTGCAATCTCCAAACCAGAAGGGCATGTGTGCATTGCCCTTCAGAGTGAGGGAAAATGCAAAGCAGCTCAGGAATTTTGGAATTTCTTGTTAGAGGGGCTTTGCTGAGAGGACAGGTACATACACATGGTTAGGAGGAACAGCTCAAATGGAGAAGAAGAGAGAACAGTGATCAAGCACAATCCCTTCATACAGAAAATGTATCTAAAGAGACAAAATGTGCCCAAAGACGAGATGAAGGGGAAGAGGGAGGGAGTGAAAGACCGGTTGTGAGAAGGTGCACAGCTGAAGGGCTGTGGTGCAGGGAGCAGATATACTGACTGCTTCTTCCTGCCTCCAAAGCAACAGGACTGTGATGCATCCCGCTGTAGCTATAAGAGTGTGTTCAAAGGCATAAGCCTCTGTCACCCGAATGTTTTTTTTTTTTTTTTCCCTGACAAAAACAGCCTGCAAGACCTTAATGCTTTGGACAGGCTGCTGAGGCTGGAAAGTATTATATTGTAAGGGGCGCAACAAGCACTGCAGGGGGGTGATGAGGGGGAGATGGGGATGGGTGGACCTTTTTCACAAAAAGAAATCTGTGCTGCCAGATGTAAATAGGATGGATGAGTTTTCTGATCAGCAAGAGGCATCTGGCTTTGTGAGATGCTCTACTTGACTCCTCAGTTATCAAAAAAATGTATCTAAAATGTGATAGCATGTCACCTTGGGGAGCAGGGGTGACCACTGAAATGTTTTTAGAGGTGTTAAAGTCTCTTGGCAATATTTTGTTCTTAGTTGATTTTCTAGTTTTAAAAACATGTTTTATTTATTTATTTTTAAATGATTCCATCAGAAATTAGGCCTTAGTAGCTATTTTTAAGTTACTATGGCTACCTGCACTTGTCCAGCAGCAAGGAGGGTCAAGCTGACTCTAAAGGAAGGGTCTTTGGCCAGGCAGTACAGGACATAGGTGTGAAAGGGAAAGGACAGAAGAAAGAGCAGGAGGACAATTGACAAGTTGGAATGAGAGGCTGTGGATGTGGGTGTGGGGGCAGCTCCTCACAGTTATTTACCTATCTGTCACAGCAGATCTTCCAGTCATCTCTACAGGACATGTGACTTCCAAAATCTGTGAAGGAAAAGTAATTATCCCACCTCAGTGGCTCCAACTTTTTATAGAAGCCAGTTAGTTCGAAGCATTTTCTGTTCAAAATTAAATTAGAAACAGGCCTTTCAAAACAGCTGAAGTACTGAATGTCTCAGTATGATGCTTCCACACGCATGTATGTGCTTTCCGCATGCAGCTGGCATTATTCCCAGCCTTTCCAAAACCAATGGCCTACTTCTGGGTGGTATTTTTTTTTTTCCTTCAAAAACCTACCTCAAATCTCTGTAATGTTTTGAATTTCCAGGATCATTATAATTATGTTTTTTAAGGCTGGTCTGAATTAACACAGGCAGCCAAGTTTTCAAGTTGGTAAAATTTTTACATGCTGAAGGAAATGGAATGATAGATTATTCCAGCATGAAATATTTATTTTTTGAAACTGAGAGATGACAACATAATACAAGCTTTAACAGAAATGAGATCCTCCTTATATATCTGCTTTCATCAGAATGTGATAGTTCACTAGCAGGAGACTTGTATAAGGGAGGAGGAAAATAGGGTAATACATCGCTATCTTCTCTGGCCATGTGTTTTCCAGTTTTATGTTCTATGTAGCTGTGTGTCTATTTAGCTATCAAGTTGCATGCTAGGGCTTGGATTGACATGAATATGTATCCTGCAACACTTTCTCTTCTCTCACTATTTCTGGGGTGATGGAAAGATTTCAGATGGGTGAAGGCCTCTTTGAGGAAACAAAGCAAAGTGCCAGGGTGTTGTTTTTGAAGTGGAATGCACCCAACAGCAGGTAGAAACCCAAATTTCATTGCTCTTCTGTTTCTTTTACATGGAAGAAGAGCTCTGCAGTTAGGATGCAGTTGCATGTTAGAGTGTTAGGGGTCTGATGTATTTCAGGATTGCCATTTTTACTTTTATGTGTGTTTTATATCTGCTTTTTTCCTTTCTGTTTTGGCCAGAAGATTCCTTCAGGGCTGCAGAAGGTCATCAGTATTCCTGGGAATAGATTCATTGGGAGAGAGTAAAAATAGGATGTAGCCTTCTCCTTAGCCTTCGTTAGTGCTGCCTGATGAGATACGTGCGCTCCTGATCATGAGACAGGAGAGCTATCATGGTGCCATGCAGCCAGTGCCTCCACATCAAGGCTGCATCTGGCCCCGTTTGTGAATTGCTCTCATTTGAAAGGAAATCATCTGCTGGCCCTTTATTTTTCAGATGGATCATGGCAAATGGAAATAGCTGGATTGTGCCTGGATTTCTGCAGCAGGATTTCCTCTCCAGATGTGCTGCTTTGCTGAAGCAGACCAAAAATATTTCCCCTTTTCTTCCTTTTCTCCCTCACCAAGATTCACAGCCAAGATCTCAACATCAGTACTTATTTCAATGAAACAGTTAATGCTATGTTTTAACTGCTGAGGGGTTTGGCTGACCAAAGAGACTATTAAACAAAACATGTCTAGCTTGACAACTGTTTTTTAAAATCATGGCAGATGATAGTCTTCATGTTTTTCTGCAATATTTTTGAAAGTTCAGTGAAAAAATGGGGAAAAAATACTATATTGTCTTCTTTTTAACCTTCTGGAGCTGAAACAAAAAGGGGGAGGGGAGGGAAGGGAGGTGACTTGGTCTTTCCTGACAGGTTCCCAGTCTAAAAGTCAGTATTGATGGGGTAGTCACTGGGAGAGCCTTTTCTGCCCTCTCCAAAAATAAAGGTAGCAAAATCAGGCATCAGTCCTTGAGGGGATGTTAGCAAAGAATAAGAACTGACATTTCGATTGGAGTGTCTATAAATGGCTGTTTGTCATTACATGATGTGCATTGTTTAAGATTTTACATATGCCCCCGGAGGCTTTGAGAATCTGCCATTTCTTGTAATAATGACTGAGCTTTCCAAAGTGGATTATATGAAGCACAATATTTCAGGCTAATTTTGAGCACAGCGTTTACTTTGGAAGGTTGCAAGCTATTTAAATATGCTCCAAAATGGTTAAGCTAGAGCTGTCTGATGAAGCATTTCAGGCTTTCTGAAACAGAATTACATGAGATATTGTTTATGAAAAAATTCAACAAAAATGTTTTGCCTTGCACAGTGTAGAAATATTTACTTATTGCAGAGGCAGAAAACAAAAATAATTTTGTAGTTCAAACTTCATACATCTAGATGCTCTACCTCAGTACCTTCTTTCAGAAGGGCTTGTCCCAGGAAGCCAGAGTCATTTTTTAAGTGAGAGCCCCTGCAAAGTAAAGGATTTTGGTTACAGTGTCACCCTACCTGTGATAACTGGTAGTTCAGCCAGTCACTAAACCAGTGCCTCTGTGTGAAGGCGTGGGTACTGCTGAACTTCCTTGGCAATGCAGCCTGGCTCCTTGAACCCTTCATAAATATGTTTTGTGCACTTCTTCCCTCTTGCACTTGTGGGTGGTGGAGCCGTCCTGCAGTAAGGGCTGGCTCCAGGTCCCATTGCGCCTCTCCCTGCCTGACACCTTTGCCTCAGGCTTTCCCTCACTTGCTTTGCCTTGGGTCCTGTCCCAGATAAGCATCTGTGAAGTACCATGTGCCAAAGCCACGAGAGATTACTGTGGGGGATTACATGACGGAAGCCCTGAGAGCCCCACATGGATGTGAGTAGGAGCACTGCATGGATGCGCCCATTGCCACGCATGGTGGTCAGGATGGGTGCTGGCTGCATGGCAGTGGGGCAGGGAACAGAGCAGGTGGTGCTGCACACAAGGAGCGAGGGGTGAAGGCAAATGCTGTGTACATAAAGCTTGCCCCGTGCCTCCTGGCTGTCAGGCAGGGTTTTGTCAGTGCTGACAGCCCGTCCCTTTCAAGAGCATCGAATTAATCCCAGCATTATAATAAATCTCAAATCGAACCATGACTCATAAAGAAGCCACAACATGTCCTTGTTACCTTCTACGTGAGCCTGTCTCCTGTCTCATCTAGAAGAGCTCCTTAACCAGCTCTCTGTGAGCAAACAGATGGGAAGCGAGTGAAGCCAGCAGTCGTCGTTCCCTCTGGTGCCTCAGCCGCTCTTGGCTGTGACACAAGGAGGCTCCCAATGGTGGGTTTTACATGACAATTTAATTTTAAAGAAAGAGGACACGTATGTTTCTGGCAGTTGTGCAATTAGTGCTGTTCTTCGGCAGACCCACCACAGTTCCTTATGATTCTTATAAAGGAAGTTAGAAATGACAGGCAGATTTTAGCAGGCAGCAGTTTTCCCGGTTCAGAGTCAGAGCCCTTGCTGGTCTTAAAAAGCTGACAGTGGTCAGTCCCAAGAAGGTGGCTTTGTTTTCATTCCCTTCAGTCTTATGGGCCTTTGATTTCTACACCCAGAAATGAGTTATGCATTAAGGACTGGCCCAGGGAGCAAGAATATAAGGGGGGAATGTGGGCTATTGCTTGTGGACTGGTTACATACAGACTGTGTCTCAGCATTGTTTTGTTTGAAGTCAAATTAATTCTGTGTTCATCCCAAACCTTTATGCCTCTACTGTATTGGTATTAGAAATAAGAACTTCTGAAAACTTGCAGAAAACTTTGACAGAATAGGAGAAAAGTCTTTACATCATTTAAAATTTCTCCTAATTTTAACTATTCTCTCTGCCAGCAGATTTTGTGAGTGTTGGGCGGGGCGGGGGGGTGGTCAGGGAAGATGTCCATCTCAAGTCTGTGTGAGGGCAAGGGGGCGAGGAGAATAAAATCAATAATGCAGAAAAAGCATCTAGTCTAATTCTGGTAAGTCAACTGAATTACAAGGGCTGCACCTCTGCTTTCACCCTGGGGTGGATTTGCCTTTTCTGAAGACATAGAGGAGCCCTGACAAGCAGCAGCCCACCTTGGGGGAGAGCAGACAGTTTGTGCTTCAGAAACCAGCAGCCACAGAAGATGGGGTATGCTGAATATCAGCAGTTTCCCGGTGCTTACCCTGGCCTAGCTGTCAGTGAGATGCTTTGATAACCTGGAGTGACCACAGGTAATAATAAGTACATCCATATTCAATCCATTTTGTCCTGAGACATTATTCTGGGGAGGTTAAATAAACTAGAGAAGTACATTTATGTTTAACTGCCTTCATCTCACCTCAAGCTGTTAAAAATCCATGGTTTGAACTACTCCAAACTCTCCCTCCCAGTCTGACTCCATTGGAAGAACTGTAGGATTAAGGGTAAAGTCTGGCCATGGACAATTCAGCTCTCTCTGTTGTTCCTGCTTTCATCTTTTTTTTTTTTTTTTTTAAATGAATCCTATGCTGTGTCTATGTATCTCTCTGTCTCTTTAATCTTCCATTTTGAATTCATTTGCAATGTGATAGCTCAAGCTTGTATTTCAAGATGTGTTAGTGGGACCATGATAATGCACCTCAAATGGTAAAAATCTGCATCTTAATTGATCACCTGTGATCCTCCTTGGCCACATCCTCTGCTACAAATTCAGCACTAAGGGGGCATAGAGAGAATGGGATGGGGAGGGGAGAAGGGAAAGGAGAAGACACTGAAGAGTTTTAAAAGGATTTCTGTTAATTCCTCCAAGACATCACTATGTGATGTTTCTCAGTCAATAGTAGATTAGATTGAAGAGAGGATAGCCACTGTTAATCCTCTCCTATCCATTCCCACAATGGGTATTAATACAGGAACAAAACACACACGAACTTGCAGAAGATTTTTTTCTTTTCTTTTCTCTGCACATCAAGGAGAGCACTGAAGATCAGAATCTTTTTGGTCTCATTGTTCCCAGGAAGGTAGTAGTCAATGAGAAGGTCACGTGAGTGCTGGACTGTGAGGCTCTCAGTTTCCCCCTGCAACTGCAGAGCTCTCATCCCTACTGTAATTGTAGCCAGGCAAAATGAGCCTTTCTCCTTCCACCCAGATTGGAGGTAAAGGGCAGTGATTTAGGGTCAATGTTGCCTTTAAGAAAGAACATGCAATTCAAACCTATCACTATTATGAATCTTCTTTTTTCATTTTTCTTTTAAGCACATTTTTCTAAGAAGAAAGCTCAATGCCTCCTTTGCATCACTCAGTACCAGCACAAAGACTAAGGAGTTTTTCCAGTCACCCAGAACCAGACATGCTGTGAACCACTTCAATTCCAGTTTATCCATCTCGCCTGTTCTCACTTATCCCCTTATTAACGCATATCTGACTTATTTACATGCTAGAAAGAAAGGGGAAATTTAGTGATTAATAATTGCTTCCCTCTGCATGCACTCATTACACCATGATAAGCATCTTCATGCCCTGCTTGAAATTACTTCAGAGAGCTCCTGTATTCCTGTCCAGTCTTATGCATCTTCCCCAGAGTATGAACACATGCTCTGAAAATAGGTCATTGTGCCCATCTTTCCTTGGCTGGCAGACTGGCAGTGAAAAGGGGAGGTAGTGAACAGGGCAAAGAAGTAGGGAGAAAGAAGAGACTTTCTTTCTTCATCCCTACATCTCCTGTTTCTTCTCAATTGACAAGAGAAAGAAAATAAGGAATTTCATAAAAAGAAATAATGTAAGATGAAAGCTTGATCTTTCAGTAGGCTCTGCCTAAATTTGAACATCCAAATTCTTGATGGCAAGTTGCCTACTCTCAGCTAGTATTAACCTTTGCAGAAGACTGAGGTTATGATAACACATATTTCTATAGTAACTTTTATCATAAGGTGCTGAAGTAATTCACAAGCATTAGCCTTGGAATAACCTTCTGAAGCAGTTAGTTATTACTTCCCCTCTTTTATATGCAGAAAAGCAACGTCGCAGGGCATTGAAGCAACTTTCCCAAAGTCACTCATAGCCTGTGGCATAACTCAGGACCAAAACACAAGTCTCAAGTCTCCAAAAGTGGTTCTCTGAGCCCAGAACCACCCTCCCTAAGGCAGTCCACTACCATGCAAAGGAACAAGTGGGACTCGATTCCTCCTCAGCACAGTAGCAGCAGTCTCTGCTTCCTTTGCTTTTGGCCAAGTCTCTTCCCTACAGGGAAATAAATAATCCATTTGCTGTTTCTGTCTGACACATCATCTAACATGCACAGCTCAGACATCTAAAACACAGGTGACCAGAAATAGAATCTCTTTTAAATATATAATTGTCCAATTTCTTTCAAGATTCTGGAAAAATATTCCCTATGACACACAGGAACTTTAAGTAGGTTTCATAGGCACTACCACCTGTCATTTTCAAGAAGATTGATAAGTCCTGGCATCAACTTCCTCCACCATCTCTCTCCTTCCCTGTTCCCTCCTCAAATATGGCTTTATCCTTTACCCTAATATCTGACTTCAACACACTTACTGTCAGTCTCCAGACTAGTCTTTCCAACACACAGTACATCATCTACTAGGAAAACAGAACCACACAGTTCCTCCAGTAGGACACGTGAAGAGTAGAGCAACTCAGGGGTATCAGAAGAGCCCCTTCTAACAAACCCTTCTCCTTCTGCCCTGACTAGTGTTTTTATTGCCTTTTTTCCCTGGTACCTCCAAGCAGATCATAGCCAGACAATCTCATATAATGAAAATACCAGTCAAGCCTTGAAAACCAAATTTATGTATTTACTCTAGGCAGTGCCATGCTTTCAGAGAATAGGCAATGAAGGCATATTCTCCCTAAGAAAAGTAGAAAATAGCATACAGCACCCAATATTGCCCTGATTCAAACAAAGAATGCCTATACCACTCAGGGCCCTGTCCTTGACCTTGTCTGGTACTTAACCCTGAAAAAGATCATTCCACCAACAGTCTTCCCTAGAGCTCTTGGAAAGTTCAGTAGACCATGCTTACTATGATATATATATTTTTTTGATTATTCTTGTATCTATCTCAATTCTCTTTCACTTTTTCTCCTTGCCCCATCAAAGCTTTTATCCCCTCCTCATTTAATCAGGTATAGTTGCCTCTTTCCTCCAAAGAGCTCAAATATATTTCCTTTCAAATACAGCTTTAGTAAACAATAAATCTAACCCCAGTCATCCATAACACTCTTAACCAATTTAAGCTTTCTCTTCCCTAAGATCATTGGCTACTCAAGGAAAAACCTCTCCCCCAAAACATCCCCCTCCTAAACCAAGGTCCCTTCCACACTGATTGATTCACCATCACCTCTTATATCCCAGCTGGAGCTGAAAGGCTCCACCTGCTGCTATTACTCAGCAATAATTGCACTGCACTTTCATGCAGGCTTCAAGCATTCATCATCGCGATGACTCAACAAGGCAGCCCTGCGTTGATGAAAAGCCTTAGAGCCTCCATCTCTCTTGCACATGCAATAGCCACCTTCTGGATAAACTCTGTTGTGTGTTGGGGGAGGGAGGAGAATGTGTTTTATGATGAATAACTCATTTGCCAAAATTTCTCCTCTCCTCTCTTCCATATTCTCAGGCTGTCTGAGAACCAATCAAGTAATCCTCACAGTCATACATTATTCCTTGAATATTTTCTGTGAGCAATGCTCTCTGTGTAGCTCATCCTCTGGCAGTCACCTGGGGAGTGTTCAAAATCAAAGCTGCTTGCCAAAGGCACCCCGTGTTTGCTGGATGAAGTCCAGATTGCAAACCAGGAGCTCTGCACCTCCCAAGAGGCCCAAATCCTCTGGTCTATTTTATCTGTCTGCTACTAGCAATGCAGGTTGGGGTCCTTTGGCTGGACTTCATCTTTTGGCATGTCTATGCTTGTGGCCAGGCTTCAGCCAAATGTGCTCAAACTCCTTCCCAGCTGCACCCCACCACTGGCCAGCCACACATGCAAGTTCCCCCCCTTTCTCATTTTTTGTCTAAAACCAGCCAAAGGATCAGTCCCCAATCATTCCCCTTAGGGGCAAACAAGAGGGCAGGAGAGAGCTGGAGATGAAATGTCCTCCTGTGTCTCTTCAGAGACAGTCCCCTGCTGCTTCAGGAGTGACGTGTGGATTGGAGGCACTCACAAAAATATTGATTGGTCACCGGGGGGGGCATTTCTGTTCTTACGCTGGACAAATACAGTTCCAGGATGAAGGTCTCTGGAGAGCTCAAAATTGTTTTTTCAGAGCTATTACGTAATATTCCTTTGCAGCCGTCTGGCAGAGCATTTCTGCTAACTAAATCACCAGAACTTAGCTGGAAAGCAAGCAGGGCATATACCTGTGGGGTCATACAACATTTATTTACCACTTGCAGGGTATTCTCATTTTGTTGTGGAATATCATTTATCCAGCTTAGGGAAGATGGAACAGCCTTGTCAGGAGACAAACCCAGTGACCAGGAAATCAAGCTCCACTCTCAGCACTGCCACCAGCTCTGTCTATAGCATCCTGTTGTCTCCTCTGGTGCCTCAGGTCACCCCATCCTGGACATCAGTGGCCTTTGACTGCTGAGGGGTGCTCTGAAGGTGGGCACGTTGGTAGGTGAGGTGCGTCAGATGTTATGATAGAGCATTCCTCCTTCACTTCTTTTGTGGATTTTCTTGTCTCTCTTGTACAGGTTGTAAAACACTTCCTTGTGCCTTTTTTAAACCTGCATCTACATACATCTGTATCTAAATGAGCCCCTATACATACATATACAGATCCATATATGGTCCTATACTTCTAATCATTGTCTGTCACAGACTTTTTTTTTAGGGGAAAAAAAAAAAGAAAGAAAGGATTGTTGCCAAATCTTTCTGGTTTGGGAATGTTGAAAGTGTTGTGTTTTTTTTTTTTTCTTTAAAAATTAAAAATGTCATTGAAAATGTGATAAATTTTAATTTATCTCTAATTGGGAAACACTTTTATCTTCTATCTATTCCTATATTCCAGACTTTCTGTCATTATTAGAAGCTGTTCAGGCTGGAGTTTTAAAGGTGTTGTGCCTTAAATGTGCCTAAGGATTCAGGCAAGTGTACAGAGTTTTGAAAAATAAAACTAGACGTCATTATGCTGTG
This sequence comes from Cygnus atratus, assembly GCF_013377495.2. Taxonomy (NCBI): domain Eukaryota; kingdom Metazoa; phylum Chordata; class Aves; order Anseriformes; family Anatidae; genus Cygnus; species Cygnus atratus. The sequence continues at coordinate 56,459,501 of NC_066362.1, read as the reverse complement.
TTAGGCATCAAAGCATCTTCACAAACCCAGCTTATTTTTCCTCTGTAGGTGACTATCACAAGAATTAGAATAATCAAGGATTCTAGGTATGTGCAGTCATTGGGACACAACTTGATCTTATCTACTCCAGAACTCCTCAGAGACCTGATCCTAATTTCCAGAAAGAAAAAAATCTATCCTCCAGTCTTCCAGTTTTCCAATTTTATGCACTTTAATTGCTAAATCAAATAATTAAGCAGAAGCATAACATAAAATAAATATTAACCCAATTTATTTTAATTTACTTTGATATAAACAAAAACAATTAATCTAATTACCAGATTAATTAAGCCATTACAAATAAATCAACAACCTTATGAGCTTTATCTAGTGCACGGGAAGACAGCAGTTAGTTACCAGCCATAAACATAACAGAGCGTTATTAGCATTAACCAAAATGTCTTATTCCATCTACATGCCAAACTGGCAAGGTGCCAGTCCCTCCCAGATCGGAGGTGATATTGGTGTCAATTAAAATGGTCTATCCAAATTGCAGATGATCGGGTAGTAGCCAGTCTGTCTGTTCTGCCAGCAGAGGTCACATAAAATTATCCTGTCAAAAGGACACATCCTGTTACATACAAAATTCAAATGGAAATGTACAGAGAGGTACTTTCAGGATTAATCACACAATATTCCTGATCTGAAATTTCAAGCACGCATGATTCAGTACTCAGAATCTGTTAATGAGCTACCCTTCATAGGAAAATCCTTGGATCGCTCACACACAAATGTGCACAAACCCACAGGAAACACCATCAAGCATCAGAAGTCTTATTTTATCAAGAGTAATGCTAGAACCACGCTTTTAAGGAAAGGATCTCAAAAAAAAAGCAACTCCACAAAGCATCTTCTGTTAGGCAGTATGTTTCCTGTGACTTTCCTGTGAGACTTTAACGAAGCTAGCACAATGTTCGGAAAATTACTTAGTGGTTTCCTTGGACTACCTGTTTAATATTGATAACTTTCCTTTTGATTAATCTGATGATAGGTCCGATGATCCTGCTTGTTGTAGCACTCCTGCAGACCTTTTGTGGCTGCGTGGGGAGGGCGGAGGAAGCACACGTTTCTTTAGGGGTGGTGGTTATTTGATGGCAACAGACACAGACACTTTCAGTGGCTAGGAAATGGGATTTACCTGCACATTTTTGATTTTCAAAAGACATACTATGACTTATCCCCCTTCTTCCAAACTCCTGCTCACCTGTTTCTTGGCAAATTCAAATGGGATGCTTCTGAATTCACCAGCATTGCTTGGCATATCCTGCCCCTCCATGTAAAAGACAATCCCATGCTATCACAGGGGAAACAGACATATATCCCACCAGACAGAGAATTTATAGAAGTTTTAATATTTCAGATCATCGTTCAAAGGATTGATGTCACCTATTCTTTTCTACAAAAGCCCCAGCTCAAAAATTACTTGGTAATGCAAAGCTAGCAAAATGCTGGTGCTAAAGACAGTAATTCTGTTACCTCTGCACTGTGGTTGCTGATCTGAAGAGACATACAGAGCAGCCTCTTGAAAATTCAGTGCTTGTTTTCAGCTGTATTTTGACCTAGACAAATTTAAGAGAAATTATTACCTGTTGTCACTACCAAAACATAGGAATTTCCCTCTACACACTTAGCTTTTTAAACAAAGTCCCCTAGGTACAGACCTGTCCCTGCCTCCCAGCACAGCCTCCAGACCAGAAAGGCCTGATTCCACTTAGATCCCCTCATTCTAACTAGATTAAAATGTGTATTAAAATAAAAATCAATATTCATAATAATTAACAAATAGCTCTGATTTTATGGGAAAGAGACAATATTCGTGAAAACGGCTGCAAGTAACAAATGGTTCTGTTCTAAACAATTATGTTGGGGAATACAGTGGGTCCTATTGCATTACACAGAGCTCTCTTATTCCTCCTTCCGCTCTGGAAGATAAACCCAACTCATGACAGAACAGGACTGAGTTGATTCATGTGAAAATCTGCAGTGTAAAAAAAAAAAATCCCTCCTGTATGACTTCATGCAACTGAGGTATATCAAGTTTCAGAAAAAATATTCAGAGGCCCATTCCTCAGCAGAGAAAATCCTACTGCTGGTAACAGACTCTGAGAGCATCTCTGGTAGAGATGGGGCACAGAGATTGCAGAGGGCATGTAAAGATCACCCAGGATTTTCTTAGCAGTGCCACAGGTGATCACAGTTAATAATAGGCAATGGCCTTTTGCAATACTTGATACAAAACACAGCTGGGCCCTAGCAGTGGTCTCTGTGGAGTTTTTTTCAGCATTGTCTCTAGCTTGTTCTTCTGCAGATTGCTGTCTTTGGCACTACGGTGTCTTGAGGTGGTGGCTTCCTTGTTGGGAGAAACCTTCCCAGACTGATTCGCAGGCTGGTCAGGTTTTCCTCCGGCTTCCTCCCATCCTGGAAATGCTTGTTCATTAAGAGAAAGAACCTTCCTATATGTATTACGGCTCTTGATTGACAGCCCAGGCAGAAAGTGTAATTTGTAATGCTGAAGTGAGGTTGACAGGAATAAACTAGCAGTCTGATTTTTTTGCTTTGCAACTACGTTGAAGGATAAATTGTTCTGGATCTTCCATTGTTTTAGCTGTGCAAGAAAGAGCACCTCTGTGTTTTCCCACAGTATGCAGAGGTTCCACTAGCCAGCAGCTAAAGAAAGATACAAGATATATATGCAGAGAAGATGAACAAGGCTTTAAATAGTAAGTGTCTTCAAAAACGCCTTTAGGGAGATTAGGGTGTGTGTACTTCTGCCATTATCCCAGCCAAAGGGGAAACATTGACAGTAATTTATGGTTCAGTTTGAAACCTTTATCTACAGCCTAGGATTTGCTTCAAGTTTAAGACAAGAGAGGATACGCAGCGATTAAAGGCCAGGACTAAGAATTCAGGACTGCAGGGTCCTACGCTTATCTGTACTGAATTACTTTAGGGTGTATCCTTTAGCTTCTCAAAATATTTATCTGCTTCTGCATCCCCTTCCTCAGTAAAACAGTTCCCTTTCTGCCATGATCACCTGAATTGCTCATGCCTTCTTCTGATGGTCACACTTGAAAATATATGAAGGACTGGAAAGAACCCAGTAAAAGCAAAAATATAAAAGGAAAAATCTGATAAACTGCAGTAGTGAAAATGTTCAGACTCTGAATATCAAATCCCAGTATCACTCTGGAATCCCTCCTAGGTTGTTAACCTTGGGTCCTACAGGCTTTAAAGCCCAAGAGATGCTGTTTTGTAGGGCACCACCTATGCATAGTCCAGAGGCCTCCTAAAAATGTAGGCTAGAGTTATGCTACTTCTGCAGTTATATGTTTGTAGATGAATAATGTATATGAGGGAAGGAGGAGAGGAACTAAGTTAATGCTTGTGTAGAGGTGGTGGTAAGTGAATATCTAGCTGGAGGAAGCTCTGCTTCTGGTTATTCTCTGACCCTTTCTAACTTCAGAGCACACTTTAGGACAGAAGACAAGGAAAGGGGTTCAGCCTTGACATCTGGAGGTGGAGAGAAGTAGGGGAGAAGACATGACATGATCCAGTGTCTTGGTGGGAAAAAGGGAGCAAAGGAGTGAGGTTGGAGCAATGTTCTTTTAGTCTACACATGCATGGGGATGGAGCACAGAGACAACCTTGTATACTTTTACCCAGTGGTTTCCACATAAAGACCCCTAAAGATTTTTACCTGTACTTAGTCAAAAATATAGTTGCTTAACACACTTAAGATAAAAAGGAAAAAGAAGCTATAACATACTGAAAAGAATTTCTGGTCTTTTTTTTTTTTTTTTTTTTTTCCCTTCCACTGGTTGCATATGATAAAGTTTCTATCTAAAAAATTCTGTATAATTCTCAAGTTCTCACAGTTTTTTAGATTTTTTTTTTTGAGTTTAAAATTACTCTTACTTCTTGGCTATGTGAATGCCCCTGATTCTGGGTGGGGAGCAGAGCAGAGAGCTAGAGCACTTACCCAAGCACTGCCAATGCTCTTCCTGTGTATAACCCCACAGACAGGGAGGATAGTAATTGCTTGTGAGGTTAGGCAAAGAAAGCAAGCAGCAGAACTGAGGACAAAGCTGACTTCATAGAAGGAAAAAAAGAAAGAAGAAGCCTGGAGTGTTGGATCATGCTGCAGTGAACAGTGATGGGATAGGGCAGACCACTGCGCTACTCCGAAGACCTCTGCACAGGCAAATGGCTCTAAGCAGTACTCTGAACATTTCTCCTGTTACCAACACATTGATTTCTGCTTGACAAGGAAATCAGGCATCAGGGTTTAAATGAAATGGAGTCCTGCTGTTTCCATGGAAATCACCCATGCCTATCAGATTAATGGAGGGCACGCTGCGCTTTGCATAAAAGTAAACAAAATAAGTCTGCTGCAAAGGCAATGGGTTACTTTTTCCATTCAGACTAAAAATCCCATAAGTTTTCTTCACAGACTTTCTCCCTCCCTTCTCTGTACTTGCAGAGAGCCACGCTGTCCTACACACAGCATTTATTTCAATTGACTGGAGTCCATGGAGAATCTTATTCCTGTTTAACCAGCATAAACTCTGAAACTGGCAAATGAAAGGACTAATAGCTTAATCCTATATAACAATCCCATATATGTTCCTTTGACATTTCCACCTATTCTATACCAGCTTTTGGGTTGCCCCATAAACCAGAATTGGTCTCTTCCTCTAGTTATAAGCACCTTGTTCAAATAATACTTTGATTCTACATGTTCTGTCTACCCCTTCCCCCTCCCCCCCAATCCCCGGGAAATCAATCTACTCCTGAAGATGAAACCTTTGCGTGTGAAAAAGGAGCAACCAAATATCAGTTTAGTATGTAGTTCCCATTGCAGCCTATCAGTAGACACGGAAAGATTCATCTCTACTGGACAGCATGGTCAAGGATTGTTTCAGGTTTATTTTTCTTGTTCAAATCATCAACAGCTATCTAGCCTGACAAAACAACAGGCTGTTCATCAGCCTCTAACAGACCAAATGATAGCAATTTATTACTGCCCAAGCACTTGAAATAGTTTGCATAAATATTTGTGTAATGCAAGTTTACCACGGCATGAATTATTTCCTACCTCAAGCGCACACACAACATATAGGATGCATTAGCCTGCCTGGAGCTCTGTGTTACCACATTTGGACCATTTCCAACCCTGAAATAGCTTGGATAAGTCTATGTTCCACCAGATTGTACAGGGTAGGCATTCTCAGCAAAGATCTAAAGCTGCAGCTGCCTCAAGTTTATCCTTCTAGCTATCCAGCAAAATCTCATTTCCCAGAAACAGAGTCCTGGGTTTACTCTGGCAGTGGCAGAAAGCCTTTGGATGCTCTTCCTTCTTTTCTTCTGACCTGGAACATAAGCAGGGATCACTTTTGTGGTCTAAGGCTCAATTCAAAGTCACAGAAGAGGAAAAATGCAGATTTACTCTTTTTTAAGGTTATGCACATTGGGGAGTTACAAACCTAGTTGTTTCTTCCCAGCCCTTTTTATCATTTAAGCAGCTTCAAGTTGGCTTGCAACCAAACACTCTGATTTTACAACTATGGTCGTAGATTTCAGCAAATTTGTTTTCCCCAGACAAAGGGAGACAGGCAAATAAATGCAGATGAAAGATAAAATGCAGCAGAAAGTGAAGGGATAGGAAAAAAAGAATGAGTACTCTTGTCAGGATATGGTGATTAATGGGTAGCTATTATTTCAGTCTCAAGCATGAACTGGGAATTGTCTTTGGACTAGCTGAAGTTGCAGGTCAAGGTCAATACCTGAGTCAGGATTATGATTCAATGGCTGGATCAAGTTTGTCACTCTTTACAGCTACCTTCTCCCTCCCCTCCACCCCCCCCCCCCCAAAAAAAAGCAAGGCCAACAGGGCAAAACTAAATGTTAACATTTCAAGCTTGTAAACTAGAACTATAATTAAGTAACTAACACATATTAAAAATGCAAGAAGCAGTGAGGATACAGCTTCATGAGCTTACAGTAGGCTGCACAACTGGTCAGCCTTTTACAATCAAGGATTTACCAGGGCTGGATCCTGAACCCAGATTTCAAGGCATGTGTTACAGCTGAAAAGAGAAAGCTGGAGCCATCAAAGAGAACAAAATGCTTGTGACTTATAACTATTGCAGCATTGCTGTTGCCTAGGCACCAAGGTTGGGAGACTACTGCTCTAAGGTTGAATGCAAAAATCCCCAGTTTTTGGTTCAGGTTTTTAACCCACTGGTAAATTAGACTAAGTTCTTTATACTAACTTTCAGCCACAGCACTGAACCTTTTATCTTGGAACTAAATATTTTAAAAAGACAAGGAAATGAGAGAAATAAAAAGAATAAAAAATAAAATGAACCATCCTCTGCTGTCTTATCCTGTTTTATGCTTTTTATCACAATAGAAAATTAAAAAAAAAAAAGTGTTTTGTAATCTTCTATAGCTTGAGTTTAGGTCACTAAAAAGAAGTGCTCAGTGAGTAATAACCTGTCCTTAGCATAACTTTAAGACTTTCTTTGAGTTCCATAGTAGTAATCCACAGTCTTGAATCCATCTTGGTTTCAGCCACCTTATTGTCTCTACATGAATGATCCTTTTATCACAAGAATTATCTAGACCCCTATCCATGGCTGGGTGGGAGGGGGAGTGTGTAGAAAAGTGTCACTTTCAAGTTTTCACCTTCTCTTTAAAAAAGTTTCCAAAACTGAAGGGCACTAAGATTCCCCTGTGTTTGCACGGGGGTTGGGATTGTGTGTTTTAAGCTGCGTAAAGTTTTGAAGTCTGTAGCAAATTTTCAGAGGAGCAAAGAAAATGTGTGTATATTTGTGAAATGAGAGAAAGACTAAATGAAAGCCTAATAAACTCCCAAAGGGAAGAGGAAAAGAAAAGATGTTAATGCAATTACTGCTGATAACATTTTGAAACAGTGTGTGTGTCTGAGAGAGAAATTAGTACATCATCTTGGAATCCTTAATTACTGGCATGTTAATTACACAACAAAGCTATCCTCTTCTAATGAAAGAAACAAACAAATATCAGAAGTGTTGTTCCATTTAATCCAGAAAATGAGTGCTGAAATCCGAAGTTGTGTGATGTAAATCTGGAAGAACTCCAAAGAAGACAGGAGGGTTACCCTTGTTTTTCTCCAGCATAAGACAGCAGTGATGCAATGCAGTAAGGAGACCCACAAAGGGCTGTCTGATCTCCCTCTCAGAAGAAGAGAGGCTATGGGTTTTTTTTCACTTTGGCCCTTGCACGAGGTTGAATGCTGACTAATGTGTGGTTTAACTAATGAGGTTCGTTGCTTGTCCTCTTCATGCTGGGGCACTGGGAGCCCCTGTTTCCATGTCATTCCATATGGAGGTTGTTACTCTTCCATTAATTGGGAACCAGCAGTAACTAGAGGGTGGGTTTGCTTCAGTGTTCAGATAGTAACATGGAGAAATAAAGAAAATTAATGTTTCACTTAGACACAAATTAGGATGCTAATTAGGCCACTGTTGCCTACAGAAGTCTGGCTATGTTTAACCTGCTCACTAGGGTGCAGAACTTAGACTTGGTCTTCCACACGGGAGAAACAGGATTTCTTCTTTTAAGAAATGGCAAATACAATGAAAAGAGAGCTTTCCTGTCTCTTAGGTTGGAAATCTGAGTGCTTCTTTCATGGATAATTTCTCCTTACTGTTTTAAAACTGAAAGGCCTATTTGTCTCACGTAGGAGACCTTACGCGAGAAGTTTGCAGAAGTAGGTTTAAAGTACTTTAGGTATATGATAGGTGTAAGGTAGGTGTAAGAAGTTATAAAGTTTGTTTCCTATTTTTTTTTTGTGAAAGAAAAGGGGAAACCAGCACTATCCTTCCCTGAACCACTCTTCCCCCTTGCTGTATGGTCATGCTCCTGCAGAGCTCTGGCACTTTCAGATGACCTGAGCGAGCTCAGGTGTGCAGAATGTGCTTCAAAACCCCATCTCCAAATTCCAGCATCATTTTGGTGACACAAAATAATTCACTGATACATAAGCAGTGCTTCTTGGGATCCCTGTGCCAGCTACTTCATATGCTTTTTTCCATGAACCGTATGAAAGTTACCCCTTATGTTCATTTTAAGCAGCTTTTTCTCGTACCAAAATGAACTACAAAATCCAATGGACTATTGCTTTGACCATAACTATATATATTTCTCCATTAGTGTAATGCCAGCTTGTTTCATAGTCTTCTGTGACCTGAGCTCCATCAGGTGTTGGAGTCAAAGTAGGAAAAGGCCACAGCCTACCACTTGCTGACTTAATGGGACTAGGGCATTTAAATGTGACTATAGCAGAGGGAAAGTGTTGTCTGGGTAAAGGAAAATAGAGTCTAGTACACACAGGGCCTATTAGGGTAACCATAGGAACAGATGAGACTGCAAGGTGGTTCAGATTATGAGTTCAACTATTATTTAAATTTGTTAATAAAACAAAACCCCAGGAAAGGGATGAACCACATCTTTTACGACCTGTGCTGTTTTAGCAGGAATAGGATAAGGATGCCATTTTACTAGATACTGCTCATAAGCAAGCCTTATCTGAAGTTTTCATCGTGTACAGAGCCAACTGAGTAAAACAGACATTTCTGTACTTCAGAGAAGTTCTTGGGCAAATACGCCCTCATTTCCTTTAGATCGGAGTGCTTAGAATTCATACAGAGCCCTAGCATGGGGTGGCTGGATTTTGTCAGAGGTTTCTTTCCCTTAAGGGCTTGTTCCTCCCCTAATGTGCTCTTGTGACTCCCACTGACACTAATGGGGAGTAATGCATGCCTGGAGGACAGCTCCAGATCCCCCTCAGTGAGAAAGGAGAGAGTGGGTTTATCAGAAAGTGGTGGAAAAGGAACAGAAGGAAAAGCAAAGCTTTGAAAGCTGTCTAATTATAGCCTGGTGTGTTAACTGCTCCACCAGTCAGTGTGCAATACTGAGCATTTGGCACAGGACAGCTTTGTTTTTCCAGATTAGAAAGAAGCATTTGAAAGAGAGATGAACAAGTGGGGAACAGAGCAAAGAGAAAAGCCCACCCTACTGGTAAAAGGTAGGCGCTGGTTGGATTTCCATGATGCACCAACAGCGATGAAGATGATGCTGCAGCATGTGGGCACCACTTTCCCAGGGAGCACTCTTAACTTCCATTAGACTGTCCTGAGCAAGGACTGCTTTTAAAGGAGTGCTCAAAAAGAAGCCCGAAGAATTGGATCCCCAAGCTGGTTAATCAGTATTGTTACTGCATGTTGAAAGGTCTTTGTCTTTCTCCACAGAGTGACCTAAATAGAAGAGTAACATTAACCTCAGAGGCAAGCTAGCTCCTACTCAATAATGCATTCACTCATGATTTTTGTTATGGGAGATCCCAATTTTGTCCTCATGTGTGGCTCACTGGGAGAAAGCAGAGGGTCACACATTAAAATAGAAGAAAAACAAATGAAAAATAGTGAGATTTGACAACAAAAAGTTCTGCGGTGCAGTGCACCCAAGTGTTCACACAGACGTGCCTACAGCACTACGGTAATCTATTCTTCCAGGTTATGTCTGGGTGTAATGAAGGCTGCATTGTGTCCTCTTCCAGGAGCCCTCTTTCCCAACATACTACATTGTAGACACAACCCCCACATGACAGTGCAGTCAGAAAACCCTGCAGATATGTCTCGTCGTGTCTTTAAGTAAATAAATAATCCCTCCCCCTTCCCCTTCCACATGACTTATAATTTCAGCTTGACTAAAATGCACATCAATTCAAAGAATAGGAGGTTAAAGCACCAGCTTGAAGTAGATATCATTTTCCCTTCAGTCCTGGTGCTAGAACTCCTTACTGGTTCCTGCCTCAGAGTCACAGCCAGACCTGGACACCTCCCTCTTGGTCTGTTTAACCTACTCACAGGCCGGCCCCAATTGCAAACTGACCTTCCCAGAGGTCGTCCTGGCTACCTGGGGAAGGACACTGAATGTGCAGCAAGGGCTTAAAACCTGCCAGCAGGGAGGAACTGGGTAAGGGAGTCATTTAAATGACCGCATCTACAAGTCAGCCTAATTCCCCCGACCTAGGAGAAAAAAGAAGAGAGACTCATACATCTGACAACGTGGCTGTTCAAGCCTGTTTGGCCATAAGCCCAGTGAGAACTTTAAATGGTGCATTAATTTCATCCGTGGAGGCAGGAGAATAAGAGATGTGCACAGTACTGTAAAGTTTGCAGCTGAGAGCCCGTGTGAGATTGCTGAGTTCACTTGCTTGACCTGGCATAGGCTTGTGTATCTGAACTTGCACAGCAAAACCTGGAAAGGAAAAGTGGACCGTGAATCCTGGGAGAGGTGAATCACGGAGCAGCAGGGCTCAGGTCTGGGATCAAGTTCTCACACTTTAGAGGGTAGAAACAACCTAATAATACAGTTACTGAACATTTTGCAGCACAGGTTTTAAAACTTGCGGAGTGCAACAGTTGGTCTGCTCTGTTGTAGCTGGGGAGAGCCAAAGGCCTGAGCAGTATCTGCAGGCTGCCAAGAGGCACCCGTGAGAGACCTCCCAGCCCCATCCCTGTGCTGCACCACAGAGCTTCTGCCTTCTGCCGCACAGGGGAGGACTCAGGTGTGAAATTCCTCAAGCATTAGTGTCTGATCATAGATAGAATCATAGAACCATAGAACCAGTAGGGTTGGAAAAGACCTCCAAGATCATCTGGTCCAACCATCCCCCTACCACCAGTATCACCCTCTAAACCATGTCCCTAAGCACCATGTCCAACCTTTCCTTGAACACCCCCAGGGACGGTGACTCCACCACCTCCCTGGGCAACCCATTCCAATGCCTGACTGCTCTTTCTGAGAAGAAATGTCTTCTCATTTCCAACCTAAACCTCCCCTGGAGCAACTTGAGGCCATTCTCTCTAGTCCTATCACTAGTTATTTGTGAGAAGAGGCCAACCCCCAGCTCCCCACACCTTCCTTTCAGGTAGTTGTAGAGAGTAATAAGGTCTCCCCTGAGCCTCCTCTTCTCCAGATTAAACAACCCCAGTTCCCTCAGCCACTCCTCATAGGACTTGTGCTCCACGCCCTTCACCAGCTTCGTAGCCCTTCTCTGGATACCCTCCCAACACATGACACTCTCCAAATCATTTGAATTGCAGTGATGCAGGAAAAAGACTGTGTGCCTGAGGATATTGGTCTTGCAGAGGTGCTGGGAATGTGTTCAGAGCTCAAGAGGTTAGGGAAGGGTAGGATGGGATGTCAACTGGAATTAATATGGACCCTCTTTTAAAAATACAGTTTCATTTGCTTCCTCTCTATAATCTTGCCATCTCTAAAACTGACTACAAAATGGATATAAAAATTTAAACTTTATGGACTTGTGAATTCACTTTGCATGGAAGGTACTGTTTTGATAGCGCTGGAGTATTGAAGCTGTTTATCTACAGAAGAGAGTAGAAACTTCTGTCTCTTCTCATATTCTATTGCCCATCAGAGAGCAAGTGGAAAAATGAAAACGTGGGAGTCCATGCAACATCTGGCCTCTTTATTAAAATAAGTGCAGTAAGAAAGATTTTCTTACTGTGTTTAAGAATCCCCAAACCAATGGAATCAATTCTACAGGCAGATACAACAAGAGGTTTTTCTTTGGAGTTCTTATGATTCAGAAGAGATAGCATAGGAAGGAAAGGTTTGGGTGGAAGAAGGCAAGACCCTGAGCATACTGTTCTGAATTACCTTTGCAATTTCTTATTCCTTCTGCATGTTTGATGCCATGTGTAGGTTCCCTTTGCTGTTTGTGACTCCCATGGAGAAGCCTAACAGTGCCCTGAGCTCCACAACGTTGGGATTACTGTGGTGAATATTATCTTTGTATCCTAAGTTGGACAAAGAGTCAACCATTCTCTGTGCACAGTGATGCGGTTATGGAAATGCTTTATTTCCAGCTGCCAATTTTCCACTTTTATGGCTGGCTCAAAGAATTTCAAGCCTGCTGCCTGTCTTGCTTCATGGTAAAATATTGTACACAGAATTTCTACTATTTGCATTAATGGGATGTGCAGGTACTACATGTAAATAGCAGGTGCCAGCCTACAGACATCTGCTCCGAAATTTCAAAGAGGTTCTTTTGCTGCTCTAAGGAGGTTTTGAAATCTCTTCTAATGCTTTTTTTTCAGTAAGAGAGCTATTTCTGCTTCCTCCCATTTACTTCCCCCTCCTTTTGCTTTCTAGAGGAGAGGGTAACGCTAGCTGGTTCAGTATGTAGGAACTCAAAGTATGCCTCACTAACTGATGGTGTAGCTTTCTTTGTGCTGTCTGAGGCTGGCAGGGGTCAGTTAGCACAGTTTGCAGAGTGTCTTTGCCCAGCAAGGTTTTCCAAAAAGATAAGTTCACAGCATAAAACTTGGAAATTTGGGGGAGTTGTTAGAAAAGATGTCAGAGCAGCTCTTCAAGTATTACTCACCATGGGGAAGTTGTCTTCAGGACTTTAAATACTTTGACTTTAAGAATGCCTTTGGACTCTCCTTATTTAAATTTCTCCGTGATGTTTATGCCAAGAGGGCTGTATTTCTAAATCATGTACATTTAATACAATCCAAGGGCCTGATGGATTTTGACCATTCCCAGATTTAAACACAGGTTTCTGCTGAGCAGTTTGTCCTTACACCTGCCTCTGGTGTTGCAGAAAGAGTGCCCTGCAGAGCCCTTCCTTCTCTTGCTTTCTGCCTGAAGTCTGCACATTCTTGTCTCAGTACTGACCACAGCCAATTGCCCTGCCACTCGGGTTTAAAAGAAAACAAGTGAACAGGTGGATTATAGCTGCTGGTTTGTAATTAAAATAAAGATCAACACACTTGCAAAGTTAATTGGTATACTTCACCCATCATTCAACCACCCACAGCTACAAATACACCTGATAGCAGCCTCTAACATTGCGGCTGTCTCAGACGTGTCTCAGAGCATCTTTGTCCCCTCTCTGTCTTCACAAATGCCAGGATGGGATTCTGCTATTATTCTGCTCTTGGCTGTGCCCTGTGGGTTGCAACACTGATTGAACTGTGTATATGCAGACCTGTTTCTCATTTTTGCTCTTTATGAAGGTGAGAGCAGCAAATGAATTTAATACACATACAACGAAAAGTACTTTCAGAAACTAATAGTGGGTTGTATGAAAAGGGATGAAAAGAGTAAGTTTTGGGTGTTTTTTTTTTTGTTTGCTTGTTTGTTTTTTCTTTAAGGCAATAAGTCCTTTTTCAAAAGTACTTATGGGGCAATACAGATGGTAAAAATTGGCGTAGTTTCACTGAAGTCAATAAAACTACAGCAGTTTAAAAGAGATAGAGATCTGATTCTGTAGAGCCAAGAGGTTAAAGAACAAACATATCTTTTCAAGCAGTTTGTAAAAGACAGATGTAAGTGACTAAATAGGTTACACAGTACATCTTACTGAAGTTGGATTGTTCTTGGTTCATTAAATAATACTTTATTCGAGTAGTTCCATATGGTAGGATTTCTACCATTTTCCTCATCATTTCCTTGTAATTAAAAATAAAAAATAAAAAATCATAATGTAATCCTCCCTGCTCTTCAGTCCAGCTACAATTTCTTCCTTATTTCTGCTAGGGCACACTAATGATAAGGAGACCTTGATTTTCATGTGTGATCTTCCATCCCTTCTCAGATATTTGCTACTTCTCTCATCTTTGAGAGATTTTATTTTATTTTATTTTATTTTATTTTATTTTATTTTATTTTATTTATTATTTTATTTTTTTTATTTTTGCTATCAATATATCATACAGTTCTTTCATGGTCAGACCAGACTTTCCAAAACTACTATTGCATGACAGAAATGATCTCTAAAAATGAATGTAGTACCCAAAACTGGGTGCAGACAGTTTTTGAAACAGAGCACAACAGAGCACTGTCGTCTGGGAAAAGTTGCCTAGTTGCCTAGTTAACCTGGTGACCAGCAGAAGTCATCTTTTAACAGCACCAGACCTGGTCTCACTACAGGGTCATTTCCCACTTCTCCATCAGCACTTTTAAATGCCCCTGCTCCGGCATGCTCACTGCTCTTCCGCTGTCCCTTCTAAACTTCATTTGGCATTATTGTTTCCCTGATTTCTTGTCTGCAATACTTCTCCCACATCCCAGATGATTCTCTGCCCTACCATCATCACCTGAATTTCCCCAGGTCAGATTTAATTGTGTTATTTTTTGACTATGCTTCTCATTCTTCCTTGTCAAATACTAAGGCACCTAATCCCACAGCAATAAGAAAAGAAAAGAAAACCACTTTGAATGAAGCTTCTTTCCCAAAGCTTAGGGACATGCTTGGTGATGACTCAGTTCCCTTTTCCAGTTTTATAAACTGCTAGACGTAATCATTATCGTTTCAGAACAAAATCTATTTTGAAGCTACAGAAACTGCTTTCACAGTTTGGCCTGGCTGTGTTTTCCCCCCTCTCTTCATTACCTGACCCTTCACACCCACTAGGAGCTGAAGAAGGAGTTGATAATAGGTGCTGAGTGTCAGGAAAACTGTCACTGACTCTTTGCCAGATGCTATTCAAAAACCACTGCCAGCCCGTCCTCATTCTCTTCTGTCATTGCTTGTCCTCTCTGGTGTTTACAACACAGGAGTTGATATCAGCTGTAAATGTCACAGGAGTGTCATTGTTAATTCCCTTTTACATTGGAGGCTGCTGTGAAGCAAAACCCAGAAATAGAGGACAATTCAGAAACTTGAGAAATGTCAAGCTGGCAATGAGTTGGTGGCAACAACAGTGGGTGAAATGAAGAACAGAGTTAGTATGTACTGGAGGTGGGAACTGGACATCTTCCACCACTTTACTCATTGCCTACAGGGTCTCTCTTATCCCATTGGGAATGAAGGTGAAAGATTCTGTATTTCTGGAGGTACAGTATGCTGGTGACCTTAGCTAGAGACCAAACAAAGGTGGGTTGGGTCCTTAAAGCACCAAAGTACCCCAATTTCTATTTCCTGCAGCTTGGATTATATTTGCTGCAGTCTTAAATGTGAGTGAAAGACAAAAAGTGAGACTATTACAGTCCTCATTTCTTTTCTAATGTCAGCTGTAAATGTTTATCATGTAGCTCAATGCACCCTGTCGAGCCAGAAGAGAAGAGCAAATAAACCAAAAGAAGGTGGCTTTATTAATGTCTTTCTGATCAGAATGGTTTTATGGTGGTGAAAAGACCCAGACATGGTTGAAGATAGAATTTTGAAAGAACAGAACAGAAAAGAACAGAACAGAAAAGAGATCAGAAAAAAAGAACAGGAAAGGAAAGGAAAGGAAAGGAAAGGAAAGGAAAGGAAAGGAAAGGAAAGGAAAGGAAAGGAAAGGAAAGGAAAGGAAAGGAAAGGAAAGGAAAAACAAACCTTCTGGGAAATTTAATTATTATTTTTTTATTATTATATGGTAGTTCTTTTCTTCTCTTCTTTTAGGCTTTGAAGCAAGTTTTATTTTCCTTTTTTTTTTTTTTTCTTTTTCTGTCAAGACAGAGTGCTTGACCATTTGATTTGACTTAAGTGTGCCTTCCTAGTTGAAACACGATGAATACTTTGCCTTGTACTTTGTGATAGTGTAATTTGACAGATCTGACTGGGACTCAGGAGATCACAGCTTTACTTTCAGCTCTGTCACTGGCCTGCAGAGTGACCTGCTCAAAGGCACGTCATCAATCTTTGTCTCATTTTCCTCCCTTAAAATAGGACTAGTGGGAATAATCTACCTTTTCTTTTTTTAACCTTTATAGAGTACCCCTGAAAAAAACATTGAATTCAAGCTTGTGTGGAAAGGACTAGTGATCCCTGGTCGCACATACTTGAATAAATATTTTAGTGTAGATAACTGATAGACACTGAGTGGCTCTGTTAGTCATAATCAATTATAAGAGTGCTTTATAACACTCGCTGATGTAAGTCCTGTAGATTATAGGATGACTTCAAAAGGATGGCTTCAAGGGGTGTCATTCTTTGCTGCCCTGATCTGTTGAGGTTTGGTGAGCTGCTAGTGTGAGGCTGTATCTTGGATGAGGCGACAAAACATCAAAACTTCTGTGTAACACTGAAGTATGGCATAGTTAGGAGGTGCCTGTACTGGCTTTGACACCAGATGCAGTTTACTTATTTCACCAAGAGCTCTACTTGACCTAATTTCCCCAGCTTTTTCAGCATGAGCACAGCTCTGCGCTAATGCCCCTGAAATGTTTCCAATACTTGCACTCAGAGATTTTGTGAATTGTGCAGGGCAGTGCCGTTGGCATTTCCCAAGCAAACCAGATGCTCAGCAGCTCTGAATGGTTATATTTACACTGTATTTTCATCCTAGGCTCGAGCCCAGGGCTTTGGCTCCACACACCCTGCTATTTTACCCAATCTTATCTCAGCTGCATTGAAGCAATTCACAAGCCTGGTCTTGCCACCTCTTTTCCCTCTCCCACCCCATGGGACCCCAGTCTGTTGAAGGACAACTGACTTGAGAGGTTTTTGCTGCTTGTGCAAGAGACAGGGTGCTCAAGCCTGGACTGAGATGGGGAACAGGAGGCAAATGGGAGTTCTGACCATGGCTTACAACGTGGGAAAGCCAACAACAGCTCTGTTTGGAAGCTGTTATGCAGATGGAGCTGGTCAAGAATACGGCCTTTTCCAGGCAAACTTACTCCCATATGCATATGGACCCCCAAAATATAAACAGAAGGCTGAAGCATGGCTGGGGATGTTTTCCTCTCCTTGTACCTTGTGCCTCTACTTCTTTCTCTCATGTGAATGCTATTTCTCTTTGCAATTCCATGCAGGAGCAGCCCACATGCCGGGTATCAAATGGAGATTATACGGATTCACATCTCAGCAATTTATCTTTCGCTGCCTTGTTTGAGACTGAAAGTACCAATATGCCTTTTAATACCTTGGGTACTACTAAATTTGAAGTGACTCTGAGGGATAGCTACACAGATTCATAAAGCTTTTTACATAGCCTCAACTTCAATATAGACGGATGTCTTTTTTTCTTTATTCCTCCCTGTAAAAATTTTAAGTATGTAGGTGGACAGCTAGTCAGGCTTTTGGGTTGTCTGGCGAGGATCTGTCACACTCCTCAGAGGCTCAGCAACCGCAGAGAAGTAAATATGATTCAGTATGGATTTTGTACACAATCTTAAAGCTGTTGGGCAAACAAAAATAAATTCAGGAGTACACATTACCAAGTTTGATTTTCATTTCAGCTGGTGTTATTATGAGAAGCCCTGAGCTAAACAATCCAGCCTCAATATTAGAAATGGTATTTAATCATCCCATTTGTGCAATCACCGAGCAAACATAACATATGATATTCTCCGTCTTAAAAACTCTTGGAAATGTGGGCAATGATGATGTGATTGGTGATACACAACATCAAAAGAGGCAAAATGAAACTAAACTTTAGAGCTGGTGAAAGATGGTGACACCAAAACTATGTTCATTTACTGTTTGAATCACCTACCTAGACACTAGACATAAAGTGTCTTGTGTCAACTGCTGCCTCCCAGTGCTGCAGCTGAGGTACTAGCAGGGCACAAGGGGGAACTGAAATTTCACTACCCTTTTTGACAGCCTGTAGCTGCTAGCTTTAAACAGTCCTAAATCCTGTCACATAAAAATACTTTTTGAAGTGTGCTTGAGAGTGGGAAGAAAATAAACTTTTAAAAAATATATATATTTTTTTCTTCCTGGCTGTTTCCCAATGGTAGTTATAGGGACTGAATGTATATGCAGGTCCACAGCCACATGCTCTCCCTTTAAAATGAAAAAATAAAAAGTCTGGGAAGGTCTCCCAGTGCATAAAAATGAAAGGAAAGGGAAAGGGAAAGGGAAAGGGAAAGGGAAAGAACAAGAACAAGAACAAGAACAAGAGAAAAAGAAAAAGAAAAAGAAAAAGAAAAAGAAAAAGAAAAGAAAAAGAAAAAGAAAAAGAAAAGAAAAAGAAGAAAAAGAAAAAGAAAAAGAAAAAGAAAAAGAAAAAGAAAAAGAAAAAGAAAAGAAAAAGAAAAAGAAAAGAAAAAGAAAAAAAGAAAAAGAAAAAGAAAAAGAAAAAGAAAAAAGAAAAAGAAAAAGAAAAAGAAAAAGAAAAAGAAAAAGAAAAAGAAAAAGAAAAAGAAGAAAAAGAAAAAGAAGAAAGAAAGAAAAAAAAAGAAAAAAAGAACAAGAACAAGAACAAGAACAAGAACAAGAACAAGAACAAGAAAAAGAAAAAGAAAAAGAAAAAGAAAAAGAAAAAGGAAAGGAAATTCTTAGAATAACAGCAGGGATATCTTGTCTTCATTGCCTGTAGTCTGGACTCCAGTGTAATAGGTACTGGAGCAACTAATAAAGGATCAATCACAACTCTGTTTATTTTGTACTGGGCTGTTTGGGGGCTCAGGTAGATGGGCCAGAAGCTGGCCTAACCTGGTCCCAGATCCCTAGATTTCTTCAGCTGAAAGAGATCAGACTCCAGCCCTGGGATGCTGTCAGGACCAGGGGCCCTGAAGGTGAGGGTTATCTCTCCGTTACCAGTCTGTCTCTGCCTGTTGTCCCTCCCTCTAAGCAGATAGCCCTTCACTTCGGGGGCACGGACTGAAGCCTGACCTGGACAGGGATGGATTTAGGCATATGCTCAGTGCTTTCCCTAATTAGAGTTGGAACAGCTAACAGATCACACTGCATCAAGCAATAATACCTGAAAAAAGCTAATCCCTCGACCCCTAATTATTGCTGTTCCAGTGGGAACCTCTCCAGCGATTTTGGCTGAGTTTGCTGACCCTCAGAAACACAACTAATTAGCAGATATCTATCAGCAATTAGACTCTCTGGAACATTTTTCTGATCCCTTTACACAGGTGGGCCACATCCATTACTAGTTCAGGGAAGATTTTCCAAATTTCTCCCATGCTCACAGCCAGGAATTGAACAGCTTCAGTTGCACAGTTACTACAGCGAACCTGCCCCAAATTTAGGCACTTAACTGGGCCACTGAAGTCGTCCGAGGCTTTTTTTTTTTTTCCCTCCAAAGGATAGAATTAGATTAAATCTCCAGATCATAGTCTGGATATAAGTGGACTGGACCAGAGAAAGCAGAGAGTGCAGCAACGCTTCTGACTGCAGAACACACCAGTTCTGCTGCACCTGCCAATACATTAATTTTAGGGGATAAATCTGGTCCCATCAGTAGATTAGCTCTGAGCTGCAGACATATTACAATTCTCTGAGGCCACTGCTGTGTAGATTTCCTTTCCTGAGGCTGTTTAATAGAGCCTTCATTACAGGAGGAGGTGATACAGGGCCATGTAATTTTAAAAGAGAACAAACCTTGTTGTAGAGGTGTGAGCAGAATTCTGGCAGCTATCCTTAGTCAGGCTGATTAGATAACATTTATCAGACAGACTTCATTAAAAAAAAAAAAAAGTCTTTTTATTAAGCTCATTTTTTATTTTTTAAATTGTGTCAAGATCTATGGAATTCCTGTAGGAGAAAATACTTTAAAACAAAAGGTATTTAGGATCCCATTTACAAAATTAGGATCCCATTTAAAAATTTCAGTTTGAAACTTGAAAATTGTATCTGTACTACCCTTCTGTGCATTTGCCATATTTCTGCTTTGATTGTGTATGCATTCTTTCATGAAATCACTGTTGGACATGTTCTTATTTTAATTTTAGCACAATAAAGCAATCTGGTGGATATCAATGAAACCAGGAGTCAGTGTGATTCACAAAAAGAGATAAGACATTCTAATTAGATCAGTGTAGTAATTGCCCTTAGTCACTTAAAAAGTAACTGGCCAATGTCAGGGTATTTCAATGACTGGTTGGTATCATACTCTAGTATACCAATAAATACATCTATAAACAATATACCAATAAATAAATATCAATATATACTAATAAACTGTTACTAGGAACAGTTGTTATATGGTGCTAGTATATAAAACAATAAGAATGCCTACATGAAATTCAGAATGGTTTTTGAAAGTCAGATAAGAAATATTGAAAGGTTAAAAAATATCCAAATAAATTCTCCTTGAAAGTCCAATATTTTTTCATCTTTTGGACTTAATTCTACTTCCAGATTTGAAATTGAAGGTGCAGGTCAGTGACTTCCAATAAATCTAGCTGTGATGGGTTAAAACTAGGCAGCTCCAGCTGTCTTGTCCTCTCCATTTGCCTGTCCCCTCTCCCCAAACACATCACTATTAGTTTTAAATAAAGGTGCCAGTCTTCAAAAAGAGGGGATGGGAAAGGACCTCACCTTGCACCCCATCCCCAGTCCTGCTGCAGAAACAGTGACCTCCAGTATTATAAGGTAGCACATAGCTGGGGGACGGAAGTGTTTTTAGCTGGTCCTGGATGCTTCTTTTCCTGCATCTGGACGTCTGCATCTTATAGCCAGCAGCAGCTGCAGGCAAATCTCATTCTGTCTTTGTCTTAATTTCCCCTTTTGTAAAGAATGTAAGTAATAACGCAGCTACCTACCTCAGAGGAGTGCAGGAATTAATTAATGTTAGTAAAGTGCTTTGAAGATAAGATCTAAGTATTATTATTAATAATTTACCTACGATTTGCTCTGTGCTTTAAAAGACAGAAATAATTTACCATGAAGTGATGTGATACTACCTAGGGCTATATTAAGGTCTTGAATGGATGTGAAGGGCTTACATTGCCATTAATGTAAACTACTATGTAGAGGTGCCAAAGGCAGAACTGGGCTTTATGTGAATACCCAGTCAGGACCTTTTATGTCATACAGAATTTGTATTTATAGGATACAAGGATCTTATGAATTCTAAGTTATCCATTTCCTGGAATATGTTACAGAGGGGCAGACTTTCAAAGGACAGTCTCTTTAAGAATGGTAAAAATTAATTCATAATGTGTATTGAAAGATAACAGACTGGAAAATTTATCAGTGTGAGGGGCAATACACTTGAAGTTTCCTTTGCCTTCCTCAGACTAACAAAACTAACCCCTTTGCCCAATCTATCTCCCACTGTGTATCACATTCATTATTCTAACAAGACACTAGACATCAATATCCTCAGAAACATTTGTCTTGCCACAAAAGTAAAGACTTACAGTTCAAGTTAACCATATTCAGTGCTGAAAAAGTCAACAGACCCAACAACAGAAGTGGAGAGACCAATAGATCCATGGCAGCTCCTCCTGTCAGAGGAATCAGAGAGAGGAGAGACATGCTCACCTGGCATCCTTGGTTTGTAGGCAAGAAAGTGAGGTGGCATCTGCAACTTCCTAGTGCTTCCTGCAGCTGAAGAGCGGAGGGAAGGGATGCTCACAAGAAGAGACCTGCACAGCTCACGTACCTCTGCTCAGCTATGGCCCATTCTGCAATTACTTGTCACGGAGTCAACTTTCCTTTTGGGTGATAAATGAAGATAAGCCACCAGAAACACTTCATGAATTTCTCTTTTAAACCTTTTCTGAGGACTGAGACACATTTTACTTCCATAGTTTATGAAGACAGAGCCCAAAGGTATCAAAGGGGAAAGAAATATACTTGTCTGAATAAAGGATTCTTGGCATCCACCACAGCAATGAGAGGAAACAGGCTGACTCTGGTGTCAATAGAGAATATTTTCACTCCTGGTCTGAAGACCAAGCTCTGGGGGAATATTATGCATGGAGCATAGCAAGCAGCTCGAGGAAGACTTAATATTTTTAATAGCTGATAAGCTTTGACCAAGATTTTATCATATTTAGGACATAACATCTTCCTGCAGCCATATCAAATTTATATCTCCAAGGTCAGCAAAAGGTAATACTAATGAGGATGAAATAAATTGCAGGGATGATGAACTCTAGCTGCTGAAGAGAAGGTGAGAACGTAAATCATTTGCCTGTGAGCAAGTCACCAAAGAGGGAAGTGTCAGTGTCAGCATAACAGATTAGATAGTCCTCAGAGGATCATGCTGAAGAGTTGGAATGGACATCTCAAGGTACCATGATGTGAAACACATATCTCCAGTCTTTGGTGACATCGGGGACCTGATTTTTGCCTGCCTGGAGACAGAGATGCAGTTATTCTCTCTCATTCTTTGCTTTACAAGTCAACGCAGTGGAAAAAACTTTCTCTTTTTGTCATCTGCAGACTTGTGTATCTGAGCTAATGATTCATGATGGAGGATTTAGGTCAAGCTAAGCAGATTTGGCTTAAGGACCTTACCAAGACAGGCACCATTCATAAACTGTGTCTTCTTCAACATTTGGATGTGAGTGGTAGCACAAGTCCCTCTGTTATAGAAGTGCAGCTTATATGATAGGAGAGAACAAAGAAGTATCATGTCTTCTCTTAAAATAAGAACAGTATTATTGCTGTTTCACATAGGCATTAGCTAACATTTACAGGGATTAAGAAGCAGGTTTTCCACAGAGGAATTAAAAATTGTCATTTTGACATGCTTCTCAGAGCCTTCAAAGCTCACCTTTGGGATGTGCTCACATCAAAGTGCTCAGGAGAAAGTTAATTTGAAATTAACAATACTATGTTTATAAATGTTGTTTGTGCAGTTCCCGTTTTAGCCACGAGAAAGCAGTGGTGCTCATAATTAATCCACTACTCTTTTGGCTGCCCCTGAGAAAATATTCTGCGAACCAGAATTTCCCCAAAACACCAAGAACCAGAACTGCAAGAGTCAAGTCTTCTGATTTCACCCAGTTCAGAATAAGGATGCAAAACTGGATCAACCCAGAAAAATACTCAGCTAATGACATTAAGAAGTCAGTTCCTTCTTTTTACTGTGTTCCACTTTGTGTAGATATTAAAAAATCGTTAGGAAAAGTGAGTTGGAAACTTGGTCATAAAAGATCATAAAATATCAAAGATGCACATTTTAATTCCTCATCTGCACAAGGACTGTTGACACTGTCTTTTGGCTCTCTCTCCTTCTCTGGCTGTGACCTAAAAAAATACCCTGTGCTTACCTACCCTTCCTGATAAAATTTTCATAGGAACATTGATGCTTTTACAAAAGAAACTTCTGTTTCCGCAAATAAATCTTCTTTCTGCAATTTCTCTCTCTCTCTTTTTTTTTTTTTAATTCTGAAAAAAACATTTGAGATAGCTTGAGCTATAGAACTTGTTGCAGAAAATGATCCAGCCTCATTTCTTTGTCACCAGTGATCATCATTTTTCATCTTACTCAATAGTTACTAGCCTTTGTGATGGACAAATTACCACTGGTTTTGCCGAGATGGTTCTAGATATATCCTTAATGGTCAGAGTTACCGCAGATGTCAACCGTCTTTGTTGCTTCTCAAACCCACATGCAGCCTCTTGGTGAAGTGATCATAAAGACTCAAGA
This sequence comes from Cygnus atratus, assembly GCF_013377495.2. Classification (NCBI taxonomy): domain Eukaryota; kingdom Metazoa; phylum Chordata; class Aves; order Anseriformes; family Anatidae; genus Cygnus; species Cygnus atratus. The sequence goes on along the minus strand of NC_066362.1, from coordinate 56,436,111 downwards.
GTCCTCAGGATGAAGGTATTTCTTCAGTTGTTAACTCTTACAACTACACTACTATTATTTAGGAGGCCTACTGCTCAGGTCGAGCATAACCTTTATTTCAAACAGCTCTTTGCATGTTGGGTCAGGTAATGCAGGTACTAGTGAACAAAAGAGAAGATGTTGTTGAGTTTGTAACCAACTATATGTAGTAGCAGCAGTTGATGAAGTTCAAAGTACACAGCCATGATCAACCAGTTCAGCTGACAGTTTAGGCATATTCTTAGATGCCTCTTGAGGTACTAATATGCCATATAGTGACATTCGTAACTTGTTATCCATAATGTCTTCCTGGGTAGCAGAATCTGTACAGTCCTCATGGTCAATGAACCAACTTTAGTCAGTCATACTTTCACTGTGTTTCAGCTGGATCTCAGCCATCTTACATGCTGAGCTCTTAGATACAGAGATTGCTGTCAGCCCCTCAGATTGCTCTCCAACCTTTCTAGTGAATTCCCACAGTCAATTGAATCAACTGTCTTCTGGTATTATCTTCAGTGTAATGGACCCAGTATGCTTAGAGTACATATATATCAGGCAAGGGAGCACAGTGTAGAAATTCCTGACTCAGCAAAGGGCAATAAGTCTCTACATGGTAGTATGTGGCCTACTTCTTCTTAAATGATAAAGTAGATGTGGCAGTGAAGGCCAAAGCTTAGACAGAGATGAGAAAAAGAAGAATTAAGGCATCAGAATGAAAAATCTGGTATCCTGGCCCAAGCTGCAAAGTCTGAAGGGTGGGGATTTTTTTTTACAAGAGAAAGTGACAGCAAATATAAAATTGCATTCAGACCCAGAAGAAGGACATTCTGAAGCTTCTCTCTCTCTCTCTCTCTCTCAAAACTCTGCTAACATTTCTGATTCATTGAATCTGATTTGTAATTTACTTCCATTATAAACTTTTACTGTCAGCCCTATGTTCAAACTCAGTCCTCTCAAATGTTTCATTATGTCTCATTTTTTGTTATATTGAAGTATTTGCTGTCAGAAACTTAACTTGGGTTGTCACTACATGATTGGTATTCACGGCAGCTGTCTCTGAGGATATCTGGAATAATCAACCTCATGCACACAGTGATATGGGCTAGGCTGGAATTCTCATGTTGCCCCTGGATCCAGTATTTTTTAGGGGCTACTGGCATGGGATGGAATAGAAATAACAAAGCCTTTCTTGTTTCTGTTTTACTGTGTCTGTATTAGGACTGTGGGTTGATCTGAATACGCTTTTGTAGGTGCAGATATTTTCTCTGGATACATTGAAGAATTGTAAGTTGAACTTCCATTACAGGACAAACATGTTTCTGCATAATTCAGATGACACTAACATCTTTCAAGCAAGGCAACCCTCTGGGGAGCGCTCAGGTTATACATGTTCAGTTCTCATCCTGTTGATTTTCATATAAGGGTAGCTTTTCAGTAATTAGGGTAAAATACTCTCTAGACACATCTGAGCTGTCTGCTATTGTTAACTGAACTTGTGGAAAGGAGCCTTGCTTAAGCTGTAATAACACTATATTTGTGTTAACAGCACACTGACATCAAATAAAAAGAAAATAAGATAAAATAAAATAAGCTTATAACTAGAAAGCCCATGGCTTTTTTCCTAATTCATGCAATTGCAATAAATAGTGTTGTGCTGTGACAAAACTGAATGCAAAACAGTATCATCGCAGGACACACAATGAGTCAGTTGTTGGGAAAATAGCTGTGGGTTCTGAAAGGAATTCTACATCTTCCTTAAACAGATGATTATGATTATTGTTATTATTATTGTGGGATTGTAATCCTCCTGAAAACAATCACTGACATGTTGGAGACTTCTACACAAGAGAAGCTCTGGAAGCTTGTATCTTGTATTGTTTAGTTACATAGCATTACTGGCAGGTAAAGCTCTACAAAGAAATGAGATGTCAGGGTTTTGATGCTGGTTTGGGTGCTATTTTCATTTTAAATGTAGAATGTAAAGAAAAGGTTTTCAAGGTCTTGAGAAAAGTGAGTGGATCACATATCAGAATGACACCACTTCCACTCGAATCTGGCTTTTGCTGGGGAGAAGTAACAAGAAGTCGTTCATAGCCCCTGTTGAATAAGGAACCTCAGAGTTTGGACGCACAGTTTCATGGCTCAGGTTTCCCTGTTCCTTGTCAACATCACTGCTGAGCTGCAAAGCAGTCAGCAACCCAGCAGACCCAAATCCTGGAAGCCTTGAAAGCCCAAATGCCTTGCCACAGCTAGGAGCCAGGGACCTGGAGGCTTTGCAGCTTGAGAGCTGAGGATCTGACATAGTTTGGGCTCTTCATCCCTCATCAGTGTGCCAGGCACGCAAACTGTTGAGCAGAGGTGAGTCTGAAAGGTGTTTGAAAGGTGTTTTTTTTGTTTGTTTGTTTGTTTGTTTTTAATGGCCAGCTGGTAAGGTGAGCTGGTAGAAAGCCAGGCAAAGTTTTCAGGCATGTTTTGAATCCTATCAGCTGTTCCGTAAAAGCTTCATTGCAATTAAACTGTCTCAAAGAATAACTTTGTTTTTGATGAACAGACAGTTCTTCCGCAGGAAGGAAAAAGCAAACTAAGCAGGGAATTTCCAATTAGCTACAATAATAGGCTCATTGCTCACTGATTGTGGCACTTGAAGTAAATATTTCCCAGTGGTGACGATGAGGGTATGAATCTGTCTACTGATAGGTAATAGGTAATCCCACCCACAAGTTACTGATGGGTGCCTTAGAGGTGTGCTATGGTGGTGCTTTGGTATCAGTGCAGCCAGGGTTGCAGGCAACTGATTTGTAATAATGATGTAGTATCCAAAAATGACTGAAATGATCTCACAGATTACAGCTGCTGAAAAGCGTAGTCCACTCGTCCCTCTCCATCCTCTTCCTCTGTGCCACCTCCATCTCTCCTGCAAGCCATCAGCAAGCTGATTCACCTAACCAAACTGACAAAAGGATAGTGACTTTCTCTTTTTCTCAATTAATTTTCTGCCACCATTAGGAGAGTTTCAGCTGCAGTTGGAAGCTTGAATAAGGGACGAAGAGAAGAGCAGGAAAGGGGATAGCAAAACCTTTTTTCTAGTGCCCTTTCTCAGGGCCAGTAAGTCCTCTGAGGCACATCCCCTGTGGCCAGTCATGCATGTGTAGTCTGTTTGCCAACCACCTGTACTTTAACAGGAATTTCTAAATATATTTTCATGTTTTCTCTCTGAAATGGATTTTTGCTTGCCAGTTGTTCTCAATGTACTGTAATTGCTATGCTTGTCCTCATAATTCTTGGAAAAGTCTGTGGGATAGATATTAGACAGGTCTGTAATACAGAGGTTACGGACAGGTCCCATTTTCACAGGGCTCAGTTTTATTTGTTGGTTCTCTTGGGGTACCTTTGTTGACTGTGGTAGAATTACTCTGTTATAAAAGGTAGACAAACGGCACACGAAAGCGATATCCTATTGCAGCCTGCTGATGGTAACAAGAAGTATGTCTGTGGCAAAGCATCGTATATGAGAGGACCGTTGACCCAGGAAACACATGAATTGCAGCATTTTTCTCATTAGTCTCATATTCCAGCACACGGATAACTTAGTGTATCCCAGCTCAGATGGTAAGATTCAACTTCCCACCACTAACAGAAACCTTGAGTAAACCTGAGTTGTCTTCTTAGATGAAGAGCAAACCAAAGCCCTTGTTATTTTCGTCTTCTTTTTCTGTGTGTGTGTGTGTGTCTATGTGTGTGACCATGAGACTGAATATGTCAACAGTGATATCAGCCCAGAGCTGGGAAAAGTTTTGTTTATTAAGTCAGTCTGTCTCTGATATCTATTTGATTGAGTTTGGGACAGTAGCTCTTGGACCCTGCATGCCTGCACTTGTATCTACAAGAGTTAATATTTTTAAGTATATGAGTTCATTCTATAGGATACACCAAATGGCAATTATACAATGTTACCCTCTATCGTTAAATACCCAGCAATCTGTAATCATTCACATACTGTGTGCTTTATGCTTTAGAGTAAAATGAATACATGGGGCTCCCTCCCATCCCACCCTCCCCTCACCCACTTTTAAGAAGTCAATAGACAGACATTCACATTTTTTTAGAGGCAGTATTTTTTGCAGCTTTTAGAAAAAACATGGAAGGAGATATGTATCACTGTGTGTCTGAGAAAGAGGTAGCCCAGAGCTTTGGGCCTATGCCTGGGTTGCTGAATGGGCTTTGGTTTTGGTTGCTGCTCTCCAGGGATGTTCTATGACACAGCAGGAAAGCAGGGACCTGCTCCTGCATCACAGTCGTGGAATCATTGAATGGTTTGGGTTGGAAGGGGCTTTAAAGATCATCTAATGGAGGTACACCTCCAACAAGACCAGGTAGCTCAAAGCCCCATCCAACCTGGCCTTGAACACTTCCAGGGACGGGGCATCTGCAACTTTTCTAGGAAACCTGTTCCAGTGCCTCACCACCCTCCGAGTGAATAATTTCTTCCTAATATTTAATCTAAATCTACCCTTTTTTAGTTTAAAACCATTATTCCTTGTCCTATCAGTGCACTCCCCAACCAAGAGTCCCTCCCCAGCATTCCTGTAGGCCCCCTTTAGGTACTGGAAGGCCACTATAAGGTCTCCCCGGAGCCTTCTCTTCTCCAGACTGAACAACCCCAACTCCCACAGGCTCTCAGAAGCCGAGCACAAGCCTCGTTTGAACAAAAGATGCCTGAGAAAGAAGCTCCTGTGTGCTGCTTGGATACCACTGAATACATCTTAAAAATAGAGGGGGATCACAGAATCACAGGGTGGTTGATGTTGGAAGGGACCTTTGGAGGTCTTCTGGTCCAAACCCTCTGCTCCAGCAGAGCCACCCAGACCATGTCCAGGCAGCTTTTGAAGATCTCAAATGAGGGAGAGTCCACAGCCTGTCTGGGCAGCCTGTGCCAGTGGTCTGTTACCCCCACAGTAGAGAAGTGCTTCCTGATGTTCAGATAGAACATCCTGTTTTCCCGTTTGTGCCCACTGCCTCTTGTCCTGGCACTGGGCACCATCGAGAGGAGCCTGGCTCTGTCCTCTCTGCACCTTCCCTTCAGGTATTTGTACACATTGATGAGACCTTCTCTTCTCCAGGCTGAACAGTCCCAGGTCTCTCAACCTCCCCTCAGAGGAGAGGTGCTCCCATCTCTTGATCATCTTTGTGGCCCTTTGTGGGAATATCCCCAGTACGTCCAGGTCTCTCTTGTACTGGGGGACCCAGAACTGGGCCCAGCACTCCAGGTGTGGCCTCACCAGTGCTGGGTAGAAGAGAAGGATCACCGCCCTCCACTTGCTGGCAATGCCTGTCAAATGACAGAACAGTGACAACTTTTGGGAAAACTGCTGTTTTCATCACACCCTAGTAATTTGGAAGGTCCTGTTAAGTGTGAATCCCAGCTTTCATACAAAAAACCTCTTTTGCTGAGATAAATGCTGTAAAAGAAATCTGAAGAGTTCAAGAACCAGACAGTAAAATAAAGGAGTGAAAATAAGAAATCATTTTCCCCTTTAAAAAAACCCAGGACGTTTTAAATTCAACACATGATTTTGGGCCTTCCTGAGTCTCTAGATTGCTTGGGTTTGGCAATATCAACTTCATGACAATGCAATAAACATTTTTCTTGATGGCATATGAAATCACACCTGGATTCTCACCCTCACTTAAATTCCTTCCTAAAAAGATTTTCAGTATGGTAGGATTATTATCATTCCAAGCAGCAGGAAAAGGAGGTGTGTGTTTGTTTTTTTTTTTGTTTGTTTTCCTTTTTTCCTTTTTTTCCCCCACAAAGTACATCACCAAGAAAACTTGCTCTCCACTTTAGAAACCTATAATAACTATTTTTTGGAGTGCACAGGTGAATTTTTACTAATTCCTGAAATCTCAGGAGAACAGTGAATTTTATGCTAAATTTATTCATAGAGTAGAAGCACCTTTTTATAAAGTGCATAATAATTCTGATTTGTATGTTTAGATAATACATTCTGCTCATGCTTGTAAATGAAAAGGCAGGCTCTACTCTTATATCTCTAGGGAGGACCTCTGTCTCCTACATTTATTTTATTTTATTTATTTTTGTTAGGGATAGGGAGAAAATGGATTATCAATTTGTAGAGCAGTTTTAAAACAGAAAAAAAAAATCCATTGCCTTTTGCTTGATGTAGCTATAAGGCTGTTCAGGTTTGTTTATTTGTTTTCTTTGTTTTTAAACCCCAAACAGATAAGAAATGCTTGTTTCCTGTACAGACTATGAAATCTAGTGTAATACTTTTATTTATTTTTTTTTTTAGTTACCACAGGCATTCCCAAGCTTTGGCAGCAACAGAGGCCATTTTGCAGTGACATGATGTGTAATGTTGGCAAAAGAGAAGGTTCAGCATCCCAGACTGCTGGCCTGCTTCTCTATCTGGATCACTCATATAATAAAACAACATTTCATGTCCTAAAAGACTGTGTTTTGCTGTAGCACTTTCGCATTAACAAGGGTGACTGGAAATATGACAGCATTTTTAGAGCACCTCATGACTCCAAATTTCAAGGCATTTTGCAGGGACAGGACCTAAACATCAAATGCATGAGAGGACTCACTAGGACTCTATGATTCTATGATTCATGCTCTTGCTACCTCCCAGTTTCTTCTGTTGCACAACACAGCTGGTACTGACATCCCTCCTAAAGTGCTTTGAAAACTGAGGGAACACATTAGCATGAGAGGGATATCATTCTGATAGAAATAACTGCAAGGAGAAAAGTCCTGCCCCAGCGTGTCTATAGCCTCAGGCTCCAATCATGCAAGGCATTAAGCGTGCACTGCACTTTGCACTCTATGAGCGGTTCAGCAGACTTCACTGGGACTAACCAGAGTGCCTAAAGTTAAATACATACAGGTAAGTCTTTGACAAGTCATAGGCCAAGTGCTACAGCCTTGTGAAATTCCCTTTGCAGGTGGATTTCTGGATCTGTGGAGAGCTCTTCTGAAATGAGCATCGTTCCTGATGCCAGGCTGTAACTAATGACAAAAAGACAGAGCAGAGCTGAACAGAAAATGTACAAATGAGAGCGGAGGCAGGAGTGACGCACATGGGAACATCTCCCATGGCTGGCAGGAAAGGAAGGGTGGCAAGTATCCCCCGTGGGATGGCTGAAGGAGTGTAGGCATCATTGGGCACATCTATGCATCCAGACGCAGAGAGGCTGAGCTGGCTGTGGTCATAGGGTTGGATGCAGGCTCTCACCAGCTTGGAAACAACATAGCTGCATTAACAAGCTTGACCTGTTATAGTCCTGAATACACACACACCTACCTCTACAGATCTAGCCTGTACACAGCTGTTGGCTGAGACACAGGGGAGCAGCCTAGAGTAGTGGCAGAGATTTGGATGCCAAGTTCCGTTTCCAAGCATTCATCTATGTGAGGCAATTCACTTGCAGCTTTGCTGAACATCTCCCATTCACACTGTCCCCTGTTGGACAGCTGTCTGGGCTGTCTTCCTACTTCCTGCGAGTGATCCAAAAGAACAGGAGCCTGCAAATTATTACGTTTTTTAGATATGATTTTTTTTTTAAGGTTCCCTTCATGGTCTGTGGGGATGAACATTTTTTTCTAAATGTTTTGGAGGGGCAACATTACATCTAGGCTAACCTTTCTTCCTGTAGATGTCCTAGCTTTAAAGCCCTGAGGACCTCAATCCAGATCCATGTTTACTCAGGTAGATAAACTGAACACAGTGCATTATTAACGTACATGAGCTTTCCAGGGGAATCTTCAGCAGTACTCAGATTCTGCTTTTAAATCATTCTTCTTATACCTGTGTCTCACTTTTGAGCTCAATGAAATCCCACAGATGGTTGTCATTATTGCAAGGGAAAACAATATCCCTACTAAAAATCCCTCCCATAGATGTGACCTTTTGTTTGGCCCATTTCTCCACAGGGGACTGAACAGTGTGAGTTATTGCTCTTGCAAGACCAGTGGTCCTTAATGTGATATGGGCTGCTATAGGCACAAGGCTCAGCACATGTGACTAGTTTCTCCCTGCAGCATGGAAAACACAAATCCAGAGCAGCAGTAGTAGTCCTGACATGACAATGGGTGAAGATAGTCAACAACAAAGTAATAGTTTTTTGAGCCGTTTTTCCACCATTTCGACAATGAAGCTAAAAGAAGATGAATACCAGTAGGTATGGGAGAGGCAAAAAGAGATGAAATCAAGTAGAGAAGGGAGAAGAAAATGCAGGGAAAATGGTAAGGACAAACGAGCATGTGCACCATAGAGGCCTGAAGGGGATTTGTGTCTTTCTGGAGACGTCGTTTTCAGCTAGTGTTTTTCAAATCTCTGCTGTTTGAAAACTATCTCACAAGCATTTAAAGAAAGGTGTGAAGGAAATGCAGATTAAATTAATTTCTTAAGGCAGTTTGTACCGGAGAATAGTTAGGGATCTGTAAGCCAAATAGTTGAAAATTGTGGCTCTAGACATTGGGCATGCGAACATTTCTCTTGTTGGCCGTGCAGCTATAACAGTGATAAACGAGAAATGGAAAGAAACAGGCAGTTCCATAAGAATGCAGATTATCTCTGACAGGGAAGAGGCAATGTACTGGCAACTCAGTAGTAGCCAAAGTAAATGATAGATAGTAACAAAGAGAGAAAATAGGTCTTAAAGGAGGGAAAAATAGCTCAGCACAATCATTTTTCTTGATCTGTAGCTTTCATAATGGTGCAGTAAGCAGCACAGCCACGTCTGAGCACCTAGAAAGAGTTCAATAACGAGATGGCCACAGCCCTAGCAGTGGGCAGGAGCTGGGGATGGCAGGGCGATCATTTGTCGGCACCTGGAGCCCAGATCAATGCGTGCCGCACAGGGTGAACAGCAGAGTGATGGAGGGACGGGAACCTTAATTGGAGCTCACGGCAGGGTGAAATACCCTTGCTAGATTTATGAGCCTTTCCTGTTACTGTTAAAAGTCTGAACAGTGAAAATTTGTATTCCCTTCTCTTTCTGTACCTGTGGAAGAAGAGGGGAGACCCATAGAAAGTCCTCTCTGGGGTGTCCCCCAGTCCCCCCGTCCCTTTCTGAGATCAAACCTTTAGTGTATGAGACATTGGTAACACTGGTGCAGTTAAGCATCTCCTGAGTATTTATTTCTGCTGCTGCTGAGTTGTAATTTAAATACAAACTTCAGCTTCTTTTCAGGCTCTTGAACTGCCACACTCTTGCTCTTACCCCCAGAGCTGAAGGAGCAATTTCACAGTCTTAACTATATGTAATCATTACTGCTGTTTTAATGTGCTATTGGTAATTTGCATCCTGATTCCCTTACCTTCAAGAGATGTTCCCTTTTATCCCTTCAAATTTAATAGAAGACAAGAGCTGTTCCCTTTTATCTCCTCTTTTCTTCTTTTTTCCTCTTTTCATTTTTTTTTTCCATAAAGAGAAAGGCAGACAGAAAGTGAAGAAATAAATACAAATACTGAAACAGCTCCAGATGAAAGGCAGTAAAATGACTGCCTGCTGCTCCCTCTTGATCTGTCTGGCAGCAACTGAGTTGCTCTTGCAATACTGGTGTAGAGGACTGACTACCCCTCTGGGTCGCTTTAACTCCTCCAGGTTTGGCCAGGAGACGCATCAACAACTGCAGGAGGTTCAGAGACAGAAAGAGGTGATGCAGAGGTGTCCCTAGAACCTCCCCAGGATTACAGCGGGCCTGACTAACCCCTGTCTCACTGTCGTGACCTGAAAGGGCTGGAGCTGCTACATAAGGACTGAGGAGGTCTCTTTTGTTTTTGTCCTTATCATCTTGGTTCTGGGACAACTACACCAGAACCAGCTGGCCCTTGCAGGGCAGTATGAAGGAACAGCAGTGGCTGATTTGAGGACAGAATGGAAAAGCTACATTTTCACATCTCCTGAAGTGCCCTGTTCCACCCAGTACATCCTGTAAGTGCTTGTGACGGGAGTCTCCCTTCTTGGAAAAATACACCAGGTCTGAGATTTGAGTGATAAGACTCACTATGCCTGTAAATGTTCACACAGCTCCCAGAAAAGCATTTGGGTTTCCCATCTGCCTGGTCGGGCCTGCTCCAGCCCTGCCTTTCCTGCTGGCCATGGGGTGGTGTGAATGCAGCCATAAAGGAGTTAACCAGTGGCCCATGATCCCACAGGGTTTCACAAGGTCTCTTATCCACTTCCTAGGGAGAGGTCACAGCAGTCAGGCTGCAGATTCAACATGCAGAAGAAACCGTATGTCAGGCTGGACTTGTGAGAGGGTGTGAAGGTTTCTAAGGAGCTGTCTCCCCCTTTCACATTTCCAGGTCCCATATGCTGCTGAGACAAGGGTAGCTGTGCACCCACTGCCCTCCGCTCTCACCAGACCTGTCCTTCTGCACTGACACCAGCAGTAGCTATGTCCACCAAATCTCCACAGTGCTGCCCTTTCCCTGCTGGCACAGATTTCACTCTCATGCTGTTCGGGCTGCCTGTGCCTCCCTTCGAAGCACCAGGAGGACGCGTGATTTCTCATGCACGTCATGCGCCTCTGCTCCAGAGCTGGCTTGGAGGCCAAGGAGGCGAATGCTCTATGCAAATTACGTGCTCGTTAGTGCCAGAGGGTGCAAATTAAACAAAGCAAAGCTGCTCTTTGCTGAATGCGAGCTATCTGGGGCGCAGGACTCCCTTATGGTGGAGCAGCAGGGCAGCTGCCTGAGACCCTGGGCCACATCACTGCCTGCAGGTCAAGCCAGGCAGGAGTCAGAGGGAGTGGGAGACACCCCTGCCTTTGAAGGGCATCCTCCCTGCCTGTGGCAGGCCTCCATGCTGAGTCCAGCCTCCGCACCAATGAAACAGAGCCCTGTTTAAGAACGCAGCTGCAGCCATCACCAGGGCTTCTGCATGAGCACAAATATTCCTTTGACAGTATGTCTGCATCAAGTTAACTGGCAACAGAACTGCTGTTTTCTCCAATTTCAGTGAAACGTGTGAGTCCCTTCATTTTGGACTTTGAGCCCTTGTCACAGAAGCAGACTTGCTCCCTAGCCCCGGGCCTTGCCATCCACTTTCTCTTCTCCCCCAGTGTGGGCATAGTTTCCCCCTTCCCATCCCAAGCCCTCCGGGCTGGACCCCTCTCTTGCATTTTCTCAGATCAATCCTAGTGCCCTTGCACAGCATCACCCATTATATTTTATTTATTTATTTATTCATTTATTTTGCTAATACTAAGCATTGCAAATACAATGTTTTTCCTTTCTTTCCTCCTTTTTTTTTTTTTTTTATCTAATGGAAAACAAGAAAAAGCCAAAACAGTCATTTGCTCACTGAGAACTGAGAACTCAGGAAATCTAAACCTCAGGAATCCCTAGAGAGCCAGAAGATGAGATATAAATTAAACAAATTACCCCAAACCACTTCCTGACACAGCTCTAGGAAGTCCAATGTGCAGAAGAGAGGGGAACAGCATGAAAGATGACAACATCTCTATTTTCCGTGCCTTATATTCTCTTTGTTAAAAGCAGAAGGGATATTTCAGCATAAGCTTCTTCACTGAAGAAGTTACTGAAAAGTACTCAGCTCCCCACACTGCTCCCCAAACACAACAAATTTCTTCCCTTAGGAGGAGAATACCCAAGGCGGAAGACACAGCACTGTCTGAGACAGCATAAAACTCCAGACTTGTCTCTGCTGGCTGACAGTCCATGTTTGTTTTGAAAATGGAGCTTTATTTATTGCCTGATGGTTTCTGAGGATATTTCCTGAGCTAACTCTAGACCCACTAAAATCCCCACAGTACAAAGATGTTTGCATCCCACAGGTGCTGGTAGGGATCAGTGAGAGCAGAGCTCCAAATCCTGTGAATCCAGCTAAGAACAGCCAGCTCACAAGGTGCACCTTAGACACTTTGGTTTGAATGAGCAGGTGGGAGTTGTCTTAGTGCATGCATCTGGTGAAGGACCTGCATTGCCACAGCAGATAGCCAGCTGCTCATTTCATAATGCTTGGTTTTCTTTCAGATTGGGGTAGACAGACCAGATATCTTTTCTTGGGTTGTGCCTGAGTGTCTACTAATAAGCTCAAAGATCCAGTCCCATCATTTCCCTCTATGTGACACTCTACATCTCAAAGGCATTTTTCTCAATCATGAAGATGCAAACACTGGTGGAAGTCACAAAGTGCCAGTCTTCAGCCAAGCACAAGGGTTGTTCTAAATAGTGGCAAGGTCCCTTCCTTGCAGGGATTAATCAAGCAAAGCTGTGTCTTCCTCCCTCCTATTCTCTAGGGAACAGGAGACTGGGACCAGTAACTAAACCCTTGTTCCCTCCTGGCAATTCAGTGTGCTGAACACTTTGCCTACCCATTGGCTCAGGAAATACTTTCTACTCTGTGCTCTGTCATTAATAATTCATTTGTCAGGTCATGTAATGACTTTCTTGATCATTATGAATTAATATGGGACTAATGTGCATATCATATCCTCTGTGACAGGAGACAGTAAAGCAAAACAAGCCAACCTGCCGACCAGCATCTTTCTCTCTCTGCTTTATCCATTTGTAATTTATTTGCAGTTGGTTGATTTTTCAATTTGACTTTTTGAGGTTGGTTTGCAATTATTAATATCTTTCTTTTGACTTAATAAATAAATAAATAAATAAATATGACTTGCATCTTTCTGTGACTCCCTCCTGGGAATTCTTCAGACACAATATTGTCAGACAACAATATTTTCCTTCCTTCCTTCCTTCCTTCCTTCCTTCCTTCCTCCCTCCCTCCCTCCCTTCCTTCCTTCCTTCCTTCCTTCTTTTTCTTCCCCTTTATGTACAGATATTTCAGAGTGCTAGAATCAAATATACTTGTACTAAATATATAGGATCAGATTTTTTCCAAAGTAGCTTATCTGCCCACTGAAGTACTACAACAAATAGCCAGAACTTCACAACTCTGCAGTGCACAGGCAGCTAAAGTCCTTTGGAAACGTGCTTTCTATGCAGTCATATGCTGGCAAAGATCTCAGACTAATTGCTGTGTCCATAGACTACTTTCCATTATGCAGCCCAAGAATCCCTTTCTCAGCATTCCCTAGCAATATCTCATTGATTGTGCCATCTCGCAGAATGAGTAAGCTACAAAAACAGCTTCTCCTTCCTGCAGAGAATTCAGCAGAAATGCTATCTGCATCACAGGGTTTTCTGGTGAGGATGCCTTTCTGCTACAAGTTTCACTAGGGCAATGCAAACCAGTTTGCAGCTGACCTTGGCTCCTAGTCTTTGCAGTACTGAGCTGGTTAAAAGTGGTGATAAAACAAAACAAAGCAGAGGTAGAAGATTTGACATTATATTGCTACTTCTCAAGTTATTCCCTGTCTCTGTTTATTCTCAATATGGAGGGAAAAAAAACCTTTCAGAACTTTTCTTCAAGTGGTACTGGTTAAACGGAAGTGAAGCAAGGTGCTTGGTTAGTTGGTAGCAGCTAGAAACTCAGCATATGATTTCTCACTCTGTTGCAGCCTGCAGAAAGTAAGAAAAGCCTTGGTTTACACAGCACAAGGCACAAGTGTCCCACACTTTAAGATCTTATTTCCTGGGCCTCCACAATTTCCTGAAGCTTTTTTTCCCCCATATTTCCCCAATAAATTAATGCTTTCTCCCTTCTCTTTTTTCAACCTTCTTCCTTCTTGCTCTGGAAGCAGTGGCTAGATGTGCTTGTTGGCCAGACCTGTGGATGAACATTTCCAAAGTGTGAGTGAAAAACAAAGGCTGTCTTTCTGAGCCCATAGTTTGAGAGAGAAATGGAAAGAGAATAATGTGGAACCTCAGCACTGACAAGGGCAGAGTTCAGACATGCTCCTGCACTAAGGCTGTGCCATCCAAACACAGCAGACTGTTGCATGGCCAGTGCTGCTGTAAGTGGAGTACCACAGGAGATTTATATCCAGCTGTCAGGAAAACCGTGGGCAGAAGTCAACGACAGACCAAGATGAAACAGCTATGTGCTATTTGGTGATGGGCATGCCAGGTTTGTGTGTCGGGGGTGTTGCTGCTGGGCAAAGCCCATAGCCTGCTGTGCTCAGCTGCTGCTGCCTGCTCACCTGAATACCTGACCTCACACAAAGCAACTGCAGATGCTTTCAGAGAGCCACCCTTCCCTGAGATCAGTCTTTTGTGCCATGGGATCCAGATGGCTCAGGGCAAAGCAGAACTTGAGGTCATACTAATGGGTAGGTAACCCTGACAGTTACAGCATTAGACCTGAAAGTCACCTTGAGAACAAACCAACAGGGCAGTGTCTTATGCGTACATTGTGTTTTGTTGTTTTTTGTTTGTTTGTTTGTTTGTTTGTTTTTCCCTTCTGAAACTGGGAAGTCAATCTGTAGCAGTTCTACCTTAACCAAGACACAAAGATACACTAGGGGCATCCAGTAGGACATCTCTAGAATTATTTGAGGTTTAGGGTAGGGCTGCTTCCTCAGTGGCTTTCAGAGAATAAAAATTTCTTTCTGTTCAAAATTCTTGCTTGACAGAGATTGAGTCATTGCCAAGAAATCCACTCCAGTTTAACACCAATTAGGACACAGAAATACATCCTCCAGTCTGAGCAGAAACAAGGAGAAGAGAGACACCTCCACAAGAGCACCACAGTGTTGAATTGCTCCTTGTGTTGTGGTGGTGTAAAGAAATCCTCACAGAGTAGCTGAAGTTTTTGCAAAAATACTCTTAGCAATACATCGCTGGTAAAGAGCTTTCTGTGATATATGGGGTCTGAGAGGCTGCAGCACTGTGGCCATAATTCAATACTTTTGCTTGAAAATAAATCTTACTCCTATTGGCATGAAATGAAGGTAGGGAAAGGCAGGGAGAGTGGAGATATTTCAAAGAGCAGAAAAAGGATAATTGCTGTTCAGGACTGATTTTGTCTTAATTGAGTTTACATTTTACAGACTCATACTCAGCCCTCCTTCACCTGCCCCGCTGGGTCACAAGGCCTTAAATTTCTTGCAGACAAGATAATGCAGATACTGCAAAAGAACCCTGCAAAAGGTCGATCTGGACATGGTAGGTATTGCCTAGATTTAGGGGACAAGAATTTGGTTCTAGTTCTGGAAGGGATCCTTTGCATAAGCTTGGGCAAGACGTGACCCCCTCACTTCCCCCCCATCCTTTTGGGCTAGTGTCTGTTTCTCATTAGCTTTGTGCAGAGCTTCTGGCACAGACAGGCTCTGATCTTGTTGAAGGTCCTTGACTAACAGCAGAAGAACAAGGATGAGAAGAGGAGAAGAGTATACAGATAATAAAAGTCATTGTTCTGAGTGAGTGCTTGTGATAGATGTTGAACACTTAATTCACCCCCCTGAGCATAAGCACTCAGACACACTTGAAATGCCCCGGAGTATCCAAAACATTCGCAGAGGGCTGGAAGATATGGTGCAGGGCCTGAGAGACACCCTGGAGCGGCAGCTGGAAGCCAGGCAGAATACCCTGGGGCATCCCAGATGGCTTTAGATGCAGAAAGACAAATGAACAGAGCCCTGGAGCCTTCCCTCATCAAGCTGGTTTGGAGCCTTTATCCAATGAATTGGCATATGCTATTTTACCTCCACACTCTCTTTTATTCATATGGCAACAAATTTGCCTCTAACTACCTCCCAACTGAAGCAATGATATACAGTAGCTCACTAAAAGGAAGGAAATTCATAACTTCTCCAGGTCATATCATAATAGGCAATATCTAAACCGAGAGCTGATCCTGCAAGCACCTCTCCTTCCATTCTATATAGCCATATGGCCACACTGAAAACAAAAACAAAGGTGTAAATTGCAGTGGTAAGTTCATTTTTTATTTATTTTATTTATTTATTTGTTTACTTATTTATTTTATAGAGGACTGCTGCAGCACCAAAAGGTAAATGCAACTTGAACAGCAGTGGCTAATACTTGTTCTGTACGCAGTGAGTTGGCAGCAAAAGCTTTGAAGCCTGTTAGTCATATCGATAGGGATAAAGAAGATATAAATTCTCATTTTACCCACAGACTGAACAAAAGGAAACAGTGCTGCTAGTTTGGACCAAACATCAGAATAGAAGGACACATGGATAGAGAAAAGTAGATCTATTCCTAATTCCATAAAAAACAGAAGTGAAGGTCAATCATCCAGACTTACCATCATCTCTCTGCCTCTCTGTATTTGGATAATCTTATGTCTGGGCTCAATAAGGACCAGGAAAAAAAAAAAAGAGAGAGTGAGAGAGAGAGAAAGAAAGCTTTGAAAAATATACAGGTGCTGTTTTACATGCTTATATGAAATAAAAGAAATTAAGGATCAATAATCCTTGAGGGGAGGAAATGAGGAGCGAAAGGGAATTAAGAATCTACACATAGCTCTAAGGAAAGCTGACAGGTGTAATGAGATACAAAATCTAACATACTTTTCTAGCTCAAGGATATCTCCTATAAATGTAAGTTAAGATCCAGACTGTCCCCAAAGACTGATTCCCTAACCATGCAGGTTAAGTAAATGTCTAACAGCTTGTTAGCTAGATACAGGGGAAAAGACCAACCTTTACATTTAATCTCAGGATAAGTAGATTATACATAGTTTTCTTTCCATTTTGTCACCTGTGTCTTTAGAAATCTTTGTAACTGTGGTGTCTCTTTTGGATTTTGTAAATAATTTTTTGTTTGTTTGCATTTGCCTTCACCTGCATAAAGCTGAGGGTGACTTCAAGGTATCTGCATAGCGTCAGTGTGCTCTACCTCATGAGATGATGTGAGCTATACAGACTGATTTCTTGCCTAACCTCAAAGTACACAGTACCTGAGTTGAAAGCCTCGAATACCAAAGGCTTAGTCAAGTCTTTCACCATGGGCTTCCTCAGCTTGGCTTGGGAGTGGTTAATGGAAAAAGTCACATGGAGGCCATAATACCACCACTAGCCCCGGGATCCCTTGGTTGGTTAGCGGGGAAATTCCATGATTGCAGGTTTTGCTGAAGACCTTGCTATATAGCTAAGCAAGGAGCTTGATCAGTACGGGGAGGGAGCATATTGTTCTAGACTGACTCAGAACTTTAATCTAATCCACTCCCCTTCATACAAGTGGTTGAATTTTCCACAGAGTTTCCAGCAGAGGTGGCTTACACTCTCCATCCTGCTGTGAAGTCTTTTGGGTGAGACTGTGGTCTTATTGCTCCTGGGTCTCCATTGGTCATTTAATCTGTCTGAACGCAGGTCCTCAACAGCAGGTATAGTCCCATAACCACCCACCCACCTCTGGGGCTATGAAGAACCTCCACTTATCTGTTGGTATCAGCTAGAGAGACTTAAATTGCCATTCCAAGCAGACCTACCAAATAGCAGATGCTTTCATCAATGCAGCAGCCATCATCTGTGCCCCACGTGTGCCCACAGAGGCAGGTGCTTTCCCATAGCTAGAGTTATGGATGTTAACACTGCAAAGAAAATTGTCTTCATCTCTGCCAGATACTGCAGGATGTCAGGAGAGATGAAAGAATAGAAGTCATATGGCCAGAATTGATCTTCTTGCATTTTTCCTATCTGTGAGGCATTATTTACACCTTTGAAATCACACACAAGTGTTTCTTAATAATATATTAATAATCTGTACAGTTAGTTTATTGCCAGAGAAGGTCATCAAACCAAATACAGGGACTGGAACTTAAAAAGGAATGCATGCTTTTATGGCCATTGGACGATATTTATAGTTTTATTAACCCAATAAAGGAGAGGTTAAATCTCATGGACACAGGGTCAGGAAGGGTGCTAGCCTTTCATACATGGCACAGTGCATCTGGCCAAATGCATCAGATTGCTTCCTAGCTTCTCCAAGACTGTGTGATAAAAGCTATTGGGTCACTGTGAAATTCAATGCAGTCCCATAATATTACAGAGCACTGATTTTTTAGTGATAAAAACAAGATAAATTCTTTCTTGCATTGCTTGTTGATGAGCAGAATTTAAAAGAATTCACTTCTATTTTTCATCTGGTGGCAAAAAGACAGAAACTGTAATGAATTGCGGTTAGAGTTTAAGTATTTGTTTGACCCCTCAAATGAATACCTTAACTCTACAGCTTTTAACCTTTCTTAACTGTTAATGGAAGACATACTTTTCAGTTAGGTAACTAATACATGTGAATCATCTCAAGATGAAAACATGATACAGACTAGACACTTCAGTAAACTAAATCTCCTCATATAAATCCATTTGTAGGCTCACAGACAGAAGCCTGAGATATAACATTATGTAAATGAGAAAATATCGTAAGTAAATGATTGTGTATGATGGTCTTTTCAGCCTCCTTTTCAGAAAGTCCGTGCCACCATGTAGTATTTTGGCATGCAAGAAATCTGTGGAAAGATAAACCTAATATGTCTCATCTTCCCCTTCCCCTATTCCAATTTTGACATTATGATCTAAATGTTGAATCTTTCTGGAAATAAGCTCTAGTATCTGACTGTCAAATTTTAAATAATTTCTGTTATTTTCATTCCTGAAATATTATATAGTAGGTAAGATCATCACAGTAGTCCATCCCCCCCTATCCCTGTCTTTTTTTTCTTTTCATTTCATGGTTTTAGAAAAAAATCACTGTCATATCTGGTATTCCACATATCACTGTCATTAGTTTGTCAAGATTCAAAGCTGCTCTGTGCATGGAATTTCTTAGGAAAACCTATTCCACAGTTTCTGAGCAGCTTTCTGTTTGGACCTTTAAGACAGGATTAATCTTTCTTACCCTTGCTTTCTAAACAGTAAGTACCTTCTGCACCCTGGTCACTAGTAGATAGTGACTCTCTTAGACATTGTCTTAGAAAAGGATGAACTGCCTGTGGGCATGGCAATATCCCTCCACCAATTTTAGAGGCTACAGAAAAAGTCTAAGTTAGACTAGGTGCTCAGCATTTTACCTGAAAGACTGACTTAGCTACAGACCTACTCAAAAACAAGTTTAACTCGCTTTACTGTAATGTAATCTGCTTGGATGGTGGATTTAGTTGAACAGAGGTAAAGCACTGTATGGGGACACTAAGTAAGTGTGTTCTCATACAGAGTATGAGCAGGCAGTCAGCTAGAAAAAAACACTAATTTTTCTTTTCATTAGCTGATGCTCAGTATTAAGCCTCATTACCTTGGAAGTGGCATGAGCACAGACTGCCCTAGTGTAGGTTTGGTGTGGCTTGACCAAAAGTCATGACTTGTTAAACTACTACAGGTTGTTGGTGGTGCTTCATGTGCTTGCATTCATAGATTTAATCCAGAATATTTCCTGCATTTCAAATGTACATGCTACTTTAATCTGAATTAAGTTTCAGTTGGAGATATGCCTCTAATGATAGTTATTTAGAGCAAAATTTAGAGCTTAAATTCAGAATTCAGATCCTCAAAGGTATTTCTATTCAGATGAATAGAAGTTACAGGATTAAATACCTTTGCGGATCTGAAGTTAAGTTCGATTTTCAAAATCACAGACACTTAAGAGATTAAGCTTTACTGAGAGTCAATGGAACAGAAGTTCCTGAATTCTCTTGGTAAAGATATCCAGGTTATAAAGTTTGTGCCAACATGCTGGAAAAGAGTCAAGTTAGCTAATTCACAGAGATAAGGTATAAATTCAAGGAGTCAAGACATGCTTCTCTTGCCTCTACCTTTTAATATTATCCTTTATAGCTTATCTGATATGTAACAAAGACTAATCCTAGAAAAAAAGCACAATTAGTCTTCTCAAAAACACAACGTAAGAGTATTGCTATGCTCTTTGGCGTTTAATGCTACATTCTTCCATAAAGTAGCTGTACTCCTAATTCCATATATATGCTTAAAAATATATACCTATAAGCCTTTTCAGTTGCTACCATTTTTCATGTTAGATTTCTGGCACTTGAACTTATTAGTATGAATGTAAATAATAAAAATGGTCTTCATTAAGCTCACCTCCATCAGAAAGAAACTCATGAAAGATTCGTATTGGCTGTGGCCAAAGGAAAGTGAAATTGCCATCTTTACTCCTATTCCCACTGCTGTTTGCTGGCTTTTATGAAAGATGTATCAAAAGTCCTGAAGAAAATGTCAGTTTGACACTTTTATTGCCAGAGCTTAGACAAGATACTGTTAAGTTACATCCAGCCTTCATCGTAGCAAAAAATACTATGTTAGTGGGATTCATCTGATAGCCATGCAAGAGGTTATTGTCATCCATATATAAAAGTGAATCGCATTTTTTAAGACTAATGAACAAAGTCCTACTTTCCTCTTTTGATTTTTATCTTTCTTATCTCTTTCAAGTGTTCAGGTCTCATGGATTATAAGGCCATTAGGAAACATCAGGACATCTAGTCTTACCTTCTGTGTAAGCAATTTTACTCCCTTGGTCCACAGGAACTCAGCAATGAGTTTTCTTCTTTTCATTGTTCTGGATGTATTTTGAATATTTTGCTCTAATAGGGCCGTAATTTTCACTTAAGCATGATGGGATCACTCATGGAGTAAGACCTACTCTACACAAATAAATGGCAGTAGACACAAATGAAAAAGTAGAGTGGAAACTGAAACCAGATTCCTCATAAATCTCAATTGTCAGGCAGCTTCTGCTGGCCTACTGAATTCTTACATGTCATACATAACTTTCTGTGTGAATGACCTTGTCTTATGTAAAATGTAAGACCACGATGGAGCTCAATCTGCTTTTATTGCATTAGCCATAAGCCAAAGTGTGCAAGCAAGGATGTTTGTTGCATCTGCCATATGACAATCTTTTTATACTGTGGAAATTTGACCGTTTGCATGAACGACCAATGTGTTCTGCTGGAAATAAATGCACTGCATTTTTCCATGAAGAAGCTGGGTACATGTTTGCCCCAGTAAGAAAGGTGAGCTGAAGGGCTGGCTGTATCTCTCCACAGTTAGTGATGCATTGCACACTTTCCTTCAGAACTCTGTTCCAAATAATGCTATTTCACATCCTCCTGATGCTCCCTGGTTTGAATTTAATCTGTATGCAGTTCGCATCACTTAGGAACAAGAGGAAAGAAATAACACAGTTGTAGTACATGATAATAATGCCTTTCTCCCAATTTTTTGTCTTGACTAACTGAACTAGAAATTCTGTGGAACAAAGCATCTTTCTTAACATCTCTATGGCCAATGTCCCTCATGGCAAAAGCTTATGGGAATACTGGAACATATTCTATGAGAAGCTGGGAAGAACAATTGCTGTCAAGTCACCACTGGCTGTATTGACTGGGTCTTGATTATCTACAGAGGGGACACAAGGTCATTAAGTCAGATATATCCAACAGCATTGTAGACAGTACACTTTAGTCAAACAGAAGTTAGGTGAGAAGAATCCCTCCAGAATGTTTCCCTTCCTAGTATTCAGGCACAAATCAGCAGTTCTTGTATTTCTCTTTTCTTCTAAATCTACAGTGGGATTTTTTTTTTTCGCTCTAAAACTACTTACAATGTCTTCTGGTGGAAGATGACAGCTCATCTTTACCCTGTGTGGAATTAGAAGTAGCATGACATTCCCCAAGGTTACAACAAAGCCACTATGAAAGCAAAAACACATCAGCAGGGCTGGCACAAAGATTAAAGTTCTATCTGTTTCTTTTGTATAATTTCTGCTTTGTCTGTGATTCTAGCTATTTCTGGACAACAGTGCTTGTAGGTGTGCCAAAAAGTCAGACAGAAGATAAGGGGACCTGGGACATAATAGCAGGGGGCAAGATAGTAAACTAGTTCCTCTGATACTGTTCTTTTTTGTGAAATATCCCTCAGAAATATTATTTTTCTGTCCAACCACAAGGTTAACCTGGTCACTGTTTTCCTTCTGATCTTACTTCCTATCAAATATCCTTTCCTCCAATTATATCTATTGTCTAGATACAATCTTCTGCCTCTTCCTAAAAAGGCAGTCATTACTAGCATGAAAAACAGAGTAGAACTTGGCCTATTTGCCTTTTTTTGAATATTTTTCATGTTGCCAGTCTCTCTCTGTCTGTGTAAAGATTTGCTATTTTATTTATTCGCATGCAACTGATCCATGTTCTATTTTGTAAAAGTTCACTACTGCTCAAAAAACTTCCTCCACAAGTCCCTATACAGTGCTTGCTCTTGATGCCATAGCTGGTCTTGCTGAGATACTTCAACCCTCCTGTGTCTCCCATTGGGTCAGACTGATGGTTTTCTCACAAACCTTTTTTTGTGCCCAGATTCACAGAATTCTGTAATTCACAGAATTGCAAAGCATTTAAAGCAAAATTGTCCCTCTCTGTTCAGGAGAAGTCCAAATTTCCATCATTGAGAGATCAGCTGTGAGCTCCATTTTGTGCGTCCCTGTGTGAGATGCTGGCCACTAATACTGAGCCAGTTCAAATATCAGATAGATGGCAGCACTAAATTCATTTTGTACAAGTTTTCTGGCTGTTGCTTCTTCATTCAGAAGAGGGCCTCTCTACGCACAAACTTTTGCAGGTAAACCTCTTCTATTAGGTCCTACTTTGTAAGCAGGAGTATTTTCTGTGTTTTATCCATGGACCACATTTTTTTCTGATGAATAAAGGGATGTGGAAAGTACTAAAAAGAAATTTTACCTTATGGCATCCTAAATCAGATTCCTTCCAAACAGCGTTTTTCCTCTCCACTGCAATTTAAAGAGCTTTCAAAGAAGATTAAGATGAGAAGAAATGCTTCTGTAAATATTACAGTGAACATCTGTATGCTCCTCCATAGACAGATTGCCAAAGGAAGGAAAGACAAGGGATGAATATCATTAGGTGAACTGTGAGGAGGAGACTGTAACAACAGCAGGCAGGGACCAGCACTTCGTTTCTTTTTCCATTTCTCCAAAGCACTTTATGTCTCTGATAATGCATCACATTTCTGACCTGAATAAACCTCTGCAATTATACTACCTTAGATTTGTTTCAAAAATAGATTTTTACATGCACCACCTGCATTAGTCTATGATACTCTATTTTACTTGCATTCTTATTCAACACATGACTCGTTGAAGTCACAAGTAAAATATTAAGATACACCCCAAAATAACTGTTGTGTCCATCAACCGACTGTTTCCAGACCGGATATGAACACCAACAAAAGAAAAGTTTTTTTCTCAAGTAAAATCCTTTTCCTGGGGAAAATGCAGACAAACAACACCTGGAACAGCCTGTCCAACAGAAAGATACCGTGTTTCCTTTTGCATATAGTAAAATGAGAAGTAAAAAAATAGTTCTCTTTCATTTGATAGATTAACCCCTGTAACTCTTACTGGGCAGGTCAGAGAGGTCTGGCAGCTGAAATCCCTCTTTCAATTTTTCACTGCAATACCGAGGGCTGTGGAGATAGCAGAGCAGCAGTTCCAGGGTGGAGGCTTTAGGCCCTCAACATTTGTCCATGGAAAAATCATTGCCCAGCTAGGCAGTGTGTAAACTTATGGCCGGTGATCTACCTTATGATAACACTTATGGGAATATTGTCTATATGTAGACATTCAAGAAAAAAAAATATGCACATTTATTTTTAAAGCCCATTTAACTGAATTCAGACCTGGTGATGGATTCTTCTTCAGAACAAAAGTAGCCTTTATTCAGTTCAGCTTACTCATTTCCATTTTCCAGAGGCTGTACAAGGATTTAATGCAGTTTAACTAATTCATTATATATGCACTTTGTGGTTAAAGCTGAATTGAACCTTCCTTGGTGTCACTGTGTGAATGAATGCTCTAGTCATGGGGGTATTTACAAGAATAATGCTAATATAGGGTGGGCCAGCCTCTCTATGGCCTGTGGAGAGAGAGTGGTTATACTTAATGTTAACTGTCATGAGTTGGCGTGCTTAGAAACTCTCTCTCTCTTCATTGGTTATAGAAAAAGGCTGAGCAGACTCATGTCCTTTATTTTTTACTAAATTAGCCTTTAGGAGTACCCTGCAGTCTGCATGCTAATATCTTAATGTACAAACATAGGTTACTACATTTTGAAAATAAATAGTCTCTCTATGGATCTGTTGGCATTAGTATAATAATATAAAACAACTTGCAACCGCATTGAATGAAAGAGTATAACTACTGAAGAGATAAACAAATGATTCTGTGCTCTCTGGAAATGTAATAACTCTCAATGCTCCAGATGAAAACCTTTTAAGATGTTTGGTAACAGTATTTTCTGCTCCTATTTGTCTTTACCCTGGGCCCATCAGCTGCATTAATAATGAAAGAAAAGGAGAAAATAGCAACTAAGACAATCTTATTCTTCCTGAAGACATTGATTGCAATTCTGTTACATCTGATTCTTGACCTTATAAAAGCTTTTACGCTCCTGAGGGCTGGAATCTGAAGATTAGAGATGGTTGACATTTAAAATAAGTATAATGAGAATTTTAACTTTAAAAAAAAAAACAAACTAAAGAAATATATGTAAAAATGCAGAAGACAGACTTTGTAGAAATATTGTAATCTTCCCAAACATTAGAGAAGTTGTTGGAAATTTGTTCTGCTTCTGAATCAAATATCAGCTGTTTCAGCCTTTGCTGATCTGGAGCAGAAGAGATGAACTGTTTCCCATTGCTCTGGGCATTGGGAGGCTGTTAGAGGCAAAGCACAGCTTCCTTTTCTGTTTCTTTCAGCTGCATAGTTAAATACATACCCCTCTTATGGCTTAGCAACAAGCATATGGACACTTATCCAAGACTTTGGTAGATTTTTGCTCAGGATTACAGTGGTAAATCATATCCAGCATTGCTTAGGGAACCTACAAAGAGGTAATTCCTTAAATATTATTGGGACAGACTACCAATTAGTGTCAGGCTAATTATTGAAAGGCAGTGATGATCCCTGCAAAACCTTTCTCAAATTGTCTTCAATGTTTTTCTCCTATAGGGATGCTGAGTTTCCATACTTTCTGTTTTGTGAATTCTGTTTTCTCAGTCACCCACTTAGCTCCTGAGTAAAAGTCCATGCTTATAAACATTAGGATATTAGTGCATTAAGGTCATTACTGCGGGGGCTGGCCTTCTCATTTTGACATAATGTATTACCAGGTTTTAACTCCTATCCAAAAAAGAAAAAAAAAAAAAAAAAAAGCAATCAGAAAAGAGCTATAAGTGCAATCCTGAGAAGCTGAATTAAAAGGCTAAATAAAGTAAAAACTGGACGTGGGAAGGCATTCATGGCATGGGAAGATCTAAATTGTTCCTTCCTGTATGTATATGAGCACAAGATAATTCATAAAATAAATGCCACTAGTCCTTGGATCATTGGACCTTAGATACCTTTCTGACATATTCTTTTCCTTCTGCAACGGCTTCCTGCACTCTGGCCACTGTTGTGTTGCAGTTTTAGTGCCATCCACTGCTCCGACACTGCCTGCTCCCCTACCTCTCCTCAGCTGGCAGGGTGCTCACATCACAGAGTGGTTAATGTGGCTAGGAACTCTCTGGCATGATGTTCTGAGAGATTTTAAGTTCCAAGAAGTCTGATACCTGCAAATATATTTATCCCCCTTTGAATATTTCATCAAGTTGGAATTCATGAACTGGATCTTTTACACAGAAGTGGATTTTTTTATTTTTTTTTAATTATGTACCAGAATCGATGAGTTCCTCCTTTGCTCATATTTTACTTTGTCTCAAAGCCACAGTGGGGATCATAGCCCATCAAAGCTGCTGCAGCAATTAGAGATCAAATAGCACCGAAGAGGCGGGCATACAAGGCCTACAGTATTCCCGCTATTCACAGCCCAGGGAAAAAGCTCTGCTTAGCTGTATGTTGAAGTTTCACTTATCATTTTGCTATATTTCAACCTCACTCTTGTGCCTGCCTCACTGCCGTGTGGAACATTGGATCCCTGGGAGCAGATCCACCACTGCCACTCATCAAATGAACCTCCCTGGCCTCTACTTCTCACTTATCATACTGACTTGGTTGCCAGCTATTTTGGCAGTACTGTTGGGAAATGGCTCCTCTATCTTCCCTGCAGGCATAGACTACGCTGGTAGCTTTCAGTATTTATTCATTTTTTTCTAAGAAGAAATAAGTGTTACATGCAAAGTTGTTTTACATTGCCAGATAGCTTCTGACTCAGCCACTAGCAACCCGCCATATTCAGTAAGAGTTACTGAAGACATATAAGCTTAGAGTTTTGCATATAAAGCATTTAGCTAAAAGCAAAATCCCCCAGTGCACAGGAGGGTGGGAGGAAGGAGAAAGAGGCACAGTTACAAGATGCTAATTTTGCAGCTTGTTGTGCTAGCGGAAGGCATACTGGTACTGTGCTGATGAGAGCAGTATAAAAATAACCCAAATAAATAGAAGAGAAACTTCCACCACTCTCTCCTGCTCCTCACCTCTCCCCTGAATCACTTTTGCAGGCTGCTGCACTGCCTCCCGTGAGGACCACTGAGACTGCTGAACTGAGCGGAGTTTAATTAAAACTGGGATCAGAGACATGAGACATGCTTTTTCAGGATGGCATGTAAAAGAAGGCTGTGCCAAGCAGTTCTTAGCAAAGCAAAAGCCCTTCCGCTAGCTGTTTTCTGCTTCCCAGGTTTTGCTGTTGGGCACTCAAGTGTTCTTTCTGTGTATCCCCAAAATATCTGATTCAGGCAAATTAAAATCCAGATTGCAGTTAAAAACTAAATGGATTCCTTATAAATATTTCTTCCCCATATTCTTTCTGCTTCTCAGAGCTCTGGCACACCCACTGAATCCAAAGTAGCAGAGCTGTTTCCAGCTCAAGGGGAGCTCGCCAGCTTCTTCAACCATCTGCACAAGACCCCTTTCTTACAGAGGCAGCTCTTTCTGTCCTGACAGTCCTCTTCCTCTCATATCCTCTGGTGGGACTCTGCCTTCCTACAGTCCTAGACTAGTTACCATAGGAAGGGAATTTTCTTGCATCTTCAGACTTATCAGTCTTGCTCTCATAGCAAGAAAGTGGACTCCCTGTAGCTTGTACACCTCGGGGCTCTGGTCCTGGGAAATGAGACAGTCTGAGACTGCAGACGATCAGCAAGGAGTCTTCCCTTCCTTCAGAGACTGAGATGTGGAGCTCAGCATTGTTTCTGTATTTCTGCAAATGTTATTCTATCACTGAATCATGGCCCAGCCATCTAATTTAACTGCTGTTTTCTGGCAATGGGCTTGACTAGAGTACAGGGCAGATGATTATTCCAAATTAAGTCTGTTGGATTTTTGTTTGCTTTTGTTTTTTTTTGTTTGTTTGTTTGTTTTTGAATGCAAAACTCCTTCTTCCCAGAACAAACCTTTAAGTAAAGAATGAAGAAGATGCAATCTGTCTATAGTTATGACACTAATGAGTCTTATATGGATTGGTTCTTACATGACCAAGGTAATCCTCTGGGAAATAATTGACTATAGAGAGACAAAAGTGCCTTTTAAGTTGAGTTGAATAGTAATGATATGGTAGTGGATCTCACCCCTAGGAGATGATGAAGCAAATAGATATGTTAAGCCTCCAGGTTCTTGCTTGGCTACCGCAGTGAGCACTCACACTATAGAGTATATTGGAGTCTTGTAGCAGAACATGTTACTTCACTCTTTTCTGGACTTCCAGATATGTCTCAGGTCAGTGTGTGACTCAGGTAAAATGGGATTGGCAGTGTCATCCCAGTCCGTGTAAAGCTTTTTGTAAATTTAACTCTTAAATTACCTGTGTGACACTGACTACATTGCAAAAATTAGCTTTGGGTCTCTGCTTGGTTAGCAGCCTCAGCTGTGTTGTTCGGTGACATGGGCAAATACTTGCACAGAATTTACCAGTAGTAGATTATTTTCTTCGAGCTCTACAGCAGCATTCAATCCAAGCCCCTGAATTTAGTGGATGAAGCTAAGTGAACATGTAGTTCCCAGCTCTCCAGTTATTCCATAGATGTCTTTAAGTCACAGTTCATGTACATCTTTTTCTTGCAGAAAGCCCTGAACATCAAGACTAAGAGCAGTTTTAAATGTACATGAGCAATATAAGTGAAATAAAAAATAATAGCACAAAACACTGTCTTAATAAAAAGCAACCAAGCAATTGACAATAAGCTAGTCAGTAGGATGAGGAATGTAAATTCTTTGTCATTGCAGGACAAATGTCATTTTCTGTCTCAAATCTGATGGCTCCAGAACTCTATCAACAACACCAGTGCCAAACATCTTCCAAGCTGCTAATAAATGCACAAGACACATAGCAAAATAAGATGTCTTCCCTCCTTTTTACTATTATTATGAGAGGGCAGTGAATATAAATTTCACTGAGTGGTGTGTATAATAAAGGAAGTTGAGTGGCAACACTGAGGAATGCCAAGGAATGAAAACAACCAATAATAAATAGCTGTAAGTATAAAACCAGCCAAAAGGGAAATAAACACCACACTAAAAGGCTGGAATTCACAATGCTTTGTCTGTGTGCCCTATCATGCACAGAAGAACAAAGTTATGGACAGAAAGAGGGGAGGAAAAAAAACCACAAAAACACATAAAAATATATGACCAGATTCTGAGACAGTCAGAAGCAAGGTAAGATGTGGTAATAGGATCTTTGTGAAAAGGCAGAAGGAAAGTGTGCAAGAGGGAAGGAGGAAGAAAACATAATGAATCCTGAAAAGTAACAGCATAGAAGAAAAGCAGCAGCTCTGGGGATTGTTAGCAATGAGTTATCACAAGGTTTCTTGCAGACTCAGCCTTGTGTCTTTTCCTGCAGCTCTGCATGTGGTCGGAGCTGGAATAGCAAACAATTCTTTTCTCTTCACCAATTAAGAGATCATAAAACTACACTTATGACTAAATAATAAACTGCATTTCCTTTCTTTCTACCTAAGGGAAATGCTGAATATAGTAAACTGCTGATAACACGAGATGATGGCTTAAGAGGAAAGCATCCATTAACAGAAAGGACTCAGCTGCTTGCTCCGTAGGAAGAAAAGATGTTTATTACCTTACAGAGGGTCCCTCCTCTGGACCACAGCAGTGCTGAGAAACCCTTCCAGCCACATACTGCATCTTGCCAAGTTTTCTGGCAGCCTCACATGCTGCTGCTGGATAAATATTTTAGGACACTTTTTCCTACTTCAGGTGGACAAGGTAAACATTATCCCAGAGATGGACCCTTTTTTTTTTTTTTTTTTACACTTTGCAAAAGCACAGTTTTTTGTTTTCGTGCCACAGCAAACACTGCTTCAAGAGACTTAAAGTCTAGCAATGGCAAACATACCCAGAAGGACATGCCCAACACAGAGAGTGTAATGGCAGTACCTTGTTGATACCATGAACAGAATGAGAAGAAGCTCATTCTTCTCCTATCATTTACTAAATACTACACCAAGAAGCAAACAGGCAAAAAGCTTCTTGAGTGAGACTTTCTGCATAGATTGAGCTCCAGCTTTGCCCTGTGTTTTCCAGGGCATGTGCCCTGTCTGGAACTTTGCAAAGCGCAAAGGGACATCTAATGGTTTGTTAATACATTGCAAGCAAGCCCAGCGCAAGAATTGAAGTCATGTGATGAATTCTTCTAAGCCTCTATTTGGAACTTACTTCTTTTCTACAGGGTTTTCAACCTATCACCTTGCATCTTTTGGCTTCTCATTCTTGGGATGAAAATTAATCTGTATCTTAGAGCTTTAGGCATTGACCCCATTTTCAAAACAGATTTATAAAGTTAGAGACAGTGAGGTTTGTTGCTGCTGTTATAGAGACAAAACAACCAGCTTCTTGTTCCACCACCTGGAAGTGTCAGATCACTCAACTCTCAAGCCCTGAGGTCCTAATTTCACCAGTAGGATCCTGATGTCACCTGGACCTGTGTCACTTTTCCCACTTCTTAGAATAAAAATGGGAAGCAGAAAGTAAACCTATGCCCACCTTTGTCTCAGAAGAACAGTCCTCAAACATACCAAAACTCCTGCTGGGAAAAATCCGTGTATTTCCAGGACTGTGTGTCTTCTCAGAACAGTGTACAGAGCTTTGTGTTGTACAAACATTGGTGGAGTCTTGTGTCCAAACTTGATTTTCTCATGTATTAAAACTAACTTTCTCCACCTTCTCTCCTCCTCAATATAAAAATGACTAGAGTCTTCTTCTGTGGATTAAATCACACAACAGCCTCTCCCCACCAGCCATATCCCTAAGGGAGGTATTCCCACAGATCGTACAATATTTTGTGAATCATCTTATGGCAGTGCAAGTCTGCTTTGAAACTGGAAACCAATGAGAAGTTTCAACTGAGTAAAATCCTGGAAAAGCATGTAGTCATCTTTCTTGGATTCTTCAGCCTGCCTTCTCTACTAACAAGTAGGCTGTGTTTGAGAAATACCAAATGCCAGATCAAGTAGGCTTGCAAAAAAATAAATAATAATAATAATAATAATAAAAAAAAAAAAAAACAAACAAACAGAAAACCAGCTTTCTCTACAAAGTTTTAAGGCTATTTCCCACATCTGTAGATTGAATCACCTTTTTGGAAGCATTTTGTTTCTAGTAGCACAATAGCAACACCCAAGTTCAAGAGGCAGTTTTCCCCTAACAGTGATTGTCTCAGTGCCCTGTACTGCAATAAAGCTAGTGTGATGATTTTAATAAAACTCTGCAATGAAAGAAATAGCTTTTTGAAATTAAACTTTTTACTAAGTGAATAAGTATTGGTATTTTTAGAGAGAAAGATATGTAGAGCTTTTTTACAATTTCTTCACATGAAAACTTTCTCTAAAATACTCAGATATTATTGAATGGTTCTACAACTTTTTGCCTCATTAAAAATCGGACTGGTTTCCTGTAAATTGGCATGTTTGTATTTTAGATTTTTTCAAGGATGATTAAAAGGAGTTTTGTAAGAGCAAAATATCCTTTCATTAGTCTCTGAAGTGGCACAATCTGCTGATGGATATGGCATAACATGTAGGTTATTGCACCCTAAACACTCATGGATAGTTGCAGCTCATACCTGGTGGTGCAATCAATAACTTCATGGCAGAGCTGTCCCACATGCCAAGGGAACTGTGGGCAGTCAGCTCCCACTGGAGAAATGCACAATTGTAAGTGCCTGGCACCTCTCTACTCATGACTTTTGCTCCCAATTCAAACATGACTTTCATAAAGGGCCTTCTAAGACCCATTAGTCTTTATATCCATCCTGTTCCTGTGACGTGTGTTGTGGATTAGTGCACTTGATGAAAGAGATGGATCAGCTGCTAGAAAGCAGCGGCTTTATCGGGCATCCAGCATGAATTTCCACCTCCTGGGAACAGAAGACATTGGCTGAAAGAGCTGGATAATGTGTGTTTGATTTGTCCTTTGTCAAGGTCACACCTGGCTAACTGCTTCTGCAAGGATCCTGGGTATCAGTAATTTACAACATCCTCCCCTTCTCTGCAGATGAGTTTTTGTTCTTCCTTTGAAAGTTCTCTTGTTGGCTCTGAACTCTACGGAGAGAAAGTGAGTGAAGGGGCCTCATTATTTTAAATGGGGCTTGACAGAACCTAACAAAGAGCATAAAACAGAGCAATTTTCACAGGCAATCGCACCAAGGCAGTTAAAGCAAGGCTGAGAACTCAATTACAGCCCATTACTGTCGGAGCTGTCTCTCGCTTTCTTGCTCTTTCCCTGTCCATTGGTTTCTGCAAGAGGAACTCGGTATTGGCAAAGGTCATTCACTTCAGCTGTAGCTTTTTGGCTAGTGGTTCTCATCAGACAGCGATCAGCGAGGATCCCAGTGTTCCCACAAATGCGAGGAGAAAAACAATTCAGAAAAATATGTTTGTATGGCTGCAGTTTTCCTCTTTGCTAACAAAGTAAAATAGCAAGATCCAGTCAAGTACAAAGTAAGAACACAGCAAGTTCTTACACAGGTTATGATATGACCCTGTGATACACCTTGCATACACAAACACATATACATCTCTAAACAATGCATACGCAAATACTGGCTGCACTTCTACCTGACTGAAGAGTTTATCCAAGGTCTCTGATGGAAGATAAAGACAATATTATAATGCTTTCATGATTCTTCAGGTCAGGAAGATTCTTTCATGATTCTTCAGGTTGGCTCCAGATAGGAGCTGACTCAGATCTTAGCATGGAGTGGCTTAAAGCCTGCTCTGATCATTACCTGCCATGAATGTGTCATCAGGACATACTGCAATATTGTGAGTCCTAGGGAGTGTGTTAGTGTAAGGTTGAGACACTGGGATGGCAGAGCTCTGTCTTGTTTGAAGATTTCTGGCAACAGAGCTGCAGCAGAATGAATAACCAAGGCCCTTGTATACAACAGATTATCATTAAACAGCCTTCTAATGGGCATCTGTGAGTATAAGAAACAGACCCACTTCAACGTGTATTGAAATGTTTTTGGAAAAAAAAGAAAAGTATTAAAAGTAGGTTAAGGTTGAAATGACAATCATGTTAAAAAGTATCACGTTTAAGGTGGATTGCACAACATAATCCACTTTCCTTGTATATATTAATTACCATTAAACTTTTGTCCAACATCTTGCAGAAAGGTTGCAGATGAATTCAAAATAAAACGCAGCCCATCCCAGACCAGCTTTTAAAGCAGGGAACATCCCTTCTGTTCTTGCCAGTTTCTGTCTCATCCTTTGACCATTCTGTGTACTGATCAAGACAAGAATCCTGGGGTGGGGGGAAGTAATGTATGCTTGTCAAGTAAAATTCTGCCATTTCCTCAGTCCTCAGCTTCACAATTTGACTTTGCGAACTTCTGATATTAGGGTTCTGGCATGTGATTTCCTTGTATTTGGAGCTCAACAACAAGACATCTAATGTAGAATCTAATGTAGAACACCAGTCACTTTCCCTCCCTGGGAAGCTGGGTGTCAAATTAAATATCTGTTATTTCAGTTGATGAATTAACTGTTATCATTGGTAGACTCTGCTTGTCTGTGTGAACTAGCTACAGGAGAAGGAGATAACACACATTTCACTAATGAAGCATAAAAATATTTGGTAGTAGGGCCAGGACTCTGCATTGGGGTAGTTCAGATCTCTGGATGGTATTCTGTATTTCTGAAAGAGGTATGGTTTAGTGTTATAACACAGTCAAAAGCACAGAAGAGATGGTCTAGGGGAGCCTAGAAACATGCACAACACATAAGAAACATGCAAAGAGCATTTGGTAGCTACAAAAATTATTGAGCAAGAATATACAAGTTCTGATTTACAAAATGTAATAGATTTTGGCTGTCATAACAAAAAGCTTTTCTTTCTTCCCTAACTCCCCCTACCAAACAGATGTCATATCTGTGTTACAAAGCAAGCAGGCTTTAGATTTGTAAAAAATAGTAATAATAATAATAATAAAAATGAAATTAATTCTTTAATGAAAAACAAAGGAATAGACTCTTTTCCCTTTCCACCTTCCCTGAAAGAGTTGAAATGTCTTTTGCTGCAATCAGAGAAAATACGTAATTGCTATTGGCTATATAACCTTAACTGGATAGAGTCTAGTAAAATTATAAAATAATGGAAATGCAGTCTTAGAATAGCAATTGTAACTTAATGTTTAGCAATAAGCATTACTGGTCTCTCTGCATGACATATAATAATACTGCTGTTACAATGAGGGCTCTAGCACCTGCACTGTGTACTGGTTTTCCCATTACTTGTTAAACCTTAGAATCAGCTATTATTTTCTCTTTTGGTCTCCCCCTCTTCATCTTTCCTAGAGCTTCAAACAGATGCATTAAAAAAACTTGCCTGTTGCATCCAGGGCTTTCTGAGCAAATAAGAGGTTTCCTGCTGCTTGTCACATAAGTGTGTTTGCATATAAGGGGCAGGTGTTCCTGGAAAGACACTTTAGAATTCCAGTGAGCAAGCACAACACTCATTTTTCAAAGAGTCAGCAGAGTGGAGCTGAGCTCTGACCGGCTGCTTCGAAAGACCAAAGCGCTGCCTGTGATGAGATCTTGCACGGCTGCAGGCAATCACTCTGTCTCCTGCCTTCAGCCCTAAAGCCGGCATCCAGCTGAAACAAGCCTCTCCCCAGCAGCTCCATGGATATTCCTGGAGGGTTATATATCAGGATCCAAGACCCCAAAGAATTGGGGACAAAAACCTCAGGGTAATGTGTTTCAGTGTCTGTTTCATTCTGCTCATTCTAAGGCTACTGTATGGCTTTGACTTCATCATGACGGTATGTCCTGCAATGGCCAAACACCTCCACTAGGCTAGCCCTATTTCTTTTCTCTTAGCTAGCTACTGATGCCTGCTGGTATTTTACAGTCCTGCAATCAGATTTTGCCCTGTTGGGTTCCCAGCCACCAGAAGAGTTCTTGTGCAACCTAGCACATTAAAGGTTATTTTCAGTCAGGACATCTTATCTTCCTGGCTTTTGGTGTGGTTTAAAGATGTTTTGCAGGACTTGCATGTTGTTGAAATCTAAGTAGGTTTCCTTAAGAAGCTGTACAGTCCTCTTTTATGATACCCATCCCTTAAAACACACATTGTTGCTACGAGCGTTTTCAGAGGTCTGACAGTAAATCTGATTCTTAAGACTTGTTTATTTTTACACTCCCAGGGTAATGGCTACATTTTTTGTAATGTTTGAAATAATGGCTAGCAAAAGGGTAAACAAACATAAAGTGGGACCTCCAGGCCCTGTCACAGTGTAATAAATATCAGTATTTCTGCTTCT
Source organism: Cygnus atratus (assembly GCF_013377495.2). Classification (NCBI taxonomy): domain Eukaryota; kingdom Metazoa; phylum Chordata; class Aves; order Anseriformes; family Anatidae; genus Cygnus; species Cygnus atratus. The sequence continues at coordinate 56,401,422 of NC_066362.1, read as the reverse complement.
TCTTCTTCTTCTGTCTGTTTTTATTTGTTTGTTTGTTTTTTACTTCTTTTCCAGAGACTCTGCATAATCTCTCTTCTCTATTTACTCTACAACTATGAGGCTCCAATTCTATGTCTCACACCGAGTGGCTTATCTTTTTCCTCTGGAGGGTGAAGAATGGTATACAGAGGGAAACTGGTGAGGAATTCTCTGTCCCATCTCTCCCTTTCTTATTCTTGCATTTCTGTCGTGTTTTCTGATGTTTACACAGGCTAGGTTGCTTGAGCGTTTCTACCAAATCTGTGGCCCCTTTCTCATCTCAGCTGTTCCCTTCTTTGCAGTCAGATATTGGTAGGAAAGGAAGAGAACAAATAAGGCAAGATGACCTGCTAGCCCTCATGGTGTGTGTCTGCCAGCCCCATTGGTGGGATCTATATGGTAAAAAGATTTTAGTCTCCTTTTCTGTCTGCATACCAGCAATCCACCCCCCACCTCTGGTTAATATTTTTTTGCTTTTAAGCATTCTTCATCTTGTCAAGCTCTACATTAGATGGTTTTGGAAATTACACTTTTGAAAGCCCAAAATCTGACCTCATTTTCATGTAGATGGATGAGAGCAATTCATAATCTCCATTTACATTGTATTCTACCTCTCACTGAAAACAAGAAGGATCTTTACGTTCAGGAAGAGCTACAGAAATTGTACATCATCCAAGTCTGCATCGGCAAGACAAGCAGGTGATTTTCTGACAGAACAAAAAAGAACTTAAGAAAAAAGGCATATTCTGCTCTGTCTGTAATCTCAGTGAAACTATTGAATACCTTCTCAGAGAACCCCAAGAAAAAGCTGCATCACCAGCTGTCTTAGCCGCCCCCCAACCCCCGTTCCCTAGAGATTTCTATACATTTCTCCATAATGTTAAACACAGGAAACCAGGAAGACACATCAGATACAACTACAGTTCTAATAAAACTTGGATACTCAGAATCTATCTTTCCAATAAAATAACTTTTTTTTTCCTCTGAGACAAACTATGCCTCAATAAATTTTCAACATAGACTCTCCCACCATTTTGAATATACAAGGACCCTATAATATCACATAATTGAGGTCTCACCTAAAATAGCATGCCAGAGTTCTGATTTTAAAGCTAGATGTGCTACAAAATAGTTGTTTCTACTTCGGTGTAGCTTTACTAATTCCTGTGCACAGATACCAGCAATTACATTTGAAAGAATGATAATCAGAGAAAAATCTTGGTTTTGGAGGTTTATGAGGAATTGTATATAGCAGGATATCTACGTTTTACAAGAATGATTTATTCTGCATCTCACCTAAAACCCTGGAGTCCTATAATGATTTTCATCACCAATTTATTAACAACCACTTGTCTATTAAAGTATCCATGGATTTCACCAACCTCAACTTTCCAGCTCTCATGGTTAACACTACGAATGAAATGCATTTTACAACTACCATGCTCAAAACCCCCCAGCACAACTGTATTTTCCTCCACAAACCAAGCAACTCTAAAGAACACCAGGTGGGTGTGACAAATAACATGAAATAGTACCATACTGTGCTGGACAAACAAATGTAAACAATAACCAGTTTCTTAGACTTGTAGAATCATCAGGGATACTACAACAGACACACTGAAATGAATTAATCCCTATCTTGCTCAAATTGATGTGAAACCATTAGAGGTGAAGTTAAAAAAAACACCAAAGAGCACAACAAATTCATACAGCATGGAAGGACAGAAGGAACCAGTTATAAATGAAAGAATATTTCTGACAAAGCAGCCTTACAATTTCTCAGCACCAAAAAGCATTTGTGCGTTAACACTCACAACTCATGGGCTCACCAGATGTCCACCAGCAGCCTCCCTTCATTTGCCTCTTACTTAAATCTCCCTCCAAAAATGTGGTCTACTTCCTTTCCTCTCTTGCCCACTTTACTTCCAAAATCCCAATTTTCCATTTTCCACATATATTAGCCACATTTTTCTCAATTTGTTTAAGAGAGCAACATAACTAGATCAATTGAAAAGCAATTGTTTCTAGTTTATGCTTCAGTTTGGGCTTCGATGCTCATCACAACTGACAAAGAGACTGTGACAAAGTTTACTATGCTTTCCAGCACTGTACAGAGTGATAGTACTCTTTATTTGACAAGCTGACAAGCTTCATTAATTTTTTCATTGAATTTAGCTGGACATGGAGCCTGTCTGAAGACTACATTTACAGACAAGCAAATTTTGTGCTGGAATTCAGTAAGCGTTGCATCCCATCCAGCTGCATTTAATGGAGTCTCATGAGTGTGAGCAGGTCCATAACCTATTAATTAAAAATGGTGTTTAACAAAGGGACCTGAAAGACTGTAATAGTATCTGATACACAATTAAAACAAAGTGCTTATGGCTTCGTTGCTTGCTTGTGGTGATAAAATAGAACAATCAGAAAATTCAATAAAAATCTATCAGTCTCTGTGAAAAGACACATGTTTTGTGCATGCCTGGAAAATGCTAATCTATTTGTGAGCAGTGTTACAAATATGCTTTTGCACATAATGAATCCTTTGGTGGCAGAGCTAGTTTAAGTGATTTACTTTCTGCCAAAAGTTATTCTTCTTCCATCCATTCTACTGTTTGTCCTGTCTGAAGATGTGGGAAATCATCTATTTGGCACACACACACACACAATACCCCCAAACTCCTCATAAGTGGTTGCTTTCTTTTAAGCAAGATTATGCCAACTGATGTAATTTAGAGTAGAGCAGCACTGGCAAGGTGCTGGTAAGTGCTGGGAGGGAATTAGGAACGAGAAAGAAAGGGAAGTGGGTCGGGGCAGAAAGTTCTTAAGCAAAATCTCATACTGAAGGCTGCCACGTGAAAAATTAGCCTGAGTATTTCCAGAACATTTTATTTAATTAACTGTTTGAAAAGTAACTATTGGAAATACCTGGATCCTTTGTACTTCTCTAGAAAAAAAAAAAAAAAAAGGCATAGTAAACCTTAGCAAAGTGAGTTGACCATGCCTAATGCTGTCCACTAGCAAACAGTCCATAACTTGGCAGAAAATCAACCTAAATTTAAGTTTAAAGTGCCTGGCAATTTCAAAAATACATATTTTACTTTTTTCTTTTTTTATCCTTCTTTCCCCCCACTTGATGTAAATTGTGATCAAAAGTGTATTCACCCATTTCAAGGGAAAGGCTAGGATTACTTATTTTGCCTTTCACTAAAACCAGAAGTGATCAGTTGTCATTACAGAGCCTGTTTTCTTTTCAGGATATGTAGTGCTCATTGCTGTACATAACCATTCTAACTTTTAATGTCTCAGTTTTCAAATCTTTTAAATATGAGACCGTCAGTTCTGATTCTGCAATAAGATCCTGGCTTTAATCAAGACAGATTTGAACCATTGAGATCAATACCCAAAAGAGTTATTTTGCATACAATATTTTTATTCTAGAACATGTCAGAAATTGTGCCTGTGTTGCCATCAACTTTGTGAACATTTTGGACAAATTATTTAATGTTTCTTAGCCTTTATCTTTGGCAGAATTTTTAATGTAGAAAAAAGCAAGCAATTAAGTCTCCTTTGTCCATGGATATTTTGTCATGGAGCTGTTGAGCTGGGGATACATTTCTAATTGCCTGCCTAGGCCATTCACCTAAATTATGTCAGAGCTGATTTAATTATCCCTAAAAGCTCCCCTCAAGATGAAGTTCCTGCCTAGCCTTAAATATCTCTCAGTATAAAACATGCCTAGAATCTTTGCTGTCCTTAAAACAACTCAAAACTATCGTACAAGAATCAGTTACACTGCAGAGATGGTTCCCACTCTTTTTCATAGCCGGAAGGCAAGGAGTACCACAGTCTCGTGAAGATTCCTGTCTATTCCTTTTAGTGGTATGGATAACCCCTTGGAGCATTCCTCATCCCAGCTTTCATACTGGCATCCTTATTGCTGAAAACTCTTCTATATTAGACTGCAATTACCTGACTCATTATTGTTTTCTAAAGAATGAAGCTGAAAATGGTTTTTGCCCCCCTGCAATAAGTCACTAAGTATTTGTGAAAAATTAAAAACAATATATTTTGGTGCAAAGAGCTTTCTTCTCAGAAATACCATTATAGAGTCTTACCCCAATTGCCACAATATGGGTATAATAAAGCTACTCGCCTGAGGAATACATCACCTTTTCTCATACCAGTTAAAATGATATATTTTCTCTAGGGAGCTTCAACTAATATGCGGAATATGAACTTCAAGCAACCATACTCTCTTTCCCACAATGCATTTTTATGGTTATTGATGTATGGCAGCACCAAAAATTGTGGCTTTTTAGACGTACATAGAGATATAGATTTGTAGATATTTCTCTTTAAGGAACTTTGCGTTGTTTTTATACAGAATCAGCATTTTCCCAGATCAAAATATTGATGCATCCACATTTGTCAAAAAGTATTTATATTTGGAATACAGTCCCAATGGAATTTTTTCAAATTGCTGGATTTTGAATCATTACTGCCAAATACCTGTCTTCAGCCACTTCTACACTACACCAAACTTTTGCTTGTGGGCTCTGCTCTGATTCTTATTGCATGAGACAGCTTTAGGGTTACTTGAAACTTCTTACATGTGATGTAACGTGTCCCTAAACCTAAAATACAAGTGTTCCCAGAGAACAAGGAAATTATAGATATAAGTACCCTCTTAAGAGCTTTATTATCTATATCCTTAATGTGCCTGCTGTACATGTCTCTATTTCCTGCTCAGGATTTTCTAAAAGTAAAGGTGAAGTTTGATAGATTATTTATACCTTTTAAGGTACGTAATATGTAGAATATTGCAAAAGTGTTAAGAATATTGTACCAAGTTGCTTTGAATAGCAGAGGACAATACTGCTCTCCTGTCTCCCAGAAATGCTATCAACTTGACATTTGTTTCTAAATGTCAGCAAAACCAGAATGGGTGAGATGACTCATTGAACATGTTTTTCAGTTGGGTAGAGAGCAAGAATGGCTGGTTTAAAATACGCATATGCAAAGGAGAGAAAAAAAATTATAGTTAGTAGGGAGAGAAGAGTCTGTTTTTTGCTGTTGTCTTTCCACATTGGGTTAGGGACACAAAGCAGCAAACAATTCAGTCTTAGCTAGCCAGATCAGAAGTTAAATGGATGTTTGTAATGTGATGACTGCCTCATACACAAAAAAAAAAAAAAAAAAAAAAAAAAAAAAAAAAAAAAAACAACTGGGAATGATATTCAGCCCTTGGTTGGGGCTGGAATCTGAAGGAGGTAACAGAGGAAGCTGTGGCTGACACCAAGAAGTATAGACACAGTCCTTCACTGAATATTCCCTAGAGACAAGCTGAGTACAAGACATCTATTTTACATCTAAGAGTAGTGAAAATATTGGTAGAGGAAAACTGAGAAGGCTCCAGATCTAGGCTGCAAAGGGAATAGCAAGCTTCGGTCAAAGGCTGCTGCCTGAATTGCTTTAAAGCAAGTTTTTGCAGAGCAGGTTCAGCACCCAGTATAACCACTGCAGTTTTGGGAACCTGCAGAAACCTCAGAAAGTATCTTCAAAGAATATGTTCAGGCAGAATCCTGGACAGGAGATTTCAATTTGCTAACAAACGTACTTAAACCTGATCAGCTCAGATAATTTTATCTGTCAGGATGCAGTTAATCTGAGGTGCTTCACACTGTGTGGTGTTTTTAAAGCCCAAGGGTTGAAGCATATCTCCTCTGAGTTTCAGGAGCCTCTATAGGACCTGGGATTTTGGCATCCTTGCTGGCATCCTTGCTTGCCAACGCTAAACAGGGCTTCTCCTAGATATCTAGAAAGAGGAAAAGAGGTACTCTGCAGCCTTGGCCAGTTCCAGGCTGTCTCCTCATCCACCCATTTAATTTTCATAAAATTCATTCGCCTCCCATACAAACACAGCCAACTTCTAACTTAGCCCTACTTTCACAAGTTTCTAGAAATGATTTAAGTTGGTCTCAATTACCGCACTGTAATTGAGAGTCATTCCATAACTCTTCTAGAAATTCTGGCAATAGCTCCAAAATTAGTTTCCTAAATCATTTCTCTTTTAGTTTCCTTAGTTTATCAATTTCTTCTATCTCCACTCAATTTTTCACTTTGTTTTTGGTCTCTTCTTTACTGTCTCTCTGTCTTGTGTTGCTCACAACCGTATTCAAAAGAGCAGTGTTGACCATAGACACATTTTCTTCCCATGGGAGAATACAGGACTTGAAGTAAAAGACTGTAGTGGTCTTTGTTTTGTTTTGTTTTGTTTTGTTTTAAACTTCATTTTTTTATTTTCGTCCTGACATTCACTCCTATTCCTTTCCTTCTTCTCTTCTCTAGTCCTACTGTCCCTCTTCTTTTTCTTATTCCCAGTTTTGTGTTTGTGTGACAAATTCCCTGAAAGGGTAACTTGCTGCAGGTCAGTTGAAATCAGGAGAATTTGTTTTTCTATTATCACTACAGCTGTGCACAACATGAGTTAATGTAGCATTGTGATTGTGATGATATTGCCAAGCTTGAAAATGGCATTTCAATTCTAAATCACAGTCATTTATAACTTTCTCAAAAAAAAAAAATTACCTTTTGGGGTTTAAATTTTTCATTCTCAGTCTCAGTCCAACACTGAATTGGTTTTAGAAACTTTCATAAAAATCAGTCCAGCTGTTTATACTGTTTTTTTTTTTTTTCCAAAGATATCCAATAAGGAGGACAGAAAAAGAGATTTTTGCCACATAAGATATTTTTCATATGCTTTCAATCCCTAGTAACTCAAACTCACTTTATTTTGAAACATCACCCTTGAAAGTGAATGTACTCCTGAATGATGCATTGCCTTGTTTGAAGAAATTTGGTTTGGAAATTACATAGTTATAAACATTAGAACATTGTGTGCTGAGCATGCACACATTATTTCCCTTCTTTGATTTAGACCTCTACCCAATAGTGATTAATGTTCCCAGGCATGAATATTTGTTTGTGCACTCATGAAAATTAGAGATGGAAAAGATCTACTGCATCATTTAGCTCATCTTACTGCCAAAGGCTTTATACCTACACTCTGTATTTGTACATGTGGCAGGAGCTGAGAGTCACAGAAAGTTCCTATTTTGAAACTTCTGCAGAGCTTTACTGAAACAAAGAAAGTAATTTTAACTCTAAAGCCTATCCCTTCATTTTTACCTTGGCTTTGGCATCTAAAACATTTCCTAGGAATTTCTGATATAAATTTCAAGACAGTAAACTATGTAATCAGCAGGTTGGACTGCTGCCCAGTCTAGCCTTAAGCAATGGGTCTTTCTTCACCTGCTTTGTAATTCTGAACAGCCTGAAGATCAGGAAGTTGTCAGGAAGTTTCCCTTGCTGTACCTCTTACATTTCCAAGATTTCCAGGCTATGGCAATAGTTCAAGTCACAACCAGTTATGTCAATATAAACAGTATCGCTCTCTATTATTTGTTCCCTATTATAAATGCAGTCTATTATGCCATTGGCAATTCACTTTTGTTTAGACAATCTAGACATGCCTGGCTTCTTTCATCTTTCTCCATACACCAGCTCTTCTAGTCATTCAGTTACCTAACACGATCCTTAACTCTCATTGCTTTCATTCTTAGCTCTCATATTCTCAAGCTTAGATGGTTTCTGATGCACTCCTTCATATTTGTCAACTCTCATTGCTTTCATTCTTAGCTCTCATATTCTCAAGCTTAGATGGTTTCTGATGCACTCCTTCATATTTGTCAATATGGTTTTTGGAACAGAGGTGCCTAGAACGGAAAACAGTTCTCATAGGTACCTACAGTATCCCATGACATGTCTACTCAAGTAAAGCATTTCAAATAGTTAGGGATTGGTAAGTATATTTATCAGTTTAAACAAACAAACAAACAAAAAACAACTGTTCTTACTTTATTATTGCAAAATTATGAATATTTCAGTGACATTCAAATTATCTTTAAAAAGAGGAAAAAGCAAGAGGAACAAGAACTAATACATGAAAGAAATTTAATGTCACTGAAAAATATTTCCAACTGGGGCATTTCATACTGTCAGCTCTGTTTTCAGGGCTGACTAGCTAATACATTTACACTAAACAATTTTAAAACTAGATTTGTATCTGTGTAGAGGAAAAAAAAAAAACAGAGGATGTTGTGTTAACATATTCTGGTTAGTTCATCATTCCTCAGAAGAAATACTATGTCCAAATGACATAGTTGAAGGAAAATACCAAGAGAGACAAAATATTTCTTCTTAACTTCCTTACATGTTAGTTCTGAAAGAGCTTATGCAATTTAAAAAATAACATTTTTACTTTTTCAAAATATCTGGTGGTTTAGGTACCTTCATTTTCTGAGACAGTCAGCTGGAACCTCATAATCAGAAAGAACTAAATGTGGCAAGTTTGAAAAGTGGGCTTTTTGAAGTGTCTCAAATTGGAGATTGCAAAAGAGTCAATATTTCTTTTTGAAAACATGTCCTAATTGTACCAATAGAATGTAGGTGGTGACATAGCTAGTACAATGCAACATGAACAGTATCCTGGTATTTCTCCTTGTCTTTTTGAAAAATACTACTTCTGATCAAAAATACTTCACGCATTTGAATGGAAATAAAATGAAAATTTGGCTACAGCTGACAGATTAGAAGTAATGTTTTCCTCTAGCTTTTTTATGTAAAAAATAATAAACTGTTTGAGATATAGTTGTTTACATGGCCTTGGTATACAGGAGTCAATTTTCACATTTCTTAATTTCTCCAAAAATTAACATGAGGTGGAAATTTCGTTCTCTGAAGAATTTGAAACATTTTAAAAACAGAACAAGCTTTGAAAGTGCATGTTATCAGAATATCAGAGTATGGATTTATTTTTTTTTTAATTAGGTGGTTTCTTAAATGCAGTTAGACAATGTCCCTTTAATCCTATTACATATTGTTCTCTCTCTGTTGGCTGATTAGAATGTTTGGCCCTTGTCATTTTCATTTTCATAAAATCCCTTATACATTTATAGCGCTTTATCCTTCCTTCCCATGATCTCACTGTAATCATCTTGACTCATCTGTAAATATATAAAGCTCTTAGAAACTCACTCAGAGACATCCATAGTGTATATATCCTCTTAATCTGTGTGTACATAAGTGGGAACACACTAATACACTAAAGTGGGTAAAAATATTATTTGAAGTGCCCCTTACATGACGAACCATCTTTTAAATGCAGAGGAATATCCATGAAACAATGTGTCATGTTTTTCAAAATGTTATAACATGATTTTAAAATATAGACACTCCTAAAATGTCATTTTTAAAGATGTGCATTTTATTAGTAGCATTTCTGTGTTATCTTGAACATGTATCAGCTGAGTCCTAAGGCAATGATGTAATTTTCATGCTCTCTCTCTCTCTGTGGACAAAAGCTCAAGATTCGACGGGACATTTAAAATCACTTCACCATTGGCCAAAATCACTGATACTGCCATCAGCAGTGGTAGCAAAGTGGGATGGATGCTGTCTGCTTTCAGAAATCTATCTTCCACCTCAGAAGGAAGATGATAGCCTTTTGTGGGAGTGAAGCACTTAACAAGAAGTATTAGTGGTTAATGCTCTAGCACCGAGGTTTAGTACACCAGACGTACCAAGATAAAAAGCTCCTTTACTGTGCTTATGTCATGACAACTTTTCCTGATAATTGCAGTTAGCTTTCAGCAGAACAAAGCATTTGGCACAACTGCAGAAGGCAAGACAACCCATGGTAAAAAACTTTAAAGGGAGGCTTTTCTCTTTCAAGCCGTATTTTTCAACTTCTCAAAGGACCTAGTCATAGATACCAATTCCCAGAGACCCTCTCAAGAGAAACAGGGCTTACAATGTTTGCATTTATATCTCATGCAAATGATTGAAACTGTATTTTATGGGTTTTGTTTGTTTGCTTTTGGTTTGTTTTGTTGTGTGGTTTTGTTTGTTTGTTTGTTTGTTTTTCTGGAAGGCCTACTTCATTATTTTCAGAGTATGTCTACATGATTGCAGGCTTCTTGACCTTGCAGTCCAAGCAATAATCCTCAGCTGGCACTACCACATTTATTACTCTCTCATGTATTTATATCACAGCTGCTAAAGCTTCAGGATATTACTACAGTACCAATAATAAATATTAAGATTTCTATAGCAACCAATTGGTCTTAATTACTTTCACCACAGAAGCCAGGTGAAAGAGGAGCAAAACTCTGAAGAAGAGAGATCCTTATTCAATGCAGTACTTTCAAAGGAGAGATGTAACCCAGAGGGAACTGGAAATTTGCCAACAAAGGAGGCACCTGAAAGAGGAAAAGATAAATATTTAGCCACAGAGATCTGTTAAAGTACAAAACATCATCTATAATTCAGATTCAAAATTACTATATTTGAATATTGTCACAGTTGTCATATAAATAGGCCTATGCTAGCAAATTACAAGGTAAGTGTGAGACATATACCTAAGTCTTAACTCATTTCCCCTCCCCTTAAAAAGAGGCTGTCATTGAAACACTTTTTAGATTGCTGCTAAATTTGTACGTTTTTCATGCTAGAGATGTATTGTTATCACAGTTCCAAACCCAAATGGTGGGAAGACTGGGAAAAGGGGTGACTCTTTGAATGAAAAAAAAAAAAAATATGAAACCTCGATCCTAATTTTGTACAAAAGTCCTGACTTTAATCTTGAGCTCCCTGTGATTTGAAGAAAAGTGATGATTAAAGACAATAGAGAAGCTGTCATGGCCACTGGCAGAGGCATAAGATGGGACAGTACAGCATATGCATGCAGAGGTTTCCACTAAGGAAGCGTTGCACTGATGGTGCCCATAGCTTTTCATAACTTTCATAGCTGCCTGCACCAGCATCCCAACCCAGTGCTGAGGGAGAGGGAGCAGAGATATCAACCCCCCTGTAGACTTCTACAGAAGTCTTGTGCTCCAAGAGGTTTTGGGAGTAACCTTGCAAACATGTCAGGGAAAAAGAAGGGGAACAGATGGAGCCAGACTTCCTTTCATCTGGCTACCTAACAAGCCTGCCAGTGACCTGGCACATGGCTGTTTGCCAGAAGTGTAGATGGGGAAAAGTCATTAAGGAGTGCTGTCCTCTGACAGAAGGAAAGAGTGGAATTCAATGGCACATGAAAACTAGTCCATCTGGACCAAACTAGGAAATGATCCTCTAGAGAGATGGAGAGGGCCAGAGAGGATTTTAAATGGGCCTTCATTCCTGCAGAAGCATTTGTTTTATTTTAATTCTTCCTTTATTTTTTTTTCTTTCATTTTTTTCCTTTCTTTTCCTCCCTTCTTTTCCTTTTTACTTTTTTTTATTTTATTTTTTTTCCTTTTTATTCTTTTTTTCTTCTTCTCAAGAGCCTGTAGATGTATGTTTCTGGAGTTTGGATTGTCAGTGAAAATAAAGGACAGCTGTAGAAAAAAGTGGTTTTTTTTTCAGCAAACATTTGGCCACTGGAGAGGAAAAGGTTGATAAGGGCTGTAAATAACTCCAGGAATGGGCTGCAAGTTCTTAAAAGGTACAGAAAAGTTTTAGTTGATGTTCTGGAAAGGATGTAGGGTTTATGCAAAAGGAAAGACTGCATTCATAAGCACTGCAGTGCAGAGGGCTAGGTAAATTCAGTGTTGCCTGGCAAAGAAGCCCTAGTGTGGGATTTATCTGAGATTGGCAATCATATAAAGGTGAAATATCACCATAGGGAGAGCTGTTTCTTCTCTGTCATAATCTTTAAGAATTCTTCGATCATTGTGGATGGTTCAGATGAGAGTCCTTACTCAGTCTTTATCAGGTAAAAAACACCAGCAAGAGTATATGGATGTTGAATGGGGGGACTAGGGAATATGGAAGGCTCTTGTGGGAGGTCATGAAGAAAAAAGGGAATGGAACTATTGTTTCTCAGCTATCTGTCAAAGTAAGGTTTCTAAAAACTACAGCTTCTTTACAGTCCATTGGTAGGCAATGGTTGGAGAGCTCAGCTCAACAGTGCGCTTTGACTGCTTGACTTGCTGTGCAGTGCAACACTGGGGTCCTTGCCCTGCAGGCAGGCTGGTGGCTGGGTATTTTGGACACACTTGCAGAAGTCCTCACATCCTTTGCATTGCCATGCTCCTCCCAGATGACACTTTATCAGCTCAACTTGAAAGGTTTGTTTGATTATCACCAAGTGTTTGGTTATTAAATAGAAAAGCTGTCAGCCTTGCAGCCTACAACTATGATGCATAATTAAATGCATCCTATCCTCTGTTTCCAAAACACTGTTACAATAATGTCAAATTGTGATAATTTAGTGAAAGGCAGCAGGGAGTGGGGGAAGTCAGAAGCATGGGATGTCTCTGCAGCACTGCTGTGCACATCAGCTGGGGGACATAATGCCATGCACCCACCCCCAGGAGAAGGGACAGTGGCAGCAGGGCCAAGGTGAAGCAAAAAGAAAGTGTTAATGTTTGTGTGGGAGCAGAGTAAGAGAAGAATAAAAGAGGGCAGGATTCTCCCTTTCCCTGCCATGGGGTCTGTTTTTCCTACTGACATTAGAGGCAATGGGATTTTGACCCTCCTCGCAATGGCAATTTAATTGCTGAAGCAGACTTCCTAGGGGATCCAGAGAGGCTGTATCCTCCCATCACAGCATGTCTCAGCAAGGTTTTGTGCTCCCACTCACACAGTGCATCAGCTTTTTATGGTGGGATGGTCTTCCCTTCCCCTCAGTGAAAGAGAGCCTGTCTGCAGGACCCTGGCAGTGGCCGAGCAGTTCTAAGCTTCACGCGCCTGTGGGTCCTCTCCTAAAGTCATGTCCTGCTGGAGCAGCTGACAGCACCTGGGGATGCACCTTAGCCTCCCCAGGCTAATAAACCCCACCTAAAAGCTGCATCAAGATGAACATCTTTGCTTCCTTCAAGAACCGAACTTCCCTGTTGGCTGGCATGGACTCCACATGTGCCACAAAGGACGAAGGCAGAAGAAGATGCAGCAGTAAGGAAAATACAGCAGCATCCTGATGACATTGTAGGAAAACAGCTTTTATCATCTCGTGGGTTGCTACCAGTTCATATGGTGGATATTCAGCAAGAGTTGTCTCCTGTCCCTGGAAGAAGGGACTCTGATCCTCAGGTTCCCCCACTTTTCCATCTGTAATTACACCGCCTTTATTTGTGGTAAGTAGTAGGTGCTCCCTGAGTGAGGAACAAACACAAAGACATGAGGGTTTGCCACCCCTAGAAAATCTGAAACCCCATCATTTCCTTCCAAAATGAAACGATTTCCCTACTTCCTCGTGCAGAGCAGCAATTGTGACTTTCATCCACTCCCATGCAGGACTCAGATCAGAGACTGTTCATCTTGCAGGGCTGAGAAGTACTGAAGTGACATAGCAGCTTAGTACTGGCCTTCAGAGAGGAATACTTTCCCCTACAGACTTGATGACAGCACCATGATTGGTGTTAGAAATAATAACATGCAGGCTTTAATTGTCTTGTTCTTGTTTGTCTTTCTCATGGGAGAAAAAACACAAACTCATACAGGACTTCCAAAAAGGAGGGTTACCAGTGAGCTGTGCATCCATCTCTCTTTTATATATGATACTATTAAATGTTTATTTACAGGTGTGGTTTTTTTTTTTCGTCATTGTTTTGGACTCCCTCTTCCCTATCTAATTTATTATTATTTCACTACATTTTTTGTTAAATACTAACAGCCTTTGGTTTTTATTGCAGTTATGTATCTTTGCTTCTCCTGAGCACCTTAATTGCATTAGTTGATTTGAACAAATCTGTTTTTGGTGCATAGCAGAAAAGTGACGTGTCTGGATATTTATAAAGTCTCTTTGTATAAAAGATTTGGAAGCAGCACATGGATTTAGAAATTACATCTCAGACTTGCTTTTCAGGACTATATGTCAAATGTGGGTACACGGTTACTGCATATAAGAGAGAGCAAGATAAGAAAGAGAAAAAACCCTCTTAGTTTTCCAGTTAGTACAGCCTTTAGGGTTTTTTGAACTGCTTACTATGCCAAGAAACACTGAAATAGTTTTGCAGATCTTTTCAACCCAGTTTCCCATCTCCCTTCTCTGTCTCACCTTCAGATTTTCTTCTATGACAAATGAAGCAATTCGTTATATTTTGCCTGTCACCCTCTCTCCAATTACCAGTACAGGGCCATGACAACAGGGAAATTATTCCTGGTCAGCAGCAGGATCTCCTTACTCTGATGAGCTAAGGTCAAAAGCCGTTTAGCTGAAGAGAGGATAGAATAATTTTCAGCATTGTTAGAAAAAGCACATGGGCAAGGAGTTGGTTCAACATAATGTCAGTTAGGTTTTCTTTGCCAGCCCTGCAAACTGTCTGTCTTGTCTTGAACAGCTATTTCATTTCCTCCCAAAATGCAACAGCTTCAGAAAACCCTAGGCATCTTAAGAGAGTGCATACAATTGAAAATTGATGCTCCCAAGTGCCAGGAGAACTGTATCCTACTAGAAGAGCAACTGGAAGTCTTGTAGAGTGCCTCACAGTAGTCAAAATGACAATAATGTTGTAAGTATGTATCTTGGTCTCTGTAGAGAAGGACAAAGTATTCAGCCCAAATATAAATGGGGATAGCCACTGGAAGTCAGAAGCAAACAGACTTGCTTATGCATTAGTTTGTTTTTACATCCTGTTAACAGGCTGATTTTGAGTGGTGCTGGATTTGTGCAGCTGAATGAATGAAAGTGTTCTTTAGTAGAATCAAAAGTCAAAGGCTAACATAGGTTGAGTAGGAGCTCTGGATGTAGTCTAGCCTATGTCCCTTGGCACGGCCAACTTCAAAATTAGATAAGGTTTCTTCAGGCCTTGCTTATCAGGGTTTTGTGTAATTCCAGGGACAGAAACAGGGAACTGTCCAGGCTGGAAGGGACATTTGGAGGTCATATAGTCCAGCCTCCTCATCAGGCAGAGACAATTGGGAATGGCTGCTCAGGGCCTTGCCCAGTGAACTTATGTATATTTCCTGGATGTCAATGTCTCTTGTACTGGAGAATCTGAAACTCAACACAACATTTCACATGCAGTTTTGATAGTGCCAAACAGAGGGTAGTCACTTCCATCAACTTGCTGGCTACTCTTTTTCTAATACAGCCCAGTACATGGTTGTTCCTCTTTGCTACAAGGACATACTACTGATTCACGTTCAACTTCTTGTTGACCAGCATCCCTCAGACTTTTTGTGCAAAACTGTTTTCCAATCAGTCAGTCCCTGGTCTGCACTGGTGTATGGGGTTATTCCATCCCCCCGAAGGGAACTGGCACTTGCCTTTCTTGGAATTCATGGTCCCATCAGTCCATTTTAACAACCTATCTAGGTTCCCCTGAATAGAAACCTCACCCTGTAGTGTGGCAGCTGCTTCCTCATTTGGTATAATCTGCAACATTGCCAGGAGTGAGCTCTATCTCATCACCCCAGTTGTGAACAATCATGATAAACGGTATTGGCCCCAGTATCAGTCCCTGAGGATTGCCACTAGTAAAGGTCTGCCATCTGTACTTCTTACTGCTGGTCACCACTGTCTGAGCCCAGCTGTCCAGCCAATTTTCTACCCACCTCACCATCCATTTACCCCGCACTTTGGTTATGGAAAGTCCATAGCCTATCTGACCCCTGTTCCAGTGTTTAACCACAGTCCCAGTGAAGATTTTTTTTTCCTTATATACAATCAGATTCTCTTTTGCTGAAACATTTGATCACTACCTCTTTTCTTTCTGCTGTGCTCCCTAGCGATAGGCTCCATCTTCCCTGTAACCCACCTTCTAGATGTTGCAGAGAGCAATTGATTGTTTCTCCATCATCTCTTCTTCTTGGTGAACACAATCAGCTCCTTCAGTCTCTCCTTACACAACAAATTGTGCAGTCCTCCAACTGTCTTCATAATGTACTAATAAACTTGCTATAGTTTTCATTCTGTCTCTTGAACAAGGGGATCCAGAACTGGAGACAGTATTCCTGATGTAGACGCAGAAGTGCCAAGCAATAGAGAAGTAATCACTTCCCTCAACCTCCTAATTATTCCCAAAGTAGTCTCTATGTTCAAAGCAGAAGAGTCTGTGAGAAGACTGTGCAGGAGAAGAGAGCTATGATATGTCTTGGGATTACATTCTCCCCATCCTCTAGTTTGAGACCTGTCTGGAGTTCATCAATGATCTCATTTGGTTTGTATCGGTGTGTTCCACTCCTACAGAAACCCAGACACATTGGTATGGGGGTGTGTATGACTCCAACCTTTCTGCTGTGTGGTGTCAGGAGGCACTTGGGGCTGGATACTGAAAAAGAGCTCCTGGGTCTTCCAGGCTATGCTACAGCCTGTAAGACAAATTTCTCAAAATGAAAGCTATCTCAATCCCTGTACAAGTAGCATAAGGGTATGGCTGATGAGGACCATTTAGGACATATGTTGTCTGTGTGTTGTGGCTCTGCTTGTGCAACAGAACAGACCCAATGAGGTTTAGATGTGTATGGGAAGCATAGTCTAGAACTAGGTATTTTTCCTTCGGTAAAATGCTTATGCTTTGAGTAGAAATCCGTGGACATATAAATAAGTAGCACTGTGATTCACTGGATGCAAGGGTAAGAGTTAATTAATATTTGTGATCAGTTCCATGGACAGTGTGTTAAAGACTGGTATGAGCTACCTACTTCTTTTTTTTTTTTACTTTTTTTTTTCCTGATCTAAGTAGTTTGGACTTTACTGAAATTTTAAGTCTTTGGGAGAATATTTCTTTGGTAGAATTTTAAGAATACTTTTGTTCTAAAAGGACTAAATCAGTAACTGTAAAAGGAGGGCTATCATGGAACTTGCAGACTGCAGGAGAAAGGCAAGAAAAACAAAAGTTGGCTCTGGCAATAAGCATCTGCCCAGGGATGGTAATACTAGTGCAGGAATTTATTGTGTAGTCATTCCAATGTATTGGTCATCACTATTTTATTGCTTTTAGATTGGTATTCTTGTATGTTTTAATAAACTAAATGAAGATGAGGATTTTTTTTTCACCTTGCTTCCATTTTTTTCTTATATATTCTATGTAATGTTGCACCTATACCTTAATAAAATATTCTTACTGCTTGTGTTCAAGATTCATCACTGTTTTTAATTAAGAAATCATCAGTCAGTATTTGACAGGCCATTTTCAGCCTCATTACAAATGTGTTCCTGATTAAATTTCAGGTATATTCAATATCCTGTAAATTATAGAAGAGTGTTTTTTCTATTATTCTTTACTAAACATGACAGATATGATGTCTGCCAATAGCATGTGCTTAGCATAGAATACAATAACGTTAATGGGGTGTAGAAAACTGTAAACCTGCATCCTCGTCATGGAGCTGAATTTGGTAGCTTCCCCAGATAAAGAAAAGTTAGGAAAGTGTTGACTAGGACATCAAGAATATTTCTTCCTACACAGAGAGAAAATAGAGGGTTGGAAGTCTGTAGCCTTCTCAGGAAAGGGGTTTTGTGGTTAAAGAGAAAGAGGAAGGAAATAAAGTAATACGAATTGAAGCAGAGCAGAGGAGCTCAATATTCTATGCTATCCAATGGGAGCATCAGTGTAGAATAAAAGTATATTAAAAAGGTATGTGTATGTATTTGTTGGAGAGAAAGGGAGTATCTGGAGAAGATAGCAAACACTCAGAGCTATGCATGTAAACAAAAGTGAAATGGTAAATCCTGAAAGTGAAATGGAAAATCAGGACCTGATTGCAGGAAGAAAAAAAACTCACTAATGGACCTCACAGGAATTGACTAAACACTCTGCCAAACAGGGCTTAACAAAAAATAAAATAAAAAAATAAAAAGACACAAGACTGCTTCCATAAATTTTTCAGGATGCTAGGCATCTTCTTTCCAGTAAGCTTGTGAACTTGAACTTGTATTTTCTGACATTTTTGCATATAATATCTATGACCAGTTACATCTCACACAACATTTTTGTGTTAACATCTCCTCTTTCTCCTTTCTTAATAAATCAAATTTCAGCTAGACTGGCTGTGCAACATGGGGTTAGACTTCGGGAACAGGAGAAGACAGGTTGTTGAAAGATGCCCTGCACTCTGTTTGCCACTAGAAGGGCATTTGTTGCTGATTCTTCTTCCATGCTGTTAACTGGCTTCTGATGTCCAGGTAGGTGCCTGAAAACCACGGAAAAGTACTAAGCAGTAGATTTGCAGGTGAAAATAACTGTCATAAATATTCTTCACACTGTATTTTCATCTACGTTAGTTCCTACAACAGTATTTCAGGGGGGTCTGAATTCTGTCTGGTTCTCACTGAAATAATTCTCCTGGTCTGGATGAATTCTGAAATACTAATAGTCCTACTTAACTGCACTCAGATGATTATTCAATGTGTTTACCACCTCCAATCTAACATTCTGCACCTCTTTATAGAGCTCAGTAAGATTCCTAAATAGTGCATATTTTAAATAAGTGTGACCCACGCTGGCAGTGACAATAGTTTTGCTGATGCCCAACAGAAAGAAATGTACAAGCTGAAAAACACAGAATTGATTTCACGTAGGTTCACAGCAGCATAACATGAAGTTGCAGTGGATTGCAAACTTGCAAAGTGGAAGTTCTGTGTCTAGGAGAAAGAGGCTGAAAGAATGTTTGTTTGGAAGCAGTGATAATGAAAAGGTTAAATGATACCAGAAGTCATTGAGGCTTCCACACAGAGTGTTCCTTCCTCTAACTTATTCAGCAAAATTCCTCACTACCCGTCGCATGATGCTCCCGGCTGTCCCAGCAATCTTTCACACTTCTGCAAGCACTGGTTAACACAATATTTTCCTGCTCTGCTGCTTAAGGATGTATATCAAAAGGATAACTTAATTTTCAAAAGGCTGTGATGCATAATGTGGAAATATTGTTGCTTGTAAACTCACTACTACTACTTTGTCCAGCACATTTTGTTTGAACATGCTTTAAGCTGTCGACTTTTATTTGTGATTTGTGTGACAGTTATGTTTTTCCTTTGATCAAAATAAAAATATAGAGAAAAGAAAAGCACAGACAGGACAGATAAATCAATTCATATTTTTACTGGGACACATGGTTCCAAAATACATGATATTCTTTACTGAAACAGAATTTTAAAACCCACTGCAAATAGGGTTAAATTGGTAGGGTAATATTTAATTATTTCTACTCTTTCTTCTCTTGCCTGTCTGACTCATTACTGTCCTTTAATCTCTCCAGCAAGATAAAACTGGATAGCAGAGGTGGGTAAATATCTTAGCTTTCATATGACAAAACTGAGCTATGCGCATGGAAGTCTGATCAACAGAGCTGAGTAGGAATTTTGTGATCAAACACTTTCTTATTAGAAAATGCAGATCTGAACATAGTCCAATAGGGACAGAAGAAAAGACAGGAAAACAAACAAACAAAAAAGGCATTTCCATAAGGTAAAAAAATCCTATTTAAAATTACTGGTACATTAACATTTCAATGTTTCATTTTGAAACAACTCTTAATTTGCTAATTATTTTGGTTAGAAATTTAACCTGAGATAATGATTTAGTAGCTACACACAACATCAAATTATATTTTGAAAATTAATAGCAAACATGCTATATTCAAGTTTAAAAATATTAATTATCAAAAATGAAACTTCATGATGCTATCAAGGAAAGTTTTGAGAAAAAAAAAAAAAGGAAAAAAGAAAGACTTTGTTTTACGTAGCATTTAAAATGCTGTTTGTTTTCCTTAGCTTCAAGCAAGCAACCAACCAACACAAAATCTTGTGAAATGTCTTGTGGCATGGAAAATTTTATTCTTGCCCAACATTTGTTATCGGTGAAACATATCAAAAGAGCTTCTTGAAGGAAACTTAAGTCATTGCAATTACTGGTAGATTAGATAGGATTTACTTTTCCTTGCTTGTACAAATACCATGTGATGTCAATGAAAACTTCCATTTTAAGACTTCAAATTTTGTTGCTTAAAATCATTTGAATTATATGGTCTGAAGTTATTTCTTTTATTTTATTTTATATGTTGTTGTTGTTGTTGTTTCTACTAGAAAATTAACCGCCTATGGAAATTAGATAAAATTGCAGGCAGTAACTGCTGGCTAGCTACGGTCAGAAATGTGAGCTCTTTGAGGAGGGGTAGTGGGTTACTTCTACCTCAATCTTTTTTTTCTGTTTTGTCTTCTGTCTTGAAACTCTGCTATTATTTTTGGATACTGTGCAGGTTCCATTACACAGAATGTACATCTCTGCTAAGCTGTGAGCTGAGGACATCAGTTGCAACCGCCAGCTGCTGCACAGCTGGACAGACTCCTACTGCCCCAGCACCTTCCTTAGTGCAGGGGATGTTTTGAGACCATAAAGGGTGGTGCTAGGAAAGAAGACAGGGAGGATGGAACTTCCAATCTGAAGCTGTCCTAGGTCAGTATAAAGAGCCAGATCTTAACAAAGCCTGAGGTTGATTTATAATAATATGATGACAACCTGTTGTTCACCCTGGATCAGGGTATGCAAAGATGGTAGTGAATAGATACCAAATTGTAAATTACAATCTGAAAAACTGTAATGGATAAAATAATCCATCACATTAGGCTCCCACAGAAACTACTCTGTTTTAGACCAGGTTGATTGAATTGAATTAAACAGAGCTAAACCGTATTTTGAAAACAATTCATGCTTTCATACATTCTGATTTTCCTCTTATAGGAAAAAGATATTAATCTGTATTTTGAGAACGTAGTGTGGGCTTTGCTGAGCTAATTCTGTACAGACCACACTGCACATTTTAATGAACTGCTAATGGGAATTCAGAGGCCTTGGTGTGTTCTGTGTTGAATCTCCTTTCTGTTACTAGCATTTGGACAAGAGCTGAACTGTTTCAGGAGCAAGGGAGGCTTTGGTCTCAAGGAGATCTGAGCAGATCAAATATATAATAGTATTATCTTTAAACTTAGAGTACCAGAGATAGATATAATTGCAATGGCATTTGTGCTAGGCTCAGAACTTAAATTATCCCTTTCCATTAAAACATAAGGCCAGATTCTTTAGTGTTCTCTGGCTGCTTTGAGCTGTTCCTATAAGGCAATAAGCCCTAGGACAAAGTTGACTGACTGATTAAACCAAATTTATAGTTGTATTTCACTGCTGTAAAGTCACAGTTAATCTGAATCATGATTTACAAATAGTTAGAGAAAAGTGTCACAGCATTATAAATATTTAACGATGACGGAATCATTAAGCTCTCATAAACATGTTCCTAAGGGACACCAGCTGAAATGAAGAGGTTCAGGTCCAGTGGTTACCCTTCCATGGACTGTGGATCTAGTGTACATAAAATGTCTGACAAAGGCCCTGATATTCTCTGTTATTTCAGTACTTAATTGCTAAAGCCTGGAGATGGGGTGTGGTGGTAGAATATTTAGTTCATCCTCTTCTTTGTGTTACATTCCAAAGAAAGACACTCAAAATTTTCGAAGGTATTATGCATGTTAAAACACTTCTAACCAAGATTCCAAAATAATAGCAGCTTCCAGAGGTATTTTTCCTGGATGACCAGCTGCATATTTTCCAAAAATCAGCAGTCCTAGAGGTTGTCCAGACCCCTAGAGGGTTATATCTGTCAGCTGCCTTTTGCTCTGATATAGAATGCACTTATCTTGTCTCTCTGTTTACTTGTTTCTTTCAGAAAGGAAGTTGCCAGTGTTGCTTTAGATTCTATTTTAAACTGTAGATGAGGTCATAATGTTAGGCCATAATTCTTGGTATTGCTTTTTAGCCTAGCACTTCCATCTCTCACAAGTGACAAAATAGCTGTGTTTTTTGTTTTTGTTTTGTTTTGTTTTGTTTTTCCCTACTATGGCATACTTTGAATTCTGCAGGAAATCTGCAGAATAAGAATACATTTGAGGGACTGACACTTCAGGCAGCTAACTGAGCCAGACTCTGTTGTGATTTGCATATCCAAGATCAGTCAAAAGGACTAGATGCAACTTACTTTGTCCCCTTACTCTGGGAAAGGGACTACACCATCCTGTGCTTTAAAACAATCTAGGGGAACTTTGATAGTCTAGAGCAGATGGTAGAAGAGATCAACAAGATAAAAGTATCCAGAATGCCACATTCACTGCCTCCAGCACATGGATTCAGAGATGACGAAAGATGATGAAGGCTGATCTCTAGTGAGTGGCTCTTCCACCCACTAGGACTAAGGAATAAGGAATCTCTTGACTTTTAAGGTCTGAAATGCTGTAGAATACTCCAGAGGTGCCCTCACTGTTAGCTTCACCCACCAAACCCTACAGACACCATAAGTGTTCCTTTATTCCTTCTCCAGGCGCTCAGCTTTAAGTGTACACTCCACCCCTTTGATTTCAAGGCAGCCAAAATGGCCAAGAGGCTATGGAGGTTCCTGCTCTGCAGAATACAAGAGCAAATCAATAAATGCATCCTGAGACAGATGTTTTCTCAGCAAGTCACAAATAAGTCCTCTGCTGAATTTGTAAGTTTCATCTGTCTGTCTGTGAGGTTTTGAGATAGTCTCTGGTATTTATACAATGTCTCAATTGTCTTCTTTACCTAATGCATTTCAAAGAAGGGATTTACATGTGCTTAAAAAATGGTATTATAGTTCGCTCCCTCTAAAATAAGCCATTAACTCATGTGACCAATAGGGCCCTGGGGGATGGGGACAGGGACAATAACATTTCAGATGAAGCAAGCATCATAAAACATCCATACATACGTGTCTATGTTGACGATTTCTACAGCATGAATGATCTGGTGGATATTTTTTCCTTCATTCCACATTTCCTTCAGTCCAAGCAGCTAATGATACAAGACCTTGTTATGATCATGGCATGTAATGCTCTCATGAGTGTTGCTAATTTCCCTTTGCAAGGCATGGCCAGCAGACATCAATAATGGCATGTTAGTGACAGAATGAGCTTCCAGGAGATGAAGACCAAATGCCAAACCAAGTAGAGTCAAAAATAAAAAACAAACCAAAACCAAACCAACCAAACAAACAAAATGCATATAAAGAAGGAAGAAGCAAGCAAACTTTCCCAGATGAAAACTTGGGTGTGTTTTGAATGTTGCTGTGCAGAAGTGAAAACAATGTGATGTAGTTTATATTTGGAAAAGAGGTGTTCAATGCATCATCTTATTTGATCGCAGAACTACTTGAATGTTCTCTATCATGAGGAAGTTTTTCAGTATGCAAGTTTCCATCTTTCTACACTATTGATACTCCTTCAAAAATACTTCTTTTGTCAAAGAGCCCACTGTTCTCAAAAGACTTCTTTGTCAGAAAAATGATTCTGAGAGATCAGTGTGGAATAAGTGTTGAGAGACTCTGATAGATGAGCACTAGTGAAAACTTAGTTATGAAAATATGTGTATGTGAAAGAGGGTAAGCATTATTTTGCTGGTGGCTGGACAACACAAATGCAAAACTGTCCAGCTTGTCAGAACCACCAGTCACATAGCTGAGTGGATATTCATTATAAAATGTTGTGTTTAGAGTTCCTGATCTGTGTAGAAAGGCTTCAGAAAATATTGCTTTTTGAAGGAATGCTGATGCTATTTAGTATTCTGTAACTCACTACACTACTAGTCACATCTAGCAGGTCTTTTGGAGGGTCCTGGGCATGTAGGAAGTGAAAGAGCAAAGTGAAGTATGGTCCTATGGTCCTGTCTGTTAAATACATCTTGGAGTTGACATGGTCACTCCATGGTGCCAGAAAATGTCCTCAGACTTTCATGGGGACATGGATGCAGATGTCATCCAGCTCACAAGAACACTTTCAAGAAGAACTGATGGCAAATGTTCTGCAAGATTTTTTTATTTTTATTTTTATTTTTATTTTATTTTATTTATTTTATTTACGTTTGGAAATGCTAACTATTCATAAGATAAAGGTTTCAGAAAGTGGGTTAATTCAAAGGAGAGTTTATTTTTTAAACGTGTGAAGTGTTCCCCTGGCCCCTTCCTGAGTAAACATTTAAATTTTCCACTTGATTTTTTGTTTTCTTTTCATTTAAGTTCCCTAATACAAAAGTTAGAATTAGAGTGAAATGGTATAAATTTCACTGGTACTTTGCTTGCTGTGAAGGGAAAATAATTCCTTTTGTTTTGCATGAAATTTGAAGGTTAAGTCATTCAGGTTCAGTGTGGGCATGTTATTAAAATCCCAGCTTTTCCTGTGTTTGGTGCCAGCAGAATGTTCTGACTTGGAAAAAATAATTCAATGCACAAGTTCCATTCCCAGTGAAAAGAGTCCAACAGGGAACTAAATGTTCATGAGTATGTAGTCCCAGCACCGATGTCCTAATCTAAAATCTTGTATAACAATCCTATGTAGAGCCCAGGACTCCAAGCATCACTCTTCATGGATATTACATGTAACTTGTTTAATAAAGCAATGTTTTGCAGAGATATATACCGATGTGTTTGGGAAAGCCATTGCAAAGGAGATGCTGGTTGGTGTGGCAATCTAAGCACTTTAAATTTTGCCCGTGTATTGAAACATTGAGGCTGAGCAGAGTCTCCCTTCAACTCTTTGGTAAAAAAAAAAATCTTGAACTGGAAGAGTGGTTTTAATTCAGGCTTTGGTTATGCACTGTGGGATCCTCTGAAAACTTTGCCTTCTATTCCCAACACTGCCAAGGATCAAACAAAATGGATGGTCAGCAGAACTCTGCCTCCCATGAAATTTGCTGTTTCCTTTTCTTACATTTCCTAGCCTTCATCCTGCTTTGCATTCTTCTTTGTAGAATAACGTTCTGCATCACCTGTAATACCAAATGTGTCATTATTCTGTGAATGCTTTTTGTTGGTTAACTACTGGTCGTATAACATGTATGAGAGAAATATGATAAATCACTGGGAGGGGAGGATGTAACATTGTCCCTTCCTCTTAACTAGTAAATCCACGTCTATGAAAATATCATCTTTTCTTTTATGAAGATGGAAGAGATCACTCCAGAACAGTAAATCTCTTTGAAACAGTCATGGCATACCCATTATGCTGAGCAACAGTCCTCAGGCTTTGGTTGTTGACATCGATTCCAAAAGAAGGTATTATGTTGCCATGCAGCTTTCATCAAGGAGTGATATTTAGAAGGACAGTGGTTCTCAAAAAACTGCTTCAATGGCCATCTGTGAAGCCAAAAGTAACGTACTCAGACCATACATAGTTAAAATAAAGACACAGAGATTTATG
This sequence comes from Cygnus atratus, assembly GCF_013377495.2. Classification (NCBI taxonomy): domain Eukaryota; kingdom Metazoa; phylum Chordata; class Aves; order Anseriformes; family Anatidae; genus Cygnus; species Cygnus atratus. The sequence continues at coordinate 56,376,158 of NC_066362.1, read as the reverse complement.
TGGTGGCCCCATATACAGTTGTGGCCACTCATCTTGTTTCAGTATAGTTCTCAAGCAGAGTACAAAAGACTTTGGACTTCAGGACCTCTTCTATTGGTAGGTGGCGTTGTATAACAAGGCTGGTACCTCTGTGTGATACCACAGTAGAAACTCATTACATTCACCTGTTGACCCCCTCTGAAGAAGTCTTAAATGTGGTGGGTAGAGAACGGGGATGATCTCAGGACAAGAAACTAGCAGTTCGTTATGCCTGCTGGAAACAAAGGCACATTGTGGATTTGCACAGCCTGCTTGGTCTGCTTATTTGGAAGCTAAAGTTAGAAAGTGAAGGACAAGCAATGGCACTTCAGGTCTGGCAACAGCAACTTCATTATCTTTGCAGGAAGAGCCCAGGGAGAGGTGAAGAGAGCAAGACAAATCTGACGAGCAGAGGAACCATGAGAGCAGGCAAGGAGAAAGCAAGATAGCATGCAGACAGTTTGAGGAGGAGACAAGGTGCAGATAAGGAGCTGTATCTATCTAATAGATATTCTTCCCCTAATTCTAATGGAAATTCTATCTCCCAGAGCCTGTCAGTGGAAACCTAATCCACCTCCAAGGGATACGCAGCATTGCTCAAAGCAGAATCCAGATGACGACAAGGTCATTTTCATCTCATCAGCTTTAAAGCACAGTCTGGCACCTTCCTCCCCCTGTCTCTTTCCCTCACAAAAGCCAAGAAGGAGAGAATGAGTTGAATGACAGGTGACATTTGTAAATGCACAGCAGAATCCAGGGACAGCTCTCCTTCTGCCAAGGAGAGCTTAACTTTGGTTTTCTGTACTCCTGTAGTAGTAGTACTACCACTACAGTAATTACTTATTACTGCAGTAGTTACTTAGTAGTACTACTTACTCCTGTAGTTACTCCTGTAGTAGTAACTCCTGTAGTAGTTTCCCCTGGTTTTTTGTTTTGTTTTGTTTTGTTTTGGGGGAGGGGAAGGAGGAAGGCCTCTGTAGGTAACCAATGAGTAGCAGTGAGCAAAAAAAAGTTGCTGGAAATACAAAGTTCAAAATGCTGGCAGGTGAGTTCTCTTTACCCATCTTCCAATAACACTGCCAATGGAAAGCACAAGGTATATTGCAACCTGGTCTTGATTCAGTGTTAACCCTGCTTTGAGGTTGGAATAGATGACTTCTGAAGTCCCTTCAAATTGAATAATACTGTGAATTATAGACCCTTTCTACTTGAGGGCCAAGACTCAACTTTATCTGCTTAGATAAACCATATGCTTGCCACATATGGCCATAAACCATTAATGCATAACGTGTAATCAGTTGCTTCCCCTTATTAATGACCACCAGGCTCAAGCTCAGCCTCACATATCGAAGTACTAACCAGAGTGATGGAAGAGTACTTGGACTTGGTAACCTCGGTGTGGAGGAAAAGGATGGAATGTCACCCATTTTATTTAGATTGTTAATCAGAAGCCACAGGTCTGTAACCACAACATCAATGAAGACATCTGTCTGTTTCTGGGAATCTACTGAGAAATAGTTCTTGCCAAGTGGCGAAAAAAACACTCAGTACTGTGAGGTGAGAATACTTTGTAGTTTTTGGAATTATCTTCTAAAATCCATCTTGGTAGGAGGATGAACATGTTCTAAGAGTCTGAGGAAATCCCTACGTAATCACAGGTGCCCCAGAAGATTATGTCACCCATCTAAGTGCCGCCCTTGTTAAGATTGGATTGGGTTTTGTCTACATTTAAGTTAGAAATACCCCATGTGTGGCATTGGAGGTCAGCCATGGGTTTCATCCAGACATCACCGTTCTAGGACCCTGTGACAGAGCAGTGTTCTGGGGCTGAGTGAGGAGAACCAGGGTGTTCCTGAGGGCATCCATGCCACATCTGTTCCCTTTGCTAAACATCTGAAACAGCAGCTCCCAGAGAAACATGTGGTTGTCAGGGGAAACACTGAAAGGAGATGAAGCAGTACTGAAGGGCTGGCAGCACTGCGTACCTGGCTTACCTCTGCCAAAGTCCTACTGGCTTATTGAGTAAGAGCAGAATAGGAATAATGGAGAGACCACTCCTTTGCAACTTGATAATCAGAGGATATTCCAGCTGGGTTTTTGCAGGGACTCTGAATCTCTCTGATAAGCATGCAGAGAGCTGATAGCCTGTGGTGCCTTATAATCTGTCGTATCCAGAGCGCAGTTCTCTCTAAAGAAGTATGTGTGAATAGTGTGGCATCAAACTGACCTACTCACTCAGAAGAGTGATTGCAGTAATTTACACTTATGACTCTTTATCAATGTTAAAAGACTGAAATTGAAAGTATCAGTACTTCTGTCTTTAACTGTTCCTCTCCTCGGTGATTATTTTCATGCTCACACAAACAGCACGGAGGTCAGGGAGATCATTACCATACCTCAATTTTCATAGAGCTTTTGCTCTGAATCAAAACTCACGACATCTCAGTTCTCACAATATTCTCCACAATAAATGTCATTAGTGACCATAAACCAGAAATCCCCCCTGAACTCCCACAGTAATTGCCCACACAGTAATAAAGAGAGAGAGAGTTGTCAAAGTGTGTTCCACGCTTCCTCATGAGCTGTCTTTCTCTGAGTCCTTTTTTAGGTCCTCCCTTCAGTCGGTCGCTGGAGAATCCTCCCATCAAGCAGGATAACTGGTGACCTTCAGGACTGGGTGCACTCCTGAGATCCTTCCTCAGTATGCCCTGTCATGGCAGTCACATAAGGCTCATAACTGAGTCATGGGAGTCTGCTGTTTCTGGACTTTGCACAACCCAGGCTCCTCTGAGCTTGTGGAGGGCAAACAAAACACCGTTGCATTTTATTCCCTTAACCATTCCTTACAGAGGGCTCATGTTTGTTTGGGTGGAAGTATATATAGCACTACTAACCATTCTGAGATGGAACAAGAGAGCTGCAAGTTTGACATCCTCTGCTAAAATATCTTGCCAAGAGCATTTTCTATGGACAATATCAGTGATCTTCATATCCTTCTGTTGCCAGCTGGCTAGGTACCCAGTGGACTTATCATACTTTTCAGAGGTGGGATAGAGCCTCTCCCCCGAGAGCAGGCACCATGGACCACAAAGAGCTAGCTCCCAGCTCAGAAGTGAACAGAAACTTCAAAGAAACAGGAGACATGGGGAGAAAATTTATAGGAGCATTAGTACAGAGCACAGGGGATTGTGGGACCATCACTGCTGTGTTATCTTATTGCAAACAGGGCATATTAGCATTGATTAATTTGGTTACTTAGCATCCCAAAAGGTGCAGCCAGGGGGATGGGTTATGTCTCCCTGTGGAGAGTGGTGCTCACCCCAGAAACAAGTACACTGCCTGAGTCAAATGCTCCAGTGCTGCTCTCACTTGCATCAGCTGCAGCCAGCTCAGCAGCATGTGGGAGGCTGAGTGCTCTGCCCCAGCTCCTCTGCACCCCTTTCTCTGCCTATTCCCACAGCATGGAAGGAAGTTTCAGGGACATATCCCCAACTGTGCAAGAAGACTACATTACCTCTCCAAGCTGATTTCAGGTCACATCTCTACAGCAGTGGAAAAAGCTGGATCCAGAGCCAAGAATCTGTCTATCAGTCTGCTTTGAAAGGCGGGATAGCAGGCTGGATGTCTCAACTGTCTGCTCCTCTCAGAAAAGTCTCATATTCCTCTGAGAGTGATCAGCTTAGCTAATAAGAACAGAAACACAACTGTAATTAATAGAAATCACAGCTTAGAAAGATCCAAAGAGTGAGCCATGCTGATAGCTTATAAGTTAGAAGACTCATCAACACTTAATTAACAACAGAAGCATTGCAAAGTTAAGTATATTTACAGCTGCAAGAGGCAGTGTCACTGCAAACCATGTCCTACCTAAATTCACTCCCACTTATAGTGGTGGCATTGAGATGTTTCATGGGAGAGGTGTGAATTAATCCACCCTAGCACATGCCCCAATCCCATATCCCATACATTTAATTATATTGCATAAATATACATGAAAGGTGACATTTAAGATACTGCCTTCTGTTGTTATGGTAACTGATATTCTAAAAAATTATGATAAAAAATAAGCAAAGGAAAGCTATCTAAGAATAAATGCATTATGTTGTTATAGCAACCTTTTAATTCTAAAGGGGTTGGAATTGCATTTGTGATAAGTATTGCTGGGAGCCTGCTCCCATGTGCTGTTGGGGTCTTTCCTTCCCAATCATGTGCTAGAGAAAATAATGTCATACTATATACTAGGTATTGCCCAAAGCTTAGCTCTCTTGAAATTATAGGGTATATTTCGTGTTAGACAATCAGTAAACATAGAGCAAATACGATGGTTTTAACTCAGTCTTGTCAATTTACAGGTTTGCTGTTCTTTAACATTTGTTATACTTTCAAACTGTTTTTCTGTCTGTATCTCTGTGTGGGTTTTTTTTTGGAAATAGGCTCACATGCAAAGCCCACAAGATTTGTACTAAAATGATGAGATTCCCCTGGGAAAAAAAATAAGTATATATATTTTCCTCAGTCTTCTTTTACCTACACCCAAGTGTCAATCAGTTTATGTCACTTTTTCCCTCATTATATCATCCATCTCTCCTGTTTGTTTCTTTTTACTTCCATTCTCCTGGAGTTGTACTCAACCTGAGATAATAAGCAATTTTGCACCTGGCAGGGGTGAAGCTGAATTTACAGGAATCTTGAGCTCTAAAGGGCTATCATAGATCTGTTAACAAATCTGGCCTCTTTGCTGATTTCACTCAGCAAGCACAAGAAAACAGAATGGGGAAAATGCAGTGCTGAGAAGAGATATTGTGTGAGAACGGAACTGAGCCAGTAATTGCACTTAAATATATAATGAGACTTCAGCCACTGTGTATAAGAATACTCTGAAAACACTCCATTAACAGAGAAGTGTTTAAAAAAAATCCTTGCTCCTCAGTCACAAGCCCCAGGACCAATATATTTTTTGCTTACTTGCCACCTAGAATAACTTCATCTTCCTGTAAAGCTGCTGTGACAGGAAAATTTGGACACAGTGCCTTCTCTTGCTCCATTTGCCTGTTGGGCATGGGTGTATTGGGAGGGTGGGGAGCAAGCAGGATTGTTGTTTCCTGTTCACTCTGCCCTACACCCCAATGACCCAGACATACTTAAGCAGTACCATCTTTTTCCTTTTAGCTGGGACAATATCTATTTCTGCCTCCTACTGACATTTCAGAAAACTGGTTATTCTATACAGATAAATGCTTGCTTCAAAGCTGCAGCCTTTCTTCTCGCTGTTGGTGATGGGGAAGACTATTCACCACCCTAGGGCAGATGGCAGCTAATGAAGATGCATTACAGAACTAGCTCTTCCAGGCTGGTGGGCCACCTGAGAGCAGAGGTGCAGTAGAAATACAGCATGCACCAGCTATAACCTGCTTTCTTTAAAAAAAAAAAAAAATGAAGTTGATTCTGATTCAGGAAGTCATGAGAGGAACATGGGCAATTGCAACAGGGGAAGGTGGGTGATAGGTTATATAAGGGCACATCTGATGGGTAAAGTAGCTTCAGGCTTATTGTAAAGATATGCTTACAGCTAAAGCTGCAAAGATGTGGAAGGGTGCTCTGGACCTCTGGGGTTGCAAACTGTGACACCACAAGGACTTAGCCAACACTAAGTGTGCGATTAACCTTCTTCTTGCAGGCATGTGTAATGCAAACTATGTCTTTCTTCCTGCTCATCTTAGAACCTTGTTCACCAACAGGGCAAGACATCTCCAGAGATGCTCATCTCTCTGCACTGCTGAGAAAATGGAGAGAACTAGGAAAGACATCCTGTTATTTCTGGACGTCTAAAATTAGCTGGATAGGAACTAAACAGTAAAATTTAAATAGTGAGCATAGCCTGTGTGGGCCTCACTAGAAGGTGTTCAGCTGGAGAAATAGAAAGGTTTACAGTGGAAAGTTGTGACCCTTGGGTACCAAAATCTTCAGTGGAATACACTGGAACCACACCTTTGTTGGATACAGGTGCAAATCAGCTTCAAGACACCTATGTCTGTCCTGTGGGTTTCAGAGTGTCTATGAAGTTCTGCAGGGTACCTGTACTGCACACACATTATGCACATTTAGTTCAGGGACACAAAAAAGATCGCTAGGGTTGTTTGCAATAGCCCAGGCTGTGCCTTAGATGCTGTCCCAGCAAAGGATTAATGAGGATAATGATCCAGCCTCAGGACACATTGTAAAAATTAAAAACCAGAAGAGAAAAATTTTATAAGTTTTTAGAAAAAAAAAACAGAACTGATTTTTTTAATTTGTAGTGATCTCTCCTCCTGCCTTGGCTTTTTCCATAAACACAGACATTTCTGTGGGAAAAGTTCATTTCTCATCAAATCTGAAGGTGGGGACCAGATACATGTTCAGATTTCATATATTATTTGTCAATAGTGACAGTGTTTGTTTTGGTTTGGGAAATAGTTCATTTTTTCTCAGTAAAAACCTCAAACAATGATACTCAGTCCAGGTTTGTTCATTTTCTATCAGAAAATATACAGGTAAAAATACATTTTCCAATCAGCCTTCATTCTTGCTGCTACATCTTGATGGCTATTATTTATTGACTTTTGTACAAACTCCTCTGTACAATCATGACAACAGTGATTTCCATCTTCCCAGTTTTTTCTTCTCCTCTCCTTCCCCTCATTTTTCCTGTATCACCCAACATATCCTTCAATGCCCCTCAACCCAGTGGTGAGGACTTTGCCTTGTAATGTTGTTTTATTTTTTTAATTTTTATTTATTTATTTTTTAACCTCAAGTTTCCTAAGATGCCCTCTAACCATCACTCTAGGTGGTAGTGTGTTTTTCCTGGGGGACCGCTGGCATATTTGCCAACCCCTTGTAGAGTTACTAGAAACCATTTTAGTTTCCTGCCCATGTGTAGTCGAATGCCCATATTTCTGCAGCTTAATCCCTTCTCAAATTCAGCACAATTATATCACTCCCTTTACAGAAATGGATATATGCATTTCAGAATGCCCACCCTTTGTACAAATTGTTCCTTTGTAGGAATAATCCTACCCCATTTCAGAGCTTCATTATGTGCTGGTTCATTCTAGTGACTGTATTACTGTAACAATTACATAAGAAATATGACATTCACAAGCAAATATAACTAAATTATTACTGACACCAAGTACAGGACTCGTCAGTAAGAGGGTGATGGAAGCATTGTCACTATTTCAACCACTTGGCATCCATCCGCAACAAGTAGAAAATGGGTGCATAAATGTGCTCACTACACTGAGCCTAGCTCAAAGATCTAGAGAGATTTCACTAGAGAAGAGAGAGATCCTTCTTTTCCTTCTATTCCTTTGCACAGACAGCTAAGCCTGCGTATACTCTTGTTTGGAAATGTAAAGGTAGCTTAATGGTTAAGTGACAGGAGCGCCGTTTCCATTTCTGCTTGTTTTCTGAGATCTTGAAATGCCTCTGTAGAGCAGTCTCTACTCTCAGAGCCACTGAATATATTAAATTCCAACAAGACACCTCTTTTCTCTAATCAGAACTGAAAGACTGGTTTCAGAAAACAAATGGGATATTATTTTGTCATAATGGGGTTCCATATTCATATTGCTAGGTCTGAAATGCATTGCAACAACAACAACAACAACAGAAAGGTAAGATAAATAAAAAAAGTCTGTCCTAAATGGTTAATGATCCTCGGCAAGCAATCTGTCCAACGAAGGAAAGATTTCTTTGCCAGTCTGACAACTGATCTATAATCTTGTTCTACTTGGTTAGTGTTCCCATCCCCTCCCAACAATGCCTTGCAGGGCTTCTAGGAAACTTCACAGAAACAACAAATTCTCTCTCTCACTGCCACTCCCACCCCAGCAATTTTCAAGGCAGAATTTAGCTGATCACCCCTTGTTTCAGACTGCTAATGCCTTCCAGGAACAAGTCCAGCATTTCCAAAATCCAGATCATAAGCTAAACGCATCCTCAGCTAAAGTCCAGGAGCAGGAGGGACAGATGGACTGCTGAAGTACAGGGACATACAAAGGGTCTTGGGAAACCCCAGTCTGTCTCCTGACCATTATTCAGAACATTCTTCATGTTGCAGTAACTTGGCCCAGCTGCTGCTGCTCATTCATCAGTTGGGTCATTTCCGATTCCAATCTATTCCTGACATGAGTCATTTCTTCTATAAATTTACTTTTGCTAATTCTTCTGACCTTTTATATTGCTCCCTGAAAGAGTCTTGGGAGTGTAGGACCCACTGTGGAGTTATCACACCCATGAAATGTCCCTCTGTGCAGTGGTGACAGTTCTCTGGAATAGTGATATGACTTTAGGATGATTGAGAATGGATGAAGGAGAACAGATCAGAGGAATGACTTGCTATTAGAAGGCAATGGACAGCCTATTTTGTTCAAAGTCCTCCTATTATGTAGTTTCAGTCACTAGTGGTAAAAGAAATACCGTTAGGATTGCCCAGTGCTGGTGACAAGGATGTGTGACTAGCCCTGCAGGTCCTGCTGAGGGGTGAAGTGCCAGCCGGGGTGCATGTCAGATCAGCATGAGAAGGAAGTGCCGTGACATTCAGACTGGAGCAGCTATGTCACAAAAGCTTATATAAATGTTCTGGATTAGGGCAAAGATTTGCATAACGCAACAAGAGATTTAATCAGAATTGACATTTTCTGGTATAATTGAATAACAATGGAGGCAACTGCTGCTACCAGCAGTGGAGTCAAGCCCAAACCAAAGGTATATCTGTGGTGGATTTCCATAGCTGACTGTTAAGCTCCCACACTTCCTTTCTCTGGAAGAGTGAGGGGTATGTCGGGGGAAGGATCACATTCTGTGTGTCCAGTTTCTCATGTTCTTTCCATCACAGGGCAATACTGGAGACAGGATCCTGTGCCAGACAGATCTGTTGATCTGTTTCAACACAGCAGTTCTTTTAATTACCAGGTTCATCAGTTGTCCCAGAAGAAGGTTCGTTGCAACGGACTTAGAAAATATCGCTTAATTGTGGTGAGAACATAGGCCTAAAGCTTCAAGGCACCTGAAGTTGCACAACTCAGTAGTAATGAAAATCAGTCATAAAGCTTTTCATGACTCCCTCCCCCCAGCATCAACTCAGTAGGCAAAGTTCTGCTGGCATTTTTATTTTTTTTTAAACATAGGTTGCAGCTGTGACCTAGCCTCCTGCTCCAATACATAGGTTCTCAGACTGCACCCATGGAGCACGTGGGTCTGGTTGCCAACAGCAGCTGCCTTCTCACATGGTTTTGGCTCCTTCTCTTCACTTCCAGCAGCTACAGATGAGTTAGAAATAGTTACAAATGCATTTAAGTGCTCTCGTAATGGTACTTTCCCATATAGGCAATTACTATCATTGGCACAGGGATGTAATATATCTCAGTGAATAGAAAAGGCACTAGCTATACACTTGTGGATTGTAGTGCTGATGGTCCACAAAAGCTCTATATTAAAAAAATTAAAATTAAAAATCTCAGTATTAATGCAAAGAATCCCCTCTTTTAAGGACATCATAATTAGTTGGCAATGCTTAATCTTCTCAGGTCACTGACTCCTATCAGTGCAAATACCCTTTGGGTTTCTGGATGTCAGACAAACCTAATAAAGTCTTTAGGTTCATTAATTCTCATGCTAATAATGTTTTTAATTTGTTGTATTCTTCTCATGACTAGTATTTGGCTTTTAAAGCTGCAAGCACAATGTCTGCCTTTAAGGAGTGTTCTATCAGGGAAAAAAAAAAAAAAAAAAAAAGCTGGTAATTGCATGATTTGTAGATCAGCTTCACTTAGTTAAAAAGAGAGCAAAACAGAAATGATTGTTCTTTCTGGTAATTCCACAAAATCAGTAAAGATTTTCGATGCAACCTGCATGCTCTTTTTCTCAGACATGACTTCTGAGACTGTACACGCTTCACTCATATATACATGAGACTTAAAGCAAATCTTTCATGTGAAAGGACTTCTCTTGCCTCACTGGCAACAAAACTATACTTGAACTAGCACCAAACTTCATCTGAGAGATGTTAAGCACCACTTAAAGAATAACCTGTTCAAAAACACAAACATGATCTCAAATCTTTTTTATGCTGACATTTCTTTACGCTGAATCCAGCTTCCCTTGGAAGGTCTAGGACAACCTTACAGCCTACATCATCTGTCAGTAGTTCCAACAAATCTCTGTGTAGGACAAGAATTGCCATGATGTAGGAATATCACAGCCACTCCAGTTCCTTTGGCTCTTTCTGAATCCTTCATGGTGAGGAGGCATGCTGCAGGAATTGGAAGTAAACCAGCATCTCTGAGGACTGAATCCACAACATTGAAGGGCTGCCAGCAAACACAGGGGAAGATGGGTTAGCCATGGGTGAAAGGGTAGTGAATATTAACCTTATTTAATGTTGTATTTTTGTTGTTGGGAACAAGAACTGCCGATAGAGGCTAAAGACAATTGATGATTTCTAGACTGAAAGAACAATCATGTTTTAAACGTCACTTTTCAGCAAACATGGATTATAGAGTAACCAGATTTCACCACTGAAAGGAAAACAAAATCATAGGATGATTTATTCTCTATTGTTGTTGGTCTTTCTGCTGACCTTTACAAGCAGAAGTAAAACCTTTTCTTCAATGCAATCAGTGGACCTTCACTGCAGCTCTGAACAGAGGCAGTCTGTCATGCAGTGGAGTTGCAAAACTCTCCTCAAGACCATGCCTCCCTGCCAAATCTGATTGTATGGATAGCTGAAAAAGATGTTACAGCCTTTCCTCAAAACAAACAAAAAGAGAGAGAGAGAGAGAATAAGAACATTTTCCTCTCACACCAGGCCTGAGACAGTCAGTGCGGTCTGCAATTAAATCTCCAAGGACATCAGAGTTATTGTCAACTAGTGCAGCTCTCCAGCCTGAGACTGCTGGAATAGACCAAAGAACCCTAGATGTTGATCATAACACAGGCTTGCCAAAGCAAGGGTATTTAGCATGGAGCAGCATCCTTAGCATAGTCCAGATGGCTCTTTGAAGAGCTTTTATTATGCTTTGTTCAACTGCAACAACAGCTCTCAATAGCATTTTTGTTTTGTTTTGTTATCAGGCTCTGGAGAGCAGGAAGCACATGTTTCTGCTGTGTTCCTCATATATACAGTTCAACTACCATCCCGTCACCCTCTTGTTCTCCGTGCAATGTGCTAAACACACTATTAACAGATGGCTATTACGGGATCAGAGAGAAATAGCTCCAGAGTTCAGCAGCCCTAAGGGGTAGCAAATGGTCCCAGCAGGAAAATGTCAATTGAGCTTTATTTTCCTGGTGTGGCCAGGCTCTTTTCAGCCTACAAGTGAACTGTAGTCTCAGCAAATGCACAGTCTCGTCACAGCAGGGGCCATTCTGATTTTACTCAGAATCTGGGTTTGCATCATCATGGCTACAAGAAGCAGTAGCATGTTATTCTGGCAGTTCTGAACACACAGACACACAAACAAACCAGGCAAAGTTTTAATGTGCATACCTTGGGGGCTTTATGCTCTGCTCCACTGGAGTACCTTGACAAATCTAGAAATGGGTCCTGCCACTAGCCACAGACTGATAGAGCAATACATCTCTGCATTTACTGTTATCCAAAGTAGCACTCAAGTCAGACAATACAAATATTCCTACATCATTAGGATCCTCCCTTTGATTCCTTCAAGAACACAGACAACCTTTGCTTGATTTGTGCACTGGAATTGCCCACGATCTGTCCTTTCCAAATTTTTGAGCCTCAGAATAATTCAGGACATATTTCAGAAATCAGGTGATACCTATTTGCTTGGGGACAGCAGTGCAGGATGCAGGAAAAGGAAAAGGATAAGCCAGATGGAATTATTTAGGGCCACATTTGAACTTTGAGACACTATTTGAGTAATATCAATATAAGCTGTAAATCTCTTTCCCAAATTCCTGTTACAGATAGCTGTCAGAGTAGCTTACAGTGTGTTGCTTTACCACTTGTTTGCACATCTGTCGTTCCTTGATGTGTTTTCCTAACATTTGTCATTTCCTCGTAGCCCTGTTTTATAAACAGGAAAATTAGGAAGAGCAAGAGGCTTGAGAAACTTCTTAGCAAACAGGGCAACTGTCCGGGAGATGGTACAAAGCAGACACCATATATTTTTATTACCCTTTTTTCTTCAAGCTGAGTAAGAAGTAAAAATATATTCAGAACTAAAACCATTTTGCCATCTTAAACAATAAGCACAAGTGTTACATGCCCAGTCTGAAAAGTGTTCTGTGTATTTTGAAAACCCTTCTCACACTTTTAATCTTATTCAAGTCCGGAACTTTTGAAATCGCTATATGTATTTGAGAAACAAGTGTTTCAGCTGTTTTCACAGGGTATCTCACTCAGGCGTGTCTGATGATTCCTGTATGAAAATATACAATAAAGTATTTCCAAATTTATTGTTACTCAGGTTCCTTTTTTTTTTTTAATGTGTGTAAAAATAAATAGTGTAACATGTTGCCCCAGATAAATTTTGAGCAATTATATTCTGCCTGGATATTTTTTTCCACAACTGTAACTATATACAACCCTATATTACCAAACTAACACTACTGAACATGTCACACCAACATAAATTGGCATGAGCTGTAGAGTTTAAACGAAGACAGATCTGGAATGGTCAAAACTTGATAGAATATCAGAAGGACTTCTGCAAACCAAGAGTTACTGACACAAAAGAAAAACACCCAGCTTCATATAAAAAGAGCAAAATTGAAAAGACCAGTAATGACTATCACGTCTTCTTTGACACCACTGATGTATTACAGGAACAAAAGGGTAACTTCTACAAATTAAAACTCAGAAAATTATCTGATGTTGGCAACATCTCAAATGAGCTTTCAAAACATGGGTCTGAATAAACATGGGATTTATTTATTTGACACCTTCAGCCCTAGCATGTTTCAGAAATACAGTGCAACTGACTAATTTGCCCAATATATGCAAGCAGAGATACTCTCAAGCAAAGTAATTGCAGAGATACTTGTATTAATAGCTACACAAGCAGAATATTCTGTCCTTTTCCTTCAAAAGCCTGTTCCCCTAGACTATTACTCAAAAAAAGAATGAAACTGTCTGTGGCCACTAACAACATAATTAATAAAAGCCAAATTAGTTTCCTACCTGAAAAATGAACTATGGACAACATTTTCACCTTACAGATACCATTAACAAAAGTGTTAACCTCCTCCCGCCCTCAAAAAATTAAGAAATTATTTCCCCTTCACAGACTTTCTTAAATAGACTCCATCTGGTCCTTCTTACTGATAGAAAGTCAAACTATTGGGCAGAGCTGGTATCATGTTTGAATGCAATAGTAGATGAAGCAAATAAGATAAAAATGGAAATGTAAAAGCTTATATGAAATTTAATGTGAACATGGAATTTCTACTTAATTTTATTTGATCTAGCTATGAACAACTTGCTAGCTGTCCTGGAAAAACTCCCATCTTTAAATCAAAATTTCTGTCACGTGCTGTTGTGGTTTAGCCCGGCTGGCAGCCAAACACCACACAGCCATTCGCTCACCCTCCCCCCTCCCTCTCCGGGATGGGGGAGAAGAAAGTCCTGTTCGGACTGGCCCAAGGGCTACTGCATGAACTATTTCCTGTTTAATTTGTTCAAAGGCTTGTCGTTTCTCAGGGCCCCATTCAAAAGCATTCTTCTTACGAGTTACTTGGTAGAGCGGGTTTACAATCAGACTGTAATTTGGAATATGCATTCTCCAAAACCCCACGACACCTAGGAAAGTTTGTGTTTCCTTTTTGCTCGTTGGTGGAGACATAGCTGTTATTTTGTTGATCACATCCATTGGGATTTGACGACGTCCGTCTTGCCATTTTATTCCTAAAAACTGGATCTCTCGTGCAGGTCCTTTAACTTTATTTTGTTTTATGGCAAAACCGGCCTTCAGAAGGATTTGGACTATTTTCTTCCCTTTCTCGAAAACTTCCTCTGCAGTGTCACCCCCACACAATGATGTCATCGATGTACTGCAGGTGTTCAGGAGCCTCCCCCTGCTCCAGCGCAGACTGGATCAGTCCATGGCAAATGGTAGGGCTGTGTTTCCACCCCTGGGGCAGCCGATTCCAAGTATATTGGACTCCCCTCCAAGTGAAAGCAAACTGTGGCCTGCACTCTGCTGCTAGAGGGATGGAGAAAAATGCATTAGCAATATCAGTTGTGGCATACCACTTGGCTGCCTTTGATTCCAGTTCGTACTGGAGTTCTAGCATGTCCGGCACTGCAGCACTCAGTGGTGGCGTGACTTCGTTCAGGCCACGATAGTCCACTGTTAGTCTCCACTCCCCATTAGACTTTCGCACTGGCCATATGGGACTATTAAAAGGTGAATGGGTCTTGCTGATCACTCCTTGGCTCTCCAGTTGACGAATTAGCTCGTGGATGGGAATCAGGGAGTCTCGGTTGGTGCGATATTGCCGCCGGTGCACAGTTGTGGTAGTGATTGGCACTTGCTGTTCTTCAACCCTCAGCAACCCCACAACAGAAGGGTCCTCTGAGAGACCGGGCAAGGTAGACAACTGTTTAATGTCCTCTGTCTCTAAGGCAGTTATGCCAAAAGCCCAGCGGAACCCTTTTGGGTCCTTGAAATATCCTCTTCTAAGATAGTCTATGCCAAGGATGCACGGAGCATCCGGGCCAGTCACAATACGGTGCTTTTGCCACTCATTTCTGGTTAGACTCACTTCAGCTTCCAATACAGTTAACTGCTGGGATCCCCCTGTCACGCCATAAATACAGATGGGCTCTGGCCCTTTACAGCTTGATGGCATTAGAGTACATTGTGCACCGGTGTCTACTAGAGCCTTATACTTCTGTGCGTCAGACGTGCCAGGCCATCGAATCCACACAGTCCAATAAACTCGGTTGTCCCTTTCCTCCCCCTAGCTGGAGGCAGGGCCCCTCTAGTCCTGGTCAGAATCTTCGTTTCTGTGTTTAAAAGACTGCCTGCTAGAAGTTGGAGCAGCAAACTTTTCAGAGAACCCCTTTCTCCCAATTGTTTTCTTTTGCAACTCACGTACCCGTGCCTCTAGGGTCTCAGTAGATTTTCCATACCATTTTCTCATGTCCTCTCCATGGTCACGTAGGTAAAACCACAGGGTGGCGTGGGGTGTGTACCCACCATATTGTCTTCTTTGCACGGATGCGCGTTTACCCCTAATAGCCGAGACACTGGTTTGTACAGGTGGGGAAGAAAATACACTCTCTTTAAGTTGGTGGACCTCTTCAAAAGGTTTCTCCAAAGTATTCTCTTTTAGTTGGTGGCCATTGGTTCGTTCAGGTGGGGGGGGAAAATAAATTATCTTTAAGTTGGTGGAACTCTTCAGAGAGTTTCTCCACAGCCGAGACGCAGACCTGTAGGGAAGAGGAGAGATTTCCTTCGTACTCCCGGAGTTGTTTAGCCATGTCACCCACTGTGGGATCTTCACCGTCTTTCCAGGTTATTATTGTCAATGTGCTGGCCCATGATGATGGTGCATTCCGTACAAACTTCCGCCACATGGGTCGAGTACACTGGACTTCATCTGGATCTGTGGATGTTTGTGCGTCGTCTAGGTCCTTATAAATTACTTCCCGTACGGCTAATTCCCTCAGGTACTGAATTCCCTTCTCCATGGTGGTCCACTTGACTGGTAGACATACAAGTTCTTCCTTGTAGGGATACCTTTCCTTCACAGCTAACAGGAGACGCCTCCAGAGGCTGTGAGATCGTGCTCCATCTCCAATTGCTTTGTCAATGCTTGCATCTCTAGCAAGGGATCCCAACCGCCTGGCTTCCCTGCCCTCTAATTCCACACCATTGGCTCCAGCGTCCCAGCACCGGAGCAGCCAGGTGACAAGCTGTTCACCTATACAGCGACCAAAATCTTTTCGCACATCTCATAGCTCACGCTGGTATAGGGTTCGGGTAGTTACTGTTGATTTTCTGACATCCTCATCCTCATCTTCATCCTCCTGCACACTTGATGGCCCAGCCTCGTCTTCTCCACACCCAGACTTAGCAGAAGACTTTCTGCGTTCTAAACGACCTGAGTTTCTATACCATTTTTTCACCTTTTCTACAGGGGCAACTTGCACTGCTACAGCTTGCCTCTCCGACCCAGCCACAGGGTCTGCCACAGGGATTGGAATACCCTCTGCAGGGGCAACTTGCACTGCTACAGTTCATTTCTCTGACCCAGCCACAGGAGTGGGAGCGGCTGCAGGAGCTGGAGCAGCTGCAGGGGCTGGAACGGCTGCAGGAGCTGGAGCTGGTACAGCTGCGGGAGCTGGAACTGGAACGGCTGCGGGAGCTGGAACAGCTGCGGGAGCTGGAGCTGGAACGGCTGCAGGAGCCAGGACTGGAACGGCCGCAGGGTCTGTCACTAGGTTGATAGTAGCATCAATTACAGCTCGATAGGCACAAGCCAGACCCCAGCATGCCACAGTGATTTGTGTCACTTTGGAACTGCCAGAGTCATGACACCTTTTTTTCAAGCATTCTACCAGTTTTTTAGGATTTTGCAGTTGTTCAGGGGTGAATGTCCAAAACACTGGAGGTGCCCACTGCTCTAGAAACCTGCCCATATCCTCCCACACTCCCTGCCACTTGCAAATATCCCGCCTCAAGACAGATCTCCGGATGAGATTCCTAAGTAGTTGTTTAACCTTAAACAAAACCTGAAGCGCATTCAGGAGACATAACAACAAGAACATGCTGGTCTGAGTATCCCAAGGATATTCAACATCTTGGAGAGCTACCGTAACTAGCTCGGGGGATAAGAGGGTGGTGAAGGAGGAAGGGAGAGTGAACAGGTAGGAAAAAATATCTTCCCCTGTCCCCTCCACAGATTGACTCCCTGATGAAAAAAGGCAATAGGTGTAATTGCTAATAGTTTCTGAGATACGGTTTCCGAAGTATAGAGTCGACGACAGTGCTGAGTACAAATACCAGGTTAGAGTCATTGTTGTGGTTTAGCCCGGCTGGCAGCCAAACACCACACAGCCGTTCGCTCACCCTCCCCCCTCCCTCTCCGGGATGCGAGAGAGAAACGGGAAAGTGAAGCCTGTGAGTTGAGATAAAGACAGTTTATTAAGACAGGAAAAATAATAACAATAATAATAATAATAATAATAATAGTATTAATAGTAATAATGTGTACGAAATAAGTGATGCACAACGCAATTGCTCACCACCCGTTGACCGATGCCCAGCCTATCCCCAAGCAGCCGGCCCCCCACCCCGGCTAGCCACCCCTATATATTGTTCAGCATGACGTCAGATGGTATGGAATACCCCTTTGGCCAGTTTGGGTCAGCTGTCCTGGGTCTGTCCCCTCCCAGCTCCTGCTGCACCCCCAGCCTGCTCGCTAGCAGGACAGAGCAAGAAGCTGAAAAGTCCTTGGCTTGGTGTAAGCACTGCTCTACAACAAGTAAAACATCAGCATGTTATCAGCGCTCTTCTCATTCTAATCCAAAACATAACACCCTGCCAGCTACTAGGAGGAAAATTAACTCTGTCCTACCTGAAACCAGGACAGTCATGACCAGATATCTCATCATTTCATAAGCCATCGTTACACCACACAGTACCATAACAATCTTAAACCAGGGCCCGGAAAGGATAAACAGCACAACAGGGAGCACATACAGAAAGTAACTTGCTATAAAACTCAATTTGGGAAACAGGCACAGCAGACTTGAGATTAAGGCAATCAACATTGTGACTAGCAACTATTAAGCAGGTCGAATACTTATACCAATTTTAGTTTAACACACTCTGGTCAAATCTGTCGATATCTCAACCCTTCATGCCCCACGTTGGGCGCCAAATGGACTGTTGTGGTTTAGCCCGGCTGGCAGCCAAACACCACACAGCCGTTCGCTCACCCTCCCCCCTCCCTCTCCGGGGTGCGGGAGAGAAATGGGAAAGTGAAGTCTGTGAGTTGAGATAAAGACAGTTTATTAAGACAGGGAAAATAATAACAATAATAATAATAATAATAGTATTAATAGTAATAATGTGTACGAAATAAGTGATGCACAATGCAATTGCTCACCACCCGTTGACCGATGCCCAGCCTATCCCCGAGCAGCCGCCCCCCCACCCCGGCTAGCCACCCCTATATATTGTTCAGCATGACGTCAGATGGTATGGAATACCCCTTTGGCCAGTTTGGGTCAGCTGTCCTGGATCTGTCCCCTCCCAGCTCCTGCTGCATCCCTAGCCTGCTCGCTGGCAGGACAAAGCAAGAAGCTGAAAAGTCCTTGGCTTGGTGTAAGCACTGCTCTACAACAATTAAAACATCAGCATATTATCAGCGCTCTTCTCATTCTAATCCAAAACATAGCACCCTGCCAGCTACTAGGAGGAAA
The DNA here is from genome assembly GCF_013377495.2 of Cygnus atratus. Taxonomy (NCBI): domain Eukaryota; kingdom Metazoa; phylum Chordata; class Aves; order Anseriformes; family Anatidae; genus Cygnus; species Cygnus atratus. Next base: position 56,357,701 of record NC_066362.1, on the reverse strand, counting down.
ATTAACTCTGTCCTACCTGAAACCAGGACACGTGCTCTCAAGTACAATAACCCTTCTCAGAACCCATCCTAATGATAATTCAATCGTAGTTTAGAAATAGGACCAATTTCTTTCCTGTGTGGTTTCTGGGGGAAACAATTTATATATTCTTAAGTCCTCAGTGAAAACAGAAAGTTTCAGGCTAGCATTAAACTACTAGAACATTTGCACTTTTGAACAGAACTGATTCACTTTCCTGAGATACTGAACATATGGAAGGTGTTGTTCAGGCTCCCACATCAAGGAGAACAGAATATATTTTCTTTATTTCAAAACTCCAGGGCAGGACCCTCTGCCTGGTGGTGCTGTATTTACTCTAAACATACCCTAGACAACACTATTTTTATTTTTATTTTTATTTTTATTTTTATTTTTATTTTTATTTTTATTTTTATTTTTATTTGTTTTTAGTCTCAATTTTTAGCCTTCCAAAGCCACATGCAAAGTCTTACAGCAATTGATCTTTGGGCATCACTGGTTTGGAGTAACAAGGTTTACATCCAAATGAGACGTTACTTGTCTGCTTCCGCAACAGCATTGCACAGTGGGTCAGTGTATCAACAACTCTGAAAGACACTCTGTATGCCCAGAAAACATACAAAAATGCAAGTCTTTGGGAAGAGCCCATTAAACACTATAAAAGACTGTAGGATGCCACAGATCTCCATGCAGACCTATAACACTAGTAGACCTCTGTGTGCTATAATATACAAATGTAAGGCACACACTTGCCAAACAGACTCAGTGGTCATAAACTACAGATGGAAAATGAGAGACATAATGCATAGCTAGAACCCAGAGGCAGCAAGCCATATAAATTCAGGGGAAAAAAAAGGAAGAGGTATAATTCCTCAGACTGGTGGACAATAAGTGAAAAAATTCTCATCAAAAATCCGCAAAGAGGATTTGTTGAACCTTGAGGGAAACAGAAAGGAGGTAAAAAGTGCTAATGCAAAGACATACTATTGCTTGTAATCAGAAGGATATGAAGGATTAAAGTGGGTTGGCTGGCCATGTTGGAAGAACCACATTACCCACACCTTTGATAGCTCCCTCAGGGACCTATACCCTTTTAGGCTTTGACAAGAGTGTGTGTGTGCATGCACACACACTGTGACACCACTACTTCATGTAACAGCAGCCAGAACTGTGAAGCTGCCAATGGACCTCATGGAATCTTGGGCACGTTTCTGTCTTCAGGTCACTTTTTTTTCACCATGGCATGTAGCAGTGATTCATAGGGGTCCACGAGGTAAAGGGAATGTCCCATATTAGAAACCCATTTTAAACTGATTCCCAATGAAAGTACGGTTAATACGATCATTTGCTTTATGGGTGCATGCCTCCATGTTGTTGCTTCTCCCCTGACACTTAGGACTCATCAGTGGACATAACTGCATTTTAGAGAAAGTTGGGATTTTGATGGCAACTGAGGGAGTGGGACCCAAATATAAGTTTTTCTCAGCTGCATGTTGTCTCCTCTGTTAACACAAAGGATGTCACGTGTATGATACTTGCAGACAGAGATCAGCTCCAAGTAGTCATCACACTCAGATGTCCAAATCACCCATGAGTTGCTGGCAGCAGCACCGTTCTTGGAGAGGTTGCTCACTGTAAACTGTGAAGCTTTGGGATTGTTACCTCTTCCCCCAGTAGACCAAACAATGTGGAGGTAGTGTTTGCAAATCCTTCCAATATTAGCCCTGAGAAACTTGCCTCAGGTTAGTTTCTTTGTGGACAGAGGTTCTCAGAAAAGCCACCTTTTCAGGTGCTTCTGTCTTGCACTCTGATGAAAGCAAACAGGACAAAGAGATAAGACCGGATGAAAAAGCAGTGATTGCCCTGCTTCACCCAGGGCATAGTTGCTGGACCAACAAGCTGACCAGCAATATGTTGCCAACCAGAGTGAGGCATGTGGCTGCATTAACACTGAGCTCACCTGTCATCTCAAAGGGCCATTTTGGAAAGGTACCAATTGCTCTTATTACCTGAAACCACTGCAGCACAAGTACACATCACAGATAGATTAACATCTTTTTTGCTGTCATTTGGCCTTGCCTACTACCACTTCTGGATTTCACATTGACCAGGATGGCATTCTGATGTGAGTTAGTAGTCTGAAGGGATGGGAAACATAGCCCTCAGACTGACTGGTAATTAGCAAGGAACTCCCACTGTAACAGAAAAGATGAGAACAATATCTTGAGAACATTATTCTCCAGGACTGTCAGTCCAGAGCCTTTCATCAGCACCTAAATTCAGCCCATTTTCCTTTTTTAAAGTACAGTTACAGTCTGAAAAGTGACTCTGTAAAATGAATTCTTAGCCTTCCCTATTTATTCCCTCTCAGTGACTTCCATACCAAACACGCTTCATTTAAAACTCAAAACTAAGGCTTTCACCTGCCAGCAAATACAAGTTCAAAGCAATTTCTCACAATCAAGTTATGTTCTTTCTGTTTCATACATCATCACTAACAACAATGATTCTGGGGTCAAAAAGGAGGAGGGGGTGTGTGTTTTCATGATGGATGTGGCAACGTAGAACAGAGCTCACTTTTTCCTGACTACAGTGCTGACAACAGTAAGATTTTATTTGTGTCAGTAAAAATAAGGGCTGCCATTAAGACTAGGAGACCTGGTGCGTAAAGTGCCATTTTTATCACCACTTTCTTAGGCGTAACCTCACTTTAAACAAAAGCCACAAAACAAGAATGCATCCCCAGTGCTTCATCTTGTTTAATTTGTCTGCCAGAGCACAAGCAAATTTCTCACAGATGATGTCTGCATTGTCATGCTACTGCGGTGGCACATAATTCTGGTGCGATTTACTCAAGGCTGTTAATTATTGTTTCAAGGAAACAAATGAACAAAGGCATGATACATTGGTGCCCTTTTGCCCAGAGTCTGCTCACTACCTGCCTGTGCAGTTCTGAAACTTCACAGGTGGAAATGGAAATTCAGCTTCCATCTGAATGTGGAGGCTCATGATTTGTAATTCTCCACTTTACTTACAGTGCACCAAATGAAATTTGAGGCAATTTCTCCTTGTGGAGATTATGCTCCATACTTTTTCTGAAAGAATTGAGGGACACAAATCTGGACCTGTCCTGGTTTCAGGTAGGACAGAGTTAATTTTCCTCCTAGTAGCTGGCAGGGTGTTATGTTTTGGATTAGGATGAGAAGAGCGCTGATAACATGCTGATGTTTTAATTGTTGTAGAGCAATGCTTACACCAAGCCAAGGACTTTTCAGCTTCTCGCTCTGTCCTGCTAGCGAGCAGGCTGGGGGTGCAGCAGGAGCTGGGAGGGGACAGACCCAGGACAGCTGACCCAAACTGGCCAAAGGGGTATTCCATACCATCTGACGTCATGCTGAACAATATATAGGGGTGGCTAGCCGGGGTGGAGGGGGGGCCGGCTGCTCGGGGATAGGCTGGGCATCGGTCAACGGGTGGTGAGCAATTGCATTGTGCATCACTTTGTACACATTATTACTATTATTATTATTATTATTATTATTATTATTGTTATTATTTTCCCTGTCTTAATAAACTGTCCTTATCTCAACTCACAGGCTTCACTTTCCCGTTTCTCTCCCCCATCCCGGAGAGGGAGGGGGGAGGGTGAGTGAACGGCTGTGTGGTGTTTGGCTGCCAGCCGGGCTAAACCACAACAGTCAATTTGGCGCCCAACGTGGGGCACGAAGGGTTGAGATATCGACAGATTTGACCCGAGTGTGTTAAACTAAAATTGGTATAAGTATTCGACCTGCTTAATAGTTGCTAGTCACAATGTTGATTGCTTTCATCTCAAGTCTGCTGTACCTGTTTCCCAAATTGAGTTTTATAGCAAGTTACTTTCTGTATGTGCTCCCTGTTGTGCTGTTTATCCTTTCCGGGCCCTGGTTTAAGATTGTTATGGTACTGTGTGGTGTAACGATGGCTTATGAAATGATGAGATATCTGGTCATGACTGTCCTGGTTTCAGGTAGGACAGAGTTAATTTTCCTCCTAGTAGCTGGCAGGGTGTTATGTTTTGGATTAGAATGAGAAGAGCGCTGATAACATGCTGATGTTTTACTTGTTGTAGAGCAGTGCTTACACCAAGCCAAGGACTTTTCAGCTTCTCGCTCTGTCCTGCTAGCGAGCAGGCTGGGGGTGCAGCAGGAGCTGGGAGGGGACAGACCCAGGACAGCTGACCCAAACTGGCCAAAGGGGTATTCCATACCATCTGACGTCATGCTGAACAATATATAGGGGTGGCTAGCCGGGGTGGGGGGCCGGCTGCTTGGGGATAGGCTGGGCATCGGTCAACGGGTGGTGAGCAATTGCATTGTGCATCACTTATTTCGTACACATTATTACTATTAATACTATTATTATTATTATTATTATTATTGTTATTATTTTTCCTGTCTTAATAAACTGTCTTTATCTCAACTCACAGGCTTCACTTTCCCGTTTCCCTCCCGCATCCCGGAGAGGGAGGGGGGAGGGTGAGCGAACGGCTGTGTGGTGTTTGGCTGCCAGCCGGGCTAAACCACAACAGGACCCAACATCTAGAAAAGACTAACATTTAGGTGTCCGAAGCTTAGATCCAAAACAACATGTGGAAAGAAAGAGACACTTCAAAATGGAAGAACTGGCTGGCTAGCCATGACATCAGCTGAAACCCAGATTGCTCAGATTTAGATAACAGGAAATACTGGGGACAGGTGTATCCTCAAATTTGCCCCTCTCTTTGCATCTGTTCCACACATGTAACCTTTTCATAAATGTCCTTTTGTACACGAAGGTAATTATTTTGTACTGATTGCAATAACAGCTTTCATCAGGACAGTACAATTTGGTCCTTCTTCACTCCCTTCCACCCCCCTTTTCATAACAAATCATCTCCAGATTTTTAATTTTTTTTCCTGCAAATTCAAATATTTTTATTCTCTAATGTTACTGGACTTGTTTCCAGGTGATTCATGCTCCCCTATTTGCCTCCACAGAATATTTATGTCCTGAAGCCCTCTTCTGAAAATATGAGCCTGACCTGTTTGTTTCCAAAATGGAGATAGGTACTACTTTTTTCTTTTAAAATCTCACTACAAGAAGAGTTGGTAATTGTGTGTCTCTTTCGGAAAACAGATCAGTAGTTAAAGTATTCCCTTAGGGTGTGCATAAGCTAGAAGGTCTGGCTTCCTTAAAGTGAAGAACTTGAATAGAGGTAGGATTTGAACCTTTCTTTTTTTGAGAGAGTGGGCTATTCTGGACTGAGATGGCTGGGGAGATGAGAGATTTACAATTTCTTCCATTGGTGTCAAGTCAATGTGTAACCCAGAGACAAAATGCCCTAGACGGAAGTATGGAAGAAAAAGTGAGTGTGCCAATCCGGTGGTTTTGGCATACTTAGGACAGGGGATGTGGCATACACCAATCTCTGCTCCAGAGGCAGGTATCCCATGCCTTTTTCTTATCAATTTTCCAAAATGCTCTACAGCAAAGGGCTTTGGGGATCTGGCCATTTACCAGGTATCCTGCAAATTGTTGTATCCACCTGTATCCTCCAGTGATTTCACATTCAGGGCAAGTAGAGGTGTTGTGCAGGTATTGGTCATGTGGACAACCAGCTCATTCTCAAAATGAGTCCCATGTCCAATCTCACCCCTAGCAATGTGAAGAATGGCACTGTGCCTGTGGTAGAGAAAGGTGGAGGAGCAGCAGGGAGCTCTGCCCATTGTTTTTCAATATTTAGAGGAAGACCCTGCTCCTTCCTGTGGTCTGTAGTAGACCATGCCTAGCACTTGTGCTCCACAGTCATGGAGGAGAGTGAAATGAAACCCTGTTTCAGAGCTCCTTGTTTGGCCACTGCTCCTTAAAAGCAAAGGCTTGTCACAGAGTGAAGCCAAGGCACTTTAGCAATGTGAAAACCCTGACTTGCTCATTCTGCTCACAGTCTCCACATCCACCCCCCCTCCCCCCCCTTTTTTTTTTTTAATCAGTTTCATGCTGGGAAGTGAATCAGGCCCAAGATTAAAGCGCGTCCACATCTGAGGAAAGTTTATGAGTGCGCATATGAGCGTGCGCATGTGGGTGAGGATTAAAGCGTGAAGGATAAGGAGAAGCCAAAAGTGAAATGTTTTGAATTACCATTCTCCGTTCAAAACGCTCTCTGCAAATTGCCCAAATAGATATTCCCAGATGAAGTCTCTTGCATCTGCTTTTTGGCAGGTAATCTTTTGAAAAAAAAGTGTTCTTTTATTAAGTGTGGTAATGATTTCATACCAATTTCAGCAGCAACTTTCTTCAAGACAGGAAAAAACAGCCCTCTGCTGAGGCCAGTCTGACCTGCTATTTATTTCTTGATTTTTTTGTGTGTGATCTTACCAGTTTAAGTGAAAAGAACTGTTGGCCTGTCTTTTGCCAGGCCTGAGTGGAAAACACCAGACAGCAAACTTTGACATGAATACAAACAAGTCTGCTTCATCAAAAACTTGTGCAGTGGGCACTAGCCCACACCCCAGTAAATCAAGACCTGAAATATTTCATCTGAAGATTCAAACATTTTTAACGTCAGATGTTAGTGAAGTTGTAGTTGGGGTGTCTCCTGCTCTCCTTTCTCACTTCAGACTGAGTTTACTGGAGGAATGACACCTTGTGTGTCTAGAGAAATTAGAGTGTGGGGTTCCTGAACTACATCTACCATAACTCACCACATGGATGTTTTGGAATTGAAAAAGCCAGTTTTCATTTGGAATCTTTGGAATATCAATACTTTCTCTTCTCCTCCTGTTCAGAAGACACAACACACAGGATGTTGTAACTCAGTTGTAAACTGAGTGTTGGCAATCCAATTTTCAGATGAAAAATTGTAAAAATAAACTATGTACCAGCCGTGCCTTTGTATTTACGAACACCACAAAATGTCATAGCAGCACCACTGCAACAGAAAAGGCCAGGGAAAAGAGAAGCTTCTGACTAAACACAAATTCCACAGCAGCCAAATCTTATATTTTCAAGTTATCACTAAACTCTGTGGGTGATACCTGGGGTACAAGACAGATGAACCTGGAAATATGGTTTGACAGAACAAGGGACAGGCTGCAGAGCCACCTCCTGTTATACACTAAGGGGTTAAAAGGATGGCCTTGGCCCCCCATACTATTAGCTTAGCATTCATAAAATAGCTAAAACACATTTTACATCTTTCTTTAAAACAGCAGAGAGGCAGAGCAGTTTTCATCTAGTCACCTCCTTTGAATAACAACTATCTTTCTTCCAAAATTTAAATCTCGTTCCCTTCAGTAATCCAAATCATTCTCTCAGCCTTTACATTTATTTGTCCTCTCTGACCTCTAGAAACAGTCATTCAGATGAATGACAAGCAGGGGAAGAAGAAGTGTGATAACTCAGCTTTGTCTACTTGCAGTTGTTGATTCAGTTTCAGCTGCTTTCAGTGACAGTTTCACTGAGACCTTGATAGAAGAAGGACTCCTTGGCATGTCCTACTGAGAACAGTAAGGGCACAACAGCTAAGTCTTTGTCATGGGGACAGTGATGGGGAAAAGTACATCTTACGGAACTTACTTGAAACTGAGAGACAAAGTTGTTTCACCTGCAGGAATGCAATTAATTACTGTGAAAGATAGAGCTAATTTTGTGCTGGAACAGCCTGGAACAACATACTGTAATGTGTTGTGTGTCAGCTGAGTTACAGCTTCCCTCCACCAGGAATATATATTAGAAATTCAGTATCTTCTTCAATACAAAGTGTTCTCTGGTGAGAGGCATCATTCAGCTAAGACACTGAGCCCTTTTGGGTGGAAACTCGGTTTTAGGGTAAATAGCTCCAGGAAGAGTTCTTGTGAGCAGATATGCCTCTTGTTTTCCTAAACGCTGAGAGGGAGAGAAATAAGAGGGAAAGATACCACCACCAGGGGATTAGGACCTTAGCAATAGGTCACTGAGAGTCCAATAAGCCTGGTATCACAGCAACACTAATAAAAAATTCATGAACTACGCAGGACACATACCATTTAGGTTTACTACCTTCCCTAGTCTCACAGCTGCCAGGCTCCCCTGCTACTTATTTCTAATTTACATTGGCTTTTTATGCATTATTTTCCTGTTCTGATGTTAAGTTCCATAGAGAATAAAAAAATAAAATAAAATAAAATAAAAAAACACTAGCTGTTGAATTTGACTTTATGTTAGATTGTTAATGGGACGTCAGTAAAAGCTAGACATGTTGGCCAACCATTTTCTAAGGAGTATGACTGTCATTTGGCCTAGATACATGAGCAAAATATAAAAGGCAGTGACTTCTCCAATTATTGCAGTCCACTTTAATGCTGAATATAATGAAAGAAGTGCTTTATATATTGGTGTTAAAGATGAATTCTTGGCATATTAGGAACTTAAGAGAACCACCACAACAAAACTTGGAGTTATCTTAATTTCATAAAATGACTTCTTTCTCCTCTCCTTTTCCACTAAGTTTTTGTTTGTTTGTTTGTTTTATCCTCTTTAATATAATGTGCTTGACAATCCTCTTTTTCCTTATTACTTCCCATTTCTTTCACTCATCCATAATTTGAGAGTTATTGCCAGAGCAGGAATTCACCCTCCCCATTTCCTATTATCTGTAAGAGAATTAGCAAGCAGCAGGTATCTCAGTGTTTTCTGTCCCCTGCCTGACCATTGTGCTCTCTTCTGACACAGCTGACTTTCAAGGCTGAGCAAGCTTTTTCAGCACTGGTTTAGAAATCTGAGCTTTCCTTCTTCAGGGTAGCAGTCCTTGCCACTTCTGGATGTAATCCCAATAAAGTGACACTTCCCAGTACCTGCAGCTGTGGCCCAAATCCTTATGCTGCTCTACACCATTGTTGTATACCTGCAAACTTTGCTCACAGAACATTTAAGTTGCTCACTTGCTTAGTGAGGTGACCTTTCACAAGCATACCACAAGATCTGGAGGCACTGTGATTTTTTGTCCTGTCACTGCACTACTTAAATAAGAGAGCTTGTAAGCCAGGAGAGGCCAACAACACTTCAAAAGTGCTGTCTGATGTAAGCAATGTCACAAGGTTTCAAAATCTTAAGAAATCAGCTGGCTGGGCCTATCCCAGGTGTTCTGCCACCACAATAGCAAAAAATGCTACTGTAATATGCAAAAAGTCAGAGAGAGGCTTGGTATTTCAGACAAAAAGAGGATCCAGCCTCTGAAAGGCTTCATGCCCTGAAGAATTGTTTCCAATGTTACTGACAGTCTGAGGGAATGAACCTACTCTAAAGCTTTGTCCATTCACCAGCTTTGTATTGTTATTTCGGAATCCCATTTTAACACATCTGAACAGGAAAAAATATATATATCTTTTTTTAGTTTCCAAAGTGACCCTTCTACTGCTCTTTTAATGGATAGGCTTATAGTAATAGCATCATCTCCTCTTATTGCAATTTAAAGAGCAGGCAATGCATTAAAGTGACAAACTTCACAGTACTATTTGAACTAATGAGCGTCGATCTGGGCAGAGGGAAGCACAGGGAAAGAAGGGCCAGTTTTCTTAAGAGACCTTTTTGGCAGTTCAATAGCTCAGCTGCCACTCTGTCTTTGGAGTATGCTAATGTAAAGAGATCAGTCTAGAAGTGCCTGTGGGCAAAAGTGAAATCCAACAGAAAAGAGCTCACACTGTGCCCTATTTCCTAGGCTGAAGAGTTCACATCATGGGGAGAGAGGCACTGCTCTTGTAGTTCCAAGGAGCAAAACTGCAGTGGACTCCCCGGGGGTTAACATGTCGCTCTATAGTGCCTGCATTTCCTTCTAGCCAAGCCCTGAAATCCTTCTGGAGGAATTATGTCAATGGGGTCCATGTATGAAAGGCCACACAATGTGTCTGCATACAATACCCTGACAGCACAGAGCCCCAGAGTACAGCTATAACTGACACATCATGGACAAAGATCTGCACAAAGAAGTGCCTGTAGTTGGGATTCTAAGTCTTTATTAGGTTCCCAAAATAAATGTCTGGATTTTTTCAGAAGGGTTTAGCACTGAGTAGATCCCATTCAGAGCTGAGTTCTTAAATATGGTTACCATTAAGCAGGATGTTCAGCTCCCATACTGGGAAGGCCAGATTAGCATAACCACATGCAAATTTTCACACAGCACAGAAAAGAACCAATTTCAGAGTATAAAGTTAGGCTTTTAATAGCTTTTTTGATCCTCATATTAAAAATCAAGTTGCCCCTGTGAGCGGTCGGACAAACAAAGCCTGGGTTTCCATCGATTTGTGTCTCATGGTTGGATTTCCAAGAGTTTAACAAGACGAAAGTTCCAGCTGAAGCTTCTGTTGCCCTCAAGGGCATGGATAAGGGTGCTCTCCCATGCACGGGACTTGCATGGCAGATTTGCTCATAGCTGACGCTGGAAAGATCTTTCTGGGCACTTATTTTTGTGAAACTTGCAGGATTCTGACATATCTGAGAGCTCTCTTTCAATGCTGCCTGGAGTTGAAGAAAACTCTGAATTTTTTAGAAATGAATGGACTGACAGAACAATCAGAGGGATTTCTTTTATTTAAGAAAGCAGGCCAAAGACTGCTTGAAAAGGTTTATTTGCAGGTTAATATTGGATAAATAATAATAGTAATTGTAAAGTATGAGTAATTGCAATATATTACTCCATTCACTTTGTATGTAGAAATTTCACTATTACACAAAAAGGCAGATACCTTCTCCTCTACTCCAGTCACCAGCCTGTATACATTTTTCTCAGTGGCTTTATATTGGAAGGCTCCATATGCAACTTATGCTGTTAAGAGAGACCACAAAGAATGGAATGATCCAGCCAGGAATGCAAAGTGGTGTTAAAACAAACAAACAAACAAACAAACAAACAAAAACCCTCTTCAATATTCTTACTCCTCTGCATTTTCCAACAGAACCCAGGGTTATGCATACAATTTGTCTGACTTTGTGACCAGCACTGTCAATGTGATCCTAGCTTCCTGGGTCTCTTTGCTAGTGCAGTGCCTCTTGGTGTTTTTCTGTGACCCACGTGGTTGTGAAAGTTCTTTCATTTACTCTCTAGATTGTTCATGCAAATTCTGCCTGGATAATTGAGGAAAGGAAAGGAAAAATAGGGATAGGGGAAGGGGAAGGGGAAGGGGAAGGGGAAGGGGAAGGGGAAGGGGAAGGGAAAGGGAAAGGGAAAGGGAAAGGGAAAGGGAAAGGGAAAGGGAAAGGGAAAGGGAAAGGGAAAGGGAAAGGGAAAGGGAAAGGGAAAGGGAAGCTATGTTAATAGCCTTTCTTAACAGCCACACCTACAAGCATCCACTGTTGACAAATAACAAACGGGAGTCCAAAGTATTAACAAGCTTCTTTATAAGCTCCTACACTGTAAGTTTGAAAAGTCATTTTTCATAACACCAAACACACCAAAAGCACCCTCAAGTGCAATGTACAGTATAATAAACAATAGCTTATGACTACTTAAACAAATAAAAAACATAATGTAAAACTCCTGAAGTGCTTGATGTTTACTAATTAATGAAAGTATGACTTTCTTTTTTTGTTATCTCTTTCTCTACCCCCCTTGCATTGTCTGCCTGCATCTTGTCAGAAACTTCAGCTTTGTGTCTCTGAAGCTGGCACTGTCTCAGTGCAACCCATTCATACAGGGCCTAGAGTCACGAGGTATTTATCAGGGCCTCCAGCTGCTACCACAATATAAGTAATTTTATCAACCTAATGTTTTATTTATCTGCACTTAATGTTCCTATTTAAAGGGAAGAGAATATGGGAATATTAATGGAAAAGTCGGGGGCAGGGAGCTGAGATGAGTTATTAAAAGTTTCACCACTTGAGCTTTTAAGCTTCTCTGTCTGAAGCTGCTCAGATTGATGTGAATGCATCCATATCTCTCATGCAAATTGTCCCAGAGGCAGCTATTTTGGGCAGAGCGTATATTCATTGTAGTGTCACAAAAGGTCGATTAGGTCTGCCAAAATTCCTGGTTGATGCTGATTGACTGCGAGCGACATTTAAGTCTTTCAAACTTCATTATCTAACCCATTCTCTGCAGGCTGAACATGGACGCAGGTCTTATGCAACAACACAACAGGCACCCAGAGTTGCAGATTTAGGAGCTTTTTAATTATCTGCATGCGGGGAGGGGAAGAAAATGCGATGATTTTCTTTTCACACTGAGGAGAGTTCTTTTCAGTCTGCTGCAGGAAGTGACACAAAACCCAGAGAAACGAGTGAATAAGATTGTGCTCTTGGAGCACAGAAAACTGAATAGATTTCCCTCAGACCTTCTCACAAAAAACACACCTGTCAGCTAACAATGAAGTGGAAAAACATCTGCACCTGAAAATTGTGCTTGTCATGGAAAGTGCTAACCTAGTGAAAAGAGAAAGGTGAAATGGAAACTCTTTCAGATCCTGTAGCCTGGTGTTTGACTTCATGTGGACACCATAATTCTTACCCAGCCACACTAACTACTCCAGCGCTGTGCATCTTTACTTCACTAATCTACTTTGCAAAGCTGCCAATTTTAATTTCATCTTGCTGAAAAGAGGAAACAATTTCTACCACTGAACATAGTTTTGCAAAGAAAAGTGATGGTCTGTGCTTGAAAACTGCACATTTTGGAAAACAAATTCTGATGAAAATATGACAGCACTGCAACCCAATACACAGCACACATTTGTACATAAATATAGAAGCGGGGGGAAAAGAACACTAATATCTGCTCTTCACTGTCCATGTTAAACTTCTGGGTTGACTTATCTGTGTTAAAGTCTAAGGCATGGCAAGCTTGCTGGGTCTGACCACTGAGTGGTTTAGGTTGAGATTTACTTTAGTGGAGATGCTGAAAGATACAGGTGAAATGGCTTCTAGGGATGAATACGCTGAACAAGGATAGAAGGAGCCCAAATTCTTTCTCCTGAGCTTCCAACACACTCCTTTTTTTTTGTGAGGAACATGGTCACCTGTGGCTGTATAATTTCCAATATCTAAAACAATGCCTGGAATGATAAGCACCTACTGGTTCTAATGATTTGAAACTTTTGGCAGGCATATAAGAGATTTTTAAACACCCCTTAATCCCTCACAGCTGTGACCGAATATAGACTAAAAGAATTGGCATTCCCTCTGCATCCTTTCACTTTAAATATAATCACTTGGTAGCAGTGATCGTGTATATTGTCTTTAACAGTGGAGGAAATTAGCTTTAATTTAACAAAGTGATTGCATCTTGGCTTTCAGAGATGCCTGCTGCAAGCACTATTCAACTCATCCCCCGGCCCCTGAGCCCAGAGCAGCACCATAAGCAACACCACTCCACTCACTGCATCTGCAACTGTCCCCTTGGATAGCTGAAAGCCCCCTTGGATAGCTGAAAGCCCCCTTGGCTTAATCATTGCAGAAACATGGGGAACAGCATAATTCACCTGAAGGCTGTCATGGCCCCAGTGCTTTATCTCCACCATCTGGAGAGCTCTTTCTCTTTTTCTCCTATTTATAAAACTTCCCTGTTTGGGGCTTTTTAAGTGCCTGCTTTGCTGTAAGTGTGTATTTATTTGTTTTCTTGAGTCAGGGGCCAAAGAGGGTTATAAGGAGAGTACAGGTAAATACACATGTAATTTCAACTCAGGGGAACCTTTAGCAGTTACAGTAAGATGAGAGTAAACATAATCATTACACAGTCAGACCATTCTCATTTATTTATAACACCTCATGGCAATAACTGGTTTGATGGGGCTATTTTAAAATCATTACCCTACTATTTACTGTATCCTATCTGTTCAATTCCCCACTAAAGATTAAACAATCCACTTGGAGGAAAATATCTTTTTATTTAAGTGGCATTTAAGAAACAGGTACTGAGCTTTTGAGGAATTAAGTATTTACGCTTGTATTAAAGAAGAATTGAAACAGAAAGAAACATCTTTTCTTCAAGGCACTGAAAATACAGTGATGAGTTAGAGAACTACCTCTCTACTGTAAAATAAACATGCTCTTTCTCTCCCACATGAATTCTTCCCCTGGCACACACACTGCATTCTTAGCCAGGGACAACCAGGAGAGATTACAAATAAATGTTAGCCAAGTGAGCTTTTCCCTTTTGAATTTTCCAATTGACCCTGCAAATCAGCAACACAAATCTTGCTGCTTAGTTAAAAGAACCAAGTCTGCAGATAAAACACATTAAGCTGCTTTACATAGTCACCATACTTTAAACAGCTGAGAAAAGAACGTGGTTGGACCATCCCTGTAGGTGATCAAGGCCAGGCTGGATGAAGCAATGTGCAACCTGATCAAGTGGGAGGTGTCCCTGCCCATGGCAGGGGGGGTGGAACAAGATGATCTTTAAGATCCCTTCCAACCCAAGCCATTCTATGATTCTATCATTCTATGACTCGACTCAGTTTTCCCTGTGTCATCATGAGCTCAGCCCATGCCAGGTCAACCTGCTTCCCCACAGCACCCCCAACAGCTTCTTATGGGATGGCAGCACAGGGTACACAACCAGTGACCCACATTTTGAGTGTGTGCCTGTGTAGGACCTGACAGGGGGCTTTTTCACCTGCACAGGCATTAGCAGTTGTAAGGAAGGGTAAGGGTACATGTAAACCCTTAGCATTTGCAGCTCCCAAATGAGAAGCAGAACTTCCACATGCTGGAGGGGTGTGAACGTGGGATTTGAGAATTTGGGCTGGTTGTAAAAGGGTGTTGCAAAATCTATTTGTGTACAGTAACCTTTCTTATATGTCTAGTCTTGTGGTTTGGTTTATCCATTGTATTGCTGATATCAATCCTGAATGTATAGTTCACTGACTGGCTGATAATTAAATGCCTTTAGGTAAAACAATAGCCTGCTTCAGTCCTGATCTGATTGAAACATGAAATGAGCAGCTTTTTTCTGCAATACTCATTACACAAATGCCCAAATTTGCAGGCATATGGAAGACAGAGCCATGTGCTATGCCTTATGGGCAGACCCATTGCACTTGTACAGTGTTGAAATATAAACCCACAAATTGGAATCTTCCCTGTTTCTTCCACATCCCCAAGAATGGGACAAGATAAAAAATACTTCCCTCTTTCAGGGGGACTTTATGGCACCTGTGGTACCCTGTGGTAGTACCAGTGAGATGAAGAGGTGGGTGAGCAGTTTTGCCTGACATCCCACCAGAATCAGGCAGATTGACATACAGTGGCAGGTCTGGAAGCAGTGACATGAAACTCAGGTGTGCAGGCCTGCATTCCCTGGCCCCAGCCCCAGCTCCCACTGCACTTGCAGTGAAAGGACCACTACAAGCACCTCAGCACTACAAGCACCACTACTTGCACCTCGGCAGCTGCCAGCAACCCCCTATGACCTTGGTCCCAGTAGGGTATGGCTGAGACTTTTGAAGGATCCGAGCTAATTCGGGACAAAGACAATGCTTTTGGTCACACTAGGAAGGGTTTTTCAAGGCGTCTTGATTCCTGTGTGAGTGACACCTCACGACCCTGGGAGATGCCCCCACAAGGCAGCCTTTTCATGTCACATCAGTGGTGTGCACTGTTTGCGCTGGGAGCTCAACTTGTCCCTTTGCTTGCAGAGCTTCTTAAGGGTTTCAGCATCTCCACATGCTTGTACAGGCTATTTCAGTTGCCATCTCAGGATGCTCTGTTGGATGATGATGTGGTGTCAAGTCACATTATGCCCAGAAAGATATGAATAGACAGGCTGTAATATACGGTGCCACTTCTTTATCTTTCTTCCCTAGCCTCAGCTCTGGCAATTACTGCTCCAGCTCAGAGGTTCAAACTTCCCTTTAGGGTCCCTGGGAAAGTTGTACTTTGTGAACTCTGTGAAGGGTCCTTTCCTCTCCCACCTTTGCACGCCTTCTTTGTGCCTTCAAGAGCTTAATGTCAGTGCAGGAGCTCCTAGCTCTTTCACTGGTCCTGTTATATCACCAGAGGCTCCCACTCCCAGGAAGTACCACAGCCCCACCTACATTCCTGCAGAGTAAGGGATGGGACATCACATCCTTCCTGTGGCAGAAATCCTCACACCACAATCCTCCTGCTAAGACCCTCATGGGAAAGTTGCCAGTGATAAAGTTTGCCTCCCTCAAGAAGCTGACAGGCAGCAGCAAAATTTCTTGTTCCGTGAAACAAAAGCAGCACAAGTTCTATTTGGCACTGTGATGTCCAATCTAGGGGCGTCAGTGAGCTCAAAAAAATGACTGAGAAAGCAGTGTCACAGTTGCCCACAGGTCTGCACTCAGTCTATTCCTGTGTTTGATCCTAAATCCAGGATCTCACGGGAGTCAACTGTACCCCTTCAGCTAATTTTCCCTGAATGAGATTTTTCTCCCTCTGCATACTTGCAATAGTATGACCTTCTTAACTACTGTCATTTCCTTATTGGTCTTAACTTTTTCGAGTCTTGAGAAAGTAAAAATAGTAAACAAAATGGAAAAGGAAAAGCAACATTGTTCTCTTGGCAGGTCTGACTGTAGGGTGCAATGAGTTACTGTGCCTCAGCTGAGCTTCTCTGACTGTTCTTGGTCCACAACAAAGGAAAAGTTTTTCATGTGGGGCTCAAGTTAGGACATTTTATTTCATAGAAATGGTCAATTGTCACATTTCAAATAACATTTGGTACCTGTCTGCAGCAGTCTGTTCAGCCATCCTAGGCATTCTGTGGAAAACAGAGACTGGCCCGCCTTTACAACTATACATTGCATTCTTCACCCTTACCAAGAATACATTTCTTTCTAGGGTTCACAGTTTAGGCCACTTCTTTCAAAGGAGAATCTCAAGCCCTATTTCAAGATTATTCTGTTATTTTATAGACCAGAGAACACCATTTTGTTTTATCTTCCTGCCTTATGGTAGACAGTATTTTGTCCTTAACAGTACTTAGGCACAAGCTGTGAGCACATCTAAAAAATAACAATAATCACAGTCTGATGGAACGATAAGGCTATTTGTATGAGAAAGAGAAAAAAAAAAAAGAAAAGAAAAAAAAAACGGCCATCACAGAACAAATGCAAAAACAATGGAAAATACACTCATCTTTTTAGTCTAGATTGTGAAAGGACTAAGTAGTACGGCTGAGAAATGTTGACTGCAGAATTTAAGACTGGTTGTAGGGGCAACTGGAATCTCTCTAACCTTGTCTGTTGTCACAGATTATTTTCTGACCAGTTCATGCATTCTCCTTAAAATTTATGTCTCTATGTTGCCTGTGCTAAGGGATTTATTGTTTTATATTACAATTGTATGTCTAATTTCACTCCAAAAGCTTTCTTCCCTGCTGTCTTGAGTCTAGAAACATCACTGAAGTTGATGTATCTGTTTGGGTGTAGACCTTCTCCTTGGACCTTGGCATTTCTTGGGCTCCAGGCAAGACTGTGCTCTACTGCTCGGAAATCATAGTAATAGGTCATAACCAAAAGAGAGAATCAAAATATACAAATTCTGGTACTAGTCCTTACTTGAATACAGAACAGGGGTAGTAAGTTATTGACAACTACTTGAAAATACCTTAGTGTCACTGGTTTTTCTGGAATGAGAGAGGATACGAAACACGGCACAGGAATATTTTAACCAAGGTCAGATCAAAGTGCTTATGTTTAATCTCTCAACAATAGTATCTTATTCTTCATTGTCAGTCCTAAAAGCGATTTATTCTAAGGCAAAGGGGTCTTACCTGCAAAGTAAGAAGAAAATGCCTCCATCAGACAGTTCTTGATGCAAACTCATTTGCATGGGAAGCCCTTTGATACTGCAGTGAAGGGACATAATTCCTGTTAGGTGCTGAGCATTCGTGGTCTTGAAATACATTTAGGCTTGTTTGTCCTTGGAACCATTCATGCACTTGAATTTAGCAAAGCATTCTTAGCACATACCTGGATTGGAACCATAGTTCTTACTAGATGTAAGGTGTGAGTTGTTTCATCTTTAAAACTACCCTCATTTTAAACGGTGACTTGTGTAACCTTCAGTGTGTCCCTCGAGATTAAAATGACTCAGTCTTACTCCAATAGATAGATCTCCTTGGGAAGTTCATGCATAAACTATATTTAAGGAAAATAGCTTGTAATTATGCATAGGTATTAACAACCATCCCATCTGATTGTAATGAGGATAATTTGCATTATTCCCAAACAAAAAGCTTTGTTAGAAGAGAGTTATGGCTGAAATGCATTTTGCTACAGTCCAGCTAATGATCAGAAAACCATTATTCTACCTTGTTTACAAAAGTTCTATAGCTCAAAAAAGTTGGAAAGGCTGAAGATGAATAATTAGTGTGCCAACATATTCACCATCATTGCTTAATCCTCCATTATTCACCTCTAGACTTTCTTAATTTATGTGTCCTTTATAAGCTTCTTTCTCTTTGTTTGGCTCTGATAGAAATACACCATTGGACTTACATTGCAGATGTAAATACAGTCTTCTCAAACATGCTGTAAAGGGCTTTGAAAAGACTGTAATCCCAGGCTTCTCTTGATTATGCCAGAGGTCAGTAAGATCTTGTACTAGTACTGTGTGTTGAAGCAGAAGAACAATTTAGCTATTAGCACTGGAGTGATCAATCCATTTGAAGACATGAAATGTGTAGATTATATAATCTAGAGAGAGTTTGTGTGTGGAAGTTTGTGTTTAACAATGTGGTTTATGAACTTGTATAGGATGAATGTACATACAGCATAATAAATAATCTGTTAGTGCTACTAGCTGATGGTTTGAAGCAGCCTAATAGAGTCATGCATCTAACTCCTTTATGTCTTTGAAACCATAGACACAGTATACTAGAAATAGGAAAAGGACTTGAATAGTAATTACAAGCATATTTTGAAACCTATAGAGGGTAGAAAAATGGATTAAGGGCATTGTAAATTGAGGAAAGAGAGCATGATGAACTATGTTTTTTTGTAGCTAAAGGACCAATATACTTTTGTGGCCTTGAAAGTTTATATGAATTATCTAGCAATTGTACAGTATGCTTGTAGCAGTGTTTTCTTTGCAGAATGCTCTAACTCTGTATGGGGTTTGATAGTTTATTTGCTTTTGGAAAAGTAAAATGGAATAGAAGGCAGAGAAAAAGAAATGCAGCTGGTGGGTATGTGGGTTTCTTCTTGTTTTGTGTGAAGGGAATATTATTTAAAAGGATGTTTGCATACTAGGGAGCTATGTTGAGGGATAATGAAATCCCTGATCTGCACAAGAAGAAACATCAAAAAGAGGTAGTTTTTCAGCTAATGTTGATTGGCATCATTAGTGAAAATCAACAGGGAATCAGTGGTTTTCACTACCTGAGAAGCTCACCCAGAGTCCTCAAACCTCTTCTAACAACATACAGCAAACTAGTGCAAGGTTTGTGTCATGTTATAATCAGGTACCAATTTACTTAATTGTAAATATGTGTAATGCAGCTTAGTTGGAATTAACAGGGAGTGTATGTATATAAGAATAAATAGAAAGAGCTGAATTTGTAAAGCTGTATAAAGCTGTGTAAAGCTACATGTTATTTATGTCAAGCCATCTACGAGTAAGTTACTTCAAGGGTTATTTTAATATCTACAATCTTCATACTTCTCGGTAGACATTTGCTTCGGCTGTCCTAAACTCAAATATGTTGAACTGCTTTGTGCGTTGCCAGAAGTAGTAATCACATTCAAAAACTAAGGAAGTAATTTCTGTGTCTGACGAAGAATTCCTGAGCTCCAAACTAATTGCTGAGCCTGCAACAACGAAAAATACAACCCTTCTGTTAATATAATTTTCAAAACACCAGTGAGGCTACACGAGCTTTCATTGATGATTACAAAGAACAAGTGAACTCCAGAACCAGTTAAGCCCAGATAACCATGGATTTGTGTATTGTGCTCAACTGCAAAGTCTTAGGAAAAATAACTTCTGACTGAAGCCGTCCTTGTGTTTGGGGAATTGATCCAGGATGTATTCTACCTGGATTCTCTAGTCTCTAATGAAAGGTTGGCTCCTCTTGCAGTTCTTCTCACAGCTATGGCACTCATAGTCTCTTCTCTCTAATCAGCTATTTGCATTAAAAATTAGGAGCTTAATTACTTTCTACATGTTTTCCTTCCTATTAAGTTGGATTGAAATCAGGCAGTAGGTTCAACAGTCATTGGGGGAAGGGATTCAAAGTCACATGGTCAGGCTGACTATACTCATCTCATTTTCATAAGAAAAAGAATAAAGAAAGAATTTCCCAATCCAAGCAGCTGAAATTGCAGTCATTCTATGACTTTCTGTCATTGTTTCCCCTCCATCTTCGTCATCACACTTTGATGGCCCCTCTCCTCTGATTCTTATTCCTGCAGCATGCTGCATGCATCTCTCTCCCCATGTTCCTCTTATTTTTCTCTTGGGAATGTCTTTCTTATCCTTACCTCCCTAGGAGTTCATAGCTCAGTAGAGTTGCTTTTGCTCTGGGGTTGCAGTCTAGAAAGCAAGGCATCAGAGGAATTTTGCTTTGAAATGGGAAGCCTGCCTAAACACATCCAATGCATTCAATAGGAGCACTATTCCTCCCCCCTACCCCACTTTCCTGCATACTTTTGGTTCTCTTAATTGTTCATTGCTATTCAAAGCAATTTCCTTGGTATACACATTTTCATTAAATGTAATGAAGGAAGGACAATTTAACATCCCACCTGTGACAACTCACTGATTCAGATTATGATGACCTATTCCAAATACTTCAGCTTCAGTCATGATTTTGATTAGTGGAAAGAAGTAGCCTCTGCATAATTAAGATTGTAGCCAAACCTTATTTATTCTCAGCTGGTTTAATTTAAAAGTAAAAGTCAGTTGATTAGATAAAAGATGAAGACAGCTCCATAGCACTCACTGGCAGAATATCTGAGAAATATCTGAGTTTGTCTCACTCATTTCATGTTCTAAAAAGTTTGTCACTTATGCAGTCTGCAGAAGAGGGATAATTTATTTGTGGGTACACTATAAAAAAAGCAGAGTAGCAGATAATAAAATACAAGATTTGAAAAATATTGTGTAAATCATATTTGGGACAATTTGAAATGATTCTTGATCTTGTGTCATGCAATAACTCATGAATGGTTTGGCCTAGAAACTTCAAATATGATTTATTTAAGAGGTCCGCATCCTTTCCACTCTGCATAAAAGGAGAGAGTTGGTGAACTTGGAAACTATCTCCTGGAAAAGTGGAAACAGCAGAGCAGCCTGATGGGATCTGAAATAGCTTATTGTCACTGATATTATAGACTTCTGAAGTCTTGACATAAAAGAACGGACAGCAGCAATCTGTATTATGGTTGGAAAGGGAGCCCTAGTCTCCTTGAAGCCAGCTGTTCTTTTAGTAAAACACTGTCATCAAATCTTACTACATTGGCACTATTCATACTGCTATCACCACCCCACACAAACAACACACATTCATCCATGTATAAAGAGGTTGCTTGGAGCTTCTCTCTGTGACCCCCTTTCTTAGCTCCATAAACCACAGTGCCCCGAGACAAAAAGTCATTTTATCATTTATTCTTATTGACTTTCTAGTTTCATAATATTGTGGGAGTACTCGAGAAATATTTAGGAGTGAAAGAAAGGAGTTTTTCCCTGTGATGTTAAGTCTATCATCACCACATTGCTCTGGATGCCATCCAGGGTTAAAGAACTCACTCCACAAAGCAAACAGCATAGCTGTGATAACAAGTGATAGCAGCTTTAGCAAGAAACACAATAAAATTTCAAAACTAGATGTCAGATAACGACAGAGATTTATGCTGCAGATTGTACATGTGAATTCTGTACAATGTTTATTAAAAATAAGTACATTCTAACAGGAAATAACATTTACTTAATTTTGTAAATGTGTATTGAAAGTTTGAACAACAAATATTATAATAACAAGCATGTTAAATATACCTGGGGCTGAGGAGAGTGTTAAAGCAAAATTTACTAACTCCCTACTCATTAAAAAAGTAAATAAATCAATCAAAAAGGAATAGTATGGAAACATAAACCTAGGGTTCCCTAGATAATAATGCTTTTGTCTCCATAGTTCTATCCTTTATAACCTCCTACAAAAGTAAATGCAAGCTTGTTGCATGTATCCCAGCTCATTAACATTTCAGATTGTCCTTTCTTCAATTTAAATATGAATGGATCATTGTGTATGAGGGGGATGACTCATTTTAATGGCTGAAACTAATGGTCAGAAATTGCTTCTCAAAAAGTATTTTCAGCAGAAAAAGGGGAGCTCTGATAAGACCACCTGCTTCTGCTTCCGAGTGTGTTCCGGGTGTGTGTACGAAGTACCTTTAAACCTGGCTTCTCTTGTATTTTGTTTGGGAAGTCTGCTATGATATTTCATGCTGTAGCTGGTTTGATTATGTCATTATTTTATTCATAAAAGAGGTCTGTAGAAGCAGAGTTCCCACACTTCCACAGCTAGAGACACTAGGTAAGTGATGAAGACATCCTAAGAGGTGTCATACAACTAGTGAACTTGCTGTACAGAAACAAAATATCAGAGACCCCAAAAAACTCTGAGGAGACTTGGCAAAAATGGTATTAGTAATAATATTGTTTGGTTTTGTGCCAAACTACTTCATCATTTTTACATTTTTTCCCTAAAGAAAAACATGAGGATTTTTACCCCTTTGCACTTTTACAGGAAATCCGTGTGTAGAATGTAAACAAGTCTCTTGAACTTGAGCTAAATGATGAAGAGACAGAAGACACAAAGAAGTTTTCTAAAGCCTTTCACTTTATTAGAGTTTTGAACCTAAAACAAAACATTATGAAACATCTCTTACTCATTTTCAAGCTTCCATCCAGAAATTTGGAGATGTTGAACAAACTACCAGTAAATACAGTAAATAGTAAACGAACCTACTGGAAAACTGGATTAGTGTTTTTTTTTGTTGTTGGTGGTGGTGGTAGTGGTGTTTTTTTGTACTCTTCAGTGAAAGAAAGGTAGATTTATTGTTCTTTTCTGTCCCACTTAGTGTTTCTGTGAAGCTGCCAGTGTGCAGGTTTGTTTTCAAAGCCTCACATTACACACCAATTGTTAAATGAAAAGCCAGCCAACCCTGTGTGCAGAAATTGGCAGTAAGTGCTACTTGGAACAGTTAGTCACTAATTTTACATTGCCGTTACATATTTTTATTCCATTTAGTGTCAAATGATACAAAACGGCATCCATGGAAGTAAACCAGTGAGAACTGACCTGGTAGTAAAATAGTGCAAATTCCTTTTACAAGGCAAGTGATAATTTCTGTTATACAATAAGCTTAAAATATGTTGGTAATCTTCGCTAAAATCTCACTGTGTATGTTACACAGGGAAGCCTGAATTCTCAGGAGTGAGTTTTTATTTCTGGAGACTGACATCTCAGACTCTTGAGCCCTAGGCAGTAACGTGCAATTTTCCTGTAACAGATTTCTGGGTTTGCATTGAAATAGCTGCTTACCATGTCTTCTAAATCTACTTTCCATTTCTTGGAAGCAATAATTAAATGTTTTCTTTTTACTCTGCAGAGTTGTCAGGGGGGAGGGTTAAAACACATTTCTTTCTACAAACTAGTGATGGTGAATGTTATATGTACTATGTATTTGCATGGTAGCTCTCATCTGTAGTCTCTGATGTTTGGCCTATTTTAGGTGAATAAACAAGTCTTAAATTGCATGTACAGAGGTTTTAACTATATGCATTTAGAAGATCACAGATACCTAGTTTGAAAACTGTGGTGTCTGAGGAGGCAGATGAGTAAAAAACACCTTTGGTAAGTCTAAATAGCTTCAGATAAACTGTCCCAGGATGCAACCAAAACCCAAGATGGATGCTCATGGATTCTCCCTTTTCTTCAGCTATCAACTGATTTGCTTCTTTCTGTATTATCCTTCAAGGAGGCTGATGCAGCCAAACAACTTCTTTTATCTCTTCCAAAGGACTATCTTTTCTAATGCCCTTCATAAAAATCATCTTCTGCTAAGTGATATATTAAAATAAAGATCTCAGATTTCCCCCTTTCCCTAGATTTTGTACCATCTGCCTCCAGGCAGAAGCATGAACTCTATCATGTCTGGAAATAGGCAGCACATGATTAAAGTCATCACTACAAATAAACATGAAATGCTAATACTCAGCAGAGCTGGTGAAGAGAGAGACCCTTCATGCTGCTGGTAACCAGTTAAGTCCTTGCCAGTGAGTTGTTTTGTTTTCGTTCCTCCTGTTAACAAAAAGTTTTAGCACTGACCTTGGATTCATGTCAGTACCAAAATTAGCACTTTGCTTGCTTTGTCATAAGCACAGGAAGATTATATGAAGTACCCTTCACTTAAGGTCCGAACCCAAGTGCGTTCTCCTCACCCTGTGTACTGGGATAGCCCTATCTAACTGCTTCTTTTGCTTGCACCTTCACATGGAGCAGCACAGACAGGTGTTCCCATTTCTTTTCACTGACAAAGGCTCTAAGGTTCCTGATGTATCCAGAGCAAGACCCAGATAGTCTGCAACAGGTTCTTGTGGTAATCAAATCCCACACAATCCCACCTGGAAGCCTAGCTCCTTATGAGAGTGGTAGTTGGTCTCTGCAATGAGTGTCTGAATGTGTTGGTCTGCCTAGGGTGTGACTGAGGTTTCTGAGGCTTCATGCATGCTGGAATGTTTAATCTTCAGTAACTGAGTTGTTTTTGTTTATGTATGAAGACAGATAGCAACATGCTGCTCTGTCCTTACATAAACACACATACACAAGGAAAGGCAGAGAGAATAGAAATATATAAATGAACGCACAAAATTGGCAAGCGTGAATATTCCAGATGTAGATATGGCAAAAATATATGGCAGGCAGATCTCTAAAGAAACAGATGGACAACCCACAGCTATAAGCAGTAGTTGTTCATGAAAGGTGGGCAAATGCAGTGGTAAATGTCTTGTGACTCTTCAAAATTTAATTTGCCATGAAGGCCCATCATAAATGATGCAAGGGCAATACCTGCTGGAAAACTATCCAGTACTACTTCTTTTCCTCTTAACCTGTGGGATGGAAAGTTGTCCGATGGGTTACAATAAGCAAACATGAATGCAGATACGCAGAGATATGTCAGCACTTGACAGTTTTCAAAGTTTATTGTCAAACCAAATTAGAAGAAGTCTGCCACGTATGAGCAGGCAGAACAGCAGGCAAGCAACTGAAATGTCTGCAGTGAAATTATTGTCTACCATGGTATTCTTACAACCCTCTCCTTCCCCTTGACCTCCATTTGCTAGTTCATAAGATATTAAGGTGTCAGCAGCCAAAAGGAACCGCTGGAGAAGGTTATAACGGCCTTATTTACTTCTCAGTCTCTTTACTACTTAATTTGCTGGTACCTGTCAATTGTGATATGTGAATGGAAAGAGTAAGAGCCTTTCTTTTTTTTTTTTCTTTTTCTTTTTCTTTTTCTTTTTCTTTTTCTTTTTCTTTTTCTTTTTCTTTTTCTTTTTCTTTTTCTTTTTCTTTTCTTTTTTTTCTTTTTCTTTTTCTTTTTCTTTTTCTTTTTCTTTTTCTTTTTCTTTTTCTTTTTCTTTTTTTCTTTTTCTTTTTTTTCTTTTTCTTTTTCTTTTTCTTTTTCTTTTTCTTTTTCTTTTTTCTTTTTCTTTTTCTTTTTCTTTTTCTTTTTTCTTTTTCTTTTTTTCTTTTTTCTTTTTCTTTTTCTTTTTCTTTTTCTTTTTCTTTTTCTTTTTCTTTTTCTCTTTCTTTTCTTCTTTCCCTTTCCCTTTCTTTCTCTTTTCTTTCTCTTTTTCTTTCTCTCTTTCTTTTCCTCTTCCTTTTTCTTTTCCGCTTCCTTTTTGTTCTTCTTTTCCTCTTCCTTTTTCTTTTCTTTTTTTTCTCAGAGATGTTAAAGAACATTTTCAAGCAATATCTCTAGTACCTGGTAAGTGGATAAGTGGTTGAAATTGTAGCACAACATGTGGAATAGAGATAAAGTACCCACAGAAGTGTGGTTATCTTATGACTATGGAGGGGTGATGAGGAAGAGCAATGTAAAGTTTTCAGTTACATACACATACTGGTCCTCAAAGATCTCTTTGTCTTCAGCTTGCAACACTCATTCTCTGTTTCACAGGATCAGAATCACAGAATGGGTGAGGATGGAAGAGACCTCTGGAGGCCATCTGGTCCAACCCCCCTGTTCAAGCAGGCTGCCCAGAGCAGGTTGCCCAGGGCCATGTCTAGATGGCTTTTAAAGATCTACAAAGAGGGAGACTCCACAACCTCTCTGGGCATCCTGTGCCAATGCTCCATCACTCACACAGTAAAGAACTGTTTTTTGATGTTTAGATGGAACCTGCTAGTGCCGAATGCCTGTTGTCCTGGCACTGGACACCACTGAAAGGAGCCTGGCTCTGTCCTCTCTGCACACTCCCTTCAGCTATTTGTACAAAGTACTTGAACACAATAACTTTTAGAAAGGATTGTCTTGTCTGCAGAAGTTCAACATAATTTCCTCTAAGACTGTTCAGAGGTACAGATCTTCTGA
This sequence comes from Cygnus atratus, assembly GCF_013377495.2. Taxonomy (NCBI): domain Eukaryota; kingdom Metazoa; phylum Chordata; class Aves; order Anseriformes; family Anatidae; genus Cygnus; species Cygnus atratus. The sequence continues at coordinate 56,331,131 of NC_066362.1, read as the reverse complement.
GTGCATCAGATACATATCAGATTGGTGGCACACCATGTATCTTTATTGGCTTGTTCCTCTCCGAGGGCAGTCGATGGTGGCTTCTATTTCTGGCTTTCTTCACTAATATGAATGATGTAGATTTAGACAGAAACAATTTCTAACCATCTCCCAAAGGATGCTGGCAATATTAGACAAATAGACAACTTCAAGTGACTGTTGATGTGCAGGTGTTTTAAACAGCGAGAAGTTATGCCTTCCATCTCACATCTGCCCATGCCTGATGGTTTTGCAACAGTTTTAGCCAGTATTGGGATTATGAGAACTATCCAGAACTGGGCTTCACCTAAATTTTCAGCTAGAACAACATAACCTCTCTCATCCTGGCAGCCATAACATGGAGAATGGCAGTTTTGTGGTAATCCTGAATATTATATACATTCAGTTAAAGTTAAATATACATTTCCATGTACACAGTGGTCAGCCTTAGTTGGTGTTATTCAAAAAAAGGTGAGCCTAAGTCAGACTTGCCAATGCAGAATCCCCAAGCCCTTCAGACAAAATTATGTGTCTCTGTCCTTACTCTATGGCATGCTACCAGGCCAGCTTTCAGAGATCCCATTCTCTTGGCATTCAGAATTGCCTGATGCCCGCAGGGAAGTAAGGAATTAAACGGAATGTATTTTTAAAAGAAAAGCGAGAGAGCCCTCCTGCTGGAGCTGAATAAAATTGAGACAGCTCTGTCAGCTGCATGTCTTCACTTTGCAGGGAACTGTCAGTAAGCTCTTTAAAGTTGGGGAACTTATGCAGGCAAAACAATTGTGTGTGTCACTTGTAATCTACATGTGCAAATTATACCATGTTGAAAGCAAAAAAGCAACAACAAAAAAAAAACATTAGTATTTGTACAAATAGATCTTGTAGATTTCATTAAGATTAGGTCAGGCTGTGGAGTTATCACATAGGCTTGTTTGCACTTTTGTTAATCTTAATTTGCAAGTGCTGATTAGTGCCACAAAATCCTCTTGCTGTTTACTGCAAAATCCTGCTTCTCTGCTTTTCTTCTTGTCAGGAATACTCAGGAGGAGGGAGAAGGGAGGGGGAAAGAGAAGAAGGGGGCTTCAAAGCCAGGAGCCAGAACCAGAGGGAACATGAAAGTAGATTTGTTTGAATCAGGAAAGGAAGGGGGGGCTGGAGAGAGAGGCTTGCTTGCTGTTTTAACAACCTGGGTGGAACAGGCTCAAGCTGGACCTCCTGATAACAAAGCAGTGGTGCAAGGACAGTGTGGATCAGTGGAAACAAAACCCTAGGGACAAAGGAACTCCTGAAAATTGAGCAAGTGGTGCTTCCCCGGTGCTTTTCCAGTTCATATAGGTTCCTACATACCTCTGACATAGTAATATATAAATGCTTCCAAATGGCCCATCAGACAATATGACTAATGTCTTTTATCTGCAGTTTGCTTTTCTCCCATTCTCTCCAAAAGAAAAGGTTGCAAACATGGCATATTGTATTGTTTTGGACAGTTTCAGCAGTCTTGGGTTGCTAAATGACTGACTTTACAGTGCTGTAATCAGCTGGCTTTCAGTTAATAAAAGATATAAAATAAAATATAATAAAAAGTTATTTAATAGATATCGGTCTATATTACATACTTGTTTACAGCGCAAACTCCCTGGCACACAACCCATGTGGAATTGGGGCTCAGGCAAGCGAATCCCAACAGCGTTGAGGTTCTGACAAGATCCCAAGCCAGAGACATGGGAACTGCATGAAGGAGACCATTGAAGATCAGCAGAGGTGGTGTGCCAAAGAAGTGTGAGGAGCACTGAGGGATCATGGTGAGGTAGAAGTGATGCAGGGGCAGGGGGATCTGTACGTGTGCATGCATAGCAAGTGCTCTCACACCAGGTCTGGAACTTGACCCTTGCTTTGACAAGTTTGCCTATGTTTTTTTCATTATGCCTGCTTCCAGTCTCTGCTTCTTGCCATTCTGTATCAGAATCCCATATGAATCACTAAAGGGAACATCCTGTCACCTTCTCACATTTTCCTAAACCTTTTCTTTCTCATAGGTATTCCTTCATGTCACCATTTAGATTGTGGCTAAAACTCCTTCCCAACAGTATCTGATAACTGGCTCAGGTTTTTAGCATATAACTGTGTTATCAAATATTGAATAAATCCATCAGGGTATTTAAAGAACATGAGGGGTGTGATTTTGCGTTGTCAGCATCAGCTTCCCCCAAACTCCTTCCTAGAAAAATGTCCTTGGATTGCTTTTCAGTGGCTGAACCATTACTGTATGGAGGAAAAATAAAACTGCTTTTCAAAGATCCCAAGGGTAGATACGGTAAGAAACACATGCAAAGTTTTCTCAAAGAAAGTATTCACAGTTGTTTTTTTCTTTTATGAGTAATATGCTAGAAGAAATTTTAAGTAACAATAAGAAATTAAATTTGGTGAATGTGCTGAGGGGTAATCCTTAGAGAAACCTTATCTATCTTGAATATTCAAACACATCAACTTGTTGGGCATGATGGCAATTACTGCACTGCATATATTCAATTTGCTCTTGTATATACAATATTATCTTCCATAAGGAATGGTAAACTGCAGAGCATATTTCAGTAAACACTATTCTGAATCAACAGAAATGGCTTGAGTGTGCACTTCCATGCATAATAATGTAGCAATGAAAAATTGCTCTGACAAAGCCACTGAGTGTAGGGAAGATCACATCCTCTGAGAAATTCCTCAGGGTTTGCATGTTCTTCTTTAAAGGCTGGGAGAAACATGTTCTGGTGTCTCCTAACCTGGCGTGGGAATGCTGTTGTTTCTTTTCTTCAGGTATATTAGAGAAAAAACGAAGTTAGTTCCATTATTCTTGTAGAGACTGTGCTAACAGCAACAAATCTGGAGACTGCCCAATCCATTCATATACATCCACATGGATGCATATATATATATGTATATTTGCAGGGTTACAAATTCTCAATTTGCAAAGGTGCTGTCTGAAAACTTTAAGCAGAGGTGCTCCCCAGCTGGCAACAGAGGTCTGTAGAACTACTTTGTTCCATTTTTTTCCTTCACGTAGCCACTTCTGAACTCTTTATGTGACCAAACTCATATCTCCTCTCATATTTTGGATACATGTCCAGCTGCATGGCAGGTTGCACAAGCCATCATTTTTATGTGACTTATCACAGAAGCGCACAGTTAGCCATCAGCCAAATACATCCAGCAAGCTGGATATGACATGCTGTATTGACTTTCAAGAAACTACATTAAAGGACCAGGTCTGGAGCTGAAAAGGAGTGTTTTGACTTGTTGTCAGTAGATGCTGATTCATTAAAATGAACTTTTTTGTAGATCAGGGCTAACTTCTCTGGTATTTTCCTTTGGCATTACGTAAGCTTCTTTTCAATTAAAATGTTTTATTTAGGAGGTCAAGATGATCTTTTTGGAATAGAAAGTAAATTTGAGTCTAAAAATAGGAAAAATTAGCAGATCTATTTAAAAATGCAGTATTTTGAAATTTTAAGAAGACACCAGTTCACCCTTCCAACTGAACATGTGAAAAGCTGAAATAGCATCATCTATCTCACTTGAGATGGGATTCTTTTTAACTAGTCTTACCAGTTTTCGTTGTTAAAATCCCTCCCTTACTCAGCTCCATGGTGGCTGTCTAATCACAGTATTCTTCTACCTTTTGGGTTTCTTCCTCTCTGTGGAAGTTATGCAATGATATTTTCAGACATATTTCAAGGACGTAAACATTATAATCCATCTGAAAAGGAACTGCATGTTTTCAGGAAAGGAAAGAGCCACAGAATGTGCACACACACTTTGGGTTTTGCACATTTTTTCTTTGCTTCATTCCATCTATATACTTTATGCATGCCATGTTGAAGATTTCAGTATCAAATTCTCTATGAATCCAAATGGCTGGAAGTTCATTGTAATCAAGACATGCAATCCTTCATACTGACAGAGAATTTGATCTATATATTTATTTATTTATTTATTTTTAATTTTTTTTGAGAGTGTTCCTCTTCCTACTGCTGCCCTCCAGGCTTTCTGGAACGAAACCCTTCCCCCTGCTCTTTTTTGATGTAGCTTCAAAGTGAAGGCAGGGATTCAATGATGGAAGAACCATCACTTTTCCTTTTCAGTTGCAATACAGTGAACTTAGAACACCTGCAAAGTCTTGAGGGCTGCAATGGGATGAGGAGCTAAATTCCAACTGAGACAAGGGGTTAGTTTCCAACAGACAGAATAGTAGCCTTCTTCTGAAGAGACAATAACTTCTTGACACACTTCAACTCAATCACTTATGATTATCTGACTCTACCCTTGAGCAATAAGGATAAAAGGCTCTTTTAAATTGACTTGAAGTCCACGTAAAAGGTTGCACCAGTTCAGTTAAATTCATTTTAAACCTGATTATTTAAATCAATGCCACTTTTGTGTGCATACAAGATCTAAGTGTTAAGCTTTGTGGATGTAGTGAGTCCTACAGAGGGAAATGAAATGATCAATTTTTTATTTATTTTTTCTCACAATCACAGTTCACTGGGACTGAGAAAGGAGTTCCAAAATGTTGAAATTTGGCTTTCCTGGACACTTTCCTATTCAAGGTATTCCAAAGAGCTTTTCAGTAATAAGCTAGATGCTGGTGCTACAGAGTCTGAACAAACATACACAAAGACTTTTAATTCAGCAGCAATAGCTCCAACAGAGCTGTGGATGTTAGAGTCTCTATTACTAAATGGGAGACTGCTGGCAATCTGCCTCACTTCTCTGGACACCCTTGTGGATGGCCTTCATCCCTATGAGCCTGAGTTTCCATCTGACGCCAGATACCATTGCAATATTCATGTCACTCTCCAGGAAGCTGTATAGCGAGCTTATGTGCATGGGATGGGTTCTGGAAAGTTACGTGAGGATGCTGTGAAGGAGGGCAGGAATAGAGTCCTTCTGAGGGGCCAGACATGGAGGCAGAAGCTAAGAGACCAACTAGAATTGCTGGTGTGGAGTAAATACACTATGGTTTTTGCCAAATTCAAGCTACAGTGAAGGATTTTCATACCCTTTTTCTTGGGCTGCCTTCATGCTTGACAGTTAGAAAGAGTGTGAAAGCTGCTGCTGGATAACTAAACACTCAGATAACTAAACAGTCAGAACCAGCCACACACACACACACACACATACATAAGCACCATTGTATCACCTGGAGGCATCCCAATTAAATGGAATTACCATCCCCACCAAGCCATAGCTATCACTATTAAATGTCATTAGGCTTAAATTAGGTTTGCTCCAAGAGATGTCCCCATCAAATGGATTTCCTGATTAAGTTCAAGTGGCATGTACTTTAATATACTCTGTTACCGTACACATGTGATTGTCCTAATTTTATTGCTTCTTTGACTCTGGATTTCTGGCTGTCACAGCATTAAGTCCTCTGTTAACCCTTAAATGCAAAAACCCCGCATCCATACACAACCCCTTTTATCTTTAAAATTCCATCTTTGTAAAATTAAGATAACTGTTGTTTTTTTGTGTTTTTTTTTTCTAAATCAGGACCTTGGTTACATAGGAAAAATGGCATATGGAAAGGTAAAGCTAACATAGTTGATTTGGGAATTGACTGAAATTTTCATCAGACTGAAAGCTAATTTATGGGTGAGTGTAAATGATCAAATGTGTGTGAGGTATTTTTAATTTTCCTGCCAGAGTTCCCGTTCATTCTGACTTTCCGACTTGTCTGGACTGTGATAACCCCAGCCTAACCTTCTTCTCTGTGGATGTTCAGGCATATCACAGCACAGGTCCTCTGCTCAGCTGATCATTTCCTATCTATCCTGCTCCGCTGGTTGCAAATTACCAAATTAAAAACTTGAAAATCTCTGGCATTTGGTCATTGAAAACTGAATGGATTTCCAGTGTTACAAATGGATGCTTTGAAAATATTGAAAAAATATGTCAGAAATCAAATATTTGTAAAAAAAAAAAAAAAATTGGTTGTGTCAAGAACCTGGGAAGAAGAGTAGAGGAAAAACGAGAGCAGAAACTTAATTTCTGCATTGGTGTGAGAGGAAACAGGACATGACTATGGACCAGCAGAACATAGGAAGTGTTTGGAAAGAAGACAAATTTGGAGGAAGCTAGTTGTATACCATGCCAAGGTAACTCATCACAATCAGATGTATTTCCCTAGCTAAATTTTTCTACCATTTATGCAGGTGTCTTCCTAAGTAGCAGGCATTATATCTGTCCACCTTCTGTTGAAAGAAATGGGAATAAAATACCTATATGTCCTGGAGATCCCAGCTCACACTGCCCATTCAATGAGGCCCAGTCCAGCCTTCTGGAGATGAGCACAGAAATCACTTATCTTTCTTCTCTAAGCAGTCCCTGGAGCTTCCTGTGGATGTGCACGACAAAAGCTGAATAAGTCAGTAGACTTTCATTCATGCAGCTCATGAAGGCACTGAACAGCTCTGTTTCTGTTAAAACTTGAGTTTCATCTAAAAGAAATAAAGAAAATAAGGACTACATAATGGATTGCAAAACAAAATAATAAAACTTGCCTCCTATATAGCTCACTTCCTTCACAGATTTCACTCAGGATCCCTATCCCCATTTTACAGACAGAGAAACTGAGGCACAGAGCAGTTTAGTGGTCTGTCCCAGCATTACCCAGAGCAAAGAAGTGAACCACATTTACTCCACCCCTAATCTGGGAATTGGTGAAAATGCAAAAGAATTAGTGCTGATCTGAGTAAAGATATTTATTTTCCCTGCTCAAGCTACCAAGACAGTTGTTCGGGCTGTCTTAAGAAGAAAACAAAGTGAGCATACATTGTCTTTGTTGTGGATGTTGAAAATCTGTTCTGTGTCACATCGTTGTGTAGAGGACGCTTGCCTGGACTGAGTGTCTGGACCTCATCAGAGCTGTCAGTGATAGACAGACTGGAAATTACAGCTCCTCCTTCGGAGTCATTCTGCCCACATTATTGTCTTCAAAATAAGGTTCTTATTTATTATATACTTTGCTCTTAAAAACACAAGCTGAATGCTTCTCTGAATGCCCTTCTACAGCATAAAAGCCTTTCTCACCCTTGTGATTTTCCACAGCCGCCTCAGGTGTCTGTAGTGCTGCAAACAGCAATTAGAGGACATGGAACTTGTCTGTCAAGCAGCTCCAAAAGACACTGTGTTTATCCCTCCCCTTGTTTGCCTTCTAGCTGGCACAAAACACTGCGATTAAGGTATGTACTTTACCTCAGGACTTTTTTTTATTTATTTTTTGTATGAACATAAATACTGTTCATACAAAAATAATTTACTCCTCAAGCCACTCATTTGAATGGACAAATATAGATTGAAGGCTGCATGCAGATGTGCTAATGTGTTCACTCAGGTCCTGCAACCAGTGCTTTGTTTGGCTGCCTTTAGACTGCTCTCCTCTGTGTCTTCCTTAGATCTTCTGAATCCTGTCTTAGAAGCAGTAAGCTTTTCTCAGTGAGCAGCTCCAGGTATTTCTCTCAAAAATGTCCTTCTTTCAGGAACACTTCCAACACCAATGCCCAAGGCTAGGAAGACTCAGGCCCATTTTGCTCTTGATGTCCCTTTCTATGTTGCAATATGTGTCATAGCTAGGTAACAATGCATTCTCTGCCCTTGGGATCTGACAAAATATTGCGTATACCTCCTGCACTTAAAATAATAGCATGTATGATAGGACATTCAGCTCTACTTTCCATTGGATTAACACTGATCTCAATTGTCCTTGGCAGGACAGATTTCTAAGCAAGAAAAATGTTTAAAATATCCACAAATCTCTCTTAATAATTAATTAAAAAAATAAAAAATAAAAAGACAGAGTAAAGCATGCTGTGTGTTTTTTTCTAAATTGACAATAAATGCAGTAATTGAGTAAGATCCTGTCTTTATGCCTTGGAATATATATGGCTACATCGTTCCTCTTGCCTTGTGTGAAGCTCATGAGCTCATGACATGGGTTTGATGGGCAATATAAGCATATATCATTTTCCTGAGAGGCAGCAGCTGAAATTGTTCTTATGCCCACCGCTGCACCTAATAACATTATCTGCAATCCATACAAAAAGCATCAAAGTATTTTGATGGTATTTTCACAGCTCAGATTCATTCTCTGTTTATTTATGTCTACCGGGGAAAATAAAAAATAGCCCTAAGTCTTCATTCCTATTACCTAAGAAGACATAATCAGGCTCCTCATGGTGGTACATGGAATGAGGATGAGACACAGTGGACATAAATTAAAATAACAGAATTTCAGACTGGATTTAATGACAAACTTTTCAATTTGAGGACAGCCGTGGAACAGGCTGTCCAGAGGCACTGTGCCTCCAAGTCCCCCTTCTTTGAGGTTTTGAAGACCCAAATGAGTGTAGCCATAAGAGAGCTGGTTTGACCTTACAGCTGACCATGCTCTGAGCAGAAGGTTGGACCAAAAACCTCCTGAGGAACCCTTCCAACCTGAATTATCATATGGTCCTGTGAAAAGGCACCTTTGTTGTATGCTGGAACAAAGAGAAAACAGTGATAGATACACCCTTCTCCCCATAAGTTTGTACAGGTTATAAACAGCAAGGAAATAGGGAGAAGAGCTGCTTATGATGCTCAGTGGTTTCTTTTCCTTGGAATGCTCGTCCAAAGAAATAGACACAATATCTTCACGATTTCTTGAAATCCTACATCCAGCTAAGACAGAATGGTTCCCCAAAAAGATTTTGCATACATATTGTATGTGTTAATGTATTCTCCTGGTAGGCTGTCCTGCTTTTGGGAGAGATAGAGTTAATTTTCTTCATAGTGGTTGATATGTTGCCATATTTTGTATTTAAGAAAAAAATAATGCCAATAACAGACTGATGTTTTAGTTGTTCGTTGAGCACTACTTACACAGAGACAATGACTTGTCAGCTTCTCATGCATCCCTGCCAGCGAGGATGCTCGGGGTGCACAAGAAGCTGGAAGGTGACATAAGGACAGCTGATCCAGACTGGCCAAAGGGATATTCCATACCATATAATATCATATGTAATATCATATGGATAATATCATATGGAGCAACAAAACTGGAGGGGTTGGCTGGGAGGTCGGCTGCTGATTGGAGACTGACTGGTGGGTGGTTTTACCACAAGTTTTCCTTTTTTTTTCTGATTCTCTCCCCATCCCACCGGAGGGGAGTGTGCAGATGGCTGTGTGGTGCTTAGCTTCCTGCCAGGTTAAAGCACAACATGGACAAAGTTGTCACTGTCTGATGAGGACTTGTATGTTCTGACGTGGATGGTATTAGAAGATCCTCATATCCTGGTTTTGGAAGTCCTAGCATTCTTCTAGGAGCACTCATCCAGATGAACAGATATGGAAAATCATCTTTAACCTACAACCACCACACAGACCACAGATAGGATTTTACCTTGTTTTTCTTGTAGTGAAGTAAATGTTATTAAATCCAATAGCTTCCAGCTGAACTGCAACAGTTTCCACTGAGGTAATATGCAGCCATACAATACAAATGGCAAAGGGCTGTAGGCACCTAGCAGAGGTGTCACAGTGGAATAAAATCCCAGCTGCTCTCTGCTGGCTGCATAAAGATTAGTGGTTTTGGATAACAGGCAGGATAACAGGCAGGCTGAATCTTTCAGCTCTCTAGCGAACTTTGAGCTATATTCAGATTGCCTGTCATCTAAATTCTTCTCTTGATATCAGATGGAGTAATGCTGCTGATTTTTAACTCATCCATTGATAGTTTCCCCACCTCCTCAATATTTTGTTCTGGAGCTGTTCTTTTCTTCAGAGGGTTACTACTGCCTGAGCCCTGAGACAGGCTGTGATGAATGCCTAGCTGTCCAGGCTATCCTCCATTCTGATATCATCACTTGAGCACTAACAGTGGAAGGCCAAATTAGTTGTCCTAATCCTGGCAAAGCTGCTCCAAAACTAGACCATACGAATAGGGCTATTCAATATAGTTAGTTGACAGAAGTCATCTTTTTATCATCATCAGACTGTTTATGAATCTAGCTTACAACAAGGACTTAGGACGAACAAACATTTTTGGCTGAAGATACCAAATTGAGGGTCCAGTATGTTTTTTGGAAAGGGCTTCGTGTAAGCTATCTTGGCATATTCCATCTGAAGAAACAAAAATTGTCTTTTTCAGAGACAGAATATGACTTGCATGACTACACCCTTCTACAAGGGTGAGAAATATGCAGTGTTTACATGACACAACAAGTTGGCTACTTCCATACAGAATAGGAGAGGAATGCAACTCCTCCAGGACATTTTTCAAACAGTCAATGAACATTGACTTGATAGTAGATACTAAAAAGTTTGCCTAAAGTGTCTCCAGCCACAGGACTTTCCTAGCTTAGTTGGATCACCCCTGGCTCTAGGAATATCATTTGCATTAAACTATACAAAGTATTTATGTAGTTTACCCTTGTGAATTAAGTTCCTGCTGCCTCAATTTCTCTCAGAACTGTCAAGATTATAGGCTCTGTGTGCTCTGTGCATTACAGTGTTAAAATAAGGCTTGTGGGAGAACATGTGTGTGTACATAAAGCATGTTTTTATCTGATCGAGACTACAGTAGTGAATAACATGTGTTAATAAGTATAAATGTAGCAGCACATGTGATTTTATGTGGATACATGAGGAAGTTCTATGCACCCATTTGGCTCCAATTTGCTTTTTACCCTCTTTAAAGAACATTTTCGTCACTGTTTAATGAATGAATTTAGCAGCTGGCATTGTTGGGATGACGTTTCTAAATGCTGTGTACCTACTTCAATCTCATATACTGTGTTTATCTTGTCATCTGTGACGTGGTCATTATTCATGGCTGAATGACTCTTTGCTTTTGGAAAACCAGAGTCACTCACTGCTCATCCACCATTCCTTTTAGCAACTCCTCTTTCCAACCAACCCACAGCTATTTTGTTGCCTTATGAAAAAAGTGACAACATCATGTGTGCTAAGACTGAACTGGGACATCGAACAACTGTCTTGGAAAACCCTTTGCCTCCCCTCACCTCCCCAGATATCCCTACTGGGCGAGGCAAAAAAAATCCCATATTGATATGACAACATCAAAAGAGATACAGGTAAAAGTTATCAATGCTGAACAAGAATAGTGAATGCATATCATTTAATTTCTGTGCAGGGCCATTGGTGCTTATGGGTAGTGAAGATCAATAAAATGAAAATTATTTAGAAGTGGAAAAAAGAATAAACCAAAACCACTAAGAAAAAAAAAAATCAAAAGTTTTACTTCATTTCCAGGAAAACTGAGGTTAGATGCATGTTCGTTCATGCAAAGACATGCCCGCTTCTGATCCCAGTTTGCTGGAAGGGATCTCTAAGGAGCTGAGGACACAACTGCCTTGGCTCTAGGCATTTACGAAGACATTTCAGATAGAAAGAACTGAATGGTCAAAAGGCTGGGACAGAAGCTCTCCCAACCCTGGCTGCACTGCATGATCTGACACACAGAAACGGATTTAGCACAGTGATCCTGACTCCAGTCCAAACCCCAGCTAGTGCGTGTCCCCCTGCTGCCACCAAATATTCAGCCCTACTATTCCTCCTCCACCCTGTGCTGATGTCCCTCCAGCCCTTCCCCAGGAGGCTGTGTGCACTGCTCTTACAGGGACCCATTCAGCATCCTGCTGTTGTGACTAAAACCACTGAACCCAATCAACTTCTGGGCTCAGTATGACCACAGCAGTAAGAGCCTTCCTGATATATGTTTAACATTACAGAGCTTTTTGCTCCATGAAAATAAACTAAGGCTTAAATGTTCAATTCTTTTCTGCTCCATGCACATTTATGTATTCTCTAAACGAGGCCACATACCCTAACTCTGTTCCCCCTCCTCCCCTGGAAGTTCCTACCCTCTCATCATTTTAAGGCATCAAACCTGATTCAGTAAATCTCTTCTTTCAGAACTGTCATGTTTTAGCCTCAGAACACAAACACAGTATTTGTTCCTGGCATGCTTTCTTTATAATGCTTTAAAAGCTGTTACAAATGTCTTGTTTCCTTCCAGCCACAGCTGTATTAGATTATCTGTTCTTTTTTTTTCTTTTTTTTTTCCTAAAGGAAAAAAATTGAAACACCTGATGCAAACTCATCCCTTTAGAACAGCAATGGATTTACCGCTTTGTACTTCCCCAGACCAAAGGTTAACCCCTATTGTCAGTTATTAAAGGTTGTACTGGATTCAAGGAAGGAACAGCATTTGTCAGGGCTTCTAGGAGAAAAATCAAGACATGAAATTTCCAGAGTGTATCTGAAATAGGCAGCCTGTGGGGGAGAAAGCAGGTTTGTTAAAATTGCAAAAGGTTGAAGAGGAAAGGCAAAGTGAAACTTGCTGCAAAGGACCAAACGTCTCCTTTCCCATGGTTGCCCCAGGATGTGTTGGGAAAAGAGAGCTGCTCCGTGGTCTGTCTGTTTAGGTGGTAAAAACAAGGCACTAGCAGAAAATGTTATCAGGAAAAGAAACACAAAAACAGAAAAGACAAACATTCCCTACCAAGATTTTAAATTGCACTAAATTAACTTTATAGAACTTGTTTCAAACACTGCTGAAGTACCATTTCTTTAAAACAACAGCTCAAATTTTGATATATGCTCAAATATGCTCAAATTTTCTTGTAGATTTTGTCTTTTTGAAACAACTGAATGGGATCCAAGAAATTTTATGCAGATGTGTCTTAGTACAGTTAGACAGGACCTTAATTATTAAAGGTAAAAACATAAATATGCCTTAATGAGAATGGTAGAAACAAAGCAATGTGACTAGTGTTAGTGCAAATCCATCCCGGTGAGCATGCTAGAATGCTATATAAGAATTAACAATATCAAGGATAATGGCAAATTGGTGAAAAGAGGTGAACCATTCCCTCAAAATTGATAAAAATGCTCACAGGAGAGCAATTCAACATACAGTGAAAAGAAAACTTCCATTATAAATTTAAAGACTGTGTACAAGCAGAAAGTGAGCAGGGTAAGGCTGGACCCCACCGGTGGGGAGGATGGGAACCGACTGGGAACAGTTTTTCTGATTCCTGTTTATCACCTGTGAACGTTTTCCATTGAGGTAATATGAACTGCTTTTACATTTATTTATTTATTTATTTATTTATTCCTGCCAGATTACTTACTCGTACATATCAACCCCAAGCACAGACTGATCTGCAAGCCTCATGCCCTGGTGTTTCTTACTGCTGGAGTGCTCTGAACATTGCTGCTGCTGCTGCTATCCCTAGCTGCTATCCCTAGAGCATCAGAGGAAGTTGCCCCTTGGTGGCAAATGGAGGAGCCTTCCCATGTTACAAAGAGGCACAGAGACAAAAGCAGGTGGCCATTGTAGAGTGATGGGCGAAACTGGAAAGATGAAATCTGCATCTATCTATGTCTGTGTAACAAAGAGCTGTTTCTTGACTGATTTTTCATGTCCCACCGACTTTTTTTTTGGTTCATGGCTTAGGCACAAAAGAGGCATGCCCTCTGCCTCCCACAAGTTTAGTTCAAAATAAGCACTGCATGCTTGATGTTTGCCCTAATGTGTGTGCTGGGGCCTCTCTTTTCCTCAGTTTTCAGTGACTTTTATCTAGGTCCTCTGCTTGTTTATGATTTATGAAGCTTTCACTCTGTCTATCGCGTTTAACAAGCATTGTGAAGAAAAGAGAAAGCTTTTAGCTCCAAGGCGAAAAGAGAAAAGCAATGGTTTTTCCTATTCCTTTAACGCAATTTTAAGAAGATTGGAAGTTAAAGAAGCCTTAAAGTGAAGGGTCGGATGGCAGAGGGAGAAGAAAGAAAACCCCAGGTAGCTTTAATTTGCCCTGGAGGAGAATATTAGGAAAGACAAGGATGGCTTTTCCCCTCCAGCCCCAGAACAGAAGTGTTTTCTAGACACACAGATTGGGTTTGCAACTTCCCCAGGTCAGCCAGGCAAGATAAAGGTACTTTGTACTATCCTCACCATTTTTTATTACCTCTACTAAACCAAGTGGAGTGTTATTTACTTAAAAGGGACATGTAAGTCTAGGTCAGGCAGCTCAAGCAATAAAGGCAGACACCCAAGGCAGTTCCTCAGTTTGGCTGAGATGCTACAGAGTTTGGGGGCCAGAAAAAAAGAGGCACTGTTATAAATCACCTGTTGCTCAGAAATCCACTCTTTCTGGGGAGTGAAGGCAATTGGTGGGACATGTGGAATAACCGGCTCTGAGGCTTTGGCTCAGGCTCTGGATCTGAGCAGAGGTCTTTCAGAGGGCCTGAACAGAAACCATAAGTTTGTTTCACCAGCCTTAAAAAGTGTTTTCTGAACCCCCTTGGAAGTGAAACCACATGCATCCCCATCAGTTTTCCAGCAGATTTCATCCTGTGGACATATTGAGCTATTTTCTATATGCAGTAGTATAAAGTCAGTGAGCTAGGTCATTGAGATAGACACCATCAGATCTCAAAGAAGATGGGATGTCAGCAAATCTTGCAAGGCATAGGACTTCATTTGGTTTTTAGCCTGAAAAGAATCCTTCATGAAAGTCTTTACTTTTGCCGGAGACCTCTCTAAAAAATAAACAACTAGTAAAAACATGTCTTTGAACTGTTACTGTGACCCACAAAGACAGAGGATTGCACCTCTTTCTATTCACGCAGAATTCAGGTTAAGCAGCTCATTCGTTACATAGGATCCAAGACCTGTTGAAATCAAGTAAAAAAGAAAGTGTCCACAGGATTAACAGCCTTTGACCAAACCCCAAATGATGAAACCTTTGTGGTGGTGAAGAGAGACCTTCCAGCCATTCTGAATAAAAATTTATTTTTTATTTTGATACATGTTTGTTATTATTTAAAACCTCAAACTCTGAGCAAAGAACAGCTGCATCAAAATGCCAAAAGGCACAGGACATTTATTATTGATGAGATATGTTCCTCCTTACCCATTCAGTCTTTTGAGGAGCCTTCCCTGAACACTGGTAGAAACAAAGGCATATAGTCCCAATAATTTGTGAAGGCAATAAAGTAAGAAACAGGAGGAAAATTACCTTTTCATATCTTCTTCTGTGTCAGAAAAGGTGGAAAAGGCCTTCTACACAATTGTTTTCCATCCCCACATCTCCTTTGATCTCTTCAAACATGAGTTTTAAGCCCAAAGGATATTTTCCAGATGTTCTAAGCACAGGCAAATAGATGCTAAAGACAAAAGTACCTTCTCAACTATAAGTCAATATAATTAGTCCACAAAATTGACCAAAATATCTAAATGAATTTTAATTATAAAGATAGAGTAGATGATTTCGGGAAAGCAAACTGCAATTTTCCGAATTAAGACAGAAATAAAAATCCATCCAGAAAGGAAAAAAAAAATACTTTAATTATACTTTATATTTTTCCTCTATCTGATTGCAGAAGTATATGGATAGCAATCACTGTAAGACACTGAATTTGGGGTGTGACACAGCAGGACTCTGGCATCAGTAATCCCTCCTATTGGGCTTAGGGGCATCAAAGAGCCCAGCAAAGTCAAAAGCATCACTCTCCTTTTGATTTCCACAGTCTTTGAGGTATGGAGAAAAGGCAGTGATTAATGAAGGCTTCTCCATTTTATTCATAATTCTTCCATTTGGCCACTTCCTAATCGCTCAGCTTTAAATGTACCTAGGCTTTTGATCCTATATACAGTCAGGATTGATGGATTTCTTCATCTTGGGTCCCCTCTCCATGCCATAGCTCTGGCTCTTTTAGTGCATTAGAGGTTAAGCTTTGAGCAATTTTCTTTTCCTGATACTTCTTATTCAGCCTCAGGTGTTTTGTAATTAGATCATACAGTACTGTGATATATGTGAAAGGTGCTTTATAAATCAGTATGTAATAACAACATAACAATACTGCATCCATTTGTTAAAGAAGAGGGAGAGTATTCATTCTGACTATACAGAACGTAATTTCCCCAAGGTGAACCTTAGACAGGACACCAGGCCTAATGAACACCATTGCTATGGGCAAATTTTTACTCATATCTTTAAAAAGAGAGGGCTGCAAAGGATTGAAGCAAAAGAACCAAGCAGGTTGTCACCCTGTCATGCCTGGAGTCACCACTTTCATTACGTGTGAATTTGTAAAGTCACTTGAAAGTCAAGAGCTGGGCTTTCACAGGTGTCAAGGTGTCTAAGGGTAATCAATAGGCACTGGGATTTTCACACCTATCTCTCAGAATATTG
Source organism: Cygnus atratus (assembly GCF_013377495.2). Classification (NCBI taxonomy): domain Eukaryota; kingdom Metazoa; phylum Chordata; class Aves; order Anseriformes; family Anatidae; genus Cygnus; species Cygnus atratus. The sequence continues at coordinate 56,314,860 of NC_066362.1, read as the reverse complement.
AACGAGAAAAGGTACTTAAGTGCTCTTTAGACACCCTGACGCCTCTGAACATCTGGATTTTCATTTGCCTTTGCTCTTGTGTCTTCATACAGCAGAACTAACACTACCTGCCTGGCAAAGGGCTGAGAGTTTTCATCCTGTCATGAGCACATTTAGATTCACGTCAGAATGGTGCTATTTAAAACACAGAAGGTGTGACTGTATTTTCAGGAAGCATTTAATGACTACCACATGCCAGCCTTTGACATACAGGTGACAAACACAGCTACAGCTACAGCCAACTGGGAAATTAAATCACCCTTCCTGGGGTAAGTCTACCTGCCGTGATGCCACATTAAGTGGAGATACTTCAGTGTGACCTGAAGCAGCTAAACAGGAGCACAAGGAGCAGCCCAGTGTCTCCAGATCCCAAGCCAAAGACTTGCTCTCGTGCAGCATCACACCTGGATGTGGCCCCAGCACACCATGCTCAGACTGGGGAGAAGGAGGCCCAAGCCCTTTAAGATGACAAGATAGTGGGAGACTTTAGGGATGCCCTCCTGTCTTTGAGTAGTAAGAACACCTTGCTGCATGGTGTATTCCTCAGTTGTGGCAGCAAACACATACAGCATGTTTGTTTGGTCAACACAGTGGGTAGGAGAGAAGCAGTTGTCAGCCTGGTCACAGGAGAAGGGAGAAAGAAGACCTCTGAGGACCTGGGTCTTGAGTGGAGAGGCAGATCTGGGAGTTGTGAGCAACTGAACTGATTGTGTGCTTCTTTTGCTTTCGTTAAAATAAGACTGTGTGTACACTTGTAGTAAACAGGATTGTAGCAGGGAAGGTGTCTGACTCATACCACCAGCTCCTCTGAAAAATAAACTTGCAGGGCTCCAAGGAACTTGCAGATCACTCAAGCCAAGATGTGATGTTACTAACCACAGATGGTGCAGAGAGGCAGTCATCTCCATTCCTTTCCTGTTCCAGGGAATAAGAAGTTTCTTCTGCCAGGCATGGGACCAGCTCTGCTGGCTCTGTCCCAGCTTCTTCCCTACATGCTGATCGAAGCAAAAGTGCTGTTCTGTGATGCAGCAGGTAGATACTAACTGCTACAGCTAATCTTAAAGTGGGAAGAGGTAGATTCACTGTGATGTTGCAAACGAATTGGCTCACGACTGCTGCAAAATTTTAGCATCAAGGTTCATATTAAAATGGCTTTTGGGTGTGTATTGATGTCAGATAGCCAAGGACTACTTCAAATCTTGGAAGCCTTGGGAGCGAAATGAAGATGTCCACCATTTCCAATATACATGCATACACATTTTTTCTCACATACTCATGTGATGTTCCTGTGTTCAGTTCAGTTTTTCTTCATGCTTTCATCCGCATCCTAAAAACAGCAGTTCCAGTGACAGGGTACTTCCTACTCTCAGGCAGGGAAGGAGGCTAGATGCTGATGTTCTGTGCTGAGTTACCCATGTACAGTCAAGCTATTTTAACTGCCTGAACCTGCAACTTCACTTAGTTGTGAGATCATCTGCTGGCACTATTTCTACAAGCCACAAAACCTGCCAGCTATAATATTCATCTTTCTTCTATGGACTTTAAAATAATAAACTTAAAGAAGATGAGTTAAGATTTCAATGCCCCTAAAATGGCACATTTAAATGTTTCCTATTTTAAATGAGGTATTCTTTTGGATGTGGGGAACTATAGGGAACTAGTTAATGTCTGAACTACACAGCCCCTCTTTGAAAACACCACAGATTAAACAACATAATGCTATTGATTTTTGCTGTTGTTGTTTACTGCTGTAAACATTGCTTTCCTCTGTATTTCTTGTTTCTTTTTTTATCTAATAACATTTCTGAAGTCTTCCTGAAGTGTCAGCAAATAACACTTGTACGTGAGTTTCTTCTTGGTGCAAAATCTTTTCCAGAACTTAGACAAACATCCTGGCTTTCCAAGCAGAAATTTTTGCCCCTTGGGCTTTGATCTTTGTCACTTTTAAGCCTTAACCAATCTTAAAAGCTTTGATATGTTTCTACACTAAGTCACAAAGGGATTTTATTACTGTTGAGCTCTGCAAGAAGTTTGTGGCTGAAGGCCCTATTTAAAAGTAAGAAGTTCTGCTTTGTGCGAGATACGCAGTGTTCAAGCATGAGATTGGAGACTGAGTAAAAGCTGGATAGTGTCAGCTACATCTTTTACAAAGGTGGCTGCATTCCAGCAACTGATTAGATGTTATGACTAAGATATGTCACTACTGGAGTCACATGGGGGAGGCAATAATTAAATCTCTGGTGAAAGAGAAATACCTGGGCAGATCTGAGAACTGTGTTTGGCAACTGGGATGAGTAAAAAGAGTTAAGAAAGGTTTTGCTCCACATTTCTCCTACATTATCTGTTCTTCCCCTGGGGAAAAAATAAAATAAAATAAAATAAAATAAAATAAAATAAAATAAAAAAATATCTAGGAAGATGACAGGCCTAAGTATTTTCATACAAGGAGGTAATTACAATTAAAACGGATATTCTGCACTATCCTTTTACTGCTTTCAGGCCAAACAGCGTTATCTTCACCTAAAAATGTTTCTAGATGATATTTATTCACAGAAACTAGCAGACTTCCTTATGCCACGTGAAGATTTATATCAAAATGCATTCCCTTTCTGTCTTAGAGTTACTAGTTCTCCATGAAGGCCTGCTCTTACAGATTTGCATGAACTGGCTTTGTAGGAATCAATAGGTTTGCATGGGAAAACAGTCAGCAGGGACGAACAGATCAGAGGGTGAAACATACGTACTGAGAGGTATTGTGCAAATCACCCAAGAGTAAGGCATCAGCTCACAACAACTGATGTCATGATGCATGCCTGGTAAACCTTTGAGAATTAATAGTCAACCTGGACTTCCTGAGCATCCTGAGCAACGGGCCTTTCTTGTAAGGCTCTACCATTTTTAAAATTTGTCCATAATACATATGCACCCCATTTAAATAGCTACCCTATTGTTGCTCATGTCGCATAAAAAGAGAGTTTCCCCTAAACTGTGTACAGGCAGCCCCTGAGAGTTTACCCCACCAGCCAGTGCTGAAAGTGGAGACAACTTCTCTTTTGAGGCAGGATGAGAGACTGAGACCCTCCATCTCTTTTTCTCATCTTTGTAGTGGGTGAGGGGTCAGCTGTAGATACCATAGACCTGTCTCCTCCTGACTGCCACCATCTCACCCTCATCCCCTTCAGAGATCCCAAGGAGTCAGCAGCAGAGAGAAAAGGTAGGTTCAGTATTTCCAGGGTCCTGAATCATAATTTAACTTCCTAAGTGGAAATTTAGAGACCCTTCTCAACATATTCTCAACAAACAAAGATGCTTTAATGCACTGTGAGAGCATGAGAAAACTTCTAGGCAAGCTATTTGATTATTGTTGCATCCCAGTTGTTAATGAATGTTTGGAGTAGAGCCTGACCAGCCACAGAGTAGAATCACTCAACCACTTTACAGCAACTAAATAATTTATAAAGCAACAGTTTATACCATATGTCCAGAGAAAGCAACATTAGAAGGGGCCTCTAAATTGTTCATAGGGTTTAAGCCATTTCTTTTAGAGCATGTCTAGTCTGCTTTCAAAATGCCCAGTTAAGAGTACTACATGGTCTCAAAAGGCAATATCTTGGTTTCTATTTGACTACTCCTTAGCACTACATTCCTTGCTGGTTTTGCTGTTAGAAAATGTTTCCTAATATTTAGTATATTCCACATTTCTTTACTGTTTCATGTTCTATTCTGAATAAAATTTCTAGGTAAAAGAAGCCCAGGATGTTAACGTTGATAATTTTAGGGTATATCTATAGTGATACATGCAGTCACATGTATGTTCAGTTTAGTTTGGTAGAACATAACAGGCCTGATTAAAAAGCTGTATAGCTACATTAATGTGTTGCTGAATCCAGGCTTAGAAGCTCTCCTGGGAGGTGGTGGTATACCCAGACTTGAGATGGCTTTTATTTGGTTGTTAGATCAAAAGGCCCTTTAGTATGTATGATATCTGTGATACTGAGAAGAAGTGGATATCAGGGAGAGCTTCAGAGTAGTATGGCTATACTGCTACTTTGCCTGGTACTTTTCCAGATACCAACTATTTCAAACTCAGGGACTACCTATTGAAATGCCTACCACCAAGAACAGAGTAATATCTGACTGATGTCTTGTCCCAGCTCTACGCTCTGACTTTTGAACAGAAAGAACAAGCAAACAACCTCTCTTTTGCTATCCTGAAGCAATAAGTTTTAATAAACTGTGAATTTCCAGGGGACAGTTCCTCGGTTCAAAGCACGTCATCTTCCATTTCCTGCCTGCAACATCCATGAGGCATGCAGACCTACAAACTCACTCTCATGCACACTTCAGCAGAGGCTGGGGCAAGTTCGCTAAATATGTACAGGAGAAATGATCGTTTTGTATGATTTTGAGACTTCTTATCAGTTTGAATTTTTTTTCAGAGGCAGCAGTTTTTTTGAAAGACAAAACGAAACAAAACCCTAGAATTTATTCAAGCTATTATAGCTTTAACTAGTCTGCTGTCCAAGACTGCCTTCAGTGACATCAACAGAGTTGCAGAGCCTAAAAACAGAGCTGGACTTCACTACAGCTTTCTGTGAGGGATTTTCTGGCACCCTAATGCCTGTAGCATCTTCTACATATTTCAACCAGAGAAAGAATTCAGATTAATTAAAAAGCTGTTTCTCCAGGGTTCCCCCCTCTGCACATAGTTCTGCTGCTTCATGAAGTCACCTGAGCCCCTCTGACTGTGCATTACAGTGCCCCGAATTTCTGAGGGCAGTTCTTGCCTGGCTACAACAGCTGCAGAGGGCTCAGTAGCATTTGGCAGATGATCAGAGGTGGTGATCTCGCTCTGCTGCTGATGGGAGATCCAAGGCAATGAGCTGGAACTACATGCCTTTCAGATGGCTCAGCATAGGTGAGATCAATCCCTGGGCATCCAAAATGTTCACTTTGTCTCTTCCTCTTCCCAGGATTGCCAAAGTACATTGCGTGGAGCTGGAAATGCACAGCATCATCCTCACAGGATGGGGAATGTGTGCCATGAAGTCTCATTCCCCCTCACCACAGGGACATTAATTGCTGTATCTCTAGACCTGGGGAGGGAGTATATTTTTTGTTGCTAGTCAAGCCAGCAAAAGAGGTTGGCCGTGCTGCAGAAACTGTCTGAGAGAGAATTTGATCCACTGAGGCCAGAAGAGAAAAGAGGTTTGGCAGGTGTAAGAGAGCAGTCATTTTAATTAGACAAAAACCTCTGGGAGATTTTTACACTGCATCTCCCTCAAGCATTTCCAATGCCAATGCTCTCACAAGGTTGGCATCAGCCACCCTATATGTTTAGAAGAAATGTTCAGTGCTGACATATTGGGGGATCATGTTTCCCACTGGTTTTGTTGCAGCAAGGTGCTGACATGGGGTGGCCTGGCAGCAGAAGTGGCCTGAGAATATGCTTAACCTAGTAGTGCCCTTTTCTCCCTTAACCCTTTGCTGCCTTGGATAATTCTTCCACCTCACTTGCTTCATCACATTAACCATTCCCCACCCCCAACCCCCATACCCCCAAAAAGGAAGGAAAATACAAAGAATACAGTAGGAATAAGTTGCTGAAATTCAGTAGAATTTTCACATTTCTTTTCACAGAGCACTTTTCTCTTCTTAGTTATCCTTACCCAAGAGCTTCCAATATTGATAGGAATGAAGTTTGTAACAGTAATTAAACTCTCTGGACAGGAACAGAAACTGGAGATAGGCTGTCAGTGATATCAAACTGCTGTCTATTACCAGATTTGTATCATAAACTCTTTTGTTTGTTTGTTTGTTTGTTTGTTTGTTTTTGTTGTTGTTGTTTTTGTTTGTTTTTTGTTTAATTGAATCTACTTCTTTCAAGTGTTTTGTTTTGTTTTGTTTTTGTTTCCCCTGGGATTTCAGTTTTTATGGTATTTTTTCACACCTGAGGAGGCTCTAGACATTGACCTTTTAGCCTCACACCTTGCAAGTCACCTAAGGCCATTGGCAATTACTCAGTCTTTAGATGCAGCTGCTGAGCTGGTCTCAAAGTGAACTGTGCAGAGTCACCATCAGTTTTTTCATTCAAGCTCATCTGACTTCCTTAATCTGCCTTGCTGAATCAGATGCAAAGATACAACATTTTCTTCTGACAGCAGGGAAAATGGTGGGGTGGGTTTTGAGTTGGAAGTGGCAGGAGGTGTGGGTGCAAGAAGAGACAATAAGAGGACGCGATCATGGATTTCTCAAAAATTTATGTAGCTGAGTGATTCATCTCACTTATAATTCATAAACACTAATCCTAAAAGATAAAAATTCAAACAAACATATTGCTAGAAATCGAAAGTCACTCGGTAGTAGCAAAATTCACTTCAGGCTGCTAATTTGTAAACTAATGAACTCTTTCTGAACATAAAAGATACATTAGGCATCTATTAAAGTATTAAGGAGAGAAGACAACCAAGTCAGAGATGGCATTTTGTCTTTATTGCCCACACACCAGAGACTACATGCACTTGAGAGTCTGGCAGAAGGAACCATGATATTGCCCTATTATAGGTTATAATGGAAAGGAAATTAGATATAAAGACATCGCTTGACTTAACAGTTAGAACAACATCACCAGCTGAAGAGCTTGAAATTCTAGAAAGAGTGCATCTGAGTTTCTCCTCATCTCCTGAGAAGTTTGAAATGAATTTGTGGTCCAGGAGGGAAGAGAGCCATCAGGACAAGCTGGCATTTGCTACCACCAGTGTGTTTCCCAGACTCTGAAGCTCTGACAAGCCCCACATGCCATGTCACAATTTGCGCAGTTGGCATCATTCTCACACTGTCTTGGCCTTTTTCTCACTAAGACTTGCAGGTATAGCTACAACATGTGGGGTCTCATGGTGGCAGAGAACTTACAGCACTGCACTGCTGGACCACACCATAGGGCAGGAGCTTCAAAGGTGCCCTGCTGAAGATCATCCTGTGCAGGAATGGCATGGTGGTGTGGTGTGGACTGTCCTCATAAAGATAACCAGATACAACACTGTATTTAGGTCTTTGTGAGTCAAAAGTTGAGAGAGTACTCATTCGTAAGAGCTCAAGGGGCTGTGATAACCTCTTGCGTATGGTAGAACAGTCTGTGAGACTGCCTTGATCTTCAGAGGCTTCCCTGCAGATGTGTATGAGAACTGAAAAAAAAAAAAGTGTATGAGAACTGAAGATTCAGAAATATAGAGAGTGAGGTATTGGAGAAGTGTGTCTCTAGAGCTACAAGATTGCCATAGAATATTTTCCCGGGCAAGAGGTGAAAACCTGAGCAATTAATTAAAAACAATTAAGACGAAATCTGTCCTGGCCATTTGTACAAATGAGATAAAACAGTATTTTACAAGCTTTCCACAGTTTCTTTCATTTACTTGCTGGATTTTGAAATTTAATTTATAGAGCTATTGTTGTTGTTGCCATTGTTTGTTTGCTTGAAACATACGGAACTTCAGTGTGACTGCAACCTCAGAAAACTCTGTTTGGTCTCAAAACCAACAAGTATGGATCATTGTAACACCAATCATGTACCAGTGTTGCATAGCCTTGATTATCTGAACTGAACAACTGCTTTACTGGCTGCTGCAGAACTTCAATAGGCATGAAAGATTTGGTACCATGTTTAAGTGTTGTGTTGAGATAGAACCTGAAGCAATCAAAGTCAGTTGGAAAAGGGCCCTATGGACAAAACCACTTGGGATGGCCTAAGAAAGGTCTCCCTGTATTTCCCTGTTCTAGGCCACGTTTCTGAATTATCCTCTGGTGGCTAGAGTACAGAAAAACCTCCAGCTCGGCACTCCAAATCAAGCAGGGGTAGAAGGAAGCCTTAAATTTAAGGAAAGCTTTTCTTGATCTGAAAGCCTCAGAGGGCTCTTCTCTTCGGATGTTCGGATGTTCAGAGGTTTCCTTTTGACTCCTTGAGGATAATTCTCTGCAGGAATGGAAAGGCCCTTCAGGGTTTTCTCTGGGCTTTTGTTCTTTTCAGAGACATCTTGTCCCTTGCTTGCTTGCCATTCAGACAGCAGCCTCCAGGGAAATGCTATAGAAAGCAACAGTGATCTGCAGGGAGATGCAAGGGTGAGAGCCTTCACAGGAAAACACATATTCATTCTGCTCTCTGCTTCTCTACAGCATCTTTGTGTGTTTCACAGGTGTGTCAGGAGCAGAGTGGGGAAATAAGCTCTTTAAAAGTCTTAATTTGGCACAGATCTTTTGGACAAGAGTTTTCAGAGAGAAGAACAAAATCTGAGAGGGCTTTGGTGAAACATTGACTAGACATGGCAGTGGTGGGGAGGAAGGAATTCTTCCCATCAAAAAGGGGAGTGAACTGTGGAAGGCCATGAAAATGAGTCCAATTCTGTCACACGAAGGACCAGACAGTATGTGACCATTGATGGGTGTTTAACAGGGTAGGGCAATCCATTAAGAATAGGCCCTAAGACTGTCTTGTGACAAGTCTCCCAAAATTTTACTGTATTGCAATTTTCCTTCATAAAATCTGTAGTGCATCCTGAGTCACATGGAGACCTGGCATCTCCTCACTGGCAGTAGGGAACTATCAGGATTTTGAAGTGCCTGCTCTCTGACTGCTCTGAGCGCTTTTCCTCTGAAATTCCCAGAGCTAGCAACCACTTGGCTCTGCAGCATTTCATGGGTGGGCAGTCAGGAGAAAAGGAAGTTGACAGGAAACCTGTTTTCCCTCAGACTGTGTTAGAAAATCAATACAGTCTCCTGACATGGTTTTATTTCATTGGATTGACAAAATGAAAAATAAAATCTTCCACTGAAAAAGTTCTGGCAGATTTTGGTTAAGGACACGAGGAAGAACAGGTGTACATAAGGGCTGTGAAAGGCCACTGGACATGGGACTTGGCTGTTATCCAACATGTGATAAGATAGAATTAATAGAGAGGAACTTCCGTTAAAAGAAAGAGGGTCTGGTGGTTGGTATAGGCAACTGTCCATGAAGGATTACTTCACTGGAGCCATTCAAAAGTGTTTTTTGTTTTGTTTTGTTTTGTTTTGTTTTGTTTTGTTTTCTATCTGGGTCCATCTGTCCACCTCTCCAGAAAGGTTGTGCTAAGGTCAGGTTTTCTGCATCCTTGGGAAAGCTGGTGCTTCAAAACAGCCTGGGGAATATCTAGGACAGCAGTTTGCAGTCTGCAGGCTCTGGTCCCCTGGGGCTTGCTACTGTTTCTAAGGGACAAGTGAAAGGTGTCCCAGAATAGAAAGGTCAGTACACTCAAAGCAATTTTTCAGGAATCTGCAGCTCTGCTGGCAAACTGCAGGGAGCTAAAAGTTATCACTCCAGAAATAATAATGGAAATAAAGCACACACTTAATTTTTGCACTGAAGCTTGTACATGTGAGCCCTGTGGCCCCAGCAAGTCTTATGTCTGAACCAGAGCTAGTCACTCCTTTCCACCACAAGCTTGTGACCAATCCTCTAGCAAGCAGATCTGCACATTCGTCTATGCCTCTGGCCACTTGGCTACACAGATTCTGAGCATTTTAATGCTCTTTATTCGCCCCAACAGAGCTTTCTGCCAGGGCTCTGCATCCACTAAATCCCAGTTTTTAAAAGCCCTTCACACACATCATGCTGAGCTGACTTTCAGCAAGGTGCACACCAAAGACCTACGTGTCATGCCTGTGACTTGAGCATGAGCTGAGCTGATTGCTACAACTTCAGGAGTCAAGCATCCACAAAATGATCTTGGGCTCTTTAAAATCACAAATATCCCAATTACAGTCAGACCAGGGATCACAGAGTTATCAGGTCCATACTTGGATCAGACCTCTCTAATGATCTCAGTGAAACTGATGAAAGTTTTGCCACTGACTTCAGTAAAAACAAAATTCATCTCTGAAGCATCTGCTCCTGAGGAGCATGATGTGCAACAGTTCAGTCAGGATACCACCTAGACCGGTATTACTGAGGCCTCTGATCAGCACTGTTATATAAATATTAAATAATAGCACTAAAAGGGAAGGGAAAGAATTATTCAGTTTGGACAGTAGCAATAAAACAAGTAGTAATACATTAAAACCAAAAAATATATATATATAAATTTACATTATTTAATTCTCTAACTGTGTGATTTAAGTCAGTAAAGTGCTTAAGGATCCATTTTGCATGAAAAGTGCCATAAAAGCAGAGCTTTATTGTCTCCCATTTATCTTGGGTGTTAAGAAAAGTTTTCAGATGAAGTACGTACAACCAAAGAGTGGAGACTTTTCCTGGTAGGAGAGCTTGCTCAGGAGGTGGAATATGAACAGGAATGAGTCTGTGCCTCCTCTGTGTAATGCAGCTGCACTAATTGCTACTCTGGGTGCAGACCCTGCCTTAGGAAGTCCCTGAGCATTCACTAGCATATGTGAGTATCCCTGTCTGCTGTCTCTGTTTCTTTTAATCTGTGTATCCCCTCTTGGGCACATCAGAGAAAGGAGGCTCAGCCAGTCTTGGCATTACTCTGACTCAGCCCTGCCCTTCTTTCAGTCTTCTGAGAGGTTCCTTCATTGTGTGAAGAGTGTGTTGGCTCTCTGAGAAGTTTCTTTCCTAAGTCATCTACAGTCACTCTAGAGAGCAACCTTTGTTCTCCTTTAGTGTGGGAAGTGATTGAGAAAATATTTGGGAATTAAAAGCATCAGCACTGGTAAAACAGGAAGCTGTAGCTTCAAGAGAGTGGCAGTAACTCTAGTGCCCATGTCTTCCAGACAGAAAGATGAGGCAAATGTAGATACACACCTCCTCACAAATCTGACACTATTTTGCCTGTCCTATGGGGTATGTATAGATAGGCTCTATTACCCCTTTTCATATGGTACTACTGACCACTACTAGCAAGCACTGCTGGCCTTATATAAGATCAAAAAATCCTGACTTTGGTGAGGTTAGAGGTAAGGCTTTTGGTTATTACCCCATGTATTTCCCAGAATGAGCAAAAAGAGAGGAAAAACAACAACAAAGTCATGCAGTGTTTGTTGTTGTTGTTGTTTTTCTGTATACATTGCCTAGCCGGATGAAACCCTGATCTCTCAATTTACTACAGCTTTGAAGTGTAATGATGTAAATAGTAAACAATAATGAGTTCAGCTTGTCTCTGCCCTTCTCCTGCGTAGTTTCTGGTTCTGTGCTAAATTCATTTAAAATGGGGGTAAAAAAAATTGTTCTGTCTAGGTGCAAATGGTGAGCAAATGTTTCTGGCTAGAGCAATGTAGTGCAGGACTATTGCCATCAAACAACTCCTTATCCCAAGGAGAAAATGGGCACTCACAATTGTGCCTAAGAAGGTCAGTCCATTTCTGAATGTTACAGACTACTCTCTCTCTTTTATAATAATGATAACCCTCCTCCTTTTCAATCAGGAATGGTTTTGAAACCCTACAGGACCTATTTGCAGTATATTATTCTGTCACTGGAGGGCTCTCTGTGTGACCCAACTCATGAACATCCCTGGTCTACAAGTGAGATGAAGCTGAAGCTCAAATGATGTAGAGTTTGTTATTATTTTCTATCCCTACAGCTGTTTTTAATAGATAACTCCTTCTTAATACAGCCTGATATTTTTGTATTCTCCACACTTTCATGAAAGATAGGAAGCTCACTGATTCATTAATGTTGAGCAGCTAAAAATACCTCCTGTTTTTGGTTTAGCAGCAATACTTCTTCCTCTGCATTAAAATGTGCAGGACAAAAACACAAGCTTCCAGCATACTTTTTAACTTCTCTATACTGGAGGCAATATTTGCTGTCAGTATGTTCCCTTCTAATGAGAAATTGTTAAAGTACGTGAGTGTCTTTGAATCAAGTACTACTTTAAAGAAGGCTCAAATCAATATAGTCAATACACAGCTAAAAGTAAAATATTATAGCTTTGGTAATGGTTAATAAGATGGCACTGTATGTCTTGTTTATTTTTACTTCATTATTGGTATTTTTATTTGTGATTCTTTAGCATTACTAAACTTTAAACCAAGACCAGAATCAGGATCTGTCATTCTGGCTGTTGTGTAGGTTTACAGTGGGAGACACTTTGCCTCACAGAGATGAGGAGTGGAGAGGAACCCTCAGAGTGCACGAGTGAGTTACTCAGCCTTCCTTGGCTGACTGATGGCAGACCATCTCACAGATCTCTTTCTTTTGTCTACATCAGCTGTGAGGACTGTGCTGGATAATTTCATAATTTTTCTTTTTCTTCTTAGGGGTCCCTCAATTCTCAATAAAAGATCACTAAAATCTCCTGAATTAGCTCTTCCTCTGTTGCTGTTGTTGTTCTTCTTCTTCTTAGCAATAATAATAATAATAATGATTAATAATAGTGAGATTGAGCCCTAAATCAGAACATATAAAAGACATACCTCAAATCATATTTTTGGACTTTCTTGTCCTGTACCTCTGTTGATTCTTTATCTGAACAATGATTCCAGATAGCAATATATCATCAACTCCTTGATATACACAAAAGCCTCCATCTCTGTCTGGCTACTCTGATGGACAGAGAACTTGCTGCCTCTTCTGCTTCTGGCACAGTGGAGCTGTTCCCTTCCGTAGCCTTGGCTGCTTCACCTTCTGTTTGCTCCTTTCTCACATTTCTCACTTTTCCTTTCTTTCCTGCCCTCTCATGCAATATCTTCACAAATCAAAGATAATTGGGGCATTATTTGAGAAAGCTTGGGGATGTCAATCTCACCCAACCTGCCAAATGGCATGGCAGCTTTTCCAGGCAGCTCTCGTCCAGCAGTGTGTATGACATGGAAGGCTAGGTGCATAGGATTTAAGAACAGGGAGATGTACTTCTAAGCTGTGATTTTACATAACTACCCCCTCTGCACAGAGCACATTCCAATCACAAGATACCATCTTTCATTTTAGCAAACTGCACTCCACACCTCAAGAAATTTCCTCTGAGTGAGACACAAGAAAACGTTTTCATTTCTAATTATAAATTACATGAATGATAATTAATTGAGCAAATAGTTACTAATACAGCCTCCCTTCATGCTGCCTGTGGTTGGCCTCTGACTCTCGCTTTCCATTTTTCTTTACCTTGGGATCGTTCCTTCCTCACAACTTACTGCAGCTTTTCTCAGCCCTTTCCCTTGCTGACCCAAACATTTTCTCATCCTTTGACTCAGCAGCAGCTTTTATCTCTTTTTTCTCTTCCCTGGCTGGAAGGGATGACAGTGATAAGAAAGTATGTGTGTGGTCTGCAGAACTTTTTCTCCAGACCATGGCCCATAAAGTTATCACAAGAGGTTTCACAGTCATGTGGCTTCCAACAGGTTACCTGATGCTTACTGCAGGGTGCTGAGACGTAATCACCACTCCTAACTTGGTCTCTGCTGTCTCTTTTGTCTCCGATACCCAAGCAGACAAAGTGGCAAGATCCTCCTTTTCAACAGAACTCCGAAGAGCTGGACATTGGGATGGATGTTCCCACATCATCAGTGACTGTGAGGAGCTTCTGGAAGCTGCCTGGGAGATGCCTGGGAGTGACAGAGAGAAATAAGCAGAAAAAGAGGTAATGGAATTGCCTGGCAAGAATATTATTCCTCTTTGGGTAAAAAACAGCTATGGAAAACCTGTCTTACATGTGAAGATTTTTAAGCTCAACACTAGAAAGGACTGTAGTTATATTTGTCTTTTTTGCTGGAAAAGTGGGCATCCTTCAGCCCCTGCTCAATCTTTCAATATCTTCTGGAGATTGTGTCATTTTTAAGTTTTTGAGTTTCCAAGAAGTACAGTCCCTCTGAGCTTTTCCTTCTCTCAAAATTGATTCCAAGACCTTTCAACTAAACTTCATCTGAAGTTTCTAGAACAAGTTGGCTTGAGGATAGGATGCAGTTAAAAAAATAAAATAAATTAAAAAAAATAAAAAACACAATCAACCACAAAGCAATGGAAAAAAGACTTTCAGGATGCCACATCAGTGAGGTTTACGCCTATATAGAGACCCAGCCAGAGGCTGTGTCAGATATTAAACCTCCAAGATATGCCACCTTTGCTCCCTGGCAAAAATCTCAGTGTCTTGACAATAGCAAATGGTGAACAACAACAACAACAAAAACTAGTTTATTTTATTTTCTTCAGAGTAGTTATGGACAGAATCCATTCTGAGGAAAGAGAGAAATCTCATTCAGAGACTTGTGTTAATTCCAAGTGAGCACATAAATCCAGTTTGGGGTTTCCTACCTCGCATGGCACTTTTCTCCTGAGATTAGATATTGGTAAATCTTGAACTGGAGCTTTGTATCCGGCTCAAATAGATTTTTGCAGAAATGTAATTGAAGCCAGAGCACAGACACCCATGTGGGAAAGGAGACAGTTAGCAATATAAATAAAAAATAAAAAGAATAAAGAAAAGAAAAGAAAAGAAAAGGAAATAAATGATGAAAAAAACCAGGGTATTATGGGATACTGGAATCACATGAGTGCAGTAAATGATGGAACATGCCCCCCGCTCTCAAAATTAGCCGCTTCATTAGCAACGGCTCTGCTCAGTCAGGGAAGTTAATTAAAGTCTGCAGCCGGGCGTGTACAGAGAGAGCAGCCACAGCACAGAGAGGCTGCTGCCGCTCTGTGCAGGCTGGCAAATGAAAATTTGTCCTCTTGCACTTCCATGTCAAGAGCAGACATGTTCATATACCCCCATTAAGGACATGGCAATCTATTTCTGGGCCAGCCACCCCATCAATGAAGGCATGTATTCTGCCACAGAGCGGGTATCATTGATGCAAGGACATGTGCAATGCATGTATCAAGCTGCAGGCAATCCTTGTGCATGGCTGCAAGCCCGTTAAGCCACATGATATAACTATCAATTGCCAAGCTGTACGGATATGGCTAACTTCAATGTTGCTGCAATTCCCCCAGTTTCAGTATTGTTACACTAAACGGGAGAATTTAGCCCAGAATATCTCAGAAGATGGTGCCAAATAAGGCTCCACTGCTCACAGTAATCACAGAATCACAGAATCACAGAATCGTCTAGGTTGGAAGAGACCTCCAAGATCATCTAGTCCAACCGCTGTCCTAACACTAACAAAACCTCCACTAAACCATATCACTAAGGACTACATCTAAACGTCTTTTAAAGACATCCAGGGATGGCGACTCAACCACTTCCCTGGGCAGCCCATTCCAATGCCTAACAACCCTTTCAGTAAAGAAGTTCTTCCTAATATCCAACCTAAACCTCCCCTGGCGCAACTTGAGCCCATTCCCCCTCGTCCTGCCACCAGGCATGTGGGAGAATAGACCAACCCCCACCTCTCTACAGCCTCCTTTAAGGTACCTATAGAGAGCGATGAGGTCTCCCCTGAGTCTCCTCTTCTCCAGGTTAAACAACCCCAGCTCCCTCAGCCGCTCCTCGTAAGACTTGTTCTCCAGACCCCTCACCAGCTTCGTTGCCCTTCTCTGGACTCTCTCGAGCACCTCCATGTCCTTCCTGTAGCGAGGGGCCCAAAACTGAACACAGTACTCGAGGTGCGGCCTCACCAGAGCCGAGTACAGGGGGACAATCACTTCCCTAGACCTGCTGGCCACGCTGCTTCTTATACAAGCCAGGATGCTGTTGGCCTTCTTGGCCACCTGAGCACACTGCTGGCTCATATTCAGCCGACTATCAACCAATACTCCCAGGTCCTTCTCGGCCAGGCAGCTTTCCAGCCACTCATCTCCCAGCCTGTAGCGCTGCTCGGGGTTGTTGCGCCCCAGGTGCAGGACCCGGCACTTGGCCTTGTTGAACTTCATACAGTTGACCTCAGCCCATCGGTCCAGCCTATCCAGATCAACATTGTTTGAATTCATAAACATTGTTTGAATTCATAACACCAGCTTCTTAGGAGAAAAAAGTCCAGAAAGTCAACCCTCTGGTGCCAGGGGAAGCAGTGGGGCAGGACAGTGTGTCCCTGATCATTAACAAGTGGCTTGTAAAATTGTACTCAGAATTAGTGACAATAGGGTTTAACTATAGATGGAGGATATGGACTGCTGATTTCAGGGAAATTACCTGGTTGTTCAGTGTCAGGCCAGCGCTTTTCATGGCCATACATGGGTATGCACAGAGAAGGTTTATTGAAAATTTTGGCTCCTTTTTATGGGTGGTTCAATAAAAAAGCTCTGCCAGCATGTCTACTCACTGCATCTCCGCAGATCAGCAGAAGACCAGTAGCAGGCGAGAGCACTACTCAGTGCTCTTTACTTTCAAGTGAATAGTAGGGTTTTTAGCCACCAAGTTACCTAGTCTACTCTGAGACTTAAAATCAAAGGACACTCCACCTAAAAGGAGCAGAAAAGCAGAAAAAAGATCTCTAAGATTATAAAACTACCTCATAACATCTAAAGTGACTTATTGCAGAATTTGTAAAAATAAATAAATAATGCCTTCAGGGCTTTCAAGCTTTGACATACTTCGCTTGAGTGACTTCATAGAGCTCAACTGCAAGGGAATTAAAAAAAAAAAAATAGAAAAAGAAAACAGGCCAACAGCCTGTGATTTCTCAAGGGAATGCTCCAAAGCTGTCAGTGCAGGGCTGCAATTGGCAGCGTGGCATGTGCTGGCCATGCACAACTTAGAGTCCTGAATCACTGAGCCAGTGATGGACTCACGTGGATGTCCGTTTTTTTCTCACTCTCTTCTGTTTCCACTGAAAGCCACTTTCAGGCTTCAGACCAGCAATGGAATCAAAGGCTGGGCAAAACAACACAGCAGCAGTCCTGGGTGAATCCAGCAAGCACTTTCCATTGAATGCTGACTTGTTTTCCCTGCCTTTTGTTTGTGTTTAAGATCAGAAATATTATAGCAAAGCAGTTTTGCCAGAATGAATACTCATGAAAAATGAATGTTGAGACTGAATCTGCAAATATTCACTGAGAGTAAATTTCTCATTGTGCAAGCAACTGTAAAATTCATAATTCGCCCTGTATTTTGTTATATAAATTATACAATCAGGGCACAGTAACAATATGAAGAGAATTATGTATCTAACCAACATTACATGCATTCCAAATATCCTCAACAAATTGCTTGTGAACAGTCTACAGGCTAAGAATTATTTGCTAGCAAAACGTATGAATCATTTCAAATAACAAATACATTTGAGGAAATCCTCAATCCAGACAATCTGTAAACAGAAAGAGAGAGTAAAAATGGAGGAAAAAAATTCTATTGTGCTTAACTCACTCAATCCAACTCTGTAATTGACCATTCATCTGATTAAAATGCCGTCAAGGACAGGCTCTTGAGGATGGAGTACCTGGTGCAGATATCAGACTGTGACAAATCAAAGGCTTCATTTGGACAATCACACGGAAAACAACATGCTAAAAAGTAATTCTGATGTGAAGAGCTTCCTGCAGGGAGAGAACTGGAGATTTTAGCAAAGATCTGCAATGCCTCCTCAGGTTCTGCCTCCTCCATGGGGAAAGTAAGATGCAATGGTTCAAGAAATCTTTGCAAAGAGTGGCCTTTTGTATCCAGCCTCAGCCTGTGCAAATCAGCTTTCATCTTCACCAAGACAGAGAGCTGTTGTTTGAATCTCCACCTTTCAAAACTGTTGAAGTGCTTGGTGTTACCTGGTGACCTGGTGAGTAGGCTAAGGGGACAGGAGGTCTGAGCACTGGCTTCCTCTCTACTTTGAAACCACATCATTTCATCACTTGATACTGTTTTTCTAATGGCCCACTTGCCCAATTGTTTGTGACAGAAACTGGAATTTATCTGGGTAAGGGCTGTCTTTTTCTGAGGTGAAAAAGGGCACATACCAGAGTGATTCTCACCTGAGCCTCCTGAGAGCAAGGCACCAAAAACAAACTTACTGTTTAGTCTGCTACAGTCAATGGACAAACAGAGACACTCACAGAAGACTCATCCCACCTTTCTGAAACATGTATCCTAGAATGGGCTGGATCATCCCTTTGCTGTTGTCTTTCTATAGTATAGAGAGAACCCTTTCAACCACTTCAGTTAATGTGCTTCACATTCAGATAGCTGAAATCAGCTGAAGTGGATTCCTTTCCCCAGCTTCATACAGAATCTTGCACAATGCAGCCCAGATCTGTGTTCAGACCTCTAGATGTAAATGTAGTATGGACGATAACCAATGAGAAAAAAACTAATTAAAATTGCCCATGGGGACTGCCTTCTACTCTAGGTGTTCAAGGCTTTTAATGTGAAGAATAGCATGACTGAATCTTCCCATCACATCAGTAAAGTAGATAATGACCCTTAAAATTCCTTCTAGCATGAAAACTCAGGCACAGAGACACAGAAAATGCAACAATAGAAACACAGGCTCTAATGCTATCTTCAAATCCCAACAGGCACACTGTTAGCATGGATACAATAAGACTGGATAATAAATCCAGGTAGATGAATGTCTTGTAAGAGGAAGAAAACCTCTTGAAGTAAGTTTGAATATGTATTCATAAGTGTTATTCCACAAGAAAGGAAAGGAAAAGAAACATGCTTTTGTGCTATTATGCTCACAGACTGGTGACTTTTGAAGGAACTCAGAAAACCCACGATGATGCATGATTACTTGATTTCTATCTGCATGAGATGTGCAGAAGTCCTGTCATACACAAATACTGCAGTTCCTCACTGAACTGAGCTCAGGTACCATCATGCAACCCTAAAGAGAGTGTGATGGTGCTCTCCTTTCTGGATCCTCCTGGCATAATCCACTGCAAAGCAGGGATGCCTTCCAAGGGAGACAGAGATACCCAAGTCAGCACTGGACTTTGCTGTCAATGTCCATGGCCGCCTTCCAAACCCCCATTCACAGATGTGGCCAGCTGCCAGATTTGGAGCCATTACACCTGGGAGCTCACTATTAGTCAGCCACTCTGAGCTGAGTTTTTCCTTCCTTTAAAGGACAATCCCACATTTCATGTCTGCAGTGCAAAATTACATCTGACATGTAATTTAAAACCCTAGATGCCTTGATATAAAGCCTTACTCCAGTAAATGGGATCAAACAGCAGGGCATTTCATTTGACAGAATGGATATTTCTAGTTTTAATATTACATTAGCTTTTCCTCTCCGTGCCTCACATGAATTTTTCATTCTCAGGCAACAGTGCCTGGCTGCTAACCAAAGCCCTAAGTCTGACACGGGGCTCCCCAGGAGCACGCAGGCGTATCAATGATTCCCTCAGGGTCTGAAAAGGTTCCCAGGTAGGTGACAAAAACTGCCTGGTGTTGTCCACACTTTCCTTTACTTGTGCCAGCTGTGAACTTTTGCAAAACTATAACCCATCCAGAAGAGCTGCACACTTTACTTGCATAACCCAGCCTTGCCTGTGCCGCTCCTGGTTTTAAAGGACCAGGGTGACCTCATCGCTCAGAGGTGATGTAAGATTAAAGCATTGATAAGCACAGCAGCTTAGCAGGCTGCCACCCTCAAACTATTACGTCTTAGCAAGAGGCCTGCAGCATCACCTTGGGTCTGGGCCCCTGCTAACACACTTGTTCTTGAATCAGAGCTGCTGTGCATCTTCCTAGTTCAGCTTACGGACAAATGTCAATGTCTGCCTACACAGTAGTCTAGACAAAACCTCACTCCCTTGTTTTCCGTTGTGACCCCTGAGAATTTTGTATTCACAGGGAAAGTGTCTGGTAGAAAGTTCTTGTGGATTGAGTGCTAGCATCACAGTGCTAGCAAATGCAAGGTTTTTTACTTGCCAGAAGGTGATTAGCTATAATATGAATAATACAATACCTGCCCTAGACACCCTGGATGAAAACTGCAAGTAATCACTCCAGCATGATGAAGTAAAGTGCTCTAGCTAAATACCTGAGTGCTACATAACAACAGTTTTTAATTAAAGTAACCAAATATATCTTTAATGTTGATTAAATGAACTGTACGTTTTAGAATTCTGTAATACATTTTAGACTTCAGATAAAGATTTATCTTTGGTCTGAGACAAAGCATGGAAAACAGTGTGACAAGTGAATTTCAGGAATACAATCACTGCTGAAACAAGTTGTTGGGTTTTTTTGGTTGGTTGGTTGGTTGTAGAGTTGTTTGTTGCCCTTTTTTTTTTTTTTTTTGTAATGAAAACTGTTGCAGAAAATTTATGAGTCTCTCCAGCCAGGAGCAAAAGAGCACCTCTGACAGAGAAACAGACCCCCAAATTCTGTGTAGAGCTCCTCATGTTGCTAATGCTCTGCTGCTTGACACTGCCAGGAAGGAGGATCTTTGTGTTAATAAAATACTGCTCAAACAGAACTGTATTGATATGCCTCGGATAAGAGCTCACCAGCACTGTCTCAGATCCTGTAACATGATTGATTGTAATAATTCAATCATGTACCCGTTGTTGTTTTTCTGTCGATCAACACTTGTTGCTGTACTTCAATGTCCAAAATGATACAGAGTGTTTTCCATTGGACTTTGTTATTTTTGACAAAGAGTAATGTCAAGAAAAATGCCTTCTAACTGTTTCTGCCAGAAGAGGGAAAGAGAACAAAAGAATTAACACTTGCATATGTTGTCCGTGGCTTTATGGATGAATTTCATGCTCCAAGTGGGTTGTGCAATGTCAAAGTACTTCCATCACTGTAAGGAATCCACAGGACCTATCTGTCTTGCCAGCAGGTCACCAACTGATCTGAAAAATGAGCATCAGTTAAAATCTTTACAATAGTTTTCTTCAGATGATGCATCCTGCCTGCACAGAGCTCATCCTCCAGCTCCTGTCTGCTCTTGCACCCTTCTTGAAAAGCTTCATCTGCAATGACATTTACAGTGAATCAGGTTTACCTGAACATAATTCAAATTTCCCTTATGTGTCCTTGCATATTTTTCCTTTGCATCCTTGGACTGTCAGCTTCTCTGGGAGGCTGCTTTCTCTGTGATTGCAGCCTCTGAGCCAGTGCTAAGGAGACAGTTAGGATCGCTTTTAAGTAACTACTTTATATATCTGAACAGTAAAGCATGTGTTTTACCTGCCAAACATTACCCTGGGTCCCAGGTGTTCCTAGGATGTCTGTGGTGATACCTGTATCACTACAGTCAGATTGCTACTCAAACCCAACTAGCCAGCTTGTTTAGTGCTTCTACACTGTCAATTCAAGTTCTGAAAGTCTGGCATACCATAAATGCTACAGAAAAAAAACAACATACTTAATCCAAATTAGTAAATTGCACCTTGTCTAATATCTTTGAATTGTTAACTGAATTTTTAAATAAATAATAATAATAATAATAAAATCTTAATAATCTTTATTCCTTCAAAATCATTGAGGGAAAATAGTCTATGGCAAAAACAGCAAATGACTTTAAATCTAGCATCCATTTAATTTGTTTTTTACTATCATTTCTTTGTTCTTTTATCTATGTAGCAGATCATTTTTATTCCTTCAGGTTTTCCTTTAAGGGAAGTCCCCTTGAAAATTCATTTCCCCACTGATTTTGAAGAAAATGGGATGCAATTAAGCAAAGTTGCATTAGTTACCAAGTTGTCATTTGCAAAACACCAAATACATAAAAGCAAGGCAAATACATCATTAAAGACATAAATCTTCCCTACTACCCACCTAATAGATAAACACATTATTCTTATCAGGTACAAAGTACAGCACACTTCATCATAGCTGAACAAACGTAATCCCCCACCTCTTCTCTCAACAGTAGCATTACAATGAAGTCCAAAGCCTTCCTTTAAAACAAGCAAAGAAAATGTCTGTACTCAGATTCCTATAAAGGCATTAAGTTAATATAGTTCTTTTGGCTTCAGAGATGCTGACCTGATTTACATTACTTGACGATGTATACATTATATGGGAACATTTTTATTCCACTCCATAATAGTCCTTCCCCTTTGGAGCTACTATCCTCCTTTGACTACGTGTTGTGGGCTGGTAGGATCCTATTTCTAAATGAAAACTGATGTCTTCTAGAAGACGTGTTCTAACTCAAACATTAATTAATTATGGGCAGTATTAGGCAGGTGATCAGACTCCATCACTTTGCAATGACTGAAACTATTTAAAGAGCTCAAGAGCAACAGAATATTGGTCTTCCCCAAAGCTTATGCAAGTGAGCAAGTCCTTCTTTCCATCAACACCAATACATTTGGTTCAGGCAAAGTCTGGGGGTGTGCACTGCAGTTGTGGGAGCCTCTTGTAGAAGAACCAGCACAGTAGTAGCAACAGAAAGAACTTGTGGAAGCTAAAAGCTGAGAGGAGACCAGTACTTGTAAGTAGAATGAGCATGGATCACGTAAGATGGTAAGAGGGACTGTATCAGAAGAACTAGCTGTGCTTGGAAGGCTGCAGGTTGAACCAGACTCTCACAGGGTGTGAAGATATTTCCTTGTGACCCCAGGATTTCTGTGGGATGTTCTTCAGGCATGGCATCCCTCTTTCCTGCAGTTTCTAGGTCTTAGTGACACTCAGTATGCTACCTTTTGCTTCCTCCACCCCTGCAGCAGGGGCCATGTCTGCACTAGTAACACGTGACTGATCTAATTCTGGCCCTGCTGCCAGTAGTAACATGGATGAAGTATGATCTCAAAGTTACACTGTGCTCGAGAAATGCAAATGCCAGGTTTCAGAAACTTAGTGGTAAACTAGGTTGCATAAGATTTTTTTCCTGTGGTTCCAAACTGTTCAGAGACCTTATGTTTGAGAAGAAATTCCTGAATTCCTCTCTACAAGATCTCTCTGTAGCTTGACCAGAGACGATGTCAGAGACCACAACTGCAAACAGAGAATGTCAGTGGTAGGAGAGCTTGGGAATAGTCTTGGGTTTCTGCTGGACTGACATTGCTGGCAAGCGTAGGGACACAGAGAAAAACTGACTGCAAGGCTGATGCAAACTCCTGATTGGTGTGCTCTTCATTGTGGTAGACAAAGGATGGCTACAGATTTTGCCCCTCCTTATGAAGCAAACCATGAGGAATTTAAGAGCATAATGGAGTTAGTTACAGCATCCGTGCAGTTGGTGACAGCTTCTGTCTTTTTCCTGGGGTCTTAAGAAGGCAAAATTGCCCCATCCTGAAATCAAGACAATTCCGCAGCTTCAGCACGAGGCCAGTCAGACTGACCAACAACTAGTTCATGTTTACCACTGCTTGCTTTCTTTGTTCCCCTCCTCTCCTCTGTCTTTGTGAAAGCTTGTCTCATTGTGCAGCAGTCAGTCCCGAACCAAGACGGACACATTTCTTCTAACGCTGTGGTTTCCAGAACAGGGGTCAGGTATGGTTAATACTTGGCAAAGACAGGGTGCATTTCTTTCTGGCTATCTGGCTTGCTTCTGAGACCTCTGCTGTCTGAGCACATGATTGTGTCCAAGTGAACAAGTCGTTACATGACCACAAAGGAGGAGATGTTTCCAAAATGTGGCTAATGTCCATACTAACTTCCCTAGAGATTTCATGGTTGTAAACCACAGCTCCCCTCTGGCATACACAAATTGCTCAGTGGACAACTCTTTGGACAACAATAACAAAATATATTACCTATCCCAGGCAGCTCACAGCTAAGGAACGCACGTAAAAAATTAGAGCCAGTAAAAGAGCATGAAGAGATTTTAAAAAATCAGTGATTATAATTTTTAATCTCAGTAACAGACAATTATTATATTTCTTAAATCCAAACATCATAAATTTTAGTTACTATGCAGTCTGAGCCAGCACTCGTAATTAGATAAGATTTTAATATACAACTGTTAAGCTATGAATATTAGAGGACAGCTTCTGAGAGGAATAGTCTAAGATGTGAATGTCTTGACTTCTTTCATGCCAGGATACATCTCCGTGAACCAAACCAGTCGCTCTCTGTGAACCAAACCAGTCCCGTTAGATAGATTTTGGGGTGACACAGGGCAGCACAAAGCTTTTAACAGATGTCCTTAAGTATTCAAAGATTATCTGAGACTCATAATTCTGCTACTGTTTAACTTCTCCTGAAGGATGTGTAAGGCTTTGTATAAGATATTTACATCAAAATCTCACCCCTATAGCAAATGAACCAAAAATTTAAACCATGGTCTGGACATGTATACATTCGGCAGGTTTAAGCTGCTAACTTCTGATCAATTTTACATGCAGTCTGAAAATTAACATAGCCCATCTTTTTTCTGTCTTCCCTTCTTTCTTTCTCTCTTTCTCTTTCTTTCTTTCTTTCTTTCTTTCTTTCTTTCTTTCTTTCTTTCTTTCTTTCTTTCTCACAGTCCTGGGTGTTCATCAAAATGGCATATTTTTAATTGTTTCATTCATTACAAAAAATAAACCAAAATAAAACAACAGGACAACTACAAGGTAGTGTCTGCTGCACGTTGTGGGCTATAATGAGATTTTGAACAAATAAACTCTACTCTAAAACAGGAGTTAAAGAAGAATAAACACAAAACCACACAAAGAAAACAAAACAAACACTGTGACTTCAGATTTCATTTGCACATGGGAAACCAGACTTGCAAATTGTCATTTAATTGGAATTTTGATTATTAATACAATGTAGCACTAATAGCAGTATCAGAGGAGACCCATGCAGGGTTGAGCTTATTAATGAAGTTGATTAGCCCATTGAGAGCTTAAAGATACCTGAAAATTCAGTACATTAATTAGAAAGATTCCATATTCCCTCCTGTTATGTTCAGTTCCATTGAACTCACAAGAGTTTGCAGCTCCTCCTGCAAGTTTTCCAGAACTTCTTCCAGGAAGTTTTCCTTTTTCATAAGAACATTCATGACAAGTCAGATCAAGGTTTATTGCCACCAAAAACAACCAATTGTGGGTCGCAAGGGGGGATTGTAGCAGCAGGCTAAGCACCTAGAAACATTTCCTCTGAATATGCTCCCAGTTTCCAGGATCTCAGTGCTTTCCCAGTCCACCTAAACTTTAAACATCCATTATAAGCAGTTCCACTGCTTACTTACACATTCTGTGAAGAACCAGTTGTCACCTTATATTTTAATTTTTTATCCAAAGAAAGAGAGGATGAGAGGCTGATGCTGTTAGGTTGGGCAGTTGAAATTTTAACTTCCAGCAGGAACTTTCCCAGCAACTGAATGTCGCAAGAATCAGGAAACTGAAAAAATATCTTAAAGCTCAATTTTCATTGATTCAGTAGCTATGTCAAAGATACAGATCTTTTTTTCTGCAAGTTGTTTCAGTCATCCAATGGAATAAATCTATCACAGCAGAGCAGCTATGCATTAGTATCTTCTACAGGGCATGTCCCAAGACATGCAGAAAAATTACCATTTCCTGTTAGATTGCATAGGAAAGTTCCTTAATGTTTTATAAATTAAACTTGAAACTGCCAAGTGTATTTTCATTGTCCCACCAGAGAAAACTGTCAAAAATAAACAAACATCACAAACAGACTGGCATAGAGATTAAATCTTCTGGAAAGGGTCTCGAAACTGCTTACTTTAATTTCAAAAACAGCATAACACAAGGACTAGATAATAACAGAGAATGAAAGAAAATTAATTGGGCCCATATATATATTTTTTGTACATGCACAGGATGAAGTTGTCTTGCAGTCTTGCTCTATGCATGTAGAACAATAAGCAATCTTTTCTATTTTGCAAGGCTGGTGCATGCTTACACAAGCTACAAATCAAACCAAAATTCTTCATAAACATACTCTGAATGGACGCTGATTTCAGCTGCACACACCACTGGAATTTAGAAAAACAGCTTTTTCTTTCTAACACATTCCTAAATTCTACAATGCAATTCACAGGACTGGTGGAGGGAAATCAAAGGCGGTGGGAGGACAGGGGGTGGAAAGGACAAATCTGCTTGTGAAAAGGCATATGAGGAAAAGACAACCAGTCCAAGTGCATCCTGCATTCATAATGCCTCCAGAAGTGCCTAAGTGATAACAGAGATTCAATGAACCTCCACAGGAACATTTCTATGCAGAGCTGGAGCAGGACACTTTCCCACAGGTCTGCCTTCACATTTTTAGGGAAAAAAAATAAAGAAAAAAAAATAAAGTGTGCACATGCACAATCATGCCAGAACAGCAAATTAATGATACCAAGAATAGGTTATCTCAAGAACGGTGCACAGGGGTAGACAAGTCCCATGCCCCTTGTTCAGAGGTGCTTGCATGTCAGATACAGCCAGTTTGCCTGCTACACTCCTAACCATGACAGTGATCAGTGAGACAGCCCCAGGCTATCCACAGCTCAGAGACCTTTGGATCCCTGGGTATGTGGTGAATGGATGAAAGCAGTCATGGCCATAATATCAGGCTAAAAAGACATGGTTTCAGTGAGAAGCACACACTTCATTTGCACTTTTGAGAACACCATTAGGCTATAGGGCGTATTTTTATGAGCAGGAATACTGTGGGGATTTGGGTTTGGAATGCCGTAGAGCACACAGTTGATGGGAGATCATGTCAGCTAGAAGAAATTCACTACATTTTATTCTGCTTAGAAAACTTGATACTTGTCAAAGTTTGCTCATAATACTCATACAACTGGAAACACAATGCAGACACCTGGCCCCCACCACTTACACAGCCCATCCTACTGCATGTGCCTGATTACTCCTTTGTCTCTTTCTTTCATCTTCTGGCAAATGAGATCCACACAAGTGGAAGGAATTTTAGTGTCTTTAAGTTCTTTACAAGCCTTTAAACACAGGTCTGTACATTTTTAAAATTCCCTTTGCTTCAGTAATACCAACCTTTTCACATGCTAGGCTTCTTCAGTAATACTTTAAAAGCACTTCATAAGTGAGTTTAATAACTCACTGCTATTTTATCTATGGGGAAACTGAGGCACAGAGGTGAAACGTACAAATTCATTTACCAGGCCAGAACTGAGAAAAATAATCTAGACTTCCCATCCAGTGCCCTGGGCTAAACTTTACTTACATTAATTTCACTAAATTCATCAGATAGTCTAGTGTAATCTGTACCATAACATACTATTGTTTTTTAAATAGAATTTGTTGTTCAGGGTTGCACCTGATTAGGATACTCTAGTGAGTATGCTGAAGACAAAGCCATAGTAAAAAATATCCCAGTGAGAGATGGCCGTTTCAAGAGACCAGCAGAAGATTCAGCAGACAAAGTGTTAAGTCTCTGCTGATGTGTCCTGCAGCCATAGGGTGTCTGTGTCATAAACCAGATGAAGTTTGAAGGCCTAACCAGTAACACCAAGACACACCATAAAAGCAGCTTCTTGCCCTCAAGCATTCCTTTATCCTAGAATCCTAGAATCCTGGAATCCTAGAATCATGGAATCATGGAATCATTTAACTGGAAAGGACCCTTAAGATCATAAAGTCCAGCCAACAACACTGCAAAGTCCACCACTAAACTATGTGCCTAAACACTATATCCACAAGTCTCTCAAACATCTCAAGGGACAGCAACTCTACCACTTCCCCAGACACCCTGTTCCAATTTCCTTTTTGTGAAGAAACTTCTCACAACGTCCAATCCAAACCTTCCTTGCTGCAACTTGAGGCTGCCTCCTCAAGCACTGTCACTTGCCACCTGAGAACAGAGACCAACACTCACTTTGCTACAACCTCCTTTCAGGTAATTGTAGAGAGTAATGAGGTCTCCCTCATTATCATGGTGTCATTTACAATTGTATCTTTTGTTTTTCTACTGACTTTGATAAGGACAGGTGTTTTGCAATTGTGATTTTGGTATCAGATAGATAGAGGTATCAGATACACAAGCTCTTCTTGCTTTAGAGAGGTATGGAATTACAGTGGAATTACAATTCCCCCTCTCTTCAGTCAGACAACTTAGTTGGTGTTATTATTAATTATCATCATGGTGTCATCTACAGTTGCACTGAGGTGCGCTCCATCCTCCCATCAAGATCACTGATAAAAGTATTAAACAAAACTCACCCCAATACTGAGCCCTGGGGAACACAACCTGTGATAAGCAGCCAACCAGATCTAACTCCATTCACAACCCTTTGGGCCCAGCCATCCAGACACTGTTTAACTCACTGAACAGTACATCCATCCAAGCCATGAGCAGCCAGACTCTCCAGGAGAATGCTATGGGAAACAATATCAAATGCTTTGTTAAAGTCCAGGTAAACAATAATCACAACAATAGGGGTGGAAGCATGGGGTGTTGCATGAGGGACTGTAGGTGAGTCCATGGATGGCAGAAAAGGTAAGCTATCAGTGCTTTTTTCTATTTTTTAGTTGTTTCTTTTAAGTTGGGGCCACTTCTGGAAAGGTAGCTGGAAAGCTGGTGTAGGTAGCCATTGATGTCAATTTTCATATGGCTAAACAGGTTCCAGAGCAATGATAATTCTCTGTTGGACTGGGGGAAACTCCTATATTTTAACTTCTAAGTGAATTCTAGAGTAGCTCTTCTATTCTTCTGTAGTCCATTCAAGAGTCAATGACAACTGAAGAGAGAAATGAATGAGAACAAATGAGAGAAAAAATATTTCTAGTGTACTACCAAGTAAGCTAGATGATTTATGAGGAAGTGAAAGATGAGATGCCTATGGTCTAGAGAACTAGAATCCTGAACACCTGCTGTGAGACTTTCATAGCAGTTTTTATTTATTTTTTCCTTTGATAAACTAAAGATACAGGCAAATGGCTTGCATTCATGTCTCTGGGTGGGATTCAGCTCTTGAGCAATATGTAGCTCATAAGCAATCAGAAACTGAAAAAGATATTGTAAATAAATGTATCGAACTCAGTTCAGAGTGTTTTGTGTTGTGGTGAAAGAAGAAACAAGCAAAAATACAAAGGATAGGAATTATAGCTGTATGACTGCTCCCTTCTTTGGTGTGTTTTTAGGCCTGGTTTGTTCTTAGGATTAGATTTGAGGGCTCACATTGGACTATGCCTTCAGGTGTGACCCTATCCATTAATACTGGTATGATATTGACAGCTGTCACCAACTTCGATAGGCCCAGAGGTCACAAAGTGCTAGCTCCCCATCAATTTTTGTAAATAAACTTGCTCGCAACAGACTCTGGAAAATTTTTCAGTGCAGGAAGGCTGGGAGGTCAGACATCACCTAGCCTCAGAAGTGCTGTGGGATGGATCTTAATTTCCTAATTGTAAAAGTTCAATTATAATTCATGGTTTTGTCACTGAGTTATAAACATGAAGAAAAAAATAAGCGGTGATAAATCCTGTACTTGCAAAATGACAGTTCTTCTCTTATCTTTCCTAAAGAGAAACACCTGCTAAGTTGTCTGACTGAAGAGAGGGGGAATTGTAATTCCACTGTAATTCCATACCTCTATAAAGCAAGAGGAGCTTGTCTATCTGATACCTCCTGCCTAGAGTTTTCCAAAATCACAATTGCAAAACACCTGACCTTATCAAAGTCAGTAGAAAACAAAAAGGTAGCAAAACATACCACTGCTCCTAACTCTCTCCTTGTGACTTACGGAAGGCTCCCCCTCATTATCTAGGCCTCAACCCTTTCATGTGATTCTTCTTTTTCACATGAGTTGCAATGGATACTACAGTGAAAAGTGTGTGTTGCTTGTTGCAAGGCTTGCATGTCATTGCAAGGGTCAGAAATAGTGGTAATTTTACCTTTAGAAAGCACTTGGTAAAGGTCATTGATCACTGTGCTTATTTGGATGGTATTAGCCAAAACGTGCTTACGGCTGTTTCCAAGCCTGACTGAATCTGAGAGCTGGCAAAAAAAAAAATAAAATTAATGTAATACTTTTTGTTGAAAGGTTGAAAGTCTTTTTTTTTTTTTTTTTCCATATTAGAGCATTCTTTCAATCCAGTGCTTAACTATTCAGAGTACCACAGAGGCCTGCTCCTCTAAACTGCTGCCATTGGGGAAGCAAGAGGTGGCACTTTGTGTCTGTAAATTCTCTTTAAAAGCACTTGTTACCTACTACACAGTACACTGAGGGACTCAAATGCTTGTCTTGTCATTCTCACTTCCAGACCTGTTCTTTCAAGGGCTGTTCATGACTCTTTCCTCTTCCTCTTTCACTCAAGTCCTGCAAGGACCTACAGCTACAGAGCCTCAATGAGTCCAAAAAAAAAAAAAAAAAGAGAGAAGTGCAAGATGTACCTTGTATAGAAAAAAAGGTTCTGCAACCTTAGCCCAGGAGCATAGATCACTTCCTTGGACATCTTCCCCTAAAGCAACGAGAAAATCTGCTTTGTTTGGTGTGTAGATTTGTGGGAACTGTATGAAGTGGAACCTGTTATTCCAGAGTCCTTGCCATTAGACCTGTCTTGAAGTGGTTGACTTACCCACATAATGCTTTCATAATAGTTTCAGAGCTAGGCCAGTTGGGGCTGGTGGGAAATGAAGGGATATTCCATACCTCAGGTTCATCCAGATCCCCCACTGATCCCAAGGCAGACAGTGGTTCATTTCTAGCCTGTTATTCGCTTGGAGTGTAGTCCAATTGGTGGCTGCTTACATGTCACTCACTCATTTTAAAACTGGATGGGTTTCTGACTTCTGTTTTTCATCATAACCAGGGTGTACAGATATAGTAACATTGTTAAACCACTTTTGAAAGGGAGGATAAAGCTGTTCTGTATTTTTGCAGGTGAGGTGAGAAGACCTTGATTGTATGGCCTTCTGTGTGAGGGAAGCCATTCTGATACCACCCCACAGAAGAAAGAGCTGTGAGAAATCCCTAGGAAATTCTGAACTACATCATGAATTTGAACCTGGCATCACAGACATTTTCAGCATTTTTCCAGCTTTCCATTGTGCCAGTGGGGATTTGCCTCTCCCAGGATAGTCAGTACAATAGGGAGGATAACTGAATCCGCATGGGTGTCCATCTTCCTAATATGCCTTGCAGATGTTACGTAGGGCAACATCTCTTTCAATCCACGTGCTAGAGAAGAAGTATAGCATGTGCCCCTTACCTTCCAACATGGCCATTCTCCTCACAGATCTTACTCCTTTTTGATTTTCCTGTCACAAGGGACACAATATATTCTCACTTTATCATATTTTCTGCAATAGTAATACTGAAACTCAGAGATGGATTATTGTCTACCTTATATTGATCCTGCCTGCTCTTGAGACACTAATCCTATGGATGAGCATCTCAGTTATCTTTTCTTTAATCAAGTAATGCTATTTTTAGCACTGACACCTTATATACCAATGTAATGACAGCTTTTTTTTTTTTTAACTGCACTGGAAGAGGCTTAGAGATTTAAGCTTTATTACTGAAAAAGAATCAAGGGCAATTGTGGTGAGGAAGAAGCAAAGGGGAAAATTCAGGGAAGGGTTTATGAAAGAGGAGAAAAGAAAGTAAAGGTGGAATTTTTAGGGGGTGTGAAGCTGAGCACTTATTCTTCTAGGGAGAAAGGTGGGAGGGAGGATGGTATTACACTCTAGCCTGACAAATTTCTAATCTGTATTAAGTATAGAAAAATTAAAGGAGATAAAGGTTATGGGGAAAAAACAGGAGATATAGAAGATGGCAGTGGGGAAGAAAGTCTGGGAAAGGTAGGAAGAATAAAATGAGAAAAGAAATATTAAAAGTAATAAAGGGACAGTTTTTTCATTGCTTTCTCTAAAATGCATGAAATAATACATATTTCATGCCTATGTGTGTAAGAAGTTGTGTGTGACTTTTCAAGTGCCTGCGTATGGAGTAGCAAAGCAGGTGTAAGTTTTCTGAGACATCTGGAATACCTGCAATGCTCTGGGGCAGTGAGCAAAATAGATAGTGTAAGGTTTATTTAAATTTTTAAAAAGATGGAGTTTAATGAATTAAATATGAAAATGAATAATACACTTTGTGCAGTAGCCCTTGAATTTGCTTTGATGTTAAATGCAATTTATTTATTTATTTATTCCCTTATAGCTTCAGATTTTTCATTCTTCATAATATGGAACCTACTGCAGGAATAGTCAGTAGATGGACTGAAGTTTTTTAACTTAGAAGAAAATTAAGGAATTGTAAACCTAGTATCTATCTGTGACCAATTGCTACTAGTAGCTTAATTCCAATTTATTTTTTCAGCTGTCTTGTAAACTGAATGATGGCCATTTAGCACCACAGTCAAGCTAAATATTAAGATGCAATTGATGTTTCGGGGTCTATGACATTTGTATCAAAGTCAGTGCTGCTGATGGAAGAGGTGAAGTTGCATTTAGCGATGCATGTATTTTTCCTCCCATAATCATTAGGCTACTTTAGTTCTAGCTGTGTATGTGGTTGGTCTTGGAGCTCCGTTCTGCCTGGTAGACAGATTGCAATGCAAGTGCAGCAGTTGTCGAAGGCAGCAATGATGGCTGCCTTCATCTAAAGAAAAGTCTGACTGTAGAAAGTCTCATTAGATTGGTTTCCTAGTGAAGTGCATCAGTAAACTTGGATCAGTATGACTGTACCTACTTCTTTCCAGAGCTCAAAAAATGGGCACTGGAGTAGGCAACACTGACATGAAACACTCCTTTACATCTTTAACCTGCTATGATCATAAATTCTCAAATTCCAAGAAAAAGTTTTCTGTTCAGGTGCTAAGCATCTGTTGATTTGACATCACCAAAGTAGTGCGGGCAAATACTTTTTTTTTTTTTTTATTTCTACATTTCCTTGACCTCAAACACAGTTCAAAGAGCTCCATTATTTTTAACAATTCAGAATGTGTCAGTTGAAGAAAGAAAATAAAACACGTTGCAAGTTTTCTTCGAGTAAATCAAAAAGACTAGTAATTGCCTTGCATATTTTATTTCAGAAAAATAATATACCCATGACTCAGTATTGTGCTGTAGACAAATTAATATTAAGGGAAACATAGAGGAAACTACAAGAAATCTGAAAGGAGAAAGCGTTTAAGAAGAGATTTTTCTTTCTCTAGTTAACAGAAAAACATGGAAATGTCTTTAGATGAGGTTCATAAATAGATGTGTGCAGAGCTATACACAACCTACTTCAAAGTAGGACACAGATGTCTGAATAATTTTCCAAAGGCTTCTCTATATGTGGGTATGGCCAGCAAGGAGTTGCTGTAGTCTTTACTGCCAATGGTGAACCCAGAACAATTGCAGTTTGGAAACTGCTCCTTCCAAACTCAGCTAACCTGGTGACTATTACCTTTCTGTATATTATATATTCAAATATGGCAATTGATTAAACACTGGTGAAGTCAGAAGTCTACGAGGGACTGAGCTGCACCACGATTTTTAGCATGAAGAGCAAGTCACTCTATTCCAGTTTGGATTAAATTTCTCTTCATCTGCATTTCAGCTATTTTTACAGGTATGAGTCATCTAGCCCAAAGTTACCTATTCCTGTATAAGCAGTATGTCTTCCCAAAGAAGCCTGAAGCTTTTCTAAGGAATTCATTCTCCCAGTTGCTCCAAGGCAGATTTTGTATGGAAGAACAATGCATGTGTACCTAGTGATTCAGTTCAAAGATGCTTTCAGCAGGATAACTTGTACATGATGCACACAACTCAGTGCAATTAACAAGTATGCTTCTTGCCTGCTCTCCCCAGTGCTTCTCTACACACTTTCATCTCATAAATACAGTGATTTCTATTCATATCTGTGAAAAAAAAAAAAGGGAGGGGGGGCCGGGGAGGGAAAAAAGGCACTGGAAGAAAATATTTTTTCCCTCAGCAAAGAACCACATGGAACACCAAGTCCATGGAAAAATAAAAATAAGGCCATTTTAGATATGGAGAAGTTCTGTAAGGTATGGTATTTTTAACACTGTCCTTTGAGATCTGTAGTCCAAACAGTATTTCACATGCTTTGTAATCCATCCCATGCAGATATCTGCAGTTTATCTGTGAGGATACCAGGGGATCTTGTGGCAAAAAAAAACCACACGTTAAAGTCAGGGTGAATAACTCTCCCCTTATCCACAGAGCCAGTCATTTCATCAAAGAAGGAAACTGGGTTGTTCAGGGTGATTTGTCTCCATAGTAAATCCATGTTGGCTGGTTCCAATCACCTTCTTGCCCTTCAAATGCCTCCTTCCAAAAGGATTTTTACATTAATCTCTGTAGGAACTAAAAGGAGGCTTACTGACCTATAGTTCCCTAAATTCTCTTCCTTACCTTTTTTTTTTTTTTTTCAGAGAGGGAGGAATTTTTTTTTCCAGTCATTGCAAATTTTCCAATTGCCACTCTTGTCAAAAATGACAGAAGAAATTCTCACAATGATATGGGTTAACGTGATATTAGAAACCTCTGTTTTGTCAAGTGGGTCATACTTTATGGGTCTCTGGACTACTGATTACAGCTATTTAGGCATGAAAATTCCAATAGCATGTGCATTTTGATGAGGAAGAAGAGATTTGGCTTTACTCAGTCATTTACAAGTGTACTTTTGATCCTAATCTTATGATTGCTATGGCACAGATGTACATCTAGAAATTTGTGCATTAGAATTATTATTTTTCCTGACTGACCCAGCACGTGTCTTTCAGGCTACATCGTCTTAACTTCAACTGATAGATTATCCATACATCCTTCAGTAAATTGTCCTCCTGACTGATGACAATGCTCTGAAGTATACCTCATTTTGAATCTGAATTTGCCTAGCTTTAGTCAGTTATCTGGACCTTTCAGGACTGTCAGATTCCTTTCTTACTTTCAGAACCTTTTCTCACTCCCCAGTGGATAGTTTTAGGTCGTGATCTAGCAGCCCTTTTCATAACCCAATGAATAAATTTAAGCCATTCACTAGAAGGCCACATATCCTCTCATTGATATTGACTAGCATAGTTTCTCTAAATCCTCTCCAATTTGTCAACAGGTAGTCACCACAGCTTTCTTGAATAGTGGAAGTGGCAGGTTGTGATTGCTAACTCTTTACATTACTAATCCTGGGACTTGGCCTTGGGTTGTATTCCATGTGCCTGAGGCCTCAGTATGTTGGCTTTGGCAGACAAATTCTTTCATCTTTCTTTTCATTGTGCCGATGACTGATAAAGGAATAATACATTTGGCTAACTGACAGCTGTTTTCTCTTTGGAGGGACAAGGATACTAAAATTAGCACCTTTTGGTACATTCTGAATTTCTTCTCATCCTCTTTAAGATAAAAGAAACAGGGCTGGTGATTTCAGTCTTTCTCTTCTTTGACCTGAATGTCTCACATCACTGCAATCATTGTTCAAAAGAAGTTTTTGTTAAAATGACAGTCTGACCACTTTAAGAAAAGTGTCAGGTCTTAATTTTATCACGTCTTTATTGCATTCCACTTAGAAAATATTAAGTCAAAAGAGCAAAAATGAAAACTAGTAAGAGCAATTAACTTAACACCTATTATTGGAAAAAAATATGTATTTAAACTACTGGTTTAAACTATTAGACTTTCCATCTTTGAAAATAACAATTGACTAACTCTTTCTACATTGAAGGTTCATAAAAACACACAAAGGAACTGTTAGTGTCCTAGTCTGAAGCACCTCTATCCTCTTCACCAAGAGATGAGACACTCAGCCTTCCCAGAACACTGCTTCCATCTTTTATGTTCCTTGCAAGGGACCCCGCTGGAGTCAGATCAACCATGCTTGGAAACTCACTGCATAGGCAAAGGCTTGCCAAGAAATAACCTGCTTGACCCTTTATTATCATAGACATCCATTCTCCAGATCTTGAACATTTCTGGCCATATTTGAGCAGACTATTATAGGTGCAGAACTAATATAACTGCAGGCAGGATTCCTTCAACAGAGTCCAGGGATGGACAGACAAAAAAGGGAAGGGAAAGTTGGCACTTCTTGTACACTGGAACCTATTTCCACATACAATTTCTCCTTTGGGGTATAGGGCAGGAAAATATTGAGCACTTCCATTCCACCTATAGAAAACTGAGGTACTAAAAGACTAAAAGCTGTGCTGAAGCAAGATCCATATGTCCCATGAAAGGCTTAAAGCTTCTTAGCCAATGTTCTTTACTTTTTCTTGTTCCTTTCTTCGAAATGAAATGAGTTGTATATGTTGAATCAAGAAACACAACTAATCACAGCTATTAAAATGGATTGACACAGGCATCCTCTCTTTACAGTATGAAAAATGGATGGTGCTCTAAAGCCCTCCAGAGGTTGGAAAATCCACTTCAAAATTTGGAAGCTTATTTTAGCTACAGTTGTAAGAAAGAAGGGCTAATATTTCAAGGTGTTTTGCATAACTTTTGGGTAAAAAGTAAACACCTGCCACTTGATGCCTTAGTGTTATGATCTTGAAGGAACAAAACTTACCCACAGATCTTCAGAGGGAGACTCCCTTTATCCTTTTGACATCTTTGATCAGTCATGACATAATAAAGATCAACACCTTCAAAATAATTCTTGTTGAATGCCTAGATCCAGACTATATTGAAATTAATATAAGCTCATTGCTCTCGTCTCAAGTGGCTATCAAGTTCATTCATTATCAAAGACAGATGAAACTTGCATGGCTTATGCTTATAATGCATCGTGTGAGCACAAATCTTCACACACCCCCAAAAAAAAGATCTGTATTTGGGAAAGAATTATCTGCATTCTATTCCAATGCACAGATCCCTCTTCAGTGAAAGCTTTGACTTTTTTGCGAGGAATAAAACTCTTTGATTCACTGTGTGTATAAATCACTCTAAATTATTCTTGTAGCTGTAATGGTTATCTTGTTCAATTTCTATTCTTTGTTAGATCAAGATAACAACCAATTTGTTTTGTGTAGGCCACCCAGCAATTGTTAAAGATAAACAGTCTTTTCCTTGTCATCAGACTGACCAAGTTAAGAAACAAAGCTTACAATGTTTCACCTCTGTGCCTGGGAAGATCATGGAACAGATCCTCCTGGAAGCAATGTTAAGGTACTTGCAAGACAGGGAGGTGATCTGAGACAGCCGGTATTGCTTCATCAAGGGCAAATTGTGCCTGATGAATCTGGTGGTCTTCTAAGATGGAGTGACTGCATCAGCTGACAAGGGAAGACTGACTGATGTCATCTACCTGGACTTCTGTAAAGCTTTTGGCACGCTCCCACACAATATCCTTATCTCTAAACTGGAGAGAGATGGATTTGAAGGGTGGACTATTCAGTGGATAAGGAATTGTCTGGATGGCTGCAGCCAGAGAATTGTGGTCAATGTCTTTATGTCCAGATGGAGGCTGGTGATGAGTGGTGTCTCTCTGGGGTCCATCTTGATACCAGCACTGTTTAATATCTTTATCAATGACAGAGACAATGGAATCGAGTGCAGCCTCAGCAAGGTTGCAGGTGACATCAAGCAGAGTGGTACAGTTGACAACAACAGAAGGAAGGGATGCCATCCAGAGGGACCTGGATAAGCTTGAGAAGTGGGCCCATGTGGACCTAAGGTTCAACATGTCCAAGTGCAAGGTGCTTCACCTGGGTCGGAGCAATCTCAGACATGAGTACAGACTGAGAAGAACTCATTGAAAGCAGCCCTGCGGAGAAGGACTTCGGGGTTCTGGTGTACAAAAAGCTTGACACAAGCTAGAAGTGCATGCTTGCAGCCCAGAAGGCCAACTGCATCTTGGGACGCATTTACATGAGGCATGGCCAGCATGTCAAGGGAGGTGATTGTTCCCCTCTACTCTGCCCTTGTGAGGCCCCACTTGGAGTCCTGTGTCCAGGTCTGGGGCCTCCAGTGCAAGAAATATATGAATCACTTAAAGTGGGTCCAGAGGAGGGCCATGAAGATGACCAAAGGGCTGGAGCACCTCTCCTACAAAGAAAGGCTGAGAGAGCTAAGGATGCTTGGCCTGGAGAAGAGGAGGCTCCAGGGACACCTCACTGTGGCATTTCAGTACTTAGAGGGGGCTTATAAAAAAGATGGAGAGAGACATTTTACGTGGAAAGATAGTGATAGGACAAGGGGTAATGGCTTTAAACTAAAAGAGGAGTGATTTAAATTAGATATTAGGAGGAAATTCTTCACTCAGAGGGTGGTGAGGCACTGGAACAGGTTGCCCAGAGAATCTGTGGATGCTCCATCCTAGAGAGTTATTTAAGGATAGGTTGAATGGGGCCCTGGACAACCGGATCTAGTGGCATCCCTGCCCATGACATGGGGGTTGGAACTGTATGTCTCTTTAATGTCTCTTCCAAGCCAAACCATTCAATGATTCTATAATTCAATGAAAACCAAATGCTTTATCAACATGTTGCTATTCAGTCTTCTCTTTATAGTGCTAGGAATCCTTTTAGCTGAATCTCAGGGTGGCCAAGTGAGTTGACTATTTTTGTTTATTTTAATTCCTTCCCCTAGAGGAATTACGTGTTTGGAAGGCCAGTGGTTACATCAGAATCCTGGGTTCAAATTCAAGATGCATTTCAAATTTGTTACAACTTAGATTCACAAGGTTTCACTTATTTTGGGCTGCTGCTTCTTTATCTTTAAGGTGGGGAGATAAGGGAGGTACTCATCAAACCAAAGAGTATGTAGTAAGAATTAAAACCAGGTAATTAGTGCACATCATTTTCGTACTTCATTGCTAGAAGGCACTGTTTTCAACTGACATCAGCATAACAACTGCCCGTGTGCCTCGTAAAGCTGTCACATTTCTGGCCAATAAAATTTCCAGAGAAAAATGAGAAGTGATGAGTTTGTTTTTCCAAGGTAAAAGAAAGAAAACACTGTAAGGCTTGCTAAATGATTAACAGTAAGGGAGGTGTCTTCAGCCAAATGGAAAGCATTCTGAAAGTCTTTTTCCCCCCTCTTTCTCCTCCCTCCTCCACCAAATAAACAAAACTCTTGGACAAATATGAAACATATTTTTAATATATGATGGTAGTTGTGTACAAGTTTATACCTCAAATGTGGCTATTACAAAAGGTATGGCTGCAAGGATTTACCTAGTTTATTCTGAGTTCTACGTTCATTTCTCTGGTAGATCATGTGTGTTGTCAATAACCTCAGTCATGAAAATAGATTTTTGTCTGGGAAATGAAATAATCTCAGATTTGACTTTGACCTGATACAGTTAACTTTATGCTTTATGCTTGTCCATCACTCATTCAATTCTACTGCAGTGGAGGAACTGGATTTATGCTTGCTGTTGACAGTGAGTAAGAGGGATAGGGGAAAGCATACTGGAAAAAAAGCGGGGCTTTAAGAAGAGGGTGCATAATTAGAAGATTAATTCCAATATTTAAAAATTTTCAGTCTTATCTGCAGGCTAAAATGAATATTTTCTGCTAGACACGTTTGAGTATCATGTTCTGGAAGTGATGTGTATGTCTAGAGTGGATTTTGGAGCTACTAGGTCATCACAATTAAGAGACACAGGGTGAAGAAGTGGGGGAGTTGGTTATATAACCCAGTGAGAAGGAAGAGAAGGCTGAGTTGGCTATTCAGCAAAGTGGAGGAGTGCATTTTATAGAGTCAATTTGCAACAATGGATGGGTCTGAGACACAGTAAGTGTACTGTTGTTTTTCTATACATGAGACTTATCTCCCTCCTGCTGTCTTTGGAAATGGTTTTGTAGGCAGGTATAAGGCAAAAATACTCTGTATAGTACTTCAGCATATGAAGTTGATTTTCTCCTTGATGGCATTGGAACTTCATTATGAATTCAGCTTTCTACTCTCAGAGCATGCATAATTGAAACGACAAATCCACCACAACCATTGGGTATGAATAAGGTCTGGATAAAGCTATACAATCCCTCTGGTTGTGCAGCTGGCATAAGAAAACAGTGAGTTCATTTCATGCTATGATTAGGGAAAAGTTAATTTTGTAAAGCCAAGGTGGGCCAAGTAAACTTTTTACTATTATGCCTTCTTTCTATACCCATTCCTTCTTTGTGGCCCTTGCATCTTGAAAGGTTTACAAGTAACTACTGACAGAAACATGGACCAGCATCCACTGGCTGGTGGTGGAAATGTAAAGTGGAAGGCATTTTTTAATACTTGCTAGTTACTTCTGGCATTTACTTTGGAAGAAAAGTATTAAAGCAGAAAAGAGCTGTGAGTTTGATTTTTAGGCAAACATTTTTGAACTTGTAACTCCTGTTTTTGTCTATTTTTGTCAAGGATCACTTTAGTGATGTGTGGTTTGATGTCTCTTTAAGATCCCAAGCAACACATTCAATGGTCGCATTCTGAGCTTCTGCCCTCAGTTTTCCTAGTGTCTGTTTCTTGAAATGCTAGAAGACCTGTTGTTAGCAAGCAGAGACAAATGCCTTACAAGGCACACAGCAAATAAGCACAGTGGCATACATGGATCATCTGAGTAGTAAACACTTGCTGGAGGAATAGACTAAAGATGAATGACTTAACGGGAGATTGGAGAACTTGCTGCTGAAATATAAACTCACAATCGTTTCAGTTTCTCTTAAATACTTTAAAGAAAAAAAGACAATGTTTTAGAGTTAGTCTTTCAATGATGCTAAAGTTTGATTTTTGTTCAATTATAGAAGAAGATGGGAGATGGTTGCATACTGTGAGATAGACTGTAGTGAAGATTTAAGCCCATTCCTGTATTGAAACCTGGACAGTTAGAACTAATGATTTTTTTGATAATAAATGAGAGCACTTGCAAGGAAAAGCCCCCTTTCCATCACAAACCTCCTCTGAGTTTAACCCTCTCTTTAATGTTTTTTGTTCAGTAGTTACAGTTGCGGTAACCCAGCTAACTCTGAAAAAATGGGGATGTTTCTTGCACCCCAATTCAATGGTAAATGAACTAATGTGGATCATTCTAATTCATAATGTTGCCTGTAGAAAAAAATTGTTGCCTTTTTGATGAAACAATGTAAATGACAATTTTGGCATATTTGTAGATAGATACTCCACCCCACCTCTGCTGCCTCCCATTGTTTGAGTTATTCTGTTAATAAATTTAGTATGCTACCTAATGCTTCTTGCAAAGGCATGGCAGTAAAGAAGTTGAATCCTCAGTGTCACCAACCCTTATGTCATGAACACTGGAGTCCTGAGAAAAATATTCCAGGACCATAATGAAGTCACTAATGATATAACACTGCTTTCTACTCTAAGTTTAGACTTTTCTGGTAGAGAATATTGAAAACACTACCTTCTACCAAACTCCCATGGCCCCAACAGATTACACCAGTAATCAGTTCAATAGGCAAGAAGTAGAAAGAACTCCAAATCTATTATTTTATCCAAAAATCTTTTTTTTTT
The DNA here is from genome assembly GCF_013377495.2 of Cygnus atratus. Classification (NCBI taxonomy): domain Eukaryota; kingdom Metazoa; phylum Chordata; class Aves; order Anseriformes; family Anatidae; genus Cygnus; species Cygnus atratus. Next base: position 56,273,734 of record NC_066362.1, on the reverse strand, counting down.
TCCTTTCTCTTAGACAATTGTATAAGGAAAAGATGGCAAGAGGTGACTGTGTACCAACCCTAGTCTTTGTTTATGCTTATTTATGTGCTATATACCACAAAATGTGGTTTGCCATATTTCAGAAAGCTGTATCCCCATTCAACAAACAAAATCAACTTCTCTCACATTTATCAAGCAATTCTTTTATCAAAACTATTTTTTTTCTTGCTCATACCCTCTATTCCTTCAACTACTCTCCTAAATACAGTTTCTGAAATGCTAATTCAGATACCCCCCAGCATTGCTCTTCCTTTCCTTTCTTACACTCCCTTGGAAGTACTTTGAGCTTTATTGGGCAGGGCCTTTAGAAACCTGATCAAAGGTTGCCCTGCTTGAAGTGGGGATTGGGCCAGATGACCTTTAGAAGTTCCTTCATATGTAAGTTATTCCATGATTCTATTAATTTTATTAATTAGACAGTGGGTCTGCATGCTGCAGTCCAGCTTCCGCCTTCTGGAACTGGAGCTTAAATGACAGTTTTGCACCTTTGGAACTTTGTCTCTTGTTCTGTCTCTGTGAGTTTGGTCAGTCCACACAGATAAACACACACACACACACACACACACACACACCCTTAAATTCCTGTCTTCATGACCTGTAAGCCAAGTATTAACATTCAGTGGTTTGCTGTTAACACCTAGGTGTTGCAGGTACTGTACCAGCTCAAACAAAATAACTGTATCCATTTTCTTCGTAGTCTCTTCACCATTAGACCTTGCCATGCACACTTTCATATTTATAACCGAGACAAGAAACATTTTTTTTTTTTGACATGAAAAGGAGCTGCATATTGGTAAACTCTGTGTTTTGTTATGCTCTGGAAGAAGAAAACTCTTCCAAATCTGTTCTCTGTTTTACACAGTATTTTCTCTTCTTCTGAGTTAGTCACTTTCTGTGTTTTTTTTGTTTTTGGTTTTTTTCATGCTGTTATCTAAAGGGCTTCCAGCTTTGGCTGGCATTCAGGTAGCTGTTCTGTGTATAGCAAGAGCTACAGAGATATATGAGGGGTGTGGGAATCCTTTGGAGCTGGTGACACCACACAGGGCTGCCTGGAAGGAAGCAGATGTATGTATTAATGTATTCATTGATCCACAAATCAGGCCTGAGGACATTTCTATGGTAACTGATAGTCTTCAGACCAGACAAAGGAAACAGGGCATTGTCACCAAACAGTGAAGAAAGCTTCTTCTGTGAAGCCACACGAATTGTTACATACAGTGGCTGGTGCCTTCAGCAAGAGTGGTGTTCCCTGAAATGCAGTCAAGCAAGGGAAACAGTTTGTATTGGATTTCTGTACTTAATTGCAGCTGTAATTGGGCTGCTTGTGGAAGGGGCTCTTCTCTGATAGATGAACTCCCTTGTTGCTTTTGCTGACCCACCACAACTCTTCTACATACATGGGACGCCCTGTCAGTGACTGTGTCATATGAATGATTGAGTCCAGCTCTGCCTTGGTGGGCCATTCAACATGCTGCCATTGAAGGACTCGCGGCTGGGTATATTTAGGGATGGCCATACCATCTTTTTGTCAGCATGTAAGGTAATAATAGGCACATAGGTAATAATGTGCAAGTGCAAGCCTTTGTGCCCTAAGACAATTAAATAATAGAATTAACTAACAGGTCTATATAGCACACATCTTGCAATAAATAGAAATAAACCTGTTCTGCAGGTTCTTCTGGCCATATCCAAAACAATAAATCAATCTGCTGTGGTTAAAATGTAATGCCACTGCTAAAGTCTTCTTATGCACTGCCTAAAATTTTTACTTTCATGGGTCTAAGGTTACTCTAGTCAGTTCTAATCTCCCCTGTTGCAGGCAGCTCATCCTTGCTTCATAATTTTGTCTTGAATTACTACCCTTGACAAGATAGTTTTCCTAGGCCTTACTTACTCTGTTGACCACAACATTTTCTACATGAATAATTTATTTGTGCTTGCTGATAAATTTATTCTATGGAGCAAAGGGAGCTTTGCGAGAAAAGTGAATATCCACAGACACAAATGTGAACTACAGTATCTTCACAACTTTAATCCAAATGTATAACACTGTTAGATGCAATCTCTGACTAATCAGTTACTAGATGACTGTCAGTTACTGCAGCTAGATCACTGTTGGAAGAAATCACAAATATATAGGTTCTCAGCTTGCCATGTAGAGAGGTATTGACTCATTTCAGATTGACCTCTTCTGATCCTCAACAGTTCTACATATTGGGCATTAGGAACCCCACTCCTACAATCAAAAAATGACCCCTCTTTTAGGGCAGAAAGGATTTCAAGGCCTTATTTACAGCTTCAGCCTTGATTCTGCTGTTTGGATTGTAAGCAGTTAAATGATATTTGCTCAGCTATGAGGAGGACTGCTTATCTTGGAAGGGTTTGTCTCTGGTATCTAGGAAGAGCAACTGTGTCAATCTAACTTTGCTTTAAAAAAAATAGGGATTAAAAAAAAAAGAGAGAGAGAGAGAGAGAAACTGGAGGATCTAATACATTTTTGTTTAGTTTTGTTTTAAGAGAAAATCTTTAGTCCTGAAATGGTGCTTCCTGCAAGGCAGAAACAGAAACAAACTTGGTTTTGCTTGTCCTTGGATAGGTTGGATTGAAGTGGACAAGTTTAGGGATCTGATCTCCGTCCTCCCCCTCTTTTTTTTTTTCTTTTTTTCTTTTTTTTTTTCTTTTTTTCTTTCTTTTTCTTTTTTTTTCTTTTTTTCTTTCTTTTTCTTTTTTTTTTCTTTTTTTTTTTCTTTCTTTCTTTCTTTCTTTTTTTTTTTCTAATAGTTGAGTAAAGCCTCCTGTGACCAGTGTAGGAACTGAGCTGCTGAGAAGATAGAATTTGAAATAAGGGTAATGGGGCATCAGAGTTTTTGCTGTGCTAGTTGAAGCTCTGCAGATAGGATAGAAATGAACACTTTATGGAGCAATTTCACTTGACCCCTTTACTTGACTCTTTTTTTTTTTTTTCTTATGAATTCAGCTCAATTTCTTTCAACCTTCACCATATTTTTGCAGCATGGATTTTTTTCCCTGTAGAGCAAAACAGGTTTCTTCTTACAAGAAGTTAATTGCCTAGGATCTTAGGATAAATTTAGCAGAAAAAAAATCTTACAGAGAACAGGTTGCTTTTTCCCTCTTCTTTTCACACAAGATGGTGAATATTTATTTGTAGCAAGTTTTTCATGTTGCACAGCAACTTCTCCCCAATAAAGCAGCCACCAGCTCCATGTATGTAGCATGCTAATACAGGAGCAGTGAAGCTGACTAATAGATGACCAGAAGTTTACTTTCTAGTGAAGATTGCCTGTCTGGTTGCTCCTTTTCCCCCATTGCTTTCTAATTCCATATCATACCATCCCACCTAGATTTTTTTAAATGTTTTTATTATAGTCTCTAATATTATGGTGGGTATACAGTATTGATTTTAAGTACTGGTGGTTACAGGCCTTCAAAGACACTACTAGACACAATACCTCTCTGTAACAGTCAAGTGAGTCTTCACTTGTTGAGGAGAGTAAATGAATATATTGAGGACCACACACCCTCCCCTGCTGATAAAAATGTATTTGCAAAAGCTACAAAACACTCTGTCCCACCCAATAGGTTTCCATTCATACTACCTCTGCACAGCAACACAAAATTGGGCACTCAGGCAAGCAGCACGTCCCAGAATGTGGTTTGACCCTTGACTAACATCAGAAAGTTGGGAATCCCAAGCAGGACTTGTCTGCATTATGGCTGAGTGTTATCACATGGACCTTGGGGCATGAGATTAGGCACACTTGACAAAGCTATAAACATCCAGCCAGAAGCCATCAGGTGAGATTTAAATCCTTTGTCTCCTAGAGGACTCATGCTTTTGGCTGGCTGACAATGACCTGGAGTCTAATCACTTAACCTGAAAGCTACAATCTTGCTTATAAACCCCAGTACGCTGTTAGCTTTCGCTACCATGTGCTACTGACTCACCTTGTCCTTGCTGTCCACCAGGACCAAGTCCTTTTCTGCAGGGTAGACACAGAGCCAGTCAGTCCCCAGCCTGTGCTGTTTCATGTGGCTGTTCTGTTCCAAACGCAGGATGTGGTGTTTGCCTTTATTGAACTTCAGGAAGCTTCTGTCTGCCCATTTCCTCCAGTTCACCAAGGTCCTTCTGAACGAAAACTCTGCTTTCCAGTGTTTCAAGTGCTCTACACAATCTACCGTCATCTGCAAACTCAGCAAGAGTTCATTCTGACCCATTGCTGAGGTCATTAATGAAAATACTACACAGCATCTGCCCCGTTATTGACCCTCAAAGATCATAGCTAGTAGCTGGCTGTCAGCTAGTTGTTGAGCAGCTGACACCTAAACTGAACTCAGCAGTCCAGGTTTTTACACATGGTTTTCAGCCAGCCAGCCAAACCATATCTCTCCATAAAGATGTTATTGGAAACTGTCAAAAGCCTCACTAAGTCAAGGTGAGTAACACCTAGTGCTCTCCCCTCATCTGTAGTCAGTCGTATATCATCAGAGAAAGCAATCAGTTTTGTTGTGATAACTTGTCCTTGTTAAACCCACACTGGCTGTTCTCAGTCACCTTGCTATGCCTGGACATGGCTTCCAGAATGGTTCGCTGTGTAATCTTTCCAGACAGTTGGGACTGTTTTCCTCTTTTCTTAAAATAAATAAATAAATAAATAAAACCAGCTGTGCTGCTTGAATTTTTGCAGTCATAAAGAATTACTCTGATCACCATAGCTTTTCAAAGATGACAGAGAGTAGCCTTGCAATGACATCAGTCAGCTTGCTCACCAACATTGGATGTACCCCATCAGGACCCACAGGCTGGGTATGTTTACTTTCTGTAAGTGGTCCTTATCCCACCTCCCTCCCCCTTCCTTTCCAGAGTCTGCCCTGAGGCACCACTCTATGGGAAGCCTCAGAGAAGAATGTGCCAGCAAACTGAGGCTCTTCAGATATTTCGATTGACAGTTTCAACTTCAGGCAAATTTTGGCCCTCCTAATTCTCTCTGCATGCTGCTCTTCTATATCCTACCCGGTTTGTTTTTGCTTGTTTACTTGCTTGCTTGCTTGTTTTTTTTGGTCCCCATTTTCACTTGCCATACGTTTCCTTTCTTGTTTGGTCTCAGTCAGAAATTCTCACTGATGCCAGGCCACCCTCCTGCCACACTTACTTAACCCTAGCAATTCTGGAAACTTCCAGGATCACTTGTACTGAGCTGATTTCTCCTCCCAGCACATGTTGAACTGCTCCCCGGCTAGTCAGTCCCTAGACTGTACTGTTCCTAGAGGTTATTCTTTTCTGTGTTCAGGACTTTGAATTTGTTCTTATTGAATTTCACAAGGCTCTTGTTGGCTTATTTCTTGAGCCTACATAGACCCTTCTGAATGGCAGCACAGCTCTCAAGTGTATTGACTGTTCCCCCAACCCAGTGGCATTTGCAGACTTCATAGGAGTGCGTTGTCTTGGCTTCTCCAGGTCATTGAAAAGATGTTAAAAATGACAGATCCTAGGACAGACCCCTGCAGTATTTCACTCATTGACAGAAGGCTACTGAAGTTGCCCGTTGCCTGTTCTACATCAGATCTCTGTGTATTTCAACTTTGCATTGTGCATGTGCTCTTGCCTCACCTCTCTGTTCTCCCTAGAAAGTCTTCATTGCACTACAGTTGTCATGTGTTATCTCACTACTCCTGTCTGATCCTAGCAACATCACTGCACTGCAACTGTTCACATTTACATCTCTTCCTGCTTCTTTTTCCCTATACTGCACTTGTTTTTGTACAGGCAAAAAACCTGGGCCTCCCTCTCACAACGCTTTCTCAAGAGGAATGTGGGAATCTAACCCACACCCCTAGTCCCGGCCATGCTTTCATGCATACTGCCACCACCTCCTCTTTCCTGCAGGTTTTATCTGCTACTATATGAACCTCACTTTCCTGTAGTCAGTGCTCTAGTCCTGCTGAGGTAACCAGCCTTTTGTCCACTCTAAGACTAAGAGCAGTGGGATCTCAAGGGGAGAGGGTGATGGGGAAGTCGTTCATTTAAATAGCCAGCTGTGAATATCCTCTACCAACAACTGCTTGTGCTTCTTAGATACATGCTCTCCTACTCACTTGGCACAGGAATGCTCTATTAGCTATGGCAACTGCCTCTCTTCACACACATACCTCTCTGTCACCCTCCTTCTAAAGCAGTTGAAACAGATAATGATAAGGCAACTCCATATGTTTTGATTACATATGACCTCATTAACACTCTTCTTCCTGCAACAAAAATTTTCAGATAATGAAATCTTGTTCTGGAACAAAAAAGTATTTTTTGATAAAGCAGTGAAGGGAAAGGGGATTTCACTTTATCAAATTTTTATTGTTGTTTTCCTTTCTTTTTCTGAGAAAAAAAAAAAAAGGAAAATGGCAAAGTGACTGGGAAAAATAAAATAAAATAAAAGCTATTGCTGTATTTCAAAGCCAGCAAAAATTAGACTAAGCAGTAGTAAAAGCCAAATGGAAATCGTAATTCTTCTATTTCCCTGGCTGCTCAGACATGTGTAATAGGCTTGGCAGAGTGTCAAGGAAAACAGGGTCCAAGCTGTGGTGTGTTCAGAAGAATCAAAAGGCTGCTCGTTAACAGAGCCAGATTTCAGCACAGCTCAAAGGAAAAAAGTCTGAAGCTCATCTGAAGCTTTTTCCTGATGAAGAGGGCAGAGGAAGATAGAACACTGACAATGCAAGGACACTTTTCAGCTTTGGAAGGAAAACAAAGGCAATAGTGCAGTCTTGCTAGGTGCGTTTTGTTTTGTTTGATTTAGCACAGTATGCTTTAAGCCAAAAGTACAAGGCAATATGAAAAGCACGAGAGGGATAGCTAACTTTAACAGGTCTAAAATGTGGATCTAGCTAGGTCATGGGGAAACACAGCCCACCTAATAGCACCCATAACAGAAGTCAGTAAACCCACTGTGAGTCCAATTCTCTTACAGAAGTTACCTGTCGGAAGTTAAACTGGCAGAAATCATCAAGTCTTTCATAGTGCTTACATAGTCCAAGCAAAGGAACTGACAGGCCCAGAAAGTTAACAAATTTCACTTTCTTTTTGAGAGAATCCCCAGGCTGCCAGCATTGCTCTTGATTTTTAGTCAGGAGGGTTTGAGTCCCAGTGCCTTGTCACTGACATAGTTTTAGCTTAGGGGATAGAAAGAGAGTATTTTTGCAGCCTGCCATAGAGCTTCCTTCCATTTTTCCAAGATTATTTCATGCTGGAATAGTGTTGCCTTTGTGCATGCATTTCATGAAAGGGCACTGTAAATGTCAAAAGGCACTTGAAAAAAGCCACAGAAACAATTCAGTGTCAGGAAAGAAAACAAAAAACAAAACAAAAAACAATGGGAACCTTAAGGAGTCAAAAAACTCTGTTTTATTAGAAAAAAAGAATAAAATAAAATAAAATAAAATAAAATAAAATAAAATAAAATAAAATAAAATAATAAAATAATCCAGAAGCAGCTTCCCACCTGGGAAATGCCTGCATATCTTGTTGCCCAAAACTGAGGTGATATACCAGGGGAAGGATGATGGTTTGTCCTCCACTTTCCTTCAAGTATCCAGGGATGACAGTGAGTCACTGTAGGCTAGTCAATGACATATTCTTAGGCTCACTATGTAAGGGTGTTCATGTACAGAAAGAGGTGTTCTTGATGGAGATAAATAGACAATACCATCTGAAGTAGATTAACTTTGGAGGTTGAAGGTAACCTTGCCATTTCTAGCAATGAGGTCAGCTAAACATTAAAATAATTTACCAGAAAAAGAAGGGGGAATGTCTTTGTTTAGGATCTCTCAAATCAGATTAGACGCATTTTAGAAAGATGTTATATTTGGGCTTTTTTTCTAACCCAGTTTGAGAAGAGAAGTTATGTTTCTCATTATTTCAGAATTCAGATTAAATACTCAAAGGAGTATTCCTTCCATGTTTAGATGGGAACCTAGGGTCAACATCAGATCATTTAAGTTTACTTTTAGATACCAGCTTATAATTTTGTCTATGGTCATAGTCAGGAACTGTCCACACAGTGAAGTAATGACTTCTAGCTGATTCTGGACAGAATATAGAGATCAGGACACTCAGGTCAAAACAGACCATGTCTGTTCTCTGTAGTGCTCTTATTCTATTTTTTTGTCAGTGTCTATAACACATTGCCTGGATCCTCTTCTGTTCTACTATTTTCTAATGTCTTCCATTTTCTCTTTGAGTTCTCTTCTTTTGATTCTGCGTACCTGAGAGACTTTACACACAGCTGATTTGTTTAGTTCAAGCCCTCTGTGTTATTTTAAGAAGACAGTTCCTGCCCACTGTTCTTTTATCGAGAGGGAAAGCTTTCTGCTTAAGAGACATTGTTATCTGAGTATGAAGAAAACCAATGTCATGATGTAAGAAAAATCACAAAAGTTTGCAAATGAAGTTGGCTGAAAACTTAAAAAAAAAAAAAAGAGGAAAAAAAAGGAGAAAAACATAGATGTTTTCTTTCCCTTTATGCCCTCCTTCTCTTCTTGTCCTCCCTCCCCTCCTTTCCTCTCTCCATCTTCTTCTTCTTTCCTCCCTTTTTGAATTGTCTGGTGTATAAACATAATATATTATGGACTTTGCTAAAATTGTTCTTGTTCCTTGCTTGACACATAGCAACCTTGCAACAGAGAAGACTGCAAAACCCACAGGAAGCAGAGGGAGTACTGGGACATGCCTTTATGTTTGAGGTTCTGACCTCTATTGTTGTAATATACCATCTGCGAATACCGTTATTTAATGAGCATGCAACTTATGTTTGGGAATGACCTCAGAGGTGAACTCCCATGCAGAGAGTACAGAGGGTCTACTCTCAGGGTGTATCAAGGGTATGAGTGACAAGGTCCGCCCCACTTCTTATAACGGCACAAGAAGCCACTGCTACCTTGGAATCTGCTGAGTTGGCTAAACTACAGATTGAAGTATCAGAAAAGCCAGGCGAGCAAAAGAGGCCTAATTGGACTACCTCCCCAAAGAAAAAGAGGTTTACCAGCACTGCAAGATCTGCTGTGAGCCACCTACAACTGGCTGCAATGGGGAATTCTCCAGAGAACTGCCCACTGAGTCTGGCAGGATGTTTTAACCATGGGCTGAATTTTTGTGAATTAGCATGCAGGTCACTTTTATTCCATTGTCTCATCACTGTGTGAGCTCAGTCTGGGGAAGGGAATAAAAAATCCAGCTTCTTAAGCAAGAGAGAACCAAACAGAGAAACCTAGGGCCTGTTGGTCTACAGAAGGCACTATTTCTACTGCACCTCTTTTCTTAAATTACATCTATCCTCCCATTTGCATCCACAGAAAAGAAGGACTCCTGGAGTAAAACCAAGAAGTGCTAGGTGGCCTATGCTCATGCTACTGAGGGCTAGCTCCAGCTGGAGTGGGCTGGCTTCAGTCACACTGCATAGCACCCATCTCTACCCATTCCACCTCTTGTTGGACTGTGTCGCCAGGTGACCACAACAAAGCATTTTATAAAAGACCCCCATTGCACTTTGTTGGTCACTCCCATGACGAGGCACTACCCACCCCTACTGTGACTACTTCTAGAGCTTATGGCAGCTCTGAATTTGCTGTTTGGACCAGGTAGATTCTCCTGTGTGGCTTCCTCTATGACCTGGTCAAAAGCTTCTGCTCAGTGCAGCATATTAGGTGACAGAAGAATTCGTCTGTACAAATGGACAAAGGCTGCCATCAGAAACAAGGGATGACAAGCCAGATCACCTAAATTTGAAATTAGATGGCATACAGCCTCTGTCCCAACCCACACCGGTCCCTGCAATGCAGAAAAGGAACCAAGGGGTCAGGGGTCCAGATTTGTGTACTTTACTTTTGGGTCTGATGGTTAAAATTGTCTTGTTCTCCCACCCCAGCACAGTCTCTGTAGCTACAGGAATATCACAGTCTGATATGCATGCTGGGACCCAGTCACTCTCTGCAGAGAAGATTCCCTGGCAGATGGACTTGTTTTCCTGCAATGGGAGGGGAAGCAGCGGGATCAATTTGTAAGCATAAACAGCCTCTTGAAATGCATGGAGGGCAACGTCCAGATATGGGCTGAAATCTTGTAATTTACTTTCTCAAGACATGCAGTTGGGCAGGATTTGAGACCAAGAAAAGAAACTTAGCCTGAGGAACGAGGATCACACAACCCACACACTGCTTTATTCTGTACAGGTAGCCTGCAAAAATGGACTTTTACAAATGTTCCCAAATGTCATCTCTTATTAATAAGCTGGACAGTAACTCCATCTCCCGACATTCGCCTGGGTTTATCAGCATAGAATATCCTGGCTCAGAGCTGATAATTCTGTGATGAGATGAGGTAAAAGAATGCAAGGTGAATCTGAAGGAGGGATAATTTGGGGGGACAAAACTATAATCCCCTTTGTTTGTGTATTTCTCAGATCTGAATTTCACATGTGAATAATTTATGTCAATACAAGGAGGCAACTACAGAAAGGAAGAAATAAATAATTTACAGTAATAAACAAAGATCAGTGCACGTCTCAAATATCCTTCCTCATGCACACAGCCACAGAATATATTTATTCAAAACCAATTCATGGCCTGGTACAGATTCTTATTTGTCACGCTGAGTATTTTTTTTCCCCATACAAGTTGTAACAAAAATCTGTTTGGTGGGGAGTTGTTGCTTATACACAGCACATGCTAAACATTATATTTTAAACCATAAAATCATAGAATGGCTTGGGTTGGAAGGGATGTTAAAGATTATCTAGTCCCAAGCCCCCTGCCATAGGCAGGGATGCCATCCACACATACAGAAAAGAATCTCCAGTCTGGAGACCTGAACTTTGTGGTTATCCCAAAGACACACATGTAGCTTTTTACTCTGGAGAAATCCTGTTATAAAAATGTTTTGGGTGTGTTTAAATAGAAATGTGCAATGCTATTCTGTAGTATATCTTTAGCCAGAAGAGCTAGAGAGCCATTAGGGCTGGTAACAGAGCAATGTCTCACCTGTAGACTTCTTTCCAGATGAATTTCCTAGCACTCTTTGATAGAATTGTCACTTCAGCTGCAAAGTGCAATTTTTGTCTGTGGGTTTTGCTCTGTTTATTATTATTCTTATTATTACTATTATTATTATTGTTATTATTATTATTTTCTCTCTTCTCTCTCCGTGATGGAAAAAGACACATTTTTCTCTGTCTAAAATTAGTGTATTTTCTCTGTTTCCTTCTTCTCTCCCTGCTTAAAATCTGTATTCTTAAATTAGGACTGGCATGATCTAATTAAGACAGACATAAGAGAGAGAGAATGCTCCAGAGGAAGGCTAGAGTAGGAGTAACAGGAGGAGAATTGTGATTTTTTTTTTATGCCTGTTCAGGCATAATCTTAAAGACATGAAGCAACACACATGCCTACTCAAACAAGTTGTTAGCAAACTAATCGTGCATTACAAGACAGCAAAGCCACACTGTGCTCATTATACACTGTTTAAAGATGGTTTTAGTGCAGTCAGAAGGCAAATCAAACATGCATAGACATAAGGTTGAATGGGGAAGATTGCCTTTTTCTTTTTAAGAGGCATAGCATTTGCTTTAACATAAGTATGTCTTTATGAAAGACTGGAATACTGAGTTTGAACTGCCAACCTGCACAGCTTGAAGGGGCTTTTCAATACTAGACTCCTTTCCTCAGTTCTCTAGAAGAGAACAGAAAGAAGAACTTTCTCAAGTAATGTGTTCTTGTGCCTAGACAAACTGGCAGGTAACAAATAGCTAGAGGTGGATGGCCATACTCTTAATGGATAGTTGGAAAAAAAAATACAACTTTAAGGTGGATAGAAGTTGGAGACAGTTTGGACAGCATATCCAATCAGAAGTTCCATCATAATTAAACATAGACTCAATGTGTATGAGAAGTGGAGGGCTAGATGGGGTATATATGTGGTTACATCACATGCATGAGCATTCATGATAAGAGGCTGAAAGACTGGTCTTTCAAGTCAGAAGATGCTTCTATTCTAATATTAATAGCCTACAAATATGAAAGACTCAAACAAATTTATCTATGAACTGTGGACTTAACATCTGGACTTTGTGATACAGCTAGTCTGCTCATTTCAGCGGGATAAAAGGGATTTTGCAGCTTTGCAGGACCTTGTACTAAAACTACGTACAAAACAATACTTCAGCCATAAGAAGGTTTAGAATTTCTTTAAAAAAAATGTTAAATTTATCATAGCTGTTTTGCAAGCATTTGATAAGTGAGATCTAGTCTTTGCCATTCCAGGTAGCATTGTGTTGCTACACAAGGATGTTCATAATCAAAGAGCTCAGTTTTATTGTATTACATTTAGTCAAAAAACAACTAGAAATTTCACTGCAAAATGTGTCTCTCTTAGATATCTTTCTATATATTCTTTGCTGTAAATGTGCTGTATTTCTAGTACACCCAGTGGAGACTACAATGTTCCCAGTAAGTCTTCCGGTAAACTGCTTGATGAAGTGAAATTTGTACCTGTAAATGTAGGCATCTAGTACTCTTTTACAAACTTCAGGACATGAAAATGTTTATTAAAAAAAAAAAAAAAAAGACTTTACACTATCCAAATATCCATAACCCCACAACACTGGAATATGTGGGATGTCTGTTTCATAAGGGGCTTCATGCAGATCTGCATGCTTAGAAAGTCATTGGCATTCCAGCTTTTTTATATGCCATGTACATAATACATACAACAGTGTCTTGTCTATCTTATGCTGTGTTTTATTCCATCTGTAAATGCACTGCCAGTCAGGCCATGACCACAACTGGTTTCAACAGACCTTGTCAAAACAGTAAGATGTGGGATGAAATGGAGATAGAATTGCTGGGGGGCAGAAGGTTGAGCAGGACTATGTCCATACTGCTTTAGCGTCCCTTCACAGACATCTCTTGCTTCCTCAGCTCATCACCTAGCCATGTAAAATTACTCCTTAAGTGTCTTTGACTGATTTCTCATGTCTCTTGCAGGGGCATGATGAAAATGTAATACCAGGTGTCTGGCATCCTTTCTTGTATATGCAACTCTACTTTTCAGACCTGCCTTGTAGGAACAACTCCTTTCTGTTTACACAGAATGGGCTTTTTGTACAGGAGGAGGGATGTTGTGGTAGCTTTCATGACCAGTGAAAGGGGTCTAACAGCACCTGTGACGAAGAGCCAAGAGAGAAGCAAAGGAGTCTGTGTTTTCTCGGCCTGTGCTTTTGCAGCCTGTCCTGTGCTTATCTCCCTGAGGAAGCTATAAGTGAGCTGAATTGTTTCATGTGGAGATATGGCCATCCACCCTGCTTCCAGCACCATAAAAAGAAAATTGAGATGCTTGCCCAGTCCTGAAAAAAAACTGAAAGTAAACATGGATGCCAACATTAGACACAATATATGGAAGCCTGCACAATGGACTGGCCTAAAGTGCTGCGTGTGTGGCTTTCAGTTTTACCTCGTGTCCCTTAGTGTTGGGAAGTGCTTATGGTTTCACAGACTGTGTTGCCAGTAGAAGTAGTCTGTACACAAAAAACTGGACTTGCACTCACCGTCTCTCCTCCATTGAGCTGCATTCTTCAATCTTTGTCATTGTCACTGTGCATTGAACAGAGGACTACTGAAGTGCTTAAAGTACTATTATATCTCCTCAAATAAGCAGGAGAAACACTTCAGCACTTCATGTATTATCTGCTCCCAGATAACATGAGGAAAACCATTTCATAGCAGCCTCCAGGGACCAGGGAGGGTTCTTTATTACAGGCCTGATAAGGGCACTGCTTGTCCACCTGATTCCCAGCCTTCAGCATAAACCTGCTAGTGAGACCAATCACCCCTCTGCTGCAATACTGCTGCACTGCGCAGCCCCTCATGATTGACGGTGGATATCTTACCTGTCAGTACAAATGTTCTGAGAGACCACATGATTGATGTCCGTGGCCTAAAAAGATTCAGTGCGTTTGTTTTGTCCATTACATCGTTATCTTTCAGAAGCTCCCATCAGATAAAAATTTCAGTCAGAAAACAGGATATGTCCTGTTTTCTCCCTTTCCCTTCACCCAGATGAGTTTTTAGCATAACAATCTGACAAAATTGCATTAAAAAAAAAAAAAAGGAAGGAAGAAATAAAAAAGTAGACATATTTTTAAACTTTCTGCCTCCTTTAGGTTTAGCTTTAGCTTAAGAGACCCAAGCTGCTTTTCAGTCCCCTCCTTGCTAGCAGATACCCATAAGGCTTTCTCTACAGGTCACATTATAGGCAACTGTGCAGTGTGAGAAAATCAGGAAGGCATTGTCATTGTGGTTATCAATGCTCCTAGAAGTCCCATACAATATTAGAGCTCAACAATATACAAATACGTGGTAAGACTCTTTCCTCAAAGGACTTGGCCCATCATGCATATGATCCCTGCAATAAAAACCTCACCTGCGTCATTTGCACCAGGCTCCTGGAGTCTGTCTGCGATGCATGGTTGAGAGTCCAGCTATGAATTTATTTTGTACTGATGATCTCCAAGATTGCCAAGGCCTAGACAAAAGTGTACTGGCAGCTCACCCACTCTGAACATGCACATCTCCAGTTCTCTATCCTCAATCCAGACAGCAGGCTCAGGCCCAGCAGGCAATGTTCCCAGTCTCAGATATCTTCATATTGGTCACACAATATGTTCAGCAAAGCCCACTTTCTATCCCTATCCTTCATTCTTTTCTCTTTGCAGAGGGTGCTGCCCAAATCCCTCCAGCTAAAGCTCTTCACCTTTGCAGAAACAAGAGCATCTGCTCAAGCACCCACTTGGTACTAGCAGAAGGCTCCACCATTCTCAAACCAGTTGTCCTGTGTCAGTTCAGGCTGGAGGGGTGGTTTGCGGCATGCCCCAGAAATGAAAAGCACCATCTTCTAGGTACACTCCATGCAGCATTATTCAGTCCACCTTTTGGGATGGCAAGAGATGGAAGAGGATCCTGGTTTATTCTGTCTAACGTGGTATTACCTGTTCTAGTAATTTGATGGGGAACCACTGTTCAGGAGCATGAGCTTAAATAGTTTTCACTGAAGCAGAGTACTGCCATGTAGTACTGACTTCTGTTTATTTTTATTCTGTTTATTATGTACAGAAGTACAAGACTTCCATTTATTTCCAACAAGGTAAGGTGGTAGAAAAACATGTCAAAATAATATTCTATTGAAAAGGCTGAAAAAGATATGTATTTAATTTCCAGATTACAAAAGTGCACTTGATACTGTGGACTATTACATGGTAAATTTTGGTTTCTAAAAATCCAGGCATTATATTTTTTAGACATCTATCAAACTATGTTTCAAAGATACTTTTAATGACAGATGAGTTAAATGGTACAAGAAACTTAGCATGATATGGGATCCTTGACATAAATGTTTCATAAAGATGTCATGCATATTCACTACAGCAAACATTTGTCCCAAACAGGAATGAAGGTAGAAGGTGTCTCTGCAGTTGTAGAAGATTGTCATTCCATCCCAGAAACACACACAAATGAAGAAAAAAAAAAAAATGTACTTCTCCCCATTCTGGAAAGGAGGACAGTATGAAACACTTAGCTTGAGGCAAAAGGGACCTATAAACCAAGCAGCTACAGCAAATGTAATAACAAATGTAGCTAATGGTAGTGGCAGCTGTTATGCAGATGTCTTGGGAGAATCCCAGGCCTCAGTGAGCATACAGGGTGCCATGAAGGCATCTGAGCTTCTGTGGTTAGTGTGGTCAAAAAGTCCTACTATATTACTTTACTGCTTGATTGACAGCTAGGTTTGGTTGGAAGAGTATGTTTCAGCAAGCCATACATTTTGAACAGATGATGGAACAATTTACTTGGGTCTTTAATTTGAAGCAGTCTGATGCATCAGACTTGGTTAGTTTCTCTGGCTGTGGGTGATCACTGAGCAATGTGTTCTCTGGAGACCAGGAAGCTCATTAGCTCATTCACACAGCACCAGTCCCCTGATTATCCAGTCCCTCCTAAAAACAGAAGACAAAAAGAAAAAAAAAAAAAAGAAGAAAAAAAAAAGGAAAACAAGTGCTTAACAAACACAACAAAATGGGTGTCTCTTTCTGTGCTAGCCACCTGAGTGTGGTGGGAGTACACACAGACGGGGGGAATAATTTGTTTGGAGAGTGCACTGGAAAAACTCAGCAGCAACAAAAGGAGGAAACGACTGAAATGAATCTGCATATTCTGCCTGCTGCCATTTCAAATGCTTCTTTCTTCATGGGGAAAAGGGAGGCTATGCAGAGCCCTCCATGCTGAGATGCGAAATGAATTTTTCCTTATGAAGTCTGAGGGGGAAATGAGGTTGCCACTGACTCCCATCCTCAGCTATTGGAGTGTAATTGTGCCCAGGGCCAGGCAGCTGCTGCCTCCTGCACCTAAATGGAAAGGCAGTGGTGCTTGTAGTTTTAAGGAGGATTTTGACTGAAGCAAAATAAAGCAGTGGCAAAACATACAAACAGAGATAAATGACAAAACTCTTGATTCTCTCTTACTGTTGGAAGGACAAAGAAAAGCTCGAAGATAACACTCATGGCTGAATCATGCTAAGAAAAGATTTCATGGGGCAGAAGGAGACGGGGTCAGCTGGTGACAGGAAGGTTAAAAAATAATAAAGTCAACAAACCAGGCGCTAATTACTAATTACTAAAAAAAAAGAAAGGGAAGGGAAAGGCTCATGTCCCATTTCTTCTCCTTTGTGTAATCCATGGGGACTACCTGTCCCTTTCTTCCCATTTGAGGTTTGCCCATGTAGTGCCATGGGGATACAATGCTTGCCCCTTAGTGAGCAGGATAGCAGTCCCATTGAACAAATATCCATCCCTAAAAGTGCCACACAGTCCAGTAATACTCTGTTTAAACTACTCTTAGAAAATACATGAATTTCTCTGCTGTGTCACGCCATGCCATGTGTCCGTGTTGCAGAGGCTTTGAGGAACCCTCTGGGAATGTGGTAGTTGTGTCTGGTCCAATGTTTTCTTCATTGTGTGTCTCATCTGTCACTCCTGGTTCATCTGCTTCTTACCCAAGACTGAGACTCTGCCCTATCCTGCTCACTCCAGTTCTTCAGTAATACAAGTAGTGAAGTGCCTCTGAGGCCATGGCAAATACTTTTATAACACTGACTCCTAAACCAAGAGTGTCCTGAGCTACCAGGATCTGTGTGACAAAATGCTATGGAGATCTTCATGATATGGTACAGTAAGCAGATAATCAAATTTCTGCTTGACCTTGCATCACCTCCCGGTGTCACTGAAGTTGACAAGACCATGACTAAGGAAGTATCCCTATGTATCAACAGCACAAGAATGGCCAACAAGAATAAACTTGCAAAAATTTACAAGACGACTTTCATATATCCAACACAACATTTCTGTGGGTAGCTTCTGCTGTAATGGATGGACAGGGGAGTAATTTGCCAGTTTTCAGGTGCCACTTTTTGTTGTGGAATGTTACTGGTGGGAAGTCTCAGCAGAGGTGTACAAGCACTGATGAAAGCATAGGACTCAGTGACTGGTGAAGGTTGGACAGGTACTGGTATGTTTGTTTGCACTCAGGAGTGGAAATCATGGAGTGGTTTCATTTCGTGTCCGTGTAGCCATTGGAGTTGCTGGTATTTAGTAGCACCATCTCAGTTTCTCTCTTGGCAGCAGGGAAGTGTGTTAGCAGGTGAAAGAACCTTCATGTAAGAGAGCACATAGGAAAGTGGCATCTGTTATGGATTGATAAAAAGTAAATTAAGAATTGTTTAATGTTTGCGGGTATAAAAGTCAAACTGCACAACTTTTTCTTGTCTTGAATAACAGCATTGTTGAATAAGGAGTCAGGCTTTTTGTTGATGCTGTTTAATAAGGTAATCATAATGCAAACTGTTTAGTAAAAATTTTAAATAAAATATGAATACCTACTAGCAAAGTGCGCTGCCCTCATAATTACAGAAATTGGCTTACTGGCACATAAGTATGTTGCACCAGGAGTATTGCTTTTTTTTTTTTTTTTTTTTTTTTTTAAATGCCAGAATCTCAGCCATCCAAAAAGAGAGACAAATTCCTCTTTTATCAGGGATCCGAGGACAAAAGGATTTCTCATATGTTTCCCTTTAACGCATGACATTCATACACTTGCCCCGAGCAGGGAAGCTGGCAGTCTGATCACCACTAAAACATCTAAGAATAGAGAGGTTTTAACCACACTGAGTTAAGTGGACCCTTTTCCATTCTCTGTGGTTTGTGCTTCTCCCTAACGAAGTGGCAGGTGATGTGGCTTGAGAAGACATTGTCCAATATCAGCTAAAGCACCTGAGATCAGCTGGGAGCATCTGAAAGTAGAATAATAAATAAATAAATAGATGTTCTTGTTAGTTCTTGCATATTATATGATAACACTGTAGACCAGTAGACTGAAAGAAATAGTGAGGTAGATTTCGGATAGATAAATTATTATAAAAACGACTTGTCCTAAATATTAACATCTCTAGAAGTCCCTACACCTATGAAAAAAAAAGAATATGTGTAAGTTGTTCTGGTAATCTTTGTATACAAGATTATTCCTTTACCAGGATTTCTGTACTAAAAAAAAAAAAAAAAAAAAAAAAAAAAAAAAAAGAGAGAGAGAGAGAGGTTGGTCCACATAGCATTTTCAGACAAAAGCATCCTGGTCACCAGACTGTCTTCCTGCATTATTTGCTTTTGCATGCTGGTATTAGAGAAGTGTGCCTTGAACTGATATTTCTTCTACCCAGCAAAATAGGGAAAACTTCAGGTCATAGAAAATAGAAATATAACCCATTCCTTTGACTGCCACTATAATCTACTATATCTCTAGCAGCACCTTGGATCCTTCTCATAGGTTATTGGATTTTAAAAAATAATAAAAAAAATAAAAAGAATTTAGTTTGGTCTAACGAACATGCAGCAACCTTGCAATGGAATTGCTTCTTGCAACCCAGGAAGGAGAAAAATGAAGTGTTTGGGAGGAGGGAGGGGAGAAGGCAACAGCTTACATATAAACCTACTTGGATATGAACTTTTGGGTCTGAATCCATTGCAAGAGTCTAAGCAGATGCAGCTGTTTGGGGGAATTTTTCCTACAGATACAGCAGTATCTGACTTTCCCTTCTGCTTGAATTCTCCATGTCAACATCCTCCAGCCATGCTGAACACACCGGTCTTTTTGCTGGTGCATTGGCTTTCCAAATCCCTGCCATGACATTTATGGAAGAAACTCCCACAGCTCCCATGTCATTTCTTTATTTGCTTTCTGTGACCTTTTCCCAGTCCATCTCCTTTTCCTCTGTTCCTATTTTTCTCTCCAAATAGCACTGGTCATCTCTCTGCACTTAATTATGTTCAAACCACGGTTGTTGTGAAAGCTTTTTCCCCTCGTATCTCCCACCATCTGGAACAGAGTCTTTTTTTCTGTTGTTTCTTTCTGCCTCACTGCCTCTCCATCTACTTTCAAATCTCATCTGAAAACATCTCTGCTCCCATGCCTGTGCCTCTTAATTTCTCTCTCCCTCTACTATTATGTATTATTTAACTTTGATAAGTACCTTGGGATGCCATTTGTATGAAACAAATCCTACTAAATAAAGCTGTATTCGACTGTCAGCCGAGCTTACCCAAACTATTTGCTTTCCCGCTTGATCTTTGGTGAACAGTTGACTCCCTCTGTGCTGATGAAGAACAGATTATGCTGATGGCCACTCAGCAGTTGGGAAGATGAGGGACGTGGTGCTGTCCTGCAGATCTGTGAGTAACAGAGAGGCTGCTCTGGGACAGAGCCCTTCAGGCAGAGGGCACCTCACCAAGAGGAGCAGGAGGAGCCCCCGGGAAACCTGGGGGATGGCAAGGGGGCAATGCAAAGCGCTAAGAAATTGCAAGGCGTATTAACCACCAAGGGTCATTGGTGAGCTCTGCTTTTATCAGATGTCATGTACAAGTGTAAATACCTGAGGCAGACACCTGACCCGAGGTACATATCTGAGGCATGAAGGGCTGCAACAAAACTATCGAAGCAATGGCACAAACAGGCTTGGGAGAAGCCAGATGAGGGTAAAGAGCAAAGCTGTAATCCTCTCAGCTCTGAAGTGCAGAGTCAGGAGAGGTGCATAGAGAGCAGCTCTACAGCTACATGCAGGAGGGGTGAATTGTTTACTCCTGTTTGTTGGCTCTACCCAACAAGCTGCTTTCCTTTAGCTGTGAACTGTAAAAATATATATTTAAAAAAAAAAGATAAAAAATATTTAAAAAAAATGAACAAATAACAAAAATGTGTTTGGGGTTTTCTGGCACTTAGTGAAACAGATACCATTTATCAGTAAGCATTTTATTTTCATAACAGTTCTGGATTTTGAAGCAATCCCTCCTGCATCTTTTATACTCTCTGCCCGCTTTCTGAAAGACTGGGGGGTTCTTATCACAGTAACATAGAAATTCTCAGTGCTGAACTTGCCTGAACCTCTCTGACCACTTTAGTAAGCCAGTCCCCAAACAAGGCAGAAGTATTGTGGCTGACACACATCATCCCCTCCATCATGGGAAACTAGCAACAGAAGGAGCAGAATCAGTTTGGCTTAAACCTACATCTCCACCAGAATCTCGTGCTGAAGGGTAACACACATCTTATCAGGGGAGACAACAGTGCCATATAGCTTAGTGATTTATTCAAAAATAGTCTCTACCCAGAGGATCTGCAGAGCAAGTAACACCGATAAACTGATTAGAAACTAATTCTGGATAATAATCACTCTTTTGAGAAAATAATAAACTTGTTCCTGAAAAAATGAAAAGTAAAGGAAGCTAAATTTATTGAATAAATAATTTGCTATGAATTATTCACTCAGCTTTAGTGCTTATAGCTATTACATTAAAATATTCCCCTATTTAGCATATAATGCAAACTAATAACAATTAAAGTCAGCAGCGGCAGAATGCTCTTAGTGAGCCACACTGCAGACTGCTATGCAGCTTAGCCACAGTGAAATGGCCATTTATTAATCGGCCAACATATGTGGCCTAATTGGCTATTTACAGCCATTAGCCAATCCAAGTGCAGGGATTTACATATAAACAGTGCAGTTACTTTTAACTATTGTGAAAAATCTGTTTATTCTGGACTCGCAGACTGGCCGTGACAACCAGACCTTCCACTACTTAACTGTAATTCTCCCAAGCAGACACACAGAATTAACCCTCACATCCATTAAAAGCAGCTGTGAAATTCCTCTTGATTTGAGAAAATTCAACACTTTACCTAAAGTTTCACACCGCTCTTAGGTGATACTATATGGTTTGACCAAAATGGGCCAAGAGATGGATGAAATTTAGGCCTTTTAGTCAGTGCTTTGACCTATTTCTATTGAACCTGTACAGTAGCTCTGAGTCCTTTCAATATTAATTCTCTTCAGCTAGCTTTAAAACTCATTAAAATCAGTCCTGCACTGGGCAGTCAAATAGGCATCAGCCTCATCACCCCTTCTTGTGTCCATGTAGGGACAGACAAAGTGAGCTGAGATGATGGCTGACCTCTTTAAATCCTATTCTGTCAGATAAAAAAAAATATTGTTGCAACTTGTGCAGAGGTGAGGGCAAAACACTTCCTAAATAAAACTGATGTGTAGATGCCAAAGGTAACCCGATTCCATCTTTTTTGCTCCAGTGTCTGGATACGGTGTGAGAGAGAGAGCAGAGCCCTGATGCATCTTTGTATATTTACTCTGGCGTTCCCTGTTTAGCTCGGATTTGCCACATCCACTAAAAACACCAAGGCTAAAGGAATTTATTTCCTGCAAAAACGTCAGCCTTTCAGGTTCCAAGTTTATTTAGCTCAAGATGTGGTAATTACCAGCTCATAAACAGGAAGTATACCCTCTGGTACTAATCTACTTAATAGAAGTTTATTGGATAACATTGACCATAAGGATAACTAAAGCAGATATACGGCCCCATTAAACGAGGTTTAGTCTTCAACATCCACAAGTCTATCTAGCAGTTTTAGTGTAAGTTTTATCCCCCCTCTTCAGTACTTTACAGCCTTTTGTCCTTTCCTGCCTCTTCTCCAGGTCCTGGTACTTGCTGTGGTGATGTTACAACAACACTTCAGCTATCTAAAAATACAGCACTAATAAAAGTGCCGTGAATAAAGGGAACATAAGTTCTCACTTCATCATTCCGGCTTCTTGCCTTGATCTATCTAACCACTTCACATTTCCCTCGCTGGGTACTCTTTTGCTTAGCAACCACCCCTCTCTTCAGAAGCAAGTGGAAAAAAAAATACTTTCCTTGTTGATAGGCACACAAAAAAATGTTATAATAGCCAATTTGGACCACCTAATCTTAAAAAGAGCACAAAGCAGTGACTAGAGGAATAGACCTTGGACACAAAGATCAGCTCCTTATTCTCATAGGCTTTGTGTGAAATCACAGTAGCTAAGTGCCTAAACACATTACAGCCTTAGTTTCTTTTCGCCTCAGTTCCTCAGTTTTAAAACAGAAATAATTTTCCCACAACCATAAGTGGATTATGAGCATAAATATATGGAAATCGTGAGACTTTCAGATGACACTGTTTAGAGACTCAAGAAATTGCTATAGGTGATTTATTATCCTGTTGTTGTTTTTGTTTGTTTGTTTGTTTGTTTTTCAGTGGCTATTATCACGTTCTTCAAGCATGATACATAAGAGGGAAATAAATATTTTTTTCTATGAGAGCTTCATCTTAATTTTTGTTGTTGCTTCACAACCTGAAATATAAATTCATATCCCTTACTGTGTTCTCTCTGTTGTACCTGGACATTTTTCTAAGTCATACAGGTAACCTGTCTTTAATTTAATCATTTTTCATTAATATCCTGTAGCAGTGAGTTCTGCCACTCTTTTTTTCTGTTTTGCAGTGGTAAATGTTTTGCTTTCCAAATTTGCAAACTATCTTTTTATCTTTGTATACAAACCTGCCTTTGTAACTTGTTTAATTGGCATCTTGGTATTTTGTTTAATTTAGTCCAACCTACTTAGTGAAGACAACCTTTCCTTTGTTTAAAATTATGTTTGCTTAGCTAATTTTATTTACAAATCCAACCTTACTGCAAGTTTTGAGCAAAGCTCTATTTCTGTTTTCTTTACTCCGAGGAGTCCCAGTCTACCACTTGCACATAAATGCCATTCATTTTTGAGACAAGTAGTATCTCAGGTCTCAACACATCATTTTAGACAGAGCTACTAGAACTAAACCACATCCAGAGGGGATACACCATTTGTGCATATAGCACTGTAATAGCTCCAGTAATATTTTCTAACCCATATGTCACACTCCCTAATGTCTAGGTTGGCTTTTATAAATCACTGATCTGTGGGGAAAATAATTCTTCACTGCATCATCTACACTGATGTTGAAATGCTGGCAGTTAGGTGGTTCTAGTTTATTTATCCAGGAGCCTCTTCTGATTGTCTGTGGATTTGCTGGCTCTCATGCTGTGTGAGCACACTCACCCCTCCCTGCAGCCCCTAAAGGCAGCAGGGCAGGATGAACAGGAGATCCTTGCTCAGCGTGCACATGTGCTCTTCTCCCCCTCTCCTGAATTATGGTGAGAGGCAGTCACTGCTGGAGATTGTCAGCTGCAGCTTTTTTTGAGCAACAAAATCTGCTAATTGCATTGTTTGCACTAGACCACCAAAGTAAAAAAAAAAAAAAAAAAAAGCCAACAACACAAAGCTGAGCTCTTTCTCAAAAGGAGCATTAAGAGGCAAAAAAAAAGGAGTTCATTAAAGCAAAGTAATATCCTAAATAAAGCTAATGCACTCTCTCCTGTTCCAATGAGCTTCATGAATAATGGATAAACAAAGCTTCATCTGCTTTAATTAATCTGGTTTCAAAATTAATTTGACCAACACAGAATTAGCAGTCAATTTAAAGCGTTGGTTGCTCAACAGGTTCAGGATATACAAAGAGACTGGGTTAGCAGAAAGTGCTGCAAACAGCAAAGGGCAATATTTTATTCCCTAAAGTAAAAGGCTTGGTTAATTAACAAACAGCTAAGGTACAGGATGCATTTTTCTTGCCAAAGACTAGTTTTACTCTGATGTTTCATTGGAAATTTAGGCTCTTTGGACCAGATCTTCTTGCTTGTTCCAAAAAAATCCTGAATTTCTTTTAATAGACATTTGTCCTCTTCTGGAGAGTCCTGCATTGATGCAGAATTGATACTGCTGCCTTTTTTTACAGCAGTCCCTTCTTCTGAAGTACAGAGGTGGTTCAGTGAGCAAAGCATTGCATAGCTGCTGTGTGGCAGATGCCCTTACTTGGTGTAGGTTGTCCCTCTATGTGACAGGCTTGCTGACACACTGAAGCCACTGCTAGCCTCCTCTGTTTTAAAATATTTGTGAAACCTTCTTTCTCTGTCATTAGGAAATGGAAATGAAAAGCACTCCTGTGGCTTTGATCATCTTTGGAGCTCTCCTTAATCTTTATCCTGCTCAGCAAAACTCTGGTGACTGTCCTCCCCAGCAGCCAAGGGATCCTTTGGTACAAAGGTGGCTCAGCTCTTTCCCCTGGCCATGTTCCCAACACGGATGATTTAGGCAGACTGAAGATCACATAACTTATTAATTGGGTTTAAATGATTTCCCATTCAAGTTAGACACATCGTTTTCGTCTAAATTAGCTTTGTACCACAGCACAGGCATAAGTCTGTTTTCATGAACTAAAAGATCCAGTAGTTATATTGGTTAGGGCTCACTGATACTGAGGAGGAAATCTACCTAAAGCATAAAGAGCATTGTATCAGTGCTTAAAAGCTTCACAGATTTTTAAAGTTTGCACCAAGACTGGGTTCTCAGCCAGTATAAATCAGTGTACTTTCCCTGACTTCACTGGCCTTGTGCTGATATGTAGGGTTATTCTTTAGCAGTCAGAAAAAAAAATGTTTCTGTTTGTGCCATGCTCCAATTACCGGGTATGCCGCTTTGTATGGGTTTTGCCTTGTAATTGTATACGGTGAAACTGTTGTTATTTGGGCCATTGCTATATAGTGTCCTTGAGAAAAAGGGACTGATTGCATCCTTTAAATTCCTTCATGCAGTTGATCTCAATCTTTGGTGATAAAGTCTGGAGAAGAGATGAAATTCAGAGAAATGAATTGCTTTAGATTATTTTTGTCCTAAGTAAGCACACAGGAATGACTTGCTCTTGCAGATGTAGAAGAAACACTTGAAACTGATGAACCCTTGTTTACCTTGATGCTTTTGGGAGAGGATTTAAATAAGTGAGATTTGTACAATAACATTATACTAAGGCTGGCAGACTACAATACTAAGACTGCATTTCTTCAAAATCATTTTTCTACAACTGCATATGCTTCTTTCATAAGAAAATAGAAATGAAAATTTTCAATTTTTCAGAGTAATTGTCACAAAGCATTAGCATCCTCCAGAGACTGGACAAAGCAATATATTTGCACTAAAATAAACACATAAACTGTTTCTGACTGGTTTGTCCCAAGTAATTTGGGCAAGGGATACTGGGAAAGAAGTTTGAAAGAAGTTAAAATTGCTCTGAAATAGACTGAGTTTGTGCCTCCTCTAAGTCACCTGAAATTTAGAGAGGCAATCTCAAAGCTGTTTGAGCACCTCTTCTAAACATGTCCTCAAAATGGCGAAAAAAGAAACTGCTTGGAGGGTGCCTTCCTTTAAAGCTGTATCAACTCATTCCCATTTCCAAAAAAGAGACAGAGCCTACAGCTGTTGTTCCTGTTGCAGCACTCCTTGGAGTTCCCACTGAGCTCCAAGGTCCCATGCAAACATGTTCTTAACTTAGGGGACCCCAGTGACAACTGTCCAGTTTACTATTCATGCTCTCTGATATAGCTGAGGAAGTGCCACCTGAAGAACACTTCTTAGTTATCTTGGCACCTTTTAGGACTGAGCAAGGAGGATCTCCAGGAAAACAGCTATGTTTTCCTTTAATCTTTTGGGAAATGTGGCTTTGTGTTGTTTTCTTGCATGTGAGCCTTCTTGTGTCTTGTGCAGCAGGAGATAGCTGTGCAGAACAAAGCAACAGCATTGCAATCTGAAGATTTCTCTAACTCCAGTGGCCCTCAAAAGTCCCCCTGTAATGGTCAACACCTTAAGCCCTTGTGCCATTTAAGTCAGCTGAGGAGGCTTGAACCATTGTCTCATAGATATGTAGGCTGCACTTGTAGTAAGGCTTAGGTGAAAACAGATCATGAAGAAAAATAAATCACCTTCCAGAGTCCTTGCCCTTGATGAAAACTTCCTAACTATATTTGAAGCAGCACCCAAGCCCTGGTTAGGATTGCTGGCTGAAACAAGCAGCAAAAGGACTGATGGAGAATGATTAACATGTGCAAAAGGACAATGCTTAGGAGATCAATCTCCTTAGTGATTTACTGTTG
This sequence comes from Cygnus atratus, assembly GCF_013377495.2. Taxonomy (NCBI): domain Eukaryota; kingdom Metazoa; phylum Chordata; class Aves; order Anseriformes; family Anatidae; genus Cygnus; species Cygnus atratus. The sequence goes on along the minus strand of NC_066362.1, from coordinate 56,247,207 downwards.
CCATCAGAAAGATGGGGTTGCTAGGGAAAGGAAAGTTTATGGCCTCTCCTGCATAGATTTATGGAGCAGAAGAGGCTGTCCATTTCAGATGTGTTCTTCTTGGAACCAACACACAAACACACAGAGTTTTTCTTGGAGGAGAAATGGTTCTCCATGTCATGTTATGTTTGCTTGTTGATGTATGTGCTTACAGCCTGTCCCTACAGATTTTCACCCGGAGAGAGGGGCCCTGTCTGCATAACTATGTCTTGGAGGCAAGGAGCAGATTGCAAAGGAAGGTGAAGTCGAGAATGACCTCTTTTCTAGCCATTAAACAGTGTGTGGGGACAGCTAGCTCCTCGTAAGCGTAAATTAAAAGGGCTCCTCTGCCATCCTGCAGCAATCAGAGTGCCCTTGCAATAGCCAGTGACTGGCAATACACAGGGCAACTGTACTCCACACGCCTTGCATCAAATAATGAACAACTGCATACTTGTTATCCCAGCTCTGTCCCACCAAAACATCACACTTCCCTGGAGCAGAACTAGCATAGCAAGTAAAGCAGCATGAATAAGTGCTTAGAAGGGCTATTCTGCAATTATGAGCTTATGCAAAACATCCTTCAGCCTTGCCTAGGAAGTGTCCAAGATACTCAGGATAGCAATCAGACAGGACTGGACCCTACTTGGCAGAGCATCATCCATGTCTGCTCCTTAGTAGGAGAAAGTAATGGTACATCTTAAGGACTCAGCTGGTGTTTGCTAATGGTCTCACCAGGCAGAGTTTAAAGCAATCTTCATGGTGTGATCAATCTATCACTGTTTAATGACGCAGGTTTATTAGCCTGTAAGAGAGCTGAGGGGCCAATGCTTTATCCTGTCCTGGATTCACTAGAAGCTCATACAATTCAGAAAACATTCACCCAGGTAACATTGTCAAAACCTTTGCCCTTTCTTTGCATGACTGTTGAGGATACAAGAGGAGATTGTGGTCTATTATTTAGGAGGTTTGGAGCCCCTGGAATAATCAGCAACCCATTTCCAAAGTTCAAAGTACTTTTAAGTCTGGTAACTGACAATGAGCTTCATAGATTCAGGTATCTGTAAACTGGTCATTTTGAAACACATAGTTTTGATCCATTTCTGATGATTTATCTAAACCTCACTTGAGACTTTACTACGATGACATCTGACTTCTCTTTCTCATCATTATCCCTGAAAAAGTAGTTACAAATGACTACTGACAGTTGTCAGCTTGCCTGTATTTTTAAGTGCCTGGGTACAAGGTTCTGTTTCATGAACAAGGTAATAGCATCAGATGATCCCTTGCCATGATCTGTGTGCGTAGTTAGCCTGCAGCAAATTAAAGATAACTTGAGCCATGCTTTAGTGCATGATGGCTGAGAGATCTCATATTGACTCACATTTGCTACAGGGCAGGATATATGCATGAACAATTATGATGACTCAGGAAGTGAGCAGCCCAGGAGCCTTTTAAAAATCTAGAGGAGGAATACAGAGAATGCTGAAAAGACATGAGGTTCCTGTCAACTACTTTAAATGGGTCCATTTCTCCTGTTTTCATGCCTTGGTCACATATAATTAACTTAAATGTTTGTTGATCATTTACCTACACCTAGCTACCATCTCAGTGTCAGAATATTTTCTCGGATTTTATACTTATTTCATTCTTTTAAGGTCACTCCTTCTGAACTCCTGTAAATTAATTATAAACTGTCTTTAGTCTCTTCTTCCAAAATAGTCCTTCTACTGATAAGTGGCAGCTTCTCCAAGGCTTGTCAAAGTTTTTCTTGCAAACTGGGGTGGTTAAGTATTAAATAACATTATTGTCATTAACACTGGAGTTTAGGTAAAACTCTGATAGGGAGCTGTCTTAGGTCTTGAGGTCCTGTGGAGTTTTCCTGGGAACATCTTGGGTACATAAGAAAAAAAAATGTTGCAGAAAAGGGCTAGGTTTAAAGAACTAAGCCAAGGTTTTGCTGGTGTGTGAAGGAAAAGCCAAGGGGGAGAAGCCACTTCATTGTCCATGGGTAGTTGATAGGGAGGGTAATGTTGAGGGAGTCACTAAGGCTATTCATAAACCCTATATGGGAAAGTTTCCATGGGACTGTAGGAAGAAATTCCCTGATGGTCTATCCACCAAAACTGACAACTTCTGGTGGACTTCTTAGTAGCCTATTTAAGCAGCAGGAGCATCCCATGAAAGGAAGGTAGCAAAGTAATAAAGATATAAATAGCCTGGGTGCAGAGAAGATAGATGAAGTAGGAAAAAGGAAACTAAAATCAAGCCAAAGAAATTAGTGCATTAGATAAAATAATATGCTTCATTTTTACTTTTCCTACACTTGATGAAATGTCAAATGTCTGTGCAGTACAGCAGACACCTCCAGCTGAACAATCTGGCAACTTGTCCTTGACTTGAACAAAGTTTCAAAAGTAGTTTGTTCTTGGACTCATGCCACCTTCCTCTGATTCCTCCTGGGAAGCCAAATCAGGTGACTGACAAGGTCAGTAAGACTTTGATGTTAAATTCTTGCAATTTTCAAACTTTTCCTGCCACTATGGCACTGAATTTGCTCTCATGCACAGCAGCAAGGCTTTGTATTTTTCCCACTCTGTCCCCTGCAGCAGATGGGGTGGGAAATAAATTGGGAGGTGACACAGGCAGGACATCTGACCCAACCTAACAAAGGGCTGTTCCATACCATATGACATTGTACTCAGCAATAAAAGCTCAAGGAAAAGAGGAGGAAGGGGAGAATGTTTGTACGGTATTTGTCTTCCCAAGCATTAGCATGCTGGGAAGCCCCTGCTTTCCAGGAAGCAGCTGAACATTTGCCTGATGATGGGAAGTAATGAATACATTCTTCCTTTGCTTTGCTTGTACATGCAGCTTTTGCTTCACCTATTAAACTGTCTTCATCTTCATCCATGAGTCTTCTCACCTTCCTTCTATTTTCTCCATGTCCCACAGGATACAGGAGTGAGTGCGACATGCAAATGCCAGATCTTCACAGATACCAGCCAACATGCTACTCAAAGGCCACAAACCATGACAGTCAACTGAAATGACTTGTTACAAGAACAAGCTGGTAGAGCCTTTCCTCAATCTTCCTTTGTATTTTAACACCTAAGAAGATTTTTCTTTCACATTCACATGTCCTGCCAAGCACATGAATACATAGCCATTCATAGGGAGCAGTTCAAGCTTCCAGAATTATTTAAAAGGATCTCTTCCAGTTCTACAGGACCAAGCATCCACTAAGAGGTACCATCTCATTTTGGTGGTCTCAACTATGGATCAGTCACTGCTCCTAGATTTTTCTCAGGCTTACTTGAGATCAACCACATTAAGCAATTTTAGTACCAGCTGCCCAGCTATTTCATAGCCATTTGCTGTGAATGAGTTCATGTAAAACATGACATTTCTTTGTTTGGATCTTTAGACAGTTCAAAAAACTATTCTGCTGATATTCTTGATTTATTGTCCTAAGAGCTATTTAGCAGGGTCAAGCCATGAGCAAAATTCAAATGAGACTATTTTCCTCTCTCCAAATTTGCAATCCTCACCCTCAAATTCAAGCTTGAAAATGAATGAATCAAATAGATTCCAGACATTCTCCTTTGAGGTCAGTCTGGGAGTAGTTCTTGTCCTTCTAGAGGCATTTCAGCCTTTTACACACTAAGATGTGTATGAGGCTTTCCTAGGTCTTTAAGTTTCAAAACTCTATTCCCAATTCAGAGTGGCCATAAACATTTTTAGAACTGCTATCTTGGTGCTAACGGACCTAGAAGATATCTTTGCTTTCTTACTTTCTTACTTTTTTTTCCCCACTACCTTCTTCGTATTTTCTGAAACAAAGTGTAAGAGAGCTTCCTATTCTTCTATTCACCTCAGAAAAACTTGTCAAGATTAAGAGTAGCTCCTCTTCTGGTATCTAGCACATCATATGTGCATATCTCCGTGAGTGCTTCTGGCTGCCCGCCTTTGATGTATTTAGCACTTCAAACTGCTGGGTGGGAAAGACTAGTGTTTGTTTCAAACTGCCTGGCATCAACTTCGTAGGGCCAGGCTCCAGCTGGCTTTTGCAGTTACCTCCTTTCTCTGTTTTGAAACATGAGAGAATCCCACACACACTAATTATATCTAAGACAAATAGCCAGAGGCAATACTTTGCTTACATGGTCCTTGCAGACCAGATATAATAGGTTATCAACTGACAGTCCCTCTAGAAATGGCCCAAGAGGGATTTTCTTACTCCTGCAGTGGTATTCATGGCTCTTGAGCAGAGGACTCTTCATCTGCTTCAAATCTCTTTGGGACCTACAACACGCCTTTGGATGATGGATGGTTAAATCTACAGGAGGCTGAAGCAGAAGCCTTTACCCTGCAATTCCCTCCCTAAAATAAGTACCACTGAAACATCGATACTTCGTGCCTTGCTTCAGTACTGTAAATGATTTGGATGAAATTTGCCTTCAGTGACTCCTGGCTGGTTTATTTCTAATATAGCATATATTCCAGGCCACACTGAGGAATTTTAACCAATATAGCCTTGCTGGCTGTTATGGACTTTCTCATCGAAGACCCATGGAGCCATCTAGGAGAGAAAAAAAAAAAAAAAAAACTTTGGATAATATAACTCAAACACGTAATTGTGTAATTGTGACAGGACTCCTAGTCGGGTAGGTGTGATGGTGCCCAGTTCTTCTCATAGGAAGCCATCCAAAGAAGATCAAAAAGTTCTTAAACTCAATGAAGCTGGATTTTTTTTTAGGCTATTAACTACAACTACTAACTTGTTAACTGAGTAAAAATAGTGTAGGAACAATGCTTATACACAAGTGTCCCTGTGTCCACTGTGGTTTTGCAGTCAGACACCTGCTTCAGTGCTTGGTTTCAACCTGTGCAATAACATCCTGATTTGCAGCTGATTCTGCAGTCTTTTCTGATTCCTGGGAAGCGTCCCTTTCCATTATGTCCAAGGCCTGGCTGTGGGTCTCTCCCATGTTCCTCTGAGCTGTCTCACACTCTTTCTATGAACTCTCTCCTATAATTCTCATTTTCTTGACTCCATCTGACTTGTATTTCCTTTTTTGAATGGGCATAAAATGCAAACATTTGACAAATGTATAGAAGACTCTCACCATTCTTGGATAGGGTTTTATCCTGAAGGTATTATTTTGCCAATTAGCTGACAGTAATGAGGAAAATCACAAATATTGACAAAGATCATATTCCAAAGCCATATTCAAGCACGCATTCACTATTTGAGGCTGAAGGTATTAACCAGTATAAGCCCATGTAGAGACAGAGGTCTCATACCTGTCATGACTGTGTACAGATCTAAGCAGCAGTTTTTTTCCTACCAAGGAAAAGAAAAACCCTCAGTGGTTTCTGCAGATCTTTTTTCTTCTACTCAAGAATGTTTTCAGTTCCTTTCTTGAGAGAAACCCCAAGAGTCTATTTATTATATACAACATCTTCTCAGGACAAGTGAAGACTCTTTTAAGATTTTTTATACACACCCAAATCAGTTTTTAAATTTGTCCTTCAGCAGAAGCATTTTTTTTTAGATTATTATTATTTTAATTCCGACCCTTGTAGGGTCCTCCTCAGAATAAATCTTTGTGGTCCAAGGCTTGTGCTCCTACTCTGGTCTCTGGGGACTTTGTTTCCTAGTAACCAACATCACTGTATTGGGAGCTCTTGCACATTTTTCACTGTATCCTGAGAAGACAAAAAAAAAAAAAAAGCACAAAACAGTTTTATTCAATAAATAGACTCTGACAGCAAAAGTGACCTAGGCATCAAACAGGCAAGCTAGGAAAAAGTGTGCATAGTGTTTCTATATTGGCAAAAAAAAAAAAAAAAAAAAGGAGCATGAAAGAGGGGTAGTTTGTTGCAAAAGAAATATCAGAAATTTCAGCTATTTAGAGGTAAATATTTAACACAGTAAAAGGACAGGAATAACAGGATCCTGGATTACAGCTTGAACCCTGTTAAAGTATTAGTATTATACTATTATTGCTTGTGCAAAAATTAAAACTATGGTCTAAATGTTAGCAGTAAATCTTACATACAATTTCCTTAACCTAGGGATAGTTTTCTAGTCATAAGGAATGGCCACTTGGGAGGAGAAAAAATTTAACTTAATCTATCTTTGGATAACACGTTGCTGCTACATATAATACAGATGGATCACAAACAAACAAACAAAAACTAAGTGCTTTATGTAAATAAAAATATGGTTTGCATCCAATTCAGTTAATTCTACAGCAGGTATTCTCACTCTGTTTTGTATTATATTCCTGTTTTGTAGATGGATGATTACTTCTGTTGTAGTGGGTCCTACTAATTTTCTCCATAAACAGTGTCCCTGTCATAAGGGGTGCTCTATGAGACAGATCTATTTAAGTAAGTTTTTTGAAGGCAGAGACTGAATTCTGACTAGAAGACATGCCTCTCTGTCCTACTTGCTGTCTTGTAGACCAGACCTGCCTCACAATCTACTTCACACTCATCTTCAACCAAACTGGTCTCTCATTCTACCCAGCAATATGCAAAGTGCAGGACTATTGCATGTTTCTGACATTTCGTCACAGTACCACCTGCACCCTCCAGGGCTCCTAGATGCTATGTTGTAAGTATTTCACACAGATTGACTTTCCAGTTTCTTTGTGATGATATGTTTAGGCATGGTTAGCATGTTACAGCATAGGTGGATAAGGGAAGAGCAACTGACATCAGCTACCTGGACTTGTTCAAAGCATTTGACACTGTCCCCCACAATATCTTTGTCTTTAAATTGGAAAGACATGGATTTGACGGATGGACCACTTGGTGGGCAGGGAACTGGCTGGATGGTTGTGGTCAACAGCTCAATGTACAGGTGGAGATCAGTAATGACTGGTGTTCTTCAGGGGTCAGTGTTGAGATTGGCACTGTTTAACATCTTTGTCCGTGACGTGGACAGTGGGATCGAGTGCACCCTCAACAAGTTTGCCGATGACACCAAGCTGTGTGGTGTGGTCGACATGCTGGAGGGAAGGGATGCCATCCAGAGGGACATGGACAGGCTTGGGAGGTGGGCCTGTAGAAGCTCAAGAGGTTCAACAAGGCCAAGAGCAAGATCCTACATCTGGGCTGGGGCAATCCCAAGTACAAATACAGGTTGGGCGGAAAATGGATTGAGAGCAGCCCTGATGAGAAGGACCTGGGGGTTGACAAGAAGGTTACAAGAAGGACCTGGTTGACAAGAAGGTTGACATGAGCCAGCAGTGTGCTCTTGCAGCCCAGAAAGCCAACCATATCCCGGGCTGCATCTGAGTGGTGAGGCACTGGCAGAAGCTGCCCAGAGAAGCTGTGGATGCCCAGTCCCTGGCAGTGCTTAAGCCCAGGCTGGATGAGATTTGGGCAGCCTGGGCTGAGGGGAGGTGTCCCTGATCATGGCAGGGGGATGGGATTATGTGGTCTTTAAGGTCCCTTCCAACCCAAATCATCCTATGATCCTATGATCCTCTATGTGAGGAAATGAACCACACCAATATCAAGTACTCTTCCTTGCTTTTTATGATGTTTGTTACGATGCTTTCGGAAAGCTTATCCATGAAACTGATTCCAACAGATTCCAACAGATTTGGAAAATAACAAAATTTTGGAACTGAAAACAAAGATCAACAGCAAATGACAACATACTGATTTAAACAATGTGGTCATGTAGTGCACTTGTCACAGGTTTCCAATTTCCAGTAAGTATGAGAAGGAGAGAGGCTATCTCAATTTAGTACAATATGCTCATGAAATTTGCACCCATTCTTTGAAATACAAACTCAAATTTCATTTTCTACTGTCTGAAAAGACCTGTACAGACTCTGGGCAGCACAAATGGAGATGCCGCACTGCAGGCCAGAGCTAGCAGCCCCCCAGCAGCAAGGTGCTGCTGAAAGAGTTCACTGGGAGTACTGGCTACTGTTCTGAACATCTTATGAGATGGATGCAGACAAGTAGATTCAGCGTCTGTTTCCATGGGGATGCTCTGGAACTTCCTTAATATGTGAGTTAATCAAAATTATCTAAAGGTATGAATTATAACATGGATTAATTTGATCTGCCTTCAAAGTTTCCTCCACTTAAAGAATAAGATGCCAGTTGCCTGAGGGATATAATAAATGTCTACAAGCTTATTGTGAATGCTGTTTATACAACTCCCTGCATAATGGGCCACTAGCACGTAACTGTTGCTGCTGCCCAATGTAAATAAACAAAAACTCTTGCTTCCTGTATATTTGCAGCTATTAAGTACTATCAGAGAAGGAATCATCTAGCACATTCAAGAAGAGTATGATTACATGAAATGGGTCTGGATTACTCTAAAAATGTCCTAATGTAATGATAAAGAACGGATCCCTTAATGAGTTTGATTACCACCCTTCTGAGAAACAAGGAGGCAAGTGCTGAAGAAATTCCCTTGGGAATTTACAGGAGGTTTTGGAAGTAGGATACATGGACAAACAGAAGACCACGGAGTACATAGCCTGTTGCAGCTCTCAATGTCTACAGTCCTTCAAAGGACAGCCAGCAGCCCATGGCTGTCTATGTCTGTGGACAGCACTGTGAGACAGGCTAAGAGGTTGAAGCATGGGAATAGAGAGGGCTCCATGCTATTAACCTTTCTTCTTCCTGTGTTTCTAGAGGTTGCTGGTTAATGATTGCTACAGCATGAAGCGTTACAGATATGTGACTTGCTGTTGGGTAAAAGACAAGGGGAAGAAGGGAAAGATTGTCTTAGCTTTTGGCAGCAGTAGCAATATTTTTGGTACCTCACAATGCAATACTGCTTTTTGTGACTCCCTCTAACTCTTTTCTCAGTCTACAGGGTGGACCTTTGATCCACCCATTGAACATAGACATAGAGTCTGTCTTTTCCTCAGGGCTGTGAAGCACATTGGCAGAACCACTTGGTCATCTGGAATCATGGTTGCTAATGCATAGAGGACTGTGCTAAGCTTTGTGTCACTGTAGGAGAAAAATAAAAGGCAAAAGAATGATGTGGGAATGTCACGCTCTCCTTTTGCAATGCATTATTCCACTGTGCAGGCTAGGAACAGGACCTCAGACAGCTTACTGTGACTAGTCTAACTACCCTTTGTGCATCAAAGGCTGAACATCCCAAAGAGATGGCACCTGAAATTCCAGCCCACTTCGAAAAATACCAGCCCTATAACTTCATGGTGCCTTAGTTTCCCCAGCTGAGAAAGGAAAGGGTGATGTTTCCATGGCTAAGTCTAATATATTCTTTTGTCAAGTGCTTGGAGAGCTCGTGAAGAAAGTTCTTTAATTCTGTGAAAGCTCTAAATAATATAAGTACAGAGAATGTTGTTTGATCTCCTACTTAGCTATGAAATTTCCCCTTGCAATTCCTATACAAAGTCCACAGATACTTGATTATCTGGAGGGTACTTCTTAGGAAGGCTTTTGAATGTAGACTCAAAAGACCTGCAGTCTCACTGCCGATCTTCAGAGAATCCACAATGCTTCTTTTATAAATATTTTAGGTGTAAGTAGTTAATTGATTAAGTGAAAAATGGTTTATAGTTAATTACCTTCATTTCACAATGCCTTAAAAATGCCTTCTTTCCAGCCTGATTTTTACTTCACCTCAGAAATACAATTATCATGTATTAATTCTTAAATTTTCTTCTAAAAGGTCTGTGGGCATCAAAAGAGGTTGTTGCTGTGTGATTAGAAATATATCCCTTAAACAGGAAATAAGGGATTTCAATATGCTAAAGTTCAAACATGCTTTAGAATACGTTAAAAATATCCCTCTTGCTTATGCTAGCTACTATACAATACAGTGAAATACAAACTAGAAAACTGCCCACACACCTACATAAGCTACAACACCCTATAATCAACAGATTTCAAGCCACCAAACAGATCAATCATTCTAGCCCTCACCACAAGCAAATTCTTCTGCTTCAACAACTTACCACAGTATGAGAAAGCCTATCAGTCTGACATAGCTTGATGTACCCTGGGACATATTTCTTTCAAAGTATGTTCTACACACTTAATAAACAACATACAAAGTCAACAGTAGAAGTCCAACAGTGCATTTCCATTACAGCATAAAACAAGAGGAAAGGGAAAGGCTATGTGGGAGGTGTAAATATAGTGATAGTGAGTGATGGAGAATTATACCATGCTGGAGAACTGATCTGAACCCATTAACTCTTTGTTTCAGACTTCCTCATACTTTGTTTGGTGTGCTTTTTTTTTATTTTTCTTCTTAGACAAGCAGCTCTTTTGCAAAAATGTGTAACCATAGTCTTGATTCTTTTTTATTCTATTTCCACTTTTTTTTTTAATTTCAGTAACTGTTTTTAAACTTATTCGACTTTTACATTTCAGCATCTTTTCAGTTTTAGTAGAGTTTAGCATACACAACTAAATGAACAGCTGGAAACTATTTGCAGTTAGAATATCCTCCTCCATTGTATCAAGCCCTGAATCACTGTCTCCCTCAGGAACAGCTACTGAGCTGAGTTGCATCAATGGTGTAAATGTGTTATTTGGCTGTGTGATTGCTTACTAGTAACAGCAACAGATTCCAGCTGTCTGCTGTAAAGACCAAAATATGAGGGGTACAGTCAATAGATAATTTATCTTGTCTTGGCAGACTAGCAAGAAATAATTTTAACAGAAATAATAAAGAGCAGAGGGCTTTTTTCTTTTTTTTTTTCAAGTCAAATGATGTGTTTCTTCCTAGAAGCTTGAAACAGAGAACCAGTGGATTTGGTTTTGAGAGAAAAAGAAAGTATCTGCATAGAGACTTCTCCCCAAGTATCAAATTCTGATGACTAGGAAGCAAGGAGTGGATACAATCAGATTGAAAATAAGGTGGTAGTTTGGAATATTGGGGATCATTATCAACTTGGAGCACTCACCAGTGGTGATAGTGATTTCTTCACTTCTGACAATTTTTAAATAAAGCTCTAACCTTTTTCCTCTGTTCAGGGAGGATCTGCCTAGCGAAGTTCCTCATCTCCAGTATAATGTCAGACTTGGTGACTCCCAGAGACTCTGGGAGTCCATATGAATCCAAATTCATATGGATCTGTGATCTATGAATCTGTTCCCTGTTGGTATTGGCATGATATTGTTACTTCACTGTACAAAAGAACAAAATTTATATAATCTCTCAGGCTCAAAACAAGTTATGGTCACCAAGATTAAAACGATGATCAGAATAGGGAATGAAATGTCTGTTATTATTATGCATTTATTATCATTGCTTCAGTAATGTTTCAAAACCTATTCAGACAAATCATTTTTGGCTTCGCAATGCATTGTGCTCTTTGCATAGGGAGGTGGTCCTGGGTGAGTCTTTCTACATATGAAAGTGAAACAGGTCTTTGGCTAGGATACTTATCACAAGCCAGGACCAACGGGACTGGATGAAGTTCTAATTGCAGAAGTGCAAGTAACAGAACTTACCTTGACTGAGTGGCAGTGTCACATTTCATCGATCTGGTGCACACTGTCCTATCACAGCCATGTTGGAAAGGCTAGTCTGCTTTATGCTTCGAGGTAGACATTGTTATTTGCCCTTTATTGCTAATAGACATCACGTTGTCCATAAGTCCAGTATACGTACTGTGGAAAAAAACACACGGATTATACCATTTGGAGATCCCACATGTGAGAAAATGATGTGATGTGTAGCACCAGAGTAATAAGCAGGAAAAGAAGGAGCGACAGTAGAAGAAAAATATTTAATGACTAGGAGTCTAAGTTAATAAAAGCATCGAGTTGTCTGAGTGTTGGTGCCATTTAATGTGTATATTAAAATTTCCACTGAAATGCTAATACTTTCCTTCCATCTCTTCTAAGCATATCCCCTCACTAAATCAAGTTTTGTTACGTAGCAAATACCATTTGAACAAAAGCTCTCAGAGACAAAATCTTTATAAAGTAAAGAAGACTCAATTTCTCAGTAATGGAGATGAAAAAGCACTCCAATTTCTTTAAAAATATGCTAATTATATTTATTTTTCTTTTCCCCTGCATCCAAGCATTTAAAACTATTAATCCTGGGGATCTGTAAGAGAAGTATAACAAACATTCTCAAAAGATTTCAAAATGGCATGCAGCAGAGCTCTATAGGAATTCTTTTCTTTTGGGGCTTGGGTTCAAATCTGTACAGCATACTTGAAAGAAGTGTTTATCACCTCCTTCATCTTTCATTGTTTATTTAAAATAAATGGGCACCCCAAGTGATAAGAGTTCTTGCTTTCTTTGAGAAATCCCATTCTAGTGTCAGGAGGGAGCTGTGGGCATCTCAGTGGACAATGATTTGAGCAAAAGTCAGCAGTGCTCCTTTTTGGAAAGACCAACATCACGTTGGACTGCATGAGCAAGAGTGTAGCCTGCAGGTCAAGAGAAGTGATTTTTCTTCTGTATTCAGCCCTTGCGAGGCAACAGGCAAGTTGCAATAAAGGAAATTCTAATTAGATAATAGGAAAAAAAAGTCCCCCATGAGAGTGGTCAAAAGTTGGACCAGTGTCCTACAGAAAACTGTGGGCTGGCTGAGCAGATGTGGAACAGCAGAGACTGTGCTTTAGGCACCCTGCTAGAAGTTCTCCACCTGTTGCCTTGCACCTTGCACCCTGCACCATTTCCTAGCCTGTAGTTTCACGGATTGTCACCTCCCAAGGTGAAAAGGCCTGATAAATTAGTGATGACAACATAGGGGTTTGTTCTCTCAGTCCAAAACTGTGGGCAAAGTGAAAGCCTGTCTGACACCCGCCTCTTTGAGATCTTTCCTTCAGGAATGACCATCTGCTTTAATGTATTACCATTTGCTATTTTACCTCCAAGAATCAATGCTATATTTGATTTTTTTAATTTTTTATTTTTGGAAAAACACACATAAGATGTGCCATCGGATCGATTGCACATAGGAAGCATGCAGGAATAGTCATCAGGAGTCTTTATACAACAGAAAACATATTTATGTGTTTGCCCTCACCCCTAGGTGACTATATTTTTCTCTTGTGTTCTGTTCTTGCCTTTCATCTCAAACCTGCATATTTCAGTGCAAAAGTGATCAGGAGGTCTGACAGAGGCTGTGCCACCCACAGCTACTGAAGTGGTGGCTGTGAAAGGGACCCTGCTCCAGCAGCAGCAGTAGGCCTGCAGCTAGCACAGAATGCTTTGGGACTTGGGAGCATGGGGAACTCTGTGAACCCAATTTGACTGTATGGCATCACAGGTACATCTGCATGACACGTTCTGGAGAGAACACCACTCAAATTGAGCTACAAACTCCCAGTACCCTCCTAAACAGTGCACACTTTACCATGCTTCATCCATGGAAAGAGAGGTAGTTCAAAGCCAAAATCACAGCTGTATCTGCTCCCTTTGTGAACATTCAAATTGACTGCACCTCTAAGCCCCATCCCAGTTCACTCCAACACTTATCTCCCAATACCAGATCCAAAATTCTGCCTTTTACCTTGATACACCAAAAACTGGGAGGAGAAGCTGCTGAGCTCTCTTTTTCTCTCCACCTCTTTGTGGTGAAAAGTCAGAATCAGTGCTTGCACAATGTCTGGTTAGGGATCAGCTTCCTTCCCAGTTTTCTAATTTACATGCCACTTCTTCACTGTGCCATCACAGTGATGGGGGTCTTTGCTTCCCTAGTGCTTGTATGCATCTGTATTCTGAGGATCTGCCTAAAATTGACCCAGAGATGAAATAACCATTAGGATGCCATCGACCCCATTTTATGAATTCACTTAATGCTGTGAATAAAGATATAGATTTTATTGTCACGCTGCACAAACATGGCCCTCCCTGAGATATTGGAATTGATGCTGGCTGAATCTGAAGTGGCTGGAGAAATAAGCAAGAGTGGAAAGCATCTGGTGTGTGTTCCAGAGATGTAAGAGGAGACCCTGGTGATAAATCATGTGTTGAAACAAATGAGAGTTAGCAAAAGGAAACAAATTGGCTCTGATTTGTCTTCCAGGGAAGGATATAGATCCTTTATGATGCTAAAGGGGCCCAGAGAGACTATGTCTTGATTTTCTTATCTCTGCCCCTTAGCTCCCCATTGTTGCTTGTCCTGAGGGATTTATTTTGTATAGGACAGATAGATATAAAAGGAAAAGTAGGGAAACGCTGCATGAAATAAACTCAAAGAATAAAGATGAGAGCATAAGAGAACTTGTTAGAGTCTTTTCACTGAGAAGAATAGTGTAAGATAGAAAGTCACACACTAAAATCAACAGTTCAAATTAAAGAAAGTCTTGCAGATGACTGAAAAATACAGGCTGCCTATGGCACACCAGTGTGAGAGGAATAAAGATCTGTAATCCGAAATGTATTGAGGCAACAGTAATACCAAGTACTGCAGCTTGGCAGAGTGTCCAGTTCTGGTTAGCCATTCTGAGGATGGATTAATGTAAATTAGAATAGGCACAGAAAAGGATGGCTAAAACACAAGGGAAATGCTGAGCCTTCCCCTGGGTAAGAGAGGAACATAGCTTGGCTTACTTAGCTCTTATTGAGGTCTGAGAGAGAATGTAATGGCTGCATAGCAATAAACATCATGATAAACATCATGGGAAGGGAGGCTACTGTCAGCTTAATCTACAGGATGTCAGTGCCAGATCAAATGGATTTAGAGGACGGTACCTAATCAACAACTTGTTAGGGGGAAAAAAAATAAATGCTTAACAAAGATGATAGTACTTGACCAGTCAGTTTATAAAAAGGATCCATGGCCTGTTTGTGAGTGATGGAGGCAGCCTAGACAAAATAATCCAAGTGGCTCCTTTCTGTCCAAGTTCCTTCTGCTAGAAAAATCCAAGAGGAACAGATGAGACTCCCACTGCTCCTCGTGCAATATCAGCTAGTTCCTTCAGCTCCCTCTACAACAGAGCAAATCACAAGTGCCCACAGGCTTTCTTATAAAAGTTTTTTGCTGTATTTCTCATATGAACTGTGCTGGCGTGGAGAACTGGGGAAAAGTCAAAGATCAAATAAGGGGCTCAAGGTCTAATAAAGTGCATTGGGATAAGCATTCTTTCTTCTTTCTGGTGTGAATCAGAGACGATCAGTCACCAACTTTTAAAAAGAAAAAAAAAAAAGAAAAAAGAGAATGTGTTAACGAGTAAAAATGAGTACCGTGTAATTCTAGTGCACCGTAATTTGAGCCATCACACTCCTTTGTCTGTAAATACTTAGTAATCTTCTAAAACTGAAGATATTGGTGAAGGTCAAGAATGTCTATAAGTTCAGCATAGATATTTCTCAGACAACAAGAAAACACTTTAAAGAAATGTGGCCATCACCATTTAATACACTTTTTTTTAGAACGATTTAAATCCCCATTTAATACACTTCTTTTTAGAATGATTTAACCATCCAGTCCAGGACCAGAGAGAGACACACCATACAAATAGAGCTACCAAGCAATTGCATGCCCACAGATGAAGTTAAACCACTGAAGAGGACATTTCTTGTATTTTGTTCTTCCCAGTGTAATAAGATACTTGATCAATTCTTTAGCCAAGAAGGTTTATACACCGTATAGTATATTTCTAACAGAATAGCCCATCTAGCTGCAATATATATATGTTTTTTTGCCTCTGTATGGGACAATCTGACATTTTGATGAATGGATTAAAAGGTAGCCTAGTTTCACTGGTTCATCTATAATTGCCTCTAGTGAAATATTCTGAAGTAGCACTGTATCACAGCACCTGGAAAATCACAGCTAAATTTCTGTGCTGTCAGTGAGAGCTAACCTGGAGAAACCGCTTTTGCTAGCTGGGACAGAAATGGCTTTCCAATGGACTGATTTCCATTAGAACCTTGATTTCCATTGCTATGCTTGCTGCTTGTATAACCGGTAGCACTTGACATAGAAAAGCAATGGGGTGATCACATTGTGTAAGCATGCAAGAAAAGCATGGTCCCCTGCCTCAAAGAATGTGCGAAGTATGATAAGAAACGACAGGATTTGCACTTCTGAGGCACAGCTAACCTCTTCTTTTCCCTACTCATTTGTCAAAAAAAAAAAAAAAGTACGGACTATCTGAATTCCAGAAGGAGCTATTTGTATGCACACTAATCACGAAAGGATAAAGATCGTCTTTTCCAAAAATCACCTATGGGCTTTAGGAGCACTATCCAATCTGTATCCACAAAACAGCTGCAAAATCTTGAGAGTCCCCAGAGCCGTAGGTATCCTGTCCTCATTTATTACAGTTCAGTTGATGTTTGTACCCTGGTGAAGTGCAAAAGAATAACTAAATCATTATCCTCAAAGGAGTTAAGTGGATCTCCTTTTCTTTGGTGAAGTCTCTCAGTATCCTCCCAGGGTAAACACAGCACTCCCTGGACTTCACTTTGTGTGTTCTAACTGTTCCTTCCCACATGAAAGACTGAAATGAGGCATCATGTCTGGGTACTTCTAACATTAGAACTGTTTTAAGTGCACATGACATTGCAAGATCTCTGAAGAGGAAACCACCTTTTCGAGAGAACATTTAGGGTTAATAGCAGGAGGGCAAAATGCTGTGATTGGGAAAACTATCTTCTACCACCTCAGATTCAGACACATGCTCACAACACTTCTGTCATAGTAAAGGAGAAACAGCAAATGTGCTTTGCACACAGGGCAGTCAAAGGGTTAGTTAGGTAGCTTTCAGCAGTGCAGGAAAACCTGAATTTTACAACAGCCGAGATTTTGTGATCTAGGTTCCTCTGCATGGGGAGGAAAGACTGGAAGAAACAGTGCTAATGAGGAGAGAGCCCAGGAGACCTGGGACTCCGGCTGCCACCAGCACCAGCAACCGCTCAGTTTGCAGGAGCAGGTCTGCCTCTGCGCATCATCACCGATCCTCCCCAAAATGACACACATCGCCCTTCAGGAATCTCTGGGAGAAATCAGCAGGATCAAAAAAGCTATTGTTCAGTTTCTGTCAGGTATGAAAGCAGTAGCAGTCTTCAGACATCTTACTCTCCATTAACTTTTGTGGAAACAGGCAACTGGGCAAAGGAAAGAGTAATGGTTACCAGAAAGATAATAATAGTATCATCCATTGCTGGAGTCCAAGCTGTCTGCACATGGAAGAGATGTAAGGAATTTCACTGTTCTGCCGAAATCTGCTACTGAAGCTGATATAAAAGACAGCAAAGAATCCAAGTAGCATCCCACAGGCATGTGAGAGATTTGGCATTATTCATGCTGGTGCTGATATATGTAGTCAGTTTTGTCTTTCTCAAGGCAGATATTTCCTCAGCTCTGGGAGCCAGGCTTTCCAGAACTATCATTCACTTTTATGGTATTTGCTTTAAAATGGAAAGCACAGTTTTCAGTGATTCCATGTCGTATTTACATGTACAATGCCAAGCAGGCACTCAAAAAGATAGCAAATCTCTAAAAAAAATGGGGAGGGTTTGGGGAATAGTACCAAAGTTGTGGGTGCCCAGTGTATCCACACATTTGTACAAGTGAATCTTTTCTTACTCTCCCCACTAGGATTTCCTTTCCTTTTCATCAAACACTGCCCCAAGATACTTTCATTACTCAGAGGGCTCCAATTTATTATGCTTGGTTTAACTTAAAATAATAATAATAATTTAAAAAAAAACACGCATATTTCTGTGACCAAGCATAAAAAAAAAATGCAAGAAGCAAATTTGTAAGAAGTAGCAATTAAATTATCTTGTAATGCTCCAGAAATGCCCAAAGCTTTGGCAATGCCAAAGAATCCTCCAGCAAATATATGATCACTAACTCTTTTTTGTGTCATGTTTAAGCTGCATGTCTTCATGCCAGCTCAGGCTTTTCTCACCTCCAGTGTAGTGTGCAAAGGCAAATGTACACACAAGCAAGCTGTGCAAACCTTGTCAGCATACGCATCACTGCTCACAGCCCTCACAGACACAAGGTGTCCTTTGTATCCTGTGCAACCTGCTTTCCAAAACCTCATCAGTTATCCTGTAAATCTGTCAACGGTGCTTGCTCCAGAACATGCCCCCATCTGTATTCCCTTCTCTGTTAAACACACACATTTTTTTAGTGTGTTGTCCTTACTCTAGAATGACAATTGGCTTGAAAAAAAAAAAATCCTTGCAAATATTTTCCAGATTTAAAAATAGCACACAGGCACCAACCCCTTTCAAACAATGAGGTTTCAAGGCCTGATATTACTGACCTGGAATCACTGGTGTTGCAATGAATAGTCACAGAATTTTTGGGAAGAGTAAAATGTATGACACTTCTGGCTTGAGAAATTTTTAATGAAAAAATCACACTTAAGGGTATTTCTTCTTATGTTCTGTTTTTGAATTCTTTTAAAATGCATGTTTTGTGTTTGTTTTTGGAATCCTGTTTAATATCTATCCATTAGGTGGTCATCATTTCCCATTGGGTTCATTTTCTTCTGCTGTGTATGTTAGGATTTTTCACTATATTTATAATGAAATTACTATCAGGCATTAGTATAGTTGTCATCATTGAACTATTGGATTTCAACACTTGAATAATATTATTAATTTGTAAGTTTTTAATAACAATGATTTCTTTGTCCTGAATGCTTCCTTACCATCCCAGATGTTTTAACTATGAAATATATAAACTTGATGGAAGGACTAAATTTCCTTAAATTTCCAAATGTACAGACCAGGTGATGGGCATGCTGACTTTGGCTTTTGGACCATAGAACAGAAAAGTATGATTTCCCTTTAATAAGAGAATGGGAAGACTTTAAAATAATTTAGACACAACCTTGAAATTGTAGGGCCTTTGAGGAATGGTACATTGACTATGGGAAGACTGGGAATCCAGATATCAATGATTGTCTGAATGCAGCACAGAGGGGATTAGGAAAGTGATGTGTAATGAGTATTTCCTTCTGAAATACCAGGAAGGAGAGTTAAATGGGACTTTTTCCAAGAACACCTGACTGGAGCAGGAGTGGGCTTGGGAAATGACTGCAAAACTTTCAAGTCCTGAGAACACTGCTTTTCTGAGAAGCACTTAGTGAGAGACAAAACTATTTATAATGTTAAATTAAAATGTTCTCCAAAACCTTGCCTTGTCAAAAGTCTGTGTGGTGCTCAGATTTCTTCTTCTGCTCTAGGACACGGCCTGGTTTTTGCTCATCTGAGGGCTCTGAAACAGATGGTAAGTCCCAGAGTGCCATGTAAAATTAGAGAGGAAAACAGTCTCTAGAAATGAATGTGCAGAGAAGGGGGAAAGGCCTTTGTTAATGCTGTTGTCCTTCTCCTTGTTACGGTAAATCTGTATAGGCTTCTGGGGAAGGAGGTGGAGTTATACCACTCTGTATTTCTGAGAAGGTGGAAAGCTAAGGAGCAGTCTGACTTTGGGATCCAATAATGACAGAAAGGATGTGCCTTTCTGGAGAGGTACCTGAACCAGCTCTACCTGCACATAAAACACAGAGTTTGCCAGAGGCTGCAGCTAAGGCTGGACATTCCTGAGGTTTCACTAACATATTGTCTGGCATGCATGCAGAGTCACAGAGTGTGTTACAGGTTGGGAGTATTGCCTGGGGAGCAAGGTCAGTGGTCCAGGACAGGGACAGGCCAGCATACACATACTGTACACAACACATCTTCACACAAGGACAAAGTCTGTGATCTCTTACTTCCCTTTTAACCCCTGCACATAACTGGGCTTTACTCTCTCAACACCAACAGCACTATGCACTCCATGCCACTCTATTCTTAGCTCTGTGCTGTCCTCCACAGACTGCCAATGATGCTTAGATTGGCTAAAGTCATCTTTACTGGCCACACAGCTGTTCTGCTGTGTGGGTTGGTGTTTGTGCTTAGGCCTTGTGCATTTTCTAGTCAGGATGAAGTTATTCTCTGTAGAGGTGCAGATTTTTCTCCTGGAATGGCTCTCCTTTCAGGCAGGAAAGGTACATACAGCATAATATCTGCAGTGTTTTAAAGAAGCTGCAAGAGAGGAAAATTAGCATCAAACCTGAACTCAGGATTATAAACAACATATGGAGAATAAATCTCCATTAAGCAAGGCTGAGGAGAAGGAGAAAGCTAAGGAGGCAACTAAGAGCCGGGAGTGGCAGCTAAGTCCAATAGCAGGGAAGATGTAGGTCTAAATGCTCTCCAAGACAGGCTCATATAGGGTAATTAACTACTTCACAAGCTGGCGAAAATCCAAGAGCTAGCACTTTCCTGTTGACAATAATCATAAAAAAGTATTTTCCCTTCCCATCTCATGGCTTAATACTGTAAGTCTGGTTTTACCTCAGTCCATATTGTCAGCCTTAAACCTAGCTGAGGGACAATGTCACCTGACTAATCTGCCATGCACCAGGAACAATTCTCCACTGGACATGGAGTGGTACATTCAGTGAACCAGCCAGTGATATGGGATCACCAGATTATGGGTGGGAGATGGAATGAAGGTACAAAGCCATGCCAGATATGTCTTGAAGCTTTTGTTATCTTGATCTTTTTTGGCAAGTGGTGTGAGAAGGAATTCAGGGAGCCACTATAAACTCTTTGCAAGTGGTAAAATAGACCTGCTAGCACAGAGAAGCATTCTCTCTCCAGCACATCCCTGCTACATAGAGAAAAGCAATTAGCACAAGGAATTTGTCTTAATGCAGTTATATGTTTTTGTGTCCAATTTTGCTCACAGAGAAGGTGCCTCGGGATTTCCAATACATCTGTTCTATCAGGGAGGGCAGAGGGAAATGACTTTAATTAAAGTAACAGGAGTACACTTTGAACCTCTACAATCTGATCAAACTGGAACAGAAGGAGAGAAGTGGGGGTAGACACAATGGACGGGTTTTATAAAATATAAATCATAAAGCAGAGAGGAGAGAACATAACAAATGGCAGGCCAGGTGCATCTTTCTTAAGTGGTGCTGAATTTAGCCCAAATCCCTCATGCTTTTTTTTCCCCTGGCCATCTGAACAGATGTCTGTAGCCTTCAGATAAATTATAAAATATGGAAGGAGGAATTCTGCTTGGTGCTGTTTCCTTCTGGTTAAAAAAAAAAAAAAAAATTCTCAGCTGCTGATTTGTACCATGTTTGTTTTTACTGCTCAGGAACTAGAGGAAAAGAAGACTGCGAACATCTGGGATGTGTAGAGGACAGTGGGCTCTTCCATTACCCCATTTGCTTTCCTCTCACCTTCCCCTTCACCTCCCAGTGAACTGTCAGTTTTGCTTCCTCTCATGTTCTTCAAAGAAGAATGTTTCAAAAGAAAATGCTCTTTTTCTTATGAGTGTCTCCATTTTCCTCCTTTCCATGTTTACCACCCTAGACGGAAAGTTAGATGGCAGGTCACTGAAACACTTGCAGACAGACTGAATTTCATGCAACACCTTTGGCTGATATCTTCTCTAGGCTACCTCTAGTCACGTTCCTGCTCAGCATTTTCATTTAAGCCCCTTAAACATCTCTTCAGTGGGGCCTGCCTTTTCCAAAGACTAGGCATGGAGATTTATTTGTAATCTAGAATACCAAGGGCCATAATCACATAGCCTACCTTTAGGCATCTAAATCCTTGTGTAACACTGAACTTTAGTGACTCTCTTTATTTCCTCTTCCTCCCTTCTTCCTAACGCAACTGTCAGTTTATGGCTGAAAGGACAAAGCCTTCAGGCCAAAGGTGATTACAAGATACTTTGCCACCAAGACAAGGAACTATGGGACTTTCTATCTGCAGGATGAGTGCCTCCTGAACTGCGGCCTTGCAGAACACACAAGCATCTTTAACGGCCTGGAAGAAAGAGGCGGAGGTAGGACGGACTATCACATTCTTCAAATTTAACTAAGCCCAGGCTTTAACGTGGGTTTTGCCCACAGCCATAACACATTGGGTAACACAATGCCTGGCCTCTTCCAGTGCTGTGATATTGGTATAATCATGTTGTGTGTGAAATCTATGCCTGAAAAGTCCTTACCTCCCGTGTTTGGAAGGACTCAGATCATCACCAGATGTAAACTACTACATCTTCCCTGATATACCTAGCTTCCCAACCCAGTTCACAGCTCTGCCTAAAAGCAAAACTTTCCTGCACCCCAGCCCTCCCCACAAGCACAGGGAAGCATTGAAACTCCCTTGAAAGCTTTGCAATGCTATGTTGGTCTCTTGCGACCTCATAATAGGAGAGACATTCCACTTGCTATAGACTTGGCAGGAGTTTTTATGATTTGAGAGCCACATGTCATGACAAGGCGTGCTGGAGCACTTCCTGCTTGTATTTGTGGAAACCCTTGTTTCATTCCCTGTTAACTAAAATGGCATCTCTTACACACACTCCACAGACTACATATTTTTGATTTCTGATTTACAAGATATAATGATTTTCTCTCTCAGCCTGGTATCAGTGTCTGGCAGACCATCTGGCAAGCAGGTTGCAGTAAGAAAGAATATTTTCTATATTACTCCTTGCCTTAATTTTTCAAATTGGCTTCTTTTTTCACCCCCTTATCAAAAACAGCAAACAGATGAAAAAGAAATCTGGAGCTGTTCACAATGTTCATCTCAAATGAGCTCTGGTCTATCCATTTCCTCAGTGAAGGATTTATTAAACAGATAATGTAAAGGGAAGAACATAATAATGTAGCTTTAATTGTCAAGCGTTTTACTTGTTGTTCTCCTGCACCCCCAATGAGATCCAACACAGGCAGCTTCTATTAGAAATGTTAATTATTTGGTAGATAATTAGATGTAATGAGCTCTAAAAGCACCTGACATCACTTAATAATGGCAAGTGGGGGCAATGTGAGGGGATAGAGAGAAAAAAGAAGCCTTTTTAAACATTGAAGGAAGCAAAAAAGCAGTAACAGTAGGAAAGCAAACCTACAAATTAGCAGATTTGCTAATGGTAGTTAGTATATAAACTAAAAAGGCTGCAGAATAGACAGCCTTCTAGAAAAATGATGATTGTACTAAATATTGACAGTTCACTTAGCAAACTAAAACAAGAATACATTTTGGTTTCTTGTTAGAAGAGGTTTACATAGCCATGCTTTGTGTTAGTATCCTCACCTCTCC
Organism: Cygnus atratus; assembly: GCF_013377495.2. NCBI lineage: Eukaryota > Metazoa > Chordata > Aves > Anseriformes > Anatidae > Cygnus > Cygnus atratus. The sequence goes on along the minus strand of NC_066362.1, from coordinate 56,224,116 downwards.
CACTCCCCAGTAAATTTGGAACACAGTGATGAATTTTAGCCCAGTATGTTGGAGGTGCCAACCAGTTTCAATGAAAAAGGCTCCCTTTGAGTGTGAAGCAGACACACTTTTGTGTCCTTTGAGCCAAGGCCTCAGTCAATCCACACAGCGGATCTTCTTGGGACACCTGACAAGATGTTTCAGATAGATTTGGTACTTCCTTAAAGACGGTGACCAAGGAAACTTCCTTAAAGGCAGTGACCAAGGAAAGATATCCTTACAGAAATTATACTTTACTTGTACCAGTGCTCTCAGAGCAAACCATTCTCTTTGCTCACAGTAGCTGTCAGTGAGGAAAGAAGCACTAATCTTGAGGTTAGATGTCCCTACCCTACATCCTGGCTTGTCAGAACCAATGACAGTTGCATCAAGGATCCACCACTTTCTGAGTACTCCTTTTTCCTCTCCTAAGAGAGATGGCAACAACAAGTACATCTCTGGCCATAGACACACAGACAGATCTCGATAGGATATTTCAGGGAGGGCTTGATCCATTGGACACTCACAAGCTTACTGGTTTCAAAATTGCAGCCCTGCAAATTCAGTGAGGTTTTGCTGTTCCATTTCACTCTATAAAGTAACATCAGATGCGTTGTCCCACCTCTGTTCTGTGAAGTACAGTGTGAATAGGAGACATCAGTGGGACATCAAAAGCTTTGTTCTACCCACACAGGTGTTGCACTATTGTGGGGCTGCTACTGGGCATGGGAGCAGGCTTACATGGCACCAGGTGGAAATCACATCCCCCAGACCCACAACTCTTCGTTCATTGCTGTAGCTCCCCTTCCACACACCTTCTCTCATCCAAACTGGGATGTCTCTTTATAAGGACAGCCCTACAGCTTCCCTCTCGAGTTTCCCATCCTTCAAAGGAAGACAAAAGAGGCTAGAAATTTTTACAGTCTCTTGTAACAGACCGTCTCCCGGTGGGGATTGAATTATCAGTGCTGTCTCTTATAGTGAGATCAGCACGCTACTCTGTATATATTTTAGACAATGCCTTTATGGCCTTTTAAATCAACATGCTCTCAGATCTCTCTCAGCATCACCTACGGCACAAATTCTTTTTCTCCAATTTTCTGTAAGCTGCCATAATTAGATGGATTAGGGGAGTAAACAATCTATCATTTACCTTCTTGAATGTAGTAGATGAAACTCCACTATACAGCATCACATCCCATTAAAAGACTGCCTCACTGAACACAAGCTATTTCACAGTGATGGAGGTCTTAATAACCGTGCCTAAAGGGAAGTTATTATTGGAAAGAAATATCAGGCATACAAGCCATGGCAAATGCATGGGCGATGTTAGGGCTGGAAACTCACATCATCAGGTTGTGATCCAAACCAGCAGGCAGCAGAGCAAATATGCTACTGGACTGCTGTGAATAATCTTGAAGTTCAGCATGTGTACCCTGTGTACACCCCCAACCAGTGTCCAGGGGGCATGCAGAAAAGCACAGAATTTCATTTCTGTGTGCACTGCCTTTTGCTGTGTGGCTTTTCTTATTTATTGGTTTTAACCCCCTGCATGCCACACTACTGTTGTTTCCTTGCAGTTGTTTTGCAGTCCTTTTGCTTCCATGTGTGCAGTTATTTTTGTCAACACTACCTCCCACTTTATTTTCCTTTGTGTTTTCTTTTTTTTTTTGGACATCCTAACATCAGTGTGAAGCTGAGTTCAATAGCACAGTCACATAAAATTATCTAACCGCTTCTCTCTGTTGTGGTTGACAGAGAGGGTACTCTTTAGAGATGTGATTTGAGCTGACTGAATTATATCGAGAACTGTTGCAAAGACAGCCCTAAACAAAAATGCAAATTTTCTCTGTAGTTATTCATAGGATCTTCTTATTCAAGTACTTGATATTTTTACTACCTTATTCGCTGAACTGCATGTCAATACCAAATATTAGTGTGGAAGATTCCTTGTTTGTTCCAACAGCCACCTTGCAAAATATTTTGTTGCTTTTTTGCTTGCAAATACTGATTTATGGAAGCTAAACTTTGAGGAAATGTATTGGTTTTGACAATACTTCTCCTGGAAAGACTTCAATCCAGTATTAAAGCCATATTAGTCACGTAGATGGGACCATCCAAACACAGAGCAGCTCAATAATCTTATTAATTGGGCATTAGCCTGGGATGTAATATGCTTTAAAACTCTGGTGAAGTAAGCTGGACAGAAACCTGAACTCCTCTACAAGAAATGGAGTTTGTGGGTAACCTAGGGTTTGAATGTTTCTTTCTTCATTTAACCCTTTATTTCTTTCTCTCACAGAAAATTAAGATTTTTAAACAGAGGGTAAAAATTCTCTGTCATTCTCTAATGATTACCTGTCCTAAAATTCATAGGATGAATGACTTTCTCTTCTCTTTCATCCATTTTAAAAGCATTTTGTGCACTCACTGAGCAGCTGCAGATGGAGAAAGACCACTCATTTTTATGTAATCTTTTCACCCATAGCAAATGGCAGATGCAGAGCTTCAAGTTTCCTGTTTTTGTGCTCAGTTAAAAAAAAAAAAAAAAAAAGACTTTCTGTCCCAGAGAGTTTAATATATTTGCTGAATACTCTGAATCAGCTGCCATGGCCACCAAGTTGCAATTATTACGAAGCCTGAAACCCACCCCTGAACAGGAAAGATGGAACTGGGCAGTGCTGGAGACAATTTGACTGGAAAAGCGAAGCATAATGTTGCTTTCAACATGTTCCCTTCTTGCTGGTGTTGACCATGGTCAGCTAATGTTGCACACACTCCTTTGTGATTAGCCCTTAGACACGAATATGTTGGGGATGATCATCTGATATAGAATAATAATAAGAAAGTCTCTGGAAACTAGACTACTTCTTTGCAAAAAGGCTAAAGTTCATCACTTCATTTTAACTGGTGAATCATTTATCCGTGTGAGCTACAACCTTTAAAAGAATGTATCTATGCAGTATATTTAGACCTCCTAAAAATGCGCTATGATCCAACAACACCTACAGATGTCTCAGTATTAGCACAAGGCAAGGGAGTGACCAATATATATATTCTCTCCTAGCAGTTATACAAAAAATGATGTAACTTGTCATAAAGTATTTCTTGGAAATAAGACTTTCCAGGAAGCATCCAAATTCTGGGCAGCATCAGGATAAAGACTTCCTAGAAATTATAACTCTGGCTGCTTTTCCAGAAACTGTGTCATTCTGGCCTCTGGATTCATGTTTCTTCTAATTCAGGAGTATGCTTTGAGTTTTGCAAGTCTGATCAGACAAGGAAGACCAACTACAGCAAGATTCACAAATGCTATGGCCCTAGATGAGGTAGGAAAAGTTAACATTCAGACATGACATGCATGAACATGTGTGCTTGTCATTTGGTAAGTGGAATGTGACATGTTGCGTGGCATGTTCATCAGATCCTGCACAGGGTGTCAGCGTAACCATGGAAAGTTTTTCATCCAAGAGGTAAGAAATGAAGGGAAAAGTGGAATTGAAAAGGAAGGCTAGGAGCACTTTTCCCCATGCTACTATTTTCAGCACTGCTGCTGCTAATTTGTGTTCAGATATGAGCAGCTGTCATCTCTGAGCCTTTACATCTCAGTAGAAGTCAATCACAAGCTGGCATATCCTCCCGCACTTCCCTGGTCTGGCTGTTGCTTGAAAGCCTTGTTTCAACCAAACCATCACATTTCCTGTTGTTCATGATTTTAATGTGAACGCTCAGCAGTAATTTTTATGTTTTTGTTTGACAGTTTTGCTTTGGCTCATCTCATTTTGCATGTTGTTTTTGTTGTTTGTCGTTGTTGTTTTGTTGTTTGTGGTGTTCGTTTTTTTTTCAGGGATGTTTTTAGTCAGTATTTCAAAGAAATAAAATGTTTCTTTTAAAACCCGATCATATTTGAGGTTCATTGGGCCAAAATAAACATAGAATGACTTGTGAATTGCTGACATAATGGACAAAGAAGCAATTTTAAGCCATGCTGGTCCTGTAACAGCATGCGTCCATATCCTAGCTGAGGCAGAGATAATGCCAGTAGAAGGAAAGAAAAGTGACCTGGCAGCAGACCAGATATGCTGAAATCTCAGTGGGAGGAGAGCTTGAAGAGTCTCCACGATATTTAGTTTGGGGCTGGAGGGGATATAAAGCTCCTAGAGCTTTTGCAAGCTAAGTCATACAGAGAGCAGCATGCAGCAGAGGAGGAAGGCTGTGAGTGCAGTGCAACACAGGAGCAATTAGGTGCCAAGGTCTAGGAGGATGCTGTGGCAGGAGGAATTAATAAGAGTTGGAGCTCAGGCCCTGTGGATCAAGCAGAGCTTGTCAAGCTCAGGAAGGTGAGAAAGTGAAGCTGGAGATCACCTCCAGTAGCAAGCTCCTCTTCACCCCATTTCTTTTTTTAGGTTACCCTTTCTTTTCCGTTGCCGTAACTCATCTTCCATTACTTAACTGCCACTTCATCTCAAAAGACCAGGCATTCAGTTTGACTCCAGACAGAGTCCCTTGTCCCAGAATATATCAGGAATGCTTTTGGCTTACAAAACAGTCTCTTGTACTCCTTGGCGTGGAGTCTGACAGCATTGAACAACGCTTTGTAATAAACAGCATCCATCTTACTTGGGAGGGCTGAGACACAAGAAAAGAATTTAGTTTTCTTTAGTCTTTTCTTTTTCCCTGAGTTTTCTTCAAAGCACTTCCAAGAGTGATCACACAGTTACTGTTGCCAGTAAGCAACATCTCTCATGGAACTTTTCGAGCTTGTATCACAAGAGGGAGAGATGCAGGCCAGACCACTTATTTCTTGTCCTTGGAATGTACCTTGGTGTCTTAGGCTTCAGGCAGGTCTGCTAGAAGAGGAAGGGACCACAGGCTGGAGTCTCATGAAGGACACATCCCAGAGCATTTCCTCCAGCCTGCTCACACAATATCAGCACAGAGTATAAATGCAAGCCAAGACCTTGTGACTCAGGTGGCAGACCCAATCTGGTGCCATTTGAGATTAGCTCTATAAATCACAAGGGTTTTGTATTGATGTCATTGCTGTGGGGCTTGTTTTTTCCTTTGATTTTAAAACTGAGGTTCTAAAGGAACACTGCAGGGATATCTTTATCCCATCCAGGACAGATACTTCTGTAGAGTTTGTATAACACAGGTAAAGTTCCTTTTCCATCATTGCTCCTAAATCAGCAAAAAAACAAGTGGATGGAAAGGATTAAAGAGCACTTGTGACATTTCCTTCTAAGCTGCACGGTTGTTTCATGCCACTCAATGACTCTTTCTCAGGCTTTCAGTGTTTTCATTTTTTTCAATATTCTGGATGCAAATGATATTAAAAAGTAAATCTTAAAGATGCACTCAGTGTAAAACAGCCATGAATCACTGTTCCCCCTACAGGCTGGCTACATCTGCAGCCCTGCCGATTCTCATCATCTCACACCAGCTCAGCCCCTCTGTCCCACTTCCCACCATCTGCACATGAAACCAGCCTGTCTGCAAAAGGCAAGGTTAATTCTTGGGTGAGCTGCAGCTTGAACATATACCTCTTGGGTGTGCAGAGAAGCCCCTCTGGGAAAATCAAGTGTCTAGAATAAAAGCAGACTGGTTGGCCAGGCTGTCCATGATGACCCAACAGAAGCAGAGTTGTTGGCTCAAGGAACAGAGCGCAACTCTTTCTGGTCCCTGGCATAAGTGGCAGTGTCTGGAGATTCCCTTAAAATGCTGGTCTTACCTGTCTAGAGTCATCTTATGCAGTGGAATTACTTTAGGATGTGAATACACCAACTTTAGTACACAATAACACTTGTTATGATGTATGAAGTATCTATAATTTCATCTGAATTGAGGCCAATGTATTTACCCAAATCCTGGGTCCTCATGTGGGAGCTAAAACTTAGATTCCAGCCTGAGCACAGCACGTAACAATTGAGAAAAATGTTTGTGATTGTCCTAGTCCTAGTTCATGCTAGGAAACCTCTGCTCCAACAGAAAGTTGGGAGTAGTGGCACTGCTGTTTCAGGGAACTGGGAAGGAAAGAGGGGAGTATATCCCTTGAGCAGCCAAGGAGACAATGCACATTTGTGTTTGAGGCATTCTTTTGTGCTTTTGGTTAAAAGCACCACTGGTTTGAGCAGCACAGAAGGGCCCCTTTCTGACCACAAATCCAACCCTGTTGGGTGGCACTCTTGTGCTCCCATGCTGGCTCTGTGTAGCAGAGCTATAGTTTTGAAAAAGCTTTAATGCTTTTCAGTTCCTTCTAGTATAAAGAACTTTTAAAAAATGGAATCCACTCCCCTGCAGCCCTCAGGCCATCCTCACATCTTAGGCCCATCCTCGTAAAAAATGCCCATCCTCACATATTCTGTTTTCTTCCTTACCTCAGGGCATAGATTGACAGCCAAGCTATTGTAATAATTCTCCTGAAAAGTACTGGGGCTTGTGTAAATAAAAGCACTTGCAAGATTGTGTGCTACCATTTGCAAACAATTTGTTGCAAACATTTGTTGTGGGTGTATGCATGCGTGTGAGGAGAGGAGAGTGGGTAAGGGGGTCTGCTCTTTGAGACCTTAGAGCTCGCAGCTTTGAAAAGAGTCCTCGGGAGGCTTTGATGTTTGACCTGTCTCTCCTCTCAGAGAGCAAAGCAATGGTGGGAAGCGATCCTCTAAAACAGGTGGCAAGATGACAATGCAGGAGGAAGAGAAACACTGTCACTCCCATGGGTCATTCCCCCCATCAACATTTCCATCGTATTTATTGAAAAAACAGGCAGGAATCTGAGAGGTAGTATGATGTGGCTTGTCTTTCTACCCTTCCCCTTTCTCCACTGTAAATTCTTAAATAGACCCAAGAGAATGAATTGCTTCTTCAAGTTTTATCAGTGAGAAGGCAGCCCAGCAGAGTTACAGTTCAGTGCTCAAAGATTGCTTTCGTGTTTGGCAAGAAGCTTTCAGGCCAATATATAAATAAATAAAGGGAGGGGTGGGGGTGAGTCTTTCCTTCTGGTGGTACAGAATTTGCATTTCTTGGATGCAACTCACCTCCCTGATGAATTTATAAGGTTCCAGACTAGTCTCAAGTAAATTGTCTCCTGTATCCCAAGTTATAATAAAACCTACACCAACTGGAATACCGGAGAGACATGCTAGACTGTGAAGCCAGTTCCATTTAGTACAAATTATTCCACAAAGAATTATACAAAAATGACAATTTGGAATTTTCAGCTATGTAACACGTAATTCAAAAAAAAAAAATTAAGCCTGCTTTATGCCATAAACTTTCTCAGTTCAGTAATATCAGATGCTTTTTGCTTTTTCATAAGTCTTAATTTTCAATTAATTGCAAAAGCGAAAGATGGGGAAGACTGAAAAAAAGGAGAAAATGTACACACATGCATATGTGTGCTAGTTTCAAACAGAGAATGTTAGAGAAGACCAATTCTGACAGTGTTAGAGAAAAACAAGGAAAACATCTATTTCCTTGAAAAAGAAATTTTGGCATTTGCCAAATTAGTTGATTTAGAACATTAGAACAAATTGGGAAATCAGTTTTTGTCTATTTCACTCAAATTCACCAGTTTTTGAATTAAACTGTCTTTCAAAAGAACTGACCCTCTTTGCAGAAAGCTGAGGAGAGCCACCGGGTCTTTTCCAGTGTTGGTTTCAAAGACAAGCTTTGGGAAGAATTTTGTCCTCTCTGTGATAAAGCTTCATTTAGGGGGAACAGCATAGCACTTGCTGGTTTCTCCTTTTCTGTTGAATTGGTTTCCACTACTCAAGTACTGGAAAAGAACTGAAGAAACAGAACTCCACAGAAAAGCATTACTCATCAGCTCTTCGAAGAAGAACTTTCCTTCCAAAAAATAAACTTTGACTTTTTTTGGACAAGGAGGTGGGCTCCAGTAGCACCCACTACTATTTTCTGAGTGTTTTGTGGAGGTAGGTGCTCAACACACCATTGAGACTTCAATGCTAGCCAAAGGCATGGAATAGGTCAGATTACCACTTTGTGACCCCTCAGGCTATGCAGTACATGGCTAAAACCTGTCAGTTCCATCCCTTAGATGTGATTAATGTATTACAGGGAGATCTGATTTGTAGTAATGTCCCCTGGTAGTTAAGATGAATAAAGTTCTTCCCATCTACTCCTAGAGCTGTATGTCTGGAGTTATACTCCAATAGTTTCAGTCTCAGAGTCCTCCAAGCTTCCAAGCTGCTCTTTTAGACTGCCGTTAGATTCATGCTGACATTACTATATCAAGTTTTCATTACAAGGTGTTTATCCCAGGCTATACAGGAAAAAAATAAAAAAAAATCTGGAGTTCTTTGATTCTAGGAGCTATGACCATAAGCACAAGTCTGTCATCTCTAATACAAAACTCATCAGATTATTAGCAATCTCTCCACTGAGTATGTGTGAGGCCCATTTTCCTGTGACTTAGTCCAGCCGTACTTATATCATAGATCCATCAGAAGACTTGTCATTTTTGTCACTGATTACTTACACCAGCACACTAATATTGCTATATAAGTGCTTAAAATAATAATTAGAACTCAATGAATAATGAATAAGCTGAATAATTTATTCAGATATATTGAAAAACTTGTTGAGCAACTTATTTGATGAATATATTTAATAACTCTGTCCTATATCTTTGTGAATAATATTTTTAAACTAGATGAGTAATTAAAAAAAAAAAAGTAACATTTGTCAAATAAATTATCCATTGAATATTATTCAACCAACTCTACTAATACTGAATTACCAGGTAGCGCACTCTTAAATGGCCACTGGAGGTCCAAACAAGTACGGCTGATCCTTCTGGGAAGACTTTTTGCTTATCTCTAGTAAAATACTTATTGTGTTGAAATATGATCTTTCTACCTCAAGAACGCATTTTCACTTTTCAGTGGAGTAAAAAGAGAAAGAAGCAATAGCAGAAGAGAATAAAGATCCCCATTCTTAATTCCTTAAACCATAGCAACATGGTCATTTTCAGATGGGATGAGAGTTATCACACAAGAAGCAGTTCAGGAAGACAAGCTCACTTAAGTAACTTAATTATGTCCATGTTCCTGTTCCCTCATCTCCAGTGTAAATCAAGCACTGAGGAAGTGCTGAACTCCGAGCTCAGCTTTATGACACGAACAAGTGATCTCGCCAGAGTTGTTTGTTTTTTGCCAGGGGCTAAAAGGTTGGCAGTGTGTAAGTGCAGGATTGGTACCCATTCAAGTCAAAGGAACATTCCTCAATCAGGATATGAAATGGGAGAACCCCAAGACAAAAGTTTCACATAAGCAACCCTCCCACCCAAGGGTACGTTCACAGCAGTAGTAAATGGACCCACATTAAAGCCAATGAAACAACATCTGTTCCCGCTACCTGGTAGTCACCAAAGGTCATGGGTGAGAAATTTTCTTCTCTGTTGATCTAGTGCGCTTTCCCCCTGCCCTGGATGCCTTTGTTCAGCTCTGATAGATGCTCAGACCCAGGGCTGAGCTTCCCCAAGGAGCCATGCAGTATACTTGGTAGCAATCCAGCTTTTGATACTGAAGATAATATTTATTGCTCAGGGAGAAAGAGCTCATATTTTTCCACTCCTACCTAGACTGACCTAGTTGGGTTTAGCCTTGAAGAAGAAGAATGTAGCAAAGTGCCCTTAAAGATTAAAATTGATTTTACTTTTTACAGCTTTGCTGTAAAGCCTTGGGCTGAAGTACAATTTGCAGTTATAATTATAGTGTATTAAACACACAGTTCTTACTTGTAGCCTTCACTATTCTGGCTCAAATACCTTTGGATGTATGACCTTAGTGTTTTATTCAAGTGTTCTCTCCATAATAATCTCATTAAAAGTTGTATCATGTAAAAATTAAGCTAAAATTCCTTCTTTTCTCAATTATCTGCAAAGCCTCTTGTGTATATATATATATATACTCAAGGGGGCAAGCAGCCATTCTTTCCTAGGACTGTCAGGCATTGCCATGTGAAAAAATGGCATTCACAGGTTATTCTTGCTCTTCTGAGCCGATTCTTCAGCATCTTCCAAAACAAGTTTTATTTACTTTAGTCACGCACCTATGACCACCAGCATACGACTTCAACCTTAGGAGCAGCTATGTAAAGGGAAGGGCAGGGTGACTTTTTTTAAGTTTTGAGAGTTGTGTGCAGCTAAGTGTCTCAAAGCACCTTGGTCAGTATTGGATGTTAATATGTGAGGATGAAAGGCTGGAGCACTCTTGAGCTTTGCCTGCTTTTTCTTACCTACAGATCAAGTTGCCATGCTCCAGCCTGTACGTAAATATTATCAGTCAAGTTTGGGTTCCAATGTGAGCCTATGCCTCGAGTCAGATGGCACCCTAAAGGTCAGTAGGTCAGTTGCCTAAACTGAAGATCGCATTTTGTTTCACACACTCTGTTTAAGCACTGGAAACCTCTTTATACACACCTGCACATAGAAGGATTGTCTCTGTAGCAGTTGGGGTTGCACATGCATTCAGCCCAGCTGGTACTGAATAATTGAGAAGGACTTGGAGAAGGAATGTGTTCTGCATCAGGCTCAGTTGGATATGTCACACAGAAGGACAAAGCATAAAGATGGAAGACGCACATGATGTGGTAATCACAACTCCTGCTCTGGATTTATAGATATTTCCAGACGGCTGAACAGGCAATTACAGATAGGAGAATGTGGAGCATCCATGACTCATGTTTTGGGAAGGGGTGACAAGCTTGTAGCCAAGTCCTTCCAGCACAAACAGAAAGTCCACATGCAATACTAGAACCACTGGAGCCATTCTCTCTTGCTGCAGGGTACAAAGTCAATCCCATTGGTTTAAGTAGCTGCAGTTGCTACCAGCAGCAGGAAAATGGCTTTCCCTGGCATGCATTCCTGCATCTATAAAATGGTGGGTTTAAAACATGGATTCTAGTAAGAGCTCCTTTGTGAGAGTCACTGCTTTAGGACAGGCAGACCCTGGCCTCCCCACCCGTAGTTTTTGTAGGCTCACCACTCTAGCTCCCTTGCCTTAAGTCACTGCGAATGTTCTTGCAGATATCACTTATATTTCCAAGTACTTTAAAATATTTAGTTTGGCTGGAACTGCATTTCTCATTTGTCCGTATGCCCTGTGTATCCTACCTGCTATTTGCACACAAGAGATATTACAGCGATTTCATCCCAGTAATCAGAAAAACTCCCATCCTTCTTCTGTCTGTATGTGTATGTGTGCGCCTGCGTATGTGTAGGTACTTACTTCTCTGTGCAAACTTTAATTAGTGTCAATCCCTATAAACAAGTACAGTTGATGGATTTATAATTTTTAGTATTAGAAGAGTCCATTTCAAGTTGTGCGCTTGCAAAACCATGCACAGAAATGAACAGGCATCTACTACCTTGTCTCAACTTACAGAGCAATGGGCAACTCTGTAATGCAAAGTAATATTGAACTTGTTAGCATTATGTGGCAACCTGGCAACCTGGGATGCTTTCAGCTCAGGCCAGTTGGACTTTCAGGGATTCAGCCTATCAACTTGTCCTGGTTTCAGGTAGGACAGAGTTAATTTTCCTCCTAGTAGCTGGCAGGGTGCTATGTTTTGGATTAGGATGAGAAGAGCGCTGATAACATGCTGATGTTTTAATTGTTGTAGAGCAATGCTTACACCAAGCCAAGGACTTTTCAGCTTCTCGCTCTGTCCTGCTAGCGAGCAGGCTGGGGGTGCAGCAGGAGCTGGGAGGGGACAGACCCAGGACAGCTGACCCAAACTGGCCAAAGGGGTATTCCATACCATCTGACGTCATGCTGAACAATATATAGGGGTGGCTAGCCGGGGTGGGGGGGCCGGCTGCTCGGGGATAGGCTGGGCATCGGTCAACGGGTGGTGAGCAATTGCATTGTGCATCACTTTGTACACATTATTACTATTATTATTATTATTATTATTATTGTTATTATTTTCCCTGTCTTAATAAACTGTCCTTATCTCAACTCACAGGCTTCACTTTCCCGTTTCTCTCCCCCATCCCGGAGAGGGAGGGGGGAGGGTGAGCGAACGGCTGTGTGGTGTTTGGCTGCCAGCCGGGCTAAACCACAACACAACTAAATCATTGCAGCATATTAGCTCCTCCTACAATACTGCTTGAATGCTATTTCAGCATGTAATTCTTCACAAGCTAACTTTTTGGTGGGCAGTCCAATTTACTGAATATACAGACATGTTTGGAAACTTAGTCATTTCAGTTTTCACTTTTTATGATATAAAATCATGGCACATAGGCATATAAAGTGTGTTTTAGTTTTAAGAAGTTCTACAATAATCAATGGTTATTCTATGATTACAGATATATTATTGGATATTTTCATAATTTCAGTAAACACCTTATATGCACCAAGTTTGGAAAGACTGCATCATAGTGTGCAGTACTTTTTTGTTTTCTGTAGTACATAACCACATTATCCATAAATGTCCAGGACTTCTCCATGCCACTCATGTTTAATAGACCTACATTATGCTTTTTTGCCATTATCTTTTCTCTAGGTTGTAGAGTCCTTGTATATTTCGTTGTTGCTCTTTGGGAAAGCCATTCCATGTCTGATTATTTTGCTCTCTTGTAGCACCTTTTCTGATTCTGCTATGTTCTTTCTGAAACCAAGGGACCAGATTGCACTCAGTCTCCAAAGTGCAGGTGCACAATGGGTTTTCTAGTGGCATAAAGATATTTCCTGTTGTGATTGCTAACCCTTCCTCAAAATTTCTAACATTTTGATTGCTTTTGGCTACCGCTGCACCCTGAACTGACATTTTTGTAGTTATTCTATTATTCTATTTTTACCTGAAGATATCATTCCTGATGGTAATAGCCAGCTCAAAAGCCATTATTATACATGTAAAATTAGGGTTTTTCCCAGTATACATTGCTTCAGATTTACCCATGCTGTTACTTTATGTCTGGTTGCTTGCTCCAGTGAGATGCTTTTACAGTTTTTCACAGTCATGCCTTGTTACTGAACATAATTTAGCATTAGCATACATCTTACTTAATGTTCTTTTTTTTTTCCAGATCACTTATGCACTCATGAGCAGGACAGGTCTAAACACGGATCTGTGAGAAGCTCCACTGACAACCAACCTGTCTACAAAAAAGTACTATTTTAGGAAATAAATACTATACTAGGAAAAAAAGTACTATACTAGGAAAGGGTACCTTCTCTTTTCTATCCTTTGACCAGTTATATATCCACATAAGGATATTCACTTTTATCCCATCATAGGCTAAGATTTTAAGAACTGTCACTGAGGATCTTGTAGAACACCTTTCAGAAGTGTATATGAATTATTACCACTGGCTGTCAACTACCTCCACATACCAACATGGAAGGATGAACCACTAAAAAAAAAATGGTGTGGAAACTTGCCCAAGTTCTTGTTTAGTCCAGTCAGACAGATATAAGTTTTTCTGCTATGATTTTGTTGTCTTTGATCCCCCCTGTCCTTGACCTTCCTTTGGCCTTACAGGCACTCTAGAAGCCTCTTGCCTCTTGTTCTTTAAGATGCAGCAACATGATTTATAATTAGTGTTTGTGCTTTTTCGCAAGTTGAAGTACAATTCCTTTTTTTTTTTTTTTTTGCCTCTCTCTTACTGCATTTCAGCTTTCGCAGCGTACTGTCCCTTTGGTTTATTTTATTTTCAGCAGGACAAAAATTTGTGGTTTTTTGAAGAACACCTTCTTATTCCTCTCTTATGCTCTCCTATGCTTCTGTTAAGCTAGGCCTGTTAGCTTTTGGTCTTTCTTAAACACCTACTGACAAGTAGTATACGTTTTCTCTAAGCATCCAACATGGTATCTTTGAACAGTTTCAGTGCTGTCCAAAAAGATTTAGGTATCTTAACCACACATTTCAGTTTCTTTTTAACAAGACCCCTCCTCCATTTTTCTGTAGTTCACCTTTTTAAAAGTTTGTGGCTACAGTAGTGGGCCTCTTGGTTCTTGCTGGAAGAATAAGGGTGCTGGGCTTAAATACAGTACTGTTCCCAGCAGCTCTGTGACAGTCACTGAGTCCTGTACATTGGTCAAAACTTAGCCTCTTTTGAATTCCCTGCTTACTACTTCTATGAAAGAAAGATTGGCAATACCTGAAACTTCAATGCACACTTCACCCCCCAGTGAAGTTCACCCAGTATATGAGGGCAATTGTAGTCTTCTTTTCTGCTCATTTCTGAATTCCTTGATCTCCCTCAGTGTGTCAGTCTCTATCACTGTCCTCATCAGGTAGTCAGTAATGCAGTCTTATTGCTGTATTTTTCCTACACAGAACTGGAGTTCATTCATAGTGTTTCTATTACTTGTAGACAAGGTTTGCTTGATAGTTAATCTGATTTGACTCAAAGCTTCCTTTAGGCTATGGTATCATCCCTCCATCTATACAGCCTATTTTGTCTTTCCAGTATAATTTTGCAAAGTGCTATCACGTTGTCCATCTTCTTTTCCTTCCACTGAATTTTCAATATGTCTTCCCTGTCTGTATATTCATTTAAATCTAAATATCCCTATCCCCCATCGTGTTTCTTAGGCTTCCAGTAAAAAGGTAGATGTATGCATAAAATTGCTTTTCCTTTTCTTCTTCTCCGCACCATAATGCATTTGTTTGTCCTGTGCTTTATCTGAGGATTCAGAGATCTTGTAATATCCGGATGAGTCCTCCAAAGCCCTGTACTCCTCAACACCCTCATGTGAGCATCCTCCTGAGCAGCATTGGTGGCTGGAACTGTGTGGACAGGTTGCCCTCCTTCCAGACATCTACCTTGTCTTGATGGTTTTGAACTCTCTTACATAATTTTCCCAACAGCATTACCTCTCCACATCTGTCTAGCCAGCACACATTACCAGGACGGTCTGGGGGAAAGTTGCCAAAGAGATCCTGCTATTTTGTCTCCAAAACTTACTTCCCTACATCACTGGCATTCACAGGGAGAGTGGTCACCAGGTCCTTCCCAGCAGTTCCCAGGAGCCAACCAAAAATGTGAGACCTGCTGCTGCTCAGCCAGCGGGCAAAGTAGCAAACAGCCTTTGCTGTAAACACAAGCCCAGATAACCATATGTTTCATAACCAGTAACCAAACAAAGCCACACATTCCACTCTCTCATATTCGGGCAGTTTCTTGTAATCTCACCCTCCTTACAAAAATCCTCAACACCACACCTGCTTCCCCTTCAGGATTAAGATTTGGTGACCCAAACAAGCCTATAGAGCAACCACAGACAAGGAGTTAACAGAACATGAAAATGGAGAAGCAACAATGAAAATCATCATGGTTGGCCACAAGTTTGAGATGGCAGGCTACCTCATGGGCTGTTGTTACACCATGTGGACATAATATTAACACAGCATGCTTGAAGAAATGGAAAGGTAGAACATCTTGCACTAAATCCTTTTCAGTCATTTTTTTGAGAGCTGGCCAAAGTAGGAAGGCAGAGATTCAAAACTGGAATTATTATGCCTCTCCTCACACTCCTGGAGGGGGGGCATACGGTGGGGCAGTGAGGACATCCTGGACTCTGGCACTGCAGCTGGGTTCATGTACCCTACTGATCTGTTCGTAATGGCATAACTTCAAGACTCCCGTAAATCAGGGTAGAGAGGAATTTTCTACCCCTTCCCTGCTTTACCTGCTCTCCTGAGGCAATGAACATAAGTGCATTCCCTTTTTAGTAATTTTCTTTGACTGAAAGGGGGAAAAAATGCCACATCTGGGAATATGAAATCTGGAAAGAATGAGGAAAAAGAGACAGGAAGCAGAAAATTATCTTGTTTTGGCCAAAAACTTTCTTTAGGGGGTAGAATGGTTGTATTGAAAAGGGTTCTGAATTGCTCTCAATTTGGGATTTTTTCTTTGGTTTTACGGTTAGGTCCTTGTTGGCAGAGATACCTCTACTGTGGCAGTAAAAATTCTACATTTGTGAGTTTTCAGAAGCTGGCTGGAATCTCTCTTTCATCTCAACAGGAGTGTCTCCTCTTTGATTTCACTGTCTGCATTGCTGTTTAGTTTCTCCCTTCTTTATCTGATTCTGTATGTAACAGGGAGACAGGGATACAGCACATCATTTAGAACAAGTAAACACCATTAAAACAATTCCACCTCATTGTCACTGCATTGTTTTGAGTGGAATATCGACTCCTGAATAATATAAGGATTAAGGAGAAGCAGGTAGAAACTAGCTTTGAATCCTTCTGGGTTAACAGCCTGATTACATCATCAAAAGAAATGGGTTTACTCTAACTGTGTGCTCTAGGTGGGAAAAAGTTAAGAGCTTTTCTCAACTGCAACTCACAATCAGACATCCCTCTTTTGAGTTGCCTCTACAGAAAACAAATCTGAACTGGACTACAGGGATTATTTCACAGTTAATTAATGAAATATAAAACTCATCCCCTTGCAATAGAGTACAAGTCATGGTCCCCACTCTACAAAGCTGAGTCCTTCCACCTCAGGGAAAATATTATGTAAGGAAACACAAAGTTTTGGAGGAGGGACAGCTGCCACACTAGGGTGTAGGATGATACAGGATGGCGGCTTCTACGTAACCACAAAATAAATGGTGATAAAGATTTGTTGGACATACCTGACTGCAGAGTTGTACACTATACTCCTTATGCCAAGTATGCATTCAGATCTCATTTTGCAGTTGTTTCCTCTCCCTATGACTCTTAGAGCCCCATTGATAGGGATGAAAGCCATCAAGCTGGAAAGGTACAATATACATATTATACTAATGACACTGTGAGCTTCAGATTTTCTCTAAAATCATCATGGCGTTGGCCAAAATGGAAGGAAGAAGGACGTACTCAAAATTTGCTGGGCAGAGGCGGGAACTTTGCTGAGATGGAGTGGTACAAGTGCGAAGTTTTAAATACAAAAGCCCAGATCTACTAACTGCATATAAAGCTTAAGAAACGGCCCAACCTCCTCTGATCAGTATCTTGTACAAAATCATCGGTGCAGGGGAAAACAAAGCATCTTTTGGTTAAAATGAATATTATTTGGAAGAGAGGTGCTAAATATTTCCCTTAATATTGGAGGACTAACAACAGTCAGGAAGAGGCAGTTACAGGAGTCAGGATGGGCTAGATCTGAGATCTGGATCC
This sequence comes from Cygnus atratus, assembly GCF_013377495.2. Lineage (NCBI taxonomy): Eukaryota > Metazoa > Chordata > Aves > Anseriformes > Anatidae > Cygnus > Cygnus atratus. Next base: position 56,206,956 of record NC_066362.1, on the reverse strand, counting down.
CAGCCTAGCATGAGCCCAGAGCTCTAACACAGGCAAGAGGCTGTTGAACAGCCAAGTTTCCTCAAGGAGGAAAGGAGGTGAAAGAGGATGCCATCAGAGCGCCAAGTACCTTACTGAAGGAAATTGCTCCATAACACCTGTAGGAACACAGTGGGACTGAAAACCTTTGTTCCTTGTACTGTGACAGATAAAGTATCTTACAAAAAATAAGAATGCAGCTAATTTGAGACTGCTTGGAATGGGAGGGATTAGGTTAGTCAGGTAGATCCTGCAGTTTTAGGGGGCAGTGGAAAATAATTCCTCCAAGCTCTGCTCTTTGACCAAGGAAAGGATTCCACAGTGTTTCCTTGAAATATTCTCCAGCCTGGGGTGCACTCTCTTCTGCATCAGAGGGAAGATGGGCTCTCTGCCAGACACTGTTACTTGGTCGTCCCAGGGAAGGCAACACAAGGAAGATTATAAAGAAGGTAGCCCTCTTTATTCAAAAGAAAAACATAAAATCAGAAATTTGAAAATTTACAGGCAAAGAGTCCCCTTGTGAGTCTTCCGGAAACCAAAGTTGGCATGTGAGGTTTGTTCACACAGCTTGCCTGTCCCTGGGCTCAGGATGTAACTGGGCTTTTCAAATATCCATTCCTCTTCCTCTCCTTTTAAATCAGTGCATTGTCAATTTGACATGTAGTGGCTTTCTTTCTTGTATCAAGAAGCACCACTACAGTTTTTTTTAAATAAATACGTCTCTGACATTTTCTTGCACAGACAAGATGGGGTCTCAGTTTTTTGAGAGATGATGTGCTCCTGCTGCTTATTCCCTACTTAATCCTGCAAGTGCGACATCAGTCATCTCCATGAAAGTTACTGAGACTTCTCAGGCACAGGATTATCAGTGATATGGTCTCCAGTGAGGAATGCACAGCAGGAGCAGATGCATGCTAGAGGAAGAGAGAGGAGCCTATTTTCATGCAAACATGACTCATAATAAAGTGTTTTTTGAGAGAGACTAAGTGGAAGCAGCAAATATGCAAAACATAGAAAATGTACCTGACTTACAAAAAAAGAAATTGTTAGTAATCCTGGAAATTACAGTTCCATTAATTCAAATTCTATCCTTGGGGTGAAAATGAAGCAAATATGAGAGAGGGGAGGAGAAAAGAGAATCACTAAATGGCCGGTGATAAAATTTTAGTAATAAATATGACAATGAGTCCTCAGCCCAGTTGGGTCCTTCAGGCACCACTAAAATACAAACAGTAAAATAATAAATCTTCACAAAGAGATATAAAAGGTTTTAGTAGAATTAAAGTAGTAGTGCCTACTGACAATTCAGTTGGTATACTGCATTTTCATTTTCCATAAAGTATTTGATATTGCATCTCCCATGAACGTACTTGAATAATTAATTCAGATCGGCTTCAGTAGGAGTACTGCCACAGGGTCTACAAATTGGCGGAAAGAACATTAGCAAATGGTAATGATAAATGGCAGTGTTTTAATTTGGGGGAGGTAACTACTGGGGTGCCACAGGGATTGGTGTTATGTCCTATCTCATTTATCACCCTCATTAATTGGTCTGGAAGAAAAATAAACAGCGCATTAATGAAATTCACATTCAATGCTGGGAGGAAGGGGGGATTTCAAATACTAGAAGGGATGAATAAAAAGGAAAAAACATTCAGAGAAAAGTGAGGAGCAAGGGCTGAAAACTGTTCTTAAAAAGTAAAACGAGGTAATGCAACTTCTAAATCTTTGTTTGAATATTTTGGGGAAAAATAATGAGAAAGAACTGTTTGGGCCAGAAAAGGCCATATTGTTCATTTAGTTTCATTCTCTTCACAATACAGGCCAAATAAATTGATTCGTCCAAGAAGCCAGGTATTCTAACTTCTGCAAGAATTTATCTCTCAGAAATGCATCCAGTCTTAATTACAGACCTCAAGTGATGAATGCTAACTGTTCGTTAACAGTTTGAAAGGAAGCCTAAAAAAGCAAAGTGACCCAGCAGAAATTGTTTATTGATTATGAATATCACACTGTGTAATCTGTCATAAGACAAAGTATTTTATTACCCACGTTGTGGCAACAGTCTGCTTCTGGTGGTTCCAGTACTGTGAAGATGGAGAACTCTTAAACCTTCTTTAAACACTGTCTGTGCTTCTTCAAAGATATCAAAAGGAGAGGGAGGTAACCAATGATGGGATACATGGGAAAGGCAACAAAGCTGCATCATGATGTTCAGACTGGAGATTGGGAAAAATTTCTTTAGCATGAGCATGCCTGACAGTGTTCAAGAGACATTTGGATATTGCCTTTTATAGGCTTTTACATTTGGTTAGTCCTGAAGTGGTCAGGCATTTGGACTTGATGATCTTTGTAGGTTCCTTCCAACTGAACTATTCTATTCTATTCTATTCTATTCTGTTCTGTTCTGTTCTGTTCTGTTCTGTTATCTCAGGTTTCATAGTTTTCTTTTATCTCGCCCTTTATTCATGCTCAGATGCTAGCAAACCAGAAGGCTCTTCCCATCTTTTCTTTGTCATTGTCTCATTTTTCTCTTCTGTTTCTCTTTTGCCTACAACTCTGTTTATGATTTTCTTTTTCTAACATGACCTACAATTAGTGACAAAGATTTCACTTCTGACAGACCAATTATTTGATAGATTGCAATGCTTGAAGAAGCCAAAGTCATCTGCTGTTCTTTCAACCCTAATACAGAACTGCTCCCTAAATAGTAGTACAAGTATACACAATGCATTTCTGTATATTCTCAGTGATAGTTCTTTACATCATACCAAAAACATTTTGATGGAAACCTGGGCACACGCTTATGGTTTTGAGAATTTGGCTTGGTAATTGAATGCTCTGACTTAGCATAAATCACAGACTTATTTCTTATTAGAATAAGCAGTAAATAAGTAAACTAGAAAAGATTTTGAAGTGTGGCGTACAGCTTTTAAAAAAGTCAAAACAATTTTTGTTTTCTCTGCAGATGCTCTGCATCATTGCTTCAAGCAGAGCTTGTAGCTCTGATGGTGCTGCCACAAAACGCCTGACCAAAACAGAGAGCAGCAACTAATCCATATTCAGTATGGTGTTGTCAGCACCCCTTGAGAAATAGGCAGCGCATGCTCATTGAAGAGTGTAGTACCAATTCTTAGGGGGAATCATGGCATAATACATCCAGAGAGACTTTCCACTGGTTTGACAGGTCTCCAGCAATGAAGCCCGTTTTCCCTTGGCTCTTGAAAGTGTGGCAATGAAAGACAGTAGGACAGGTGGGCAATCTAGTTTGAGATGCTCTGCAACACAGCAGATGAACGAAGCGCTTTCTCTACACAGCTGCAAATGCAGCTGGCATCTAGTGTGCTGTTCTGAGCACCACATAGCTGGAAAGATATTGAAAAGCTGGAGGGAGTTCAGAGAGGAGGCACAATTATTATTAGGTAGCAGGAAGGCTTGATTGATATGGAAAGATTAAAAGAGCAAGCTATGTACATCTTGGCAAAGCAACAACTAAGAGGAGATATGATAATCACTTCTAAATAAATTCAAGGAAAATCCCAAGAGAGGAAGACTTTGTGCAGTCTTAGTACAATGGGGCATTGCATAATAGGATGAACTTTAGAGAAGGCAAACTTCTTAAGTTTGAATGTTAAGAAAAAACTTCTTCCTTTCTAGTAGGATGTGGAGGAATACCCCTGGGGAAGCATTGCTCCAGGACTGTTTCAACTATACTGGTCCCGATACAAGAAAAGAGTTAAGGAACCATTCTGCATTGATTAGATGAGGGAACAGACTCCTGAGGTCAGACGGGGTCTCTATCTAAAGTCATAGACTATGGGCTGCTCTGTATTTGCTGAATTCTCCCTACAGAGCATGCTGCTGTTGTGAGGGAGGCATCATCTTGTCTTTAAAGCTGTTGTGTCTGTCATTCAGTGAGATTATCGCTGGTGCTGTATGCACCATCCTGCTAACAGTTTCACGAAGAGGCTATATTCTAAGAGAAATACCATCTGCAGGATGCGTTCAGAGATACGTGGACTAACAAGGAACAAAGGAAGCAGAGGTGGCAGTGCACCGGTGAAACTACTGAGTTACTTGCAAAAGGGCACAAGTGAAGGCCTTGACTGAAATATCGCAGCAAGGAACTTTGAAAATCATCTGCTCATGCGACAGCCACTGTCAGTATTGAACACACTGTGGTTTATCAAAGTTGTTGATGTGCCAGTAGGCGCCAGGAAGGATGCATTTTTTTTCCTTCATGCAGTACACTGCAGACCTTGTTGCATACAGGACTGTAAGCTTTCACCTGTCATGTCAGATGCCAACTTCTGCAGAAGGAGAATTTGCTCAGCAGGAAATGACTTTTCAATAGAGTAGTCTAAGATACATTAAAAAAGACATTACCCACTTGGTCATATGTCCATTTCCATAGGTGAAATAGCAATAACAGGGAAGACTCTAAGCTGCTCTGCAGTAACTTTCCTAGTTAGACTTCTACTCTATGATACACGTGAGGTAATTTAGTAAAGGATGGGCTCACAGGGGAATGGAGGAGTCTAGCCAGCTGTATGAGATCCTGGCACAGCTGAAATCAGCAACCCTCTGTGAATACGCTCTGTCAGATTAACTCACTTTTGTTCAGGGATGAGCATGGAGGTAACCAGTTATTTCACTGACACCTTTTCAAGTGCCTGTAACCCAACTAAACACCATACTTTCCTCATACTTTCCTGGAGGAGACAGTTTTTCCCTTTTTTCCTTTATTCATTTGAATATTGTCTCCTTCTGGTTGTAGTTGCATTCCTTTACCTTCCCTGGACCTGTAGAGCAGCTGTAGTGTTAGCAGTTATTTATGGGAGAGCTGCTGATGCATGTGACAAGAAATACTGCTAATGGTGATGTCTGTTAGCCTGTAAAACAGCTCCCCCAAGTAAACTGGTGGAAGTCTCATCACTTGGATGTTTTAAAACCAGCCTGGACAAAGCATTGTAAAATATACTGCAGGGAACAATCTCAGAGTGGCAGCAAGATTAAGTAATGGATTGCTCTCTCTTTCTCATTGTTCAGCCTAGCAAAAAGCAGTGTGTGAATATTCAGGGTACTCCAGGGATGAGCTGGTTTGGCTTGTCCTTCCAGGGTCTCTACTGGCAGTGCTCCTATGAAAACACTTGGTTAGATTTGTCTTTCTCTGGGGAGAGGGGGGGAAGAAGGAAAGGTGGAAGAGAAAGAGAGAGGGAGAGCACAGTATGTTGCATACATGGCCCTGATCACATCACTGTCTTGAAGACATTCGCCTTCACTGCCCCTATGCTAGTTATCACCCTCACACTGCAAACCCTTCCACTTACTATGACTTGTCTTGGCTCTGATCATTACCACATTGACACAACAGCTCTGACAATCCTGTACTTTTTTTTTTTTTTTGGCTTCACTTCCTTTGTTGTTGTTGGACACGCTGGTAAGTCAGTGGTTGGCTACTGAGAAAAAGCTGGTGCACTCAGCCCTCGAAAACCACCAAGGCATTTTTGTATAGCTTTGGCCAAAAATGCATACCACAAGGAGATTTACAGTTCATAGATTTAACCCACACTGTGAAGAACTTCCTTTGAACTAAGGAGCAGAGAACATAAGCTGTGGTGAGTAGTCTCTGCTAACCTGCCAGGGAATGATAGACTTGGTAAGTGATGCTACTTTTCCACTCCCTGTTATATTACACACCTTTAAATCAGGTTAAGATTAACTGAACTGGAGCAATCATGATAAACCTTGTTTGGTTACACAGTATCCTGCACTAAAGTAGTATTCTGTACCAGAAGGGAGGGTTTCATTTCTACAGCTACTTCTGAATGTCTGATACCTGAGCCAATATCTCACCCCTCCAATTTTGCCTGAATTATTTCTTTTGAAAACATCCGGAGCAATGCAGCTTCTGCTGCTGCCTTTGCAATTCCATTCTGCATATTATAACAATATAAGGCCTTTTATAGCAGTATAAGGACTTTTCTTTTGGGCACTGTCTTGGAATCAGGCCTTTCTTTCCTGGTCCCTGCACACCCACCCACATCCCTTTTAAAAGGCATGTGCCATTCCAGCCACCTTCTGTACATCCAACAGCCCTGCCTCAGTAAGTCCAGGGAAGTGGTTATTCCCCTCTATTTGACAACCTCAATGCTGCATTTGGAGAGGTGCATCCAATTTGGGGCTAGAAAGATAGAGACAAATTGGAGAGAGTCTCATGGAGGACCACCTACATGGTTGGGAGCCACATAGGGAGAGGCTGAAGGACCTGTGTTTTTTTGTTTGTTTTTGTTTGCTTGTTTGTTTGTTTGTTTTCAGCTTGGAGAAGATAAGGTTAAAGGGATCTAACTGCTGTCTTCTACTGCTAAAAGGGATGTACAGCAAAAGTGCAAGAGGCAGTGGTCACAGTTTGCAACAACAGAAATTTCAATTTCTTATAAGGAAAACTTTCACTGTGAGAGGGGTTAAGCACTAGAGAACAGTGGCCTAGAGGGGCTGTGCAATCTGAGTTTTCAAAGCTCAGGCGGATAAGGTCCTGAGCAACCTGATCTAATTCTGATGTCAGCCCTGCTCTGAGTGGGGATTTGGACAAGGTGACTCAGAAGTGTCCTTTCTGATCTAAATTACTCAATTATTTCAATAGTTCGACTTTTAAAATGTGATTTTATGGTGTTTAGGTAAAGGCTCAAAAACTCTTATGAAAGCTTGGGTCAGGCTCAGCAGCCACAATCACTGAGGAAATCCTGGCTTGCAATCTGTTATGTGTCTCAGCACTTCAGCTGTTGCACCACCCACAAAGCTCAATGCTTTTGTTCTCCCCAAATACTTGGAAGGGAGGAATTAAATACAAATGCTTTCCATAGAAGTGAAATTCCAGGGAGGAATGTCACCCCCCCACACCCCACCCCCTACACACACACACTCTTTAGAAAAGTTAAAACAGAATTTATTACTTTTTTTTTTGGCTTGCTGACTTTCTGCCTGTCAGAACGGCTCTTGTTGATGCCATTGCCTCCATGAAGACAGAAGACAAAGTCGACAAACACCTGCCAGGCAGGCAGCTCTAGAGCTCTCATTTCTATTTTCTCAGTGGAAAAGAGGAATTTGTTGTCAAACTTGAAATTTCTCATGGCAAAATTTCAGTTACGCAAAAACTGCTTTTAGGCAGGACACTCCTTAGCTAGGTCTTAATACGAAAATACCATTTTTCCTTTTTTCCATCTTATCTACTTGGCTCTAGAATGATTACAGCTCTGCTGTAAACTTAGCTTGCAATGTACCATAACAAATCTCTTGTTGCAGCCAGGACATCTAGGTTTCCCCTTAATAGTATTATTTATTAATAACAGTTAAAATGTGCAATTAAAGCAAATGTAAGCTACTGCTTTTTCAGCTGTGGCCTGAGTTTGCTCTGTGACTTAAGGAAAGCTATTGGAATTTATCATTTGCAAAAAAAAGATAATGATACCCATTTCTACCCAGAAGCAGATGTCACATTTTAGTTTGGAAAACTCTGTGTCAGGTGCAGTGTGCAGCCCTGGCCATTTCTGCCCCCTTCCTTCTCCTTGCCTCATTTGTTGGAAAAGCATCACTCAGCTAGGAGAGACAATGCAGATAGGAAGGTAAGGTCAGCTGATAAGAAACTGTTTTAATGATATTGCTATTGTTGTCCACTAGCTTTTGCCTGAGAGTCTTGCCCTTGGCTCTGCAGGGTCACTTGAATCCTGCCAAAAAAGTACTTCTCTTTTAGTCACCACGAAACCCGGATGCTGTTTCCTTACATCTTGCACTCTGTTGTTTCATGTCTGATGTTGTTACAGTTGACAATCACTTTCCTGCTTGTTGAAAAATGGTTGAGGCAACAGTCTCTCCAGATACCAGGCTCCAGATGAAGAACTATTACTGACAATATTCCCCGTGCTCTGAGATAGCTTGAGCTGGGAAAATCCAATTCAGTTTCCAGGAATATGCCTCTCAGTAATGACCCTCTCTAGACTCCAAAGAAACTGCTGATGCTCAGTCATGGTCTTTGGAGCATGCCCTAGAAACTCAGGTTTGTTTCTCACCTCACTAGCATGAAGTATGGAAATTCTTGTATGCCAGTGCTCCTTGTGTTGGAGTGAAGTGGCTGGGGAGACAGGGGTTGGCATGGACTTCTTCCAAAGCTATTCTGCAGAAACCCTGTAGTGTTTGTACTTCCCTCCCCAAATCTGTTTCCTATGGGAGCAATGAACTAGCCAAAGGATGGGAGTGGGTCCTGGCACAGCCTGCTTAGACCTATAGCAGTGTAAAAGGCTTTGCTTGGAAGATGTGCCTAGCTGGCTGAATCACAGAGTTGTCTGATATTTCAGGGACAAAACTGAGCATCTAATTGAAATGCATTTGATGGCTGGAGTTCAGCCCCTATTAGGCAAGGATCCACGTTGTAAAGTGAACCAGCTTTGCACCTGTTTTGTCCCAGCTGGCATCTTCTGCCTGAGAAAGGCATACTGCTGTGATAAAAGGTATTATAATAATATTAATAAATCCTATCCATAAAAGGCTTTGATCAAAGAGCTTTCTCATTTCCTTTCTTTACCTTGTTTTCTTTTCTTTCTCTTTCTTTTCCTGTACCCTCCATTGTCTGATTATTCTAGACAACTGTGTCTGACGGCCTAGGGGAGCTGACTGTGGTCATAAAAGCACTTATGAGGCTGACAGGTAGGAGCATATGAATCTCACATACACTGGTGCTGGCTTGTGGCAAAGGCAGCATCGAAACTGATTAAGCACAGCACTGCTTTGGCCTGCGTGTTATTGGTGGTCCAGCTTAAGTCCCTTCCCACTGCTGACTTTGTTTCAACTCCTGGGGTTGATTCGAGACACTCGCCCTGTCCCTGACAGCCCCCCGTCCCTGCTACCATCTCGCCATTCCCACCCCTGCAGCAGCCCCTGCATGAGACCTGGAAGACCCACCACGCTCAAGTCCCTGCTCAACCATACATTTCTTGTGTGCCATTATGTCTTTTTTTTTCAGCCACTGCCAACTGTGTGTCAGCTCGCCATCTGTACAGTGGGGGTGTCATTTGCTTGCTCCATCTTTCTGCAGGCACCCTTTAGGAGCAGGTATTACCTCCAGCTGTGAGCTGTGCTCACGTGGGTCAGCACAGAAATGGCTCACACTGAGCGCCTTGCAACAGGCTCCCATCTCTCTGTGCCCCTCCGTGGAGGGAGACATTGGAAAAAACACTCCCAGCTCCTGATGGTTTTATGGCATATATGGGACAGTTAGTGTACAGCACAGGACAGATTTTTTGTTGTTGTTTCATGCAAAAGTGCCTCTCACACCCGTTCTCAAAAACCGTTCATCTCACCTTCCTTCACAAGCCTACTCAGTGATCAAGGAAGCTTTGTGTCACATTTCACTGACGCCCAGTTTAGGCACCCAGACTGGGATCACTGAAGAGAAAAACCTCCATTTGTTCAAAAGGCAGCCCTCCAAATCTCATCACAAGCAATCAGACAAGCTTGGCAGAAAAAGCCTTTCCTTTTGTGTGATAAACAGTAAGAAATATTATATGATCTAAGCTCCTAACCATGCTTAAATCTGTTTATTCTGATGTTTCCTTCAGTGTGTGTCATCAACAACAGATCTGTTAGAATGTTTTTCTCTCTCTGTCTTCCTGTCTATTTTTAATTATATCAGAATTAGGTGATTGCTGCTGTAGATTAGGTTTACCTGAAGAACATGCACCGTGATGCCTGTATTTTCATACCTCAGCATAAGCCTTTTGGTTTAGTATAACATTAAAGTCTTGAAATCCAGTACTCCAAAGGCAATGGATCCTGAAAAATAATTATGTGTCTGTAAGAGCAGCTCATCTGCACCTAGACAACCTCTATTTGATGGTAATGTATTAACAAAAGCGATAAGACGACATCTTATGTGTAACAAATGAATGTGGAATAGAAAACAGTCGATGTGTTTGAATTATTCCAGTTAATACCGTGGAGCAAACTTATTTTTGTCTGATGCTTAAGCAATTCATATCACAACCTGAAGACTAAATTATTGACAGTTAAGAAAGTAATAATCTGGATTTCTGGACTACTTAAAACACAACAAAACAACAACAACAAAAATAAAAACTACCTTTGATTTTTATGTGAAGCTTACAAAGTTTGTATCAGCCATAGAATAAATCCCCCAAAGTACTAATATTCGTAACAGACAAAGAGCTGAACATGACCTGTTTGGGACAAGCACAACTGATATCTGAACTTCTGCAGGAGTTCAGAATTTAAAGTGGCATGAATTTAAAGTTATGGCATGGCTGATGTCCCACACTGAGTACTGCTGACAGAAGAACACTGAGTCATGTTCTGCCATCCATTTGTTAGAAAGGTATAGCAAAACTGGGCAGGACAGAGAGAAGAGTCATCCAATATAATTCAAGGACTAGAGGTGAAGAACACAAGAGCCTGCTGCCTTTCAGGGAAAGACTCAAGAAGCTCAATCTGTTCTAGTTAATCAAAACTAAGATTGAGAAGCGGTGTGGCTACAGGGTATAATTACCCACATGGGGAGAAAATACTGGCTACAAAAGGGATCTTTAATCTAGCAGAGAGAGACATAACAAGAACTAATTACCCGAAGGTGAAACCCAGCAAATCCAATGTAGTAATGGGGCACAGCTCCTCAGGAGCACAGGTGATTAATCACTGGAACAAAATACCCAGGGAAATGGTAGTCAGGTTGAATGCCTTTCTGTAAAAGCTGCTTTCAAGATGAGATGCCAGACTCCACAAGAAGTCTCCCCATGAATGCCTGTGTCTTGCGTTGAACAAGAGATAGATCAGTTTGGAGCTCTTCTTTCATCTTGCATCTGTCTTCCCTCAGCACCTCTTCTGCACAAAGACCCACACCAATATCACCACTTTCTCACATTCCCTGTACTGGTTTTTCTGCAGCCTTTTCCACAGCCAGTGCTGAGAAGAGGTCTCGGATTACCCAGCCTTTAGCTGTTCCTGGTTGCCAACCTCTCCTTGGACTGGACATCTGCTGTTATTTTCCCCACACCACACTGTGACACTTCACCACTTAGCTCCTTACAACCTGCTCCATCTCTTTGCATTCATCCCTACAAATGCGGTCTGTGAACCAAGCAGTGGAAGGAACCAGAAAGTCAGAGAGAACCAGGACAAAATCTATCACTATCTGCTTCCCACTTGTGGACCACCCATGCTTACCCCATGAGACAATTCAGCCTGGAATGGCACCTACCCTCTAAGGGACACACAGTTACAGAGAGGGCTTCCCAGGCAGAATTGCCCTTGAGTAACCACACACATAAGCTATAATAATGGAAATATTTTCTCCACCGAGCCTTTAAAATCTTGTAGTAGTTGGCCTTAGGAAAGTGTCTGGTCTGTTTCCTCCAACCAACCCCAGCTATCCTGGTGCTCATGACTGCATCCAAATACCCCTCAGCGCATGGACTGATTGCTGGCTCCTAAACAGAGATCACTTTTTGAGCCAGAAGCGCCTATACACTATATGAATGTTTGCCTTCTGCTGTGTTTTTCTCCATGCCCAGCAACACCTAACGTATCGTGCAGTCTGACAGTCCAGCACCCCAAGGCACATCAGTCATTCTCACCATCCCTCCCACTCTCTATTTACCAAAGTAGCTCCTCCCCTTTTTATATCCAACCCACATACGCTGCTTCTCCAGTAATATATCCACTGCCACAGCTGGAGCATTTGTAACCTGCAGAGTTCAAGCCAGGCTGGAGACAGAAGGTTTCACTGAATTGATACAGCTTTGAAATAAAATGCCCCGCCTGCTGGCATTTCAAGGCCAAATGCGCTTTGAGGGTGGCTCCATTGATGAAGTCCATTTGTCAAGAATGGTGCAAAGCTCCAGAGCCCAGCCAAATTTTTCACTAAGCCTGGGCAACTGACTTACATTAATTTCTAAAAATGCATGTTTTCCATCTTCAGCTCGCAAGGCAACTTTCTCTCTTCCTCCCAGGGGTAGGATATGGCTAACACAATATATGCATTCATCAGCATCGGCATGGATTATTAGAATAAGCCATATCTGGACCTCAGTTTAAGGATGCCACTCAATTCCAGCTCACATAAAATGCTGCTTTCTGTATGTCTGAAGCTGCAGCAAACATGCGAAGCTTCTGCTCTAGTCCTTTCCTTAGCTCACGGATAGCCTCTGACATCAATTCAAAGTCTTATTTTTCAAAGAAGCTGAAGGATTGAATCCCTGCTCCGTGAAAGACCAAATTTCAATCTGTGACCCCTGGTGACAGCTGGGCTCTTCTGAGCTGATGCCTCTGAGAACTGACAACAAAACAGCTCTGATCAAAGGGAAGTCTCTGGGGAAATTGTTCAAGTGGGGAGCAAGTGCACTCCCACTCTGGAGGCCTCTAAGGGATGTCAGTATGTTTGCCTTGGAGGGGACTTTACTGCCATCAGTGATCCCAACAATACAAAAACCTTTATTCTTCCTACCTCATTCCTTCACTCCCTCTCCCTCCAAACAGAACAACTATCCATAAAGAGTGATGACCCCAAAAAAGTAAATTGTCAGATGCCCCATAAACTCTATAAGAGATTAGTGACTTCTTTTTTTTTTTTGACATGAAAAATTGCTTGGAGGCTATAGCAATGGATGTGATATAAAACCCTACAAAGAAGCAGCAGAACTTGACCTTGAGTTTCTAGGTCAGCTATCAAAAAAATAACCCTATTTTCTTTTGCTCTGGAAATGAGTGGTGAATAACAGAATTGCACAGATGCAGAGTGCACCTTGTACATGCAGACGAAGTCTAACCCATCCAACACCAACTTTATTCTAACATCAATCACAGTTACGGAGCTCACTCCAAAAGCAGTGGCACTACACCTAACACCATTTCCATCACCCCAAGAAGAGCTATGTAGGATGCTGAAACTAAAGAGCATATGTGCAAGCCTGGGATTCTCCCATGGCTTTCCTAAAATCAAGATACCCCGAGCTCACAGCATTTCTTTTTCTCTCTAGTGTTGGAAAGGGCTAGAGGAAGCCATGAAGAAGCAATAATTCAGTACATTCAATATATATGCATACTTGTATATATTTATTAAAAAAGAGAGTGAAGAAACTGCAAAATCCATAGGCCAATTACAACTTTTTTCCCCTTCCATTCCTTCCGTTTATAGTACAGTATGTGCTGTAAGCACTGATTCCAAAATACTCATTGCAATAATTCCCTCTAGCGGAGAATGATTATTTACTACTTACATTCTCACTTCAGTGTTTTCCACTTAGGAAAAATCAAGCTGCAAACACAGGACTAGGGTTAAAGAAAGACACTCCCATTCTGCTTAGAATGGCATTCCTAGAAGTGTTTACTGTTATGTAAAAGCTGTGAATTGTACTTGAAAACAGATTTTTTTCCTGAAAAAAAAAGAATCTATTATTTATGGAGCTTTTGTAGGCAGTATTTATCTCTTGACCTAAGTTATATGGCATGGAGTAAGGCCACAAAAGCAAATGCTCTATTACACAACCACTGAATGCTGGGGTGGGGGACAAGAGGAGGATGTAGTGATGGAAAACTGCGAGTCACCAATAGACATCTTGGTAACAGGTGTGACCTCACAATGTCAAGAGCTGAATATTGGTGATAATCTACTGAAAGTTACTAGAAATCAAGCATCAGAAGGTATAAAATTGCATTAGGATCATGCTTGCAGCTGCATTCAGAATACCACACTGATGTTTCTGCCATGCTAACAACACTAGTCAATTAAGAAACCTTCCAGGCCAGACTAGCAACTGAAAAAAAAGATGCTAATCCAGTCTCTGAAGTGCTGCAGTGCACGAAGCGTGGGCTCTCTCCATATGTTCTCTCCCTCCTTGCAAAGTAAACGTCAGTATTGCTTTTGCATGTTTAATGACAGTTTTCTACAACCACCAAGGCTATGAAATATTAGAGGAGCTAGGAGTGATTAAATTCAACTGGAGTGAGGCCAGCTCACCTCACCATTCTTCAAAGTTGGTGGAAAATGTACACCAGCAAGAGGTGCAGGTAGCAAGTTCCCCAGCACCAAACAAAGCTGCCGCTTAGCTTAAAGCTCGCCCCAGAGAGGCAGTCCAGCTATGTGTTCGTGCCTGAGCCCCTGCCAGTCCACCATCCAAGGCCTTAATGCTTACTGGCAGCCTCTGCACTACACCCAGCCCCCAGCCTCACCCTGAGCTCTCTACAATGGGATTAAGTAATTTATAGATCAAATAAATAACAGGAGGCTATGAATCATGAGGCTATTATTCCTTCAAGGGTTCCTGTTCTAATTCAGAGCAGAAACCTTCTAATGATGCCATCAGCTGGAAAAAAAAAAAAAAAAAAAAAAAAGAAGCTTGAGTCATAATAGCTCCTGGATAAAATGATATGTGTGCAATACACAACCGCATCTTTGTTTAGATACGCTGTCTTTGTTGTCCATGAGCTCTCTGACTGCCTCTAACAGGGGGGAATTGGTTTGACACTTTCCCCCAGTGCAAGCTGAGAGCATACATACTGTGACGCACATACTCTTTTACTTCCACTTAGGCACTGAGAAATGGATCACAAACAGCCATTTGCAAATCATGAAAAATGAACTGTGTTTGTGCTCAGCACAATCCTATCATGTACCTACCTAGTTCACCTGCACAGACCCCTCTCTATCCCCTCCATCCCTTCCTAGGAGCTGTTATGTGACTCAGGGATGGCACAATATGCACAGGGCTCTTGATTCTTGGCTCTATCATTGTGGTGGTTTCACCCTGGGCAGCTGAACTCCACAACAACCTTGCTCTCAATCTCCCCTCCTCAAAGGAAGAGAGGGAGAAAATATGATGGAAAAGGGCTCAAGGGTTGAGATAAGGACAGGGAGATCACTCACCAATCACTGTCACAGGCAAAACAGAATCAGCATAAGGAAATTAATATAATTTATTGCCTATTACTAACAAGCTAGAGCAATGAGAACTAAAAGCAACTACAAACACCTTCCCCCCAGTCCACCCTCTTCTACGTCTTCCCCCGGAGTGGCACAGGCAAATGGGGAATGGGGGCTGCGGTCAGTCCCTGACACTTCATCCCCGCTGTTCCTTCACAGTCACTCTCTGCCCCTGCTCCCCGTGGGGTCCGTCCCACAGGATGCCGTCCTTCCCGAACTGAGCCTGCAGGGGCTGCCCACAGGCAGCAGCTCTTCAAGAACTGCTCCCACA
The DNA here is from genome assembly GCF_013377495.2 of Cygnus atratus. Taxonomy (NCBI): domain Eukaryota; kingdom Metazoa; phylum Chordata; class Aves; order Anseriformes; family Anatidae; genus Cygnus; species Cygnus atratus. Next base: position 56,191,684 of record NC_066362.1, on the reverse strand, counting down.
TGGCTCCGTACCACGGGGTCCATCCATCCCCCAGGAGCAAACTGCTCCAGCACGGGTCCCCCACGGGCGGCAGCTTCCCCCAGACCCCCTGCTCCTGCGTGGGCTCCTCTCCACGGGCTGCAGCTCTGGCCCGGGGCCTGCTCCTGCGGGGGCTCTCCATGGGCCGCAGCCTCCTCCAGGCCACATCCACCTGCTCCACCAGGGGCTCCTCCACGGGCTGCAGCATGGAGATCTGCTCCCTGTGGGACCCATGGGCTGCAGGTGGACAGCCTGCTCCACCAGGGGCCTCTCCACAGGCCACAGGGGAACTTCTGCTGCGTGCCTGGAGCACCTCCTGCCCTCCTGCTGCACTGACCTTGGGGGCTGCAGGGCTGCTTCTCGCTCCTCTCTCCCAGTTGCTGTTGCACAGCAGATTTTTTTTCCCTTCCTTAAATCTTCTCTCCCAGAGGCCTGCCCAGCGTCACTCCCTAGCTTGGCTCTGGCCAGCAGCAGGTCCCTTCTGGAGCCAGCTGGAGCTTGCTTTGGTCTGACATGGGGCAGCTTCTGGGCTCTGCTTACAGAGGCCACCCCTGCAGCCACGAGCTACCAAATCCTTGCCACATAAACTCAATACAGCCATGTGTCTCTGGTGTCCCTAAAGGCAAGAACTGGGAGAAGACATAGCAGCAGCACCAAACATTTGGGCTGAGGTCCTCAGACTGGCATCCAGAACATGTGCTAAGGGTCCTCGAACATTATGGCTCCTGGGAGAGGGGGGCAATATGCAGAGCAGCCTGAATATGGCACTGAGCCATATGTGGCGCATTCTCTTCCTGGTGGAAAACCTGAGTTTCCTTCCCTGCCCAGTAAAGACAGATTCATACCTACTTTTCCCAGCACTCATTTGAGTTGAACAACTTGCCCATGAGTAAGGCTTTCCCAGCCCATATGCAAAATGGGCCACAAGGCAGACAGGAATGGTTAATCGTCAGGTCAAACAGCACAATGGACCATTGCTCTCTACTCCAGTGATTACAGCGTTTGCTTGGGCAGGGACAATATCTGGGTTTGGCATTTTACCCTAAACAGTTGTTGAAACATTAGGTAATGGTTCCCTGAGGCAGAGCTTAACAGCTTGGTCACATTAATATGACTCAAATGAAGGACTGGAGCTTGCATCTCAATGCACTACTGCATTATGGAGACACCCAGATGGCAAACGGCTGGCTCAGGCACCTCTGTCCCACGTAGGCAAGTCAAAAGCTGCTACAGGAAGCATCATACAACAGCAGAGGATATAGCACGTACAGAGCCCATACCTGTCTTTCCTTTGCTCGGGTCACCCAAGTGAGTGACAGCGTTCCAACAGCCCCTCTGGGAGGTGCTTCTAGAGCTCTTTGTAAGAAATATGTACTAATGTCACTCATAAGCTCTTCAGTTTTGCTGTTAAGCAAATCCTTGCTAACTAACTACCTTTCAGTGTTTCTTGTCTCCACCTCCTTTTGCAGATACCTGCAAGAGTTGCTCAGAGACTAGAAGGCAATGCCCCATAAAAAGGCTTTTCCAGCCTTTTTCCTGCAGTAGGTGGCCTCTTATACCCTTTAATAGCTGTGGCATTGGACACCTTTGTTAGTGTTTCAGCCAGGCTTGCCAAAAACTTAGTGTTCCAGCTTCAGAGTAGGAATTGCAAATATTCATCTTTCAATCAACTGCCAAATGCTTCCTCAGGAACAAGGAGAGGGATGGCTACTTAGTGAAGCCAGACTGCATCCTAAACTGCAGCTTTCCAGCTCTCACCTTTTAGATCCCACACTTGTTCAGAGTAGCAGCAAAAAGAGGCCATAAATGGCAGAAGGCTATAAAGTCCAATCATGAAAAAGATCAGAATGAAATTCAGGAGTACTCTCCTTCATTGCACTGGGCATGTTTCTTGTAGATCGTAGCTGGGAGTCTGGGCGCTTCAGACTTGTTTTAAATTGTTAACCAACCCAACCCATTCTATGATTCCATTACTCAATGACAGCATTTGAACTGTAGCCAGGTCATTATGCATTGAGATACACAGGCAAGGTATGACAATAATTAGAAAATAAGCATGTAACAGTATTTTATAAAGACCTGCTCCTCACAGAGGCTTTATGTGTTGTGGTCATCCTGCTGAAAGAAGTGGAACTGCTCAGAGCACGTAAAGTTAAGCATTTGTGTAAGTCTTTCTAAGATCAGGGTTGTAAGGCAAAATAAAAATAAATAAAAAAGACTAAGCCTTTACAATGCATGGTTGGTATGAGCTTTTCAAACATTCATAACAGTTAAATAAAAATCAATTTTCTTCACAAAGAAGTTGGGCATTATGACTTAGGCAGCTATTTCCATGGCAAATCACAGTTTTCAAATATCAGCCATTTTGCCAATAACAGTTGATTAAAAGAGTCACAAGAGAAAATGGGAGAAATGTATTCTGCTTCTCATTCTCAGTTGGAAATGGTCTGGATACTTTATAAGTAAACTTTTCAAAACTGTTCACCAGGCATTTGAAATTTTAGCCTAGAAGGTGGATGTTTCACAAGCTAGAAATATAAGAAAAAACAACTTTATAATAAAAAATGTTTTGCCATCTTAAATATTGTGCTAGTTGTCACTTACTGTAATACCCGATAATATGGTTTTATAAATATACAAATAACATACCATTTTGCATCTAGTGCTTTGATTCCAGGCTTTTAAGTCTTCTAGGAAGAAAAAAGTAACTAAGCAGGAAGCAAAATGATAAAAATTCAGGGCTTTTTTTTCTGTTCACTTCTGAAAACCGAAGTGCAGGAAGCATAAAGGTATTAGTGTTTGCAGGTGTTAGAAGAACCGATAAGGCACTGGCTTACTTGATTGCACCATGGGATCATTCTGCTATAATCCCAGTAGAATTTTAAGCAATGATAAACGTAAAAGAGCTTTTCATGCCTTTTTCTACACTAAACAGGAGACCTCATCATCACTAACCATATTCTTCAGCTTGGGCAAAGGTCTCTACTGTGTTGCAAAAGCTTCTTTAGAAGAGCAATTCTAACAGCAAAGCAAAAAAACAGTGCCTTCACCTCCAAAGGGAAAGCAACCATTCCACCTCTTAGAAGGAATCCTACCACCACAGGAAGCAAATATTCATCCTCACACCGAACTCCATCTTTCTAGTGTTCAAACTGACTGAAATCATATTTTCATTCTGCAGTGTTCCAGCTAAATTGTTTTATTTACTCACAAGATTTAATTAACACCTGTTGAAGTCAATGGAAAAACTATGATTTGAATGGGAAGTGGTCAACCTTATGAAGAACACTTGGAGTGATAAGATAAATAGCGTAAAATTGCAGCAATATGTGGACAGATATCTTGGATACACTTGTAACAGCAGGATTTCACTTTGGTTTCCTAAGGTTATGTCGGTATGTTTGCATGCATGTAGCTGAACACGCGTTTTAACCCTCTGGTCACGATAGCTCACCTATTCTGAGTTGATGTTGCTCTTGTTGCTCTGTTGCTATGAACCCATGTAGTACTTGGCAGGAATTATTTTATATTTTTTTAATGGTAGATATAGTGCGATTCCTTGTGGCAGCGGAGTTACTCCATAGGGTATCTTGGTCCTTTGGAAACATGAGATGACTACGTCCCAGAACCAGATACAAATTCCAATATGTCTGATGCACTATCTCAGCCAGCACCAAAGAAGCTATGAAAAAACAACAAAAATGGCAACGGACTTAACAATCCTTTCTAATGACTGGTCAGTAGATAGTACCAGAGGATATCGTTCCAAATCTGTTCTAGGGAAAAACAGCTTATGTCAGCAGAGAAATGCTACATCCTTTGTTGAGATATGTAACTCCACCTGAAGTGTCAAAGATTTTCTCTGTTGATCTTTAATTCCCTGTTCTCCAAGCACAAATGCCTCCTGTAATGTCAAAGAAGGATGTAATTCTTGGCCGTTTGCACAGCATATGCACTGGCCTGAATTGCAATTTTATGCAGATATGTCTGAAATACAGGACCTGACATAGTAGAGCTGCAGTCTGCCTAGCCCACTGTCCTATCTCCAGAAGGCACAGATACTAGAAGACACAGCCCCCCCATGTCATCTTCACCTCGGAAAATACCTTGCCAGAACAGAGGTTCACAACCAAAAGAAAAAAAACGTTACGAATGTTACGAATACCTTGGGCAGATATTGTCATAGCAGCTGTAAAAGTACAGCTACCAGTAGCATTTTCTTCCCTCTAGTCCTTATACTGCTTTGGAGAAGCTAAGGTGACACTAACAGTGCTTCCGTTGCCATGTAAGCATATGGGAACTTTAGCACATGGCAGACTTTGCAAGGATGCTAAGTGACATTCAAGTCAGATCTAGCTCTAGAGAAGAGAAGCAGAAAGTCAAATCAGGCAAATATTATAGAGTAATTTTAATACACTTGTTCTTTGCATTTTTTTTCCTTTTCTTTTAGGTATAATTGATCCTTTGGAAATTAAAAAAAAAAAAAAGCAAGTTCATTTTGGCTTATAATGAATAACAGCTTTTGCGACGATCGCAAAGTGCTTGAATTAGGAGAAAAATAAAAATTTGTAGAAGCACACAGAGAAAAAGGATAAGGAGAAATGGAAATTATAAAGAAACATCTATGATTTATGAAAAATTCTTCATTTTACTGCTAATCATAATGGACTCCTGCTGCTTATAACCTTATTGTAATCAAAGGGGTATATTCATTTCTTGCAGCTATGTGCACATAACTCCTATTGAAACTAATAAGTGTTATGCACTTGCTGTGAGGGGCAAAGAGGTGCCACACAATTAAATCATTTACTATAGCTGTATTGTAAATGATAAGAATAGCTTACAGTGTTATAATTATAGACAACATTGCCCATTTTTTAATTTTATAAATGATATATAGCACTGACCCTTCAGCCTTGTGCTTGGGGGAAGGCAGAAATTGATGGCAGAGATTGGAGGTGGTGGTGGGACATTTCTGTGCATGGTCAAGCTCTCCAAATGCCTCCAGCAAGTCTTGCTATGTGCTCTGTAGGAGACTGCTTAACTGCTTTTCAACAAAGCTTCCCATCAATGCCTGCAGGGCTGGGTAAAAGCTGCCCACGTCACCATGCCTGAAGCTGTGGAAGGAGTACATCTTGGCAGAACCAGACACCACACTAAAAAAAATCAGGTATGGCATCTTGAAGAGACAGCAGAGATATCTGCATTGACCAGCAGGAAATTAATATCCCCTTTCCCAGGGTATTAAGGAACCTGCAAGCAATTGTCTTGCCTGTCTTGGTTTGTACAGTTTAGATGTGCCCCTTTTGCATCAGAGTCCAAAACAGTGGCAGAAATGAACAGCCAGTGTAGTTATTTTGTGTGATCCCTTCTGGGACAGTCTGCTCCACCTTGAACAGTCTGACTACAGCTGCAGGTAAACTGGACAACTATCAGATATATATAAAGATTGCCATTTCAATTTTGTATGGCAGGCTGAGATAAACTTTCAATATTAAAAATCAAAATTGTGCAGTTTAGCTATTAGATTAGAGCTAAAAATTGGTTTGATAAAGCTTAACCAAAACATTTCCATCATGCTAGCCAAGGCAATTTCACACAAGATGATGGAGATTAATTTAATATATCCTTAAAAATGTTTAGATTTTGGTAAATTGTTCTTATCTAATAGAAAACTGCAATCATGTTCTCCAGTCCTAAGCAATATAAAAACAAATAATATAAAAATTAACAATTTAAAACAATATACAATATATACAAGATATACAAAATATAAACAGAAAGTGAAAAGTTCATAAAGCTGGGCAAAAGACTATGCACATGGGTATCATAAATAGTGAAGAAACAATTCACCACATATATGCACAATTTAACATGTATAGAAGTGTTTGAAGAACCATTGTTTAAGGCTGCTGTACTTCACACAGTCTCAGGATGCCCTGGCATGAGTATTCTCGAATACAGCACAACATTCCTAAGGCAACTTAGTAAAGCAAGGATTATGCAAAAAGCAGGAGGAAAAAAAAAAAAAAAAAAAAAGCAGGTTCCAAAGACAAACTCTTCAGAAATTCCATGTCACTTTGAATTTAGATGATTTGGTTTGGAGCATCATAGACTGTTGGAAAAGCAGCAGAAGTACCACCTCACCTTTAGAAATCACCATCACTGTCTTCTCATGTGATACATAGCATCTAATGGAGGGGTTGCTACCAGTAATTAAACCAAATTCATCTTCAACCCTAACACAGCACACACAAGCCCATGAATGTTACAATCTGGAAATAAGGATAAATATCCAAATCCCAATTTAATTAAAAAAAAATAAGTAGTGCTCATTCTCAGATGTGCCAGACCACTCAAGGCTTCAGTCTAATTGCTTTCAGAGGCTGTGGACAGAAATCCTCCTTCAGATCCAGCTGTGCTACTAGATGTTACTAGTTCAACTGCTCATCTGTTTTGTCCCCTGTCCTCCTCTTCCCACCCCTTCCCTCCCCTACAGCTAAGCATCCTTTTGAACCAGACAACACAGAGGTTAGTGTCAGCATTTCTTTGTTTGTGCCAAGTAAAACCATCCGGGTTAGTTTAATCAGTTTAAATAGGAGGTGGCAGCAGTGACTGTAGCCACTTTCTTTGGGCAGAAAGGCAAGGATGAACAGCCAGCAGGCAGCGGCTTGGGAGCTGAGGAGGAGGAGAACTAAAATGTCCAGGTGCAGAACAAAGGCAAAAAGCCAGTTCACATCTAATTAATTATTTTGTGGTGCTGGAGAAAACAAACAAACAAACAAAAAACAAAACAGCAGGACACTGTACTGGCCATCTCCCATAAGCCTGGCATGCTGATCTCATGATTTTCCTGCTTCTACCAGGACCTGAGGTATAACAGATGTGATAACACAAGGGATTGCCTAGCTCCTCACATGTGGCATGTTCCCATCCAGGAAATCCCAGTCAGAAGTGTGGCAGCATTACCTGGATGGTACACATAACCCAGAAAGCTCAACAGCTCCCAAAACCATCAGATACACTATCTTTGTGTAGCACAAGTCATTTGTACCACATGTTCTCTTTCAGTGCGTGACTGAACAGCAAATCCTGTATCCCTTCTCATTTAGGAGATGATCCAGGTTGACTGTCTCCTCTCTCCCCTTTCCCCAACACGAGCTGTTTGAAGATGCTGCCGTGAAGTGTTTGCTATTAGCAATGTGTCAAAAGGGTGACATGTCAAAATAGTAGGACCCATGTGAGAGCCAACCCAATCTCCACATCCTTGTCCTTTCAGAACTAGGCCCAGTGATGCATGAAGCATACCAGCAACTTCCTCATCAAGTGAAGCCCTGCTGCAGAGAGCTTGGGAACCCCCACTAAAATCAGCAGACGAAGCTGGAGAGCTGGGGTGTGGGAGGAAGTGCAGTCCACGGGAAATGAAATGAAGAAATTAGCTAAGTCACCTTGCTCTCAGTGAGGGCAGGTCATAATCCTCCCCAAGTCCCAGTGGGAAGATACGAGCTTAAATAATGAATCTCTAAATCTCCTTTGTGACGTGCAGAAACGTGACTCCTCTTTCTCTGCCTCAGCTTGTCCTCTGCAGTTGTTTGATTCCCAAGGAATTGTAATAGACTTACTGATTCTTCCCCAGCACAAAGAGGGGGAGGGAACATTCACCAAGGAGTCATTCTTACATTTTCAGTCACCTCCTGTCCTGCCCCAGCCAATTAAGCAGTTTTGTTACAGCCTGTTAAAAAGTGACTGTATTCTGCCCCAGAGCAAGCTGCATTCAGAGAGGTGAGTGAAATCTGGGCTTCTCTCGGTTTCAGCATTTAAGTGTCCTCTAGATTAAAAATTAAAGAGGAGATATTTGTGTTAACCTTTCTCAAAACCTGGGGAAGGATTGAAACAATTTCAAAACCTCAAACACCTTTAGAGAGAGACTCTGCAATTGTGCTACCAGGCACAGTTACTCCTCATAACCTTGAGGAAGACAGGGCAAAGGCTTACAGTAACAAGTATCACTTTCATGTGTGAAGACGTTGATTCTTATTTCCATTATCCCTACAATGAAGTAGGACCTTAAGGTGAAAGTAAATATTATTTTCTTTTTACATTTTTCCTTGATGTTACATCAGGGATAGATTTAGAGGGAGGAGGGTTGATGGGTGTGCAGGTCTGCTTATAGCATTTACCAATCCCACATAAATTCTTAGCCACAGCTTGGAGAGCAGCTGCTCCCCTTTACCCACTTCCTTAAATTTTGTTCACATCTTCATCAACTTTACGCTACCACAGTTTGTAAAAAGAGTTTTTTGTAAATGAGAACCAAAGCACATATACATTTTTGGGATCAGTCCCTCTTTTGTTTTATTGGCAACACATAGTGAAAATAATTACTTCTATAGTTACAGTTGTGTTCCAGAGGTTATCTGGGAAGCTTTCCAGAGTGGGATTAGAGAGTAGAAATGACCTTTATGTGGCTGATAGACCCTACATGTTCCAGGGTGCCTGAAAGGCTTCAATTCCCATTATATGCACTTGTGAGTGGTTCTTAAAAAAGTTCCAATAAATTATGTTCTCAAATGAAGATGTGTTACTGCCTGTGGTACAATGTTACTAATTTCCTTTGTACAAGAAGATAAAGCATTAAACAGAGGTATGAGGGACACCTACAGTACCCCTTCTTTATGACTCATGTCTGTCCATCTTCACAATCTTTTCTTCTGGACTCACTGTTTGAAGACCCTTTCACTCTTCCCTTTCTAGAAAACATTTATGCTCTGAATGCCCTGATTTGCTAGGACAAATTCATCTAATTCACTTTAATTAGGAACATGGTAAACTTCTACTCGTGTACAAAAGATGAAAGGTAACAGCTCGCAAGTGATTATTTCTATCAGTAGGTTTCTGTATAGCATTTCAGACAAAACATTCTTGTTCTTAATAGCTTGAATATCTCAAAAGAAATCCATGGTAACTTGATCAACAGTGTCTGAATCTTTTCACAGGCTGGATGCTTTTCAAGAAATAATGATATTTGAATCATCTTTCTTAATGAAGAAGATAGCATCAATATAATGTGCCAGTTCTGTTGCTTAGCCACTCAGAGCTGGCACTGGCTTCACATTAGGGCTGTTCACTTGGTGACTGCAGGGTGCTAAGGCCCTGATCCAAGGAAGTAATGAAGTAATGAAAGTAATGAATGTGCCTAAACATAAGCCTGAAGGTAATACTTCAGACTATCTGTTCAGTGCTACACTCCTGCTCCAAGCGCCTTACAGAAATAGGATGAGAAAGCTTGGAGGGAGGACGGACCTGTGTTATTTGCAAACACTTTTGACAAACAGGCCTCAAAGGAGAAGCAGACGTTACACAGTACTGGGAGCGGTGGGCACTTGAACAGATCCAGAATATGTGAATCATTCACATCAGTCTCCCCTATTGCCTGAAGGATCAGGAGGCACAAAGGCATTGTACTGAACTGCACCACATTGGACTGTTGTAACTGGAACCTTTAAGCATGATAAGCCCACTAGAGTAGGAATCTTTTTACTTATTCTGTTCTTCTTGCTATGAGATGTCTATGACAATAGGCTTACTATTACTTAGATAAAATGATCTCTGCATCCACTCAGAGGTGTGAACTGTAGGCAGACATGAGGCCTATGAATTACCAAGGCCAAGTCCACCCTTTGCTGGAGTATGGAGAGTTGGCCAGGCACCCATACAGCATGCCCCAGGCAGGATCACCTATTTAGCTGACCTGTGGGCAGACAGGAAATCCATCTCCCTCCCGCTTTCAGGATGAACAACCAACAGAACAGGAGATTTATCCTGTCTTCAAGGTTTCTGCGATGAGACAATAAGAAACTTTAGCCTGGAACAATTCGCCTAGCAGCAGAAACCACAGACCTAAACAGTCCCAGCTTGGGAAAAATGTATGGACATAAGCTGGGAGCTTATGTCTCCACAGAGACCCAGTAAAGCACGAGTATGCCTGTGCATCAACACTCTGCTCATGCAAATGGCTTGGATGCAGTGACCTGAGCACTCCACAGTCTGTGGGAACAGTCTTGAAGGAATAAATTCTTATATTTCACTGTAAGTTAATTGTGTGCATGTTTCTCATCAGCATCCCATGGTCAAAATGGAATATTGGACATCTCTCCTTTTTTTTTTTTTTTTCCCCTCAGCTGCATTCCTATTCTTTGCAGAGGCAAAATCATTCATGAATCTTAAACAGCTTTTGCACAGAATCGGCTCAACTAATGAAAAAACAGAGAAGATTGGTATAATCTCTTGAATCTAAAGAGTAATACAGAGCACTGATTCCATCAGGATGAGGAAGAAAGAAAAACATGAGAAAGATAGCCAGGTTCATTATGAATGTTTGCAATACATTTCTTTAAAAAATGTGGGGGAGGGAGAAGTGACGCTATTTGAACAATACCATTATTTTACATCGTCCTTCTTCTCATTACTTATGGACAGGCTGATGCTGAGATTTAGCACTGGAAACAGTTTTACGAATCCATATATTCTTGGCTACAGTTCATGCCCTCAAACTGTGCCAGAACTACAACTGAATGTTAAATATCTAATCTACCTATGCATTGTTAATGCATGCATTACCATCATATTGAAGTAACATTGAGCACTAATAGCAACTTTTTTTTCCTTTTTAACAAAAAGAACATGATACCCAGAAACCATACAAAAACAGTAGGTGTAGCTAAAACCAACATACACTGAAAAAAAAATATATGATTTCTTCCTAGAGATTGTGTTCCACTGTAAACGGCATGCAATTAGATGTGACCACATTTGTGGTTAAGGTGTACAGAGGACTTCTTCATTTGGGACACATAGGCAGGTTCAGGTGCATGTTTATCACTCCAGGCAAGATGGATGATGGTGCTTCTGCCAATTCTCCACAGACTTGCTGTAGAGGTGGAAACCATACCAGCATGTCAGCTCTCCCATACTGGCCTGGGTCACAGGAGGGACTTGGTACAGGCACAGCACCCCATTTGTAAGGATTTTCTGGATCTGGAGCTTGTTCTAGGGTCGCTGTGTGGTAGGTACTGCCCTGGGCTGTTTCAAGGCACTAGCTTGGCCAGAGATTTCTAATCAAGCACTGTTCTGGATGGATGTTCCTTTACAAATTAAAAGGCTAGTCAAAGAAATTAAACTGTGGAGGCATGTCTCCTCTTTACTGTCATGGCTTCTCTTATCTAGTTAAGCTCTGATGGCTTCAAAGCTAGGACTCTTCCTTCATGTTTTTACAGATCCAGCACAAGGGAACTTCAATTTCAGTGGCAGCTGCTAAGCACCACTGCAATACACGATAATTAATATGAACTAACTGAGTATACCAAAGAAACCAGCTGACTGGCAGGCCCTATGTACTCACCTCTGAAAAGATTATCCCTTTATTTTCCTTTCTGCTTATAAATACATAAATAAGTATATATAAATTTATTCCCCCCAAACAAACAAACAACAACAAAAATTTACTGAATGGCCATTTAAAAACAAAGTAAATAAGGCTTGAGATTTGGAGAAAATGGGAGAAACATTTCTAAGCTGTGAAGTTTTTCAGGATTTTAAAATGCTGTCTACCATTTTTCTTAATTGTTTCTGGATCAAATATGCTAGGTTTTCATTACTTACTCAAATGTCTGATCCATTATGCTTTTCTCTTGCAAACAAAAAAAGCCTCACTGCAAGGGGAAGAACTGGAGACCAGCCACTACATAAGCAATTACAAAAAAAAAAAAAAAAGAGATTCAATATCCTTGGAACAGATCCTGATTACCAACCCCCAGACCTACTCCACTTCTTCCTGCCAAGTATCTTTTCTTTTGTACTGTCTTATGCAACATTCTGCTTTGCTTTGGTCTACCATTAATCTAAATCACACTTGTTCTAGTAGTTAGGATCCAGTTCTGAGGAGTACTACTTCCTGCTTCCTTACTAGTAGAAGCTCTTTCTGGGGATGCAACCCTGGCTAGGAAAAGCAGTTGCAACTCTCCAGCAGTTCACCAATGGCCTAAAGGGGGATACTTATTCTGTAGTCCTGTACCAAACTAAAATACTTATGTTTCTAATGCAAATACTGTTTGTTTGTTTTTTATTCACTTGTCCTGTCTCTGAGACATCTGTTACATCCCTACTCTGTTACATCCCAAGAGCAAAGTGTCACATTTATTTTTGTTGGGGAAAATAAGTTCTTACTTCATGTCTTTACCCCAAGATGTCCATACCCCACCATATCAGTTTCTTATTTCAGGTGTTGAAAAGCAGGAGAGGTGACTTATGCTCTTAATGTTTTCATTGGTTTTCTTTCTTTCCGGGAACATGATATGTGTTTTGTCCTTGTTTCCTCTGGCAAATCTGGTACTGTGGAAACACTGCGACAGGAAGAAGTACCTCGGCTGCCTAAAGAATAAGCACCTAGCTCTTAACATCAGCTAAAGTTAGCTGAAATGAATCCCACTCTTAGTCACTGATACTTTCTGCGTAGCTCAAAGCTACCTGTTATAAGCTGCTCATGCTGTGCCAGCAGTCTTGCTTCAATCAATGCAACACCTCGCACAGTGAGACATGACCCAGCTAGTGGCAGAACTGATTTCCCTATTCTTTAAATCAATGAATTCTGCCATTGGTTTTCCTTAGGACCAAAATATTTCTATATCTGTAGCATAATAATATAAGTATGGTCATGCTGGTTCAAAGTAAAGGTCTGTGCAGCCCAACAGATAAAAAAAAAAGAAAAAAAAATCAGAGAGAACGTCAGAAGCAGTACTGGGATATAGTGACTACTCCAATCCCAATATAAATTTCCAGGAGCTAGAAACTACACTACTTCCTGAGCTTGTAATGGTATCTGCATCACTCCAAAAATATAGCCTTTCTTTGGCCTAATGTCCTCGGCTGTATTTGTTGTTGTTGTTTTAATTTAATTACACGTGGGGCTTTTAAAATTTCCTGGGGCAACGAGTTCCACACTTTCATTGTCTCCTGAGTACCTACGGCTCTTCTACTAAACATGCTGTCTAATAAATTGTTCCCTCCCTCCTGTCAACCTTGTCACCCTCTTTATGAAGTTTCTAATTCTGTACTTTCCACACGTACCTCAAGATTTTTTTGCCCTTTTTTTTTTTTTTTTTTCTGACAGACCATAACTGCATATAGCATTCAAGATGAGAACACAGCACAGGTTTGCATGGTAACAAAAAGAATGTTTTTTACTATGTTCTCCATTTCTTTCCTAATAATTTCTAATATTCCATTTGTCTTTTTGACCACTGCTAGGTTTGAGCTGATGTTTAGGAAGAATTATATGTAATGATTCTAAAATCTGTCTTCTGAGTGGTAATAGCTCATTTAGAGTCCATCACTGTGCACATACAGTTAAGGTTGTTCTCCTCCATATGCATTAGTCTGCCTTTATTGACAATGAATTTCATCTGCCATTTTATTACCCAATCACTCAGTATTTCAGGCTCCTTCTGCAAGCCTTCACAAACAGTTTTAGTTTTGACTGCTGTAAATAATGTTATGTCAGCAGCCGGCTATGCCAATTCACTATTCAACTACTTTTGAAAGAGAGGGTTTAGTGGCATGCTGAGTAGTGCCTGTGGAACTACACCAACCACCTGCAGCTGCCATAAAACTTCCCCTACCTCCTAACCTGTTAAAGCACCGGGGCACGCTGACAGTCCCCATACCACCCTACCTCTCTGGGGCACCCAGGCCATATGGCTGCCCCCTGCTCCTTCTAGAGACATCCAGAAGTTGCTAGATAGCGCTCATCCACACCTTCTCCCCGTCTACCTTTGTCCATTCCAAGAGCCGTGCCTCCTGGCCCCAGCGGGGGACGACATGGAAATTTTCCGCTTCCCGCCCAGGCCTCCCGGACAAGCTCCTCCCGCCCCTGCGGCCGGCGGAGACCCGCGGCCCCCCCGGCGCCCCCGTTCCCCGCCTGGGCGCGGCAGGGCGCGGACCAGCCCATCGGCCGTTCCGGGGCCCGGCCGAGCGCACGGCGCCCTCTGGCGGCCGCCGGTGGGCATGGCCGCCTTGTGGCCGGCTCGGCGCGGTCACGGTAACACCACGCCTCGGTGTTACTGAGGGAGGGAGCAGGAAACAGACCGCTCGGCGGGAGGGAAGGAGGCTGCCTGGCCAGGGGGCCGGACGGCTGCGAGATAAAGCTCCTACATTGCACGGGCAGTGCAGGATGCGCTCCCGGAGCTTAAAGTTTGAAGCTTTTGGAGAGGAGTGCGGCAGTGGTACAGTTCCCGATTCCAGCTCCTGCTAACAATGCTGGTGGTACCCTGCTGCACTCACTGCTCTAATCCCTTCCCAAGCCGTGGCGCCATCACAGTGCTGTAGAACTTATGTGGTGTCCAGCAGCAGCAGGAGATGAATACTTTTACAGGAAAAAAAATAAATCCTGTTTGCTCTTCCCAAAGGGAGGTGGGAGGAGAAAACGGAACTGGGAGCTCTTGAAGAGGAATAGCTAATGAACAGGGAGCCCAGGACCCTACCATCGTAGTTCCTTTTGTCTGGAAACTTCTCTACCATAACTCAGAGCTTAGGGCTTTTGTTAGCATGCTGTTAGCTGCTGGCAGACTAGCTATCTATGGTGTACAGTGCAGACTGAGAAATGCCAGAAAAAGTAGTAGCTTTCTAGTTTATTCTTCACTTGCTCTGAGAGGGCATGGGGAACTGAGGGTTCACCTCCCTCTTTCTGGGCAGCATTGTGTGTTCATACAAGAGCCAATGCTGTAAGAGATAACTCATTCACTAGGCACACTCCTTGGAGTAAAACTAAGTATCCTGTTTGGGACACTGTGCTAACCCAGGTGTTTCCAGGGGTCTTAGAAACAGCATCTCAGCAAAGCAAAGTTCAGCACAATATTACCTGCATAAACCCACGTGTTTAAAGCTAGCCTATACATCTCTGCAGTACATGGCGCTGACATGATGCACCTAGATACAAAAAGTTCAGATACAAATGGTCAAAATACAGCCATGGGTTAGCTCATTTCAGTGCAGCCCATTCCACCAGAGGCAGCATGAAGACATAACAAGATTTCTGTAATGTTTTTATTTTCATAACATTCACTGGGCACCTCTCATCGTTCAGAAGTGTCTCCTTGTTCTGTATTTGTACAACACCTAGCACAAGGGGGTTCTTAAGTGCTAAAGTGCTCTGTAAACTCAGCCTAGTGCCTTGAGGAGTCCAGGTGGAAGCTACATTTAGGAGAAATTAGCAAACACGGACTACAAATCCAGTGAATAATACATCTGCAGTCCCCACATTAGTAGAAAATTTAATCACATGCATTTGGAGCGTATTTCCTAATCCACAGCTTCCAATCTGTATTTGTGACTGCAGCCTATTGGTCTGAAGGCTACATGTTTCAGCTGTGCGTAGAGAAGACCTATTGCAAAGTTGAGCGCAGCGATGATGTTGAGGAGGGGCTGTGCAGACACTGAGCCATTCCCCTTTCCTCTGATGTAGTACATACACTGTTTGGTGTGGGTGAAACTTCAGGTGCCAAATGAGGCATTAAATCATCCTCGTTCAGAAAGCCTTGTAAAACTTGCAGTTATAAGCCAAAAAGGCAAAGCCTGACCCGATTAGCATTTCAGGCCATTCACCATGAGATTCAGGTACACTGAACAAATTGCAAATGGATCCACTCCTTTTGATTGTGTACCCTCAAATGTTCCCACTGTACTCTATTAATTTGAGTCAAACTCTACTGATTTTCTCAGCCATGAACTAAGCCTACATTAGCAATGCAGAAAGTGCATTAGCCTGGCTTCCTCCACAGTAAAGGTCTCCAGTGCACTTGAAGTCCAGCACTTGAGCTGTGGTCCAGAGATACTAAGCCAGCACCCTAGGCAGGAATCTTGGTTGCATGGACATAAAAAAGAAGGCAGATAATTTGTTGGCTGTGTTTTGTCATGCAGAAGCTAGCTAAGCACATGCTTGTAGTCATTCTCCCCCACCCCTCTTCTCTCTCTCTCTCTCTGGAAGAAAATAAAAATACTCTCAAACTGCAGTTATCACAGCCACAAGCCTGTGTAGATTCTCTCACCATCTCTCTTTTTCTCACTCTAAAACACTTTGTAGGCATTTGGTCTTTAAAAAGGTTGCTGGAAAGATTTGTCAACAATTCACTGTGGAGACAGAAGTGGGAGGAGAAGCTGGCCATTAGCACTAAAAAGAAACTGCCAGCCGGCAGATACAAGTCAGGTTAAACAACCAGCTTGGACATGAGGTTTAAGACATTGTTTGCCTGTCCTTCTCCCTGCTCCGGATGCAAATAGAAGAGAGATATAAGCTGCACTGATCTTTGTTACAAAAAAAAAAAAAAAAAAAGTAGAGTCTCTCAGGTCCACAGAGACTCTTGCATTTCTTTGAACTGAAGTGTTCTGGATGTGATTAACTCAGTGACACGTGGTGAAAATTTCTTAATGGAAGGATTTTTGTGGAAGTTTGAGAGTATCTTTTCTGATGGTGAATCAGGAAATAGATTATGCTGCAGCTCTCATTGATTCTCTGTATGCCTATTACCCAGGCTGGGTCTTAACTGTGCAGTCACCTGCGGATGCTCCACATGAACAGATATGCTATTTGTACATTCAGACAGGTCATCTGCATGGTGCTGCACAGTCACATGGGGAACATTGGCTCTGCTGGACATTGGCTTGGGCATGTCTGCACTGACATGGTCTCTCGCTGCATCCTCTACTCTATTACATCCTCCCAGTATGCTCACTACCCTGTTTCAAACACATTCAGTGCCAGCTGTCTTACAATTTTTTTGTGAATTGTGTTATGCCATCTGTATCTCTATTACTTTGCATTACCAAGAGAAAACAGTTCTTGGCTATGTATGACTATGTTTGTGTGTATGCATGCAATCTTTTTAGTGCTGCGTAGCCTTGATATATTAAGGTGGAGCTAACTGAATATTAGCCATTTAGCTTGTTGTGCCTGAGGTGGATTTTTATTGAAATGTGATATCTCTATTAAAATCTTTAAACCCCAAATCTAAACTGTGCATCTTCAGAAAGCTTGAATTTAAAATACAGTTTCAGAAAATGAATATTTCAGATGCATTTGGTAGTTCTAACAGTAGGGTATTAATGAAGAAGCACTGATATGCTGCAAACTTGTTCCAACTGCCATTTCAATCAAAGGAACTTTCTGTTTTACTTTTATCAGAGCTCTGGACATGCAATGTTTCAACTTTAGTTAAATGATTAAGTGAAATTATAGATCTTCAGATATATGCAGGAGGCTGCTTGAATCCAGCATTCAAATTCCTTTTAATGTCCTTGGCAGTAGAGTTTTTTGTATTTAGCAACACTCCTAACAACCAATGTCAGGATATGAAATGGGAGCTAGATGTACTTCCTGTATCACTATTGTTAGTTAAGTGAGAGCTTACCTGTATTATTAACTAGCATTGACTTAAAGGTGACAGATTTGGAGATGTGAAGTAATGTGAGTTTGCACTCCGTATTCTTCATGGTTCCTCGAGTGAGTAAAAGAAACTTGATAACCAAAATAGAAAGTGATAGGTAATAATAGGAACTGATTCTCAACCTCATCTTTTCTCTACCACCGGTGTATTAGCATGTAAACCAAATTTAGAACAGTATTTGTAAAACAAACAAACAAAAACAAAGCTGACAATGATTGTGTTGTATATTTACCCAGTCATGTCAACAGCATAGATATTGCAATTACTTTCTGATGTCCACAGGGAAGTTCCTGTGGCTAAAGCACATCCAAGTCTCTACCTGTTTTTGCAAGAGCCAAGAGGAACAAATCTACATGATGCCCATGATAGATTAATACATAGGTATGTGTCTGGGGCTCCAGCTCTGCTTTGATGACAACATCTCTCTTTTCATTATTGAGAAATGCTTTTATACCTCGTGGCTATGAGGGAAAGATGGAATTTCAGCCTGCCTGTCAAGGATAGAGCAACATCTGCTTGAGTCTGCTGTCAGTGTCCAGCAGAGGGAAGGTCTATACCTAAAGCTAAAGGGAAATTAAAGGGACTTTTTTCATAAATAAATACAAAAGGTGGTAAAGGGTTTTCTTTTTTTTTTTATGCTGTTTTCATAAATTTCATAAAAAGAGCACTGACAATCTGAAAACATTTTTGTTTTTCAAAGCTTACTCCCATAATAACAGAACTAAATGGAACATTTCAGCAAATTAGTTTTATTTTTGGCAACATAAGCTGTGAATAAGCTTAAGTATTTAGTCAGTGAGGAAACTCACCACCTTGTTATATTGCCAGTAGTCTAGACAGGTGTGAGCTAAGAGGGACAGCATCTGTACCGGCTGCCTCTGACAGCCCTCACCCATCCTCAGCCAGATTTCCCTTGAGGTAGGCAAGAGGGCTTCTCATTGCCTTACTTTGGCCATGCATCGTTCAGCTGCTCTGCCCTCTGTTGACCTGGAGTGGGTAAATTTTCCTTTTCGCCTCAGGGTTGGCCATGTAAACCTTTACTGGGTCAGAAAATAGCTCTACTTTTATAGCTCTTTTTCAGTGCCTTGCTGGCAGTGACTGACAGCTCATCACCAAAGGAGACTGAATAAGCCATGAACGAACCACAGAGAGCTGTGATCCATCTAGAAGCTCCTGAACAGAAGTGTCAGGCTCAAAACTCCTCTGCTTCCTTCTGGGCTGAAAAATGCCCTTTCATCCCTCTCAGAGGTTGTCTGAACCAGGGAACTAAATCCCCATCTGCCTCCTCCTCCTCCTCTTCCCTTGTCTGCTGCAGAGTGCTGTGTCGCGTGCCACAGACGCTATGGTTTTAGTAACTCCTGGAAGTTGTAGAGGACAGACAATGGACAAAATCAACAGAGGGAAAGGGATATTGGTACCACAGGTGGGGGACAGTTCATGCAAATAAAACACTTCTCAGGTAATTTATCAGTCCTGCTTGTGAGACAGATCCTTCCACCTTCTACAAGAGTCCAAACATCTCCGAAAGTCCTTAGTACGTCCTAATGCATTTGTCGCTTAATGTATGAGCAAAAGCAATCTTAAGTCTGGCATTGCTTTAGCTTTCCAGTACTTGACTCTGCAGCCTCAGCTGATTATGTTCTTTAGAGGGACTTTCCAGTATGTAATTTTATGGATAAAAAGCAGACAGAGCACTTGAAGAGAGGCCAGGTTGGCACACTACTACAGAAAGTTTTCTTTCTTAGTACAGGCGGGAAGGGAAGGGAAGGGAAGGGAAGGGAAGGGAAGGGAAGGGAAGGGAAGGGAAGGGAAGGGAAGGGAAGGGAAGGGAAGGGAAGGGAAGGGAAGGGAAGGGAAGGGAAGGGAAGGGAAGGGAAGGGAAGGGAAACACTTATGTAGCCCAAACAGTTTTCATAGTCTATGTCACTGTCACATCAGAAAATACAGAAGTACATTTAAAAATTCCGTGGTCATGAAAAAGATGGGATGGCTTCTTGCAGGAATTCACTTGAAATGCACAAAAGCAGCTATGTCAGGTGTCACTTAGGGGAACAAAATTAGGGCTTTTTCTGCCCCAAAGGCTTAGGCAGCTTTAGCAGCTGGGGCTAAACTTTGGCTGTGTAGTAAACTTTGCTGTGTGTAGTTTGTGGCCTGGATCCACAGAAGGGCCTGCTGTCAGCTCCAGGTCAAAAGCGTCCATTTCCTTGAAGTTTAAGTTCTTGTGCAACTGAATGATTGGAAATACCATGATTCAGAGGGCAATTTGAGAAGGAAAAACACACTTCTGCCCTGTAATTAGACAATTAATTTTGTTATGCATCTCAGTCCCCCTGCAGATCCACACAGGCTCTTGTAGCTATGGAGATGTCCTGCCTTTATTCAAATCCTAATGGTGGCTTGCTGCGCCCCTCCAAAAATCCTCCAGTTTTCTGAGTCACAAGAGCCTCCCTCTTCCCCTGCCTCTGCCACTTCAGCACTTGGCCTTTCTCTGGAGGGATGTGGCAAGGAAGCTCTTAATGGGCCCCTGTGGGACATCAGAGGGAAGTCCAGGGGCTGAGGAAAAACATCAGACACATAATTCATGACCTGCCTCAGGCAGAAGGGGGCAAACAACAGCAACAATAACAGTAACAACAACAAAAGCTCTTCTCTCCAGAGTGGATTAATAGGAGCTCCCACTGGAGCCCATTAAACAAAACAAAATGCTGAAAGCTTAGGAATATTGTGCACTTCATCATTTTCTTAGAATCCCCAGGGAGAGGATGGGTAAAGTTGCAATGCTACCAAAGTGGAGGGAAGGAGCCTGGGAGAGGGCTGGCTCAGGAGTGGTGAGCACTGACAGGCAAGGAGGAATCATGTCTCCTCAGTAAGTGGATGAACATCTCCTTTGGTGTACCTGCAGATGCTGTTTTTCCTTCTCTAGTCTGTACACAGGTATCTAGTGCTTTCCCAAGATGTTGCAGGGCCTCAGTGGATGGTTTGCTTGCTTTGCCATCCTGCCATCTGGCCAGCCTGACACAACTGTCCCTGGCAGAGGCTGAAATTTTGATGTATTGGCTAAATTTAGAAATCACATTTTCTCCAAGTTTTGTAAGCAGAACTAATGAATCACTACAGTGCAATTTCTTTTGCTCTTCATGGAGTTTGACCTGAATTTTAGAACTGACAAGGATGATGTGTTGACAGGACAGGCTGCAAGGATAATATCTCCCAGTCTGCTCTGCCAATGTATCATGCTCCTGCCCAATATCTTCCCCAGGTCTACTGCTCTCACTTCACTGTCAACACAGGGCTTATTCTCCTCTTGGGACTCCCTTTGTATAGCTCTGAGGACACATCTTCATGCCCTCCTGCCATTTCTGTTCAGGACCTACAGAGAAATTTGACAGTACAAACCATCCCGGCTCCTAGCTTGTCCTGAAACTAGACTTAAGGTCTCATCAGGCAAGAGGCTGTTTGACTCGGCAGAGCATGGATCACAATCACTTTACTCACTACACCTTGTTGGAGTAAGTAGGGCTTGGGGTATTCTACAGGAATAACCATGAGTAATTGTCAGCCATTATTCATTTCTTTAAAACTGCATGTCTACGCCCTGGGAAGTGTGAAGTTTATAGCAGCTAGGACAACTCTCAGCTTCTCTTGTGCTTTCTAGAATGAATCACCTGAAAAAAAAGGCTTTAGTGGCCCACCTTTAACTGATTTTAATTTAATGGATCTTTTTTTCTGTAGATATTTCTGTGTTTCTTTTCCACCCTGCAAAGCTGCAGAAGCCCATATATACAAAAATTCAAGGTTGTTCTTGGCTTGTAAATCATGGGATTTACTGTGTCAGGTAACTACAGGAGAATCTTTGCATAGAAATCAGATGCATAAAAGTATCACTTCTCACCCAGTGACATCTGTTCACCATGGGGATGACTCAACTTAAAATGGAGGACAAGGATGTAAGACAATTTTCATGTCCCCACCTAGTCTGTAGCAGCCCAGATGTGCTGTTCTGCAGGACACGCTGCCCTCTCCTGCTTGACTTTGAGAGAAGAAATGGTTCAAGCAGTGATCATATAATATTGGATCTGTCTTAACATTGAATTAATTACTGTTAACTAAAACACTGTTTCACAAAACCATTTGCAAAGCCTATCGTGAAAGGTGTTGACTAGTTAAAATCCTTACAGGGTATCAGAGCTGTCTGGAAACTTTATAGCACATAACTTTTTTTTTTTTCTTTCTTTTTTTTTTTCTTTTTCCCTTGTAGAAATCAAAGCAATTGTTGAGAAAGGTAAGATTGTCAAGCTTGCACACACTGCAATCTGTGACCATCCCAGACAGATAAAAGCCCTATTATGCATGCAATACAGAATGTATTTATTCCCACATAAATTATCTGTATGCATGCTGTAGCTGCTTTCCAGGATGCCTCACAGACTGGACTGCTGGATTGTGAAAATAGGTACAGAAATAGAGGAAAAGACTTTGAAAAACAGTGTGGATTTAACTGTGTAACATGACTAGGTGGCTAACTGTGCCACTTGTTAATCAGGACAGACAGCTGCTTTAGGAAAAGCATACATAACATAATAAAACAAAATATAAATATGTTTTAGGAAAAGCATACATAATTAGTTTTTTGGCAAACAGTTGATTTTCCAGTTGCACTGAAGTGACCAGGATACTGGGTCAGCAGCAAACACATGCATTTACTATGCACACACAGAGCGCTACAGTACACTACCAGGCTGGTGTTGTTTGGATTCACTATTCATTTTTCAAAAAGATTTTGAAAACCCTTCAGATTGTTGAAACACATTGCTCCAGTAGTTTTAGAAAAGGTTAAGTTACCTTGTTTGAGATTACATCTTTATTTAAAAATTAAGTGAATATATAATTGAAAGATCAATAACAAGACAAAACTTTTAATAATTATCAAAATGAAGGGATTTTATTGAGCTGAGACTAAAGAACTGAAAATTAAAATAAAAGGTAGCTTTGGGGGTTGTTTTTTTTTGGTTGGTTGTTGGTTGTTTGGGGGGGGAGTGGAGGAGAGCCCTTGAGAGTTTGACTTTTCACACTGATTTGTTGTAGTAGCATCTCTTGAAATCTCGAAATACTCCTAGGACAAGAAATCTACTTTCCATATGCCTGTAGCCAGAATGTGAATGACTCTGGACCAGCCTCCTGAGGAATGACGACTATAGTTGGCAGCTGCATCCCAACAGTATAGTGTAAATATTTCCCATTCAGCCAAGACACTGGTAGGCAGCTTAACCTCATTGACATCCGCCTACTACTAGGTTCACTTTGTGCGTGTGCCGTTTTTCATACAAGCACACTGAAAAAAAAATCTGTCTACCAAAACAAAACAGTCCAGTGCACATGTAGCTAAGCACACAGGACAAAATAAGGTCAGTCTCACTCTTTGAAAGAGATGCAATCACAAAATTGTACAGTGAATTTGAAGGTTGGGGGGAAGATGGTACTGTATTCTAGGCACCTAACTTTCTGATAATTAATCTAAACTACATGTTGAGGCTTTCTCTCTTGACAATGGAGAGAGACAAGTGACTTCAGATGGAAGTTAGGAGCACTTCTTTCAGGCATTTTTCTGAAAATAGCCCATTTGGAAGTGCCGGTCTCCTCCCTGATGGAAAATGAGACACCTCACCATGGCACTGTTTAGAATATTATCTTCTGCTGGGCATCTACATAGTAGAAAATGCATGAAGGCCTACTTTTTTAATTGCAGATACAGCTACAAAACAACAGCAGTCCAGCATAGTGCTAGTGATTCATGGGAGGACTCAGTGCCTTCTGCACATCTGGATGATGAAGAACTGTTCTGGGACACAAGAAGTTCATTTTCATGCATCACTAAGGACATTCATTCACTAGCAAACTACAACCAATTTGAAATAATGAGTTAGAGGTCATGGACTTTCTGTTTGACTCTATTTTCCTTCCTTCCTTCCTTCCTTCCTTCCTTCCTTCCTTCCTTCCTTCCTTCCTTCCTTCCTTCCTTCCTTCCTTCCAGGTTGCTCTTATTTCTGTACAAATAGCCTCTGTAGCCTTCATAAGCAGGTAGGGAGAAAATGGCTGTTCTTCCCATGTTTGCAAGGACGGGCTAAATTAAGCAAATTCTCTCTTTATTTTTAACTTTCCATCGGCAAAACAGCAGACAGATCAAAGACAGTTTATGGCCATGCTGGACAGTTCTCCATGGCAATTGCTGCTCAGAGGCCTGAATTGCTATGACAAGGACAACCTTTGATCTCTTCAGCCCTTCCCACATATAACAGCTTCTGCTCTGTTTGAAGCAAAGAACCAGGCTCCCAATCATGGATTAACTAAAGATTTTTGGAGAAAAATCGCTATAAAGGAGTTGAAGGGCCTGTCAGGGGATAAGCACAATTATGAAATATGAGAATGGGTTAAACAGAGGATGAAGTTGCTAAAAAACACCTCCAAAATATGTAATCAGTGACCTGGACTATAACTGTTTGTGTGCTCTCTCTTGCAGTCCTTCTGCTTCTGTTGTTATTATTTTTGGCCTGGGAGAAATAGCTTTCTGAGTCCATTTCACCTTGATGGATTATGATGCCTTTTTAAATGTCAATTGATAATAATTGTGCCATTAAAAAAAGAAAAAAAAAACATAATAAATGTTATCAGTTTAAACCTACAGTGTCTCTTTTATTAATATTTCTAATTTATGTGCTTGTTGAGAAATCTGTGGAGACAACAGGGCTAATAAATCTGAGGTTAAAAGGACTGCAGAAGGCAGGCTGTGTGGGCTTTCTGCTAGATCATTACCAGCTGTTGAGCTTTGAGAAGATCGCAGCAGCTGTCACGGGGGACTCTGTCAGAGTCCAGTAAGGCATAAAGGGTGGAAGACAACCTACAAGGACATGAGGCTCCAGAGGTGACATAGGCAATTTGCAGCTGCACTGTAGCCAGCAACTGCTGGTGCACCTATTCACCTGGACCTCTGACTGCCTGAGCTCCTACACTTGCTCTGTATAGCTGGTTGAACACAAGCCCTGAGAGATGAAGTGTTGTGAGCTGTGGCCTCTGTGCAATGCATAAACACCAGACAGCTCCAGCTCTGTGTCACATACAGAAGCGGGAGCTAAAGGAGAGGCTTTGAAGTACAAGGTGGAACATTGCCCTGTTACTGTCTTTGTGCAGAAAACAGATCAGTGGGGCAGGAACAGGCACCATTCCTGTCCAACAGCATACATACACTTTGTTTTCCTCTTCAAGGCAGGCAATATTGGACCAAAAGCTCCCAAACATTGATAGTTGATTTTGAGTAAGCATATCCAGGACTCTTCACTTTCTGAAAGCACGCCATATTTTAAAAACCTGATAGGCTTTGTAGACCTCTAGATGTACTTGTCATGGGCAGGAGGAGTTGAGAAAATCAGCGTGGCATGATTTTCTTCTAGACAGCTGCCTTCTGGTGTGAGGAGTTGCCTTCAGAGCTCAGCAGCCCCAGGGGAAGATGTGTTTCCTGCATTCAGGATTATATAGACTAAATTAGACAGGTAGCACAATAATTGCAACAAATGAGAATCATCTGCATTTCCAGGTCAAGCAGAAATGCAAAAATATCCCCAAACTACACTACAAAAGGTATTATATTAGAACTCGGCAGAAAAATAACTTCTTCATTCTTTGGTAATTTAAAAGTAAATCATTTCTTGTTTTGAACATAAATAATTTGTTACATTTCAGCAACTCAATCATTTGAAAAAGGGGTCAGCTGAACTATTTTAATTTGCAAAATGTTCATTTGCATTTCAAGCTTCTATTTTTTGCCACTCATCTTTATTTTACTATCACACAAAGAAAAGAAAATCCAAAATAGCAATCATTCCTAAGAAAGAATTTAGTTTTTTAGTTAATGAAATAGTATATATCACTTTTTTCCAATTCAGTATTAAAAAATATGAAAATGTTAAAGTCTTTCAGTATTACTTAAACATTTTGATATCAAATCTGCATTTTTTTCTGAAGAAACCTTTGTATGCAAAACATGGGATTTATGCATCATTACACTGATGCTTTCTAATCCCCTTTCAAGAGTTGTCAGTTATTCATTCTATTTCCTACCACAGAGCTTGTTGTGTTTTTCTATATAGAAGAATAAAAATATATTTCTCAGTTGGCGTTGCCTTCAGTTTTAATAAAAAGAACAATACAATAAGACAGAATAAAAATAAAGCCTTCACAAGGAAGCTTTCAAGTTATAAATTTATGTGTGTGCATCTCATTTAAACTCAAATGCACACAGAAAAGCAACTTGCCCCTGTGAGCAGTGAAGAGGTTTAAAGTCACAAAGTAAGACAGATATGATTTTGTGACATGGGACTACAGCATTGTCTCAGCAGGTGCCTATCCAGAGAGAGTCAGCAGTGGAGACAGGCAGCATATATTCTGTGACTGTGGAGATACTCTGGTTTCACTTGTTACGTGTTGTCAGTCTGATCATTGTATAAAGATATTTCACTGAGATGAAAACTTGGAGTGTGCCTGTCTCCACTCTCTTTTCTTTAGAGTATTTTTTAATGGAGAGACACTTGTATTTCTTTGAAAGCTGGTGTGAGCATTCAGAGATACATCACTGCCAGAAGGCTATGTCTCTTCCTTCCAAAACGGTGTGTTTTTAACTGGGCAAAAGTGGAGCTGAATAACTGAGGAGGGATAAGAGGTGCAGATTTTGCACTGAGTCTCTAGGCTGATTTACCCAGCCAGGGACCTCCAAAGATATGAGTCCTTTCATAAGGAGTGTTTGAACCTATCAGACTTTTCCCCGAAATCCTACACCTCCTCCCCCTGCAGCAAGAAATGAGACCCTTGAACACAAAGAGGCTTTAATAACAAACCAAAGACAAAACTTTTCATGGCAAAGGAAAACGTGTCCTTTCTTGGGCTTCACTTGGCAAATGAAGCAGACAACTCCAAGGCTGTGCCTACATACGGCCTTTGGAAAAAATGGACAGAAGAGGTGGCTTAAAAAAACAGAGGATCCCAGTCCCTGAAGCTGGTTGCCATGTGCCTGAAATCTTCCTGATAAAAGGTAGCACAGTAATAGGCAGAGAGTCCAGACACTGTCATATATGCTTAACTAATACACTGGAGGCTGGGTCAAGGACCTTTGACTCATGACATCTGGGAACTGAGTAAGATTTTAAGCCATTACTCTATGGGGAGCTGGTAAAAGCAAGAAGAGTGGCCCCTTTTTTAGTGTCTAAGGCAAGCTGAGTAGGGAAAATAAAGTGTTTGTAAAAGTAAGTACTAAGTTTCTCCTTGTGCTTTTTCATAGTATTCCATGAAACTCAAACTGGTTTTCGAATCAGGAATCATGAATAAAAGAGGAAGCCCGTTTATTAAATAGGCAGTTTCCATCCAAGGTGTACATTCACATCTTTTTTTCCCTTCCCTCCCCATACAGATATCGTGCTCACCTCCTCCCAGCCCATAAACTACCCACTCTCTCATTCAGACTAAGCAGAAAATTGGAAGAAGTCCTTTGTGTGTGTTTGTCCAGCCACAATTACAGGCACTGACAGCACCCAAAAGCAAGAGAGGATGGCAATGGTGCCCTCGGCCAGAGTACCACCCTCTGTGCATATTGATTCAACAGGCAACAGTGCTTATTGACTGAATAGGCAAGGTGTCCTCTCCACAAGGCCATGAGGCCTCTTGTGCCCATGCAGCAGCTGCCACCTCATCAGGTAATGAGGAGGGCGTGAGGTTCTCCTTTGCACAAACAGCCCCAGCGAGCCACCGGGCAGAGGGATGCAAAGGGAACAAAGAGAAGCACTTCCCGCTCTCTACCTCTTGCATTTCATCAGAGTAAAGGACACTCATTTGTCCAAGCTGTCGCCTGAGGAGAAGCTTGATTAATAAAATCAGATAATTAAATATTCTTCATCATGACTGGCTGCACCGTTTGTCTTTCTTTTTTTACCTCTTTCATTGTTCTTTTTCCACCTACCCACCCACCCCCACCCCTTTCCCAGTATCTGGAATCTGGAAAAAGCCGAAAGCCTTTCATCTTATCAGGTGTGGTTTATTGCCCCTGGTTACACAGTAATTTTGGTCTCCACTCCATGAAGAGGTCATATGATGGGATATCAGCTCGAGAATTGTCAGTTCATTGGACAAATAAGGCAGGGCCTGCCAATACAATAATAAGAGCCTGATAACAAAGGCACAGAGGAGAACCAGCAGGAGAGGGAGACACAACCATAGCAATTTAAAAGGTGAGGGGCAATCCCAGAAGAATGCAAAAAATACCAGTGGGGGCAGGGAGAGGGAAGGAATAGGAGTGTATCTAACCACACACTCTTCCCAAAATAAAAATTAATGAGAAAATAGAAGTAGCTCATGAGATGAATTACTGGCATTCATCAGCATTCTCTGGGAAATCTTCTCCCCTGTGTTGGATACCTGACTGCTGGTGGGATGATTATCCAGCTAGCTTGCTCAGGAGAGAAAGAAAATAATGTTTTATCTCTAGGAGTATAGGTGGGAGGTAGAGGCCACTAATTCCTGTTCCTAAGTGTGTTGCAAGGGACCTCTCTTTTTCTCTTGTGACTGATAAGATGGGATGATGTTGAAAAGCACCTGTTTGGAAAGTTCAAAGGGTTTACAGAGTGGGAAAAGAGAGAATTTGAACCAAGGCTGATGACTGTGGGGGTGGCTGTAGGATAACCTGGGAACTGCTGGTGAGGGAGGTTTCCATCTGTGTCAACTCCTTGTATGTAAGAGAAGTTTACAAGGTGTCTCCCTTGCTAGTAAATGGCACGAGGGAGAAGTATTTGTCCTGCCGACTGTTTTTTTAACTCTGTAATAGTACATAAGCAAACAGTTTGTCAAAGATTTCAGCCTGAAACCAGTAAAGGAGGATAACTGCCACTTGAGCAGGATCTACCAACGTGAAGCAACTCTTCCTGGGGCATTTTTTACCTGTGTCTGTGAGGAGCATACCTCCTCCTGGGATGGCAATGTGATTGCTCAGAGCTCTGTAAATTTGCGCCGACCAGGGGTTGTTCAGGAGTGGGTGGGGTTGGTAAGACTTTTCACCCCCCCCCCCCTTCTGATGCTGCCTTCCCCAGATACAGCAGTACAGTTTTTGGTCTCAAGCTGGCCAGAAGAGAGGAGCAGGCAAGTGTGCTCACTTTTGGGTTGCCTCTGTTTCTCCTCCCGACACTCCTACAGGTCAGCTGGGCACTAGTGGGGAGAGGAGCGCACCTTCCCAGCTGCATGTTTCCTGGGGTGCACCGAGAGCACGGAGAGCAGGAGAGGACTTTCAGCCCTGTGGCTGCTTTGCCAGGAAGATAATGGACCCCCGTGAATGTGTCAGCCAGGGGAAGCCCAGCCTGTCCTTTTCCATTGAGGAGATCTTAAAGAAACCTTCTGCCAGCACCACCTCAAGCAGTGAAATCAGGACCAGAAGTAACTATGCTGAGACATCTTTAGCCCTAAAAGCAGGATCACCACTGGCCTTTGGTAAGTACATCACATAATGAAAAATGTTCTCCTTTTTTTTTTTTTTCTTTTTAAATCTCTAAAGCTAAATTTTGATTGGGTAGAATTTTTATTCTTAAATTTAGCAGGAATTTTGGATTTCTGTAGTCAAGCACAAATCATTCATTATATACTCAGAAATCATCTTTAAAAATTAATTTCCTTTTAACCTCATGGTAGATTTTACTCTTCTGCCAGCCTTTGTTGGGATTTTGTACAATACGAAGCCCTACTGTTATTGGAGAGGTGCATATGCAACCTCAGCAGTCATTGCAGGTAGCTCTCTTCAGTAACATCGAGGCGTTCTTATTGTAAACAAATGCAACATCCTTTATACTTCCCATTACAAAACAATGGTTCTGTTATTAAAGGAGAAAAAAAAAAAAAAAAACACCTGTCACAAGGAAAGATGGGCATTCAAACACAGGAAGCTGACCTAAAACTGCTGCAACTAAGTGAAGCTGTTGGAGTTTCACTTATATCAGGTGAAACTGTCTGTGGTCTGGAATTAGGGCCAAATCTGTATCATTTTCTGATAAATCTGACCACTCATCCTCAAGCAAGAGAAATGGTCTGTAAGGGTCTGTAGCTGAGGAGTTTTAGAACTCAGTCACCGGAACAAGACATGAGAAAGCATCTGTGTTTAATCATTTCTGCTTATCATCAGGGACACTAGGTTCTTTCGTGTACTAAATAAAGCCTACTTGTAGAGAACTAACATAACTTTGACTATAGCAAACCAGCAAGTGCATTAACCTTTCTGACTTCAGTTTCCTCAGTTTAGTTACTTCAACCGTAATTGAACTTTTACCCCTTCTGAAACTATTTTTTTCCTTAACAAAGATCAACAACAAACATATTCTGGATTTAGTATTTATTTTTCTTTTTTAATCTGTATCTTCCATGAAACAGAGATGTTTTATATAACCAGACACATTCAATTGCTGAAAAATGACCAAGAGTTTTGATGGAAGACTTTCACTCACTAGACAAAACTTATTGCTACACTTTGCAATACATAGAGATCCTTCATGGATCATCACTCCATTTCCCCAAAAAATGGATGAACCAGTAGTGAGGGAGGGAGTCTTTTTCTAAAGACCTGATGGTTGAAGTAGCCACTGCTTATTCTCATTGTTTCAGCTCCAAACAGGATCCTGATCTAGACTGGAAAGCAAACAAGACCTAAATAAGGAAGGAAACTACAAAAAAATTGAGCTCTTGGTTGGTTACAGTAGTTGCTCTAGAGGTCAGTCCCACTACTGCTGCTTCAATCATCCTTTGCACAAGATTTGCACTTTCTTGTTCCCCCAGAACACAGGGTGACCTCACTCTGTACAGCAGTTGTTTCCTGACCATGGGGCAGAGCATACCCACAACACATCTCACAGCCTGGGAGCCCCAGGCACTGGGACTGAATATAACAGCCAACTTTGAACTAGTACCTGCAGCTTTCCACGGAAACCTGCACATGAGGGAAAGGGATAGAGTTCTACTATATTTTCTCAGAACCACAGAATAGTTCAGGTTGAATGGGACCTCTCAAGGTCATCAGTTCAAAGAAAGGATAAGTTCAAAGACAGACAAGTTTGCTGAAAACCACAGCTAGTGTTGTTGCTTAGCTGTTTCATGACTGGTACTGCTGGAGGGGTGCAGCCCCTAAATGTCTGCTAAATCTGCCAGTGCAGATCAGACCTTAACGGCAGCAGATCTAGGCTATGTTTTAAATACAGTCCTGAAACATAGAACTTAGTAATTTGTAAGAGCGGACAGGGGCATAGCTGATGCTGGTGCAAGCGTAACGGATCTCATGTGCTCATGGAGCCCAGGTGCCAGGTTGCCTAGTGGGGGGAATGGTGGCATGAGCTCTGTGGGAGTGGGGTTTAGTGAACTGAAATTCCTTTCCATAGGGCCCATGGCCATCACTTCGTGCCACTGGATCCAAAGTGAGACATGTAACGCCATGGGAAAGAGAGTCAGTGTTCTTCATAGCATGGACCATAAAAATGTATATTAACAACACGAGACTCTTCTCTGGGAACAGAAAAGCATGGCAGAAACAGGGTTTTTTATAATAATTCTGTTTCGTGATCAGTATGTTGAAGATAACCAGCTCTGTTTCAATGTGCGTGTCAGCTAAATGTGCCACTCGAAACACAAGGTCTGACAAAACTGTATGCAGGACATGGTGGGTTCCTGGGACTGCATTGCTGTACTGCCAGGACAGTCTCACCCCAAACCGCTCCACCTGAGAATACAGTCAGTTTTCCACCTTGAAAACAATGCAGGCAGAACAACCAGGCTTTGTCTTTGACTTCATCATCCAGCCAGAGAGAGACAGTAGCTGTAACAAGAGAATAGTGACCCTTCTCTCCCCTGCTAGCAAGCAAGGCAGGATTAATTTACTTAAGGCAATGTGAAATGTTAACTAATGAAAATAACATATACGCATGGAGATTCACTTAGCTGTCACTAGAGCTGGGAAAACATAGGAAAGCCACATAGATATTTCAAAAAGTTGTTTCACATTGCTTTTGCAACTGATCAATGATTTAAAATAAAAATTAAAAAAAAAAAAAAAACAGGAAAGAAAAAGAAAATTAAGCTTTTTTACTGTTGGTTTCTAACTAGCTCCAAAGATTTACCCAAGCTAATTACTCTTTACTTTCCCATCAGAATTGCCAGTTTTTGCAGATAAGGTTTATTTCAAAACTGCAATACCCTATGCAGTACATCTTGGGATAATTGCTGTATTTCATCAAAGTCATTCAACTTTATGCCGTATAACACTGACATTAAACAAATTGTGTAAATAGTTAGCTATATCTAATTTGACTCAGTGCTTGCCAAGGTCAGGGAACTGAAATGAGCTAGGGAACTTTTTGGAAATTCCAGGATGGGATACAAATCCAGCTGCTTTCCCAGAACAGCTCAGCAGCAGCAAAGAAGGAAGTACTGAGGGCCAGGGCCAAGCCATATCTTACTATGGATTTTAAGAATATTTTCCACCTCCTATATGTTATGTATCTGAGCCATGTTGTGATCCATGAGAGCAAGAACTGAGCCATACATGTATCCATGGCTCCATGAAGTAGATACCCAGGCCAGAAACGATCATCCGGATGGTCTGCTGATCTAGGCAGCCTAGGGACCAAGACCACACTTGTCCTAAAGTCTAAATCTAGCCACTGAGTGTTAGGAAGATGGGTGGAACCAGGAGATTCAGAATGTCAGAAATGAGGACACAGAGCTTACCCTGGAGTCTTTTTCCAAGGCAACCCAAGGGCGCTGGATCAGATGACCTTCATAATTTGCTTCCAACCTAAATTATTATGCAATTCTTTGACAAAAAGAATGTGATGTACAGTGCTAGCCACTCATAGAAAGGTGTGATAGGAGTCAATCACATATAAGAAGATCTCTGTACCTGATTCCTAAGGTTTTTTTAAGGGTATCTCCAATGGGGTTTGGAATAAGGAGTGTAGTCTTCCTACAAACCCAGTTGTAATATTAAGCATTTGTGAGGCGACTTACAAGATGACCTGGAACTGCAGCTGTTGATCTGAAGTCTGCTGAAAGTTTTGAATTTTTGAGAGACTCCTACCAAGTTAAAAAAGGAACAGGGAAAAAGAAGACATTTTAGTATTCAGCCTACGTTTCTCCCCTCTTATTTTTGTCACAATGCCTAGAAAGAGTAACTATGGCCTTTGAAAGGGACACAAATAAGCATGCCCAACAAGCGTTGGTCTCCTTCTTGGTGCCAACTCCTTCATTATAAACAGAGAAGACTAGCAGCCTGTTTTAGAAAAAGGGCCAGTACACTAAATGAGTCACTCATCTTTTAAGTGAATTGGTCCTTCTTCTGAAATCCTTTGGAACCTGATTTCGATGTGCTTGAAAGTACATCTGAAATAATTGTTCATTACTCCTCCAGTTTCTGTCAGTGAGGTTCCACCAACAGGAGGTCCTTTGTCAAGGCAAGGAGAGCTTGGGATGAGGATGTTGCACCTGGGAAATTAATAGTAAAAGCAGTAACAGATACAGTAATTATGTTATTATGTCTGCATTATGCCCTGTTGTGTTAAGGATATGCAAATTAATCTGAATTTAACTGTGGCTTCACACACAAGTGTCAATATGATAATTGTTTACTTCACCAGTAGCAACACTCCACCCCCGTTTGTTGCAAAAGAGGAAACAAATGAAGGAATATAACTGAATAGATACCACCTGGCTAATATCAACAATTCACCCCATCTATAACAAGGAGAAACAGACCACCTAAAAATAAATAAATAAATAAATAAAATAAAAAAGTAGAGGAGCAAGAGAAAAACAGCACAATAAAAAGCTGCTTGCACGTCTCAGTGACAGACTCTTCCTTGCTCGGAGCCTTAGTAAGGCCTTAAAATCATATGTTTGAGGTCTGCAACAGGTCTGTCTCTCTCCAGTGATTACACAAAGAGGTTTAAGTGGAGCTTAGAGCATCTGAAATAACTTCCTGTTTCCAAAAAGAAATCTTGCAATCTTGCCTGACATTTCCCATCCTTTCCTATACAGCTGAAAGTCAAAATAAAAAGACCATTTTGGGCCACAAGTCAAAGTAATTTCTGTGCATAGTAACAGTATGCACAGTAACAAATATCTCATGTTGAGCCAGGCTGAAATGTCATCACCATCCCCACAACAAAAAGGAATGAAGAAAACTGCATTCCCTGGAGGCAATCTTACCCCATGCCAATTAATAGATATATTTCAGAGGTCTCTGCTGGAGCCATATGAACATGCACTGAAAAATACTGGCTAGCCTAGAGAGCTGCCACTGCAGACAGGAGCCTTGTTTGTTGAGGAGAGCCAGTACCAGAGAAGATTGCAATAGGGGCAGGACTAGACCTTGGGGCTCTTAAATCTCAGGTCTGTGCTTTAAACTCAGTATCATCTACCTTCAATCTTCTCCAGAAAACTTTGTTGATTTCTCCAACCTCTCTATAAGGTTTATATCACTATAATTTACTTCCTTGATCTCAAACAACAGATTCTCCCACTCCTTTCTATCAGTTCATGCAAACATTGGTATTTTCCCATCTGTCTAGGACAGATTTCCACTGGGATTCCCATGGGACAGTGGATTCCCTCCCTGTTTTCTTTTCTTCAGCCTGTAATAATGTTATCCATGTTCATATGTAAGTCCTGTTCATCACTGGGGTATGCAAGTATCTCAGGGAAATACTTTGAGGGGGAAAAGTTGTATATGAAGGATGAAGACTTGAAAAAAAAATCTATAACTTAGAAAATGCCAGTGTCATTCTGAAGAAGGTTTAGTGACTACCCCTAAAAACACCTTGCGCAGGTACTCTTGTCTTCTTCATTACTGTAGGATATAAGCACTGTCATTTCTGTCCACATTCGTCTTCACAGCATCCCATCTAGAAAGGGAGTACAGCTAGTCCTTAATTTAAGGATGGGAGATTGAGATAGAAATCCTGGGCTAAGAACCTACACTACACTGACATCCTCCAAGCTCTTGAGCAAATCATTTAACCCCAGGCCCAAGTTAGTGACCAGTTCCAGGTCTACCTTCTCCTTTATCCCATGAATGTTGCTTGAAACCCTACCTTTTTTTCTCACCAGAAAACTCAAAATGAATTGATCCTAACTGTATTAAATGAGTTCCATTTTGCACAATATGCTTCAAACACAGAGGTGGAGCTCATACCATGTTCTTAAAGTCAGCATGGCTGGATGCAGGCAGTTGTGTTTAGAAGTTTCCCCAAAGATTTGTGATAAATTGAAAAGATAACATTTAAATAATCACTCCTCATTGACATGAACTTTTGGCTGATTTCCAGGGCTCCTGTAACTGTATTTTCTTCATGTCAGTGTAATCCCTCTGTACAATTCCTATTATGTGGGCTTTTACTGAGGGCAGAATTGGGCACTTTGTCTCCAGATGTTATAATTATCATTGCTCCAAGGCTGGCTAGAAATAGGACTTATTATTTGTTCAGAAAATAAAACTTTGACAAGCCTAAAAAGTTAGATGCTTTGCCAATGCTATATCCTGCACCAGAAGTAAAATAGGTATTAAAAATGGATTTTCTACCAGTACAATATGTTGAGTGTCACAGCTGTTATTTGGATATAAGAGGAGAGAAGGAAGAGGGGAATAGCCCTAGGTGCTGCAAACCCCAGAGCCTAGATGTGGGTGACTGCTCAGGAGTGAAGTCCATTAATAGCTTGATGTTCTTTGGCTTTAATAACAGACAAATCTGTGCTGTAACATTAGCTTCACTCTGGTGCTGACCATGGCAAAAGTCTATTGTGCTTATGTGTTGCCTCTTACTCTGCCTTTCCAAGCAAAGAAATCCAAGGGGAAAAACTAGACCAAATTCTAGGCTTGCCCATTAAAGCAGCACAGACCCAATTATCTTGTTTCTTGGTTTTGTCTGCTTAGTTCTACGCTCCCATTCTGAAAATTTCCCACAAGGGTCATCCAAACTTTTCAGGTGGAATGAAGCAGTGAGCAGTTTAGATTTTGGGGGGCAAGTTTACTAGGATAATGCTCCTGCAACATAGGGGTCATCCTGGCAATGATGCACAACACAGGAAGATAAAGGCCATTTTAACTATGATCAGGTTTGAATGGTAAAATATCTAGACCACACTCATGTTTCTTTTCTTTTCTTTTCACACATACTGGAAGGTGCACCTAATGACAGTAGCTTTATCAAAGCTTTCGTGTGCTGTGTCCTTCACAGATTCCAGCAGCAGGAGTCAATTGGAGAATGACTTACCTTCGGATAAAATGCTTCTCCCTGCCATGTGTACTACACCCATGACCAGAGCAAAGAAAGTGCAGGGAGCCCACTGCAGGAGACCTACTGACAGCCCAGCTTCCCTCTTGAGTGAGGAAACAGGTCGTGAACACCCAGAAGGCAAAAGAAAACACGATGAAGAGGAAGATCAGCTATGTGATTTCCCAGTGGACCATCCGCTTCATGGTGAGTGCCTCTAGATTCAGACTTTCTCCCAGAATACCCCAAACCACAGCTGTTACCTTACATGGCACTACGTGGCAATACATAACAGCAGACATCACAAGTATTTCTTGTTAAGCTCTTGCTTGAGTCAGGGGGATGATTCTTCAGTCTCGTCATTGAAAACATGGAGACCCACCCTCTGAGCTAAGCTCTAGCTCAGGCTTGTAAATCCTACCAGTTTTAATGACAGGGACTGCTTTGGGTGTTTATTGCCCTCCTACTTTAGGTGGCAATCTACGGAGCTAGCAGGAAATGGGCATTGCACAACGTGGGGAGCAAGGCTGCTGAACATGCCACATCAGCTTAACGCGTTGTATACACCTTGGACCCACTGCACGGGTGGTGAAGAGGTCATCACCATGCACACAGGCAAACTGTTGATATGCAATAGCTCTGGCATGTAGGATGTGACAAGTGCCGCTTTAAGATCTTTGAGTTTCTGGAGAGGTTAATATGGACAGTAATACTACACTTCAGAAAACAGGTGCTTGGTAGCAATAGTAATATCTTTGCTGCATGGTTCATTATGATTCACTCCTTTCTGAAAAGAAAAGAAAAGAAAAGAAAAGAAAAGAAAAGAAAAGAAAAGAAAAGAAAAGAAAAGAAAAGAAAAGAAAAGAAAAGAAAGGAAAAGAGAAAGGAAAGGAAAGGAAAGGAAAGGAGAGGAAAGGAGAGGAGAGGAGAGGAGAGGAGAGGAGAGGAGAGGAGAGGAGAGGAGAGGAGAGGAGAGGAGAGGAGAGGAGAGGAGAGGAGAGGAGAGGAGAGGAGAGGAGAGGAGAGGAAAAGAAAAGAAAAGAAAAGAAAAGAAAAGAAAAGAAAAGAAAAGAAAAGAAAAGAGAAAAGAAAGGAAAGGAAAGGAAAGGAAAAGAAAAGAAAAGAAAAGAAAAGAAAAGAAAAGAAAAGAAAAGAAAAGAAAAGAAAAGAAAAGAAAAGAAAAGAGAAAAAGGAAAAGAAAAGAAAGGAAAAGAAAAGAAAGGAAAAGAAAAAAGAAAAGAAAAGAAAAGAAAGGAAAAGAAAGGAAAAGAAAGGAAAAGAAAAGGAAAAGAAAAGAAAAGAAAAGAAAAGAAAAGAAAAGAAAAGAAAAGAAAAGAAAAGAAAAGAAAAGAAAAGAAAAGAAAAGAAAAGAAAAGAAGGATAAAACAGCACAGTGCGATTTCAATAAAGGCCGTTGAAGGCTCCTAGTGGGTTCGTGTGACTGCAAACACAGGTGGCTTCACTGACATCCACACATCTTCCTCAGCCCATACTCTGCAAGTTGGCAGAGGAAACGTCTTTGTGTGAAATACATCTGAAAGAAAAGCCTTGCTCCTGCAGCTGCTGCTTTGGTATACGTGAGTCTTGTGACAAGCTGCTGTCACCTCCTCCTCCACAAGACAAAGTCTGTCTTGATGCAGAGAGAAGTGTCATAAAACAACGAGATATTTTAGCCTACTTCTGGCCTGTAAGCTGCAGGAAGCTGATGGCAACAGGGCAAAATCATGTGTTGCTTCCTCAAGGTAGAGCCAGGGCAGCATGTCTCCGCCACACAGAACTGCCTGAGAGTGTTAAAAAGAAGTGCATTTCATGAGGGAGGGAGTTCCCAGCCATGGGGAGGCCACTTTCCAGGGTGTCAGAGGAGGAAGGCAGGTGTCCTGACTCAGCACTTAGCTTCAGTGACCGGCGCAGTGGTTGGTACCAGCCTCATCAGCAAAACAGGGGGAAAGCACGTAATTACCTGCATAAAACTGAGCCGAGCTGAACAGGCCCTTTCAATGACAACTTGTATTTTAAAGGCATTTTAAACAAAATCCCTCTCTTCTCTGGAGGCAGTGGGGTTTTGAAACCAAGCAGAGGTTTAATGATCTGCCGTTTTCTAGGCTCCTGGTTCCCACAGTTGCTGAGCCTTTGATAGAAACTTGCTGAAGGAGAGGGAGGATCTGAAAACACTGGATTGGCATTTTCCCCACAGTGCACAAACAATGATGTTTCAGATTCTGTGCACACACTGTGTCATTCTTAGCAGAGAGCTGAAGCCCTGGGTTTAAAATACTTTGCAGCATCATAAGCTCCAGCCGCAGTCCTCCACTTCGTGTTAGAGGAGAAGAGCAGGTGGCTCTTTTTCTCGTGCCTCTGGCTGAGGCTGGAGTCACCTTTTCCAGATATAGTCAGCAGCAATGCCTCCAGGAGAGATGGGATGGCACCATCCCCTGCAGCAGTCTATAATCTTTACAGCTTGAGCTAATAGCAAATGAACTTCTCTTACCATGCCTAGCAACTCTGTGCCTCAGGCATACTTTTGGCATAGTAGCTATGGGATGGTTACATGTCCTCTAAGAAGGCATCTTGGTGGTGCCAAATACCCACAGCATATGCCACAGAGGTGTCCTCAAGGTCTCCCTTGTGTTCACACTGAGTATGCTTACAAGTGCCCAGGGGAACGGCACCAGTCTCAGCAATGGGAGAAAATTCTGACATGGGAGACATCAGTCTCTCACCCTTCTATCTGGATAAAGCACATACACGAATTGAGACAGAGGGCACTAGGCTCTGGGTAAGCATACACGTGTACAGTTTTCAGGGAGCAAAAGAAACCAAGTGAAGAAAACCAGAAGAAATAATATCACTTTGGAGGGAGGAAAGCTGGTGTTTGGTGCTTTTTGGATAGGAGGAGAAAGACGAGGAGGAGGTCATGACTATACGCCCTTCATGGGCAAGAGGTTCAAGACAGCAAGAGCACCCCAACCGTGAACCCTGAGCATGGATTTGGAGCATGCTTCCAGGCAAGCCTATAACATTGCAGTGTTCCTAAAAACTTGTTTTTCCCAGAAGATGGCTTATGCGACTAAGTGGTATAGAAATGCAGGGTCATTTAAACTAAATAGATTTATGCCCTTATCACAACCTATTTACAGGAAGCAATGCCTCTTGCACTTTGAACTTAGAGGCTGCATTGTAAGCAAAAATAAAAAAGAGAAAAGCCCTTTTATGCTAGAGATATGCTTGCGGTGCCATTTAATTCTGCAAAGCTCCCATTTGAATTTGGAAGCCTTCATTCCTCATGTGAACGCTTTCACCTGTGACTTACAAACAGGGCAAACTCTTGTGGCCATCGGTCAGCATCACAGCAACATGTCCACGTAAATGCCCGAGTTAAATACTGAGCCCCTACTTTCCTTTTAGTTCCTTCTCTCTGCTCTGTGTGAAACTCTTGCGACTTGACCAGTTCACCATGGCCGAGCAGCAAAGCATGAGAGGAGGACATGCTCCATGCTGGCCAGATCTGTGGCAGCTCCTGATGGAGATTGCCATGATACTAGTTCAGATCGTCATGGGCAATTCTTTTACATGTGCTGGGTCTGGCTGTATACATATCTGTGTGTGTGTCTGCTCTAACTTTTTACTTCCAAAGGCAGTGGATGAGTGTGCCCATCAATGCAATTATTTCATTTTATTATTAGGCTGTTAAGCATGGGTAATGGTTCCAGTCCTTTGCTCCAGCCAGGGAGCAGTCAGTACCTTGGAGAAACCAGATAGCATCATCAGCTTAATATCCTGGCAGATGCCCAGTCTTCTGGGACTTCTTCTCTGGGCAATAATTCAAGTACAAGGTAGATCAGGCTTCCACAAACGGGGCTTGCTCCTAATTTCAGTGGGAACTGGGGGTTTCAGGGCCTGGGAACAACTGCACAATGTTATTTCCTGCAACTCATATCTTCATTATTCACTGTAGAGGAGTGTGCCATAGTGAGTCAACGTCAGTCAAATATTTCTATAGCAGAAATCCTCTGCTCATTGCTGACTGGGGTCTTTTAACTACTTTTATAGTTTTATTATTATGACAGTATCTTTGATCCCAAAGCATATTGACAAATTCTGCTGTCAATTATCATAAAGACAATGGAAAATATGGAGATGAGCCCAGTCCTGGAGAACTTCCAGTATAAGTCATGTCTCTTCTGCATTGATGCCAATTGCAGGCATCTTTAGCTTAGTGTTTATGTTTTCTCTGAAGCCATAAATTCATTTGTTCTGTTCATTTGCAGATGATATGGTCAAATCCATGTACCCTGTGAAATGGCATGATTTATCACTTGCAGAACAGTCTTTTCCCCAATATGCTGACTTAATGCATTTATAAAACACCCAAGAGACAATGAAGCACTGTATAATCACAATTCCAGATAAATATCGGCTGCCCAGAATACACCAATGGGACTGAGAAAAAGGGCAAAAGCATCCCATTGTCCTGAACAACAAAAAGAAGCAATTCTAAATGAAAAGGAAAAGCAGGGGGAAAAAAATAAATTCCTATATACATAATTCTGCTGCCACCGGCTGTCTTACCAGTCTTCTGTTTGTTAATGTGAATAGTCCCTGCAGTCCTGTGTCTCTGAAGTACAGTATTCCTATACGCACTGAGAAATGCAGCGAACCATTGACCTTGATTTAGTGGGTTTACCTGAAGCATTGTTGAAGGCTAGTTCTTTGTTTTTCTCCCTCTTTGAAGACTAACTGTTTTTAATCACACCGTGGATATTAAATGAAAGGCATTAAACCTGAATCCTTTACTCTTGCCCTTCAGACTACGTTCACACAGTAGTCTGACTGATACAAGTAAGCACTGAAGCAAGAAAAGTTGTTGGCAGTTGAGGACTATCATAAATTCTATTTGTGCTTTTTTGTTTGTTTGTTTGTTTTTGTTTTGTTTTGTGTTTTGTTTGTTTGGTTGGTTAAAGCGAATGTTAGCATGCAATGCTTTTCTTCAAGAGCTCCTTCTTTCCCGGGAATTTTAGATCCAAAGGGTATATTACACAGGAGCCAGAGGTTAATTTGTTCCTGCTAGTCAAATCTATGTAATGTGACCACTTGTAAAGTTGGTGGCACATCTTGATAAGTTTACTTCAAAGGTCTTGCAAGTACTTATTGACTTCTCTGGAATTGTCTGAGAACTTCTCATTACATCCCCGAGATCCAGTGCTTTTAATTACTGTTCATTAAAATTGATGGCAAGCCTTTTACTTACTGTATTAGCAAATGCTTTATGCTGAAATTAGAAACATCAGAGACTATGTACTAAAATAATGATGGAATTATGTTTTATTGGAGGGAGAGCAGACTCTGAGGCTGGGATGTAAATAAGCATGCCTGATTCATGTTTAGAGGTTTGCAGGTAATCACAAAGAGCTGGAATAAAGCAACGAAAATAAAAAAGAAAAAAAGAAAAAAAAATGAAAAAAAAACACCTGTCTGTGCAACCTGTAATAAGCTCAGCTTTCTGACAAAGGTGGTTGACCAGAGAGTGTGGGGAGAGCAATGGGGAACCTGTATTTCTGTATTTCACAATGAAAACCATTATTGGATTAGTCAGGTCACTGCTTTCTCATTGTTCACTGATTGTGAGCATCTTTAAGGTGAATTTTGGCAATGGCAGAGCAATCTCAGAAAGTATGTTTTAAACCTAAGATGTAGGTGAGTGGGGAAAAGTACATATATACCTGCCCCAAATTCACTTTGACCTGAAGGAGTTCATGAACATGGAGGTCATTTAGCCTGGGAACAGAACTGATACCAGGTGGTGGAAAATACCAGGCACCCCGGTCAGTTGAGGTCCCTCAAGCCACAGTCTGTGTGCTCGCTCCAGACTTTTCACAGACCACTGGCTGTGCCAGACTTATGCACAACAGGACAGCATCATTTGTAAACACCATCAGCTCTTTGCTGGTGATTGAGAAGGGTTATATTCACCAGGGGCTCAGGCTGATGATGAGCACCATCCTCTGCAACAAACTGCCCATGTGAATTGTTTCATGTGTGCCTTCTGCTCCCTGCCAGCTCCTCTGAAAAGCAGGCTAAGAAATTCCCGCAGCCACCACCGTACAGCTTGCTTAAAGGGGTTTCTGGCCTGGCATTTTTAGCATTCCAACCCACACTGCCTAAGTCTGCACCTCTCTGCGTTTCAGCCTTGCTGTCAGGTGATTAGGCACTGTACTCCACGCCAGGGTGAACACGGCTCTTCATCAAAGAGTTGCGGACTGAGGAGAAGGAAGTTGAGCCTTTAACAGTTTGAGTCCTGCTGCTCTGCCTTGACTTCTGCTATGCCTCAGTGGCCAGCAGCTGGATGCTAAATGCTACGTTTCACTAGCAAGAGGCTCTAGGCGGAACACATTGTACATGTACAATTCAGATCAGTCTCACTGGCTATGCCAGTTCCTCTTGAAAGTGGCTGGAAAAAAAAAAAATTTAATAAAGATTAGCCACGCTGCCATACTCCCACGTAAATAATGCAGCACAAGCTCTTTTGAAAGCCATGAGCCACCTCTTTAACTAGGAGAGGGACTGCCACGGGCACATCTCTGTACACAGACAAGCACATTTTGTCCTGATGCCATCAGCATGCTGTAATAGCTCTTTTAGAGAGTTGCAATTGTTTTTGCTATGGGCTTGACCATCATAAGCAGAATGTCACCAGAGAAGAACAATGCTCAGAAAAGTCACTGGAAGAAACCAGCTGGGAGACTCAAATATCTATAATTGGTTGAATCAAAAAGAAGAGAGTGAGTTACTTCTTTTAAAAAGGCTAAAAGGAAAAAAACACAACCCAGCCAGATATAATGAGGATCATTGTCAAGGCTCCTGAGTTTCTCTCTGAGAAACAAATGGTACAGTCATCTTTGTTACACAGAGAAAAATATATTTTTGAGCATATGAAGCTAAAGCCACTGCTTGCTTATGTAAGTGCTTTCTCTCTTCTTGACAAAGAAGCAGCAAAATCTTTGGATCTGGCTATCAGATGCTGTGAGAGGCTGTCTGTCCAGAAATGACAAAGAGGATTGCAGAAAGATAAACTGATCCCACAAGTTTTCACCTACCTAGATTACATACTTCAAAGCAGAGATGTGTCAGCACTGACTTCCAGCCCTTCTCTTGGGGTTTTGGTTCCTTATCCCTCCAGCATATGCCCCTCGTATTGAGACCGAGTAGGCTTCATACAGTCTTGGCTTGCTAATGGGCTAAGCGCAAATCGGAGGTGCAATTGCAGCATTGCAGAGATCTTCACAAAGTAGCATATATTTAGCTGGTTCAGGCACACAGGGCAGCTGAAGCACAGCAGCCTAAGGTGTAGGCTATTTGCCTGCTACAGGCCAGAATGAATTTGCCAAAGCACAGCATTGCTGCAGATGCACAGCTTTTACTTAGCAAATGCAGGTACAAGTACTAGTCTTCAGTATTGATTCACTTATGCCTCTAATATCTTGCAGCTCTGTTATGGAGGGTGGTGAAAATAAGCTTAGCTAACATGGTATAAACAAGAGATCAGACTCCTTAAGCTACGAGTAGTATTACAACTTTAAATTGCCTCCTTTTTTTTTAAGGGGGGGCGGGGGGGAGCAGCATTGCTACACTTTAGTCCCCGTGGATATTTGGAGATCAGAGATCACACAATATAGTACATTGGGTGGAACCTCTAGAGACCAACTTGTCCAACCCCAACTCTAAGCAGGACCAGCTTAGATCAGGTTGCATACGATTTGTCCTGTCAAGTTCTGAATATCTCCAAGGCAGGAGACTTCTCAATCTCTCCAGGACTATGTTCCAGTGTCAAACTACCTTCATGGTGAAAATATTTTTTTCCTATTATCTAATCAGAATTTTATTTGCTGTAATTTGTACTCATTGTTCTCATTCTTTAACTGCACACCTTTAAGAAGAATCAGTATTTCAACAAAGTTCAAATGTTTCAACTTGCTCTAGGTCTGACCTAGTAATAAAGCCAGATCTGCAAAGGACAAATGTGCCTGTTTCTGAATTTAAAGAAGTTATAATGCTTTATCAGTGTGAAGAATCTAGCCCTTCCAATGTCAACAATAAGGCAATGTATAGACAGCTGTATCTCTAAGAATCTACAAATGCTGACATATCTAGCTGCCTGGTATTTTCAGGCTTGGTTTCAGCAGTCAGCTAACCTGCAAATGACTTTCACAGAGCATAAAAGCACACTTGAATATCCCCAGCTTTTACATAGAAAATAGCTCAGGAAACTCAGACAGTCTTATTTCCCCAGAGACTCTACAGCCACGTTTGTAAAGCCTATGTTACACTTCCAACACTTTCTAGTCTTATATCTTCCACCCACATTCTTTATTAGACTGTAATTCTGAATGCTGTTGTTTGCTATGGGATCTCTAAGCTAAGGTCCCAAGGCAAAGGAAAGTATCAAAGCTACAGTCAGAGAAAGTTTCATCTTGCAAGGCAAAATGTTA
Source organism: Cygnus atratus (assembly GCF_013377495.2). Classification (NCBI taxonomy): domain Eukaryota; kingdom Metazoa; phylum Chordata; class Aves; order Anseriformes; family Anatidae; genus Cygnus; species Cygnus atratus. Next base: position 56,147,356 of record NC_066362.1, on the reverse strand, counting down.
ACATACAGTCCCAGATTCTTTCTATTTTTCATAGTGTTTTGTGGGTTGGATTTTTTTTTCTTTTTTGAAACAAAAATAGAATGACTGATTACTTATAGAAAAAATGCACTCTTCTAGATTTCCTACGGGCAAAAGCCTTGATTAGGTCACAGGAGTCTATTTTGTTAGCAATTTAATTTCATTTCCAGTTGAAATCAAAGCCTGTCCTTCAGTCTCTACTGGCCCTGTACCTGACCTCATGTTATTTTATTTTGTTTAATCTGATGAGTTCCAACTTTGAAAGATCTGGTTTCAGTAGAAGTGGCACTTCTGAGCACTGTGTAGATTCTTCCCTTACATAACAGTCTTATCTACAAAACAGCTCACCATGCCTTTCCAAGAAGGAAAAATGTGGAAGATGTAAGAGCACACTGACAGCAAGTTTCTTTTGCCTGTCACCGAGCTATATGGGTCATTTTCATACAAAAGATGCTGAAAGGAGACACCAGAAACTCATGAGCCTATTCTCTCTTAACTGTGTTGTCCAGTCCTGGACACCTTTGGGTGGGACAGATGATCTGGCAGATCTATTCCCGATCCCATCTATAGCATAATTTTTAATACTGTATGTTTCAAAAAGCAATAGGTCGGTCCTTCAGGTACCATAAGATGTCCCATCTGCACAAAGTTTCTTCTCACACTTACACCAGCTACGCATAGACTTTGTCTTCTCATTCTCATATATTCTTTGTAGGGTAGTTTTTCCGGATCCTTCTAGACTCATGATCTTTACTACTGAGTTTGTTCTATACCCCATCCCTGTAGAGATAGTATTACATTGATTGTTAGAGATGTTTTCTTGAGTCAGTGTAGGCTGATTAATTCAACAAACTCTGCACCAGGTGTCCTTCCAGCATCCAGAAATTCTTAAGCTTGTAGCCAGGTATAAATATCTACATTAGCATCTCAGTCTGTAGTTTGTATGAACATGCTTTCTATGGAGAAGTCCTGCAGCTAGTATGGTCTGATAATGTAAACCATTCCTTTTTAGCTCAGGTAGTATTCTCTGATTTGGGCACTAAAAGTCTTGCCTTTAGGTTTTATTCCATATTATACAGATGATGGTTGTCATGTTCTGTATTTACAGGCAAAAAATACTGATTACTGTTTGTATGGTACCCACTGTGATGGGGTCTGACCCATCTGGCCTTTGGCATTCGTTTCATTCCTATCACGGTCCACTTCAGTCATCTTAATTCTAGAGAGTCTGGTCAATGTATAAGACAGAAGGGTTTATACTGGACTAAATCATTATTTGCTGTATTCTGATGGAATACTAAAAAATACTATTTTTTATTTGATGTGACATCCTAGATTTTGAAATGTAGACATTTTCTTTCTTTGCATAGTTGTGAAATTATATTTCAGTTCACTAATATAAAACATTAAAAAAATACATGGGTCTTTTTTTGCTTCTTCAGAAATCTTCCGGGAGGTCGTGTGGTCTGTTCTCTTTCTTCTGAAGGCTTTCTGGTTGCTAGAAGTTACATAGACTGCCTTGACATACAAAACCTGGCAGGACATGAACCCTGCCAGCATCCCAGGTATTTATGTACAGTTGGGACTATAAGAACAAGGAGGTGGTCACAGTTGAGATTAGGTTAATTCCTCTACTCTGTTAATGTTGGGGGTAGAGTGCAGCTTCTTCCAGCTTTGGGGAGCAGTCTCCCACTCTGGCAAGAGGCAGGAGCTCAGCTCAGTGTTCGGTGAGATATGTGGGACATCACAGGACGCCTCCAATTTCTGAGACCATGAGCAAGGTCAGGGCAGAATTCACTTGTCTGGACATGCTATATGAATTGCCCTGTGAAAGAGAAATATGAATACCATATGTTGTAATGATACAAATATAGCAGAGATATTCATTACTGTATGACAGGACATGATGTACTTGACAAAATATCACCTTGGTACTCAATCTTACCTGTCTAAAATATCTCCCAGGAGGATATGGAAGCCAACTGCCACAGAGAGGTGTGAGGTGAAAATCTTCCAGACAAGAGACACTATGAACTAAGTTAGTGCTATCATATCCACAGGGGACATAGTGTCTTGGGATTCATATTCTTAGTAATGACAGTCCATATTTCCCTTTTTAATCCATACAGCAATAAATGCCCCTTTTCTTATAGACGTATTTTGTGAAGGTTCAAGTTGATGCAACTTTGTAATCAGAGCTTCAAGGAGAGGGTGCCCATTGCTATCTCCAGTATATATGCACAAAAATATTTCTCATTTCAAATCTTTGCCCCAGTGGTGTCAGCAAGATTCAATTTAAATGACATTTTTCCCTTGGGGCTGAAGCCAGGGCTGCAGTCTAATGAGTAGTACTTTGATAAGCCAGTGAAAAGTCTAATGATATGGATTTAACTCTGTTGGACATGAGCTTTATTAGGTTGTTCCTGAGATATGAGAGTATTGACAGTGTTTATGATAAATGACGCTTCTCAGTTACTCTTGCATGGCTGGTCTCCTTTTCAAAATATCTGAAGTGTTTAAAAAAGAGGAAATATTCACAACAGAATATATTAACTTACTGGTTCCCATATATTGTCTCCTAGACATCTTCCTACCAAATCAATGAGCAGAATTTTTTATTCCTTATTTTCTGTGTCACCAGGGTCAAAATTAAGTTTCCATTACAGAATGAAAGATGTCATTTTCTGGTTGGGGCAGAGCCCAATTTCCAACGGTTAAGGTGCTTAGTTACCTTTTTCAAAGTTTTAGCCCCAACAAGGAATACTTTATGCTAATACTACAGGGGGAAGAGGTGTAAAGTCTCTTTGAGGGATTAAGCTAACCATCTCTGGGTAACTGTTCCCATTAGGAAGTGTATGCATCTAGGTACGTGGTATGTATCGTAGCTGTCATCAGACCATGGAAGACCAAAAGCAACTATTCAAAATGTTCGTTTTCTTCAGCAACATGGTGTCAGTGCCAAATACTTCAGGAGAGATTTGGATTTTTACACTCCTATCAGGCTGCAGTTTTACAAGCTCAGTAGAAAAACAAACAAACAAACAAACAAAAAATGTAACTTGGGGCATAACATTTTGTGCTGTTCATCCAATGTCATCTGGAAGATTTTCCATTTGTGCATCAGAGGGGATTCCAGCCTTGAGATGTGGCTGAAATCCATGTTTTGCAGATCAGTCACCTTACAGCTCATTTCTGCCACTCCCTTCTCCTCCTCTCTGCAAGACATCAACCCTTCAGCATCATTTCAGATCAACCCAGACCTTATTCTAATTTGTACCAAGTGATGTACATAGTTCATGATCTGAATGAAATACCTCAGTGTAGGAGGGCATTATCAAATTAGCATAGGTGCTGATGGAAAAGTCTGTGTGGTCACACTGCAGCAGCTGAAGGAGTAGAGCAGTCAAAGAGTCCTCTCAGGAAGTCATACCACCAAAAGGTCCCCATACACAGTTCTGTGGGTTTTAAGGCCTTATAGTTCTTAAGCACAAATGTGTTTAGAGATTTCCCACACCACAACAATGTAGTCTGGAGAATATTGTGACTTTTCTTTGTAAGGTAGTATTTTTGATGCAATCGTTACCCGTCAGTGAAGTTGCTGACTATCCCTAAATACTGCTAAAGGAATGGTATGGAAAGAGAGTGGAGATCAGTTAGTCTGGAGTGGTTTAGTTCTTTTCACAATGTTCACCCACTTTGGATACTCTTTGATCTTGCTGGCATCTGGGAGGAGTAAATTCATCAAAATCAATGGAGTGCCAGTGGAATAAAATCTAGGGCTAAGATCAAATTCAGACCAAGCAAATTCACTTATATTTGTAATTTCTCATCTTATCTGAACTTGTGTACAACATGTCTTCTGAAGCTGACTCTTCTAACTCTCTTGTTCTCCATCCATGAATCACTCCAACATTCAAGATCAGGTTGGGTGTAGTGTAGGGGTGGAGCAACTGGCTTGGGTGAGGCAGTAGGGTGGAATGGGTGCGGTGTTGTCAAAGAATCTTATTGGGTAAGAAATAGCTGGAGATGTCTGGTGACAAGGTGACCCAGGAAAGTAGTTACTGCTGCCCTGGGGTGAGGAGAAGTTGGGTTTGTTGATTGTAAGGTGGTTCACTCTCAAGAGGTCCAGCAGTGCTTTTCTGCTTGAAGCTAACAGTGATCTAAAAGCCACCATATCACTCATCTCAATCTCATAAAGAGTCAGTACCTATCCAAAATAACTCAGATTCAACTTTTAAGGTAAGAATGAACAAGTTAATGCAAACAGAGCAAGAGAGCACAAGGAAACAACGAATAGGCTGCAGACTCCGTAGTAAACCCAGCAGTAGTAAAAAAATACTAGTAAAAAAAAATTTGCAAGAAATACAAATATGCTAAAGAACTGAGCTTACACCAACAAGGATCTTGTTCTAAGATGAAGAAGCAGACCTGACACAGTTTGTCTATGGACAAAAGTTACTCCATTTACTCATTATTCCCCCACTGCCCAACAAGATTCACAGCCTCCTGACTGTGGAAAAGTTCATGTTAAGTCTAAGGAAAATACAGATTTCTATTTTATTTAATAAATAGCTGCAGATGACCTTGGATATTCAAACCACTCTTCTGAGGGTGTTATTCCTCAGAGCTTGGGGAAAGCTTAGCAAAACCAGTATGACAGGAAAAGATAGGCATGGAAAATTTATAAGCTGAAAGAAAAATGGTGATTTGTTACAGTCATGAGAACAGCACGAAGACAAAACAAAGTATCCACTCATTCATTGCCTTTACATTAAGGATTTGTTCACAAATAGTTAATAACAGATTATAAATGAGCAGCAGATGTTGTGTGCATGTGACAGATGAGCAACAAAGGTCAAAGTTTCGTGCAACACTAAAGGATGTTGATGACAAAACCATTGCAGGGTTAGTGTGGCTAAAATACATAAGGTTTTGGGATTAAAATACATAGGTTTCTGTAGTAGCTCATATGTAATGAATCAGTGGAATTAGCACTGCAAATAGACACTGTTGACTCTACTTCAATGCTAAAGTCCACATTCACTGTTGGGTCAAGAGACAGTCACCTATTGTTAAGTACACCTACTGTAAGTACATCTCTAGAAGGAGTTGGAGATGCCATCCCAGCTGCACAGCAATTTGCAGGAACTGCTGGATCTGTGAATCTCCTTGTGGTCATGTGGTCATTTGCTATGAAATTCAATACACCTTTCCTTGTTTGCACAGTTGAGAGGAAAGGGAAACGGAGAATCCGGACAACATTCACAGCTGAACAGCTCCAGGAACTGGAGAAGATTTTCCAAGTGACTCACTACCCGGATATCCATATTCGCAATCAACTGGCAGCAAAGATTAACCTCCCAGAAGCCAGGGTTCAGGTATGTTCTGCCTCCAAAAGGTTAAACTCATTGCACCAGTTCCTTATTCAGGATATGTTCATAATAGTTTATGTGTGAATGACAATGCTAATGAAATATGTGATCTCTTTCTTACCTTACGGAGGAGGCCTTTTACAAACAGGGAAAAAAGTATTTGTCACCCAGTTGGGATTAACCAAATGGGGTTAAACAAATGGGATTAATCAAAGGGTTAACAGGTGCTCTAAGCATCTTAAATGCACAGCAAATAGGAGTTGCAGATGGTTATAAGCAACTTGTTGGACTCTGTAGCAACAGAATGGCCATTTATGAAAATATTTATTAATCATCTATCAACCTTTTATAGGACATTGTAATTCAGTGCAAACTCTCACCCACATCCCTCTTCTACAAGTTCACAAAAAAAGTTAAAATAACTGCCCAAATGAAAATGTTTTCTTACTGTTCTGTAATTTGATATCATGGACTATAAATACCCTGGCTGTAATTTCAGTGCATGGAAGCTAATCCTGTTTCCCCCAGCTATAATGTAGCCTTGCTAACAGAGCTCAAAATTGACCCCATGTGTTCAATGCATATGAAAACTGCTACAGTGAAATATACATACCACTGTGTATTGGAATTTGGTGTTGTTTATCAGGCACTGCTGTGATGATTTTTACAGTTCCTGTACTCACCATAATGCCGGAGTCATCAGTGTACTTCCATGTACATGTCCCACTCTAACAATCAAAGTTCAACACTGATCAGTTTATTGACTATGACATGCCTGGGACTATTGACTAACTGTGGTGATACTGCTTCATAGTTAGATGACAGGGAGAATTGGAGCAGCATAAATGTAATGTGCTCATTAGCAATATCAGTGCACCCAAAATGCATTTCTGATAGCATGGAGCGCAAGCTGGGCTACTAGTCAGTATTCCTGACAGAGGGCCAAACCACATGAAAGAACAGGACCATCTTCTGGGTAAAAAATAATTTATAATCTGTAGGGAAAAAAAAAAAAAAGAAAGAAAGAAAGGAAACGAAAGAAACGGAATTATCATGGGAGACATCAACCTGAGATGTGCAAGGAAGAAAAAACCCATCGTGTCTGAATTTCAGATAGCAAATTCCCTATCCAGACTGTTACACTTGACATGGAGGTTCTGCAATTGCCTCTGTATTGGCTGATAAACTGGTCACATAACTCAAAAATAGCAGTAACTTAGGTATTTTTGAAATCAGAGAATCATAGAACCAAAATCAGCTATAAGTCAAATGACTTCAGAGAGAGAATTTAACAACAGCAACAACAAAAAAGTGAGCAGCTATTGGGGTAACCATGTGAAACATTTCACAACTATGTGAAAAGCTTGCGTCCCCCAATCAAGAAACAAAGCTATGTTTCCTACAAAACAATTTAAGTGGACAGATGGAATTATATCCTTGCATGTGTGCATGCCTACATCCAACTCAAAATGAAGAATGCTGGATGAGTAAACATTAGAAACAGAAAGTTATAAAAAGAAGGAATAAGCAAAGCTAAAGTATACAGGCCAAATGTGGTCAGAAAAACAAAGGATCATCAGAAACTCAATAAAAATACATTAAGAAGAAAAAAGTGAACAATTTCATTGATCTGTAACTCTACAGAAATAGTGGAACAGTCAAGGAGAGTGCAGAAATGGCAGAGATGCTCAGTCATAATTTCTGCTCTGTCCTTGGAAATATGTCAGGTAAGGTGGCAGTATCACGTGATGGTGATGAGACACTTTCCATCAGGACAATATTGAATAGCAGCTACAGACTGACGTTTTTAAATCCAGAATCTCAGTGACTTGCTTCTAGTAGTTCTTAAAAAGCTGCTTGAGACGCACTTTGGATCATCAGTTTTGATATTCAATCAGTCCTGTAGCACAGTGGAAGTTCTGGGGACCTGGAAGAAAGCTAATGTTGTGTCGGTATTCAGAAGGGTAAAGAGAACAACCACATAATGACTGACCTGTGAGCCAAACACTGATTTCGGCAAAATGATGATAAAGCTTATATGAGTCCCTACTCATGAAGAATTAAAGAAATGGTAATATATTTAATTCTGATCAACACTGGCTTATGGAAAACATTGGTTGTCAATTTCATCTTTTTTTGATTAATTATATACTTGGTTGATAGAGGTAATAACACTGATGGGATGTCACTGTAAGGACCTTGCCTTGGTCTTACATCCTTCTTGGATTAAGACAGCAGAACAGATCAAGATGTCATGTTCTAGTACACAAGAAGCAGGTGTTCAATTGCAAATGAGGACGTTTCAAAGGAGGCCTCTCATAGGAACCATTTACTGACACAGAGGTCAATGTGAACTGCATAATCAGTAAAATCTTTAATGATAGAGTTATGAAATGGTAAGAAGATAAAGGACTGGTAAATAAGGAAAAGGCTTGTTCTTTAGCGTGCCCTAGGTCATTGGTTATGTGTCTGCAAGAGAACAACACAGGGACAATCACAGAGCAACAGACAGAAGCCATTCCTACAACACGGGGAACACCACCCTCCCTCTATGCTCTGTTTTAGCCCCTCTTTCTTCATACAACTTGCTGAGAACCCGCCCTCATTCTGGTCCTGGCTAATGCTACAGCTGTGATGGGCAAATGAGTCTTTTGTGAAATCTCAGGCAAGATTAAGGAAGCAATTGACCCTGGCTTTAGCACCAGAGCGACTTTCATGAGCACCCATGGGAATGTTGTTCTCTGTCTCAGTGCCACAGCTCAGGAACACTGGAAAATTTAAGGTTACTAACATGCAGGAAAAAAAATGGTATCAGTAGGTTGCTATCTGTGGTGGATGGAGCAGGGAGGAATAGGATTAAATCCCAGTAAAGAGAAGTCAGGGTGCACATTTAGAAATCATCCTGGGGAGGGGGGTTTTTTGGAGCAGCTGGGGATAAAAGGCAGTTTAGGCTCTAAACACAGCTATGCCTATATTAAAAAAAAATAAATAAAAATCTATGAAGTGAGGACTTTAACCTACATGCAGACTCTGGAAGAAGCACTTAAAAGGTTGAATTTTTGGCTTTGGCACCCCCCTCTATTTTCAATCACTTAATCGATGATAAAGAGGACTCATTTCATGGTTTTGTTTCACTGTATAACTCCTACCTGGTAGAAAAGGAATGTTATAGTTCATACACACTGAGCAGTTCTCAAACACACACAAACCCAGCAAAAAAGGTCTGTCCTTTCAGCAACCTCGGATACTTCTATCAGCAATATAGCAGAGGTCTCCTGACGTTCCCATTACTTGCTGGGCAAGAGATGCAGAAATAATTGAGCTGTTCATTATTGGATTTAAAATGCATATATATTTACAACCAGCAGCATATGGTTTTGATCCCTAACACCTTGTGTTCATCTAAATTTCTTGCCAAGAAATAAATGTTTACATTCAAACAGCAAGTTCCAAAGCCAGCTAGTCTACAATGGAAGGGGAATTCAACTTTCACAGCAATGCAACAAGATGTACTACTGTGGCTGCACGGTAAATGCTTGCATGCCTCAGCCAGAAGCCAGACAAGTCAAACCAGCTGAAAGATAAAGAAGCTCTCCCTCGAGAAAATTAGTTGTCTGTTGTCCAGAGCAAAAGAGATGGCAGATAACATAGAGTGCTGAGTGACTCAGAAGGTGGCATCCCCATGGGTCTTTTGCTTAGGATCCTTACATGAATTTCAGAATGTTACAAGCTAAATACAGGAAGAACCCTGTTACTATAGCTCCATGGGTGACACGCTTATTGCAGTCCAGCAAACATCTAGGTGGGTCTTTTCCCAGTCTATTCATCTGAGAGCAGGTTGACAAAGTCCTGCCATGCAATAAGTTGTACCTCATAAGGAAATCATAATGCCATATCTCTTGACTGCTGTGAAGCTTTGACCATGAAAGGATTTACTTTCCAAGGAGATCCCTAGAAGACCTGTTGCACACTGTCCTACTGTCTTTCCTTGAAGAGGGGGATGGACCTAGACCACTACTACAGAAACAGGGCTCTGCTACAACATCAAATGATATATAATCTTTATTAAAAGTTTTGAGTGAAACAAAACCAAATGCTCAATAACAGCTGTGATTCTGTGAGAGAAAAGTGGCTGTCATGATCGTGCAGAGATCCCACGTGTTATGCAAAATGCAAAAGGTGTTGTGTCAAACCCCATGTTTTCCTTTAGGTTCAGCCTCTGGTTTTGCTGAGGTCATTTAATGAGCAGGAAAATTAGTTGAATGTGAGCAGTTCCTTCTTTATCTGCTGCTCATTTCTGTGCCCTTTCATTTCTGCCTGTATCTAGATCTGGTTCCAGAACCAGCGAGCCAAGTGGAGGAAACATGAAAAATATGGCAACTTTGGTGGCCTTCAGCATCTGACAGAAGTTGATTTCATTCCTGCTCCCAAGGCAGATATCACAGTAAGTATTGGAAGCTATGTATAAAACCAGTGAGGGGGAGAAAGCTATCCTTCACCAGGTTACCTCTTCACATGGGACTATCCCAGAGAGGGAGGACTGGAAAGGACAAAATGGTGATATGATCAAGTTAAATCCCAACAAATATGGTCAAATAAAATTTATTTTTTAAAATAAGTATTATTCCTAAACCTATTTTGTAAATATGCCACGAGGGCCATCCTACCCTATTTTACTTCTAAATCATATGCTTGTAAATTGTGCTTTGGATCAAAACATCTTAACCACCAGCAATGTCATGAACAGGAAAAAATATGGCATTTGTAACCACAAAGATGTGTTTCTTTAGGCAGTCAAGATCTTTTTACAATGTCCAGCCTACTTAGGGTCATCAGTGTTTTTTGCCCTTGCCCCATATCCTTGCTAACTCCAGGGCAGTTAATCTAGGCTGGCACACAGGCTGTTTCCCCGACAGGAGTGTTTCCATAGCTAGAACAAAAAGTATTTTGCCTTGCTCCCCGGCTGACAGCACATCACTGGGTTTTAGGGAGTCTATTCTTCTAAACTTTTCTTCTTAATTACTGAGCACCAGGGAAACAGCCAAGGTTGATTGCAAATTGTATCTAAGTAAAAGTCAGTATTGATTTACCTGAGACTTTGTTTTTATTCTTGAAAGGCTCCTAGCTTGATGCCGAGAAAGCTTGCCGCTACTGTCCCTGCTGTGGGATACTACTCACCACTGCAAGGGCAACTGACAACTGCTTGGCTGCCCAGCATGCTCTCCTTCATCCCTCACCACCTAGAGCTGCTGCCATTCCCAAAACCGTATTTACTTTTCAACGTCCTCCCCCCCTATGGCACCTACAGCACGCCACTGCCCCACAAGTTGGAACAGAGCAGTATCTGCGCCAGCTCCACATAGAGGAGGATATGGAGGAGCAGGGGACTTGGGGTGCATGCTTTTATCGCCCGTGACTGTTTGCAGGGGGCAGGTGCTCTCCTCAAACAAGCATGCTGGGACGGACGATGAATAGCCTGTGGCGTGAGGCCAGCTTGCTGCATGAGTGCCACCACAAGAAGCTGCAGCCTAGTGAACATGGGCGAGAGCCACCGTGGACGTGGAAGGAGATTCCTGTTGACCTAAGAAGCAGCATGCTGTGTAGAAACCAAACCGCTCAGCCAAGAGCTTCTCCCTGAGAGGACAGTGCATCAAGCTGAGTGGTCCTGCAAAAAGGACTGGGGTTTTACTCAGCCCTGATAACACAGGATGACCCAATTGCACCAATGCCTTGCAGCAGGGAAGATGCCTGTGATGAGTGTGTAGCCCTGAGGTCCAGCCAAAAGGGTTTTCCTCTGTAAATTTTGGGTTCTTTCCTTGGACATGCTGGTCGTCATGTTGGGAGGGGGCAAAGAACATGTTTAGGTCAAAAATCAGATTTTTAAGATACTGTTTTTTCCAAGGATTTGGTGAGGGAAGGGTGTGGGTTTGATTTGCTGGCTGTGTTTTTGAGTTGAATATATAAAGGGATGCAAACACAGTTTGAGCTTACTTATGGCACTCTGAGAGGGGTAGCAGTGCTAAGCTCTGGATTTGGTACTGTGAGTCTCCAGGGGCAAAAGAGTTCTTCAGCTGGTTAATTAAAATGCTTATGAGGAAGCCTCTCATTTTTTGACCTGAATTAAGAAAGCTCTAAAGCTACTTCAGAAACAATAACAAAAAAGAGACAGCCTAACTGAGTTTAATCTACTAGATATAATAGGATGGTATGACCCCACGGTTTGGCTTAATTGTAGATCAATAATGAGGTCGGCCTGCCCACTTACAAAATGTCTGTATGCCCTATTATTTACATAATATTCATCTCCTTCCAACATATGGCTGTTTTCCTCTGCTTGTTCAGGGTCCAATCCTCCTTCTGCTGAGCCCTCCACTGGTTTTCACGGGAAGCACTGTTGGAAAGCACTCTTCAAAGGGTTGCACCATCCTCTGTCTTGCAGCCACAGCACACATTGCACACTGACAGGGAAAGCACACATTGCACACTGAGCAAAGCCATTAAAATGCAGTCTCCCTCCTAGACATATCACTTGCAAGGGTGGCCATTTGTGACAAAGTCCAAATGCAAAGCAAATCGTGACCCAAAGGCTTGCTGGGGAGGCTGTCCTGTGCACACAGGAGTGCAGGTAGGTTAATGGCTCTGTATAGGTTGCTTATTTAAGAAATCCCTCTGGCCAGACTGCAGCTGCCAGGTCTTCAGCCTTCTCCTAGCCACTAATTGTTAGTTACATAGCAGATCACAGTGAATCAATAGTTTTCTTGTAGTCTGGCTGGTACCAGCTGTCCCCGTACCAGCTATCCCCGTACTGTTTGAGGGAACTGTAAACTAGTGAGTAGCTGATTGTTACAGGGTGAAAAAATAATTGAGCAAAACCCTGCCCTATATGGGCTTAATTTCTCCAGGCCACAACTATTCAGCAGAAATCAGATACACTGTCTTACCTCCTTCAGGTCTTACACAAGACCTTTTTCCTACACCTGCTAGGGTTTTTATATCTTCTTCATCCATGGTATCTCATCTACCATCTGAAAGAAGCCAAGTCAGACACAGTTCAGAACCACAAAGGGGTTTACCTACCTAACTGATTTAAATGTACATGAATTAGCTGTGCTATTCACCTCATGCAACTTTAGGTGACTGCATTGCAGCCACATACGCCTGAATTAAGCACCCTGGTCTCACTTTACGGAAGGAAAAGTGCTCACGCTTAGGCTTCTAAGTTGGGTGAAGACTGTGCATTACTGCAGTTTCCCTATTCCATATCGTTCCTATTCAATGGTTGTCTTAAATATAGAAGTTGGCATTGTAGTCATATAAAGCTAAGACTATATGGGCATGATTCTCCACACAAGTGGACCAGGACTTTGGCAAGCCAGCCCCTGCACTGGAAGAGCTTCTCCTGGGGGTTAATTTGTGTAGAATAGAGGACGACTTGGGGATGATCATAATGTGTCAATTTATCTTTGTTAGGATATGGAGTGTTTCAATTTCACCAGTCTTGTAATAGAAACCAAGCAGCTTTTCTAGACTGTTGTTTACTTTCTGACTATTCCATATGTCTATCTGATAGCCCCACTGCCAGGGTTCCTACACAGCAAGATGCCTGCCCAAAATTTGGAAGCTCTGCTTCGTGTCTCTGAGGTCATCTAGAAGCCCTGTTTTGGGACAGAGAGGTGAGAAGCAGAGCTACTGAGCAAACTACATCAGCTTCATCTTGAAAAATCAAAGCCTTGGAATTCCTTCTTTTGCTTGCAGTGCCAATAGTTGGAGATTTTGTTTTGATGTAGTACAATTTCGCTTGGGCTTTCTTATTTATTTATGAAGTTTCAGAATTTCCCACCCAACATCAAATCTAGGTTTCAGGAAATGTGTGGCATCTCCACTTGTATACATACAGTTGGCCAAATTCCAAAGAGACTTAATAACATCAGTTTGTTTTTCATAGATTTCATAATTTTATTCTGAGGCACATTTAGAACAAATTGTCGTGGAGTGGGACAGTTTCTGGCAGTAGCATGTTGTTAAACTCCTACACTTTCTCATCTTCCAGTTTTCATCCCATTTTGTCTGATATTGATGTCTTTCCCTTCCCCTGTACCCTGGACCCATCTTCAAAGCAAGAAGTAAAAAAAAAAAAAAAAAGGCCACTTGTTTCATGCCTGTGCTGGTCCCCAGGATATATGTATATTTTTTTTTTTGGCATTGTAATATATTTTTGGTGTTTGCCAAAAATGCCAGCTTGGGCACATCCTATACTCCACAACATCATTCAGACTTATCGGATTGCTCTGGGCATTCACTTACCTTAAACCTGCCTGACAAAGGGTTGTCAGAGGGTCAAACTGTCTGAAGAAGCTGACCACGCGCTAGCAACATCTGCCTACAAAAATGCAGCTATAGTTTCATCCTAACTTCAGGATAATAGACTGAGGTGTACCCAGCAATAATCACCAACCTTTTAACATCAACAGAGCTGTTTTCCTCTGAAATTCAGGAAACCCTTCACAAAGTGGACATTTTGATCCATGTTTTGAACAAGGAGATGCTGGGGAAGAAGGCAACACCTCCAAGTGCTGTTGGCTGGGAAAAGGAGTCAGATTTATCAGGGAAAAAAAGTCAGAGGTGCTTGGCTCTCACTGTGCTGCTTCAGAGTGAACCAGTCCTTCTGATCAGAGCTAGCATCACTGCTATTCTTGTCCCAGCCAGAAACACTCTGTCCCACTCTCAGCAGCCTAATACCACTTCCCCCCCGAAAGAAATCATGGTTATATTCTCTACCCACAAGGCACAGCAGAGAGTCACAATAACATTTTGTTCCGTTGGCTGATACTCATTGGATAACTCCTCCAAGGTAAGGGCAATGCAAGGTGACAGCATGGGGCTGCACTCTCCCTGCCTATGGACATCCTGGAAGGCTGTTGCTGCTGTCAGATGGATCAGGTCTCATTAGCCTAATAACACCTTGGAAATTAGTGACGGGACAGCCCTGTCTTGTCCTAGTCCCTGACAAAATTGATGGGCCATTAGTTGTGGTAGATGCTTGGGGGTTTTACCTCACCTAATTTTAAGCGACTCAAATGACAAGGTTGTGCAGCCCACTTAGGGATACCCCTCCACAGTCTCACAGCTCTCCATGACATTCAGCTTACATTTTGCATGTGACAGTTTCATCCTTTAATTCCCCATAAAACCCCTCATAACCTGCACAATTCCTCCCCTCTGCTTATGGCCCCGATTTCCATTTTTGCACTGACTTTTCTTGGGGAGACAGGCCACCGATTTCAGAAAAATTAGTCCTCTTCAGCATAAGGAAATCATGATCCTGCAGATGATGTTTGCACACCTTAGACACCTCTGAGCCCACAGGCCACCCTGGCTTAGCTCACCTAGCTATCTTGTGTCCTTAACCTTTCCTTGTAAATCCCTCCGGGCCAGAGGTATTGAGGGCAAGATTCTCAACTGGATTAAAAACAATTAGATAGATGACCAAGGTCCGAGAACAGACGTAAATTAGCACCAATCTAGAGGGCGGAGACTGGGACAAAGTCCAAAGGGGGTGGTGAATATGCATCAGGGAGAAGGGGATGTGGTGTGCAGCGAGTTGGCAGGGTCAGGATCAGTTTTGCTCACGTATCAGCTATGGGAAGACAGGGTCCTGTGCTGCTGGTGGGGAAGAGAGCTTGGCTGTTCAGGAGGAAAGCTGGACCCCACATAAAAACTGGGTTATGAGCCTGCCTGACTCCTATTTAGACAATTTACCGTGGAAAACTTGCTGCATATGAGACTGAAATTCACACCAGTGGGCAAAGCAAGGAGGCATGTGTGCAGTGATTGCTCTTTTGATCAAAAGCTGATTTTCTTTTTCTTTACTTTTAGCTGAGTTTTCAGATTGGCAGACTTTTACCAATACCACAGTAAGAGAGCCCAAGGGGTTCTAGAAAGCTTTTCAGTTATCATTGCTGCTGTTATTTTGTGGGGGCGGCTGGAAAAGAGAGCTGGGTTTTGGAGGGGGTTGTTTACTTCTGAGGGTTTCTTTCTTTTTTTTTTTTTTTTTCCTTTCCTGTGATTACCACAGTCAGAAAGAGAGCGTGCAGAGAAGGTGCTTCTTACTCTGTAATTCCGAACAGGTATGCACTAGACCTTGGGTCAAAAAAAAACCTGTGATTTAAAGCAGCCAAACATCTGGTTCTTCATGCTTGTTGAGCAAGCTCTCCATTCTTTTCCCACTCTGTGCTCTGACCTGACTTTGCTAAGCAACTGCAAAGTGTTCTTGTTCCATCACCCCACGTCTCCCCTTAGCCTAGACTATAGGCCTTGCCTAAGCACCTCTTCTTTTTCTGTTCCCTTTTTGCCCCTCAGTAGTTTGGTATTTTTGTATCTGAGCAAATTGTATTGGTTTAGCTCAGGGACCAAATGACCCCACGTCTGTGCATCTCATGGAGATCAACCAGAAAGACTCTGTGTAAATAAAGGTTTAATTCAAAATATAGTGGTCACTGAAATAATTCAGGTGGGCATTGATACAGCCAGGAGATCTTGGCTCTTTCGAGAATGACTCTTGTGGTACATCCTCATTGCTTATGTCTTCAGGCAAACCTGCTCTGTCCCTGGGACGGCTTTTAATTGACATCCTGGCCATTTTACTTTTTTTTTTTTTTTTCTAAAATCCAACATTTACAATCAATATCTATCCAAAGATACCCACACAGTTTAATGTTGTTTTCCAGGGACTAGCAATAAAAACTCACCCGCTGGCCTCCTGAAGCCTGGCAGGATGGAAAGGGCAGGAAGGGAAAAAGCCTTTCATTCTAGCTCTTCAGAGCTAGGAGCTTCTCAAAGGACTTCAGAGTTGTTTCATTTGTTTGATCAAAAATGAACCTGGTGTCAAAGTCACAAAGGGGTTTTAGATTAAATGCTTTAAACATAAACCCAAACAGGTTTTTATCAGCCAAAAAAAAAAATAAATCTTTATCTCAAAGTAGCAAATAAGTAGTTACTCAAACAGCTGTTTTCAAGAGCATTTCAGGGAGAGTGTGTCCCCTCATGGGACATCATGTATTGGTGCTGAGTCTGCGAGCCTTTCTGGGACCAGCATATCAAGTGGTATGTGTTGGCCACCTAAATGATCCACAGCCTGTTAAAGAATTAAAGAGTATCAGCCAGCAAACATGTGCTGTGAATTCAGAGCAGCTGCCCCTTTTTCTGCATTTCAAAACTCTCTAATAATCACATTCTTTGCCATTGCACTCCTCATCTTTGTCACACAGCTGATGTCAAGTTTACAGGGCAGAAATTCACTGAATCCTTCATCATCTTTGATTAAATATAGATGCTTCTATTTACAGCCTTACAGACCCCAGGCCTTGTCAGCTTTTAATGGTTTCAAACGCTTCCAATAGCAGAAAGAGCCATTTTGTCTGCTCCTCAACAATAGGAAAAGCCAATTTAACACTTCTCTTTCTTTATCTGCAGGGAACACGCTCCTGACTCTGGGATGGTACCTTTGCTTTGTTTGCGTCTACTGAAGCTAAGAAATCATTTAGGGCCCTCAGCAACTTCAGCCTTGCTTGTCACTAATTTTCCACTCTCTGAAACCTCACTATTCCCTCTCTCCTTTCTTTTGTCTCCCACATGTACTAACAGAACAAATGCTACTGCTACTTTTGCTTTATTCCTTTGGCTAATCTCCTTTTACTGCTCTGACCTCAGGGCCATCCTACACAATGCTGCCAGGATTCTCGAGGCAGGAGTAGGTGCACACTCTTGTAGGGACACCAGGCAACAGAAAGCACCTCCTTACTGCCATGAAAGGCTTACTGGTGTAGGGAACTACTCAGGAGAGGCTTTCTCCTCAATTTGCCTTGAGGAGGAGTACGTAGATGTGCAGTGTTCGGGGTGCACCATATGATTCCCAGGGTTACCCCTCCTATAGGTAAGGAAAAGCAGGTCCCCACCAAGGAGCCTCAAATCTCAGCCTGCAACACAGGTGTTTGTGAGATCCTTTTATCGATGGCATTTAACAGCACTCCTCAGTGCAATTCCCCTGCTCTCAGACACTTTGAATTTTACCAAATTTTTAGCTTTCAAGTTAACATTTTTCTATGTTATCTGCCTGCCTCAGGCCAATGTCTTAAATCTTAGTGATTCAGTCCTCTCTGAGAAAGAGACAGGGAAAGTGCACTGTTTTGCTTGTGGTGACAAAATTCTGGTACCCTTTCAAAAGAGAACAGTGCTTAAAGCAGGAGCTTGAAATCTGGCACGCAGGTGGCCTTTTCTGTTAATTGTGCTCTTTGCTGTCATTGTCACCAACTCCTGTCGTCTGGCCAAAGTATCCGTCTGAAGAGTATCTGTTCAAACAGGTTTATTTTGAGTCCTTCAGATTATAGCAGTTACATTCCTTAGGGAGTCGATGCTCCCTGGCAATGCTTATTCTGATGGCTCAGCATGACTTCCCCCCCAGGCTCAGTCCTTGGCTTGCTGCGAACAACACAACACGTGGCCCAGACTCTCAGGATAGCCAGAAAAGCCTGTTTTCCCTGCTTTCTGAGTGCCCCACCACTTTAATCACAGGATCACGATGGTGGAGCAAAATTCCCTAGGCTAATAGACGGAAAAAACTCCTCAGAAGAGGTGGGCTGGCAAGGAGGGGTTGTAGATTGTGGCTAGATGCTGACTGGGAAGTGGAGAGGAAAAATAGAACAGGGAATGGTATAAACAGGAGAGTGATGCTGGCTGTGTGAGGAGACTGTACTGGTGAGGCCGGGAAGGTGCAACCAGAGTGGATGCCCGTGGTTTCATGGGGCCAGCATGGGGAAGCTGCACAACAGAGTATGGGACAAGAGTTGATCTGAGGCAGGATGAGGAGCAGGTTTGGCCCTATCTGTGCCGCCACATTCCCACAGGATGCTCTGCTGGTGACTTGAACTGTGGGTTTCACTTGTGCAAGGCTCCTTCTCTGCATGCCAGGCATGGCTGTGTCACGCTAGAGCACTGTTTGGCACTTCCTGCTTGCAAAAATAAGATCCCCAGGGTCTGACAGTAGTGTGCGAAGCTCAGAAGTGATCCCAGCCTTTGTCAGGCTGTTCCTTGATTCCTTCCTGAACTACAGGGACTACATTCCCTCGCCTGTGGGGCTCAGACACCCCTGGGTGGAGAACTGTAGAGAGCCCAGGGGGCTGGGAATCCTTCTAACATCAGAGAAGGCAGGAGGTAAAGCCTGAAAGTTCATAATTAATAATAAACAGAATAAAACAAGTCCTACCTAAGACCTGTCTTTCAATGAGTCCTTCCATCCTGCGCATTCAATGAAATCTGATCCCACAGGGGAAAAAATCATCCTGTGATCACTTAATTAAGGACTGTCACAATGTAAGCACAAAAGAGGGCAGAGCTGAGTATTCACTCCACCCTCTTGGGGTTTCCTACTCTTTTCAGTGCTCTATTTAGCTACCTTTTTCTTTAGCCAGCTTTTGCCTGTGGTGTTCTGCAGAGCATCACTGGAGAGGAGCAAACCGTGATGAGGATAAAAACTCTTTGTGCTATGAACACAGCTATAAATTCTCATTGATTCTGATGAAAGAACTCGACTAGAGTAGGAGGCATTTTATTACCCAATTATGTCATACGTTACTAAGAGGCAGTAATAGAATGATGTATAGATATATATATATGATAAGTGTATGTGTTTGTAAATGTGGGTGTATATGTGCATGTGCGTTTCTTGAACGAAACAGCTTAGAGTTTACCAGCTCAAAGAATAAATTCCAATGATAAAACTGCATGTTTTATAGGAAGTAGGAGCAAAAGAACACAAATCCAGCTACAATGGATCAAACCTCAAATCTATACCCAGCCCAGTGTCTAGAGAGTTTTCCAATAGTCATCACTGGGTGCTTTTGGCACATGCTTCAGTCTCACTGCTATTTCATGTTGTGTTATGTGCATCAGGTTATTCCTGGGCATTCATCCAGCTCATGCAAACAACCTGACTTCTCTGTCCTTGGCATCATCTAGTCATGATGTCTCCCGGTCCAGCAGAAACCCTCCATGCCCAGAATTATCCTTTTCTTCCTCTGTGCAAAGCCTTCAAGACACAGACCCATCTCTGTGCCTATTTCAGAGCAAAAATGCAGAGTCTTCCCTCATCCTACACAACTACCTGCTTTCCTGGGTACTCACAGTCCACTCACTTTTCATCCAGACTCTTTGAGGAATGGCAGAAGCCTGAGGTGGATGCAAGCTGTGAAAAGCAGATCTATTTTCAACGCCCAAATATCCTAAACAGTCCACAGGTGTCATGAGCATCTGCTGACTCTCAGAACCACAAACTACTTATACAACAAATAATTTTATATGACCAGTCACAAAACAAATAGGGTGCTATGTGGAAACACTGCATCTGATCTACACTGTGTAAAAATCTGTTGTTCAGCTTTTGGTAACTGGGTGCTGGGGGTGGCTCCAGGAAAGCTGGAAAGTCTGACTGTGGGACTCTTGCTCAACCCCTGTTGAAATCAGCAAGAAAACTCGAAAACATCTTCCAAGTTTGGCAGAACAAGAGATTGGTGCACTTTAAAAAAATAAAAATAAAAATCTTAAACATCTACTTATTGAACAAAACTACAGCCGGAGGCCTGTTGATGTTGCACTGGGAGTTATGCAAGTGCAGACCAGCACTAGCACAATGTTCCAGACTTAATATCATTCCAGGCAATTCATTGCTCTCCAATATTAAAGCTGCTGCCTTACAAAAACAACAGTGCATGGTGACATGTCATATTTCCTGTGTGCTTAACTGAGCTACGTTAGCAGTGTTGCTTTAATAAAGTTAAATCTGTACTCATGTTACAACGAATGATAGTGCTGAAGGAGCTATGAAAATTAGATCCTCCTCTTCTGGGAAGCTGCACCTTCTCAGCTCTTCTAGGATCTGTTGCAGCACACAGCACTAGCCCAGGAAATGTTTTATCACACTGTTATACAATAACTGGTTCTTGCTTGGTATAAGTATTTACTAGAAAGAAAATGTTGTGCCTTGGATTTCCAAGGGGAGGATGTTGAGCAGAGAGACAAGCTCCAGTCCTGTGTCTCACAGCACACTTCCCTGACCACTAAGTCCTGGTTAGGGTCTTTCATGTTTGCTCTCCTTCTGACCCCACAGCCTTTGCACTGGATACTGCCATCACTGTATCATATATATCTTAACAATACTTTTATTCTTAGAAGTCTTTCTTCATCATCCAGCACGTCAACTAAGAGAGATGCAGCACTGTCTTTTAACTCAGGCTCACTGAACACCTGCCCCTGAAACACATGTTAAGAAAGAGGACAAAAAAAAATACTATGAGGAGGACTTAATTAAAAGATAAACACAAATGAAATTAAAAAAAAAATCAATGGTAGTTCAACTGTAATTGAATTTTATTGTCAGCAGAGTTGCTGTTGTTTTCCCTTCCTCCCCAAATGAGAAGCTCTGGAGAGGAAATTTCCCTCATCAAATTTCACATTCTGTTGAAATAGTTTGTGAATCGGGAAGGAAGGGAGGAAGGATGAATGGAAGGAAGGATGGAAGGAAGGGAGAAAGGGAGAGGGAAAGAGAGAGAGAAAAGGGGGGGGAGAAAGAGAGAGAGAGAGAGAGAGAAAGAGAGAAAGAGAGAAAAGGAAAGTTGAAAGGAATCTCTTTAACTCCAGGCAAGGCCTTTAAACCAACCAACCCTCTGCCAGCCTGTTCATTCAGGGAACTGAGGGTGTCAGCACTAATCATCTGCCCCTGTTTTCTGAGGGTAAATTCATCATGTGTCTCAGAGCTGTGGAGATGAGTCTCTGGAGTCCTCCAAGGAATTGGATTGTAATTCTGATGTGATGGCATCAGCTAATTAGCAGCTCCAAGAAATCTCACCTCCAGCCCCTCTCTGGATTTTTCCCCAATTATGGCTAAGGGTGAAGCCCTCAGAAGGGAGGTAAGGGGGGGGAGAAGTTGTCCACAGTTACCGAAGGTTACACAGCTGCAAAGAATAAAAATGACTGCAGTATTTAATGGCACTCCTGTTTAATTCTGACAAACAGGAGCATTAACATCGTGCAAATAGGGACAAATCAACGTGGAGGATACTAAGCAGAGACAAGCCTCAAAGCCTGTTCTCTGGCTCTGCACAGAGGTAAATTTTACCATTATCAGCGTAAGGGACCTGGCAGCCTTTGAATATGATTGCTCTTTTACATATGTGTGTGAATACAAACATACAATTTTCTTGAGGTTCTGCTTTATTAAAATCCTTCACTACAGAGGTTTCCTTGCTGCACTCTTCTCTCATACACATCATGCAGAGCAGCAAATGCTCTTTACCACAAAAAGAATAATCACTTACATGCCAACGGCAGGAAATGCTTTAATTGCTACTATCCTCAAAAGAGTTTTTCTGTTATGCCCAGAAAGTTTGGGTGTTTTTCATCCCTCTGTGGCACTGGAAAATTCTCCCACTGAAACCAGTGTAAGTCCATTTTTCACTGAAAGCACAGTACTTCCCAACTGCCATAAAATGACGCTATTTTACAAACACCATAAAATTGCATGGAGTTTTACAAATACCATAAACGTGGCCATGCAAAGAGTGAAAAATGTTTGAAGTGCGGTTGCTTCTCTCCCCAGTAACTGCGACATCCCTGTCACAGTACAAAGCTTTGGAACAGCTATATCGCAGCACATAACAATGTAAAGTGTGGATGATGACATCAACAAATGCTCGATGCTGACACTTAAAAGAGCAGCTGTAAAAAATAGCAGGCCGTGATAAAAAGCACAGCATCAGCTATTGACTTTATGCAAAATATGTTATCTACTGTACAAACATACTGGGCTGCAAAATATAGCTAATAAAATAAGTGATTTGCCTGCCTGCTGCTTCCAGAATCACTCACAGTCTCCAGTCGGAACAGTTCCCTAGGGGTGAGTATTTTACACCAGCAGAGAAGAAACTCTTCATGATTTTTTTCTTTCCTGCTGGTAGTGAGGAGCCACCCTTGTAAGTTTGATTTTAACTCACTAGATTCATTACAAGCTCCCAGTGAAAATAAAATAAAATAAAATAAAATAAAATAAATAAAATAAAAGCAGGAGCACAGGTGTTAAATAGATCAAATAGCTTACATCTCCCAGGGATAGGACCTGTTCTTCTAGCTCAGAAATATCCAAATGACTTGCCTGCATTTGTACACAGCATGGAGCACAGGGCACTGGTCCTGCTAAATGTCACCTCGCAGTAAGCTGGTGTGACAGTCAGGGTATGCTGAGTTTGGGCCAACACAGAGCAACAACCAGGAGAGATATCAGCCATCGTCAGCAAGGAAGCCACTCTGAGGCATATGCTCATGAGCTGCACCTGAGCAAAGGCACTGTCTTTTTTCATCAGATGGCTCACAAATATCTCCATGGACACTGCCTGCACGTGCCTGTGTCACACATACGTGCTTTCTTACTCTCCTCTTGCCTGTACCTGAAGTGAATAAAATCTCTCCCCTGCACAGGCTATCAGTTTTGAGATCTATGTGCCAATAGAGATAGCCTTGAAAAAACTCAGGAAAGTCTCAGAATTTCCCTGTTGTTAATGGTGAGTTTTGCTACCTAAATCAAGAAGAAATCTTTCTGGGGATGCCAGACCACAGCAATTTCTGAACAGAAAACAAAAGCTATTTTCCTTGGCTGATCCCCAAATGACCTTGTTTCTCAGCCCCAAGGCTGATCACCTGGATCCTGCTCATGGGTGAAGATTCAGAAGAAATCATCTAGATAAGCTTAGAAATGGTGAAGTTTCTCCAGAAATGCCAGCAACCACCATGCCCAAGAGATGCAAAGCTGGTATATAGATATTACAGTGTTGCAAGTTAGTCTGCATGTACTCCAAAAAGAAGAAACAGGCTGTAATCTCACCTATTAAATTCTTATTATTATCAGGTTTGTATTCATTTTCATGGGGGGGGGTCATCCCCATCTCAAGGAAGCCTTTTGCTAAAGAGACAAACTTCAGGCCAAGAGAGGGGCTCGTAGGCTGGGAATAATTTCCCCCCACCAGCTCTTTACTACAAACAGGCAGTTCACTTTCCACCGATGCAGTCAACCAGATATCCAAAAATCGGATGTGTTTTACACTATTTGGATGCTGGATCCCCTTCCTGGTAATCTCACTCCGGCACCACTACATGGGCAAGGATCCCTGAAAATGGGGGATGGCGATCCCCACATGCCTGGGCTCCCCAGAGATAGACTAACACCCACCCCTCTGTGCCTTCTTACACACAGCACTGCTTCAGCTCATCTTTTCTCCACAGAGAGCTGCCTCACCCAATAAAATAATCAAAGTACCTGAAATCCACTGGGGAGTTATCAGGGTTTTCTACAAAGCCTCCTGCAAACCTGCAATTTCCCTGCTGTAAATAGACCTCTGACATTTTAGGCAGAGTCTCCTGGGAGCACTGTGGAGTTAACACAGAACAAAAGGACAACAAAGTGAATTTATGGCTTGGGAAATCTAAGCAAAAGCAAAGCAATGTCCTTTCTGGCTGGTCTTTCTCAGCCAGACTCCATTTTGTCCACTTGGAGGTTTCTGTGTTGGTTGTTTTTTATTTTATTTTTTTTCCTCTCTTTGTTTTAAAATGCCAACACATTGACAGATGCTTCCCATATATTTCCATCCTATGGTGTTTTAAATCTTGCTGCTGAACCAGCTACAAGTTCTTCCAAGGGATTATTGCTTTCATTCTTACACCTGGGTCATCTGGAAATCTGAGGGGAGAAAGCAACTTTCTCTGCTGGCTCTGTGATTAAAATGATTTATCTTGCCACTTTTTGCAGTATAACAATGAGCAGAATGCCACCGCCCTGCATGGATACAGGCTCCCACGCAAGATTGTGCTAATGGCTTCTTTTCCCCAAGCAGGAATGGTTTCAAAACCGCAGAGTTTTGTTCTGAGGATAAAAAAAAAATAACTGATGCTCAAAGCCAAACTCAGATGGAAGCAACACATAAGGAAGGAACCATGTTAAAAACTCAAAGCAAACTTACGCTCCCTTATTAGTCAGGTAGTGTAAAGCCAGTGCCAAGGATGATGACAGCAGGAACGTGTTCATTAACTGAAGGCATCACAGTTGCCTTCCCGTTGCTGAGCTCTGCAGTCGCATGAAGTTCTCACACCCAAAAACACCTCTCAGAGTCAATGCTGCTTCAGTAATATGGTTTAATCTAATCATTGTCTCATTTATCCTATTATAGCGTGGAGTTTTATCTTGCTTTTTACACCACTGTTTTTCTTTTTTTTTTTCCCTTTTACAACAGAATTCAACCAAAAAAAAAAAAAAAAAGACCTTAACTCTTGCTCTAAGCAATGATTGCATTGCTCACTGCAGTGGCAATGCTCACATGCCAGGTGAAAAATGACATAGAGAAATAAAATAAACCCGTGTTTTTTTTCTGAATGTTGTCGTTATCCTTTTCAAAACAATTATCTTACCTTGTGTTGCCCTGCATCTTAAATTACCACATTCAGAAAGTCCATTCAGTCTAGTGTTTGCCCCTGAGTGGAAGAAGAAAATGTATGCAATGCATTTGTGTCATCTTACATACCAAACACAGACTGGTCCAGGTTGACCCTACCTCTTGAAACATATCTCAACTGGTGAGGCAAAGTATTTATAAGGGATTAATAGTCTTTGGGGATGTTTGGGGCAGTCACACACTCTGAGCACTGCTGGGAACACCATGATGTATGATGCACACCCTACAAGTCCTTGCTTTTTGACTCTATGAGCAAACATGGAGCACCACTTACAACCTGTGACCCCACCTTAAATCCCTGCTTCACTCCCGCAATTTTTTCCCATTTCCCAAGAGTGAAAACTGTAGATACATAGGCCGGGGCATGGAGCTGGACAGCTAGCTGCCCCACTGTTGCCCTGTCTGCTCCTGCAGCTGACAGCACTGACCTGCTCAGCCAATTAAGAGAGAAAATAATGGAAACAGCTCTTCATCAGCAAAATGTTCGTTGCACAGGTTTTGCTACCCGAGACCAGCTCAGGAAGACCACAGCTCCCTCTCATTCCAGTCAAGAAGGACAGATAACTTCTCAAACTGGAAAAAGGTATCCAACCAACCAGGCAGGCCAGCTGCCTTTGCATTTTTTTTATCAGCCACCTGCTACATGACCCCAGTCCTGTACTGTGTACATGCGATGGGAGCAAAGAGATCTCCTTGCTATCTGTGTGAGACAATCGAGTCATTTAGCAGCAATTAGGCTCCCGACCAGCTTAAGTCATTTACAGTTATACAATGGCTCCTAACAGCTCCAGAGTCCCAAGACATTATTTGATGGAGGTCATAAACCGGTCAGGGGTGTTGGCAGGACTGAAACAGAGCATGGAGCTCAATAAGGAAAATGAGGTGGCCCATAAGAAGGGTTAACCCTGAAGTGCCCCAGTGAGAACCTGTACTCTACCATTTCGGGGACAGGTAAAAAGCAATACCACACTCATCACCCCTTTTCCAGAGTGAAGAATACAGTGTGAGCAGCCGACTAACTTTTCCAACTCCTCTTTCTGCGTCTATTCAAAAAGAAAGTTTGTCGTCTTCCTTAATGAAGAAAGGGACAAATTTTTCAGTTCCCTAAGAAACAGCACTGCATAGTGCGTTCTTAGCATTTCTTATAAGCATGATGGTATTTGTATGCATTTACCTGCTTGTTTTAAAACTATCAGGACACCAGGACTCCTGCAGGTGCCGTGGCTGGCACTTAATCTCATGCATTAGGTAAAACTTCAGGCTCTCTAAACAGACCTTGCAAAGCCATGAGCTCCATTTTAGGTTCTCTAAACCACCCCATAGATTCTCTCCTGAGTGCAGGGTGAGCTCATTTTCATAGGCTAAACTGACCTATGCAAATTGTTTCCTTGGGAATCCACCACAGAATGCCTTGCAAATGAGGGGTTTAGATATCTGCACTCACATCCATAACGCTCTTCTTGTTTTCTCTTTGTCAGTGTCGTGTCTCTCTGTTTCTGACATCCGCCATACTAGGAATTAAAGCCCCCACAAACCATTACAACAGCATTGCTAGCCTGGCCCGTGTGGCTGATCTCCATCTGCAGGTTCTAATGTCCACAGCGATAAGAGCTATTGCTGAGCTGGTGAGGTTTGATCTCAAGTACTATCAATCGTTCACTGGTTCATGGTGTCCTGAGGGGCAGCAAGGATGTGGATAAAATGCTACAACCTGTTATATCACTTGAGTCACTGCTAAATTTGTTCTATAAACATTTGGCCCCAGTGCACGAGCCATCATGTTTGTGGTGGTTCCTCTTGGCTGCCAGTAAAGCTGCAGGAGCTGTTTTGTTCCAGTAGCTTCGTGCAGCATTGCTTAGAGAGTGGATCCATTCCCTAGGGAAATGTGACTACGTGGAGATCCTGGGGGAAATACAAAGTGACCTTGCTCATCTTTTTCTCCCAGGGTGTAGCCTCAGGCCATCCAGCTGCACTGGGAAATCTTAAAGCCAGCTGGAAAGTTTTACTCAAGGAGTGTAAAGGCAGGTGTGAGGAAAAGAGGGTAAAAACACAGGCAGACAATGACTGTCAGGAGACAAATAGCTATGGGGATAAGCTGATCCCTGATGAATGCCAGCCAGACTCTCCATGCTCCTGCAAGAGCTCAGTTCTGTCAGCACTGGCCTGGTTTGGCCTGCTTGCACCTCTGCAGACAGGGCTGGGGACCTATGCCCAGGACACATTCCTCGCTAGGCTTCCTGTGCCGCACCAGAAGCCCAGCTCATTGACCCCATTTCCCAGAAGGCAGAAGCCCTTGTCTTGTATGTTCTTTAGACGGCAGCCCCCCCAGAACAAGGCACGGAGGGTCTGCAGCTGGGAGTGGGGCATGTAATGGTGGACAGCACTCTGAGGGAGAGAACAAGGCCCTCCCGGCAGCAGAAGGCTGGCTCGTCCTGCTCTCCTGGGAGCTGGCCTGGCAAGATGAGGAGAAATGCTTTCAGTGGAAAGTGGAGGGAGCAAAGCAGGCAAAAGAAAGCAAAACTACCAATAAGCTAACTTCCTCCAGAACTAAAGCTTTCCCCAGTGCCTTAAAAATCACTTCCAAGCCAAATGAAAAAGGACAGCCTGGTCACAGGGAATGTTGGCAGGAACCCCCCCGCCTGCTGCCAGCCTCCCCCAAGGAGAAGGGAGATGCTGTCCCAGATCCTCTCTGACAGTTCTTGAAGAAGTGGCAATGTCTTTTCAGATATGTCTTTAATGGGGACATGTTTGGGAGCACAGCCTTCATTTGCTGTAAGTAGTTTAGATGGCCAAGGTTAACGATGTTAAAAAAAAAAAGTTTCAAGAACCAAGAAATTCTGAAGTTTTCATGCCGCACATATCATAGATATCTCTATTCTGCTAGCCAGCTGAGAATTGCTCCCTGAAGAAATGGAGTCCTTTTTTATTGAGAGAAAGTACACTCTCTTAATTAGTAGCTCTCACACCTTCTAATCATTTGTTCTTTAAAAAAATAATTACGAAATGAAACATAGGGCAAAGTTATCTTCTTATCCAGTGAGCAACCTTATAACTTATTACCTGCTCCCATCATTAGGGCAAGGTTCAGATGGGATGTTAAGTAATGCAGCAGCAGAAGCAGAGCTGACAACGGCTGTGGGTTCCTACATGATTCCTGTCTCAGGGCTTTGGGCTGGCACCACACAGCAAAAGGGACCTGTCATTTTGGGTCAGCCCCGTGACAAGTGCTTCATGTGATTTCTGAGACCTTGATTTTATTTGCTTTCATTCTTCTGCTCCTTAAGCCCATAAGCAACAGAGGCACAAGGAGACAGGCTCAAGCTCTTAAGGGCTGAGCAAGCATTTTCTGCTTTGTTGTGGTAAAGACATTTAGCAAAGTCATTGCCCAATTTAAAATGGCTCGTAAGCTGTAGTTGCTAGCAATTACTAATTGCTAGAAATAGCAGAAACAGTAGTATAAGCAATATACACATATATGCACATAAGCATTTTAATGATAACGTCTAAGTCTCCTTGGGGTGGCATTAAGTGCCAATAAAAATAGTGCCCAGTCCTGCTAGCAGCACCCATTTCCCTTCAGGTAACACCAGTACAATCTGCATTGAGCCATGGGTGCCATGTTTCAAATAGAAAGTTGATTCCCTCCTCACAGGGCTGGACAGGCAGCACACAGAAATTTGGATTCTTGTTTCCTATTCAGCGACCTTTTTAGGCAGCCCTCACAACTACTCCACCGAATAACTTGACCTCTAGAAAGTGCACATGAAACATAATAAAACTGAACAAGCCATGATCTCAAAAATACAAGCAGAGCAGATTGAGAACAGTTCTGGGCTTTCATTACCAGCACCATGTCAATAGGGGATTTGCTGTTTGTCATCGGAAACTGCCAGGAAACGTATTTAAATGCTGAACTTCTGAACTTCTCCTTTCACCTGTATTTGAACCCTGCTAAATGATTTTACAACCATTATTGCTTTATAACCCATGACTGTAAATTCTTCCATTAGATTTTATTACTTAAGGATAAAAATGTGTGCCTGGGGTTTGTATTTATATTTAATAATATGTGTATGCGCTCACACACAAAGTGACTGAGAGATAAGATAGAAGGGACGAACGGCTGTTTGCATCTGAGGATGGCGGCATCCCTCGCTGGGAGTCCATGTCGGGCTGCGGTGGGGAGATCTGACACACCAAACATGTAGTCACTTTGCCCAATGTCCCCCCAGAGACCAGGAATTCTTCATGCTGGAAAAAAAATATATATATAAATCAGTTTTGCTAGACTCAGGTAATAAGTTATGAATCTGCCCCCATAAAGCTTTTGGAATGTTTAAAACAATCACTTAAAACATGTGTCTCCTTTGGTTTTGTTCTCTGTTCTGAGGCTGTAGAACTAACGGTTTCAACCTTTCTTCCATCATCTGGTGGGTTAGACTCTCTTCATTTTTTAGCAAACCCTGAGATTATGCTATCTATGCTAATAGCAGAACTTTAAAAACTCTCTCTCTGACAAGAAAAAAATAAAGAAAAGAAACAATCGTTGTAAAACTGTGATAAAAATAATGGGAATTGATATCACTGTCCTCAGTGCCTGTTTCTTCCATATGCACTCACTGTCCCTCATGTAATTAATGAACTTTGCAGGGGGAAAGCTGTGTTTCATTCCGTTGGTTTCTTTATTCCAGTTCATTTTTGTGGGTTGTTTCTAATTAGAAACATCAAGAAAAGGTGAAGTTCTCTGGCAAGCTCTAGCTAGGGAGTCCTCAGGGTGCTGAAGTCCACGCAGGAATTTTCTTTCTCCTCTCCATCAGTTGGCAGTGAGTCAAAGCCTTGCCAGCTACAGATTGGAGCCCCAGGCAGGAGAAGTGAAGGCGCATGCCTGGAGCAAACTGCAGTGTTGCAGCCACACACGAAGGAGTATATGCACGGAAAGCACAAGAGATGGACAGCCTGAGAGGCAGGCAGCCAGATGCACAGGAGGTTTAGCCTTTGTTCATCTGACAATGATTTTGCCACTGCTGGCACAGGACTAGCTTTGCCTCAGGACAGTTTGACATCTTTCAAAGGCCTCTGACTTGCCTCCTTAAAGAAAAGCCTGTAGGGGCTCTAGCCAAAAATACCCACTTCCACTGACAGCACTGACTCTCCTCCAAAGGTCTTAAAAGAGCTCAGTTGGGAGGGAGGTCTAAAGAATAGAGAAGTTCAACTTCAGCCAGAAAAATAAGTAGTTGAGAAAGAGGAGGGAACAGGGTTTCTTTTTTTTTCCCCAGAATAGTTCTATCATTTCTGCCAACACTTCATTAAGATAAAATCAGGTTGAACGAAAGCAGAAGGGTTTCCATATGAGGCTTCAAAGAGAAGAGCAACTCAGAGATTCAGAAAGACTAGGGAAACTCCACTCCCCAATAGACAAAAAGCACTTAAGAAAGGACATGGTTTTGGATGGACACCGAAAGTTTGGAGAGCGCTTCAGGGTATTTCAAATTCACAAGCATGCCTCTTGTTTCGGATAGAACTTGTATTTCACAGTTTGCTCCCTGTTTCTCCACCTCATCTGTCTCCATTACTCAATTGTTCCAAGTAAAACTCCAAAGGTTTTGCTCTGCAAAATGAAGAATTTGTTTGCTATATCCCAAAAGACAAGAAATGTGCACTGATGGCATTTTTAGAATGGTATTATCGTTCTGCTTTAACAAAGTTTAAGGCAATTAACTCCCTAAGAGCCTCAGGTGGCTGATTTCCTGATTACTTAGCCAGAGGGAATGTCATTGCAACTGCAGCAATTAATTAATTAACTCACACCAACTGATCGGAAGAGTCACTCCATTATAAAGCCCTTGCTTTGGTCTTCTGTCACTTTTTCTGACACTGCTGGGAGGTTGTTTTTAAGGATTTTCTGAGGTTCTGTTTCAGCCCAAAGATAGGTTCCTTTTAATAGTCATAGCTAAAGCAATACATCAACTTTTGACTTGGGCTAGGATGACAAAGACCTGGGCATATATATCTAGTGAGCACTAGCTATGTTCAGATGATGTGACTAAATACTTAGAAATCAGGAAAAGCCAAATGATCTTCTCCCCATCAGATAGCAGTGCAGGGAACAAAGCATGGCTATCGGGCTCAGGTCTGCTCCCAGAGGTGTTGCTTCCTGCAGCAAATGGTTTCATCTAGGACAGCAGGGCAGAAAGAGAGCTCAGAGCTCTCCATGCATCACTGGTGAGGTCTGGGGAGCATGAGGAGGCACGCTGAGCAGGTGTGCAAGTCTGGGCTCTGAAGACATCAGTTTTCTCCTGAGAATCAGCAGAAAGATTGGGGCCTTTGTCTCCAAGCCTCTTGCTTCTCCCCACTGAGCTCTGATAGCTCTTACTTTCTCTAGAAGTTGTCTGAAACGCACAGGCACTTGTCTCCTGCCAAGAAATGGTTGTGTCAGGACTGTGTGCCACCATTCCTCTCTTTGTTCCTTTCCCACACTGATGGTGGATTTCAACTTTTTTGGGCTCTTCTCCAGCTGCTGTCAGGATTCTTTGTCTTTTAAGCAGATTTCTTTGTCTTTTCCTATGTGGAAAAGGACAGTGCTGAGAGCACAGGCAGCAGGGGTCTCCAGTCCCGATTCAAGTACTGTCCCAGAGATGTCACCACATATCCTTTGGCTCCTTTGAGGCTTTCAATCAGGCTCTGTTAGTTTCTGATTGTGAAAAGCAAAAGTTGTGCAGCAGATCCTACCACCTCTGTGCCCAAAGCCTAGTATGGGGTGCGCCTGGCACTTCTGTGCTATGCACAAACCATTGACCATTTGGTGCCAAACCAAGAAGTGCAGGCTGCCAAGCTGAGATGTCTACAGGCTGGGCAAGGACTCGCAGTGACAAAAATACAGCAGACTTCTACTGGGATTTTGGTTTGGGATTTTGTTTGTTTTTGCAAGGGAAAAAACAAAAAAGTTCCCTTCTAAATTTTCTGTAGGCAGTTGTTCTTTGCTCAAGGGTGGCATGACTGGAGGGCGCATGGAGGCCCACAACAATTCTCCTCTCCTGGCATGAGTCTGGTAGCTGAAGCTGCCCTCAGTGTCAGGCAGCAGAGCAGGCAGCCTCTGCAATCACTGCTTGCTATCTCCACTTCTTCCTTTTGCAGTCTCATGTTTCTCTGCCATCCCCACACCCTCCTGATAATGGTGAAATACATGGACAGGGTTCATCATGCTCCCGTTCTTTTCAAGGCCATATCCTCCTGTGGTAGTGGATCGCGTGGCAGGGAACACGGTCCTGGGCAATGACCCTAGCAAAGAGAAGATCCTGCCTGTTGTATGCTTTTGTTTCTCTAGACAAAAAACACCAGTGGTACCTAGCGTATTACTGTGAGGCTGTCTGATGGGGCTTTGACTGTCTATCAAGCAAACACCAAGGATCGTACTAAGGGCTTCACTACGTTTCATAGTCCAGAGGCAACCACATTCAGATCAGACAAAGTTTGCCTGGCACTCCTGTCCTGTCTGGTTAGTGTTTCTCCTAATAATCCTAGCTGTCCATCTCTAACACTTCCTTACCATCTCTTGTGGCTTTGGCAGGGAATGCAGGTGGCCCATCCATCAGGGTGTGAATATTCCTTAAACACTCTGGAAAGCCAAATTGAGTAGGGTCCCTAAAGTTCTTGGAAACTGTCACCCTGCTGCTTCAGGAAAAATGAGAAAAAGTCCCACAGGCAAGCGAAGGTGACAAGTTGGCTTAGATAGGAGAGAAGTGATTTGATTTAAGTTCTCCCACTGGCACAGCTGGGCATGCTTTTATGTTTTTGGGGAACAAAGGTTGCATCAAGTTTACAATTAGATTTGGAGGTGGGCACCCTTCCTCGTAGCCCTGGCACTGCAGGTGTCCTGTCAGGAGGTATAACAGAGCACAGAAGAGCTCCTTTCCAGCTTAGGGCTACCCACCTTTGGGAACAAACTACATTGGGGGGGTGGTATGTATACTTTCAGGGTCTTAGACTGTCTTAGACTAAAGTCAGGAGCTGGGAACCACTACTGAGTCTTAAAGTGTAGACAAAGCCTCAGTCCACCCCTGCTGCAGTTCTCTGTCCATAAATTAGGGACCTTGCTTTCTCCTTCTGTGCTGTACTGAAAAGATATGTGTGAGTATGAAGGACTGAGCCAGTCATAAGGAAGATGCTTGAAGTAGACACCTAATGATGTCAGCCCCAGACTTCATACAGATTATTTGTGATCAGTCCTGTGTGATGTTACAGCTGTGGCCTTAATGATTCACAGCAAGGTTCAACCCAGGATGATTCTTTGCCATCCTGTAGAACAGCATTAAGCTACTTGCAGCTGAAGTCTTCCTTTTAGGCAGCAACAGGGACTAGTCTTTTTAAATGTAATATGTCAGTGAGTGCTGAGCTTCTTACTCTTGACATGGATGTATTAGAATGAGTCTAGAGGGGGTCCACAAGAACTGTTAGAGGGCTGGAGCACCTCTTCTGTGGTCAGGGAGTATACTGTTAGGACAGGGGGAATGACTTTAAACTAAAAAGGTAGACTTAGATTAGATATTTGGAAGAAATTCTTTTCTATGAAGGTGGTGAAGCACAGGAACAGGCTGCCTAGAGAAGCTGTGGATGCCCCGTCCCTGGAGGTGTTCAAGGCCAGGTTGGATGGGGCTTTGAGCAACCTGGGCTGGTGGGAGATGTCCTTGCCTGTGGCAAGGGGGGGTGGAATTAGGTGGTCTTTAAGATTCCTTCTAAGCCAAGACATTCTGTGATTCTATGAGTCTATATTTCTATGACTGATCTGGTCCTGCGACATGTGAGGCAGTCTCAGTGTCAAGCACCACCCAAGGCTGTGCTATTACCAGTGATGGTCCCCCTTCTACAAGCCAGCTCAGGCTTCCCTCATTCCCTCCATCCTCAGTGGCCTGCATGGTCGCTAGGTCTACAAATTGGACCCTGTATATTTTCATGCCCATTCCTCAGGAAAACACCTAGCATCTGTGAATGAAGGTGACCTGCAGTACAAGAACAGCACATGAGCAATGCTTCTGTGGAGGCAGTGACGTGAGTGATCTGAAATAACGTCAGTTTGGGAATCCCCATCTCTGGCAGTGACCTGTTGTGTACGCGTGGATGTGCATCTCTGCCTCTTTTGACACGGACTGTTGCTCTTAACCTCAAGTTCATGCTTTGTCACTTTTAACCTCAAGCTCTTTAAGGTGAGGGCTCTTTCCAGCCTCAGGCTTGCAAAGCTCCCGATGCAACTTGATCTTGCCCAAAGCCTCCAAGCACTCTAATCTAAGCAATAATAATAATCTATTCATGGAACTGTATAAACATTAATCATTTTTCTCTGTCCTTTGCAGAAGAATGGTTGTTGGAGGAGGGTTACACCACCCACTTTGAGATAGGGTTATATTTCAGGATGCTATCACTATACTTAATTGATCATTTCTTTAGCAGCGAAAAAAAAAAGTTCCTGCTCTTTTAATCTGTATTTGCTATACTTGCAAGCTGTTTGCTACATTGTCAAAAGCTATATTTAATTTTTATCTTTCTATATCATAATAGCACTTAAGGACTTCCATTACAGAGCAAGACTTGCTGTTCCATGAGTACAGAAGAAAAAGCAGTCTTTGCCCCAGAGAGAGATATAAATGGTTATAAAAACGGTGATAATTCATTCTTCTAACACTTTTGTGAAGTAAGCAAATACGATTATCATCCTTATTTTACAGATGGGGAAATATGTCACAGAAAGGTTAAGTGATTTATCTAGTACCTTGCAGCATGTCAGTATCAAGAAAAGACTAAAACACATGATCCAGAACCAGACACAGCTCTCTAGTCTGTATTGTGGGAAATCAGCAGCAAAAACAGAAATGGGGACCAGAGTTTCTGACACTACTGGTTAAAAAATGCCCATCTATTTTTTGAGAGAGAAAACTGTAAAACAATTTCCCAGGATTATTTTCATCTCTTGCCAATATTTCAAATCCCTGAACTAAGTAATTTTGAATTTCTAAAAACTTGTTTTCAAACAAATAAACCATGTCCCCGCAGTGTGCTGTTTATCTTCCATTCCTGTTTCACCCATATCAAAACGTGACATTTAAAAATATTTACCTAAAATGGCAAAGGTTAACCCACCAGGTATTTGTTTCCCATTGTTCCTGATGAGACCCCAACTGCCACACCTGCTCTGAGCTGCATTCTGGGATGTGTCTCCAGATGGGGCTGGCCAGAGTTAGTTCCAAAGGGACTTCCTATTGCCAGGTGGGTTGTCCTGCACGGAGGGAAGAGAGACCCCTTCCCACCACTTCTGCAGCAGTGCAGGCAGCCTGGGAGAGAGACAAGCTGGTGCTTTGCTCCTCCACCACCACCCCTGTGGTGGGACATCTTGGGGGTCCTATTTGAGGTTTAGGACCGGTGTGTGGTCAGATCAAGACCTCAGCCTGCGGCGTGGTACCACCACGTGGCGGACACTTTGTGCTTCCTTACTATTTGCAGTTTGGCTGTCATAGTTCATCCGGCATCACGACAGCAGATGCTTTCCTACGGCTTCAGGCCACAAAGAGATGTTTGTCTGTTTTCTGAAAAACGATTAATATTTAACTTGCCCAAAGTAACATCCCATTCCAGATGGCAGATGTGAAACCTCAGGTGTAGCCCCAGCAGGGCACTCCTCCCAGCCTGCTGGGAGAACCAGGGCAGGCGCTAGCCTTGAAGTGCTGGCATGCCCTTCCTCACGCTCACAGCTCCTATTCCAGCTGGAAAAGTTTCTTTGGGAAATGGTATCCAGAAAAGTCTCCTCTGTCACAACCCCCAAAGGGCATCATCGTTTATTCCCTCTTTACCTTTTCACCTCTGCTTGCCCTGTTTGTAATGTGGAGTTTATGATGTAATTATATCTCACACAGCTGAAATTGTCCCCTTATCACCAGACTGATTACACTTAACAAGGCATAAACTCCCTCTGTCGTTCTCTGCCAGGAGTCCAATTTTAAGCTCTAATTGTTTTATAGGCCTTTTGCACTCAGGAGAGGGGGGGGGGGAAAAAAGGAAAGAAAAATTGGTTGCCATTTACATATGTTGTGTAAGGCACATTTCTCACCCTCCCATCCACACGAATGCCTCTCGGGGACTGCCCAAATGACCAACAACCCTACAGTTTATATGCCTCAGTGCTTTCCTAATGACTGCGAGAAGCCTCGGCTCTTCTCCATCTCAAGTACAAACAATTTCTTAGAGGTGAACAGCAAAGGCCCCTTTCCAGGGCAAGAGATGGAGAGTTTCTGCTCAGGGTCAAGAGCAGCTGCCCAACAGCAGATGGGCTGGCAGCAAGAGGGAGAGCACCTAGCTCTGCTCAGACCTCTGGGTGTGAGAGCTCAGCAAGGGCACTTTGTCCTGAGCCAAGGGAAGGCATGTACAGCCTTGTATAGGCCAGCCAGGACAACCTTAATGACTTATGGATCTCTACAAGAGTAGTCGTGGGATTCCACAAACAGCACCTGGGTTATTCACAGACAGCCCTGACATCTTTTCTGAGTGTTTTCCCTTTACTGTCTTTAATTGCTTCCCATTTTCCTCCCTGAAGAAAAAAAAAAAAAGAAAAAAAAAAAAGGACACAAAGTGATCCAGACACAAGGCATGCTTATTACTCTCCTCCTTTGAAGGAACTTAACATATAAGTATAAATGAAGTCTGGGCAGCCCTTTGGAAACACCTTGATTAAATGCGTTAACAAGTCATCGAAAAGTGCCATTGCTGTGCAGCCTTGCCTTGCAGAGGTGTTAAAATATGCTGACTCTCTGTCACTTGCTTATTCAGTTTGGGCCATGTTTAATTATGGCTTACATGTATTCCAGCAGCACCTATGAGCCAATCAAGAAGCGGGTTGTTCTATTGCTAGGTGATGTACAAATCCAAAGCAGCAGATAATTCATGCTGCACGTGCTTCACCCAGGGTCTTAGCAGGTACCACTTCTGCCTACAAATCCCAGTGGACCAGGCAGAAAAAGTGCCAGGCTAATAAGGAGAAATGCACACGCAGGCAGGGGGCAAGCTGGTTGTAGCAAATGTCAGATCAGCCTCACAGTCTTGTTTGTATTGTTTTGTTCTGAGCAATAAATCCACGTGGATTTGTTGTTTTCAGGTGGAGAACTAAAAGGAAAGGGGCAACATAAGAAGATGGGACCTGAGGAAGGGAGGGAAGAAGACAGAAGAAGTCTATGGAGGCAATTTTCCCAGTGTTTAGGGCTTAGGATCACAGCCTGTGAACCTGATCCTGATATTTCTTGATAGTAATATTCTGCTCCCTGCCTGCATGCCCCTGTGGCAGGTTTTGTGAAGATTTCTAGGATAAGCTTTTGGTCTTTCAGTGCATGTACAGCACCTTGCACAGTAAGGGTCTCTGCTACCTGAGCAGAGGTACTGCTGCAATACAAGCAAATGGAGGTGACCACTGCTAAGAGAAAGAACTCATTAAGGGAGAGCTAGGTGGCCCGTCAGAGCAGCGAGACCACCAGGAGTAAACTAGCAGCATGATCAGAGTAGAGAAGTCCCTGCTAATGTTTTTTTTCTATCTTATCTGGCCCTTCTCCAGTTCCTTTGGCTGCTAGAGCTGGTTTATTCTGCAATATCTTCTTTTTTTCTCCTTCATTCCCCAAGCTCACTTGGCCCTAGGGACGTTCAGTGCCCTATTTGCAGTCCAAGCAAATGACCGTTCACAAAATCCAAGCCAGATGCCCAGCTTGTGAACAAATCACATAGCTCAATTGATTTCTGTGGCACTATGACAATTTATAGCAGCTGAAGCTCTGGTTCTGTAAAGTGCAGTGAGCCTGAAAGGGAAACTGGAAGGGCTGCATACACCATAGGTTAAGGATGTATATCAGTGCGTGGGAAATTGGGAAAGGTTTCAGAGAGAAATGCTGCGAAGCAAAGCTGAGGAGCACAAGCGGAGCAGGTGGGCTGCCAAGAGAGGAATACAGAGGAGCACTGTGGGTCAGGTGTAATGGGAAATGATTAAGCATGCCAGGGCATGCTGGCTTGCTTTCCCGACACACTTGCTAACATGGTGATGATGGATGAAAAAAAAATGCACTAGATGCAGTTCTGTCAGCTTCAGAAGGACAGCATTTTGTAGAGCATCTTGTGGATTATTACAGTGGCAAAATAAATTCAAGAGGGCACAGATATGGACATGATAAAGCGTGAAGGCTCACTGCAGGCCATGCCTGCTTGTATGTGCCCACCAAGGAAAGCCTCAGGAAGGGTGTTGCAGGGAGCATGCTATTGTTCTGTTGTTTATCCTGGTTCCATTCATAACTTCACAAATGATCTGGAACAGTTTGGAGGAATGAGTAGAGAGTACGTGGGAGCCTGCTTTCAGAGGCAGACAAGGAGGAGAAATAACGAACTGGGAGATGGGGAAACTGAAACAACAGGAAGAAATTATGCAAATGAAACATTCAGCTTGGCAAAAAAAA
The DNA here is from genome assembly GCF_013377495.2 of Cygnus atratus. Taxonomy (NCBI): domain Eukaryota; kingdom Metazoa; phylum Chordata; class Aves; order Anseriformes; family Anatidae; genus Cygnus; species Cygnus atratus. The sequence continues at coordinate 56,108,947 of NC_066362.1, read as the reverse complement.
ATGTGACCAAGGAGATCAGGAAGGGGGGCAGGAGGAAAATAACCAAAACCACAGGTGCTTAATGGGAAAGAGAGAGCTGTAACAATGGAAGATGACAAAGGGTCATAACAGAGGGCAAATTGCATACAACTTTGACAAGGCAATGAAATGCCCTTCTCCATGCACAGAAGCACTATATACATTATACAGCAGCAAGCCCTGCTCTTCTTTCTCTATAGATGCCACACCTAAACTATTATTTTCAGTTCTGGGCACTTCCATACCCAAAAGCTATTGACAGAGCAATATATATTGATTACCAGAATGGAGACATCTAATTACAAGGAAAGGTGGAAAGAGCAAAGTATGTACCACTTCACTAAGCAATGTGTAAAAATAAATAGGATAATTGCTGACAGGTAGTCAGATATAAAGGAGGGACAGTGATATTACCGGAAGGAAGAGAACAATAATGATAATGCGTTACTTTGTATAATGTTTCCCCTAGGGAAGGCAGTCAATCTTTGTGACGTGGGATATTGAAAGGTGCCATAAATCACCAAAAAATATTTTGTAGGGAGCAGAGGTGTACCTGCTAGAATGGGAAAGCTTGTTATACCTCCTAGCTTCCTTGAAACCAGAGATGAACATCACCAAAGACTAGAATAGCCAGCCCTGCTGCAAGTCAGGATCAAAGCATTATTAGTAGGGTGGAAAAAAGCCAGCTCCAGTGACTAGGTGTGTTTGCAGGGGCTGTGCAAAACCATAGCGTGCATAGTAGCTGTCTGTGGCCAGTAATCCTTTGTCCCAAAGCAACATGTCCGTATCAGGGAGTGCCATCCAACCACCCCCCCTTGTTAAGCCACTACTGCACTGACACCACAAGGAGACATCTGGCTGAAGGAGGCTCAACCACTCTCTGTGCCACTCCATGGATGGAGCCAGGGGCCTGATTCGCACGTTGTACCATGTCTGTGTAGGTTGGGTGGTGGTGGTGGTGAGTTTTTGTTTGTTTTGTTGTTTTTTACTTGAAGAACACCATCCATACTGTCTTCAAATGCTTCCCAGAAGGAGGTATGTCTTTATCCTCACCAGGTCATGCTTCAAGTGGCTCTTCCAAGCCCTAAATCCAGGCTTGCCAGGCCCACCTCTTCTCTACCATCAGCCTTGCATCAATGAACTGGCTTTATTTCAGTGGCATTGCAATTTCTCAACCCATAAATTAGAGGCGGAGAGGAAGGACAACCCATCTGAGTCTCAGTTACACGAGACAGTAGAGGGTTAAACTGAAAGTGGAGTGAATGAGAGCAGAATATGGCTTTATTCTTCCCTTCGTGTCTCCTGCTCTCCTTTTCATTTTGCTATTACGAGAGGCCAGAAGGATAGAAAAGCCTATGTATTACTTCCACTTCAGTTGATATGATCTGCCCCCAAGGGACTCCTCCCCTTTGTATTACCACAATTCCCAGGCCCTTCTTCTTCCACACTCTCCTTTTCCATTATTCCCCAGTTATTGTGTCTGATAAAAAATCAATTATTCCATTCAGTCTTCCCCAGACAGCTCCAATTCTGAAAGGAAAGGACATGCCTAACCTGCTACCAACCTGTGCTAAGCACTTCTGCTAAAGAAATCCTTTCAACCAATCCAGGAATCCGGAGCCAGATTCAGGCTCATCTGAAGCACACGCAGACCTCCTCATTTCACAGGGAACTGTACATTTTTTATAGCAGGTAGGGTTATTTTTCAGAATGCAGTGATCTGAACTGTCATGCAGTAAATAGGAGTTACAGTTCCTTTTCTCTCAGTCTTTTCTTTGTTGTTCCCCCCCTCTTTTTCTTTTTTGGTCACTGTCTGGAAGTCCAGTGGCAACAGGGTGCTCCAATACCATCAGAGGGGGAAATCAGCATTAACTTAGCATTAACTTTGACACTCCTAAGGCAGCTTCGATTTTCTGGAAGGAGAAATAGATTCAGCCCCACTCTGCAAATAGAAGAGTGGGTACAGTGCACGATCCAATATGCAAAGACATGAACAGAGAAATGGAAGAAATTCCAGGGCCATTTCAAAGTTTTTTCATGTTGGCTCTTCAGTGGCTGGGGTCCATCTTCGATGCTGTCTTTGAAGAATACCTGGGGAAATAGCCAACATATCAGCAGCCATCATTGCAAATAAATAGGAAATTATTAGCATCTATCTGCAAAACACACAACGCACATCCATCTTGATTCTCCATAAAGCACTAACAATTGCTTTGATTAAATCCTAAGGTCCCATTTCATCTTTTTTCAGTTGCACAGAAAACCTGGAGCACCAGAAGCTGTAAGATGCTTTGCAGCCCAGCTCTGCCTTCTCACAAAGCCTGCCCTGCACTCTGCCACCCACCAAGGCAAGCAACTTACATGACACAAATCCTTGATGTCACTGAAGAGGTTACCGGAGTATTTCAGATGCCTGTTTTCTGTGTCATGGAGATAGAGGGACAGAGACCCCTGCTTTCTGTGAATAAACTGATTAGTCAGCCTGCCTCATATGTGAACAAACATTGTTCATAATTTTACATGTGTGCATTCCTGCACATGAGTGTGCATTTACAAAGCCTGTGAGGGTCTGCTAAGGGACTGGGAGTCCTGCAAGAGAACAGCAGTCAGAAGATAAACCTCCTCAGCTTATCTCAGCAGGATTCTGGTCCATGCAGCTCCATCCTGTGTACGACACATGGCAGCTGCTGTGACAGTCAATGAGCAGCCCCTCCTGTTTTCCCACTGCTCCTCAGGCACTACACATCTTTTGTTTCATCACCCTTATAACCTTGGCGCTAGCTTGGAGACGTCCTGGTCACAGAAGCAGACAGGCTGTCCCCTCTCCAGGACACCGTCTCAGGCTTGGTGTCACCTGCCAGATGGTACAACCGAAACCCTCTGGGGCTGCAGGCACATCTCTGTCGGGTTGGCTGGGAGACCTTGGGCCCAGGAGCCACTGGGGGTGTTTGTGACTGTGGGCAGGAATGCAGCTGAAGTGCCAGATTTGCAGCTTAGCGGTAGGCTCAGGGACAAAACATTTGGACTACAAAATTAATCTTTGCAAATTGCCGGGGAGAAAGACATGAAAGAGCCCCATCTACCTGCTGCTTTTTATCAGGGGTGTGAGTTTCACAAACCAGCAATCATTTGCAACCATAACCTGGGGGAATATTTACTGGAGTTACAGCCTTCCATAAAGATTTTGGATTAAGAGACATGGATATTTGCAAATGCCATCTAATTTCAAAAGCTGCCAAAACATCAGCAGATGCATTAGTTAGGAAACTAAACAAAGTTTTCAAACAACTGCCCAGCATCTCCAACTTGTGCAGCTGGATTTTTCAGAAGATACAGCTTAAACTGTGCAGCCATAGGCCTGACCTTGTAGGCTTGCATTGTATGCTCACAATGGCCTTTAACTGGAAACATTTATTTTGTGAGAAAAAAAAATATTTCACAGAGCTTAAGCAGACAAGCTGCAGCTGAACAGTCCCCCAGAAAGAGACATCATTACAATTATATTGTCAGCAGACCGTGATGGTACCTCAGGAGCTAAGGCTGCACATTGTGCTAGTGCTGCTTGGTCTACAACAAGACCAACCTTCTGGCTTCGTTACTTTGGCTGTGTCCTACTGCCATCCCGGGGATTCTCCCTTGCTTATTTATGTTTGTACCCTCTAGGTCACAAAGTCACGGCTGCTGCAGGTAGCAGAAAGGAGAGAGAGAAGGAAGACCAGCAGACTTGGGGAGATTGCAATCTGGAGTGAAAAAGAAATGAGTTCCATCTCAGATGAAAAATGCAAGTGAGACGTGGAAGGAGAGGGAAAAAAATAAAAAGAGATTTGCAACAGACATTCAAAGGGAGGAAGGAAAAAATCAAAAAAAATGTAGAACCGAAGGAGCCTTGGCAGTGACAGATAGTAAATTCATATGCAAGCAGGCCATGAAATATGACATGACAAAAAGCTGGAGGAACTTTGCCTCCACAGCCAGGCTATGTCTGCTGCAAAGGAGAGGAGTCATTGCTAGCACACATGGGCTCAATCCTCTCCTTCTCCAGCTGCCATTGCTAGTGCTGGCACCAGGACAGGGCTGGGTACTAGCTCTGGGCCAAATTGTGGTATCCACAGTGGGCAAGGCAGCTCTGCTTTGTCTATGGCAGCCTATCTCATCTGGTAAAAGGAGACTTTTTAGGATGAGAGCATGGGCTAGGCTGGGAGAAAGAAATTATCTGGCTGGTTTGCAATAGCTGATGAAGAGCAGCAGCTTACAGCTCCTGAAGTGGTAGGTCACTTTTCTCCTGCCCCTGAGGTGCTGCAGGAAGTATTAGCCCTTTCCAGATGAACAACACCGAAAGCTGAGGGGTTATACTCTGCTTTTAGCAGCTAAGAACTAGAAACATGTGCCCAAAGTGAAGAGAGTTCAGAGGAGAGCAGTAAAAAAAAAAAAAAAAAGAGAGATGAAAGGGGCAGAGAAGCTGATTTACAAGGGAAAATAAGGGAGCATATGTTTAGCTTGGCTTAACAGTGATTGTGAAGAGATTAGCAGATAACCAAAAGACGTTTGAAGGATGTAGTCAACAAAGAGGGATCTGGGGGATGGAGAGGAAGGCTGGTGGATCACTGCTTGATAGAGTAGCAGGCTGAGAATGACCCAGACTGAGAATCTCCACCAAAGATGCCTCCAAGGCCAGAGAAGCCCCTGAGCAGCCACTGGTCCTGGCTGACACCCAGATGTTGTGCTGCTGTAATCCCCACCTCTAAACAAGGGGTCTGTGACCTCCCTCTGAGGAACAGGGTCAGTACTCCTCTGAATTGGTGCTGTGGGCAATTCCAGTAAAGCCACTGACCTCTCCAGAAGTGGGATTCAGCCCTGTGCAGTGAAGACAGCTGCATAATGTAGCAGCAGTAAAATGCACCCCTCTTCTGTCTGGGCCAGTGTTAGCTATCTTCCAGTTATAATCCCACAGCAGCAACCTAGCACCCTGTTTTGGTTCCTGCCAGTGCTGAAGTCCTGCTTTTTGTGTGGGACGACCTTTTGCCAGAGCCCTCCTGTTGCTCACAGAGACATCTCCAGGCTGCTGTAGCAGCACAAGCAACTGTGGCACCATTCACAGCTGAGGGAAATTGAAAAGTTAACCAGAGCAGCGTTTATGAACAGCCAAGGCTTTGGAAGACATGCAGAAGACTCTTGTCTCCATAAGAGAAAAGAGCTCACATTTCACCAAAATGAATTCATCTATCCATCTATCCAAGGGCTATAAGTAGCAAGAACACCTTCATGGGAAATAACAGCATACGTAAAGTACAATGCCCATAACATATAAGAGACTCTGAGGAATGCTAGCAGCTAGTCCTGTACTCAGGAAAAGTATCGGTACTTATTCATTGAACGCGGGGCACAGCAGGAGAAAGGATGAGCATCAAAAGATCAAACCAGTTGTGTTTTTTTCACATAATATATCCCCAAAACACTGTGCATCAAAGCACTTGGCAAAATCTTCTCTGGTATCCGGCTGACTCATTCCTCCACAGCACAACACAGAATCCAGAGAATATATACTGCCATGAAGGACAAAGCATCTCTTCACAAAACCTGTAGCATCAATCTAGCTCAAGCATAGTCTGTAACTGTTAATTAAACATACCACTTAATATTCTCCCACGGGGCCAGTACCCAGAAGATACGTGGCCAGTACCCAGAAGATGTGTCCAGGGGTCTGGAAAACAACTTGTTCTGTGTCTATGTCATTCTTGGAGCAAATCTGTGATGTCCAGTCCATCTCGGGACATGTCCCCCATCTTAGTGCTCCCTGTGTTGATGACAGCAGGCAAAGTTAGGAATTTTGCTGAGCTTCCGACTCTTTCATCCAGTGTGAAACCACCTCTGGAGCGGGGAATGGGGCAGGGGACACGTCCACCCAGGCTGAGCTCCATCCAGAGCCCCCAGCGAGCACTGCCGGCAGGCTGGCCCCACGTAGCTCAGAACAAGCAAATCTCTGCTCTGGCAGCGAGGAACACAGCCGCTCTGAAAAGCCCACAGACAACAGGGCTTTGCATAACATCCAGAAGGCAAACAGAGCTCAGCATAAGAGGGCAAGATTTTAAAATAACAGGATGGCCAGCTGCCTGCCTGTCTAATCAGTAAGCTCAAGCAGAGGTGTGCCTCTGTGGGGGCATGTTCTGTGGTCCCTTAGCTCCTGTACTTTAACCCTAAAATTCCTGGGTGGGCTTTGCAGGGGACTGGAGTCTGTTGCCAAAATGCTGCCATATGTGAGTGTGCTGGCCCCTGCCTCCCCTCACCTCCTGAGGCAGTGCCAGACCCCACCAGCCCCTTAAGCAGCTCAGCCTGCTGTGGCTGCTTGCTGCTCCTTGCAGTGCCAAACGCAGCCCCCTTCCACCCAGCAGTGCTGAGCAAACAGGGCTACATGATAATCTGATTTGGGGCCAGGAAGGCATGCTGCAGGGAGCAGGATGCTCACTGGGAGCCCTCCGCTGTTGCCTTGCTGTCTGAGTAGCGCGGAGGGGAGAGGTGGGGAGCACCAGCTTCCCTTTCGTGTGGTGGGGGTATCCAAGGCAGAGCCAGCAAGGGAGGCCACAGCCTTCACCCTTCAGTATTCACACTGAGTTACTGACCTCCAGGTATCAGAAAATTCAGCAGTATTTAAGTCCTAGGGGAACCAGGAGGTGAGCAGACCTTGGGTGAGCTCCAGACCTCTGCCAGCTCAGGACCTCCACAGGGAAGAGCTGAGCCACGTTGCTGGAGAGCTTGTTTCCCTTCCTGTCCTGCACCTACTCACCAGCAACAAAAAAAAAGGTCAGAGCAGGGGAAGAGGGGGATCCCACAGCACCAGCCAGGCAGTACTGGGAGAACTGCTCCCTAAAGCCAGGTAGAAGTGTGGAAAATTGCTCTCTTGTTTTTAGCAGAGGAGAAGCAGCTGCATTCCCACCTGTTCCCCTCAACCATAACTTCTGGATTTCCATTTCTGAGGCTTTCAGTCTGCTGTCAGTTTAAAACACATTCCCCTCCCAGCTGCACAAAATACCCAACGCTGTACGTCAGCGCTGGTTTAAGGGAGTCATTTTAGCGCCATTAATTTATACCCGGAAGGAAAGCTCCTAAACCATTTCTTTGGAAGTAAGGCTTTGATAATAAGAGGAGTTAAAGGGATCCAAACTCCCAGAGATTGCTGCAGTAAGAGGGGTCAGGTCAGTTTTCATCCCCTATGAATCCAGCACATCAGATTCTTTTTTTCATTCATTTTTTCCATAATTATTCCTCTATTCGCCAATTACCAGTACCACAGCATCATGTGTTCAAACAAACTCACGTCTTCCCAGCCTGTCTTTGCATCCTATTAGATCCGGCAGTGAAATCATCATGCTAAATTTGTGCCTTCCTGTTTATTTCCACCACGCCAGATTGCAAGGAGCTGTAGACTGCGTGTTCCTTATAAATAATGATAGTACTTTGCATTTATATAACCTTCCATCTGTGGATCAAAGAACTACACGAAACAAGGTTTGATGTTCATGGTTTATTATCATTTTCACTTCTAGCACGGAGAGAGAGGAAGCGCAAAGTGAAAGGTCCCCATTTACAAGCTAGCTTCACTGGCTAGGGAACAGCTTCTTTTAACTCCCCGATTCAACAAGCCCAGGGTGATTTTAAAGTCCTGAGGCCACACATGGATTGAAGAGGGAGCTGTAGGTACCCATGACCCTCTCAACTTCAGGCTTACCAAAAGCCTTTACTGTCTATGTGGGTTTTGCTACGGGGAGATGAGGGAGAGCCTGCCTTGCTTCTGCAAGCAGACCCTGGGTCATCTCAGGCAAAGCAGGAGCAAGACATCGGTGCTAGCCTGGCTGCTGGCCCAAGCAGACATGCTGCCCCTCAGAGGGACTTGGTGAAGTGGATGACTGGTCTAGAATTAGGTGCTCATAACCAAATACTAATAATGGGGAAAGACAGACGTAACAAAAATACCCTCCTAAACAGCAAGCCTGGAGTGACCGCTCGGTGAGGCCCATGTAGCCTTTCTGGCTGTCACCTCTGTGATTGCATGAACAAAATCGTTTCTGAGTCAGCAATCACCTCCTATTCCAGTGCTTTTCATCAGTGCCTTTTTGTTTTCTCCCTCCAGTACACACAGCTTAAAGTCACTATGTCAGGAGGTAGCACCTCAAGCGAATGGCCTGGAAACTGCTCAAGGTGCTGTTTTTTGGTGGCAGTTCAATGCTTACATGTCCTAATGCACAGAGCAGGGCCAGGGTGGGAATGAAGGGGAGTGGAGGTGTCCTGCAAAATATGAGTGGCAACTTTTAAGTCTCTGAACGGTATTTCAAGGAGAAAAGAGCAAACCAGTTGGCAGAGGAAACTGCTTTTAGTCTAAGTACTTGCTTTCAAGCTGGCTTCTTTAAGTCTCCTTTGAAGAAATCTTGTGTTGCTCTCTCTCCCTCCACTTTTAGACATTGCTTTTCCCTTTGAAAGCCTGCAACGTGGTGATTTTGAGCAGCTCTTCCTTTATCTATGGGCTGGAGATACATGCCAAATAAATACTCTGTATCCCCTGATGTGTTCTTATCCACCAAAGAACAAGCATGGCTTTAGGCAGCATGAAATTGATTCTGCATTTTGTATTGTTCCCTCCTTCTTCCCTTCTTACCAACTGGCCCCAGAACAGCCCAGCTCTCTCTCACACACACCAAGGCACAAAAATTGTCTTTCATGGCATGGAGTCACCTCAGAAGAGTCAGAGTTCAAATATGGCTGAGGGAAATGCAGAAATAAAGAGCTTGCAGGCAGCTGATCTGTGCAAGGAAGCTCAATGCAATATCCTTAAATAAAGAGAATGGCACTTCCAGGCAATGGCTGTATTAAGTTAGGAATATATTTTAAATTAACTTTGCTGCAATGTGTAAAAGCACTGTATATGTTACACTTGTGCCACCATAGTGATCCCTATTGTCTCCATATGACCCAGTATCCCACACCTCATAGGTAGGATGCCAAATCCCACATGCTCCTGAGCCAGTCAGCCCTAGCTGAGAGTTTCAAGGGGTATGCCCAGTTATCTCATGCATCATCCTCCCTTAGAATATGAGCCTTCCCATCCAGGCTACCTTAAAAACAGAACCAGTGCATAAGCCCCCAGCCAAGCATCCCTAGAGCTCTTGTCCTCATGTGTTTCTCTGTATTTCCCAGCCAACTCTTTTGTAGGCATTGAAAGGGTAAAACACTAGCCAAGTAAGGTATGCAGATTGATAACGAAGAGTTTCTTAGCTTTGTACAGTTTTAACTGAAGAGTTGAAAATCTTTGCAAATTGTCAGCCTTACAACACCTGGTACTCACAGTATCTCACCATTTTTATAATTATAAAGCCTACCCAGGAGCTGAATCAAGGCAAATTTCCTCATTTAGCAATGTGCAGTACCCTCTTAAAGACAAGATTTATTATTTTTATAATTTCCCACTGCTCACAGGTAGGTGGTCAGCAAAAGTAGCTGCCATCACTCATTCTCAGCTGGATGTTCTGGTTCCTGCCTCCCTCCAGCACCTTTGCACTGTTTCCAGAGACTTCTGGTCTTTGCAGAACACTCAGGTGTCTCAGAGATAGTCCTGCTATAAGTTTGCAAGGTCTTCTTCTAGCATAGATGGATCACCCAGCACTTGAAGGGGTTGTGATAGAGCAGAAGGATCACCCTTCAGGCGTTGCATCCATCCATGCTGGCCAGTTGGGCTCCTCAGCACACAGGAAAGCACAGGCTGAGTACCAGGGAACTGGTGGGGATGTTACAGAAAACTTTGGTCCAGATGTTTATAATCTTTTATGTAGCGTGTCCTTCCTTCCCCTTCCAAGTACCATCAGTCCTGAGATATCTTCTCTCTGCTGGTCTCGGAAAGAAGGCAACAAAGCAATTACAAAGAACAACAAAGAAAGGCACACGCACCTAAGGAGGGGGGTGCAGAGCTGGCAAGTCGCTCTCCGAGGACAGTGTGATTCTCTGAGTCTCAACAACACCAATCAAGCACTGCAGATTTTAATCTTCGCTGTAATTAACTTTATCCAAACGAGCAGCAGGCTGACTGGCTTTGTTTGTGAGTCTTCTGGCAATTTAATGTGTCTTTAAAATGACTTGGCACTTCCAGAGGATGAGGAGAGGGAGAAGAAGATTGATGCAGTGCCAAGCATTTACTCCCACTAATGAAAAGGAATTGCTAGGGCTGTTTGATCGTATATTGTACCCTATTCACTAGGTGCTACTCAAATGGAGCTGTTGTAACCACAGCGTTTTCCAAAGTGCCAGCAAAATACCTTCCTTCCCAGCACACGTGTTGCATGTAGCACAAAGTGAATGGCACAGGTATTTAAAATTGCTTCTGCAGCATGTAAAAAAGTAATGCAGTATGAAATCTGTCTCGCTCAGACTGAGGCAATGGAAATGACAGTCTGCATTTCTGGGCAGCCCTTGGCTCCAAGACTTGCACGATGCCCTGGCCTGACAAGCTGCACGTGTTGACACGCAGAGGCCAATGTCAGGAATGCTTCTCTGTTCATTCAAGCCTTTTGCTTGAGAAGGGGATGTTGTATCCCCTGCTAAACAACTTGCTGTGGCTGCATCAGAGGCAATCTCAGAGCTTGGGGTGGAGCTGAGAGCTCTGGGAAAGGGTGTGAGTTGGTGGACAGGGGGTAGGAGATACTTGATGGCAATGCTTGGCCAGGCAGATGGATTAAATGGTACATACTTCCCTGTGGTCAGTGCTTCCTGGGGCTGTCTCTGACCATGGTCTCACTCCACGCCACAGAAAAATTTCTTAAAGGTCTTCAGAGGTATCATTTTTTTCCCCAATGAGTAGCACAGGAATTTTGATGAAATTTAGACCACCTAAGTGTGAACAAATTTAACATATTTATGAAAACTGCTTTTCTTTCTGCACGTATTTCTTTTCCCAGGAAATACTACGGTGGTACCAGCTCTTGTAAAGGGGGATACATAATGGAGTATGCTGCCTTTTGGATGGGATTTAGTGTCTGTGAGGTCAGGATCTTAACAAAGATCCTGCAATACCTCCTTCTAGTACCAGGACCTCATCCCCTGCATACTGTCCACATGTAAGCTGCTTGGGTGTTCTCGGTGTTTCTGCTGAACCTGGCATTAACTGTTCTCTGATGCTGGTGTTCAGGTCAGCCCTCATGGTGTTGGCTCAGGCCAGCCTGGTGTCATAGAACCATAGAATCATTAAGGTTGAAAAAGACCTCCAAGATCATCTGGTCCAACCATCACCCTACTACCAATGTCACCCACTAAACCATGTCCCTAAGCACCATGTCCAACCTTTCCTTGAACACCCCCAGGGACGGTGACTCCACCACCTCCCTGGGAAAACCGTTCCAATGCCTCACTGCTCTTTCTGAGAAGCAATGTCTCCTCATTTCCAACCTGAACCTCCCCTGGCGCAACTCAAGGCCGTTCCCCCTAGTCCTATCACTAGTTACCTGCAAGAAGAGGCAGTCAGCAATGTAAGAGTGACCTGGAACAAGCCAGAACTGTGCCCAATAAGTCTAACATGTTAACAGGATAGCCAACAATATTCCCACATCCAAGAACATTCCTGGGCACTGCTTAACTTACTACTGTAAATGTAGTCACTCTTTGCCACCCTGCTAAAACCATATTCCCTTGCAAATTATCTTTACTGATACCTCCACCTTCTCCCAAAGTTTTGGCAATAAACAAGCCAATTCACCACCTGTTACAAAGAATGCTAGGCCTGCAAGGATTAACATTAAATATATATATAGTAATGGTGTGTGTCTGAGATGAATGCATGACCAAAAACACAGGAAAAGCCAGAAGTGAGGAGGAAAGAGAAGCCACTGGCACTTTCAACCTGCAGTGTGCTAGGCATTGATGCTGTGGATCCTGTTGTGGTCAGGTGGGGATTGCCACGCTCCCCTGTTTCAAGGCAGATTGCCCATGAGCACAAGTGCTGCTGAGCACCAGGGTGGAGGAGAAATTTCAGTCCCCTTGAAGTCTGTGGAAAACTTCTCTGGGTGTGTTTTTCCAGGTATCCCTGCATACCCCGTTTGGCTCTTTCCTTCCAGCCAGCCACCTATAACACAACTCTCAGTGCACGCACCAGGCTGTTTCATCTACCCAGAGAGAGAGTTTCTGTGATGCTCAGATAGCTTAGCCCTGGGCTGTGGTCTGCAGGCATGACTTTGAAGCTAGTGGGAACCTGAGTGTACTCTCTTGGGCAGACCAACATATATTCGCTCTCCCTAAATCCACATTCCTCACTCTTTAATATAAAGGCTAAGGGATGCATATGCTCATCTGCACTGAGAGCATCACTGTGGGGAAGTCAGGCCTCTTTATTGCTCAACAGCATCTTATTTAGCAACAAGCTCTGCTGAGTTCAGGAGCTTTATCCCAGGGTAAATCACTAATTAAAAACAACATGAATATTGGGAAATCTAGCCCCATTGCTCCACTCTGTTTTACAGTTTATTAACTTAGCTTTGTTTTGTAGACAAATGTAAGGATTAACTCTTATTGTTTGTCTGCTTTGGGGCTTCTTTTTGTTTAAAAATAGAGCATTTATTGAGAAATCATTGACTGAACATAGCCTTGTGCTCCCTGTGAGAATCTGATAACAAGATGAATGCCTGGACTGCTTTGAAATGGACAGATCGATATTACAATATGAAAGTGAGAAAATGATTTAGGGTTAGAGGTGGCAAGCTTGGTTCTGATCTCACACAGGACATAAATCAGATATTATACCACTGGAGTCAATGCCAGTGCCCTGGGGTAGATCTATTAACACAATCCTGAATCAAGCCCAATAATCTTCAGGGTTGTGGAAAGTGAGAAAGGATGGTTAAGTGGGACAAAACAGCAAATGAAATAATGTATGGGGCTATTAGGAGTGTTGAAAGAAAAAGTCAGCTTTCCACTTGCTAAAAATTGAGATGCTGTGGATTTCTGCTGGGGTGTTAGGGGGGGGTAGGAAGGAGGGGGGACAATGGTTTGGAACAGATTTTTGCATTTTTTCTTGAAATGAGATGAAGTGCATCATCACTGTATGTGCACGTAATGCAATCAAAGCTCCACGGAGCAAAAAATGTAAGTTCTGTTTCAGCAGAAATCCTTCCAGTCACCCAGTGGTAGAAGGAGGGGGTTTCAAAGTCTAGCTAGCCTAGAGAAGGAGTCTTTGATGCAGCCTGCCTTTGGCCTGAGGAGCTAACTCACATCCAGCAGATTGCCTTGGGCAGAAGCTTTTGCTGTCTTTAAATATCTCTCTCCACAACAGCCTTAATTGCTCCTTCCAGAAGGAAAGGGTTGGTGACCCCTCAGCATCACCCAGGTGTACAATTGCTACCAGCCATCGAGTGTGTCCACTGCGGCACCAGTAACACAATCCCTGATTTCCAAAGCACTTGTCCTGTCTGTCCTGCTTACAGTATGATTTTTTTAGCTACCTCGTGGCAGACTTTTACCTAGCATCACTGCCCTCCCTTGCTTATTATCTTTTTACCCTCTACCATGCAACGCACACTTCAATGCAGCAGCATCTGGAAGGCTGTCTGTAAAGACAATCCCCTTCCTTCTGTAGACAAGCAACAGCCGTGCCAGGATTAAACTGTTCATTTAAGAGCGATCAAGTTTACATGTGTTGTGTTTTCTTTTATTTTACCAAAGGAAACACATGAGTGAGTGATTAAAGCAGACACTTGGGTCGGTGCAATTCATCGAGACTGCCGTTGTTTGCTTTGATGAGATTCCAGTCCGCAGCAAATTTCCTCCCTGTGATTAGCGTGGTGTGGAATACACAATGCTCGCTCCACTGGCACAAGACCTGGGGAGAGCACAGACAGCATGTTTATGCACTGATGTGCTTGATTATTTATTGCAGCATCATCTCGGCGGGATAGCACAGGTTAACTCAGGGGTTGCAGCTAATCCGCGCCGAAGCTACTGTTGTGCCTTTCATCAGGCACTGTGCGATGGTCCTGGCTGTGGAGACGGTGCCAGCCTTCACTGAGCTCATCACCCCCCTGCACCCCACAAAGGGCCCGTGGCAATTTTTAACCCTATTTGAGGGTCAGAGATTCTCACCACAGGAAAAAAACCAAGGATGAACTGTGACAATATGCGGCTGCCCACTGTGCTTTTCTCCCTCAGTCAGGGATCTCTGCCTGCTGTCACAATTATGCAGAGTTTTGTGGAGGAGGGAAGGGGGATCCTAGAAGAAAGCCCATAGGCCAGGCAAGAGAGAGGACTGGGCTGCTTTATCAGATTAGCAGCCTTCCAGAGAAGAGCATCATTTTGCTCTCCATCCTCTTACACCACTACCAGCCTTTCAGGAGACGTCTGGGTGAATCTGAGCATGACCCAGCCTTTCAACCTTTCCTGTGTGACCAGCCAGTTTTTGTTCAGGCTTGCCATATTTTCTGGGGAAGCCCATGCCTTGGCTGGTTGAGCAGCTCAGTGGTCACCTGCCCAGAGCACGATACTTTATTATTTATACAGATAATCTGTTTTTAAAAGCCAGGGTAGGGATGCACCTGGACTCCCAGGGCACAGGCTACAGCTGCTCTCCCTGGCAGCCTCAGCAGGTTTCCTTTGCTGTTACCTGTGCTGCAGAGTGGTCACTTGGTGAGGGGCACCCACTGTCCTTGGTGACCACACCACTTCCTACAAAGCAATGGGACCAACTCCAGCACTCCAGGAGGTGTAATAGGCTTGCATTTGGCTAGCAGGTCATGCAAAAGCCAAATCATATATAACTCAGATATTAATAATTAAAAAAAAAAAAAAAGGATTAAAAAAAAAAACAACTGCCGAGGATAAGAAAAGCTTTGCCAGCACTAATCTACTGCAGAACAGGCATGCTAAAATGCTGAGTGCATTATGGACTTTGCTCCTAGAGAGAGGGAGAGTTATTTTGATCTGCCATCCTGGATAGCACCACAAGCACCTTCACCTCTTTCTGGCCTCCCAGGAGCGTTGTCTCTGTGTCTAGGTCAGTACAGAGGGAAACCAACAGAGACAATGGCACATGGGGACACCCCAGCCCTGAAAGGGGCTTTCTGTGGTCCTGACCATGCTCACTGCAGTAGTCTGCACATCCTGCCAGGAGAGCTGCACCTCCCCCCCCCCCCCCCAGCAGAAAACAGTCCAGGGCTTGTCTGCTTGCATCCCCTACTTGCTACTCATTGTTTCTCAGCAAAATTTTACAATGGGTTTTGCATGAGCAGGTTTCTGGGTCAGTTCCTCACCACTTTGTTGCTTCTACCCCTGTCTGATCTCCCTCAGCATTCTGTTTATTTTCCATGCTGGAGCTTTTTCTCTTACAGCATTCCTGTTGTAAGCCAAATTAGTCTTGCTGCCCTTCTACAAGCACCTGTGCCCTTCTTTCACCTTCGTGGCTAACATTGCCTTCCATCTGCCTGATTTGCTGCTATACCCTAACCTTTTTGCACACCACAAACCAGCTGCCAATACAGAGTCAGAGGTCACTAAAAGCCCTGACAAGTGGAAGTGAGGGCACCCCTCAGCAGCTCAGAAACCCCTGGGAGCCCTGGTGCATGGCACAGCAGCATTCTGGCTATCCAGCTGCTACTCTGGAGCCAGATATTCCCCTCCTATGCCTTGTGTTGAGCAGAGCCTGGCCACACTGGCTTCATGCAACTGCTTTGTTTGCATGGAGACCCCAGCTTTGCCATGCCAGTGAAATAAGCTTGCAGCTCACCTCTGTATTAGAAACCCAGATCAGCTCCAAGCAAATATCCTGCCTCTGCAACAGCAATTTGGCCCCGCCTGCTCTGTGCCAACAGAGAGATCCTTGTATCCTAAGGGAGCTTCAGTAGAGCTTTATCCCTGGCAAACAAGGCAGGCGAGATAAGGGAGGAAGGCATTCCCTTTGGAAAGCAGGTTCATATAAATAACCAGCCCCTCAGAGTCAGATGGTGCTGCCTTCTCGACAGCATATAGCATGGAGGAAGCTGTGGGAGGGGGATCCTGCACTACAACAGTACCCTTTCCCACGTGCATTTAGCTTAGGCTCTTTCAGGGAGCAATGGGAGACCTCAACTGGACTGGGCTCAGGTTGGTGTTTATGTCTCAGGCACATGGAAAATTACCAGCATTGAAAAGACCCTTCCCTAAAAAGAAACCATTGCAGGGTTTTGGTTCTGCTCGTCTTCTGAGCTAATTTGCTGACAAGTCCTGGCCTTCAGTAAGGATAAAAGGCAGTGAGAACAAAGCCAAACCAATACAAAACAAGACCTGCACATAAAGCTGTCAGTCGTTCTCACTCTAAGATCTATTGTTTAATTTATTTGGCAATTTTATTTTTTCCTATCTCTTTGTAATTACAACATAGTACGGAGTGTAAGATAACATCCAGTCACTGTAAAATAAGATTTAATTATGTCATGATCAGATTCATTAGTTAATATTTGTATAGCACAATGAACATGTAAAGTGGTTAGCAAGTGCTAAGTACTAATATTGCTGCTTCAGAAAACAGAAGGTAATTCACTTTTGGGGGGCAGTAAAATCATGCTAAACATATGACTCTTCAGCTGGAGTACACCAGTGCTAGGTCTTTGCCTGGGCCACCTTTGCGCTTCTGGCAGGAGCCTTGCCCTCCTCTTGGACCATGGTTATAACACAAGGCCCTCAGTGTTGGGGCTCTGATGAAGCACAGGACAGGATCTTTTTCTACCATCATGGTCCGTTGCATTATTGAGCATATCCAGTGCTGGAATGCCTTAACTTCTCCACCTTCCAACTTCCAGGATTTCCATAGCTCCAAAAATAGTGTGAATATATGGTGAAAGGCAATCTCCGCCCCTAACCTAGTGCTTACAGTAGTCGGGATTTCATTTTCTCTGTAAAGGTCTGTGACACCACAAACCTAATTTGAGTGGCTGTATCAGGGATACAGACTATCAGCTTTGCAAATCTTTCGCTGGCTCTGCTTGCACTGTGGCACATTTAGCAAGGCAGGACACTTCTCCATAGAACAAAGAAAAGACAGCAGTCTGAGAGTTGATGGTCTATCGCTGTGCTCTGACATTATTCCTCACCTGCAGCAGTTACTGCTCTGCTATTGCTTTTTCTGTGACCTACAGCACCAAGCGAAATAAAGCCAACCTTAGGTATGTATTGCAGGCCACCAGTTCAGGCATACCAACAACTTTCTTTCTAGGCACTCTGAGACATGCAGAGCAGAAAAACAAGAGGTACTTTGCTCTGCTATCATGAGCCAGACCATTGTCACGCCAGGAGCAAAAGTGGTAGGTCTGGCCCCTGACACTTTTCCTTCAACAGTCTATAGAGAAGCATGGAAGACAGTGCAGAGAGACTGGCTTTTCTTTAGTGGTCCCTCTAGCAATTTCACTTTGGCTACTAAGTATAGCCCCTAGGAAGTAATGAATGTGTAATAAGATCCACCGAGAACTATGCTATGAAAATGTAAAGGCCGTAGGGAAAATGAACTTTTGGGAAGGAACCTATTAATATTTAATAATAAGCGTCTCCTAATGTATACACTGAAGGGACTAACCTAATGTTGTGCAAACTTGACTTATAGGAGCGTGTAGGAAAAAATGCTACATGGTCATGTCACTATTAGCTGACTAGCTGCATCCCAACCCATCATCTCTCTGTTGTATGAAATAGCACGGTTCACCTACTCTGAGAAGCAGCCCTGAGGCTGCAGTCTCCTGAAACTGGCTGCCCTGACCTCCTGGCTTAGCATCAACACTCAGGAGGCTGAAAGATTGCATTGACAGGGCCAGGCAGTACCCCCAGAGGTCTTCTTGACAAAGATATACAAAAGAAAACAGCCCTTAGGACATCAAATGCAGTGGGGTTGTCCCTGTCTGCCACGGGGGAACTTGGTGAGTTCCTCCCTGCATGAGTCCTCCCAAGGTTTGTATGACTGAGCTTGCGTAATTTGTCCCCTTAGATCACAGTCCTTCCTTACAGTTCTGAGAAGAGTGCTGTTACAGGCGTTCACTCATTTACATCCTCCCCATCCTCCCTCAAGCATGCAATGCAGTTTTCTTGCCAGAAGGCTAGTATTCAGCTCTCAGTGCCCAGTCCACCACCTTAGCTGGGTTGCATAAGCCACCAAAGCCATCACGCTGCAGTGTCCCTACCTGTGTGCACTGAGGTGTGCCACATTCTGCAGATTAACCCTCCAGACTCTCCACATTCACTTATTCTACCTTTAGGTACAAGATCGTCATGCACGGACAGACTAAACAGGGATGAAACAGAAGAGGAGTGGATGGTAAATGTCACGCAATGCAGCAGTCCTGTGAACCTTGCTGTGTAAGGCAGCTAACGAGCGAGACCGCACACTGGAATGTTTATTGTTGCTGAAGCACTTTAATTAAGTGGGAAGTGTTGGGAGAGTAAACACGGATGTAAAGCAGCAGCTTCCCGTGCAGAAACACCTCCCTCCACCAGCAAACCTGCCCCTTCTGCCTGCAGAGACACCCTCCCTGCCCTGAGAGAGGTGAGGAGGCAGTAGGCTCGGCACCTCCATGCCAGCAAGGCCTGGGGCTCAGGGAGGCACTACGATGCTGCAGGCTCTTCACAAGCTGAAACTCTCTGACCACAAAATAGCTCATTTTCCCCAGAATTTTTGACTTGCTGGCACAATATATGGATGTAAATGGACATAACAAGGCACCAGGACAGCATGGCAGGCCAGGATTGCCACAGGCTGGTCCCTGCAGCCAAGGCGGGTGGGCTGGTTGTTGTTGTACTCGTTAAGGCACTGGAATGAACAGATGTATTTCTCGAACTGCTGAGCTCAGCAGGAACTCTGCAGTTGCCAGCGTTTCTTGGAATCAGCTTCCTTATGGGGCTGCCTCAATGAGGTGCTTACACACCTCAATTTCAGTTGCAATTTCTTTTCTTTATTTTAATCAACAGCAAGTCATGAAACAACGCACCAGCGAAATGACGGCGCGCCTTCTCCAAAACGCCGAGTCTGCTTCTGGGCTGCCAGCACAAATGTCCCTAAAGGCAGAGCAAATGAGGAACCCAGGGCTTGCTCCTCTCTGAGCTTGCCATCTCCTGAGCTTGCTCAGCCAACACTTCCACCTAGTGGCCTGCCCACGTACGCTGGGACGATGGATGTCCTTGGGTGTACACTGGGATCTGAACTTTCTGCAGAGGAAAGGCAATAATCGTATGAAATAATTGGATTATTCGTCTGCTGGTGAGGGGGTCTGGATGGTGTCGGGCCAGTCACCTTTCCCCTCTAAAGCTTAGGGCTGATTATCATGTAGTGCTGTGCAGCTGCATACGACTAGCATGCACATTACAAAAGTAATCAGTAGTAAATTACTTCTGAGACAATATTCGGTGGCATGTAAATGATTACTTTGGGTAGTCATTTGGAATAGATGAGTTTTGCAAAGTAAGTTTAAACAACGCTAGCGGGGGGCTCTGCTCTCCTGGAAGGGGCAATCTGCACGGCTGAACAGACAGCTCAGAGGCGTGCATGTACCTGGGTTGGTCTGGGTGCTGCTCCCACCCTGCTCCCAGTCCCTTGTGCTTCCTGAAGTTATAACAGGGAGGAGAGGGGAGTCTGTGAGCTAATTACCACTTTACTGTTTTGCACTCTTATTTATAACCCACGCAGAATTCCCTTCAAGGTGATCTCTATTCCCCATGTGACACCGAGCCCATGGACCTCTAGGTCCTCTGCAGGGTAAGAAGCAAGAACATCACAGCCTCAGCAGAAAGCACACACCATACTCTGAAAAAGGGTTAGGCAGCAAGGAAGCTTGCTTTTAGCTTTTTTTTTTTTTAGCTTTTTTCTTAGCAGAAAAAAGAGGGTTTATAATCTTTGGAAAGAAGGGCGGGCCACTGAGGAGGACTACAAGGATGTAGCGAGGCTGTGCAGGGAGAAAATTAGAAAGGCCAAAGCTCATCTGGAGCTCAACCTGGCTACTGCCGTTAAAGACAACAAAAAATCCTTTTACAAATATATCAACGCAAAATGGAGGACTAAGGAGAATCTCCATCCTTTACTGGATGCGAGGGGAAACCTAGTTACTAAGGATGAGGAAAAGGCTGAGGTGCTTAATGCTGCCTTTGCCTCAGTCTTTAGCGGCAATACCGGTTGTTCTCTGGATACCCAGTGCCCTGAGCTGGTGGAAGGGGATGGGGAGCAGGATGTGGCCTTCGCTATTCATGAGGAAATGGTTGGCGACCTGCTAAGGAGCTTGGATGTGCGCAAGTCGATGGGGCCGGATGGGATGCACCCGAGGGTACTGAAAGAACTGGCGGAGGAGCTGGCCGAGCTCCTTTCCATCATTTATCGGCAGTCCTGGCTATCGGGGGAGGTCCCAGTTGACTGGCAGCTAGCCAATGTGACGCCCATCTATAAGAAGGGCCGGAGGGCAGACCCGGGGAACTATAGGCCTGTCAGTTTGACCTCAGTGCCAGGAAAGCTCATGGAGCAGATTATCTTGAGGGTCATCACGCGGCACTTGCAGGGCAAGCAGGCGATCAGGCCCAGTCAGCATGGGTTTATGAAAGGCAGGTCCTGCTTGATGAACCTGATCTCCTTCTATGACAAAGTGACGCGCTTGGTGGATGAGGGAAGGGCTGTGGATGTGGTTTACCTTGACCTCAGTAAGGCTTTTGACACCGTTCCCCACAACATTCTCCTCAAGAAACTGGCTGCTCGGGGCTTGGACTGGCGTACGCTTCGCTGGGTTAGAAACTGGCTGGATAGCCGGGCCCAGAGAGTTGTGGTGAATGGAGTCAAATCTGGTTGGAGGCTGGTCACAAGTGGTGTCCCCCAGGGCTCGGTACTGGGGCCGGTCCTCTTTAATATCTTTATCAATGATCTGGATGAGGGCGTGCAGTGCACCCTCAGTAAGTTTGCAGATGACACCAAGCTAAGTGCGTGTGTTGATCTGCTCGAGGGCAGGAAGGCTCTGCAGGAGGATCTGGATAGGCTGGAGCGATGGGCTGAGGTCAACTGTATGAAGTTCAACAAGGCCAAGTGCCGGGTCCTGCACCTGGGGCGCAACAACCCCAAGCAGAGCTACAGGCTGGGAGATGAGTGGCTGGAAAGCTGCCTGGCCGAGAAGGACCTGGGAGTATTGGTTGATAGTCGGCTGAATATGAGCCAGCAGTGTGCTCAGGTGGCCAAGAAGGCCAACAGCATCCTGGCCTGTATAAGAAGCAGTGTGGCCAGCAGGTCTAGGGAAGTGATTGTGCCCCTGTACTCGGCTCTGGTGAGGCCGCACCTCGAGTACTGTGTTCAGTTTTGGGCCCCTCGCTACAGGAAGGACATGGACGTGCTCGAGCGAGTCCAGAGAAGGGCGACCAAGCTGGTGAGGGGTCTGGAGAACAAGTCTTACGAGGAGCGGCTGAGGGAGCTGGGCTTGTTCAGCCTGGAGAAGAGGAGGCTCAGGGGCGACCTTATCGCTCTCTACAGTTACCTTATAGGAGGCTGTAGCAAGGTGGGGGTTGGTCTGTTCTCCCACGTGCCTGGTGACAGGACGATGGGGAATGGGCGAAAGTTGCGACAGGGGAGTTTTAGGTTGGATGTTAGGAAGTACTTCTTTACCGAAAGGGTTATTAAGCATTGGAACGGGCTGCCCAGGGAGGTGGTGGAGTCACCATCCCTGGAGGTCTTTAAAAGACGTTTAGATGTAGAGCTTAGCGATATGGTTTAGTGGAGTACTTAGTGTTAGGTCGGAGGTTGGACTCGATGATCTTGAGGTCTCTTCCAACCTAGAAATCTGTGTCTGTGTCTGTGTCTGTGTCTGAAGTGGAGGTAACAGTGAACACCCATGGCACAGTCCAGAACGGAAGTGAGGCTGCTGAAGTCTCCATCCAATGCTTTATTTCTTAGGTTATTCTTTCTCCTTCAAACACCTTACTATGGGATAAAGCCTCTGGGCAGCTGCAAGACAAAGCTCTGCTATTATTCTTTCTTTCAGGGCAGAACAGCTCTGCTTAATACATTTTTAAAGACTGTATTCATCTAGGAAGACTATAAATAATTAAAAGAAGAAAACAATATTATTATGGAAATTAAAACACCTCTGGGTCTGTGAAAACATGGTGTTTCCTGGTGACTTATTGGCATCCCCTCCAGCACTGGAACAAGCAGCACGGAGGGCAAGTGACACTGAGATGTTTGTTCCCCAAAGGGGGCCACCCTGCTCAGTCCAGGCTGCTGCACAGGGCTGATGCTCTGTAATGAAAGATACGCTGACAAAGGATTTTTCACAATTTCTTGCATTTTCTTTCCAGTTTGCATTAGGGCAGTGAGAAATCCTTCCTTTTTCTTGTCCTGTCACACCTGCGTCGCTGTCTGGGATGGACCAGCAGGGATCAGTCCTGCTCTGCCACGGTGGGACAGCGAGAGCTGCCAGGCTCTGCACACCTCAATACCCAGGGCTACATCGCTTACAGTGGTGGTAGAAGTGAACATCCTGCTGGGCGTCATATGTTCAACACATTTCACAAATATTAAATGGCCTGCGTTGGACCTGAGAAACTGAGGACAAGCTCTGGTCCGTGTAATTTGCAGGAACCAATCTTAGACATAGGGTCACACACAGTCATGCACACAGACAATGCAGCATATGCGAATACTGCTCCGACAGGAGTTAACTGCGACCTGAAGGAGTCCCTGCCATAAAATTGCTGTAGGCAAGACAGGCCCGGTCCTTCTGGAGATGTCTGTGCTGCAGGCACTAGTGCCTAGCAGAGAGACTTCAGCTGTTTTGGATGCCAGTAGCTGTGTAGCCTTGGCAACACGCGAGTTTCCCAGGGCCTGCCTGGCGTGTACTCACAACTGACTTCACTTTCATTGAGGGCCAGAGTAGTCCCCTGGCACGCTGGGATGTGCAAGTGACAGGAAAAGGCCATCGCTGCTTTGATGCCCGTAAGTGGAGGTTAAATACAGGGAATGGAGCAGTGCCATAGGATGAAACGGCTTACTTCTCTGAATTTCTTAAAAACAGAGAGTTTACTTTGGACTGAGCTAAGTCTGGCAGTAATCATCTAATCTGAGGAGGAAAAAGCTGCCTTATCTCCCAGCAAAAAAACACCTATGACCCAGCACCCCACCACCAGACAGGAGTGGAGGCACCAACAAGCTTTTCCTTCTGTATTTTTTTTTATTTTTTTCCTTCATATCTCCTAATTCCCTCTCCTTTAAAGCAATGGGGAGATGAGCAGTATATCTGCAGTATATAGGTGACAGAGTGGTCACCAGAAATTACAGCTCATCGGCAGATCCAGCATAAATGATAGAGCACAGGCGTTCCTGGCTCAGTCCAGAAGTAAAATATCTCATCTCAGATGACCTCCAGGAAGCCACTGAGCTACATTAACTCACTCGCCTGTGCCCCTGTATTCTGCACAGGTACAGGATTTCAACCTTTACGTATCAGCTCTGCACCTATGGAAACTTTTCCTGGATTCTTCTCTATATTAGGAGCTACAAATAAGTTCTATGAGTTTTTGGTTGAGTTTTAAATGTGGCTCCCTCCTCTCTAAGTGACGCATGTAAGGACAGGTGTGTCAGCTCTTAGGACCTTGTTGCCTTCCAGTGTCTCCAGTAAAAACCAGTGCCCTCAGCTCAGGCTGGTTATGCTACTAGGCAACTCCACTTCCAGCTCAGGCTTGTTTTCCTGAGGGTAAGCAAGAGTTAATGCTATCATACCAGCTTCTCCAGGGTGCACTACGTCTTTATCCCCATGCTCTGTGCTGTATGCTAGAGTGGGTGCTTTATGGTCGATGAGTGGCATCCGCACCAGTCTCAGTGCTGCTTCATTTATTTGCTATCAGAAAGATGAAGAAACAAATTGTGTGCCAATGCCTACCTATTCTTTAGGGTTCATCCTGGAGAGGGAAATCAATGACTCAGGCCCTTCTTGAAGCATCTACATCAAAACAGGGGGAGTGAAGTCTGACATTGTGTGTGTATGTGTGTGTGTGCATGCGCATGTGCTTCAGAATTGCCATTCATCTCCAGTCTCCAAATCAACAATTATCTGGAGTCCCCCAGGAGGGAAATGTGCTCCTCTCATAAGCATGGAGTAATGACTTGGAAGCAGTGGCGTGTAACAGGATCCCCAGTGCTAGGCTTTGCCTGATAACCACATGTACTAATAAAATAACCTGGAGTTGCTTCCAGCCCTTAAAGTTGCCTTATTACTATTCTATGGGGCCTGTGTTGGGAAGAGAAACGCCACTTGCGTGCAAACTAATATCCAGATGCAAGCCGTGCCTGGCTTCTTCACAAGCCCTCATAAATTCGAGCAAGTGTTCGGTGTCTCTTCCATCTCATTGACCTGACAGGATGATCGCTTCCTGCTACTGCGCTGGCTGTGTCCCTTGTCAATATCCCGTGAGGAAAAATTCTACATTGACATATTTCCTGCCTAATTTCTTGACGTGTAACTTTTTTTTAACCTTTTCTCACTTCAATCACACTTGGGAGCAAAGAGCAGTCAGCCTTGAAGGTTTTTTTTTTTCTCCAAACACCAACCCTCTTCTTCCTCAGAAGGGCCAAAGGAAAAATCAAAGCAGGCCAGCACAAGACGTCCATGGAGGACCTTGTAATAAAAATATCTTGGGTTCAGGATGAGGTGGTGCAGTACACCCAAAGGCATAGATCAAAAGCAAATGTTGAAATGCAAATCTAAAACAAACAAACAAACAAAACAACAACAACACAACAGCTATTAAACTATGGGTTGCATCTAACCTTGCTTGACATGGGCATTGCCTTCCAGTACCTCCATGTTCCTCCTATGTGCTGACTCCTTGTGCTTACATGAACAGGGAGAGCAGACACTTGTATATTTATTCTATGATGTTATTGATATTATTGATTATGAACACTTTCCTGTACATAAGTCTGCTTGCCTCCTGACAGAAGTTATAGTTATATATGCCAATTCTTATTTATATATTAAAAGATGTCTGTCTCTCACTCAGGGGACCTTGACATCAATTAAAATTGCAGCCTACACATATGAGAAGAAATCCAGAGCACGAAAGCCACAGCACTCATCTTGTGGACCAATATGCTGTGTATCTTTGTGCCTACGTGCGTATGCATTTCTTTCAGTCAGACCCTGCCTGGATATGATAACAGCAGCAGAAGCCCAGACAGAGACAAGGGTTAAGAAGCAGGCAGAAGCAAAGAACAGACTGTGGGGAAGGTGGGAGGGAGAAGGAAACAAAAAGGCAAAGAATACATTAACATTTACTTCCTCTCATTTAGAGACCACAAAGCTCCCTGCCAAGAAACAATCACCCCCATTTTGCAGGCCCCAAGACTCAGCATGCAGAGCAAAAGCCGTTTTTTCAGGGTCTCTTCCCAGGCAGGAGGCAGAGGGCCAGAGACCCCAGCTCTGGTCCCAAAAGCCCACAATGTGGAAACCAGCACCATGGTGTGGAGGAGAAGAAAGGCAGCATGTAGCAGTGCTGGGAGGAAAGAAGGACCTGTGCTCATGGAAGCCAGGCAAGTGAGAGATCATGGCCAAAGTCCAACTTTCCCAAGTATTTATGATGATGCCAGGGAGTCTGGGGGACATCTTTTAAGCATGGAAGGTGATGGGGAGCAAGAGAAGACAGCCCCATCTTGCCTTGTGCTGCCTTGGCTTCAGCTCCCTGTACTATGAAGGTTAATTTTCCATAACTCATGGAGCAGCAGGGAATTTCCACAGGACTGACAGAAAGTTTGTGTTGAGCTAATATTTTAAAAGGGTAAAGGAGATGACCCAGGTAATTATAGGCTTGTCAGGCTGACATCGATCCCAGGTAAAATAATGGAGCAGCTAATAGGGGGAATATAATTCATGCCCATCAGCAGGGGGTTATGGAAAACAGACCCTGTCAAATGAACTTAATATCTTTCTTTGTCTCAATTACAAGTTTGGTTGATGAAGTTGACAGGGTTGATGAAAAAACACTTTGATTTCTCAAAAGCATTCAGCTTGGTACCACACACCAGTTGGATTTAAATACTAGAACAATACAAAACCAACAGGGCATGTAGTAAATGGATTAAAGTGACCGATGATTCTGAAAATATGATTGAACACAGAGAGCTGTCATTCTGCGGATGTGGTGCGGGTTGGGTCCCATGAGGTCTGGTGTATGGTATGATGGTATTTTACATAAATACCTGTAATCTTCTAAAATCTGTTACTAAAAAATGGGCTACCACTAAGAATGGGTGGGTGGAAAATTGTACTAGAGGTAACTGATAAGGGCACATTTGTAATTTCTTGGTGAACTGGGCAGAAACAAGCATGGTAGAACTGGATAAACGTTTCAGTTGAGTCATATGTGAAGTAAACACACCTAGGAACATAAAATGTAGGCAGTGCCTACAGGACAAGGAACAGGCAGGGAAGTTTGTAAAAAATGAAATAAAATAATAAAAATGAGCTATGGTCCACAATTAGTCAAGCAGAAACATCCAGTGTGACACTGTGACCACAACACCTGATAAAACATTTGATTAGGGGCATCTCTGAGGGCAGCAGGGAGACAATTCCACCTTTTCTTTGAAACTGGTGTAACCATTCTGGAAATTCAGACTGCTGAGCTCAAGAACCACCCTGATGAGTTGGAGATGCTTTAGAGAAGATCCAGGAGAACGTTCCTGGCATGAGCAAACCTGCCTTTCAAGGCATAGCTCCAATAGCCAGCGTTTCCTTTGCCAGTGTGATGGCTGCAGGGGTGATCTGACCACCATCCATTGGCATTCAACAGAGAAGAAGGTTTCTTGTGGTCAACAGCAATAGATAACAATAGCAATCTTTCATTTCAGTGAGCTGGTCCTTGATGCATGATTCTGCTTCCAGTACTTATCTCCTGTGCCTATTGGAAAGTAACATTTACTCGTCCACTGCATCAGGACACTGTGAGAACAACTAAGGTAACAGTCGAAAAGTGCTGCCTTGGTGCCAACTCAATATACAGTTATGTATTTTATTATTGTGTTTACTCAGCACCAAGCAGACTGCAGTTTTCCTTTTACCCCAAATTTTGTTTTGTTTTGTTTTTTTTTTCACTTGAGAGGCACTGGGAAGGGCTCAAGATAGCTGGAGATGCTCTCACAAAACCTTAATGTTAGGAATACTAATGTGCACCACACACTGCTTAATTGCATACCCTGTACAATGACTTAAGCCATGATACCAAGTTGAGCTAGCACAGATGGTTGTGTGTTATTAATTGATTGCTAATAGTAATAAATGGCTCCACAGTGTGGACTTGTAGTCTTATAAATAAAGTCCCCAGCATCTGCATTGAGGTAGGCAGCATGTGGAAATGTTCTGGAGAGAGGTGAGCTCCCAGTCCCTCTGGAATGCAAGCTGCCAACCTGCATCTTAGCTGAGTGACTATTTATTTATTTCTTATTTCATTTAGCAAAGAGATCACCAGACCCTTTGGGGAAAAATAAATAAATAAATAAATAATACGGCTGACCTCTAAGCCCACTCTGGGGCTAGATTTTCATATTTGCTTAACATTTCCCATGTCCAGAAATAGAAGAGATGGGTGACTAATAGACATCTCACTCCTAGGTGAGATGATACTAGTGACTGAAGAATATGCATTAGCTGGCATCAGCACAGCCAGAAAAAGGAGAAATCCACTTAGAGCTGCATCTCCGGTAAGATAAGCCCCAGGTTCATGGAGTGAGATTCCTCCTCCCTGCTGCAGCACTGAATTAAGTTTGTCATTTGTTATTGTGTCTTGCCAGCACGCAAAATAGCAGCCCTGGGCTGTAATCTCCACTCATCTGAGTCTGCACAGTAATTGCTGGCAGCCATGGAAACCAAACTTCCCACAGTCATTTGTAAACTTGACCCTCCTTGCTTCCTTATTGCTGTATTCAGCCAAGCCCTTGATGGGGGTAAGTGAAGAGAGAGGAAATTGTAAACTGCATTTGCAAACTAACGTTTGGCGGCGGAGCACAGAGAACTGGCCAAAAGCCCATCCTGTGAGCAGAAGCCTTTCCAACAACACCTCTAGGCTCTGCAGTGGGCTGCCAGTGGAGAAGATGGAGCAGTGCCATCAGCTGCGATAAGCTCCAGTTAATGACTAACAAGCCTTTATCTGCATCACACGGGACGTGAGGATGGCCTCGTCCCCTCCAGATCCTGCCCCAGGCTTCCTGGGGGCCCTTGGCCATGCCATTGAACTTGCTTTCTTCCTGAGTTCCCCCAGATGGGGATGGCAACAGCCCCCTTTTTCACAGCATCCGATGAAGTTGAAATTAAGAAGGCCTCCAAGCAGCTCTATGATTCGGGCCATAGAAAGCCAAAGTACTCATGTTGTTGTTTTCCTCATGAAATGCTCAAGGGTACAATAAAACTTCCAAGAATATCTCTGGCCCACCTGAGCCTGGAGGACTATTTCTTCTTAATATGCTGCACCACGTTATTCTAACTTGTCATGATGCGTTAAGCCCGGCTGAATTATTTTTAAAATTGTGATACATCTGTAGCAGGTCAGGCATTCAAAGGTGGCCCTTCCTGGCACGGTGAATTAAGTAATCCCCCCTCATTCAATTTTTTCCTTTGGAAGCTAATTAAGGTATGCTAAGCCTGGTCAATTTTTCTTGAAGACAGACCTCCATAACTATTTAAATCTTAGTTAAAAGGAAAAGAATATGTTTTGCTATCATTATTTACCCAGGAGCTGCATGCCAGCCATAAAGTTTGGCTCTATAGTTTAATTTCTCTCATGTTCAGATTTATTCTGAGCCAAGGTTTTTTGCTCGAGCCTAATGCAATGTGTTACAGAGCTGGGAAGGATTTAGTCTCCTTTTTTCCTCTTTTTAAAGTACTGCCTGATGTAATGCATTATTTCAGGTCATAGGAAAAAAAAAACAGCAGCTGCGTAACACTCTTTTCTTTCCCCCAGTCCATGTAGCCCCTAGGTCAGTCCACAACCTCCTTATTTAAATTTTCCACCTCTCTCTGCTCTTAAAGTCTCTCTGGGGCTTGTAAGAGCTTTCGGACATCTGTGCTGTTACATCAGAGACTGAAAATGTAACAGGAGGAGAGTTCAAGCAACAGCATTTGCTGTGCCCGGCTGCATCCACTCAAATTTGGCCTACTAAAGACAGTTGAATATCAACCTTTCCCATCTGTTTTTCCTCTGTAGAGGTTGCTAGTGGCTGGTTACTAAACTTAGTTATGAGAAAAGCTGCAGAGGGCATAAGAAAAAAAAAAAAGAGAGAGAAAAGAAAGAAAAGAAAAAGCGTGTTATCATGTAATTAATGAGTGCACCAAAACGAACTTGCATGAAAGGGCAGGATTGAGCTTGGAGGGAGATCTTTAATTTTTATGTTTTCAGCCTTTGGAGTGTTTGGCTTAACAAGCTAGGTGTACCTTTAGCGTGCTTGGTTTTACAGAGGTACAGAGCTCTTTCTTATTAGGCAAGTCCACTACCCCTGAAGCTCTTACAATAGCCTAGAGTCTGTGCATGAGCTGACCTGCTTCAGCTGCACAAATGCAAATGAAACTTAAGCACCAGAAGTGCATTCATAGCTAGTAGTCTTAGGGGAGAGCACAGGGACAAACAAATTAAACAAATTATAAAAACAAATTATAAACAAACACACAAGGTCAGCAAACATGCTGAAAGCACCTTTTTCACAGGCTCCTGCCCCACCCAAACCCACCCTGTGACCTAGAACATATCAGGTCACCACCAGTGGTGTCCTGTGTGTCCCGGCAGGCAGCTCCATTTGGGATGGTCACTAACACCTGGATGGGCAAGGCACCCTATGATTTACCCCAATGAATTTACCCAGGTTTCAGATACAACACTGAAAGGAACCGAATAAACTTACAGCTTTCTCTGCAGCAGCTTAATTCAGTTGCTGTGATTTCTGTGTATTGACTTGACCTAAATTATTCAATAGGGGAAGTTTATTAACAGAAGCAGCACATACGCTTGCCCTGTTCCTATTCTTCCCCAGGCATCTGCTTATGGCCAATGTTTGGTTGGAGGTGATGAAAGGCTGCTGCTTCTTGTTTGTTTGCTTTGTTTTGTTGTTGTTTCATTTGGTTGTTTGTTGTTTGCTTTCAGGCTGGCACATTTACTAATGACTACAAAAGATGCTTTATGGGTGAGGAGGAGAAAGGCACACCAAAATGTTCCACAGCTGGCAGGGCATAGGACCTAGGTGGGCAGGATTGGCCCCACTCTTTCCCCTTCCTGGTGAGGCCCGTGAAGTTGCTGTCTTGCTGCCAGCCATGCCGGGGGACAGGATGGGTGACACAGTACTGCCACCAGTGCTCTGCAGCATGGTAGCTGCGCACAGGTGGGAGCAGGTCCCTGGGACTGAAGGGAAGCGATATGTCCCCAGACAGACAGAGGGGAGATGGGGGTCAGCGCCCCTGTTGTAGAGTCTCAGGCCTGAACAGCTGGAGCAGGACAGAAAAGGAACATCATCAGACCACAGCATCAAGCCCAGACCCTTGCTACGACATACAGAAAGTATGAGATGTGAAACTCTGAAATTTATCCCCAAAACTTCTTCTGGTAGTCTGCAAACCCACCCCAAACCACCATCCCCTCCCACAAAAGGACTAGCCATGAAAGAATCCTTGCCCACTGGGCTTAGTATAGCATTTGTTAGCTTCACTGCAGCTCTGTTTGGACAGCTAAACATTTTACAGCCAATCTTTTTGTAGTCACCTGCTCTATCTAAAAGCAGGATTCGACTTTTAAAAGCTGTTTCTGGGGGCACATAGCACCCTGGTAGAAAGACCTCCATGAGAGTTTGCTAATGAGCTTCTTCGGAACCTCATCTCTACCCCACAGCGTACCAGGGCTAGGCTGGGCTTCAATGCTGTTCACCCAAAGGATCCAGAGAGATGGGGGAAGATGTGGTGATCCATCTCAACCTACTCTCCAGCAGACAAAAGGAAAGATGCAGGTGGGAAACTGCTAGGTATACTTCCCCTAAAATCTAACTGTGCATGGGAAAATGAGCAGGCAGAGCATGGATTTTTATGTCATGTAGGACTTACGAGTATTAAGACTAATAGCCCCAGCACCAACTAAACAAAGAATTTTAGAAAACAGGGCTGGAAGGTCTCAAACAATATCTTGTCCACCTTGTTTCCATAAGGCACTATCTACTGTATTTATAGTCTGTTCTTCAAAGCCTCTCATGATGGAGATGGCACTGCCTTCCCAGGCAATCTACTCCATCTCTTTATCTGCCATTACCATCAGGTAGGTTTGTCCTAATGCTGAATTTAAATTTCTCTTTCTACAAATTAAGGCCATTATTTCTTTCTTTCACCCCATTCTCCTTACTGTGGCTTTCTGTGTGTTTAAAAATCATTGTCAAGCCTATCTTCATCCATCTCTTCTTTGGGTTAAGCCCAATTCATAGAAACATAGACACTCTTTCCTCACCCACCATGTTTTCCACCCTCTCTGCTCTCTGACCATTACCAGTTGGCTCAGACCTCTCTTGCAGTGCCTGGTGGTTGTCCCCATAGTATTTTACCGGGCCACATTCCCTGTTAGCCATTTCAAATTCTAACCCTGCCTTTGAGACATGTGTAGATCCCCTTTCAGCTCACCGCCATCTGCAGATTTAATAATTCCCTAGTCCATCCAATAAGCTGATAATGAAAACATGGGATTATAGGAGACCCAGAGTACCCACTCAATAAATCTTTACAGTCTGACCGCAAATCATTGAAAACTTATCTTTAGACCTGTTCATCCCTTTTTAGCTACACTATTTTCCAGTTTGCATAGCTTGACGGCTGTAGACAGGAGTCTTGCTGTTGCCACAGTTCATGCAGTTGAAGCACGAGCACTGGAGCAGTGTGAGAGTAACCCTTTCCGAGGGGGTTACTCCAGGTACACCCTCTCAAGAGATGGATTTTTCCATTAGAGGAGCTCTCAGTACAGGAGCACAGCTATAGATGGCTGAGCTCCACTTCTGCTAACTGCAGTAAATGAAAGACCAGGCTCCACAGTGTATTTAAGAAGGGAAACCTTTCCGGAGCCATTAAGTTGCTAACGTCCATGTACGCAGACCTGAAAGAAAGGTGCTGAGTTGATGGATGTACTTGTCATATTTATGGGTTGTAGCAGAGTGATGAATGTGCTTTGTGGTTTATAATGCGATGCTCATTTAACTCTCCTCTTTAAGATCGGGCTGATTTATAGAATCCAGCATCACTACTGCATTTCAGTGGGGTGACAGGGATAATATTATATCACAGAGGTTTGTCAATTAGTCTCATATGACAAAGCCTGGCTCAAAGGGAGGCTTCTGGTTGAGAAGATTTAGCCCTGCCAGAACTGGATTCCTTTTAAGCATGTCTCTGTTGCTGGACTGACCCACTGATTTATACCCTTACCCACCAACTCAGCATATATCAAGGACTGGGTTTAAAATTCTGCTTGGCCATGGAGTATCTTCTGACTTTTTTGGCAAATCTCTTTCTCCATCAGCCTCATCTTTCATGTCTTTTTAAAGCTATAATGGAAGTATGTACCTCAGACAAGTAATAAGCAATTGGACAACACTCTAAAACTACCAGGCACATATGTGTTTTGAACTTTTTCACCCTGGTAGGGAAACAATTGGGAAAATAAACCTAAATGTAACACAGAATAACATCATACTATTTTCGGTGGGATTTTCCATATTCATTTAGCTCAAAATATTTTGTGAGGTTACTGGAAATGCAGTTAGTTATCAAATTAAATATAGCAAAACATCAGAGATGGAGGCAAGAAATTTAGAAAAGTGAAAATGCATGCGGACAGAAAAGTCAAGACGGCCCATTTACGTCAGCCACCACGCCTTATTCTTCGTTTGCCTACTCGGACTCTTTGAATATGTTTACTGCTGCAGCTTTTGCAAGAGGTTCCCCTTGGAAGCCTGTTACACCCTTAGTTTAGTCCCTGGGACAGGGACATTGTAAGTGGCTGGACAACGTGGGAGCCAGAAGCCAGGTGCACCAGTCAGGACAGGCACCTGGAGGTCAGGTTGCAGGAGCACAAAGTGGGGGTAACTTCATTTTGGGAGAGGATCAAGCAAACCCAGAGATGCCATCAGGCAGAGCAAGCAGGGGCAGCAGCGGAGAGGTGCCCAACAATGGAGGGGTCCCGGGGGCACAGCTGGTACAGGGCTGGTGGGAAAAAGATGTGGTGGGGCCTGGGGAGGAACCTGGGCTGTTGGCTCAGACAGAACCCAAATCCCCATGATTTGGATGTTTTGAAGGTCAGTGACAGTGCCCCAGCTCTAGCACCTCCTGAGACAACCCCAGAAAAAATGCTTCCCTATCAATGGAAAATGCTAACAATAAACCATCTGCTGGCGATGATGTAGCAGTCAGGCTCTGTCACAAGAAAGGCCACAAACAGCCTATATATTGCTCTGATGTGGGTCTCCTGCTGGTTAGTTCTCACTGCTATTTTTAGGCAGAGGCACTTTATGCCTCTAACTTTCCCCTTTTTCTTTTTTTTTCCCCACCATCAAATGGCCATGAACTCACTTGCACTTGGCAGGAATTTGTATCCTTCAGCAGTAATAGATCCATCAAGAACAGGCTGAGGTAACTGAATGCAGAAATGCATATTTGAGTTGCTGTTCATTTTAATAAACTACACTGCATGAATGGAATAGATATTGAATTTAACACATACTGGCATGAAATAATTCTTCCTAAGTGGTGCCTGGAGTCGGTTTTCAATCTAATTTCCCCTTTGTAGATTTTGTTATAAATAGATTTTATAACAGATCAGCAAATTAAATTTTTTTAGCATGTAGCACTTTTTACCTATGATGAGGAGGTCGAGTCTGATTAAGCATCCACCTGTACACTTAAGGGACTGAGATTGTTTGTTGGCCCTGATAAGCTGAAATTCATCTGAATGCTCCTCATCAGGGGAAAAAAATATTGAATTTTTCAGAGGTCCAGCAGGCTTTTGGAAAGCTAAGGCTTGTGTCAAGGTTAATTGGGAGATAACATTGGAACGGCACCAAGGTAGCTGGCCCTACAATGAAGACAGAGCCGTCAGGCTGGCCCTCACCCAGCCCTGATGATACTGTTTGCACTGGTGGGGCCAAGAAGGCTCCTTCACATCCCCTGGGGCAAACTGTTGGCTTTGCTAAGCTTAAGGACATCTGTCCAAATTGACCCCTCTCAGCACTTCTGCCCTTTCTCCCCACTGCACCCTTCAAAACAGGGCTCTGGCAAGAGTGTATAAGCTCCATACAGGTGTGGTTTCCTTCCCCAGATCTGTTTTCTTCTTGTATCCCATGAAGTTTGCAGTTACAAAGCTGAGAAGAACATCATGATTATCCAACGTGCCCACAACAGGCAGTGGGAACAGAGGCGGTGTTGATCCCCAAAGCCAGCCTCCATAGATGCCACCCTCAGGCTGTATGCAGAGCAGATAAACACATTCAGTGATTATTTCCTATTACAACAAATAGGAGAAGGACAATATAATATGTCACAGTCATTAAAAAGAGAAAGATGCTGATTTCCCCAAAGGCCTTACTCCAGGGCATCAGCCCAAAGTATCTTGCACTTCATGCCACATGGCCACCATCCAGCACACTATTTCACCCTCTCACTGGAAGAGGAAGACCTTTCTGAGCAAATTCCCCCATTCTGGCTGTTGGTTTCACAATGAAATCTGAGCCAGCCTTTTCCTCCATGACAACATG
This sequence comes from Cygnus atratus, assembly GCF_013377495.2. Taxonomy (NCBI): domain Eukaryota; kingdom Metazoa; phylum Chordata; class Aves; order Anseriformes; family Anatidae; genus Cygnus; species Cygnus atratus. The sequence continues at coordinate 56,074,182 of NC_066362.1, read as the reverse complement.
CTGAATCCAGACCAGCCTCTTAGCAACTAGAGTTGTTGCCATCTGATGGGTGGTTGGGCTCAGTCCAGTTCCTTGCTGAGAAAAAAAAAATATATATATTTATATATAAGCATATATGTATATATATATATATATATAAAATATATATATAAGCATGCTTCACCACAGGCCTTCCCAGTTTTTGGCAGAACTCCCAAGATGGGACAGCATGGAGAGCACCCCCTCATACCCAAGAGATGTACCTCCAGGTCCAGGACACTGCAGGGAGTCAGTGCCCCACTCACCATCCCAGTTCTGTTAATAATCAGTTTTCTTCATAGTCCTGTGTGTAGTGACGGAAAGCTGGGAAGTTCGCATCTACCTACCTTCAGTGAGCAGCTGATCTAGAGACCTGCAGCCACCATCAAAAGGTTAAGTATAAGATAACTCTCAGTCAGTGAAGCGCATACCCATGATGAGTCTTGAACCCAAGCTCATCTGGCTTAAACGTTAAGCACTATCACATCCCATATCCAGGAGCTCACTTGAAGAGTGCCCACAAATATGGCACTCTCATATGAGACCCACACTCTCATTCAGGAGGTTGGGAATGACAGGGGAAAGAGCCAAGCACACCCCAGCTCTTCTTACCAGCAGATATTTCCAGGTGACTTCCTACGAAGAATGGGGACACACTGGTCTTAATCCACAGGTCATAGGACTTGGAGCACACTTAACCTCAACATCGCCTTGGCAAGTCTGAGCAGACTCGAATGGTAAAAAGTACTCTCCACTGCTACAAATTCCCCCAGCTCCAACCCAACCACAAAGCTGTGACAAGTAGCAGAGACCAAGCTGCAGGCATATTATCAAATAACTGCTGTACAGACTGTTTATTGTCCACTTGATGCCAGTCCTTGTCAGCATCAATATCCCAATTTCTCTTGCTACAAACAAAGGTTAAGTGAGTCCAATTACTCTAGTAAGGTAATATCAATAACGTTACTAATTACAGCAATTGCATTATGGATCATTAGTTAGTGATTATGACTTTGTCAAGTGCTTGGCAATTTTATGCAAGAATCACTCACGATGTGTCATGGAAAAGAAATATCTTTTCAGCATCACTAGTTTTTCAGTCTGTATAAATGTTCAGGTGAAGACAGGCAGAAGTTTCTTAGGAAAAGAAATATCTGCCTAGTATTTGTAGTTCTGCAATGCAAAACAGCAAGAGAGTGATGATAAGAGAGGTGTGGAGGGCTCCCACCATAGGAGAGGACTCATTTTGAGTCCTGAAGAGTTTAAGAAAGCAGTATCCCAAACAAAATGTCCCTGGTCTGTATGAGGTGTTGACACTTTTTTCTAATAAGAGACATTATTATCCTTACAGCCTCCCTGGAGAATCTTGGCATGTCTTATTTTATTTGAATAAATAATTAATTTAGTTTAATTAAGATCATCCAACAGCCTGGAGACAGGTTTTACTAATTCAAGATTCATGTGGGGGTCTAAGTATATAGATGGTAACCACAGAGACCATTTTTTTTCTTTAGATTGAATTGAGAGTGGTTAAATGCTCCCTCTGTCCTGTGAATTTTCTTTCTCTGTAGTTCTGCTGCCAAAGCAGTAGTGACCAAAGACCCCATGTTCCAGACCACTGGTAGGAGCCCTCTCTGTGACTCCTTCCTTAATCACACACAAGTGAGTTCCAAGTGTGTCTGGATTGCACTGAGGATCTCTCTGGCTGATTTGAATAGCTTTTCCAGGGCTTTTCACAAGACCCTCTCCACCTAATTGTAACCCATATTCTCCACCCCTTGCTTAGATAAGGAACAATGTCATTCCAATTCAAATTTTATGAAAGATAAATGGAAAATAGAATTTAAAGCCAGAGAAAAGACCATTAAGATCCGTTAATCTCACTCCTGCACTCAACAGAACGTAAATTTCACCCTCCACTTCTTGAACCAAGTAATATGCAGTAGGATTAAAATGCTTCATCTAGAAAAGGTTCTTGTCTGGAAGATGATGAGCTTCCTCAGCTCATCATCCCATTAACAACTTCAAGGACTCTTTAGCATTTTGAAGGATCTTATGAAGGTGTGGAAACCTTATGAAGCTAAGGCAAACAGCTGGAAGCTAGATTGATTGATTCACAGACAATCCCCAGAGTGCTGAAATATCCTTGGAAGATGTACTCACCTTTTCTTCACAGGTCTTGACCTCTATATTGTACTCCTAACCGTCTTTCCGCAGCTGCTGTAAGAGTCAAACTGGTAAAAAAAAAAAAGACCTACCTATGGTGAAATTCCAACGTACAGGAAAGCTATAATCTAACACCACTCAAAATATTTTCAGAAAAGGGGGGAAATCTGTGTGGCTGGACAAGTGGTTCCAAAAGCAAGTAAAATCCAGGGACCACAAAGAGCATGAGACAGTAAATCTGAGCTGAACATGACCGTAGAAAAGTGGTACCCAGCAAATGCAACCTCCCAGACCAATTTCTGTCACTTTCTGTCAAAACAAATCTCAGTAGACACCACCACTCTGTTGGCCATAAAGCTGTACCACAAACAATGATATATTTGTACCGCTTCTGTAGAAGGGTTAGAGCAAGCTGAAGAAGTAGGTGGGAAATCCAGCTCCTCGCATGCATTGAATGTACCACGAAGAAAACTGAGAAGACAAGGGCATGACCTCATTTACTGCCACACAACCCCTCAGACTTAGGGAGGTGGCTTAGGCTGAGCAGAAAGTCATGTTTGGTCTGTAATCATGTGAGATAGCTAACAGAGTGAATGCTTAGCATGATTTTAAATTATCCGTTGGAGGGAACCTTATGCAAGAGACAATATACACAAGCATATTAAACAGGACAGCATTGTGGGTTTTCCTATTCCCTTTTTAATGTAGAAGCAACCAACTAAAGAGAAAAATAAATCTGTAAACTGTTGTAATAATGCAGCTCCCATCCACATCATAGGAATACCGGCTGGAAATATGACAGATAATTCACCTCCATTTTCATTTGACAAGATCAGATTAATTGTGATGGTGTGCAGCTTTGGGTCACGAGTGTAAAATCTGTACTGTTTGTTCTCCACGGTCAGCATTGATTTACCCTCACTTGAACCAAGAGGTTATTTAAGCAGTAATTTCAGCTTCCTGCAACTCAGAAGCAATAAATGGATTCTCTCATGCATTTGAGACATTTTTACTAAGCACATTCATGGGGAGACAACTGTTGATTATACTCCGAGGCATCTGAAATAATAATTACGATAACAAAATGTCACAAGAAAAGCATACCTTCTAATGGCATTTTAGCGCTCTTGCTGCTAGCTTCTCTTTCATCTTCCTGATGCACTCATAAATATCCACCTTCCTCCTCTTCCTTCCTTGGGCTCCAGGCAGAGAGGTAACAGGGTGAGGAGAAGGGAGTGCAATTCAGGCAGTGAGGCTGTTGGTGACATCCCTGGTGACTGGGGTAACTGAGCCTTGTCAGTCATTAGTTTGTGTTCAGCAGCTTCATGGTGACTTCCTGGGAAGTGGTGTCAAACAAAAGCATTGGGAGTTAATTCCTTTTTACCTGTGGGAATTTTTGGCCTGTCCCACACAACAAGCATCCAGCACATTGCTTGGTTTTCCCTGAAGTGGGCCAAGAATCCCCGCCCAAGTCTGAAGTCCCCATTTGCTCCCAGTTTTCACCTGCCTCCAAGAGCACAGAGCAGGGACCACAGCCTAGTCCTGTGCATCAATGTGCCCAAAGTCTATGATGGGTGTCTGGAGACCGCTGCAACCGTGACAGCTGAAAGATGCGCCTCATGTAGCTGAGACAGGGATGTGAAAAGTTGCACAGCTGTCACTCCGTCCCCAGCTGGGACCATGTGCTGCACGAAACAGGACTAAAGGAGGAGGTGCAGCTGTCTGATTCCTGCTTCCTCAGTACATCCATCCTGAGCAAAGCATCCCTTGTTCATAGTGTGCTAGGACTAGTTCCCTGGCTGAATAAAGCACTCCAGGCTGCAGAGCTGTCATTTTGGCACCACTCACCAGCACTAAATTCAATTTTGAAAAGAAGAAAACAAGAGGGAAGAACATATCTGTTGGGTTTTTGGCATTAATCAACGAAAATTACTTCACTTCACTGGTAGCGAATGAAGATAAAGGTAATTGAAATGCAATGGCCAGCAGGCTGACCACCTCAAACTCAATAGCAGTATAGTCTTGTGCCAACTTAAGAATTATTTGGATTTTCTCGGGGGGGTTCATATGTATAATTACATTTGCATATAGAACCCCTGTAATATGCCAAGCCAACAGCCCTAAAGACCACAGTCCTCTGTTTTTAAACAAAACAGATTCAATCCAAAGAGCAGATGCTCCAAATGGCCTTCTCAGGGAATTTCATCCTGTCCATCAGCGATGCAACCAGTTTAGGTTAATGTATAGCGGCTGATCAGCACTGGGACATGTGTTAGGGAAGTTTGAGCAAAGAAGTTTATCACCATACCTGTTCTTTACCGCATCTGGCTTTAATCAGGAGCAGCCAACCTGTGATTCTTGAGCCAAGACTCCTGAGCAATTAAGTGCAGCTCAAATGCAGGACCTATCCCAAAAAAAGAGGCATGTGGGTAACCCACATCCCCAGCTGCAATGGGAAGTGAATCAAACCACCTCAGCCCTATCCTCATGTCTGAGTTAGACACATTGTTCAAACTGCTCATATGGGGGATGCTAGTGTTTCTTGGAGACATGTTCATTTGTCCACAGAGACTGTGTCTATCTTGGCTTTTACAGGGTTTCTGGAGAGATCCTATACATCTTATTTAATGGTGAGGACTGCTGATGTCTCAGGGTCTGTGAAGAAGACAGACATCTCTACAGCCCTTCAGCAAGAGCACCATTCCTATCCAGAACACCTCCCTGTAGCTTCTTCTCTGAATAAAAGCCAAAGCCACAGATGTGGCCCAGCCCTGTCCCCCCACCAGCTGATGGCAGCTGGGACTATTTCACCTCCCAGCCATGGTGCGGCCTAGCACTACATCAATGACTTTCCAACAAAGAGGCCCTGTGTAAAAGAGCCATGATGACTTAGGAAACCACACCACCTCTCCATGACTACAGAGGCTAAAACCACAGATCCCAAACACTCAGACAAGTAGTGGTGCTGGGGTCACTCAGGGCTGGTTCCTCTCCTTCGTGCACATGTGGATGCAGCCTCTTAGGATTTGACCAAACACACCTCAGTGATACCATACATCAGCTCATCTCCGGTGTCTCCCAACCAAGGAACTACTTATCTCACCCCAGAACAGAGCCAGGTGTAGCACAGATGCTGTGTGTAAAATGAGGAAACAAGGACCCAAGGGCTGACTACTGATGCAACAGGCTCATTTCATGAAAACTTACCAATGAGTGCTGCTGGCATTTGGTCTCCTCCAGTCTCCTCTGAGCCTGAGACATGAGAGCTTTTTGATTTCTCATTCTCAGTTCCCCAGACCCAACTTGTCTTGCAGTGAGTCTGCTTTTGAGATTGGGCAGAACGAGAAAAGTAGCTTGCTGAAAAGTAGAAACAGGAAGGTTTAGCTGCAACGAGCATCTCCTGTATCTGTAATTCAGACGTGGAGTGGAGGGTGCCACCGCAGGACATGGCAGAGCATACTGATTATTCTGTCAGGATGCTCAAGCTGGCAAATTTTAAGCTCTTACTTCTGATCATGAAACGCCTGCAAACACATCAAGATTTTAGCACCTGCACTCGTTATTCTGAATTATTTGATGAGCATTTTGTGCAAACATGTTTAACTGCATACAGATCATCCACAAATCATTTGGTGTGACCTTCACTCAAGAGCTCAACACTTGCAGACTGCCGAGGGACCTGCCAACCACGCTGCTCTTTGCAGCCTTGATTTCTTCAGGCTGAAAAGGGGAACTGTTCCCAGGAAGATGGAACTGGAGGGGAAGACAAGCCTAAAAGATCATGGGACGTTTCACTTTTCCATGAGATAAAATATTCCCTCAGACTGTGACGGAAGGGAATTTAGAAATATTTCCATCACTCCCTAACTGAAGAATAAGACGTAAGCCTGATTGATGAGCTGTTTGGAAAACAGCCTCCCGTTTTCTCCACGGGATCTCAAAAAGCAATCGCAATTGTATACGTGCTCTTTGCAGTTGAATCTCTCTCTCCTCGCCTTTCACATCTGCTAATTGCCTTAGCACCGAGGCTCTGGCTAAAGCTATTATGGGCCTGCAGTGTGGTGCAGCCACCTCTGTAATACAGCTCCCAGAGATGCACGCACTCACCTCCCCTCTCTCTGCTTTCTTTTTCTGCTAATTTTCCCCTCTTTCTCCTGCAGCCAGAAAAGGAGGAAAGACACCAGTGATAGTGCCTGATAAAAGGTGCTCCTACACTGTAGTGGTGGGTGAGAGGAACCTGGAGAAAATCAAATTTGACTGACAGCATCAGTGCTAAATCTCTCTCCTGGGGTAGTGGTGTTACGGTGCTGAAGGTCCCATTTCTAACACAATAATATTTCATGTACCTGCCAGGCACACTGATTTGAATGTATTCATCTCCTACTTTCTGTCACCGCCTATCATGGCTCATCACAGTCACCAATGCATTATTAATAACTCTTCCTCTGTGTGGATGTGGATGTTTGTAGCCCAGATGGAAAAGGGCTCCACCTGATCAACAGCAATCTCAGTGGAGGACAACATCTAGGGATTTGGGAAAAATTCACGACAAGTATGCCTTACCATGTCAGTTTGAGGAACAGTCCAACTCTAGTTAAAGTGACCCCTCCAGCTGGCCATGCACAATGCAAGTGAAGGATGGGGTGATGGGGAAGAGAAAAAGGGTTTATATATTGAAATGTCCTTTGAAACAAGAAGCTGGAAGTGATCCTGATAAGAGCAGTATGTGAAGAGTGTGCAGCTGTACATGGTGATTTTACTCCCAAACACTGCAGGAAAGCATAGAAATGACAGGTTTGCCCAGTCATAGTGGTCACTGGGAGGACACCATGCAAGATCCTGCAGCATTTTAGTGAGCTGACAGCATTGTCAGTGGGATGACACTATCCTACGGTTTCTGACTGGTGAGATGGGAAAGCTTACAACCAGTGGCAGAGCAGAGCAATAAAGAGCCCCAGGTATTAGTGATGTCTGCTATCGAGAAGACTAGCCAGAAGACCATTGGCACGAAAATAAACATTGGTGGCACTGACACTTAATGCCTACTCCAGAAAAATACCTGGGAAAGAGCGTCATGTTAAGAGTCCTCTGTTTCTCCTAACACTGGAAATGGCGAATGGCTCTCCAGGTCACCAGAATGTGACCACTGATGTTTTCAGTGTAGACTTCAGTGCTAATAAACTTTTCTAATCCATGTTTTGCTGGAGGACAAGCTCTCTTTCAAACAACTGTACATGTCCTATCAACCACCTTCCTTTGAAAACAGAATTGCAAATGAAACTGAATCCCAGCCCCCAAAAGTAAAAGCCCAGCACACATTATTTTACTCCTGCGTGAGGTATCTGTGGCACATTAAAAGGCTGTAATTTTATCCCTAGGGCCCAGCTGTCAAAATGGCTAGATCTCCATCCTCAGTAGACTCTCCCTGGGACTCACGTCATAGCAGATTTGCAGCCTTACCTGTCCTTTGTTCACTATGTTCCTAAACAGATGGAGTTTCATGGCCAATGAATAATGAAACCATCCCTTTCTAAAGAACAGAACATGATGTTTGCTACCTCGCTAAAGAAAAGACAAGGCCGAGACAAACCTGAGAGCTGAATCCATTCTTCAGTTCTAAGCCCTGTTACTCTTGAGAGCTCTCAAGAGCCACGTGCTGGGTTTGGCATGTATTTATTTCTTTGACACAGAGCTCATCTTGTCAGTGTGACAATAGTGCTTGATTCTCATGAGCACTTCACCAACCAGCACATGCATCATTAATGCCCCTTGGTCAGTTCCAACTTAAGCCAGCTGTGAAGGTGAGTTTTTGTTAAGACACCATCCCAGGAATGAGAGAGGCTGGGCTGAGGCTCGTCATCCCTTCATCTACCTCCACAGTGAGGCAGAAGCTCCTGGCAGAGGAGTGATAAACAGGGGTGGGCATGGATAAGCCTACCCCAGCCACTCGCCAAGCTCTGATAGGGAGGTTTCCATCCTGGCTCAGGAGCACTGAGGTTTTGCCCCAAAGCATGTGATTCAATTCCCATGCTTTTTTTTGCCTTGCCCCAGGTAGCCACAAATGTTGTAAAGGGTTGTGAAATTAGTCCAGCCTCTTTAAAATCTAGCCACAGCCTTTGCCTCCATGACCCCAGGGAGAGGGACAATAAATTCCATGGATAAACTACATGCAGTATTTTCAAAAGAAAAAAAGGTTTCTTTTTATCAGTTCTAAAGCTGCTGCCCTTTAATTTCAGCGAGTGACCTCTTGTTCCCACGTTGCAGGACAGAGGTGGAAAAAAAAAAAAAAAGAAATGAAAGGAAGGAGCAATCAATTTCACTTTCCATCTTTAATCATTGTGAATGTCTCAGACAAGTCTCCCACTAACTAGTCATCATTTCTGGCTAAAAAGACCCTGTGATCTCTCATCATCTGTATATTCAATGGCACTTCTATCTTCATTGACCTTCTCTGGACCTTTCAATATCTCCTATATTTTCCTCACGTGACAAACAATGATTTCTGACCCACAGCTCACAGGTGGCTCAGTCCTTCCTGCTCTCCTCTGGAACAGAGCCTGCTGCAGTATTCAGCCAGTCCCTGCCCAGTGCTTCTTTACTGCTTACTTTAAAGTAGTTTTCAAAGCAATGTCCTTCATTTTAGGCAGATATTCAGCATGAGAAGAAGTTGATAAAACCTCTGTGTAAACCTCAAAAGAAAGCTTTCAAAATTAGTTATCCCCTCATTCCTACTTCTAATGTATATCCAGAGCTGGAACCTGGTATTTCTGTTGACAAGCCTGAAGGGAACAGTGGAGTTTTCATTGCAATGGCATCTCTGGAAGCTGATCGCAGTTTAGCTCTTCTGAGGTTATTTGCCCTTAAAGGAGACTGTTGTTCTTGGGTAAAGCACGTTATAAAATAGAAACACATAGAAAACGTGGTATCTGTTTTTAGTGGAGACTGTGAGCGCACTGCTCTGCGTATTCTCATGCTTCATTGTCCCCCTGTATAAAATAATGAATGATGCTGTTGACCTGCTTTGAACAAAATTGATGGCTGCTAATGAGGAGCACTAAATGAGAACTGGCTGTTATCTCAGTGGCTTTTCCTTATCTTTGGACCAAACTAACCCAGCTTAACTAGTTTCTGCTGCCAGCCCTCCACAGGACAGGTCTCTGATAGCACTGGGATGAGAAGAAAGTCTCTTTGCTATGCCTAGCAGTTGGAAGTGGATGAAAGTGATGATTATCACGGGGATGATGAAGTGATGATTACCCAGGAACCTCCTGGAAATCTGGAGCCATATCCCTTTCATTCTGTGAACCACTGACCTTGAACAGAAAATAATCTGCTATTGAGCAATGTTACGATGGAGCACATGCAGCGTGAGCACCTCTGCTGATATTTGCTGTCTTTGTTTTACTATTTATATCTGTAATCGTCCTGGAGAGAGAAATTAATTACAGCCTGTCTCCCTATCCAGAAATTCTGTTCATATCACAAACCCCTGAAAGCGCAACTCAAGCAGTTTCTGATTATCAGTGAAAGCCTCAGACTGGAATACAAGCTTCTTAATTAATCTCTCTCTCTTTCCCTCTTTTTGACTGATGATTTTATGATGTTTATGGAAAAAAAAAAAAAAAAGAAAGAGAGGATGAAGAAGAAAGCAGCAGTGAGAAATCGAGAGCAGAAAACAATTCTCTTCCATTTAAAAAATTATTGCAGGGAAGAAGCTAGAGGTAGATGCTGGCAGGAGATTTCAGGCATTGTATGTTGCATTCCTCCTCCTGAACAATGATGGAAGTTGGACAAGGAAAACGAAGCATCCCATCTGCATGGTCCTTTACATCCTCAAGGCCCTCAGGAGGCTTCAGTCCATCTAACACTTGCTGAAAAATTAGAGGTTTTGATCCAGATTTTCTAAGGAAACGGTATTCACACAACTATGTTCTTTGTGCAAAGGAGTTAATGCATGTGTGTCTGTCCATTCAGTTGTCTACCTTTCCTTTCCTTCACTCCCCTGAACTCACTGTACAGTTTCAGCTGAATTTCACTGGCATGACAAGCTTAACTTAAATGAAAAAAAAAAAGTCCAGGTAGAGGACAGAGTCTCTGTGGTCTAAATGGTGGAAAATCTGAAGGCTGAACTCACAGGTTATTCAGGTTATTAGGCACAAGAGAGCCCACACCAATGAAGAGCCTTATAAATGTCCCAACCACAGGAAAAGTTTCAATTGGTCTGACAACTGACTGGGAGACAAAACTGTATTCAAACCAGGCCTCATTAGTTCCACTCTTCACAGACTATTTACTTCTTTCTTCTTGCGTCCCTTACAGGCTCCCAGTAGATTTTCACCACCTCCTGGGTCTATCAGCCATGTCCTCTCCGGGCATCAGCTCCTCCCCATCTCTTCTCTCCTTAATGGGGATGGGGAAGAGAATTGTCCCTTCTGCCCAGACCATGTCTACTTGCCCCTCTGGCTGCCTAGGCAGAGCAAAGGCTGTGTTTTCCCTGTTTCTTGTGTAATTATAAAAAACGAGGAGACTATCCTTTGCTCCCACCTTCCCCTAAACTGCCATTAAGGGAGAGGATAACTATTTGCTTTGTGATTGTTACCCCAAAGGTGATTTCCCTCCTACCAGGTCCATCCCCGAACCTGGTGAAATGTGCAGCATGGGCATCTCAGTTCCCGATGCACAACTCCTTTTTGTAAGCTGGCTGAGGAAAGCAGCCCAAAAACCAGGGCAACCACGTTAGGTCCCTCTTCTGTCACTGCTGAGCTGCAGCCAACGCTAGGGCCAGCAGACCAGCCACCCTGCACCAACCAAACCTCACTGTGGGACCTGCAAGAGGGAGGCTGACAGAAAGCCTCAAAATGGATGGCAAGCAGAGATTAACTGCATTACCTTTTCAGCTTGAGAAAATGGGCTTTAATGTAAGGGTTGTACAAAAAGAGGTGAAACAACTTTGCTATCCTACAAGCATTAAAACCCCTAGGTTTCCAGAACAGTGTGTTAGGTAGAGAGCCCTTTTGCAATAGAGAGCACCATGGGCCATTTATGTTCTGCACAGCCAGCCAAAACACAAGCGTATACAACTGGGGATGCTGGCGAAGGCAGCTGTCCTGGAACCACACCTGACAATCACAGTTGTAGAAGTAAGGCAACACAGCAAAGGGAGGGACTGCCTGCATCAAAGCAGTGCCAACAGCCAGGGAATCCTGCTTAAAGCTGCTGGGGCACCTAAGTAGGTTAGTTCAAGCTGTATTGCTGTCTGTTGCTGGGGACTTCACGCTTGACTGCTTGCTTTGGAGGGGAAGCTTGTGATGGAGTGCCTCCTAAGGGGTTCCTGTACAAAGCCCCTGCTCAGCACTCAGATAAGCAGCCTGTATCTGAAGGCAGTGTTTATTTTTGAGTTAATTCTTCTCCCTTAGAGGTTATGGAGGAATTTGAGCAGTTTAGTCCCAGGAGGAAGTAAGGGGGATTCTCTCCCCACAGCATTATACATGGGATGCCCTGAAGGAGGCTGGGTGCTTCTATCCATGCACTTGACTGAGCTTTAGCTAGCAAGACCTGTGCTGCTACAGCTAAGGGAAATTCATCCTCTGGTTTTCAAAGGGAGGGTTGAACTTGCTGTTAATTAAAACAAGAAGTGTAATTGGTTCTGTTGAGATAGTGTACATAGGACCCCACATGAGATCATAGCCTCGTTGCAAGGCGGGTTAGGAAGAAAACAAACAAGCATGTTGGGAAGGCCACTTGGGAAAAGCAAAGCTTTCTTGCTATCACCATTGCCTAGCAGAGTGTCTACAAAGTAGATTGAGACCCACAGGCACATGAGAAGAAACCAGATGCATCAGTATTATAAGCCATTTCTCCTTCACTGGTGGAAAACTCCATGAATCTGTACTTATTACCTTGATTTCCAATAGAAACAAGGCTAATAAAACCATCATTTTTCAATACCCCTGCCCTCTGTGAGTAAGTTCTGAACCTATTGACTGCTGTCAGCCAGGCTGGACAGAGAGGGCCCCAAGCTGTTATGTCCCAACAAGTCCCAACACAAAAGAGAGGATCCATAAGGGAGAGACACCTGAGAATAGCCCAACCATAAGAAGACCTTATGTGGAAGTGGAACTTACCACCACACAAAGCACAGAGCCCTGGGACACTGTCCTGGTGCTTGCAGAGTCCTCCTTCTCGCTGGGGTGCTTTTCCTCCAGCCCAGCCCTTCTGCTCCTGCCTCCTGGGGACCTCTCTTTCCAGCACAGGCCAGGGCCAGAGCCTCAGCACCCTGAAGGTCCAGTCAGCCGCCACCAAAAAAGAAAAACAAAACAAAACAGAAACAAAAAAGCACTGCATTGCACTGCAGTGGAACTTTATGAATGCTTTTCTCACAGATGTTTCTGACAGATGTGCTCAATACACCGTGTCTCACTTAATTTGGCTGCCCTCTCATCTGTTGGCAAGGGATTTTGATGCATGTAAACACTAGCAGATGAGAGCCTTTGGTGTCTGAAGGTGTTTTTCACCTGGCCCTTGGAAGTCTGAGGCTGGACAGATGTTTGATAAGAGACATCAAAAGAGGGAGGCCATGCCACAGCTTCTTAGCTCACCAACCGAGTAAGGCGAGCTGCCTTACCTTGAAACACAGCTCAGAGCACCGCAGCCATTCATGCCAGGAATAATTGTGTCAAGTTTAAATGACACCAAGCAGGGAAGGCAAAGTTGGCTTCTGTAAAAGGCAAACTCTGTGGTGAAAGCTTCAGCAGCTGTGTTACTGGGCAAAACAAGGAAGGCTGTCCAAGCACAGTGGGAAACATAGCAGGATGAAATCATTGGTGCATCACTTATCTTCTCTGAGTTGACATGGAAAAGCAATCCATCCTTCCTCTCTGATTCCACCTGGCAAATAGAAGAAACTGTCTTCTTTGTAGCTATATGATCTGATAAGGACTGAAGCGATGCAATAAACATGGAGCCACGCAGTGAGCTCTTCAAAGCCTGCTTTTCAGAGCAGAACGGCAATTTACGGCAAACCTCATGGAGTTTCACAGACCTGACAATGCAGCTGTTTTAATGCAGTGTGTGATGTTGTCTGTAACGTGCAGCATGGCTGGTTTTTGCAGTATGTGTTGTGTTTCAATGCATTAAATCGCATTGCTAATTGGCTCTGGATTTCTAGCTCTCTGATGGGTGGTCAAACAAGGTAAAATCCAGCTTTATGTATGGTTACTATCAAAAATGCTGTCATGAGCTATTTTTCTATACATTAAGTAAGTTCAGTTGAAGTGGACACAAATCAGTGCTATGATCAAAGCTTTCAGACTTTAAAACTTTATTTAACCATGTTTCCAAGCAGGCTCTTGCTTCCACATCCATAATAAACTGTTATGCTGGGGCCCTGAAGGAGCAGCAATTAGATTTGAAATCACAGCCAGTGTTTTGTTTTTTTTTTCTTCTTGGTGCATATTGTACACTGAGAAGGCTTCAGTTTGCCATGCATGTTGTTCCTCTGCATTTCAACACTCTCTTGTCCAGTGTCGCTCCCTCACCCCTCTTCCAGTTTTGCTTTTTGTTTCCCACAGCCAACTTGGCATCCCATTTCATAAGACTGCACCACAAGATTTCCCTTCCTTTCTGAAATGCTGTTGCACATGCCAATGTTGTCTGCTTACCTGTGTGAATTTGGAAAGACTGTCAAGGGAGCTGAGGTACGCAGAACCTCAGAAAATTTGTCTTTGCTCTCTCACCCCATCAGGTTTCAACTGACGTGCAAGATGGCAGATCCTCAAAGTTATTAATCCTCTGACTCCCTCTGAACCTGGCAGTATTTAAGCAGCTAAATAACAATAAGGGCCAGAAACACTATCTTTTTGCACATTTATAAAGCTTTTTGTATGCTTACTCATGATGCAGGCTATCAGACTCTGTCCTGGATTCTCACCTGTTATAAATCAATAGCCCGTCGGTTTGCACAACCAAAGAACTGAGACAGTGAATCAAACAATTTGATCTTTTTCTTCTTAATCTGAACTCTCTAGTAGAACAAGGAGTCTACACAGACCCCTGCCTGCATCTATTGTAACGCTTTGAAATATTAAGTAAAAAGTCTTTCTAAAGTCAACACTTTTCTTGTCCCCTATTTTCCCTTCAGGCTGAGCTGGAATGTAATACAGCAAAGCCCTGTAAGAGGAGGACTTGGTGCCCAGCAGCTGGATGAGCCTCCAGTCACAGCAAGTTAAGCCCTGAAGCAGAGACAATCAGTTTGACTTTTGAACACAGTCCATCCGTGTTTTATCAATGATTTTGCTAAGCTCACATCTGAAGCATTGCAGGCATTGACAAAGTAGTTGCTCGAAACCACTGGTTTGATCCCAAGGTGTTGACCCAGGAAAAGTTCTGAGCTTACTCTCAGGACTGGTCTTTCCACCGTCCCCATTGTGAGCCATCAGATGGGACTCACACAGGTGCCCCATGTACTCCAGGTGGGTTACCAGGCGGTGGGGGGAACAGGCACTGGCTGTCTGTGGGGTCCAGGGTGCTGCCAGTCCTCCCCCAAGCAGCTCCCACACTGCAGCAAGGACCTACAGCCATGGGAGGTGAGGACGTGGTGCCCACCAGCAGCTGTTTGGGCAAACTGTGTTGGAGGCTTCCAGGTGGTGGGAGGCATGGGCAAAGCTGTGCTGAGAAACATCGTTTCTCATGGGGGGGTCCTCACAGTCCCAAAGCGATGGTCCACATGAGGGCACCCTCCCCTGTTAACCCTGGAAACACTGGGGACACCACTGAGCCAGCAGGGTCGTGACTATGGTGCAGAAGGTGACAGGGGCTTCTATTTGTTCATGGTAATGCCGTGAGATGTGGGATTTTTCTCAACCAGCACTCTTTGGAGCCAGAAAGCTGGCAGATGGGTATCATGCAAACTTCTCATGCCTCTCTTTACCCAGGCTCACTGTCAGGCGTGACAGACCTCACTCTTCCTGTGTTTCACTTCTCCTTCTGTGGCTTGGTTTGTGCAGCTCAGTCCTCAGACATCTTGTCTATTCCAATCTGGCCATCCCTGCTCTGCAGTGACAAAACTCTCAGTTTTGCCATGCTCCCAGCTATCTTCATCCTGAGCAGAGTTTGCCACAGAGTGTTAACAGTGTGTTGCTTTCTCTCCTTCCCCCTGCAAAAACAGGTTATGTTGCAACAGGAAAATGTTCCACCTCAGTTTGAAGATCAGCTTCTTGTCATAAAGGGAATAACCATGGTCACAAGGCAGCTCCCAAGGCCCCGGTTCAGCAGTCCATCTCTGATCAGCAAAGCATTTAAGCACATGTTCACCTGTGGGCTGATAATTATATCCCTTAGCCTTTCCACAGCCATGCTTTTCTGCCGCTGATTTATGGACCCATAGAGGCTCATGAACTACTTCTAAGGGGGGCTGAAAGGCACTTAAGAAAAGCAAGCTTCTCACCATGAGGCTTGTTTGCTACAGAGAAGGTCCAGACTCCTGCTGAAGGAATGAAGAAACTGAGGACCACTGCCTGAGAGAAGACTAGGTCTGACGAAGCCAGCCCATAGGCTCTAACAGGCTGGGACACATTCTCACTTAAGAGGGCTGAGATCCCAACACCTCCAGGTACATCTTTGTTGTACCTTGCAAACCAACCTGAACTTGTTTAGGAACAAATCTGGAAGGATGCAGCCAGCTCCCCACTGAACACAGAGCAGCAGTGGCTGAGTCCAAGCTAATACACCGTGCTGAGAGATGGGCATTAACATGACAGCAAGCTTCTAGGTTGGGGCTTGTGTCCACTGGTTTGGAGCAAAAGCAGAAGATGTTTATGTCTGCCTGCAAAGTAGCACCTGCACTCCTCCTTTGAATGCCATGGAAAGCCTGCTGATTCTCATCTTCTCTGCCACCTAGACACAAATGTCATGAGCTGCTCATTTTTGCCTGGACAAAGCTGTATTAGATTGTTTTCTCACAATGCTGATCATGAAAAGGTGCCTGATTTCAGCCCTGAGGGCATTGTACCCACATCTGCTCCTGCTTCCACCTCCCATGCAACCCCAGCAAAATAAAGAAGTCCGCAAATGGTGGGAGGGACTGTCACCCTGTGACTGTCCCATGTCCCTCTTTTCTCGATCCATCTACAAATGTGCACATGAGAGTAGGTAGTTCGTGCTGAGATTCAGTAAAAATATATATAACTCACCTTGTGTTTTAACTGGCCATTCAAATTACTTTCAGAAATCTATTATGTGCATTATCATTTTTATTTTCAGCACAAAGGGGTGTTTTTTTTTTCCCAGCCAGTTGAGTTGCTGTCTACTTTTATGGAATAAATTGCTATAAATTAAGTTAGCAGCAGTATAAACAGAGGTAATAGATCCCTGTCTCTGTAGTGGCAGCTGACAGCATTATGGAAATGTAGAATGTCTATTTCTGAGTTTATTCTGATGCTGATGAGTTTGCACTGATGTTCATGTCTCTCATTTCTCATTTTATCACCTCTAATGCAGCTTTTTTTTTTCCCCTGTAAGCTTCTCCTTCCTGAGGTTTGATTTAGTCATGAAAATCCTAAAGGCTATTCTAAAAGTGAGCTACAGGAAAATGCTTACAGTTGGCATAGTGGATAACACTTACCCTTTTGTCTGAATAACAAAACTTTGTTGGAAAAAAAAATAAATGTTGCTGCAATTGAATGCATTCAGTCCAATAAAAGCATAATCCACTTTTCCCTTGAAATATGCTCATAATAAACCAGAGCATGTATTTCTGTCTTAAGTCCATTTCAAACTTCCAGCCTCTGCTGGAGGACAGCCTGGCTAAAGTTAAGTAGGAAGGAGAATGAGGAAGTGAATGTTTGCAGCCCTGAACGTGTGTGAGTCTGTGTGTAAATATATATATATAATGCTTTGCTTTTCTTTTCCGTTTACTATTTTTACACATCTCTGGCAATGTAAAAAGGACTTTAAAATGAGTGCAATAGCACTGGTTTGGGGGCTTCTTTCCACTGCCAAATTGTAATGAGGACACCCGTGGGAATAAGAATTGAGCTCTCGAGGAAGGCATGGGAAGAGCTATTGGACCCAGAGAGATTGGTCCCTGGCTGCCAGAGGAAACTTTCTCCTGGTTCTGGCATTAGCATCTAGACAGTTCCTGGAGACTGCTCAATTTCAACGAGTTATCTTGGGAAGGCAGGCAAAAGGACACTGGCATCGCCAGCTGGGCTGCTTTCTAGTCCGTGCACCTATCTCCTTCCCTAGCAGCCCATCCACCAGGCTGGTACGGAGCCTCAGTGTCTAATGGCTGTAGATGGGAAAAAACTTCTGGGGGATTATTCATTTTTATTGGAAATTTCAGACTTTGGAAACTTGAGGATTGTTCCATACCAAAACTATTCTGAATTTTGTAATCCTTCGGGGTAATTCTCTCCTTTCAGCATTATCCTTTTAGCATTTTATTGAGTAAAAACCACCACAATGGTGGAACAATAGAAAACAGAGATTTTAACAAGATTCTTATTAGCCAACTTCATCCCTGAGCCATTGATTCAACCTCTGCTGGTTCTGGAGACTGTCTCTGCTCTTAGCCAAAGCTAGGTTAGTTACTTTGCATTACCCTGACAGTTTACAACATACGATAAGAACACAGCCATTAGCATGTACATATATAGGTGTTTGCAAGCTATAAATAGCAACAACTTTGGAGAAAAATAGGGAACCATCTCTTAAAACTCAGCCTTCATGGAGGCACCAACTGGAGACCATAAATCTCTTGCTGAGAAAGAGGTGGGTATTTTCTCAGTAGGGATAGCTGCCTTTGTATACCCTGGAAACCTTGTTACGGTGGCTATAAAGAGCACCCCAGAGCATGCAGCTGTGACCAGGACAGAAGGAGACGAGAAATGACTCTGCTGCCATCTGGTGATTTTTGTAAGCGTTTGAGGTTAAGGAAAGATGCTGTAAATCTTGGCAGGTAGCACTCGCTAGCAGCACAAGGTAACACATACATAAACTGTGAACTTAGCTGCGGTAAAGAGAGGAATACGGTGAAAAAAATCAGTGCTAGATGTCTTGGGGATGTTGTATAGATCCATGTATAGATCCAGCCATGCCAGCAGATATCGCTGAGGCATTGTTGCTGGCAATGACTGGAGCAGCTGTTTCAGAGGAAGATTTAAGAAACGCTGCAGATGACATTTATGTGATCATTTGTCTCCCAGAAAGCATTTCTTGACAAGTTCTCAAAATCCAAATTTGACTTCTGTTCTCATACACGGTAGGTTCCTGCTTTCCAGAATGGCAGTATTTAAATAAAAATGTGCTTGAAACTACAGTAACTGCACTAGAGTTAGCATAGAAATTTCCACCCTTGTTTAGAGCTGTGCCCAGATCTTGGCCTTCAAGAAAGAGAGGTGTTCACAAAAAATCTGTGACTAGTGGTCACATCTCCTGCTCAGCACCTTGTACGGTCTACATTTCCAAACCCTTTTCTTCTTCACTTCTTTGCTAATGTTTCAATCTTTCTCTCTACAGTTTTTTCCATGTGTAGGCTCATTGTGGTGACTCAACCTCCCTCCCCTCCTCCTCCTCCTGAGGTGATCTAAATCGAACTGAAACTTCTGCTGAAGGCACAGCATCAATTTGTGTAATGGCACTGCAATATCCCACATCCCACACTTTGTGCATTTTGCTTTTCTTTAACCACTAATTTTGTCCATCTACGGAAACTATTCACTTGCTGAATGTGCTGAATATATGCAAACGCCCTTAATAGGAAAGGAAGGATGTTTTTTGCTCTTCTCCTTGTTTGATCTTAGATGCTGTCCTCATCCTCCTACCTATCACAGCTTACAATTTACCAGTCCTATTTCCAGGATAAATGTATCTAACGTGTCTTAAATTTCATCTCAGTAATAGGATTGCTAAATCCAAATATAGAATGATCCAAATAAATATATAGAGGTTTTAGCCCAGCCTTACTCATTTTACTAGAACACTGCTGTGGGGGTGTTTTGAGCTGTGCTAATTTGCAAATTTCTTGGTAATAATCATCTTTTCTTCAGGTTTCTTCACCTGGAAACTAATGCATTTCAAGGAGGAAAATGTGAAGGAAAACAGCAACAACTGAAATAGACTCAGTGGGGGAGGTTTTCAGATTTGCTTTTTATTTGGTCATTTATTTCTTCAGAAAAAGAAAGCAGCTCAACTAAATAAAAAAGAAAACTCCCTTCTTATGAAATCTAGCAGACAATAGAATGGTCTCTCAAGTGATGCGGTAAAAGCTTCCATTACCTGAGACATTTAACCGTGAATTGAATTTAGCACCATAGAACATCCCTTTCTTTTTGCGCTCCAAGTGCCGCACCAATACTCAATATCCTTACCAGGCTGGTAGTGTTAAAAAGAGAATGAGTAATGACAGGGGTGTACACTGATACGATCTTTCTACATCTCTTCCTATGTACACTGAGTGTTGTGTCCTTCAGAGAAACGAACAACAGTGATTTTTCTTGCTGGGGACTCCCTCAGTCTGAAGCTGAAATTATGAAACACCAGATCCTTCTGCAGGTTTCTCACCAATGCAAATGTGTGCTAGACAGGCCTGTGTGGAAAATTTGAGACCAGCACCTCTTGGGAGAGCTATTTATCCTCCCTATACAGCTTTGTCTGCTAGGTGGAAAGTATAGTTAAAACTCATTTCATAAAGGCCTTGCACTCCTACATCTTTCCCAGCATTAACTCAGTGATGGTTCAGACTGCAGACTTCCAACTTAGCTCTCTTGTGCCACCTTGCAGTGCCACAGGTCCGTATTTCTAGGTTCTGCAGTAACCCAGCAAAGTGAGCTTGAGGTAGTATTTATTTCAGCTTGTGGCACAATGAGAGGTGAGCAAGTTTACACTAGTAAAGCAGACACTAGTACAACCCCACAAAAAAAGTCACAGTGTCCCTGACTTATACTTAAGCTATACTTAACCCAAGGCCAAGGACTAATTGCTTTTAGGTAGCTGGGGAAAGGTGTGTTGATAACTCCATGAAGCAGAGTTTCTCTTTCCTTTCCACAACAATTCCAGACAGTGTCAGCACTTCAAGGTCTTTCCACTGTCATATGTACCCTTGCACAGATAAACCAAATGACAAGGAGAAAGATCCTCCCTGTAATAAATGTTATAACCACCTCCCATTTTTCTTACAGCTGTCATTTCATCCTGTGTTCCATTTGTGAATGCAACAAGTCTTGTGATCTGACCCTCTGGCACAATATAACAAAGTTAATTTTTATTTAAGACAGCTTAAACTGGTACCTGAACAGAAATCCAATCATCCCAGTCAGACATGGGTGAAACAGGCTGCTGTCCAGTTCATGGAGAGCAGTAAAAAGTCATAACTATGTGTTCAGTATTCACCTAGGCGCTTTTTCTGATACAGAGGTGACTGAGAGAATACACACTGCCACGCAGAGTATGCAGACTATCAGACTTCATAAGGCATTTTTGAGACACAAGATTTTGAGGTATTTGAGAACAGAGAGAGGACAGGAAAGGCAATGGTGAAGATAACAGAGGCAGCAAAGGTGAAGGACTACACTCCAAGTATGAAACAAGACGTGCTGTTACAATTGCTTCCCTTGCCTCTACCAGTCTGTTTTTCATCACAAATAACTGAAGCTGTACTCCAAGCAATAATATGAGAATGAAGGGTGTGATTGATTGTTTTTTTTCTATTTTTTTTTAGCAGAATTACTGGCCTAATTGCTTTACACCCAGAAGGGGCAGGTAGATAGTGCTGTACTGTCACTTGAAGAAAATGAGTCAGGAGGGGAAAAGGTTTAGGGGCAATTCTTTACAAGTGAACACAGATTCATGTCTGACAGGCACCTTGACTCTTTCTCTCTTTTCCTCAGCAGAAACAGTGGCGCAGGGAGGAAAAGAGAGAAAGAAGATAGGAAGGAGGTACAGCCCAGCAGTATCTAGGGCACACTGGAGAAATGAAGCAGGAGGAATGCCAGCTCCAGCTCTCTCATGATCATCAACCCAAAGCCACCAGCATGATGGTGGTGGCTCACCCTGCAATGTGACACCAGATAGTGCTACCTACCTGAGATGACAGTCCCCCCTCCACATTACATATGCTGCAGTCACTGGGTAACCCTAGGGCTGAATGGACTCCAACCTGGTCTCTGAAAGGCCAGGAATAAGCCATGTTCCTTGTTGCTGTAATGTTCCTTGTTGCTGTATCCCCTTGTAACTACAGGGGAAAGTATAATTAAACTGCCTGTTGCTGCTCTTTTAGTAGTATGTTAAGCTTTACAGGCAACCAGAAACCCACAATTGTTTTCAACATGGTCGCCTTTATGTGTATTTTATCTCTTAATACATTAATGCCATTGTAAAATTCATTAACCTGTAAAATTCATTAACCTGTGAGGATAGGGTGTGAAGGGAGAGGAAGAATCAGAAAGTAGCATTGAAAGTTTTTAAGAAAGTATTTCACCCTCCTACCCTCACAAAAAAAAAGGGGGGGGGGGAAGCATTTCCACTAGAGAAAGGGAAGTATTAGAGGTACTGCATAAGACCTTGATGAGACCTCTGAGCAAACTGTGTCCACAACCTGTCACCCAGCTTCAGGGAGGAATCTGAGGTGGAGCAAGCACAGCACAAGGCTGCTGGCCTGGGGAGAGGAGCGAGCAGCCCGCCAGCTACGAGGAAACTAAGAGAGCATGCCTTGTTTAGCCTAGCAAAATGAGAACTGAGAGGAGGTATGACGGCTCTCTATAAATACATCAGAGCAAAAACAGCAACAGGAGACAATAATTATATTAGCTAAAAGAAAATGTTGGCACAGAAACTAATGGATGCAAGCTAACCATGAATACATTTAGCCTGGTAATCAGAAGACGCCTTCCAACTCTCAGACAGTGACATTCTGGAGCAGCCTCCCAGTGGGAGTTGTGGGGGGAAGAGACTTGATTGCTTTTAAGATAAAGATCGATCAGTTTACAATAGGATTGAATGACAGCATGCCCACAGTAGCAGGAAACGGCCCTGGATGACCCAGAGCATCTTGTCTAGTCCAGTGACCCTGAAAGCATTGCAAATTACCTGCTGTGTGAAGGGCTGCAACACATAAAATGCTCTGCAGCACTACTCCTTGCGCATAGCACTCTGCAATGCAAATGAGAGGACAGGGCACCTTTCTTACTCACCTGGTCCCAGCACCAGTTTGTCTTCTTATTGCCTTTGCCATGCCTCCAGACTTTGGAAGTCTGGAGCTCTTTCCACGTGTCACCTCTTGCCATAGTATCTTTGCAGCAGCTCCGCAGATGCCAACAGCACACTGCAGCCATGAGGTTGGCGCTGGCCCAGTGGGCATCCCGAGTTTTGCAGCCAGCACTGTCCTGTTGCCAGTCTCTCTCTGCACCCTCCACTGCCACTTGGTAGATTTTAAGGGCACAGCCAGGTCTTCTGCTCTTCCCAAAAGTTCTCATCTCCAGCTGAGACATCCATAGCCAGAAGCAGAAGCTATACACATGCTAGGTTCACAGAAATAGCCACAACCCATCTACATTACTGGAAGACAATAGGGGTGTCACTTCTGCCAGTAGGCATCAAATGCAGGTCCCCTCAGCATGTTGCCTTTGGCCATTAAGAGGTATTTCTGCTTTAGTGTCACTGAGGTTGTTCTTATGTTAAGGCGGGGCTGGTAGGACATTTGAGTTACATCTTTGTGACTTGATGTGATTTGGGGACTCCAGGCAGGAATGCAATTGAGGTTAAATACCTGCACACCAATGACAATGCCAGCACAGTTCAGAAAGCCTTCAAAAAAAAAAACTGTGGTTGGCTTTTCTCAAAGTCAACCACAATTTCACAACTACACCCACCAGCCACAAGAGAGCTGGCAGCAGAGATCACTCTCACACGCACTAGCAGCCCATTCGCAACTACTTGCCAGAGCTAGCTGCGTAGCCTTGGAGTTGCAGCAGTCCCCAGTAGCTAACATGCAGGTGGCAGCACTTACTATTGACATGCCAGTCCGGTCTCCCTTAACTGCAGATCCTGGCATCTCTGTTTAAGCTTCCATTCTTAAATCTGGCTGATTCTCTGCATTTAACCTTTTCTCTATGCATATTGCTCAAGTATTGACCCCTTCCCTTCGGCTAACCGCACCGTGGGGCATGCTCTTCCTCTCTGGCCTCCACTACTCCTGCTGTAACACACGGTGTTGTTTCCCCACCAGATGTAGGAGGACACTGCCTTTCCACCTCTCCAGCAGCATGTGAATACAGAGGGTGCAGCACTGGGAGCAGCAGAAGAGGGTGTGTGTCCACTGTGACAGATGCTGTGGCTCCAGGGAATATTCAGGCTGTTGTACTGATGTTACAAATGAGTGGCTTTGTTAACGACTATATTCCCAGCTGAAGAGGCAAGAAAATGAATGCTTCCTGTGGAAACTGAAGACAAATGGGAAGTACTTTAAGTCAATCGGCAACACTGAAACAATGCGGATGACAAATCTTTTGAAGTTTGGCTTCTCCAGGGAAGTAGAGTACAAACAGTACTCGCTAGCCTTGTTTATAAATCAGACTAAGGAAATTATACAGCTGAGGTAATTGGCACCAAATGTCTATTTTACCTGAAGTCCGTTGTAACATTGTAGTCACTTCCTCCATAAGAATATTCATAACCTTTTAAAATGCATTTATTTCTCATAGAACCTATCCAAATGTAACAAGCCATGCTTCCTCAAGGGAGGTTTGATAGCTGGTGACACACAAGTGTTGCAGTGTACACAGAGAAGAGTAGCGGTGGTTGTACAAACCAGATTTTTCATGGAGAAGTAGGGATTGAAGGTTTTAATCCAGGTACCATTCAAGTTAATGCCAAATTGTATTGGAATCTAGGAAAAAAAATACAGAAAAACAAGGCAAGAATGAAAAAAAGGTTTCTGAGTTGCAAACTATGACAGGGAGAAATGTTAATTGTTCATAGAGCTCTGAGTGCTGTATCTAATTTTGTGCATAATTGGGTTGTGTTGTGCATAACTTGTATTCACTTTACTGTTTGTTCCTTTTATACTCGTTGCACCTGAGATTCACTGGGCTAAGTACTAAAAAGGCACGAAACAAAAAGAGGGCTACTGAATCTAGAAACTTGCACCTCAGTGGAGGCAGGAGAAAACAGGCAGACAGGAACAGATGGTGAATATACTGTGGGAAAAGCATGACCATACTGAATGGCTTAATGGGCAGTAGCCCCTAGCACACAACTCATCTCGCATCAAGCATAAGAAAATATATGCACGTCCCAAAATGTTCTGCACTGGCAAGTGCCCTTCATACAATATGTATCTCACTGCCAAGGAGACACCTGACTCTTTCAGCAGTTTCTCTCCCTGGCATGTAGACAAAAGAATGCAAGATGCTCTGAGCAAAAGGAATAAGCAATATTCTCACAACAGTTTGAGACTGACTAATGCTGCACTTCAGGTCTTAAAAACTGTGAGGGCTGTTTGCTTTTCCAATTTCCTCACCATGCACCTTTCCGATTCAAGAGTACAAAGAACGAATTCCGCCAGGTGTGAAGGGGTTGCAACTGTCTTAAATATCCTATCAGCATCCTGACATTTTCCCACCTGACCTGCATAGTCTAGTTATACACTCCGAAAATCCAGGGTCTCTGGATTTTCTAGAAAAGGGAAAGGCTAAATTGTTTGAAAGCAGTTAGTAAATGCCAGTGGCTTGTGCTGGTTGGTTCCCTTTATTAGCTCTGAAAAATGGGAATGATTGAAATGAGTTATTCTGAACATTTTTGCACTGATGAAAAGTGCAGTAGGAAGGACTACATGTTTTCATTGTTATTACTATTGCAATTCCTATTATTATTATTATTATTATTATGTGGGAGGAAAGGTGCATGGATAGATTTCACTGAGGGAAATCTGAATGACTGGTGCTTCAGTGGCTTTATATGCAAGTATCCTGCTATATGCTTATTTTTGCAAATTCGCCTGCAAATTCATTCTCTCTGCTCTACGTGCAGTCACTACCACATTCTAACATCCCTGAAACATCCAGCGCTGAAAACATTAAGCTGCAGGGGAGCTTGAATCCTTTCTCATTCTACGGTGCAGAATATTAAACATACCTTCCCTACACATTTACTAGCTATCATTATCAAATACTTGCCATCATCAAACACCAGGGTAATTTAGGCTTTTGATTTTCAAAGCGATCTCTATCTCTGCTCCTCCAGGCTTCACCTAGCCTCTCCCAGCCATACTAATGCCATTTTGATTTGCTGTCATTCTGTGTCCACCTAACCTGTAGGCTGTCAGGTCATAAATTTGAGAGGCACTTGTCCACTGATGAAGAGTGTAGCTCCTCCTTGGGTTATGGGCTGGAGGGCAAGGAGTGACTTCAGAGAGTTTGACCAGCAGCAGGCATGCACGTACATGTATGACAACATCTGAACAGGTCTTAATACTTATCCTAAGAGCTGGTGAGTTTTACTCTGTTGTGTTACAGCTGCTGCACTTGCAGCATTGATCTGTGTGCACTGCAGTTGGGTAACTGAGGGGCTGTACCCCTCACTTTGGATCACACTATATATTCATGCAGTGTAACAGTCATAAGCTTCTCTCCTCTTCTAATTCCTTTATGTCCTACTATAATGCAAATAATAATTGTCATCATTATGCACTTGTTAGGACACAAAGTCACTGGCAAGACCAGAGGGTGA
The DNA here is from genome assembly GCF_013377495.2 of Cygnus atratus. NCBI lineage: Eukaryota > Metazoa > Chordata > Aves > Anseriformes > Anatidae > Cygnus > Cygnus atratus. The sequence goes on along the minus strand of NC_066362.1, from coordinate 56,048,277 downwards.
ATGTGCAAGAGCTGGGGAACTGGCATACCTGTGATGGGGCAGGTTTAACCTCAGGCATGGCTGGGAATTGTAGTCTGCAGGCAGCATATGAAGGAGAGCAGCCTCTGACAAAGAGTTATGTGAGTGCCTGCTGGCATCTAAATAAAAAGAAGACTCCTGCATTGGTAGAGATGATGGTCTTTAAGAGTCAGTCGAGGTTTGTTGAACGGGGACCTCTGCAGTGGTCAGAGAGCAGAAAGGTTATTTCTTGAGCATTTTTAGCTCTCTCTTGAATCCCTTCCAGGGGTGAACAAGGAATGAGCTCTTTAGAAGAAGCTGAGGGTAGCTTGCTTTGGCCCTGCCTGCCTGCCACCCTTGGTCAATTGATTAGGAGGGTGTGACAGCAGCATGATGCCTGCTCCTGCAGGAGCCCTGAGCACACTGCTCAGACACGCTTATCTCAGCGCAGCTGGTGGTCCCGACTCCATCTGCACCTCTGAAGCACATCGAGCCAATTCCTCAGGCAATCAGATAGGCTTGGAGGAGATGTGCCCGTTCACGTGTGTGCATGACTAATCACACAGAAGCTCTCTCAATAACAGCATTTCACTCTTTACTATTGATCCCACAGTAGCAGGCACAGCCACCCAAAAACCGAACCCCTGCTGGAAGCACAGCCAGCTCCCAGACTCTGTGAGGACGTGGTGATGAGAGAGGGGCTGTTGCGTCGTGACAGCACAACCACATGCACTGTGAGGAAGCTGCCTCGAAGGCAGGGGTAAGACGGGCACCTGCTCCTCACCAGGCACCCACCGGGTGCCAGTGGCTGTGGCAGTCAGGCTGCGTGTGCCTGAAGGGAACATTGCAGGCAACCCCTGAGCACAACATGGCTCCCCATCCTCCCCGCCCATCGACACTCTCGGCGCTCCCCCCTCCCTCCGCCTTCTCCTCCCCGTCGGAGGCGCTCGGCGCTCGGCCCTTGTCTCCTTCCCCAAGATGGCGGCGGCGGAGGGAGGCGAGGCGGGAAGCGGGGGCGCGGAGTGAGGCGGCCGCGGCGCCTCCTCCCCGTCCCCTGCCCCCGGGGCCGCGTCAAGCCGGGGCCCGCTCGGGTGAGAGGGGGGGACGGGAGGGGGAGCGGGGCGGCCGAAGGCGGCGGGGAGGCCCCGGGGAGCGGCCCGGCTGCACGGTGGGGCGGCGGAGGGGTCGATGGTGGGGTTTGCCCCCCCCCTCTCCGGTCGCCCGTGTGTCTCCTGCGGGTCGTGAAGGCATCGCGATGAGGAGAGAGTCGCGACAGGGCTGTGGAGGAACCTGGGAGTGCCGTGGGGGGCGCGGGGGGGCTTGGTCCCGCAGCCGTGGGCGGTGAGGATGGGGCACGCGTTTATAAATAAATCTTGTTTTCCTCAAATCATCCGTTCGTGAGGGACTGTCAGCGGCTTTGTGGTGCTGAGCAGTGCCTACAGCAGGCCCCAGACCTGAGCACCATGCGGTAGCATCGCCTGTGTTCCCGCTGAACTCCACCAGGCAACAGGGAGCTGAATATCATGAGGTGTTTGCAGGATCTCACTCAGGATTGTAAGCCCACAAGTGGCAAGATAGTTGCTTTTGATTTTTTTATAGTAAAGAGCAGTGCTGTTGCGCACGTACATAAATTCTGCCTACAAATCAATGTGCTTGCCACACACAACGTATAGTAGTCAGAATACTGACTTAAAACATTTTGTGGTGGATGGCTTCCCAAAACCTGAAGAATTCACTTGTATTCTTATGAATTTCAACAGAAACATCTCTGTATTTGTCAGCTTGAATTAGTCGTGAGTTTGTGCTTTCACTTAAGTAACCACCATAAGATGAATGCATTGTACTTTCTCAACCAATTATTTATTAAACTGATGTAAATGCAGAGACATAGCATAAGTTTCCTGCTTTCTAGGTATTCAAATGTAACTTAAATGTGGCGGGATTACTGTGAGAGCTAGAAAGAACAAACTTCATGATCTTCGTGGTTGAACCTTCACGTGTGCATGTGCACACATACACAACAACCACACAAAATCAGTCGGGTGCAGTTGCTTTAATCACTTATGAGAGGAGGTCATCTTTTTCATGCTAACCAGTTCACTGCCTGAAAAACAAAAGCAGTTTTCTCAGAGGAGTGCAGCTATTCCATACCTATTCCTGCATGCTAGCAACTGTGGAATAGACTGACTCAAACGAGACCTGAAATTTGGGAGCTTGCAGGAGCTTGGATGATGCAGAAGTCCTAGGAGAAAGGAGCGCTTTACTCCGTTTCCTTTCCCAGGCTGACATTCAGAATGGCTGCAGCGGTAGTGTCAGGAAACACATCAGAACGGTGTATGCCTTCATTACAAGATGTGCAACCCTTTAGTTCAAAAGATTTGAAATAATTCTTATATAGCACAATGATTCCTGCCTGCTTTCATCTTTTTCCTTCACTTCATCTGAGATTCATGGGTTTGGTACTTCTTTTTAAGTATCCCACTGTTTGCTACAGTGGTTTCTGATGAAACGTGTCTTGGACACAAGTTCGGATGAAGTTTTGTTTGTCATGAAAATCAAACAGCTATATTCTCACCCTCTTTCCGTTTTTGTGAATAAATTATTCTAATGATGCGGAGATTTTACAGTGAATAGGTGGTCTTGTTATATTGTTATATCTTTAAAAACAACAAACAAAAAAAATCTCCAACTTAATAAAAAAAAGAAAAACACCTGTCAAACCCAAAGGGTGAGTAGGAGCTGAAGAGGAGATAGACTTCTTTGTTTTCCCACTGTCTTCCAGAGAATCTTCTTTTGTTTCAGAGGAAGTTTCCCATTTTACATTGTGGTTCTTCTTTATGGGAGCGTTATTTTCATTCTCTGTTTCTCAGACCTTTTCCTTTAGATGGGAACGGGGGAAGGAGCCCAGACGTGGCAACACATTCTCAGGCTCCTGCAGGACCGCCATGGCTTATGATGACTCCAAGAAGAAAGAAGGTATGACTGCTTCATAATCTCGGAGGGAGTAGCCAAAAAAAGGGTGCCCTCTGCAGCCCTTGTCAGGCCACGGTGTCAGAGAGTGGGAAAGGAAGCTAGTCTCCCATGGACCATTGAAGGGTATTGGACCTTAAATTTAATCTGTTCAAGATTTTGCAGGTTCCCAAGCCCTTGACTTCCAGATGCACAGTACTGGGATTAGAGAAGCAGGTGGTATTTCCTAATGCAACCACCATGACTGGGAACTCTGCCACTGCAGCCTTTCTTCTCCCTGGTAGGTCAGTGTGAAATGGGAGACCAGGGGGACTTGAAGATCTTAGAGGCCTTTTCCAACCTAAGCAATTCTAAGATTCTATACAGTAAGTGATGATAACATTTCTAAGTCCAGTTAGGACTTTAGGAAGAAATCAACAAGGATTAGAAACGATATCTTGAGAATTCATGTTATAGCATTAGAGCACTGAGCCCTGTCCCTGCGGTCAGAGATTACAGAATGTTATCTTTCAGTCCCGAGTGCTTTTTGGGTTTTGTGCGTCAATCCATGCCAATGTCCACTCCTGTCTTATTTTGTGCATAGTCAATGTGTCTATTGTTCCTTAATGTGGTATTTCATTTCTTCATTTTTTTCCTCTTTCACATAAATTTTAGAGTTCCTAGAGAGTGACCGAAGTGATGTGGAGCTGGCTACGGTCAGGACACAGCGAGAGAAAAAACGGTCTTACAGGGATCAGCTGCAAGAGGAGGAGAGAATAGCAACACAGGTCAGGAAGCCTTCAGAGAAAAAGTATAAGGTGTAAGAAAGTGTGTAAAGCTTAAGATAAAATGGGATGGAATGTTTCAATGTTCTTTGGTATATAAAAATGCCTGTAGAAAACAGCAAGTACAGGTAATCACGTCCTGAATTGTTCAGTAGCTTTTTTGGGGAAATGGAGGGTGTTAGTCCCAATTTCAAACAATTCTGATTTTTCTGGCCTCAGAAAATAGGGTAGTAGAATCTCATCTTAGCCTTAATATGCAATGGTGTAAGTGCTGAGATAGCATAACTGACTCTTTACACAAAGAAATGGGATTTTTAGAATTTATAGTTGCATTAATAGCCAGCAAGGAATGAATAAAACGTTAACTGATGCACTGTTGTCTTTCTGATTCTGCATACAGCCTGAAACAATAGCTCTTGAGAGGTGTGAACTTGCCCTGTTTGTCTCCTTGGGGCCTTAACTCTGAAATCATGTTGCAACAACTTCATAACTTTCTTCTTTGAGCTAAAATTTCTGCTGTTAGCTCAAAGGTGACCATCTTGTGATTGGTTTTAGTTTTTTAAAATCTGCAAAAGAAGTTCAAGTTTAAAATGGAAATCTTCTGCCATGTAGATGGAATTCTATAGAGGAGCTTCATTTTTAGACCATAAAGCAGTCAAGAAACAAATAATAATAATGGGGTGTCATGAGTTATTTTGGTCAGCTTTCTGGCCCATCGTTTTAATTGTCACTTCTCTGTCCCTTCTTTCACTTCTTTTATCTTCTTCAGCACATTAAATATGAATTGCTTCAAGGCTTGACAGCCTACGCATGCTTAGTTATTTCTTAGCTTTATTAAGAGGTAGTTGTCGATCTTTTATCAACCTATCGGCTGATGTCCGAGTACTGGCTTTCATTGGCCATTTCTTAACAGTTTCAAGAGTGCTTTTTCAAGTTTTCTTGTGTAGTGCTCCTCTCACTGGAGGGGAACTCCTTGTAGAGATTTGTCTTTGAATTTCCTTATAGTCCTGTTGTGCTGCAGCGTCCACAGAAAGCTTGATGCCAGTTAGTTGTCTGATGTGCTGAAACCAATTCTGACTGTTTTTTGTATTCTCCCACCTATCCATAACCTGCTTTTTGTCTCTTACCTTAAATCTACACTGTGGACTTTGGGAACAGACTATGTTTCCTTTGCTGGTTTAGCTCCTAGAATGAGAATCCTGGTTCACACCGAGGGTTCCTTGGCATCGCAGTAGTACAAATGTCTCTTGATATCTCCCAGAAATTATAATCTATGTGACCAGTCCATGTGAACCTCAAATTATTTCCCTGTTGTTTATCAGCAACTTTTTTTGTTCTTATTCTAGGACAGTGAGCTCTTTCCAGGCACAGAACCTCACAAAAAGAAGAAGAAGCACTCCTCCGATGAGTACGGCTCCAGAGGTAAGACGGCAGTCAGGCAGCGGAAGGGGCTGGCAGATCATGACTTTGAGGAAAAGATGCTGTTAAACCAATGTCATCAAACTTTGTGGTTAGCACTTTATGGGAGAGAATTCCTTGTCCTAAGACAGATTGATGTAGTCAGAAACCTGGTTCTGATCAGGTTTCTGCTGCGCCAGGCAGCAAAAGATTAGGGAATGACGTTTTCAAAGTCTAGCATAAAAGTTACTGTTGTTAAGGCAGGGATCTTCCATGTCCCTTCTCATGGACAAGTTTGTTTTCTAACCCATGCCTTCCCTTTTTGTGTTTGCATTGTTTTTTTGCTTATTATATTATGAGCTGTAATTTTATTTGCAGATAATAATTAATTTCTGTAAATTTATAAAAGCAGAATGTGTCAGGTTACACAGTGAATGCTTTTGGGTTCAGTTTAAATACAGAAATACTGTTCTCACAATGAAAAACCTGGCCAGGAAATGACAATTCAGCTCATAAAAGCTTAACAGCAGGTTTAAGATTTATTTTTGTCCCGATTCCAAAAGAAGCCACATCTTTGGAATATCTTTATAAACTGAAATTTTGTCATAAGTCTGTTTTTAGAATGAAAAAGCTCATGTTCTCAATTCATTGGTCTCGGCTAAAAGTGATGTGACAACCTTGCACTTGAGATGTAATATTTCAGGTTCAGTAAGATGTATTTTCATCAAAATATACTGGTTTATGATAGAATACAAAGTTTGATGAAACTTCAAGAACTTTCCCACTCTGTCTTTCTGCATTAAATATTTTGATCAGCTCTGGTGTTACAACTCCCGATCCATATCCATGAGGACACGCTGAGCTGCCTGCAAATTTCAGAGACTTTCTTCTTGAGACAGGATGCAGATCGGTTAGCTGTAATAACAAGTTTTGCAAGGTTCCCACTTTGTTTCTTTTGACTAGCGTAGTAATGTCTTTAAGGGAATCATCTTGATGAACATTTCTCTTGACTTTTTCCAGATCTTTCATCTTTGGATCCACCATCAAAGAAGAAGAAAAAAGCAGTTTCAAGCCCATCCTCAGCTGATAAAAACATGGATGTACTCAAGGCTATCACCTCACCTTTGGCCACAAGCTCCAAGTCTTCAAAGAAGACATCCGAAAAATCATCTTATTCTTCCTCTGGCCATTCTGAAAGCAAAAAGGAGCACCACAAGAAGAAATTGAGTGGAAGCAGTGGGGAGCACTCAGTGGATGATGGCAGCTACCACAAAACTAAAAAAATGAAACCTCTCTATGTGAACACAGAGACCCTTACTCTTCGTGAACCTGATGGCTTGAAGATGAAGCTTATCCTTTCACCAAAAGAGAAAAGTAGTGCTGCAGATGATGATTCTTTCTCCTACTCTTCAGCACCAGCAGCTGCAAAGAAATCTTCCAAAAAATCATCTCGAGATGAGCAGGGCTCATTCCATCTGGGTCATGAAGTGCAGAGCTTCCAGAAGTCATCCCGGAAGAAGCACAAACCTCCTCCAGACTCACGTCCCCCTTCTGAGAGTTTTGGTGCCGACACATCCATGTTTTCGGAAGGCCATGGGAGTGAGTATGAGACTTCGGGTGTGGAGGCACCACCAGAATCTGGTTCCTCTTCTGGTGGGGAGTTGGAGGCTGGAGAGCTAGTGATAGATGATTCCTACCGGGAGATCAAGAAGAAGAAGAAGTCAAAAAAAAGTAAGAAAAAAAAAGACAAGGAGAAACACAGAGAGAAGAAACATTCTAAATCTAAAAAGAGTTCTGGGCACTCTTCTGTGGCAGTAGCAGAAGTAACAGTGTCACCACCACCTCCTTCCAGTACTCCCTATGTTCTTCCTCCACCTCATCCTACTATTTATCACTCAGATGGACAAAGTGAGAGGAGGAGGAAGAAGGAAGAAAAGGAGAAGGAAAAAGCTGAAAAATGGGAAAAAGAAAAAGAAAAGGAACGAGAAAAGGAAAAGGAACGAGAAAAGGAAAAGGAAAGAGAAAGAGAAAAGGAAAAGGAACAAGAAAAGGAAAGAGAAAAGGAACGGGAAAAGGAAAGAGAAAAGGAACGGGAAAAGGAAAAGGAAAGAGAAAAGGAACGAGAAAGAGAAAAGGAACGGGAAAAGGAAAGAGAAAAGGAACGGGAAAAGGAAAGAGAAAAGGAACGGGAAAAGGAAAGAGAAAGAGAAAAGGAACGAGAAAGGGAAAGAGAAAGGGAAAAAGTAAGGAAAATTTGAAGGGAAAATTGAAATTGGGTGATGGGTAATAGTGAATTACACACTTCCTTCCAAAAACTTCTTAAATTGAAGCATAATTAGTAGTAGCATTGATGGTTTCATTGCAGCATGTTTGGCAAAAGTATTTCAGCTACCGTGATTTCTGTTCGTAGTAAAAGAAATATAAAGCATTGGGTTTTTTTTGTGACACAGGCAGTCTTTAGCCAGTAAAGGTCCTTTGAAAAGGTTATACTTAATCTGCTTGGTACAGACCGTGCCACAACTACATTGTTTTCTAAGGTAACTGGTTCTAACTATTACCAGGCAGAATTTTAGTCTTGTCTGGGAGTCATCTAGTCCATCATCACAGTTCCTGTAAAAAAGGAGTTGAACTCTTTAACTTGGAAGAGTGAAGTTATCCACCCATTTATTCCTGTATTAAGATAAAGATCTAATTCTTATAGACTACCACATTCTCACTTTCATCCTGTACTCAGAAATTCGGGTTTCCATGGTTAATGCTCTGAAGTGCAAGTAGGAAAAATTGTAGCTGGAGTGTGTCTGAGATTTCCAGATAACGTAATTATAGCTATGTAAGTGTATAATAGGGTAAAACGGTTTCTGCCAGATAGACAAGAGTTGCTTTGTAACAGGAAATGGGTGGCCATAACCCAGATTTGGTCAGCTCTCACTGTGTCCTGTGTGGTAAGTTTTCTCTGATCACAGTCTGGAAGTTGATTGTGCCTCTGCTATCTTAAACGGTTTGTTTTCCTGCAAATATGAAGTGATCTGTAAGGATGCAAGGAATAGAACAAAACAGAGATATAAAAGAAAAACTGAACTGTTTTGACAGATCCATCGTAGGTACTGTGAATAGTATGACAGGGTTTTTTTGTTATTTTAATCAATTTTAAGTTCTAAAACTGAGATATATGAACAGCATTAAATGTTGATTGTGGATTTAGAATAGCAAAGGTGGTGGTTTATGAATGAATTGTATTGATAGACTTGTTGCAAGATAAGCTTTATGCTAAAACTGATTCTGGCTGGTTCTTGTGCTTTCATACCCACTAAATTCAGCCAGTAAACGTATGTAACACATGTAAAACTGCCATTTTACCTTCTTGATCTAAGTACAGTATCTTTCTTTAAGTCTGATAAATGCAGAATTACTAATGAAATTGAGTAGGTCCCTTTATAACTAAAAATGTTTGTTTCCTTTTCTTCTTCTGACTAGCCAAAGAAGAAAAACATGTCTGCCTATCAAGTGTTCTGTAAGGAGTATCGTACAAATATTGTGTCTGAGCACCCTAGGATAGGTGAGAAAATAATCTAGCCTTCTCTATTCTTGATTATAAATCAGTCTGATTAATTAACAGGACGTACCTTCTCTGTATGATATCAACCTCTTAATCTTTGAGGTAGCAAAAGGACAGAAATGGATTTCATGATTTGCTTTCATTGGATATTAACCAAGCTGTGAATCTGGATTAAGGAACTGCCTGCTCTTCCTGTCTTTTACTTAAAGAGTTGCCTTTGTTGTGTCATTTTTCAGCATGTGTGGTCTTACGGTCTTACATTCCCTGTATCAGGCTGTGGGGTTTTGTTTGTGTTTTTTTTTTTTCTTCATTTTAGACAGTAAGGAAAAAATCATTTTCTGGACAGTGTGGAGAGTTCCAGTGGTGGTTGCTTCCTAAATGTATATGTGTAGGCCAGTTTTTCACACTGTTGACATTCACATAAATTTCCTATGTTCTCACCACAACTTTATTATTTAATTTATTTGAAACATTTTTATTTCTCCTCCTATCAGATTTTGGAGACCTAAGTAAAAAGCTGGCAGAAGTGTGGAAGCAGCTCCCTGAGAAGGATAAACTGGTAAGCATGTGTGAGATATTTTTTTTTTTTAAATGATTTTTGTAAACTGTGTCCTTAGGTCAGAACATGCTAACAGTAATTCCACCATACCTTAAAAAATATTACCTCTGTCCCCAAAGTATGGAAAAGTGTGTTATCTTGCCCTTGTGGTCATAAAAGCATCCGTTTTCTTCTTGTGGCATTGCTTCACCACTTAACTGTGTAACATCATTTTGCCTCCAGGTCTTGGCGTCAGGTATGAAAATTACCTAATACTGTAAATCTCTCTTTTTGTACCGTGGTAACTGCAGGTCTGGAAACAGAAAGCTCAGTATCTGCAGCACAAGCAGAATAAAGCAGAAGCCACCACTGTGAAGCGAAAGGCATCGTCTTCAGATGGTGCTCCAAAAATAAAAGGTAATTGTTGCACTTTATATGCTCTACTTGTTTTTTTTTGGAGTGGGGAAGATGGTGTAGACTGTAAAATAATGAACTTCTTGTTCCTCATTCTTACCTGCTTTTTCACAAGTCTTGACATTTAACTCATAGTATTACTCAACAACAGTGTTCCTTCAGGAGCGAGAATGATGTCAGCACTTTTCTAAAAGATTTCCTTGTCTAATTAGTAAGATGGTATTGGTTTTAGCACTTCAGGGTTTGAAACATAAAGCAAGAAGAAGCAACAGAGAAGTTCTAGTGAGAGTAGCTAGGTGCAAGAGGAAAAAGGGTTGTTCATGGCTTGGCATCTCTGTTTACCAAATCTTCCAAAGCTACCAGATCGCAGACAGCTGAGGTACGTGCTTTGAAGGCAAGTTCTTTCTGTAAAGACAACAGGAGAAGATCCACAGAGCTATTTAAGCATCTCACATCTTTGAGATTTGAACTTTAGAAAGTAAATAGACTTGAAAGTAAAAGAATGAAAGTGGGTAATACGGAATTTTAATTCATGTATTTACAGCTTCTCCACCAGGAGTGATTTCCCCTCAAAAGAAATCCCCCACCAGCACTGTGGTGTTGCCTTCCTCACCAGCCAAAGTCCCTGAGACAGATCCTATAGATGTAGCTGCACATTTACAATTGCTGGGCGAATCTCTGAGCCTCATTGGACACAGACTGCAGGAAACAGAGGTGAGTCTGTAACCAGCAACGTCTCAGTGATGTCATATAATTTACACATAGGATCAGGGGGTTACTATTTTGTTTTACTTAAACAGTTAGGCAATGCTTTTCTACTAGGAAGAGAAATTACAGGTGGTGTGTCATGCTTCTTTGATGCATTGTTGTTTATTTTCAGCGAAATAAAAAGCGTTGTTTCTCAGTAAACAGTAGGCAGCAAAGAAAGACAGGTCCTTCACTTGCAGCTCTGTGTCCTTGAAGGCAATTGTCCTTGTCTCTACAAACCAATCTTTTCTTACTATATGTTCACCTTGCATCTGGTATTTTCTTGCTGTTTTTTATGACCTCTGGCCCAGTTAACACTCTCAAGCCTTCTAAGAAAACCATCAGAGAAGGCCATTACCAAGATGTTTTTGCATGTCCTGTTGTTTTCTGGTGGTGTCATGTTCCCAGTGCTTTAAGTAGTGGCTACTGTTGTTTCAACTTACATGGTAATCTAGAAGATGTAGTATTTTCCAGTGTTTTTCTAGTGTTACGCAGTAGTAATTGTACACACACACACAGAGTTTAGAACTCAGCTTAGCCTGTAAGCAGAACACATACTTGGCTCAAATATCAAATGTCAGTGAGTTTTATGGCTAACATGGTCAGCTCATCCCACTACGCTTGCTTGTTTTATCAGCAAGAAAATGAATCTTACTGCATTTCTGCAGTTTCTGGTATGACCTCATTGAGGTCATTCTTCAGAGGAAAAAGATTTGGAGTAAAAATCTTTCCCTTTACAGAACGACACACAAATACATTCCATTTTTGAAGGTATATTGATAACTAAAGTATTTTTACAGACTTAGTATTTCCTTAGGCTTCAGTAATAAAACAACTATTGCCTTTAGGACTCAGGTAATTGTCATAGTAGATAGTATCAAATGGGGCAAGAAAAACATATTGCAAAAATTGTGGAATTAAGTCATATATAAACCCAACAACTTTCTGACCTTTTATTTTGCTCCCTTTGTTTTTCCTACATCAGTATGTTACCTGTTTAATTCTTTTTTTTTTTTTTTGAGCCATCAGTCTTTCTGTGAACTCTGACATAGTTTTGTTACTGTGTAAGTAATGGAAGTGGTCGCTCAGGCGTGAGGATACAGCATCTGAGTAAGAATCAATATAGTTGTGAAGGAACTGTATTTTCCAGTAATTGTCCCCATCAATTTTTTCTTTCCTTACTTCCAGGGAATGGTGGCTGTTTCAGGAAGTTTGTCAGTACTTCTGGATTCTATCATCTGTGCTTTGGGCCCATTAACATGTCTGACCACACAACTACCTGAGTTGAATGGCTGCCCTAAGCAAGTTTTGGTGAGTTCCTTGTGGCTATTTTCATTGTAGCCTTGTTAATTTCAGCAGAGTCCAGATAGTTTTCCGATGAATCAATTTTACGATGCAATTACAATTCCAGTGCAATAAGAAAATTGTCTTGGTCATACATTGTTATAGAGGGATATTTCTTGAAATTCCTTAAGATGTTAACGCTGTAGGGTATTGTACAATGTTGTGGTTTGTTTGTTTGATTGTTTTTTTCCCAGTAGAAACTGACTTAATATTTGTTCCATTGGTTGCAGCGTGTGTAGGTCCTGTTTTAGGGACTGAATCGACCCATCTGAATCAAATACAAGCACCTGTACATATACAGTTTTTGAAAGTTCTGATTTTCCATTAAAAAAAAAGAAGCAACTTCCAGATTCTTTGTGTTCACACATTGTTTTCTTTTGCAACATAAAAAATAACTTGTGATCTCAGTTAGGATTCCTAATGTGACTGAGTAGGGCCTTTCACATGTGTAACCTCATCCAAGGAAAGGAAAGTAGTCCGTGTTTTAAGGAACTAGATAACTAGAGGTTCTTTTCCACTTTAAATTATACTTGTTATTGAGCCCTGATTTAGTAAGAGCTTGTGACCTCAATGTGGCATGATGTGGACATAGATTAATATGGCAGCAGTAGAAAAGGAATCTGAAGTCATACCTCCAACAGGGGGCGCAAATAGGCAGAGGAGAAGAGGAGCAAAAATGAGTAAGTATATGGTCTGCAAACATCAAGAGATTGCAAACCTATCTGAACGAGAGAACAACAAAAATGGGGTATGAATTGGCATGTTTTTATAGGACATCCCAAATATTGATTCATTCTGAGAAATGACTGTTAACAACAGCAGCAAATTTGGCAGCTTAGGCTGTGAGCTCCAACAAACTGGCTGTCTACACAGAAGCTGAGTCAGTGGGGTGTTCCCATCATAAGCCATGGAAAAACATCCTATGCTTTTCTCTTTGCTTGCCAAGTGCATTCAAAGCAAGTGACACCCCTTTTCCACATGACTAATCGTGCCTATCTTGGAAACTTGATCAACTTATTGTTTGTTACAAGGAGCAATGAAGCTTCAGGTGGATTAAGGCACTTACCATTCACTTCTGAAAACTGGTATCCAGGCTTGATAATAAAGAAACTACTCTGATTTTTACAGTCAGACATGTAAAAACTGGTATTCCAAGATGAGATAAAGTTGCCAGGGGTCGTGTTGCATATAGTATGCAATTTATATTTTCAGTCAGTAGGTGGCATTGTTAAATTTTAAAATCACCATCGTTAACAGATCCAGCTCCTTTGTTTTCAGCAGTTAAAAGGTATTCCTAAGGCCTTCAGCCATCCAGCCACAGATGTGAAGTTACTGAAATGCTGCATTTGAAGAACATAGAGATAGTAAACTGCTGCCTTTTGTTTTCTGATACGCAAAAAAGGACTCCTAGTCTCAGAAGTTTGTTACAAGTAGTAGTGAAAACTGGAAAGCAATTCTTTTTCTCTGACACCCTACGAGTTGGTGTTTTTGAGGGTTCTTCTCTGATATACTGCAGAATTTCTTAAAGGACTTGTGAGTGTAAAGTCAGGTTTAAAGTCAGTTTTGTTGTTGTTGTTTTTACATTCTACAGCGTAGATTGCTTTACGTAAGTCCTTTACCACATCTTCCCAGTGGTTGATGAGATACAGTCCATGTGGCTTCTTTCAAATCCAAAGACGGAGAGTAGGGTTCATTAGGAGGAAGTCACTTGAGGAAAGCCTTGAGCATTTTCTTTATTTCTAGGTGCTTCCAAATACCGAGGCTACCTTTATGTTTAGTTAAGTTTCCAAAAACGTGAAAATAAGTCTAGCTGCCGGGGGGCTAGTGGTGACTAGACAGTTTTGTTGTCGCACAATACAGTAACTTGTAAGACAAATGAATGTGTGTGTAGTACACTCATCTATGTCATTTTTTTAAGGATTCTGAGTCATTACCTGACATTAAAACATTGAATTTCTTTTCCCAGTCAAACACACTAGACAACATCGCCTACATCATGCCTGGACTTTGATGGGAAAAGATCCTGGGATTTACTCAACTTCTGTGTAACTGACCTGTGTACATATGCACTACACCGGCACTCCCAAAGGACTCTGTGTGTAGGGTTTTAAATTTTTTTAACTGTACAGTATACAAATAGGATTGTAACTGTCTTATTTTTTTGAAAAGTTGTGAAGTTAAGGTGAGAGAACAGATCTTCGCCGGTGGATGAAATGTCATCCAATCTAAAAGTATTTGTATGAAGAATTCAGAAAGGTTTTGAGATACTAGCCTTAAATTCAGATCCTTTAGTGGGGGAAGCAGCCAGAGAATGGACTTCTCAATGTAAGGAAGGACACATCACCATGAGAGTAGTCATAGAAACAACCCAGAGAGGTTGTTGAATCTCCATCCTTGATGATATTCAAATACTGAGTGAGCGGCCTTCTGTAGTTGGACTTAATTTAGAAGCAGGGGTTGGACAAGACGACCTCCTGATACCCTTTCCAGTGTAAAGTATTCTTTATAGTCTATGGGCATGTAGAGAAGGTAATGTAGGTTGGACCAAGAAATAGAATTGAACTCTTCACCTGACCTTTTTTTTTTTTTTTTTTTTTTTAATTTAAAATCCGCTTGAGGGGAAAGCTGGAGAGTTGATCAAAGATGCAGAGAGCTCTCCCTCTTGGTCACATCTTCTAACCCCCCCTCTTTGGTCAGTAATAACTAAAAGTTGTCAGTGTCAGCTTACTGGTCTGGTAGCTGGCATTTGTCATGAAGTTGAAGATGACAGAGAATTTAATCTTTTCTTTTCGACTTGCATCCAAATCATCATTAGCACCGATTTATCAACAGACTTCATTGGCTTGAGAGGATGCACCTCCTGCTGATTTTTCCAGGGCATGGTCAGCCTGTTTTGATGGAGAAGAGAGCGATAGCAGATGGGAAAAACTTGGATCGCTTCTGCCCATCTTGCCCCTGGTTTGTGAACAGACAACCTTGGTTTCTGAGTTTGCTGATCCCCCATCCCTTTCACCAGCAGTATTGAAAGAGCCATGGTGCTGCTGTGAGACGTTGACTAATGACCAATTTGAAGCAGTTGCAGCCGACCAAGGTACCTGTGAGTGGATAGGACTTATCCCCCTTCTTTCTAGCCACATACTTGGTGTTTGGCTTTCCGTTCCTCTAGAAGAGGAGCTGCAGGAGAGCATTTGATTTTCATATAGGCGTTTCTGTGTCTGTATGTATGTGTATGTGGTGTGCATATCATATGTATTTAACTTTTACCGATATCTGTAACAGATTTTAATTTATCCTGTATATTACTGTGTACATATATATATATATATACACGTAATTTAAAAGCAAAAATCCCTCCCTCTACCAACGGTGTGTGGAAGATACCAAGTCTGCCTCACCACTTCCTGCAGGAATCAGATGTGTGTACAGTAGTAAGCAGTGGCATTGTATGGGGGAATTACCAGAAAGATTTTGTCTGTAGAAAGTGGTTATCTTGAGAAGCTAGGTAGAACAGATGAAATATAATTTGACTTCAGGATATTCAGCCTTACAGCATAACAAATTTAGAATGACAGAAGAGCATTCATTTTTCCTTCCACGTTGAAGTCTAGATTGCCTTTTTCAGGGCAGTTGAGATTGAACTGACCCTTTTTATGGCTGAGCCCTAGTCTTAAAAAATTAAATCCTCAGGTGTGTGGGAGGATGTTTCTCCCCATTCCTCTTTACTGTATTTTCCCCAGGTGTGCTCGTACAAGGTACTCTGTCTCTTACAGAGCTTTTCTCATTTCAGTGTTAGGCTTTCTCAATCAGTTAGCGGAAGAGGCAGAAGCTTCTCACACCACCATCCACGTTCTCAACCCAAGCCTCAGACCAGAGCATCCGTGTTTTCACAGTATGTGACTAATCCCAGCGAGCCTGGAGTTGGAGAGGGCCCAGGAGGGAGGCGGTCTGCTGCTGCTTCTCATCCTGGCCCCTACCGAAGGATTCTGCTGCAAGGCAACCGGCTCTTCCCAGCCCTCTGCAGCTGAGAGCTTTGGGTACACGGTAAAAATCTGCTCTGCGAGGACCGGAGGGGGATCGGCTTCAGCTTTGTCATCTCTACAGTGGAAAACCTTTCCTCGAAGAGCTTGAAAACCTAACCCACACCCCCCCCCGTCCCGTGTTTGTACGTGAGATTTGTACACTTTGTATCTCGTGCTGTTCAGTACCAGCGGGAAGATTTGCCCGCGCCTCGCCGCTTTTATACTTTTGTGCTCCCGTTCCCAACGGCCCCTTTTTGTACCGTTCCGACAATATATTTTTGTTACACACCCGCAGCGCTGCCGTCCCTTTGCATCTCGCACCGCCCCGGGCACGCGGGGGGGGGGGGGGAGCTCGGCGGGGCCGGGCCGGGCGGCGGCCGCTGGCGTCACGGCGGGGCCCGGCGGTCACGTGACCGGCGCAGTCAGCTGACCGCGGCGGCGATGGACTTTCTGCTGGGGAACCCCTTCAGCTCCCCCGTCGGGCAGCGCATCGGTGAGACCCGCGCGCGCGCGCCCCCGCGCCTCCCCGCGCCCGCGCGCCCTCCCCCCCCCCCCCCAACCCCACCCCGGGTGTGCAGCCCGCTCGCCCGCGGCAGGACCCCTCTCCTCCGGGAAGCGGCCGCCCCCGCCCCCCCTCGGGGTGTCGGCCTATGAGAGGGGAGCTCCGCTCTGACTGGCAGGTGCTCTGGGCCAATAGAGAGCGCGCATCGCGAGGAGGCGCCGCCGGCGGCCAATCGCGGCGCGCAGGGGTCTCGAGGTGGCGAGGCGAAGTTTCCTCGCTTAAAGGGGACGGGGAGCGGGGGTCCGAGCCACGCCCCCCCCCCCGCGGCGCCGAGCTCCCTGATTGGCTCGGGGCCATTCCCGCCTGCACCTCGCCGGGGGTCTTCGCTGGGAGGAGGGCTGCTGATTGGCTGGGCTCCAGCCGCAACGACCTATCAGCACCTGGGCGGGAAGACCCCGTGCCCTGCCCGGGGGGACGGGGCGGCGGCCATTACAGGCCTGGGGGCTACCCGAGGAGGGGGCTTGGGAGGGCTTGGCGCGGCCATCTTGTGGCACGGCTGGTGGGCGCCGTGTGCCTACCCCCAGGGTGACCCCCAGGGGAGGCCGCCAGCCCTGAGCTTCCCACCACGGAGGTCTGAGAGAAAGAATAAGACCACAAACAGCTACACTGGTCTCAAAACAGAGATGCGGTTCTTAAAATGCTTACAATAAAGAATCTTCTCTTCCCATGTTGTATCATCTTAAATGCCTTCAGGTTGCGCTTGCAGTAATATTTTTGATGCTGCCTGTTCAATGTCTCCGTCCCATATAATGGCCGTTTGTACGTTTATGCAAATGCCCGCTCTTGCTTTCCGTCACTTGTGTAGACCTTTGTTCTGTTCCTCCATGAAGCCCCTGATTCATCGCGCTCGCATGGGTGAACAACATGCTGTAGATGGGGCGGGAAGGGAGCAGCCAGCAGCCGCTTTAGGAAACGCTTTTTTTAAGTGCTGCCTATTTCAGAGGCTCTCACTGACCAAAGCGATACCAGGGAAGGTTTGCAGTAAGAAAAAGCTCTAAACTATCTGTAATGCCTCCCCAGATGACAGTCACATGTTTCATCACACTTTCCAGCAGAAGCATTCTCCGGCCCTTTCCAGAATGACTCTCTTTGATTCCTCCAGCCAGCGTATCAGATACGTTGTTATGTTTGGGTACAGGCAAACTGAAGTCATCTTTTGGTGTTGCGGGTTACTACATGCCCTGCAGATCTTCTGATCGGTATAGTAGTCAGATTGTGAGTGGTTTCCTCGCTAGGCTTTACTTCTCTTAAGGGATTTTCAAGCAACAAACCAACAGCAAAGAAGAGGAGGAAAGTATTTCAAGAGTGTTGTCAAACAGGAGTTTAGAGTCCTCTGTATCAGAGGTGTGATAGTAGAGAAATCTTAATGATTGATGTTGATTGGGGTCATTGGAGTCCAATGGGGTGGAGGACTTCCAGCGTACGAGAAAGGAACTGAGGTGTGGAGGACTTAAAAGGGCTGGTGGCTGTAAATATGAATGTTTTCTCCTTTTGAACATTGCCTAACATGCCAGGGATACAGTTAAATGCTATCTTCTCTATTTAATTTGAGACGCGAACATGACTTACTAAAGTTGTTTAGTAGGTCTGTGGCAGCTGCATAGGGAACCTGTGAGTCTGGTCACCAAACCTACACAGTGCTGCTGCTGCAGGCTGTCTGCAGAAAGCTGATATGACATCATTGTAAATTACTTGGACAAAGTCATATGTGTCTGGTACAGCTTATAAAGTCTAAAACAGCTTTAGATCAAGGCTATGGAATAAAAAAATAAAAATAAAAAAAGACTTCTGTGGCACATTGCAGTGATGTTTTCAAATTCCTTCATTAATGAGAATGCAGTAAATCCCATGTATTTTGCTGTCAGGGAAATGGATACTCAGATAATCCCAGTAATTATGAGTCAGTTGCAGAGGAGTAAGTTTACACCTTCTTACTCCCAATCTTGAGATATAGTCATGGAATTTGCCTTTGCCTTATATTCAGACCATAACGTCTCTTCCTAAGTAAGATGAATACAGACTTATTTAATTGAAATAAAGTATTTCTGACCAATGGAGAAAGTTTCAGAGTGCTGAAGCATTGTAGTTTGGATTTTACCCTTGAAAGGGTAACCCACTTGGCCTATATCTAGGAGCTAAAAGAAAAACGGAAATTAAGTAAATGGAGCTAAATAAAGAATGGAAAATCTAACTTCAAGGAGGTGCTCTAGTAGTAACAAGGCGGAGTGAGAGAATGGAGAGGAAACCACCAGTGCTCTCTCCTCAACCCTGAAGCCTAGAATAGCTAGTAATTATAGCAGTACTGAAAGGGACAGAGAGAGATTATTTCAGTGAGTGAAGGCCGGCAAGGGAGAGAAGTGAAGGTATAATACAGAGATGGAGAGGAGATTTTGCTGTTGGGGGGTGAGCTAAGCATGAGAACCAGGGAAAGCTGAGACTGGAAAGAGGGAGCAGGTGAAAGCACATGCCTGTGCTCATGGGTGAGGGAGAGGAGCAGATAAAACACAGTCTGCCAGAAAAATCCCCACAGACATTTGGGTCCCACCTTGCGGATGTCCCTGCACCCTTCTGTGAGCAAGTTGTCTCCTCCGTCTTTGGAGAAGTACAGCAGGGCTGACTGGTGGAATCCCACCTGAGCTGGAGCTAAAGTTTCATTGTGGAAAGTGAAAGCATGAGGCTTAGCAAGGCAACTGTGCCGGATGCTGATTTGGGCCAGGATGCTGAATTGGGCCTATCCGTTGTTACAAATTGAAGGGAGGTTGGGAGAAAGGACTGTTGCATTACTTTCTGCTGTCTTGTGCAACAAAATGCAGGTGCCCTCAAACACCTATTGAAATTGGTGAGAAAGTGCCTGATGCTTTGCCAAGGAATTTAAAGCCAGCGGGATGGAGTGCTGAAGGCATCCTGGTTAAGGGCCTGACTTAGAGCAGGGCACTGGTCTCTGACGAGCTGCAGTGGAGCATGCCAGAGGATATGGCCTTAAGTTGCACCAGGGGAAGTTTAGGTTGGACATAAGGAAAAATTTCTTCATCAAACGGGTTGAGAAGTATTGGAGCAGGCTGCCAAGGGAAGTGGTTGAGTCACCATCCCTGGAGGTCTTCAAAAATCGTGTAGTTGTACACCTTAAGGACATGGTTTAATGGTGGACTTGCCAGTGCTAGGTTAAAGCATGGACCTTAGAGGACTTTTCCAACCTGAATGATTCTGCGAAGGGTTTCTGAACACTGCTTGGCTGGCTATGGATGCTTCAGACCTTTGAAGGAGAACAAAGGGAGCTGGAGCCTGCTTAGTATCGCCCCCAGTAATGGCTGGGTGGGATTGCCAGCCCGGCAGTGGGCTCTCCCTGCCACGAGGGAAGAGGCAGGAGGCTTGTAAAGGAACAATGCCACGAACTTCATCCGTGACACAAAGCAAGGTACAGCTCCGGTGTACCAGTTATGCCGAGTTCAGAATAGTTTCTTATCTCACGGCTACAGATAGCTTTTATGACTTAGTTACAGTCAGCAGGAGTGCATCAGATGCCGGGAAGAAAGAGCCATCGCTTTGCTTCGCTTTGACCCCGTACCACAGCCCTCAGTGGCTGTGGGTTGAGGTGAGCAATTAGCGAGGCAGCACGCTGGAAGCAGACGAACCCCGGTGCTGTCACACCCGGGAAGCCAGCCTGGCTGCCAAAACAACATGGCTTTGAGGCGGGCCCGTGGAGGGCCTCTTGCACTCTGCGTGGTCCACAGCCAGCTGGTGTCAGGCTTTGAAGAAGACAGCATTGATACACTGACGATAACCTCCCCGCCAGGCATACCCTGCAGCAGGTCGGGATAAGCTCGCCACATGCAGAAGCTGCCTGATAAGCCCTGCCAGGCAGTGCTGGGCAGGCAGCCATTCCCTGCTTCCAGTCCTCGCTGTTTTCAGGGACTTGTCAGCGTCCCCAGGCTCAGATTTCGTGAGGAGCAGACGGCTCGTGTGTGAATTACAGCTCATGAAACAGGGCCCGCTGTCCTGATCCTTCACATTGCTAATGAGTAGACTTTGTTTCCTTCCCTTCTGCAGGCTTTAGCAAAAGGGTGAAGTTCAGGATTTTCAGAGAAAACTCCAACATATACTAGGCTTGGGCAGTCCCTTAGTGCTTAGAAGCAAGGAGGATTTAGAGGGCATTAACTCCAGCCCTCCCAAGGCCAGATAGGCCAGGCCTTAATCTCTGCTGGTAAATTCAAGTGCTTCGTCCTTGGAAATGTCGTGTGGTCACGTTCCTGTTTTCCATATGCCCTAGTTCTGCTCTTCCGCCTCCATATTTTCTGATTGCATGTCGCATTTACGGCAGCTGCTCTCCTGCAGCTTTTCACCGACCGCTGTCAGAAGGGAGGTGACGGTCGCGGGATCACAGCACCGCTGTGGGGTGGCTGTGGGGCTGTGTGTCACCTCTGAGGAATCCCCACTTTCCCGTACGGGCCGGCCAGGTGAGGGAGCACACACGGTTTGTTTGCATTCCTTTCTGGAAAGCAAACCTGCTCCCCAGCCTTGGCAGGAGGAGCGCATTTGGAAGGAAAAAGAGGGCAGGGGAGCAGGTTGCAGAGTAGCACCGAGCACAGGGAAGTGTGTTTGCAGTCTGTTCACTCTCATATAGGGCAAAAAGGAGGATGAGAGGGGTTGGGGAGGTTTTTGAACAGTAAAGATTCGAAGGTTAAATTCTGTTTTAATTTCGTCCCTGGTTTCTTTTGTAGCTTGGAGCTTCCCAGCAGGCTCAACCGTGTTCCCAAGCTGTGTTTTTTCCTTCCACGTGCAGTGTTTTTCTTCAGGAGTGTGAAGGATGGATGTGGAATTCCTTTCGGTAGAGCAAAGACCATGCAATTGATTTGTGAGTTTCGTTGCCAGAGGCAACAAACAGTACACAGGAACTTTTGGGGAGGCTGGAGTTTAAACTGAGGTGCATCCTGAGCAGGAGGTGCCCCTCAGCATGCCAGAGGAGAGCGATAGCGAAGTGTGGCTTTGTGACCACATGCACCAAATCCATCAGAGTCCTGATCCCAGGTTTGCCCTGACAGAAAACATTTCCCCTGTGTATTGTATGGTACACCAGACAGTCACCCCTGTAGTCCATGTAGACCACCCTGAATACATTCTTCACCATATCACTCAATGTGATGCTACCTCATGTGCTTCAATGAGGAAGCTTGTATCTGCAGAGGCCAGGATTCCTCTGTGGCGTGAGTGACAGAAAGTTCATCTGAATGACCAAAGTGAGAGAAGTTCACCTGAATCAAGAGGCCTTCAGGATATTGCAGTGGTAGCCAGACCTACAGAAAGGTGGAAAACTCTCCTTGCCACTCTCCTTGCCTTGTTTGCCCTCTTCCATCTGGTTGTGGCCACAATGTAATCAACCTAATCACGGTGTAATCAGTAGGTTTTGCAGTCAACAGAAAAGGTGGCGTCTGCATTATGATAAGATTCATACAGGGCGCTTCATGCTGTGGTGTGCACTCTGTGGGAAGGACGAGTGTACAAGAGAGGCTGTGTTGCAGAGAGCTGTGAACAGCTTTCTGACTGATCCTCAAAAACATAACATCACAAAACATGATGGATGTGCTTACCTAGGCGGGAGTTAGAAATCTTTTTGCCATGTTTTGGCCCCCATCCCATTACCACTGCATGAGTGGGCACTTCGTTTCAGTCCCACAGAGGGATCTTTGGTTATTTGGGTCAGAAGCAGGAAGAGGCAGCTCTGCAGAGGAGGTTCCCTCTGAAGGGCTAGAGGACCCACAGCAGCAAGGGTCAGCTCCAGATTGTGCGGGGACAGCAGTTTTGAAAATGGAGGCATTGGGTCTCCAGAAGAGCACCTGGTAGGTGCTGAACTGGTCTGGCTTCTTTTGTTTGTCTTGTTCCACTGCTGTCAGGAATTTTATAGGATGGGAGAGCTTGGAAAGATGGCTCTTCCCCGCTGCTTGCCTTCTGCTATATCTCAGTGTTTCCCTGCGGTCTGGAGAGTGCCTGGTCCTGCCCACCCCACTGGCGAGTTCTCTTTCCCCCCAGCTGCCGGTGGTGTCCCTAAAGGCATCAGTCAGCCCATGTGGCTGGGGCCAAGAGACAGCTGATTACAGGGTGGAGGCACTGGTGTTCTCTACTAATAGCTGCTTGTTGCCCAAGTCTCTGCCTTGAATAACATCAAGGCTGACTGAGGAATTCCTAATTAAAGGGGGCACAGTCAAAGCTGAAACAATATTGCTTCGACTTCAGCCTGCAGTCCTCTTCTGCTCATATTCCCCAGAGGCCAGAAGTTCAGGGGAAAGAAGCAAATGTTAAACAAGAGAAGGTCCCATTTCGGTTGTTTATGTTTGCTTGTTTATTTTTGTAGAACCCATGTGAAAGCAAGGTGACCCATGTGAAACACCATATCAATGTGGTGATAGGCACTTTATGTATGTACGCAAAGGGACTGATTCATTTGTTTCATTAACCTGATGCAACTAAAAGCAACGCCGCTGACATTCGATCCATGGCAGTGTGAGCAGGCCAAACTCGTGGTTTCCTTTGCTGGCCGTGCAGCAGCAAAGCAAATAAGCCTCCATTTCTCCAGTTGTGGAGCTGAAGTCATGCATTTTCTGCTGAGGCCCTCCCACTTTGTGTGTACACACCAGGGATCATGCGGTGCATGTCTGTGGGTTCGTAGCATGCGTGGTGTGGGCAAAGCTGAGCAACTGCCTGTCCCAACACCAGCCAGCGATGTGCTTTGTGGTGGTGACACCTAGTGGGAAGCACTTGGTGGCTCAGACTTTGCAGCCTGATTCACCTGATTACATTTGATGGTGGAAGCCAGGGAGAAAGAGGCTGGGCTCTGGGGTGCAGTGACAGCTGAACAGCAGCCGTGAGAGTCCCAGGGTCACTCTTAGCATTGTCCTGTCTTGGTTTCTGTTTTCCAGAGAGAGCTACCGATGGATCCCTGCGGAACGAGGACTGGGCTCTCAACATGGAGATCTGCGACATCATTAACGAGACTGAAGAAGGGTAAGGGAGCTGGCAAGGGTTCTCCTCCAGCAGCAGGTCCCAGCACACTCCCTGTAACACTATATCTCTAGGCTACAGTGGTAGCATGCAGTGGTGGAGGTAATAAGCCAGGCTGCCCAGCAGTCCCTTAGATGAGACTCTGCTGGGAGATCTAGAGACACAGCAAAGCTGTCAAGAGCAGCTGTTAGAGGGCTCCCTGTAATCTTTGTGAGCACAGGGAGCCATTCAAACAGGCCTTCAGCGTCCCCAGAGAAACCTAGATCCAAGCCAGGCTGTCTCCCATCTCCCAAAGGCACATTTGCAATACTTTTACTTTGGTTTATTCCTCCTTCACATCCCCCTCTGTCCTCTGGGAATGTAGAAATCTCCAGAGCAGTGACTGTGGAGAGAGGAAAATCTCAGGCTGCTATTCAGTCCCCTGACAGTGCGAGTCCTGCTGGGGTTATGTTCTCAGCTATTTCCATATACAGTCACTAAGAAATGCGCAAAGTGGGTAGGAGAGCCCTTGTCTCCCTCTCCCTGGGGTGGGATGTTCAGAAATCTGCCAGCCGTGTTAATTCTGTACCTGGGGATTTGCCAGTGAATTCAAGAGGGACCGCTCCCTCTCACAGTGGAGATGTCAAGAACAGCATGTAGAAAAAAGAAGGTGATACATAGAGTAGAAGATGTAGGTTTCACTCATGTCCCACCCCACAGTGAAGCTGATAGAGGAGTAGCTAGCCCAATTTTCTGCTTCATAGTTGTATGTTAACAAAGTCAAATGTCTCTAGTTACAGATCTGTCACCCCTTGTTTTCCAGTCCTGCTGTCCCCATGGTGCAGATATGCCTGTCTCTGCTAACAGTTCTCAGTCCTGAGCTGTCACCACTTAGTATTTCAGTTCTGGGTTGCCGCTAACACAGCTGTACCCTCCTGGCGTGGAGGTCTCTCCCATTCTCCTGCTAATACCCATCCATTGCAGCCTTGCTGCCCCCTGATCCGATCCATTCCTGCCCTCCTCATTACCTCAGTGTTTCCATCTCACTCTTGCTCTGCAGCACTGCTGCTCTTCCAGCCCAGTCTCTTTTCCCGTGATCTGCTGGAGCATGTTAGTCCATTCATGCCCTCTCTCAGAACCACAGTGGGCTCAGACCACAGTATTTCTCCCCTCTGAGAGGGGTTAAGGAGGCCCTGCTATGCTGCTTCTCTCTTGTCTACCTGCAGTATATGCAAGATTTTGCCACTGCATCTCCCCTGCTTCTTTTTAGCTTCCTTTCCTCCAGGGAGATTTTGTTTAACAAGCTTCTCTCTAAACATAACAGGAGTTGTTTCATCTCTCTCTCTCTCTCTTCTTCCTGTTTCTAACCCATGCCAAGTTTCTTGTGTTCCTTTCTTGGCATCTCTGCTAAGGGATTTTGCTCTATCCCCAAACAGCACATTTCTATTTTTGTATTTACTCTCCCCTCTGTTTTGTCTATATACCTTGGATTGTTGCAGACAATAATGCAAAAGCCTCCAGTTTCAGCAACAGCACTCACCAGCAGGACCCCGCTCCTGTTGTAGTACCACAGGCAGAAGCCGCTTTACCAGTCATTGCTTCAGGCCACACTGAAAACGTGGTGGGGGAATGGTCACCACTGAGTATGAGATTCTAGATGCCAGTGGCTGTTTTACTTTGCCTCTTTCTCCCTAGGTGAGTCTCAACCTTCTGATGATCTTTCTCCATCTGATTTCTCCTGCAGACCCAAAGATGCCTTCCGAGCCATAAAGAAGAGAATTGTAGGGAATAAGAATTTCCATGAAGTTATGCTGGCTTTGACGGTGAGTGATCAGGTCTCTTTCTCAGCTCTGTGATATCCTGCTGTAAAGCTGAGTCCTTGACTGCAAAGACATGGGTACCCAAAGGCAACAAGGGTAACACATGCAGGCAGGGAAGGCTGTAGCTAGTGCTTCTTTGCCTTCAAAGGTCTTGGAGACATGCGTCAAAAACTGTGGCCATCGCTTCCATGTCCTTGTGGCCAGCCAGGACTTTGTGGAAAGCGTCCTGGTGAGAACAATCCTGCCGAAGAACAATCCACCTGCCATAGTGCACGACAAGGTGCTGACCCTCATCCAGGTGAGCCAAGAAGAGCGAGCATCTGCACCAGTTCAGAGAGTGTTTGCCTTTAGGTGTTTGTGCACTGTCAAATGACGATGGGCTGCACTGTCTCCTTTTCCCCAGTCCTGGGCGGATGCTTTCCGCAGCTCACCGGACTTGACTGGTGTCGTGGCTGTCTATGAAGACCTTAGACGGAAAGGCCTGGAGTTCCCCATGACCGATCTGGACATGCTGTCACCCATCCACACACCACGGAGGGTATGGGAGCATTGCTGAGGAGAAGGAAGCTGGGCTGCTACTGTTCTGGAGCTATGAGGGCACTGCAGCAGCTTTAGAGCGCATTTAGAGGAAATGAGGAGGGAGAAGCTGCAGAAAAGCCTCTTTGCAAGGCTATGGTGGCTACAGCTACAGGGCAAGATATGTGGGGGAGGTAAGGCAGAGAAGCTGGAAGAGCTGTTGAAAGCAGATGGGGAGTTGACATCAATGTTTCTTTCATAATTGCACTACCCTGTCAGCTGGGAGTGTCTAACATCTTTCTGCCACTTTTCCCACCTCTGTCCACAGACTGTGTACAACTCCAACTCTCAGTCCGGACAGAACTCACCTGTGGTCAACTCCCCGCAGCAGATAGAGTCCATCCTCCAACCTGTCACCCTGCCCGCTGGGAGAGAGACATCCAGCGAGGCGCCCATCACACCCACACCAGAGCAGGTGAGTTGGACACAGATCCCGTGGTGCTGCTGACCGTGCCTCCACCTCGGGGCTGTTTCACAAATGCTCTCCTGGGACTGCTGCCCTGGTCCTTCCCCAGCCTCTGTCCTTAAGGAGTTGTTCTAAAACGTCATCCCTCCAGGGCTCACCAGAGCTCCTTTGTGGTCATAGTGATGAGCTGGGATACCACACAGAGTGGTTTTACTTTCCTAAGACAGGGCTGCCAGCAGGTGTAGGGAGGATCTTCTGGCTGCAGGGAAGAGGGGAACTGAGACACACAGGCTTTGAGCGAGCTCTTTGCAGAGCAGTGCAGTGCAGTGTAAGCTTGCTCAGTGCGTGCCTCCTTATCGTCTTTGTTTGTCTTGCCTCACTGCTGAATTTATGTAAATCAACCCTATCTAGTTATGCGGCTTGCAAAGGCCAGGGCTTTCTCAGTTGTTTCCCCATCCTGTTTTCTCCTTCCTCACCCTGACTTCATATGACAGCAGGTTCAGCACTAATCCTCCAGCTGTTGGTAGGTTGCGTCCCCTCACAGAACAGAGGCTAGAAGCTGCTCTCAAGGGGCTCATTAGTAGCCTCTGAAACCAGAGAGAAAAAGCTTCAACTGCACACTTAGCCCAGCCTCACCTTTTGAATGGAAATTCATTTTTTCCCCTCTTCTGCTGCTTCAGAAATGAAACGATTTGAGTGGCTGCCACACAGGAGCCGCTAGCTGGGGAAAGATTGAATTAACAGCATCCTGTGATGGCTGTTGAAATTCGAGGTTAGGCATAGTGGCAGAGGTCCCCGGTGAGAGCCTGGCATCTTTTACCAGCAAATGAATTTGATGGTGAGTAATGGGGCTTCCTTCTGCTGGGAGCTCCCAGGAGCCAAACTAAGCAGTGACAAATGAGTTCTCCAGTGGCCGTTCCCTCTGGCTCTGTGAACACGCACATGCTGTGTGCTGCCATTCAGAGCTACCTTATCTATCCCCCTAGCCTTTTAGGCTGAGCTGTTACGCTTCCCCTCCCTTCTGCAGATCGGGAAGCTGCGCAGCGAGCTGGAAGTGGTGAACGGGAACGTGAAGGTCATGTCGGAGATGCTGACAGAGTTGGTGCCGTCCCAGGCTGAGACTTCCGACCTGGAGCTGCTGCAAGTAAGGAACAGAAGGCAGTGCTGGTGGGCAGAGGGCTGGCACATGGAGCTCAATTTAGGAATGACTTCATACACATGACAGGCATGGGGAACAACTGAAGTGGACAGTTTAGTGTGGGACTTATCGGGGTGTGAAGGGATAAGGGAGACACAGGGGAGGTGGAGTTTAAATGGCCAAGGGAAGTTGCACTGTTGAGGTTGGAGTTGTCTCACATAAGGACCTGTAATCCCTGAGGGCCTTTATTTCTGAATGATATGTTAAACGAGAGGCATGCAATTGTTGTGAGGAGAGAGCAAACCAAAAACCGTAAAGCTCATATTCAGTTTAAATCTCATATCAGTGTCTGTTCCCTCTCTACACTTGCTGATAGGCTCCCATAGGCTCTCGGGTCTGTCTGTCCCAGTCACACTTCCAAATCTGCGAGTGCTCAGCCTTAGTTTGACCTTTGTGGTAACTTTCCCTTGCTGTGAGCAGGAGCTGAATCGTACATGCAGAGCCATGCAACAGCGTGTGTTGGAACTGATTCCTCGTGTCCTCCATGAGCAGCTCACCGAGGAGCTACTCCTCATCAATGACAACCTCAACAACGTGTTTCTACGCCATGAAAGGTACCTGTCTCCCTTCTCTGCCCTGCTCTTCCCCAAGAGTTGACTGCCCTTTGGTTGCCTTCTATTCCACCCTTTTGATCTGCCCATGAATGTAATGCTTAAGGTGTCAGCCTGTACCACCCATCTTTGAAAAAAGAGCCAATTCTTACCTCTTGCTGACTTATTCCTGCCCCTTCTAAGATACCGTATTGTTGGTGGGATGTAAACCCAAACCAGAAGAAGGAAGGAACTGCGTGGAAAGAGACGGTTTTCTAGCTGTGAGGCAGACAGGCACAGAAAGGACTTAACCAGGTGGAATTTGCATCTTCTTTTGTCCTCCATTTCACCAAACTCATCTCTTTTGCTAGAGTGAAGTCTGGAAAATTTGGTCCCTTGAGTCTGTCTGAAGGAGAGCTAGGTTTGAACAATTTTGATTGGAATTAGCTTTGGAGTATCACAAGAAGCTTCCTCAAACCACACCTTTGGAGACATGAACTCTGTGGGCTCCATTGTGGTGTCTTCTGTCTAGGGGGGAGAATTGGGCCCTGAACCATGCTCCCCCTTTCCAAGTATGTAGGAAGAGGCAAACTATGCCAGGCCTTACTGAGAAATCTGTTGGGTTGAGGGTGAACAAGCACACACTACTGTAATTCATCCTGTCACGTCCTGTCATCTTTCTTGCAGGTTTGAGCGTCTTCGGACAGGACAGCCTGTTAAGGTAACTCAGAGCTATTGCCTTCTGTACAGCTCAGTTTGCATCCTGCAGCGCCTGCTGTGTCCTGCTGAGTTGGAAAGGGATCCAGTCTGCCCCACTTGAAAGCTGTAGGCTTTGTTCTTCCTGCTCAGCTGCACCAGACCACACTGGTGTGCAGGACAGTCCAGTTCCCGGTGCTAGCCTCTCCCTCCCTGGCAGTGTGCCCCTTCCCCTCACCCAAAGAATAAGGACAGACCAGTAATAGATGTGTTTTCTGGGTGCTGAGCATTGAGGGGACCAGTTTCCAAAGGAACCTCCCTGTGTCATCACTGCCCTGTTGTCTGAGCAGCACCCAACCTACGGACATCCAGCAGAGCTGGGAGGCTGACTGCCAAGGCGCGTTCTGCCCTGGGACACTATTCCCAGCCAGTTCTCCCATCACTGCCCCCGTTCTCCCAAGATGATATCTTTTGATGGGTACAGAAGGGCTTTCCTCTCCAGTGTTAATGAACTAGAACCAGGGGGTCAAGGTATCCAAACCTAACAAACTCTTCACCATCTTCCATTTTTTCTCCAAAGGCACCAACTGAGGCACAGAACAGCTTGATTGACCTGGGACCCAGTACTCCCTCTGCAGCGAGACAACCTGAAGTCACCAACAACCTCTCCTCCCAGCTGGCTGGAATGAGTATGTTGCCATGTAGTACTCCCCTCAGTCCCTCTCCCGTGCTGCTCTGAGAATCCTTTAATACCCTTGAATCACCTTCTAAAATGAATTAGCTATGTTTATACAGTAACCTAGAGAAACAGGGTATATCATCAACTAATAAACTCATGAAGAAACCTATGTATGTGCCAAGGGACACAAGCATATGTCTCAGCATCCACACCTCAGGTTGTGCAGGAGATGGACATGACTTAAGGAGGACCTCAGCATTAGGCTGTGGCTAAGGACTGGGCTTTCCAGCAGGGAAAGGGAGAAAGATGCTCCCGCTCCTATCCCTAGCAGCAGTGCAGTTGCCTCTTGCTTTGTGGTGTCCGGGAGGAAAAAAGCTGCTGAGCTGTACAGCAAAGGCAGCCATGAGCATCTTGGGCTCAGGACCCAAGTCTTGACAGGTTGTCAAAAAGCCTGGTATGTCCTGATGGCCTTCAGGACATACCAACAGCCTACACAGTGGTGCCTGAAGCTCTCTCACTGGCTCTGAGCACATTCAGTAGAGCTTGGGTGCAGCTACAGAAAATCAGGAAGACCGTATTTACAAACAAGCCAGTGGAGATATTTCTCAAGCCAGGGTTTTTCAGGTGACACTTAAGTGATGAAAATCCACTTGTCTGTCTCAGAGGTGCTTGCCCAGAAGCACAGGTTATTCTCTTCCACAGGTTATGGAGCAATTCCCTGTGTTGTCTTAAATGGTAAGGAACATCTGGCCTTTGGAATCAGCGCAGTAAATCGATGCCGCTGTTGCCAGACTGAGCTAAAAATATCCTGCTGAGCAGGTGAAGAAGAAACTGAGTCTGTCACTTCACTCACAACACTGAACGCATGCATACGCTGTTCTGCTGCCGAGGGGCAGGATTGATGAGTGGGCCTAGAGCAGTTCAGCCTGCTCTGATGCTGGCTTTCCACTTAGTACTCCAAGCACATGGCCTGCCATTCACTGCTGCGTCCTGCCTGCTCACCCTCCTCTGTCTCCCACAGACCTGGGCTCAAGCAGCGTGAGTGCAGGGCTGCACTCCCTCAACACCTCCGGCAAGCTGGAAGAAGAGTTCGACATGTTTGCCATGACCCGGGGCAGCTCGCTGGCTGAGCAGCGCAGAGAGTGAGTGTAGCACCCCTTCTGTTCTTGCCTTCTTGTAAGTGGGGAGCGTGCAGGGGAACGGGGGCTGTGAATTCAGCTAGCAGCAGTTCCTGGGAGGCAGTCGGATGTGACAGAAATGCACTCTCCCTTCACAGTGTCCTGGGCACATGGAAAAGGAAGTGGTCTCTGTGTGTACATGTCCCTGACCGCTGCATGGGGGGCTGCGTGTGCTGGGATGCTCAGTGTCAGGAGATGAAGGTGTGGAGTGGGACTGGCTGAGTTTTCTTGTCTCTCTGTGAACTCAGGAGTTGCTCTGTGCCCTGACTGGGGAGGTGTTGAACTTGGTTATCACTGAATATCGGTGGAGCCTAACGGACAGACTATTTAACTGGAGTGCAGGAAAAACACGATCCACTGTGGCTTGCAAGACAAGGCACTGCTCTGTGCCTCAGTTTCCCTGTTGGTAAATGGGACTGATGTTTGAGACCTCCTTATGGAAAGCAGTAAGAGTTGGGTCTTGTCCCGTCTGGACTGAAGAGGTCTTTGCTCTTCTGCAAAGAGTGGATTCCTGAGTCCTTGTTCTGGGAGGAGCCAACAAGACAGGATCCTTCTGGCTCACTGGATCTGTTTCGCCTGTCAGAATCACCCGCTGTTCTCCACAGGTTACCGAGCAGTAGCGTCCACAGGCACAGGGCTCCCTCCAGCCCTCCAAGACTTGTGCTCTTTATCTCCACTCCTGGAGCGCCTTCCTCTGCAGTTGTACAGTGGCAAATTAAGACCTCATCAGGATGTCTCCTTTTATTCCCTTGTCTCGGGCTGCTTCTAGCAATCCATGGGCAGCACACAGCTTGATTTATTCCTGGTCATCATGTCCAAACACTGAGCTCCTCAAGCCGATTACCCTGCTCTGTCTCCACAAGCCTGGCTGGCCTTGCACCTCCCTCACCACACTGCTGGGCTAGGAGCACGTCAGCGTGTTGGGAAGCCGTGCTTATACACACAGACAGCTCTTTTGGGCTCAGCCTGTTTGCTGAACGTGACTCCCACCACTTGCAGCTCTGAACCACTTCACTCAGGGCTGGGAACCCCTGGGTAGAGGATTGTGTGCAGGGTGCTCCCAGCACACGGTGGAGTGTGCTGCCTCAGGGTAGAGGCATTCCAGGGCAGAAACACTGGTGCCAACAGCCTCCAGTTTGGGGCTGAAATCTGAGCTTCCGGTATGTGCTCAGTGCTGGTGGCAGAGGGAGAGCTGGGCAGGGGTGGAATCGTATCCTCCCCGGCATGGTGCAATCCTTACCACACTGAGACTTGTGATCTTTGCTGTAATGAGGCGTCTTCTATTTATTCCTCTCTGCCTTCCATCTGCCCACATTTGCACCCGTGCCAGGTAGCCTCTTCTCTCACTGGCTCAGGTTTCCCATTTCACTCACCAGCCTCTGCTGTCAGCGTCTCCCTCCCTCTGAACCGAGCCATTTCCCTGCTGCTCCCGGACAAGACGTTCTTGCAGCTGGGGTCTGTTCCTGACTCCCCGTGCTTCATGAGTATCTCTGCGAAGCAGTGCTTGAAACACCTCAAGCCTTTTCTGCCGTTCTTCCTCATCAGTGGCATGATAGCAGCGTTGTACTTCATCCTTGATGCCATCGTCCACAGCGGCCCCTTCACTGATGAGCACTTTTTCGAGAAGTTTGAGCGTCGCTGGCCCAAGCCCCTGGCCCTCAACAAGAACGGATCCACGTGATGGTCTGCTACAGCTGCAAGGAGGGGCCTGGGAGCAGCTGGAGGGGAGACCTGCAGAGAGCTTCTGGGATAGGCTTCGTTCTCCCGGCATGGATGGACTTTTTGTTCCAGCCTGCATGGATCAGATGGTGACGTGTGGCGTTAGTGTGTGTGGTAGCTGCTTAGCGGGGACACAGAAATGAATGGAATAAGGGAGATGCGGGGTGGGACATGTCTGTGTGTGGAAAGAAGTTGCTGTAACGAGGCATTTGGAGACCCTGAAGCAACACCAGGATATTCTGATCATCCAGCCTAACCTCCTACGTGGCATAGGTCTGTGAGTCTTTGCCACCATCAGTTCTTGAGTGGTCTTGGTTAAAGATGTGGTTTTGAGCTGTGCCTGTGAAGGTATATGGGTACACAGGGGCTTCCTTGCTCAAATCTTTTCTGTAGCAACTGTAACCTGCTGGTCAGTCTGTGTTAGTCACCTCTGTTCCGTAGTCAACCCCAGAGAAGATGAGTGGCATGTTCAATGCACCTAGCTCTGTAAGACTGTGTTTTAGTCTGTTGGATGGTTGTTTTCAGACGAAGCCTTGTCATCCTCTTGTTGTATGCCTGGGCTATCCTCTGGTATCCCACAGTGATGTTGCAGTGAGCAGTTTGGTTTGTTTTGTGTGGGCCACGTTCGTCTTTAGTAGGGGTTTTTTTGCATACCTTTCTAGAAGCTCTTGGTAGCAGAGTGACAAGAGATGAAATGTTATGTAGTCAGCAACCCTGAGTATATATTTAGGAGTTCCTGCTCCCCACTCTCAGGCTTTTTATCAACCTGTCTATCATCTAACTTTGTGCTTTCAGGGTAAAGTACGAAGATCCCCAAGCCTCCAAAGGACTCGCTGGTGCCCTGGACGCCCGACAGCAGAACACGGGAGCAGTAAGTGGCCACAGAGCCTTTAGTACATCCCCAGGAGTGGTTGTGTCCTCCTTGCTCAGCAGCGCAATAAATGTGCAGTCTGTTTGGAAAAAAGTCAAGCATTTAACATGACTGATGATAACTCCTCACCTCCACCAACCTGCATTCACCCCCTGGGCTCTCTACCTCATGTTTTAAACCCCGGAGGTGGGGAACTATGGAAAGTCTGGACTTGACTCAGTCGGTAACAGGATAGCCTCCTTACATCTGCAAGGAAATTTCCACTTGGAAATATATGTTCTATTCCGCTTCAGCAGGTCTCCAAGTCCGTTTGCCTCCTCTCTGCAATCAGAGACGTGGGCCACCAGTAACAGCGTGTTCTTTCCACCACCCTAAACCCACTGCCTCCCCTCTCCCCCACCCTCAGCAAGAGCAGTGTTCAGTGCAGACTCTCTCTCGACCAGGGGGAGTTTGGTGCCTCCAGTGATGGAGCCCAGCTGACTAACTGGATGGTGCGGCAAGGAATGGTGAGACTGTGGGACGCCAGCAGGGAGAAAGGAGGCTGGGGCTGCTGAACTAGAGGTGCCACTGGCACGGCACATGAGGATGCACAGCAGACATCAGGAGACTGCAAACTGACATGGCACAGCCCTGCCCTGGAGACCAGGGTTGGGAAGGAAGCAGGCGGAGTGTCAGTCTTCCCTCAAGCATACATAATTGTAGGGAAAAATCCCAGGAGCTTGGAGGCCAAAAGAGCATGTGCTGCTCTTTGAGCTAAGGGATGCCCTGTTACGGGCTGGGTGTCCCAGGAGCAAGGGCACTAACGAGGGTAATAAGGGGAAGTCTGCCGCCATTCATTCCCTCTGCAGCCTCTCCTGCCCAGCATGAGCTGCCCCATTTGGAATAAAACTTATTTTGGCTTTTATCCTGTTGGAGGACTTCTCTTGTAGCTAAAGAGTTCAAGCCTCCGAGCTGTTGAATTTTGTCTTTCGGCAGCAGGAATTCCTGCATTGCACCACCTCAGGCATGCTGAGGTTTTGACACACCCAGGTCTGAAGTTTGCTAGCCTGCCTTCCTAAACTGGACACTGCCTAGGCTGATGTCTGCTCTCGGAAGTTTCCCCACAAGCTGTCCAGCTGGCTTGAACGCACTTCTACTCCAAAGAGTTCCTCTCTGGGTAGACAAAGCCACGTTGCTTTGAAACTTCCTCAATATTACGCATCCTCTTCCATCCCTGCTCACCCCTCTGCCAGCTGTGGTAACTCTCTGAATTTACTACCTGGTTTGGGGAAGTCTGCCTGTCCTTGGTGAGAAGGGGTTGCTCTTCTTCTTGATCTGTTTTCTGAGAGCTATAGGTACCAGGAGACTATTAAAAAGTTCCTGCAGATACCCTCTGGCACTTCTGCTTGTGAAGCCTCTAGCAAGGGCTCAGCTTTGCTTAGCTTTGTTCAGGAGCTTGTGACTGGAGAAAAGGATCCGGGGTTTTGAATTGGTCTTGGCTTCCTTCAAGGATATCTCTGTCCATTAGAAAGTTGTCTCTGCTGCTTAAATTATCCAGGGATGTAAAGTCTTCTGTGCTAGCTTCTTCCCTACTGGAAGTCAAACTTAATTTAACTGCGGAGGACTTTGTCTTTGATGGATCCATTTCTATAGTTTGGTGTGATGCCAGATTCTGCTGTGCTTCATGATCTTACCAGGGAATCAGTTCTTGCCAGGTGCCTTTTCCCCTCAGTGTGGTACCAGTCCTGGCACATTCGTTATCTTCAGCACCACAGGCTTTGATATCAGACCATCACTGTTTCGTGGAAGGGAGGCGGTGTGGAGAAAAACAAGTCTCTTGTTCTCTGGCTGCCTAACACAAGCAACCAGCTTCCACCTAGTGGGTTCTTACCGGAATGGAAAGCCTCATCCTGTACTAATACCCCAAAGCCAAGTACCAAACCCCAGATGCTTTTAATGGCATGCATCCTGGAAGCTATGCGTGCCTGGGTGTGTATGGGGCAGAGGAAGCAGGTGAGCCATGGGTAGCTGGGAGAGCTTTGCAGCTGCAAGTCACCTTTGGAAGGGCCTGAACTGACAGAATGGTGGTGCAAGAGGGTTAGATTTTGAGTTGGGCTTTCCTTTTGCAGAGTGGGTTTTAAGAACATCCTCTCTTCTCTTGGCCTCATTCCTCTTTTTCCTTCTGTCCCAGGTGCCGATTCCCCCAGCCAGTTTCATGGAAGACATCGAAAAGTGGCTCTCCACTGACGTGGTAAGTGAGGGGCTCCTTTCGTGGAGGCAGCAGTCCTGTCAGAGCTGTCTGTGGGGTTGGATCTTAGGCAGTGCACAACAGCACCGGCACTGCTAATGTGTGGCACAGGCTGCTTGGAGGGAGCAGGGGAGGAAAAGTCAAGGGCACAGGGCCTGGGATACTTTATCAGTATAAAAAGCCTTCTGGGAGGCACAGCTAATGAGCTGGGGCTCAGGACCACTTAAACATGTCTGTACTGCTGAAGAGGGGAAGCACTATCTTATTTCCCTCCATGCAGACAGAGAATCACACCTGTGGAGGTACTTTTGCCTACCTCACCTCTAACCTTGCCCTTCTTCTTCCCTAGGGGGAGTCCGAGGATGCAAAAGGTGTCACCAGTGAAGGTAAGAGTCACCAGCCAACCCCCTTCTGCAGCTGGCAGCACTTTGGCTTTTCCACAAACCTCTCTCCTTGCTGACGCTCTGCTCTTGTCCCAGAGTTTGACAAGTTTCTGGAAGAGCGAGCAAAAGTTGCGGACCGACTCCCCAATTTGTCCAGCTCTTCAGCAGGCACGTCTGTCTCCCCTCCTGCCGCCAGCCATCATCGGAAGCAAGCAAAGGAAGATGACGCTATGTTTGCCTTGTGAATGCTACTGACTGGTGTGCTGTGGAGCAAGAGGCTGTGTGTGCTGTTTCGCTCGCCTCTGACCAGGGGCCAGCAGGGGAAGGACTCTGTCCCCTTCCTCCACTCTTCCTGTTTTCTCTTTGAGTTGTTTTTATTTTAAAGCTGCTTTCAGATTCCAGATAACCATTGTTGTGTTTAGGGATGTCGCACTATAGGCTTGTGAAGGGGGTTTTCAAAGCTGCTCGAGAACGTGGAAGGTGTGGGCTTTTGGTTTTGGTACGAGGTGGGCAAAGCAGAAGCAGCTCCCCATCCTCCTCTCCAGGGAGGCAGTCAGAGATCTTGCCCAGGAAACACGAGAGGCTGCAGCCATTTGCTGAAATCGTGCCTGCCTGCTTCTTTCCTAGCCCTCGCAACAGAGTGGGTCCCCGGCCTGCTGCCTGCCACTGTTAGACTGGAAAGCAGCAAGGGTATGTGACATTACAGGTGGCAGAGCAAAAACACTAATGGTAGCGGGGCCCTCTTGCTCTAGCCTCTCTTGCACAAGTGCTTGTGGTATGCAACACCTTCCCACTCACAACCCTTCCTCTTCTCCCCCATCAGTTTATCCAGAGCCCTACCCAAGCCCCCACGTTTCCATTGCATGGCAGCCAGCTGCCAAAGCCCTTGGCTGCACGCAGGGCTCA
This sequence comes from Cygnus atratus, assembly GCF_013377495.2. Classification (NCBI taxonomy): domain Eukaryota; kingdom Metazoa; phylum Chordata; class Aves; order Anseriformes; family Anatidae; genus Cygnus; species Cygnus atratus. Next base: position 56,011,807 of record NC_066362.1, on the reverse strand, counting down.
AGCTGCGAGTGGTACCCAGTCTGCGGGCCGAAGGGGCTGTCTGCCCTGGGGTGGGGTGTGCCTTCAGCAAACTCTCTGCAGTTAATTTAATTCTCCCCGTATTATCCTTTCCTCCCCTCTTTCCCTGATACGATCCCGCCTCCCTCTTGCTGCTTCCGCTGATGCCTTCCACCGTGTCCTGCTGTGGTGTGGGGAGGATCTCGGAGCCTCTGAGCAGCCAGTGCTAGCGACTCCCCGTGTGCTGGGGGCAGAGAGCTGTTCTCCCTAAAGCTGGAGGCTTTAGGCACTGTTACACCACTGAGAATGTGCCGTTGCTGGGGTAGCTTGTTCAGCCGGTGAGCGCAGAGGTGAAGCAAGACTCATCCGACACCAAAAAGCAGCTTTGCAGCAGCCGGGAGCTCCTTTGCACATGGGGAGCAAAACCCTCCCGAGCAAACCGCACACGCTGCCTAATCCTACGGGGCGGCCAGGGAGGAGGGTGCTGAGCCTGGGGCTCCTGCTCGTGGGATTTCTTGTTGAATGTGGGAGAGTTGCCTTTTTTATTGCACATTAAAGGAGCAAACTCTTGAGCCTCCACTGAAGAAATGCCTGTACTGTCTTTGCCGGCGTGGGGAGGGGAAGACCCTGGGGGGGGAGAGGAGGGGTGTGACCATGCGGCCACATTTGCTCTCTGCAGGAAGATGAGGGCAGGGTGGTGCTGGGAGGAGGCAAGGCGTGGGGGCCAAGCGAAGGCAGGTGCTATCTGCTTTAGCATGGTCTCCTGGGGAGGTGGCTCCAGCCCATCTCAAAATAGCAAGAGGGCGAGCTACCTCCTCTCCTTTCCCCCTCTGCCTCGTGATCAGACCCAAATACACCTCACAGTCCATAAATCACTTAAAGACGTGCAAGAAACAGTTGCTGTGAAAGGGCTCCCTGGTGTCCTCAGCTGTCCCTGTGCCACCTCCCAGTGTCCGACTGGGTGGGAGCTTGGAAAAACAAATCACCACTTCCAGCTCCCGCGCACTCCCACGTTGACCTCACCCGCACAGCTCTGCTTCTGGCCTTTGCCGTCGTCCTTGCAGCAAGCCCAGAGCCGAGCTCAGCTGCGCGGGGAAGATCACCTCACGATCCACAGGATCCACCTCGCTGCCCCTGGCATGCCCTGAGCCCACCCCAGGGCGAGGACCCTTCACCCTCACCCTGTTTTCTCCCTCCGGAGCGCAGGGGAATTGGCTCACTGCTATTTCTGTCGGGGAGCGGACAGGTGGGAGTGCGGCTTGGTGGCTGCCAAGCTGACTGGGTTTGACGTGATGGTGGCCAACAGGTGAAAATTCGGAGTGTCGCTTGTGGCCAGCGTGTCTCCTCTCCGCCTCCTCACCACTGAGGCAAAGACTTGTCCCGGAGGGTATCTGTGGCTTTTCTTCAACAACTGAATAACAAGAGAAAACGGGGGTGAAAGGAGGGAAATCTTTCCGTGCCCACATTAATATTTCCATACTTGTTACAGATTATACCAGTAGTACCTTAAATAATTCTGCAAGGTTCCTTTTGAGGAGAAACCCGAAGAAACACCTGTCAGGTGCAAGTACAGATCACGCATTTTGCATTGGCAAAGACTGCTTTATGCAAAACGAAAATGACAGCATCATAAAGAATTCTTTGAAATATGTTTCCCCTTTTCTAAACTCTTTCCTAGCGTTGCTGTTCTCAAAAATAATGCTCGTTCCTGCCCACCAGATGGCTGTCGTCCCCTGCCCGCTCTCAGCCTGAGCTCTGCAAACTGCAGAGGAAACCCTATGGCTTTGCAGTGACCTGCTCAGCAGGCTGTGCACACAGGAAACCAAACAAGCCCAAGTTTTGCCTTATTCTAGGTATTATACTGCAGCCCTTCTGGCACGGACGCACCGGTGGCAGCCCCGAACAGGCACACGGACGCTTGCACCGTGCTGAAGCATCCATTAATAACCACGCTGGGAACGGGATCCTGGCCTGCACGGGCCTTTTGCATGACCCTGGGTGGTTGTTTCTGTGTAAGCTGAAGGAAGGAAGGCATAACTTCCTTGCTCCGGGTCAGATCTGCTCCATATCACTGAAAGTTAAGCACGTATTAAAAGTTCATGAGAATGTCCGTGATGTTAGGGCCGTGCAGTTCTTGGCATACCAGCATCACATTCCTAGCAGCAAAAAACCACAGGCTTCTCTTTCATCTAGTACAGACCTCCAAATAGTATATGAAATTTATTTTTAAAGAACAGCTAACAAATAAGTCTCCTGATTTCCCACAACATCATCGCACAACGGAGCAGAAGTTCTCCGTGCTGGTACGCTGGGAAAGCTGTTCGCCATCCCACAGGACTTTCATGTTGCTCTACCATGCCAAAACTTCCTCAAAGCTTATTTGGGACAAAAAGATTCCCCTTTCCCTTCAAAATGAGAATAAGGCCACTTCCATTTCTCTTCAGAACAGGATAGAAGATAGATAGTTCAGTTGGAAGGGATGTACAAAGACCATCAAGTCCAACAGCCTGACCTCTTCAGGTAACCAAAAGTTCAAGCATATTTTCGAGGGCATTACCCAAATGCCTCTTGAACACTGACAGGCATGGGGCATCTTTAGATCATCCCAACAGGGGAAAATCCTACCTCAGACTCTGCATGCTCCCTGCTTTCAGCTGGAGCAAACCCCCCAGGTGAGCCGAAGGGGTGCCGGGCATGCTGCTGGGCTGGACCAGCCCCCCGGACGAGCGTGGTGCTGCTTCATGGGTTGTATTTCATCCACCCTTGCTGCTCAGGGCAGGTGGAGTTGCTGGGACGATGTGCGGTGGGGACCCCGTGGGCAGCAAAGAGTGGGTTATGAGGAAGGAAAACATCTCTGTAGGGAGCTCCTTTTTATCTGGAGAGGGGTACGAGCAAGTGGAAGCGCAAGAAGTGAGGAAAGACGCAAAAAGGGAAGAAGGATGGGAAAATGTGCAAAAATAGAGGAGGAAAAAGAGGTGCCCCAACACTCGGGAGCAAGGCAGTGGTCACAAAGAGGAGGTGTGTGGCAGTGGCAGTGAAACCTGAGTGAGGGAAAAGGGATTTAGGAGCATGCATTTGCAGGCAAACAGCTTCCTTTTTCTCTCTGCCATCATCCCTGCAAAACCTTGTGTGTGCAGGAACCGCAGCTGACTCAGCCTGTGGCAGCAGTGGGCTCGCTTCCCCCTCCCAGCGGGGTTGGGAGAGGTCACGGAGCTGGGAACAGGGAGAGGGGCAGGATCTGGCACTATGGGTAAGGGAAGTTTTTGGCAGTGTGGGTTCCAGCAGTGTTTCACCACCCTCCCTACTCCAGCTGCCTGCTGCAGGGATCCAGCCCCAGGAGCAGAAGTTTCTTGGGGGGGACGAGTAACTCCCTGAACCAACAAAAAGCCACATGTGCCAGTCTCCAGGTGCTTGATTTTGGGCTGTAGTCTGCAGAAAGAAAATCATTGCTGAGGCACAAGGTGGATTTGATGGAGGGGTGAGGCAAGGATACGGATTTCCTGTGGCTCCCACAAGGACGCTTTTTGTGCAATCGCTCTCCCCATCAACCACCAGCTGCACCAGGGGAGCCCACCCCAGGCTGAGCACCTCTGGTCCCTCTCACCTCTGCCAGACCACACCTGGCAGCTCAGTCTTTAGTTTGAATCCCGCAGCACACTCACGTTGCCCAGGTGTTGCTGTTAATTATTATTTAGCTCAAGAGCCATGGCCAAAGTCCTGAGGGCTCGCCATGCCAAACACTGTGTGCACAAGGGCAAGGATGCTCTCTGCCTCTGGTGACTGGGAAGGCCATGGGAAATTCCCCCTTTTCCCCAAAACAGGGATGTTCTTGCTCCTTTGTACTCGTGCTCCCTAAGCACCACAGTGCACGGGGCTCTCTGAAGCTGAACACACCCTGCCCCTAAATAAAGGGCTTTGAAGAAAACTGGGACTCAAATGTGTGCTCGGTGCCTTCCCTGCTCCATAATTACAGGCATATGCACCAGCTGCCTTCTCGCCTGGGCAACCCATCTGGGGCTCATTCCTCCCCATTAGCATCTAGCCTCCTGCTCATAAACCAAAGCTCTCGCAAACAGCAGCTCGGGTTGGTAAACAGCCTTGCCTGCCTGCCCTGGGGTGATTTTTTTGTACAGAATGAAGAAAAAGGGAGGAGGAAGCGAGGACACAGGCTGTGCCTTGGCTAGCCTCTACAATAAGCTCCTTCCTACCCCCAGTATTTTCTGAAAAAAAACACCAGCAAAGGTGAAGCGGGGCGCTCATCCTGCACCCCACCTGTGCCTCGATTTCCCCCGTAAGGAGCAGGATCTGTCCCGGTCCCAGGGGCTGCAGCATCCCCCTTGCCCTGGGTCAGCCTCCAAACCCCCGGGCAGCCAGGGTGGGGGCCCCCACAAATGCCGACTCGCCCTTTCCCCGGTATGGGCGTTCTGCTGAGTCAGGGTCACACCAGGCCACTCTATCGCTGAGTAATGCTTTCGGGCTGCGGCGGAGGGGCTCTTTTTGCTGAGTCACGGCGCAGCGGGGGCCACGTGAGGCCGGATGTCGGGAGGGCGGCTTCAGGCCAACGTGCTGAGGTTGCAGCTGCTGTTCCTGGCCCCGTGCCCGTTCCTCGGGACGCCTGGAGAAATCTCCAGAAAGAAACCCCCGGCTGGCCACGGCGGAGGACGTGCAGCTCCCGTACCCCGGGGCAGGGGGATGGAAGCCCAGGGGGCAAGGGGGGTTCCCACTGCCTTTGCAGGACTTGGGTTCTGGTTCACCTCCTCCCCTCCCCTGAGAAAGGCGTGCGAGCTGCGGTACAAAGTCCTGCCTGGTGCCCACGTGCGGTTTTTCAAACCCAGCTCCTCACCGTTTGTCCCGTCCCAATCAGGGCGTGCTTTGCTTTATGCAGGGCTGTAGCACGGACACGATGGAGGCGGCTCTTTATCTGTGTGCTGTGGCATGCGTGTATCTGTGCATCTAGAAAAAATATGTATTGTAATCTGTGCTTCCTGTTTCCACCAAGCTGGTTCATTTATGCCTGAGACATGCACGTGCACATCCGTCTCCCTCCACGTCTGTCTCTGGGGTTCCCCTGCGGGGTCGGTGCAGAACCGCACTGTCCGTCTGCAGGACCCTCCCCAAGGCACCCCCACCACCACAGCCCGCGGGAGCCCCTGGGGATTTTCAGTGCCTTGGGCTCACAACCTCCGTGTTTCCACCTGTATCTTTGATCTCGGCTCGGATTGTTCTGTGCTGACGGCAGCGAGCACAATCAGTTCTGCCAGGGCTGGGCAGCCTCCCTTTAGTAAACACAAACTAACCCACAGCACGTCCCATACTCTCCAGCAGCGACTCCCCGCTTCAGGAAGCCACTTCAAGCGGATATTGCAACTTCACGTGTTGGTTTTTTTTTTTGTTGTTCCTTTCCCCATTGCACAGCAAGTCGTGGTTGCTGAGTCAGCCTCCCCTTCCTAGCCAGGCATTGCTGCAGCCTTTTGCTGTGTCACGGTCTCGGGGTGCTCACGGCCCCCCCTTCGCCAGCCGAGCCTGGCTGTCACCAGCCAGTGCCTCCTCATCCCCCTGGGGACCAGGGGCCAGAGCCAAGCGTGGCTCAGGGCTTCCTACGCGGGGCTGGGAGAGCTCTGCTCTCTGTGACTGATAGTGCAAGTGAAGTTTCTGACTGCAAAATCCACAAGGAAAATCTCCCCCACTTCCCTACCCCTGAAGAAAACACTGATTCCTCAACGACTTGTTGTTGTTAACTATTCATCTAACTGATCTCCTGACTTAAATATTTTCTCAGAGGCTGGGACAGGCAGACGGAGGCTTTAAAGCCCAGCAGGAGCTATTACAAATACCTGCCTTAGGCTACTCAATTCATCTTTGCCACAAACCTCCAGGGCAATCTCAGCGGTGCCCAGGCACATCACCTCCACGGCGGGCAGCCCTGGCACCACCCAACCGCTGCTCGGTGGCAGGGTAGGAGATGATGGATGGGACTTCTGGCAGCCGTGGGGGACACCACAGGTCAGGCACTGCCACTATGTACAAGAAAAATGCACTAGTGCCCTGGATGAGGACTGGCTTCTGCTTTCCAGTGGCTCACTGTACCCCAGGTGAGCTGCTCCAGGGGCTGGTTTGCTCTTTTCCACGAAAAGCATGCAGCTTCTTCCCCATCCATCATTCTTAAGTGTCCATTTCTGAGGTTTTCTTCTACGAAGAGCAAACCTCTGCCAGCACACGGGCACACACAGTGCCCTTAAGCTTCCCTACGCTGCACAGCAACAGCAGAGGGGAAGCAACCCAAGTCTGCGCTGCAGAGCACTGGATGGGGCCAGAAAAGCCCGAGGCGAGTGGCTGCAAATTGATGACAGCCCACTTTCAGTTCTCCTTCCATCCTGCTCCAGGGCCTCTGGGCCTTTCCAGAGAGCGGGGCCCAGTTTCACAGCCCCTTCATCCCGAATAACCCTGATCCCAAATAACCCCTGATTCTGGGGCGCAGCTTGCTACCCTGCACCTCTGGAAAAGCTCACAGCAGAGGTGAGCTGCAGGAGGGACCTTGTCTCCTGTGACCAGCCCAGGAGAAGGTGAAGCCCCCAGATTCGGGAGATACACTTGGGGCAACTCAGAGCAAAAAGCTGAGGCCCCATGTCCTGGGACTGCGTGACTGTGAACCAGGACTTCTTCCTGGGAAGAAGTACCCTACCTGGAATGGCAGTGACATGGCTGGGTACCCTCTCTCTTCCCCCCAGTGTCTCACATCCACAGCTACATCAACTCTGGAAGACAGGGAAGGAGGAGGACCTCTTAGATGCATCCCTTAAGTGCTTCTAAGCACACAACTTTTGGAGAGGAGGCAGGGGCAGGGGACAAAAGCACTCCCCTAAATGCAACTGGAAAGCCCTTGGGGAGGAATAGGGTACACTACCAGAGCTGCAGGACAGAGGTGTAAGGAGGAATAGGGCTTGGAGGTGTTTTGCCTTGTTTGTTTCTTTTTTTTTCTTCCCTATATTATTTCTTATTCATAAAATGAATATTATTGTTCATTTTCACATATTTCCTTCTTCCCTCCACCAGAACTGCAGGCTCAATCTGCGTTCCAGCTCAGGAGCTGTTTTGTGTCAAAACAGGACTCACTGAAAACAGCACATGAGCTTCTAGAGAGTGATGTCAGTGGAAAAAATCTCATTTTGGGGCCAGTCCAGTGACAAAAAAAGCATCAACATCTTCAGGCAGTACTGGCCATGCTGCCCTGTGCTCCCCGCTCTGCCAGCAGACCTCTGGGGCTTTGTCACACTTGCTTCGAAGCTTCGGACATCCCGATACGTTTATTTTATAGGAAAATAAGCAGGCCAGCAGCAAGTCATGTGAGAGGGCCTGGGAGTAGGAGAGGAGCTGCCAGTTTTTGCTAGAATGCTCTGTTGCTTTAACGAGAGGAGCCCTACAGGAAAACCCTGGCTGAGTCAGGGTGGAAGCGCTGAGTAATCCTTCCTGAGCCTGCGCTGCTCACCAGATGTCTGCCCCGGTCCCAAAGCAGGCATGGGGGCACGTTTCCTCTGGGACAGTTCTCTAGCCCCCTGCAGCTGGGGTGTAAGTGTAGGGCCAAGGCAGCACGTGAGGTGCACGGCTTGGATGGCAGTGCCCGCTGCTGCAGCGCTGGCTTTGAGTGCCCCGCTCTTTTGGCTTGAACACAAAATTTGTGTTTTCCCAAAGCACAGCTCGACGATGCATCTTCCATCCCGGCTAGCTGTGCTTCCAGCAGAGCTGCAGATGGAAAAGAAGGGCCCCACTTCATCTGTTGGCTGCCTCGTCGACCACCGAACCAGACAAAACAGCAGAGAAGCCAGCTACTGGCAGCAGCACCTTGACCAACTCTCTTTTGCTAAATCAGAAATTATTTGCCTTTGCAAATCTCTGCACGTTTCCTCAGAGTTTACCCCAAGTCTCGCATCACATTTGCAGTCCTCCACTCACAGCAGCTATTTCCAGCCATCTGGGTGTCGAGGAGATGGAGCATTGCCCTCCTGAAACGCCCTGCACACGGTTGAGGTAACAGCAGGGGCCACTTGCCACACAAACACGGTATTTTTGCCATCATACCGGAGAGCAGAAAGGATTTCTCCATGCATTGGTGCAGGCACACCTGTGCTGGCTCTGTGCAAGGAGACAAGGCGAATTCAGCAGGGTCTGGTGCTGTGCAACTGTACTTGTGGCACTTGCAGACTCGAGCTGGCGCACGTGCCACAGCACCTGCATCACCCTGGGTGCCCAGGACTGGTGCAAAGCCCAGCATCCTACTGTGCAGAGCTCCTCATCCCGTGGCCAGCAAGCTCTGTGTTACTTGAGAGGCTATGAAGGTGCTCACTGCCATGGGAAATGAAACATTTGCACCGGAGGCTTGCTAGAGCAGGTTAGGGCAGATGTAGTGTGAGCTCCAGAGGCAGGGCACAGCTGGGACACAGATGGGTGTAGGGAGAGGCGGCTGCCCACCCTGCCACGGGCATTGCCCCCATAAACCCACCCCTCCTTGCCCAACCCCGCAGCCCCAACACCAGGAGCCCCCCGGGGAAGGAGAAGCGGCCGGGCATCCTCTTGTTTGCGCTGAGCTGTCACGAAGCATCGGGTGACTTCCTCCTGCCTTCCGAGGCTGGCCTCCTTCTGGGGGCGAGGCAGGACGACAGCCACACTGGGAAGGGAAGTGCAGTGTGTTGCAAGAAGTTTGTGCTCACACTGAGGTCAGCGGTTCGGCTGCTCACGTGGCTCGTCGGTATAAAGCTGGATGCGGGAGCTGGGCTGCCCAGCTCAGACGCCTCACCGTCCCGGGAGCAGAGGGGAAGGAGAAGGGCAAGCAGGAGAAAACAAACAACAGGGAAACGACGTGGAGAAACATGGAAACTTCCCAGAAACACAGCTCTGAAAGGTGAGAGCAGGGCAAGGGAGAAAGGGTACGTTTTAGCTGAACGAGTAGTGCATTGCTCCTTCTGCTTTTAGGCACGCTGTTCCTGTTTCTGCTCTGCAGGGAGCAGCTTGCTCCTCCTCTCCCCTCTGGACAGAGTCTGTCAGTATTCCCCGCTCCGGACAGCGACTGGGATGCTGGCACCCCAGTCCCCGGCTCTCGGGATCTCTCTGCTCCTTTTCCTGCCGTCTCAGGCTCCCGGCTTTTCCTAGAGAGCTGAGATCTGTTTTTGCTGGAGGGGAGCCACAACTCTGATGTCTGTCCCGCTGCTTTTCCCCAGCATGTCTCAGGACCTGTCGGAGCTCTTGAAGGAAGCCACCAAGGAGGTGCACGAGCAGGCGGAGAACACACCCTTCATGAAGAACTTCCAGAAGGGGCAGGTGTCCCTCCACGAGTTTAAGGTATGATATTAACATCAGAGCAGCATAGCTTGGGTACGGGATTTCCTCACCAGGAAGCACGCTGTTGGATGGGACAGGATGGGTGGGGACTAAAGCAGGGTGGAGGGGGGCAGCATCAGCATCTCCTGTGCAAAACAAACCACAGCACCCTCCTATCCTACCAGCCCCTCCTGCAGGATGCAAGGCAGGGCTGTGCCTTTCGGGATGGGCAGCCGAGCTGAAGCAGGAAAAAAAGACAGTAAGACTGAAGGGATTAATCTAACTGCTTTTATCTGTCTTCATAAATGCCTGCATGTTAATTAGTGGCAAAGGCAGTTAATGGAGATGTAACAATGTGCAGATATGTGAGTGGCTTAAGTGTCAAGAATGGAGCGCGCTAAATTTAGAGCACTCTGAGCAGTTACAGCTAGAAATAATGGTGGGCTAGCGATAAAGTGAGGCTGTGAGATCAAGTCTGGCACCAAACCTTGCAGTGGTTTAGTTGTCACTTGGGTTATAGCAGGCTGAGATCAGGAACAATTGCTCAAAGGCACTGAACTTGAGCAAGCTGTATCTGCTGCTAGCAGGTAGGAGCCTGTTGCTTTTCTTGAAATATTAAGAGTTATTTGCAGTTACTAGTCTGTGTCTAACCTGGCTATAGGGGATGCCTGGGATCTGAGCTACATAACAAAGCCATGAGCCAAACCAAGGCAAACACCTGGGCTAGAAATTCCCGGCAGGCCAGAGGAACTGATGCGTGTGTTTGCAAATAACAGCCAGTAATCCAACCTGTGGCTTAATTACTTTGTTGTTGAATCGCTCCTTCATAAATAAATCCACAAGAATAGGCAAAAGACTACTTATTCCTGACAGGTTGTATTCATGATACTTAGTCAAGCATGAATTCAATCACAGGTGCTGACTTCCTGCTGTTAGGAACGGGGCTTTTGTTAGGCAGTGAATTTGAGACAGGTTGGCATTAACAACAACAACAAAAAAAAAAAAGCCAGAAATAGGCCTCTAAGATTCAGGAGCACAGCTCGGTTTCCCAGAAACTGTTTACACACTGTCAGGGGAAGTGAGACATGACACTGGGCTTTAAAAAGTAATGATAATTTTCCAAAGCCACGTTTCCCACTGACCCACTGGCTGCCACCAAAAACAACGGGTCAAGTTAAATTTTCTTAATTTGTTAGGCAATGTTCCTGTATTTGGTTTCTTTTCCAGTAAGCTGGAAAATGGGTTATCATTTAAAAACCTCTTTTTTTTTGTTTTGTTTACCCTCTTGGCAAACCCATGTATCAGCCCTGATGCATGACTCCCTAGAATTTGAATATCTGTTTCCACAACCAAGTCACTGCCTGTGTGTATATCAAAGTCCTGTTTGCTGACACAGTGGCGTAAAGTTGAAAAACGGCATCTCCTGTCCCGCAGAACCGACAGCTTTGTGGGAGAGTAAGCTGCTTTCTCTCCTGACATCAGTGTAATCCCTCTTCAAACCTGACTCACCTGTACTATGATACCTGCGTGTGTTACCCCTTGCTGTCAATAAGGGATTTCAGTGTAAGCAAGAGGTGTTGTAGGTGTAAATATGAATACAGCTTCTGCAAACAGAATCCCTGGGGAAGGGAAGAACACAGCTAGATTGTCTTATGCCACGTGGGAAAGTTGGCAGACAGAAGAAAATATCGCGTAAGCTGGGAAAAACAACAATAACAATGGTTTCAAAACAGAAGGATGAGCACAGAGCTTCACAGAGATCCTTCACAAAGGCGTTTTTCAGAGGCAGGCTGTGCCTCCAGCACCCTTTTAGCTTGTGTCCTCAGGGTAACCAAGAGGCAACGTCACTTCCAAGACCGAATGGGAGAGCCGGGGTGCCTCCATTCCCGGGCTGGTGGGCTGCCAGCCGGATAAATAGGTTGCAAAATTAGCAGGGTGGGTCGTCATCTCACAGGGCCCCACAAAAGAAAGCCACATCTTGAAGCATTCAGACTCTAACAATGCACCAAACAACGTACCTTTGGGAATGCTCTTCATATTGACTGGGGGAATTAAGAGAATAGACCATTGTATGGTTTCATAAGGCTCTAGTTTCCATTATATCAAGCTGCAAGGACTTTAAGTTGAAGGTGAAAGCAGCAGCTTTTAAGGGCAGGTAAGACCAGTAACTGCTGGAAATGGCTTAGGTCTTACCTGATGCTGCCTAAAGAATGGGAAGGGCTAGATTGGTGTCTCACTGTCCCTTGCAACTCTGTTTGCCACATAGGAAACCTGCACCATAACAGATGTGTGTGATTAATAGTGGGTGTGCACGAGTAACTTATTTCTTGGTGGGATTTGTCCCAAAACCCTGAAGAAGACAGACATACACCTGTACCTCATCCCCTTCCTTCTGTTTCAGCTCGTTACGGCATCCCTGTATTTCATCTACTCTGCTCTGGAGGAAGAGATTGAACGTAACAAGGACAACCCTGCTTACGCCCCAGTTTATTTCCCAGCGGAGCTGCACCGGAAAGCTGCCCTGGAGGAAGACTTGAAGTACTTCTACGGCAGAAACTGGAGGGAAGAGATCCCATGTCCTGAGGCTACTCAGAAATACGTTGAAAGGCTCCACTACGTCGGCAGGAACCATCCAGAGCTCCTGGTGGCCCATGCCTACACTCGCTATTTGGGAGACCTGTCTGGGGGGCAGGTGTTGAAGAAAATTGCCCAAAAGGCTCTCCAGCTGCCCAGCACTGGGGAAGGGCTGGCTTTCTTCACCTTCGATGGAGTCTCCAACGCCACCAAGTTCAAACAGCTCTATCGGTCCCGCATGAATGCCCTTGAGATGGACCTTGCTACTAAGAAAAGAGTCTTGGAGGAGGCCAAGAAAGCATTCCTGTTAAATATACAGGTGAGTAACAACCAGCCAGCCCTGTCTGCCCACACCCTCTCTCAAATAACAGCTACAGGGGTAAAAGGGCAAAGCCGGTATTTCTGCTGTGGAGCCTAAGGGAAGCTGTGGGTTATGGCAACCTAGTCAGAGTTGGATGGCTACGCTTGTCCAGACTGGGAGCCCAGCAAGCAACTGGTCTCTGAGGGGCTCTTCTTCCTCCTCTGGCATTTGAATTCAGGCCCTTCCATGTGCTATTATTCAGATATGAATGAGGGCTTATACCGGGAGTAGAGATCAACACCCTTCTGTCCTTCCTCTGCAGTGCAGCTTGACAGGTCTGTGTATTTTGACTAGCTGCACAGGTACACCTTGCTTTTCTCCCCATCAGAACAGGGACAGTAACCTTCACCTGAGCTGGAAGCTTCAGGGGAAACCTGTAAAGTGAACAGGCAGACCCCACAGGCAGATTGTGTTCTGGGCAAAAAGTACCGGAGACTTGGGTTGGAAGCTTGTAGGTTCCTTTGGTTCCTATAGTGCCTGGGCAGGGGCAAGGGGACCAGTGAAAGCCAAAGAGCAGATAATGAGACCACATAATGAGACACTGTTCCTTCTTCTCAGGTGTTTGAGGCGCTGCAGGAGCTGGTGTCTAAAAGCCAGGAAAATGGTCAGCTTGTGCAGTCAAAGGCAGAGCTTCGTGCTAGGAGCGTTAACAAATCATATGAGCACGGTAAGACATTTTGAAAGGCTGTTGTTTAGCATTGCCCTTGTAGTTTTGTTCTCCTCTGCTTCTGTTTGTAAAAGCCACTGAGAAATATGTGTGAGATGTTTGCCCCATCTCTTCACCAGCAGTCAGTACATAGTGCAATGGCAGGCATCAGTATGGGCAAAGCTTCTTCTAGACATGACTGAGCATGGATGACATACATGGGCTCTCCAGAAATAGTGTCAATGAGGGAGCTGTACAAGAAGACACTCCGCTCTCCTTCTCTAAGGTTTTAGCAATTCAACCACATGAGTTTCAACGGCAGGGAAACCTGGCCTTGAGTTCACTGAAGCAAAGACTGCAGTTTGGGGCCCAGCGTATCAGTTGAGGTGCTGAAAGAGCGTTCTTCCATACACGCAGCCTTGCCCAATGGCCCATCCTTTTGGACTAAATTTTCTCTGGTCATTTTCCTGCCTTTCAGGCATATTTATTCAAGACAGCTCCTGAAAGTGTGCGGGGTTTATAATGAGCATGGTTCTGGATGGTAAACTGTAACCAACTCAGACCTACCTGGTGAAAACAGGCTGTCGCTCAGTTTCGCAAAAAAAAAAAAGCTCCATCTACTGGCAAGTGCTGATCATGAACTGGGTATAGCCTGAGCAACTGAGGCAATCCCTTTTTATGCAGTCAGATTTGCCGACTGAAGTAGGAGCAGGCTCAGATGTTTACAGAAGAGGCTGGTTTCCCTGATAATGTGTGCTTCCCCTAAGAAAGCCCTTATGACCTACCCATTCTGAAACCAAAAGGGAGATTTTTTCAGTGCATACTGGATTGAAGCAGTTTTCCCATGGCAAAGAATGAAAAGCATCCTGGTCTTGCGCATCACCAGACAATGAACCTTAGAGCAAGTTCTATGAGAAGGGCAGTAAAAGTTCCCTGTGAATCTTTGTTGCTCCTTTCCCAATAGGCCTGCAGAGATAAGATTTTCAAAAGCGCTTGGTGTTGGATGAGGTTGTACTGGGACAAGTATTTGTCTGGTGTGCTAAGGACTACCTGTTTAAGGCCATAAAATGCCTAACAAATGGGAAACAGGAGACAAAATGCCTTTTAAAATTCGGTCTTAATTTATTTGTCTGTCTTCTGCACATATCAAGGGTCTGAATGAGTCCCTTGAGGAGCCGGGCAGAGCATTTACAAGTCAGAGAGGAGGCAAGGGAAGAAAGAGGCCAGTATCCAAGTACAGGCAGAGGGGTTGTGAGCCTTGTGATGCCCAAGTCAAGTCGATTGGTTCCCTGGCTCACCTGCCCTGAGAGAGAAGAACCTGCTGCCGCTGTTTCCCCCTGCCTCACAGGGCTCTGGGCCCTCTGCTCCTCCCCTCGATGGCTCCAGCAGGGTCTGCCCCGGCACACCAGCATCAACTTGCCTCAGCCCATCCTCATCTGTGTTATTTTCCCTGCTTGCTCTAGGTCCAGCGCCTGGGAAAGAAAGCGAGAGGACAAGCAGGAGTCAGACAGACCTGGTGGCCACCTCTCCCCTCGTGCGGTGGATCCTCGCGCTCGGCTTCATAGTCACGACAGTCGCTGTGGGCTTGTTTGCTATGTGAAAAAGCAGGACCTTCACCTTCTCTTCGTGCCTTCCCTCACCCTAAACTAATCCATCTTCCCCAGTCCTTTGAGAGAAATTCCCCTCGACTGGGTACTGTGATCTTGGCTCTGCCACTAATATTTGGAGACCTTTCTCCACAGAAAGCAGAGAGTGCTGCACGGGGGTTCAGGCAAAGTCTTTCCTGTGCTTGGTGTGAGCTCTCCTCGGAGACTAACTTTATCACCAGAACCAAGGGCAGGAAAGGCCTAAAAATGATGGCCAAGAATTGTGGTTGCTTTGCAGTGTATCAGCAAAAATCCTACAGGATCAGGATCAGAAATGCAGCTTTGACACCTGTCTTGACTCAGAAATGAGCAGTTCCCTGGAGCTCTGTTTGCTCAATATTTCATACTGCTAGATAATACTGTGATCACTGTTTCTGCGGAGCCGCGCAGCTCCCGTGGGTTATAGACTGTTTTATATGACACTATCAGGTCTTTGTTAAATCTTTTTCCAATCATTTTCTTTTTTTTTCTTTTTTTCTTTTTTTTTTTTTTTAAGCAGATGATGCTTGTTGAAGAGACAGTGTTGTTCTTTTGTCTGATTATATAATTTATATACAGAATAAAATTCAACGTAAAGTCTTTGAGCCTGATGTTTCGTATTGTTAAAGCCTTGCCTGGGAAGAAAGGAGGTGTCTTTCCTTCCTCCCCGTTTTATGTCTTTTGAAGCTGCTGCCTCCACAGACGTGGCAACAGAGGAAAGTGGGAGTTATCAGAGCCAGCCTCTGTTCCCACTCAATTCTAACAATAACCCGTCGTACAAGCTGGGGCAGGTTTCTTCATCTCCTACACGCTGGTCTCCATTTCTAGAAATGGAACGAAATTCTGTGGTTGTACAAAGTATCTTCAAGGGGTGGACACTGGATGTCAGAGCTGGCTGCTGTCCTATTAAGAGAAAAATGTGATGAGACCTTCAGCTGGTCCCAAAAAGGACAGCTCTCCCCAGCCACGGCCAGCTGAGGGCTTCATTAACCTGGCTGCATTTGTGAGAACTTACCCATGAACCAGAAAAGCAAGCATGTTTTTACCACTCGGAAATCAAACGCATGCCAGGCTTTGACCGTACCTGACAGCTAAATGGGGAACAAGCATGCAACAGCATGCCCTCACCTAGGTGAAGTTGCACCAACCCCAGTCACTCCCAGAATTTGGCACACGAGGCGGTGCTAAAGGCCGTCCAGCTAGGTGGCACTGCTGGAGCAGCCTGTGTTTGCAGCTCTCTTTTCCTGCCTTTTGCTGTATGAGGTCTGGAGGCTTGGGTTGGTGGCCAGCCGCCACCCTGCCTGCTTACAAGGGTCTTCAGATCCAGGAGTCACTGCAGGAGGGGCTGTTTTTCAGAGCCAACATGGCCATAACCTCTCAGCTCGGTCCTTTCCTCTCTTCCTGCCTGAAAGCCTCTGTGATCGACCTGTCCCCATGGCGCTGCCTGCTCCAGCGGTGACTTTAATCCCAAAGACATGTAGTCCTGCTGAGCTGCTCTGACGCCCAGCGCAGAACCATGACAGAGGGCAGGTCCTGCTGAGGAGCACCAGCGGGACAGGGGCTGGTGCTGTTCTCACCCACCCCGTATCCTTCCAAAATCCCCGTTACTACTTCTCCCTTTGGACCCGTTTGCCAACTCCTGGTAGGAAAATAAATGGGTAATTCTTAAAACAGGTAGCCAAATATTGAAAAGCAAGAACACAGACAAAAGAACTACTGAAACACAGCCATTTATTGAAATTCATAGAGTTCCACCTATCCAGTGGCCCCAAAGTATCCCACGTAAATCACTATGGTCCTGCCAGGCCTAGGAAGCCTTTGGAGGCTGAAGCTTTGTCCCTCTTTATGACCAAACCTACTTCCCTGCTACCCACCACCGCCCTCCAGCCACCCTCCACACCCCCCTGCCGCCATTACGCGCCCCTCGCCCAAGATGGTTTCACACACCCCCCCCCCACCCCCCCCGCCGGGCCAATGGTCCCGCCCGTCCGCCATTTCGCCTTCCCCCCTCTCCTTTCCCCCTGCCTCTCGCGCCAAAACCTCGCCCGGCAACCGCGGCCAATCGCTTCCCGCCGAGGGCGGGGCGGGAGGGCGCTTTGGACCAATGGGCGGCGGCGCGCCTCGGGCGGGCCAATCGGAGGCCGGGGGCGGGTGCCCGCCAGCTCTCCGCGGCGCGCGCTTTTTTTTTTTTTTTGCCGCGAAATAGCCAAGGCGCGGCGGTACCGCGGGGCGCGGGGGTCCCGGGGCAGGTGGGCGCCATGTCGGGCTTCGACGAGCCCGGCATCTACTACAGCGACAGCTTCGGCGGCGAGCCGGCGGCGGACGAGGGGCAGGTGCGGAAATCCCAGCTGCAGCGGCGCTTCAAGGAGTTCCTGCGGCAGTACCGCGTGGGCACGGACCGGACGGGCTTCACCTTCAAATACAGGTGCTGCCGGCACCCCTGGCGCTCCCCTATAATTATTATTATTTTCATATATATGTGCTTTTTATATGTATATATGGCTTTTTTTAATGAACCAGCGCTGTATCTCACGGTGCCACTGCAAGTGCTGCTGTCCCTGCTCTACTGTCACACTTTAAAGCCTTTAGGGTGAAAGGTTTCCCCAAATCCCTGCAGGCATCCCTTAATTCTCTCCCTATTTTCCCCCCTCTCCCCTCCAAGCGGAAGCCTCCTCAGCAGAGCCCAGGGTCCCTATGGGTTCCTGGTGCTTCCTGCCCCGCAAACTTTTCCTGCTTGCTGCCTTGCAGAGATGAGCTCAAGCGGCATTACAACCTGGGTCAGTACTGGGTGGAGGTGGAGATGGAGGACCTGGCCAGCTTCGATGAAGATCTCGCTGACTACCTGTACAAGCAGCCCGCTGAGCACCTGCAGCTGGTAAGGATGGAGGGAGTGGGCGGCTTGGTGTGCTGACGTTGGCACGTCGTGAGAGCAGCCCTGGCTACACGCCGTGACACCCTCCTAATAGCTGAGCTGTTCCGTTTCTAGCTGGAAGAAGCAGCAAAAGAGGTTGCAGATGAGGTCACCCGTCCTCGTCCTTCGGGGGAGGAAACCCTCCAGGACATCCAGGTCATGCTGAGATCAGACGCCAACGCAGCCAGCATCCGTAGCCTGAAGGTGAGGTGGTTCGCTGCCGCCTGAAGCAGTGGGCAGCGGGTGGCAGGGCTCGCCCCATGGGAGTGTGATTGCAGGGGAAGCCTTTGATGCTTAATTCCATAATTCAGCTTATGGGTTGTACGCTGATTTACAGGCCAAGGATACTTCTGCAGCTTAAATCTGGCTGCAAAGAACTGTTATTTCTAGTCTTGTTATGGGGACATCATTGCTGTTAGTGATGTTCTGCATATAGCGAGTGTCCTTTCCTCTCTTGCTTTAAAATAAGCATAATTTAAGTCATGCAACCACATCATGCTACTATACAGCAAGATATGCTGTCAAGAAACACAGGCTATTTCCTTCTGGCACTGTAAATGTGGGGAGTGTATCTAAGAAAAAAATGTTTCCTTGACATCTTGAGTTCCTTATCCATCTTCCAAGTGTTTTTCTCACTTCCCCTTCACCTTTTCCCTTTCAGTCCGACCAGATGTCCCACCTTGTGAAGATCCCCGGGATCGTAATTTCGGCAACCCCCGTGCGAGCCAAAGCCACCAAAATAGCCATCCAGTGCCGCAGCTGCCGGAACACCATCAACAACATCGCCGTGCGCCCGGGCCTCGAGGGGTATTCTCTCCCTAGGAAATGCAACACGTAAGGAATGGCCTGGGGCTGTGTGTGGCAGGGTGGTGGGGGAAAACTCAGGGGGAAAGGATCCCAGGAGGTCTTTAGTGCAACCTCCTGCTCAAAGCAGGGCCAGCTGTGAGACCAGACTGGTTTCTCAAGGCTTGCTGTCCCAGCGCAGCTGGGTTCCAAGCACAACTTCCGAACCGATCCTATTCGGATAAAATTACCCAGTGGTTCCCTGAAAAAAAAAAAAAAAAAGCAGAGGTTCCGTCGGTAGGTTGTTCCAAAGCATCCTGTGAAGGCTTCCGCATACAGTAATGTGGAGGGTGCCTCTGCCGTCTCGCATGTATGTAAATCTCACTTCAGCACGCTATTTAAGCTGCATCTCTTCCTCCAGTTCCTTTTGCACAGGGTTTTGTTCCTGTCTTGCAGAAGACAAGATCTTTCCTTTATATACTTGCATTTCCAGCGCCTCCAGCATCCCTGTTGCTACAGACACAGAAGCCTGTTTTCTGCTTTCCTTCTTGACCTCTCCCTCGCCCTTTTCACTTTCACACTTTCATCTCTTCCATTAACAAACAAAATGAACAAAAAACCCTCCTGCCTGTCAGGCTCTTGTGCTGGCTTCTGCTTATCACAGGCTTACTGAAGCAGTTTTGGTAGCTGCCGGGAGGTCCCCCTTCCAGATTTCATAGTGGCTTTGTCTTTGCTCTCCACTGAGTGTGGCTGTGCTAAAATCTCCTGTGATGGGGATTGTTTGTTATCACTCCCTAAGCCATCCGCTGCCTAACTTTGCTTTCCCCTATTGCCCTTTGTACCTAAAGTTTTGTTCCTGCCTCTAGTTGCCCCATAATACTGCTTTAAGTTCCTGTCCTGGCTTCCTTAGTAAGTTTTTATCTTACTCAAACTCCTTGCTTCCACGTTCCCCCTCCTGGTGGGCTTTTCATCAAATTCTGTAAGGATGCTTTGCCACTAACTTCCAAATCCTGCTTTACAGCTTTTGATGCCTGCGTGAACCATGAGCATTAGGCTGCTGCTGTGCTGCAGCTCTCACGCTAGCTGAGCCTGAAGGATTGTGCCTTTGAACTCGTGCCTGCCAGTATTTATTTCCTTTGCCTTATCTCTGATGCAGCCTGAGCGGTCTTGGGGATAGGCATCACTCCTGGCTCCCGATCCTTGGCTGCACAAGTGGGTCAGCACAGCTCTGGTGGGGCGGGGCTGACACTCATCAGGTTTTTTCTCCCTTGTGCCATCCCCCCAAAAAGCCCTGCTGCTGCCTGCATGGAGTCGGGCGCTGACAGCAGAATACGGAGGAGCCAGCAGGATGCAGAGGTGCTCCTCGTCCCCGAGAGCTTGTAGCCTCACAAGGCAGCTACGCCGAGCCGGCGTCTCGAGAGACTCAGAGGTTGATGGCAGCCTTGTCATGCTGCTAATTGCTTTCTCACCACGAACCACTTAACGTTTGCCTCGTGTGTGAGGTTATAAAGAAATATGTCCTGTCAAGTCATTGAGTCTATGCTGTTATCTTCTGCGTAATTAGTGAATTAGCTCCCTCCTTGCTTGTAGCTAGCAGGGGAGAGGGAGGTGGCGGGGAGAGTATGCAGGGGAAGCATCGCCGTGTCTTTGGCTTGTTCCGATACTCTGACCTCAGTACCTGCTTTTGGCAACTGCTGGAGGTGAGACAGAGGGTTTGGTGAGCCTTTGCTCTGGTGGCAGTGTCTTTCTGACCTGGGAGAGGTGGGCTGCTCTCGGCTGTGACCGCTGTCCCTTCTACAAGTGCCAGCCCCCAGCTAACTTTCCCGATTGATCTCTCCACACAGAGAACAGGCCGGCCGCCCGAAGTGCCCACTGGACCCCTATTTCATCATGCCAGATAAGTGCAAGTGCGTGGACTTCCAGGTCCTGAAGCTGCAGGAGTCCCCCGACGCCGTGCCACATGGGGAGATGCCCCGCCACCTGCAGCTGTACTGCGACAGGTAACAGCAGGGTCTGCGGGCGGGCTGTGGCCGTGCTGACAATGATCTCAGGGTGATTTTGGTGGCATTGATCTCTGCTTGTTTGCTTCCTCCCGTGGCTGGTGTTTCTCAGCCAGGCTGGATCACGTGTGATGTGACCCCAGCCTCAGATGGGAGCTTCACCAAGAAGGGTCAAGAGCTGTAGACTGGCTTGTCCTTCTCTTGGCATTTCTCAATTTAGCTCTGACTTCTCTTTTGGCAGCCCACATTGCTGAGTGCTGGGCCTCCAGATTCTTCTGGGTTTGGAAAGAGAGGGGCTGATGGTTGTTGGTGGGACCATCCTTTTCCTCACCACCATCCTTTGCTTTCACCTTTCTCCTCTTAGGTACCTGTGTGACAAAGTTGTCCCAGGCAACAGAGTCACTATCATGGGCATTTACTCCATCAAGAAGTCTGCCCAGAGCAAGAACAAGAGCCGGGACAACGTCGGTGTGGGCATCCGAAGCGCTTACATCCGCGTGGTGGGCATCCAGGTGGACATGGAGGGCTCAGGTGAGGGCTGCTTTTGGCACCTGCCTGGTCTTTGGGGATAGCCTGGTGTTGGGAGAACCCCCTTCCTGAACGGGGCAGTCCCTCAGCGAGATGTGTACGAAATCACAGCCTGGGTTCTTCTCTTTTGCTTATATAGTGAAAGGTTCAGTCCTGTCCAGGAGGTCTGGCTTACCCTGGGTGCTGTAAACTCGTGTCCTGTGTGACTTTGTTTCAGAGATATTAAATGAGGAGGCTTCAGCCTGAGTCCTCCAGGGTATTTAAGTACTTTCATCTTATTGATCTCAGTGGGAATTCACTAAGCCATCCCTGAGGATCTGGGCTGAAGTCAATGGTTAAAATTGAGCTATGAATTTAAAACGCGCTCCTGACTGTAATTTCTCCCTCTTGTTCCTTCTAACTGCTTTGCCCAAGATCCTTGCTTTTCTTCTTTCCTTCTCCTTCCTTCACCCAGCCTGGAAGCACAAAGCATGCTTTGCTGGGATAGCAAATGCTTGCTCTTCCCACCCTTCAGACCTGGTGGCATTTGGCATGATGCAAGAAGGGCTTTTGGTGGCAGTGGGTTTGAGGGATACAGTGTCTCTTTCTTTACAACACCCATTTGTTCACTGTCATTCTGTCCTTCCCCACATAGGACACAGTTTTGCTGGCTCGGTGACCCCTCAGGAAGAGGAGGAACTTCGTTGCCTCGCTGCCATGCCCAACATCTATGAGACGATAGCCAAGAGCATCGCGCCCTCCATCTATGGCAGCGCTGACATCAAGAAGGCCATTGCTTGCCTCTTGTTTGGAGGCTCTCGCAAGAGGTGGGGAGAAAAAAGTCATTCAGGGCACAGAGCCCTTGCTCAGTCTTCAGGCAGTGCTATCAGCATCTCGCAACTTGTCACAATGTGTTTTTACTGAAATAAAGGCTCACCATGTCTCCACCATCTCTTCCCTGCACCCTGCTGCTCTAGGCTCCCAGATGGGCTGACCCGCCGAGGAGACATCAACTTGCTGATGCTGGGTGACCCTGGTACGGCCAAATCCCAGCTGCTGAAGTTTGTAGAGAAGTGTTCACCAATTGGGGTAGGTGATTTGAGGTCTCTGCTCATGGTGTAGCTCACTTCTTCCTTCTCTTCCCCACGTAGCACTGAAGACCATGGTCTCAGCAGATACCTGTCCATGCGTCTCCAGCTAGAGCAGCTGGTGGAGGTGTGAACTGCAGCCTCTGGTGCTAGCAGAAGGTGGGGTACAGGACAGGAGATGAGGGAGGGAAGGGGAAACAAGTAATGCCTTTCATTACGATGTGAGCCGGGCTCTTTGCAGACGTCCAAAGATGTGACCGATGCTGCTGTTTGTTTTTGAGCCTTGATCAGCAGAGAGGCTGGCTGGCCAGGACAAATGACGCTGCCTGCATCTCGGGCACAGAGCTCCAGCCTGAGCTCAGGCATGAAATTATATTTTCAGCTGTTTTCTTGTAACCTCCATTAAAGTCAGCCTCTGACTGCGTTGTTTCCTCGGGGGGGGGAAAACACAGCTAATGCAGCAGCCCACCAAACAATGAATCACTCTGTGCTTAATACCTGTATTTGTGTGTCTACAAGCCCTCGAGTGCATCACAACTCCTTAGTCCGAGGCTTGGGACTGCACAGTAATGTTGTTCTGCGTGCTTTTGGCATGCCCTGAGGGGTTTTCCCCCAGGGCTTTGCCCTTCCTCCAGCAGCTCTGGCCATGGTGCGGGGCTGTCTCACTCCCCAGCTGTGGTCGTGGGCTCCCAGGTGCTGTGGTGGCTGATGTGCTGTCCCCTTCCTCGTCCCACACACCCAGGTGTACACCTCGGGGAAAGGCAGCAGTGCTGCCGGCCTGACAGCCTCGGTCATCCGCGACCCGTCCTCAAGGAGCTTCTTCATGGAGGGAGGAGCCATGGTGCTGGCAGACGGCGGAGTGGTGTGCATCGATGAGTTTGACAAGGTAACGTGGGGTGTGTGGGGCCCAGCGCTCAGTTGAAGTTCACCAGAGGTAACTGACAGTGGCTCTTATTTTTATTTTCTCCCCCTGCCTCATTTTCCACCTTGGGTGAGAAGATGCGGGAGGATGACCGTGTGGCCATCCACGAAGCCATGGAGCAGCAGACCATCTCCATTGCCAAGGTGAGAAGCCTTCTACAGAAATTGCCTGGCATCCTGGTGCCAGATCCTCTCTTAAATCAGGGTTTTGGTTCATTTCCACTGTCCAACTTGTTTTCTTGCAGCATCCCTCCCTCCTCTTCCCTCTGGCTCACCCCTGAGCTGTTCAGTCCCTTGTAAGAGAACAGCCACCACAACTTGTTCTTGCTGGTCACGCTTACTTACCACAGAGATGTTCAACTGCTGGATCTCCAGCCACCTCATCCATCAGATCTTCCCTTTGTGAGACCCTTTTATATCTCAGGCACACTCCTACAGCTCTTCTTTCCAGCATCACTTCTGCAAGTCTTGTGGCAGCAATGACCTGGGCACTGCCCCTCAGTGCCCAAGGGCACTCAACCTCAGTTTCTGGCTCCACTTGCAAACTTGAGGGTAGTCTTGTATGTCTTTACCCTTGACGTGAGGTTTTAAATGAAGTGACTCGGTGCTTGGGTCTCAGCAGAAGCCAGTCTTCCTCCAGCTGTGGGTCCAGCCCCATGCAGCTCCTGCGATTACCCTCTTCAACGTGGAACCATTGCAGAGCAATTGGGCCCTGCTTAAAAGGGCTTTATTTAAATGCTTGAGGATGAGTCCTTGCGAACTGCTTCGGAGCTCTTCCTATGAGTTAATAGCCTTCTAGCCCTGCTGTTTTGTGGACGTGACCTTGACCCTGTCCATTTCTCTTTCCCTGCAGGCAGGCATCACAACTACGCTGAACTCCCGCTGCTCGGTGCTTGCAGCTGCCAACTCCGTCTTTGGGCGTTGGGATGAGACCAAAGGCGAGGAGAACATTGACTTTATGCCTACCATCCTGTCCCGATTTGACATGATCTTCATTGTCAAGGATGAGCACAACGAGGAGCGAGATGTGGTGGGTTGGGGAGTGCTGGCTCTTGTGGTGCCATCGGTGTAATGGGATCAGCAGCAGGGCAAGTACGTGGGAACTTACATAGCTGTAGTGTGGGGCTGAGAACCTGGGGAAGAAGCAAAGCAAGGTCTCTGCTTTGTCTGATGCCAGCAAGGCAAGCCTTCAGCCTGCCTTGTGTCTCTCCGCCACCAGAACTGGGCACAGTTGTTGGGTTGGGTCATGGGGATGCTTTATTCAGTGCCAGCAAAGCTTGGTCCCCCTTGCTCCTCTGAAGCACTGTTATCTCCACCTCATGGGGACAGAGCTTCTGAGCCGCTGTGCTCACAGGGCTGCTGCCCTGGCCCTGTGACAAGCCAAGCCAAGCTGCCGCCCTGTTTTTTGGGAGGGTGGCATGCCGTGGTCGGGTCAGAAGAAGGTTGTCTGCTGTCTGACTACCCCCTGCGCTCGTAGACGTTGGCCAAGCACGTGATGTCCTTACACGTCAGTGCCTTGACGCAGACCCAGGCTGTGGAGGGTGAAATCGAACTGAACAAGCTGAAGAAGCTCATCTCCTTCTGCCGCACGTGAGTGACTGGGTCACACCGTGCTGCTCGAGCCCTGCCTCGCAGCGGGGCAGCCAAGCTCCTGGCTCTGGGCACACGAGGGACACCCTGCGCGGGACACCTTCCCAGCAGTGCCACGTCCCCTGTCCCTTCCCGCAGGAAATGTGGCCCCCGGCTGTCGGCGGCAGCGGCGGAGAAGCTGAAGAACCGCTACATCCTGATGCGGAGCGGCAGCCGCCAGCACGAGCAGGAGAGCGACCGTCGCTCCAGCATCCCCATCACCGTCCGGTGAGTGCCCTGGGGCCCGGCCCTACCCGGGGAGGGGAGAGCTGCCATCATCCACCCAAACCGTCGGGGTTGGGTTCGAGTCACTGTCACCTAGGATAACGCTGTGGGGTGTTAGCGGGGTGCTCGTGAGAGCCCCCTGTGAATGGGGCAGCACTGGAGGTGCTTTGAGTGGGGTGGGTGGTGGTGGGAAGAAGACCCCCTGTAGCCCCGGTAGAAAGCAAGGAACATCCCCGTCATCTTGCAGGCAGCTGGAGGCCATCGTGCGCATTGCGGAGTCCCTCAGCAAGATGAAGCTGCAGCCCTTTGCCACCGAGGCAGATGTTGAGGAGGCCTTGAGGCTCTTCCAGGTGTCCACGCTTGATGCAGCCATGTCGGGCAGCCTGTCAGGTGAGGATGGGTGATGCTGCCTTTATTTACAGTTTCCCTAAAGATCTCTGAGACGTGCATGTGTGGTGGGAGACAGGCGCTCTGACGTGGAGAATGATGTCTGGGTGGCGCAGAGAGCTCACACAACCTCTCCCCCCAGGGGCGGAAGGCTTCACGACGCAGGAGGACCAAGAGATGCTGTCCCGCATTGAAAAGCAGCTCAAGCGCCGCTTTGCCATCGGCTCGCAGGTGTCGGAGCACAGCATCGTCCAGGACTTCATGCGGCAGGTGGGACAGGGCTGGGCCGTGAAACCAGGCTCCCCAGGCTGCTGCCCTGGGGAAGACCACAGCCCCGCATTAGCGACTGTGGCAGCTTCCTCCTGGGCTGCAGTGAGCTTTTCCCTGCCAGTTTCTCTCACCCTGCTCTCTCCCTCTGCAGAAATACCCTGAGCATGCCATCTACAAGGTGCTGCAGCTGATGATGCGACGGGGGGAGATCCAGCACCGCATGCAGCGCAAGGTCCTCTACCGCATCAAGTGACCTGACCCTAAGTCCCCCACACAGGAGGGAAGAGACAGTGGTGGCTGCCTGACAAGAGCCCTGTGGGGTTGGTGCTGGTGCCTGGAAGAAGCTTTTCCTTGGGGAGCCAGACAGCCTGGGGCCCCTTTAACCACGGTTTGGGGCAGCCAGGCTTCCCCTTGGATGCCTCACTGTTGTGTCACTTCAGTGTTTCTTTAATCTCCAAAAGCTTTTAGTTTGTATTAAAATAAAAGCTGGTATTGGTACCCTCGCTTCATTGCCTGGAGGGAGAGAGGAAATAAATGTATCCTCAGCCCTTTGTGGGAGGTGTGAAAAGAGGGTGGGTGGTTTATGAGCTGTTCTTTTGTGCTTCAAAGCTGCAGTTTGCTCATCCCTCCTTACTGTCTAACTGTTTCAGGAGGCAAAATGCATTACTCTGCACTGGGGACTTTTGCGCAGCCCTTGAGCCTGCAGAGAAAAAAAACACAACACAAATAACACAAAAATCCAACCCCAGGAGCGCACAACACAGGCTTCCTTAGTGGAATAAATGTTCAGAACCAGCAGAGGGAACTCGTGCCTTGAGGATGCTGGGCTGCACCCTTCAGGGGCTTGACAGCAGCCTTGTGCTCTTTGGTGTGTGTGCTGGGAGAGGCACATCATGTGCTTGGGATGGGGCCAGAGCTGGCTGGGGAGCCAGGTGTCCCTTCTGAGGCTGTAGTGGCCTTTGTGGGGCTGGCTGTGCCCTGGAGCAACAGTCTGCTGCTGCTCTCTATCCTCTGTTTTTTCAGATGGGTCTGACTCTTGCAGAGGATGGGATGGGATGGGAGAGGAGAGTGTCCTAAAGGCTCCATGCAGTGATGGGCCTAGGGAAAGCTCATCCAGGCTGTCCCAATTCCTTGCTGTAGGGCCAAGGGGGCACAATGCTCCCAGCCACCTATGTTTTACCTTGCTTTGCATCCAAGCACAGCTCACGTGGAAGAAATCCTGAGCTTCAATCCCTCGTGGAGGAGGGAGCTGGAAGTGGGAATAACAGGGCTGCATCCTCTCCTGGAGCCCAACGTTCCCCAAACTGCCACTGTCCAGTTGAAAGCATTCTGCCTCCCTCACAAGCTCCCATGGCCCTTTTTAAGCAATGTCTCCCCTCAAATAGCCAACACAGCCCCAAAACAACGTAGTGTCGTGGTTATTTTCCAGCTATGTTCTCTATGTAGCCCATGCAACACCGTAGCAGGTGTGTCCTACACATCCTGCAGCCCCTGCCACCCCTCCCCAGTACCACCACCACTTCTTTGGTGTTGGCAGGTGTGGAGGTTGATCATATATAAATCTTTTTTGTTGTCTTTTTTTTTTGTTGTTTTCATGACGTGATATGGAGCGGGAGATTATTTCTGTGATGGGGATCAGAATGATTGATCTCTTCGTGCTACGAAATGTGTTGATTATATGGTACGAGGTTATGTAAGTGTACATACAGCTTGAAACAACACTATTTAGCAATTAATGTATGCAGCTCCATCACAAGAAGTGGAGCTGGGCTACGCACAACTTTGGCATTATCTTAAAACTCAGGATTGCTGATTAGTAAAGGCTTGTTTTGAATTCACACTGCAGATGGAAACTTTGGGGGTGGGGGGGAGGAATACCAGTTCTCATTTAGGTAGAGTGGTAATTCTTGGAAGTATCTACCTTGATAAGGGATCGGTGGTCCCCCTGGTGAAGAAGACCAGACCTTTCCTCGACTGTTAGCTACTTGATAAAGGACTAGTCACGCTCCTGGTGAAAGTGATTTTTCGTGGTCATCCCTGATGTTCTGGTGCACCGAGACTTGGGACAAAGTCATTGGGTGTCCTTGGATGACCAAAATCCCTGTCCTCCACACCAAGGCCAACAGAGCGAGTAAAACCAGACAAACCTAGCCACCTCATGTCTCAGCAGTGCAGTGTTCCTTCACCTAGCCTACAGAGCTGACTTTGTCCCCTTTGTCCCCCTCTTTGGGCCAGAGGAGCTGTGCCCTAACAGCATGTTTCCTCTCTGTTGACTATGAGAGGAGGCCAGGGCAACCAGCTCGGGTGGGTGTTTCTGCATCATAGGCACCAAACAGGAGGTGTGCAGATCCTCCCTCTCCTGTGCTGCAATGCGGTATCAGAGGAGAAGGGCTTTGTTGAAGGCTTGCTTTGGGCTCCTGGCTCTGGGGCAGCTTTGCTAGGCTTGATTCCCTTTTGTCTTGCACTAAGCTAATCAGAACATTTCTGGGGAAATTGTTGAGCTCCACTACTGTAAAATCCAGCACAGCTGAGTCATCACATCTGCACCACTCAGATCTGCTCCATCTCCGCGTGAGATGAGAGCTGTTGCAATGCAGCCACATAACCTCTGAGCATGTTGTGGGTGTCACTTCCTCCACAAAATAAAACAAAACCCAACTGCAGAGTCCTAGGGGCCATTGCTCAGGGATGTGAGATAAACAGTGGCAAGCACAATATGCTGATATGGGCAACGTGAGAAGCAACCTGACCTGGTCTACCAGGCACTGACCGCAGGCAAGCAAAGACCCCATGGAAAGGCACAGGCGTGTTGTAGCTTGGGCTGCCTGCAATGTGGTCTGATGGGGAGTGTATCATACTACGTTTCAGTCCCTTTTGGAGGTCTGAGTAAGTCTGTGATCCTCTAATGCTGGGCTGGGTTCCCTCAAAATCCCAAACCATTGTCCCACAGCCACAATGTACAAGTACCTGCTACTGCACTTCATCCCATTTTGCCCATCCATTTGCAACATATGCCCCACTCCCTCCTGCACACCTCTGCTCCGAGTCTCTCCCAGCAATGCCAGTTACTCCTTTTTCTCCTCCTCCACCCCACCTCATGCCTCATGCTTGCTCCCACTTTTCTTCTCCATGGCCATCCCCCCCATTCACCTTTCTGGCCATTGTAATCTGTCCCGGGCCACCTTGCAGAGCTCCCAGTGTGTCTCCTGCTTCTGTTTTCAGGTCTGCCAGCTTCAAAGGCAGGCAGGACACTGGGGTAATAATGTCCTGGATCAGCTCTCAGGGCGTTCTGGTAGAAATGGGACACCAAGGGACATGCATCAGAGAATGTCCCCTGGACCATCTGCTGCTTCTTGGCCATTGCTTTCCTCCTGCCCTTCAGCTTTCATCTGGCCAAACTGTTCCATGTCCTCTCCCTGGTCATGATCTTTACCTCACTTCACCAGCCCTATTTGTTAGTAATCTTTTTTTTTTTTTTCTTTTTTCTTTTCTCTGACTGCTGCGTGGGAAATTTGGTAAGAAAGCACACAAATCTCTGGGCAGAAAGGCCAGGAAATACCTGATTTATGTGCCTTTTGCACCACAATTTTGGGCTCTCAGAATTATCTGCCTGTCTTGATCAAAGTACCCGTGAAATACTTGCTCAGTGGAAAGCAGGTCTATCCACAGCTGGCCACATGCTGTGCGCTCATCAGCATCCAGTACCTCTGCGGTATAAATAGACACCTATAAATAGATGTGTAGGCATCTTTCCTGTCTGGAAACCTTCACCTGATGGAATCTGTCAAGTCTCAAGCTGCACCTGGTACTTTGTGGGCTTCAACTGATCTTGAAGTTGAACTTCATAGAATAAAGTTCTATTGACTAAAGAGTTCTCAGTCAATATTCTCTCTATTGACTCCTTAGTCAATAGAAATAAGCAGTTAAATGCACACTGCTTGAGATATTTTTCATTTTTTTAGAGCAACTGTTGATAGGTCATCTAGCATACAGGCAATATCACCATCCTAGACCATCATGTCAGAATAAGGAGCACAATCAAGATTCAGTTACCATCTACTTGTGTTTCGTGCTGAGGAGGTGTCTGATGGTCTGACCAGGATGCCATACCCAAATGCAGTGCAAGAGGCTGTCACCAGTCTGGAGGTTTGCTTTGCCATCTGTATGGGCCCAGACGGTGAAGGGTGATGGCCTGGGCTGGGGAGAAATGAAGGGTATGAAGGGGGAACAGCTTGCCCAGTGCCACACGGCTCTCACAGACTGGTCTGTGGCAGAGTCCTGCATGCCAGATCTTTTGGCAGCAGAGCTGTTGTTATGGGGGAAACTCAATGCCCGAATACCTGGCTTCTTCTGAATCAGGCAATTAAAATATCATGGTTTCCACAGCAACATTGCTACCGCCACGCTGCACCAATATTTTACTGCACTGTGTTCAGGTGCAGATGCAACTTACAGTAATAGGCGTATCACAGGGAAAGAGGGTGAAGCTTTCCCAGCACTGAGATGAACTGAAACTTGAGGTGTTGGGGGTAAAAAGCTTCTTTAGGCCCAGCTCACCTGACCTCCTGCAAGACACAGGCCCCAGAGGTCTGGCCAAGGAGTCCGGCAACTTCAGGGCACCCCATGGGCAAATGCAAATCCTCACTGGCTGCCTTCATCTAATGTACAGCCTTCTTAGTTTGCTTTCCAAGAGGGTGAAAAATAAAGACTCTGAAATGGCCAATAAAGGTTGATGACAACAGAGCTCGGAGTTTTTCCTGATGAACATCACCAATTGGCAGGGAGGCGAAGTAGCAGAAGTCTGCCTATTTGTGGACAGGTCACCACAACACAGCCGTGTGTGGTCCTGCAGAATCAGACAAGGCAGATCCACATCTGTATTTCATGTGACCTGGCAGGCATGTTGCCACAGTGACTCTCCATGGCATGCTATCCAATCTCAGTGGGGAAACCAGGACGTCTGCTCTTTTGTCTTTTGCACTGGACAAAAGGGTAAGATTAGGTCAGAAGACCAGCTCAGAGGGAGAAGCCCAGCATTTAAGTCCCTGCTCTATGAGAAAAAAACAGAAAACCTATTTGTTTGTAGCTCTTTCTGCATGCCCCAAACCCAGAGACACACGATTTACAGTTGTGACCCCTTCACCTTTCTTGCTCCTCAGAGGATAAAATGGTTTCCTGTTTATTCCAATGGGCAGCTGTTGTATCCACAGGGGAGAGCAGCGTTCATGGTTAACATGGCTTAGGTCCAGACACATTTTACAGAAGTTGCTTTTTTTTCTTTTTCTTTTTTTTTTTTTCTGGGCCATCCAACAGCTGAAAGTCATGCCTTTGAGAGCAGGAGACTCCCAGGCAATTCTCAGACGCCTGAACATGGGAGAGGACTCGATCTCCCCATACTGGCATGGGCAAGCAGGGAAGAAGTTCTGAGGGTTTCCTCAGCCCCTGCAGCAAATGTCGTGTGCTACCGTATGTCAGGAGCTATAGGGTCTCCCTCTCCTTCTGCACCTGGTGCAGCTGTGCTCCAGGGATGTTCTGCATCTCCCAGGGGAGAACACAGTGCACTGTCCCAGGATCTCATAACCTTGGCCAAAGCTGCTAGTAATGAGCTGAGATGCCCAAAGCAGTGGGACATCCAGGACTGGTGAGGAAAACCTCCTGTAGTCAAGTTCTCTTGTGCCTGGGCAAAAGAAATCTGTGGACATAAGCAACCCCTGGAAATCATCAGAGAAATATTATCACCATGGGAGTCCCTCCGCAAGCTGCTTTTGCAGTCACTTGGAAAAAGAAAGTGTCCCAGGATGCAGAGGATGCAGCCCCTGGGGAGGTCCTTGCCAGACGTACGATTGCCATAGGCCATTTCTGGTCTTCTCCATCAACATGGAAGGGTCAATTAAATTTCAGTGCCCTTGGGCAAGAAGCATCAAAGACAAATGCAGGAGAAAGACAAAGCCTGCTGCCTCCTGCGTCCATATGTTTCACTTTTGACATCAAGAGTACTTCTCATCTTTGCTTACCATTTTTGCTTCTGCCTGGCAGGGCTGTGTTGGCTGTTTGTATTTTTAAATGCTACAATGACCCAGATTTGAAACAGGCAAGTGGTGATCCAGGCAGCAGGTTTCTATTTGACTCTGCTCATGCAGTCAGCTATGAATTGCTGAAATGGATAGAAATCAAAACCTAATCTCCAGTGACCCATACACGGGCATCAGAGCCATCATTAGTCTGGAAATGGGGCACTGAGACATGGGCTGCAAAGTGGAGACATGGTGAGAGAGCCCAATGAATCAGCCATGCCCTCTGGAAAAGCCATAACTGGTACCAACTCTGACTGTACTCGCTGGCTTTGCTTTTCAGCAGCACCTACAGTGTGAATCTGCAGGTCAGGGAAGATGCTGGCTCACAGGCCATGAATGAACTGAGGGCCTGGGAGAACCCCTATTGAAGCGATAATTTGTTTTTAGCATGTAAGCCAGCTGCTGTTGAGTAAGAAAGGGTGTAAAGGGTTCTGTTCTGGGCCCCACAGCAAGAGGTAGGTGAGTTCTGTACAGCAAAGATTACTCGTAAGGTCTTCTCTCTTAAAGATGCTCTGAAGAGTTTTGCCTGGCTAATCTGCATTTGCTGCTGCTTCAATTATGTCTTCTGAGCAGCTTTAATGAAATTAAAGCTACTTTTCCTGCCTGTGCCATTGATACCAGTTTGTGACAGCGTGGTGTCCCAGGTTCCGCTTTCAGTCCCTGTATCAGCTATGCATACCTCCCATGCTGTTGTCTTACTGCCATCTCTTGTCTGTTTTCATCACTTCTTGTACTCCGTATGCTGCCTCCATTCCCGTGGCACATACATGGCCTTATCCCGTGCATTTGCTCATCATTCACCTTGCCACCCCCTTTGGGGCCTCCTCCACTACTTGTTTTTCAATTTCAGGAAGAGTGTGGATCGGGGCCCTGCTGCCTGGAAAGAAAGGAGTCCCTGCTTCGGTGCATTTCAGGCCAAATACGTTGACAAATAGCAGAGGTGAGGACTGTAATGTGTTAGCTAGAGAAAAAGTGATTGCAGTGCTTCTCTGTTGAAGGTAAATGGGTTTCTATTTAAGCGTAAGTTAAATATCAGAGGAATGATGATCTTACAAATGAAACACAACACCTCCAGGGGCTTATTCCTATATGAGCCACTAATTTACTGTGTGACCTTCAACAGTTCATCCAAACTCTCTCTGCCTCAGTCTCTTCTTGTGTCAAACCATCCCAGTGACAGATTCCTTCCTTGGGGAGGTCTTGTGAGGACTATGCATCTCCACAAGATCCTCGAGGGATACATCAGAGACAAAGCGTTACTTCACCGGGACTGCATTTAATATTCCCCCTGATGTAATGCGGCACATCAGCTCGCCTGTGCTAAGCCTGGAGCCTCCCACTCAGAGACTGTCTCACCTGCCTCGTGCGAAGGCGTGTGTTGCCCCTCTGTAGCCACTTCACAGCACTGTTGCTTCCTCTCGCCCTGCTTTTCCTGGTATCTTTTTAGCCTCCCTAACACCTCCTCTCTTTCTGTAGCCTGCCGGTCTTCAAAGAACAGCCCTTGCCTTGGCACAGAGGGGCACAGCCTATCACTTCCCTTCAAAAAGAGATGTTGCCTCAGCAACCAAAGTTTTGAAGTCAGGCAAAGTTCTGGAAAAAAAAAATACACCAAAAAACAACAATTGCGATGGGAAATGACACTCAGGAACAAATGTACGACGTTGCCATGGCAGCCTGAATACTTGCATGGAACTTGGTGTTTTGAAAATATAAAAAGACTGTGCTTCAAGTGAGTCCAAGTAACTTAATGCCTTTGTCAGGTAGCTGCACAATGCCAAGTGTCTGGTGTTTATATTTTATACCTGGTGTGCGAATGATTCTATTGCTTCTGAAATGGGAGCGACTTCTGCTCTCAGTTCGTTGGAGGACTATTTCAGACTGCAGGCTTTGCTGGGTTGCCTGGCCTGGTATTGATCTGTTGGGGTTATTTCTGTTGTTTGAATTTCATCGGTTCTTGGTTGTCTTGGTTTCCATGTCTGTGTTTTATCTGTTATTTCATTTGATGCACTTATCCGACAACATCTGGGCAAAAAAAAAACAGCAGGTGAATTGTTCAAAAACATGGATCTTCTTCCTAGTCCTGCAATAATCCATGCCTTGCCTCTGGGCCATGAGGTGCATGAGAGGCTTTCAGGGGCCACAGTCTGCTTCATCCAGCTCCTAGAGCAGAAGTGATTTTTCTCTGTTGGACAGGTTTCTTCCCCTATCTGCAGGGAGGAAGAGGAATAAGTAGCCTAGACTGTATTCCAGTGCCTGTTGGATGGATGGTGTTTGCAAACCCAAAGGAGGGAACGAAGGTCACCTGAAGTTCTGCAAGTCTGGAGGACCATCCAGATCTGGAGCTCATCACCTATCTCTAGATAGGCTTGAATCTCCTGGCATTTGACATCTACTTGGTAGGGCTCCCTATGGCCTGGGAAGAGCAGAAAGAGAGAGGGAAACTGCGTTTTAGTGACCCCTTGCTATTACAGAATCACAGAATCGTCTAGGTTGGAAGAGACCTCCAAGATCACCTAGTCCAACCTCTGACCTAACACTAACAAGTCCTTCACTAAACCATATTGTTTTTCACTGTCTCAGGAAGACAGCCCTCTGGTAAAAGCAGTGCAAGTGAGAAAAGTTCTGTGTGATGCAGAACCAGAAAAGGGCTGATATTATGTGGACCAGCCACTGATCCAGTACTGAGAAGTTTAAATCCTACATGATTCACAGGAAAGGGAGGGGTTCTCAGCATCTAACTGAGAAACAACCTGGGACCCTGACACCTCAATTTGTTCCTTGCTGGTAGACCCTTACTGAGAGTTGGGCATGGGGGCAGTTCTCCCAGCAGGTAAAATGCCTTTGGCAGATCCAACCCTCTGCTGTTGGCTGGAAAACAGCCTGGCTGAGGACTCACCATGCTGCGGGTGCCAAGAGGCCAGCAATGGCCCACTGCGTGCCATCCCGGGTTGGGTACGTACACAGAGAACCATGCCATGGGGACTTCCCACTCCAGGCTGGACCACAGCTCAGAGGTAACATTCCACTATCATCAGTGAGGTCTTTTTGTTTTCCCTTGTCTACTGGAGAGTACGTTTCTATTGCCCAATCCACCCTGGCCTTGCATCATCTCTGGTTCTCTCTTTATCTGTGCTAGCCTCCTCCCCATTGCCCTGGGTGGTCTGGTGTTGGCTGCTCTCACTTGCAGGCTGTGCAGGAGGGGTCTAATTTGGAGAGGCTGTGTAAGGAGCATCGGGAGGCCCATAAGAGAGCAGGGATTTCTGTGCAACTTGGCAGGAGCTCAAACCACGTGCCCAACGCCTGCATCTCCTGGGCTCTCTTCCCCAGGCCACCACGCTGAAATTCCCACTCCCCTGGTCCACACGCACATCTCACCCCGCGC
The DNA here is from genome assembly GCF_013377495.2 of Cygnus atratus. Taxonomy (NCBI): domain Eukaryota; kingdom Metazoa; phylum Chordata; class Aves; order Anseriformes; family Anatidae; genus Cygnus; species Cygnus atratus. Next base: position 55,977,115 of record NC_066362.1, on the reverse strand, counting down.
TGCTCCTCTCCAATTAGAGCATTAAGGAGATAGTTTATGTCAAGCACTTTGGAGAGGACGTCTCTGTTCTTAACTTAATTATTTGGCGCTACAAAGGTTTCTAGTCTCTCTTTCCCCCTTGACAGTTTTATTATGGAAATATTTTTTACTCTGGGCTCTCTCTTTGTTTCTCTATGGCGTTTACAATAGGGTCTTCTCAGTGCTTGTTTTCAGGTAGCTCAAATGAGAGATCGGTTTCCGACAAAACACGCAGCTGGCTCAGAGGAGAGGAACGGAGAAATGCCGACTGTTTCATAGAGACATGCTGTGCTCAGCTCCAGCACCCCAGCATTCAGTCCCCACACCTTCCTTTTCTTCTCTTGGGCCTGATGCCAGCAGCAGACTCAAGGGAAAGGACCAATCCTGTGCTCTGTGCCAGGTCTCTCTTCACAGCTGTGCCCTCCCCATGCTATTTGGGACCATGGGGCTATGACCTTCATCCCTCGTGGGAATGCCCTGTGGGTATGAGTCTGGATCTGAGCCCTAAGGGCTTCTCCAGAGCCATACCCACCAGCACCGCAGTATGCTGAGCCTCCTCCTAGCAATGCCTGGCTGCTGGCAGGGAGGACACGCCAGCTTTCAGAGCTGTGCTAGTTTCTGCTTCTTACCTACTGTTGGTGCAGAGCCATGCAAATGGCTGGAAAGATGTGGTAGTGACTGGGCAGATGAAGATGGGCTCCAGGCAAGGGTAGGAGGAGAAATGGAAAGTGGGGTCACTTTAAATATTTACTTGAAATGGAGCCCTTGATCTGAGCTTGCTTGATGTCCATGACAGTTTTCCTGGAGATTAATTCCACAGTTATACCATAAAAACTGTATAAAATCCATAATCACCAGCACATTTGGGATTGTGCCACTTTACAAGAAGAACACTCACTTATGCTCAAGCCTACAGTAATTCCATTCAGGAGGCTTATTTTGTGCCATAAGGGTAAAATATGTTTCTGAGACCCATACTGTACAGATTTAGAGGGACAGAAACCACTTCTCAATCTACAGAAGAAAAAAGGAAAAAACTACTTTTGGCAAACTTCATTTACTGAAATTAAAGTATCACCCTGCCCATGATTTTTCCCACTGCTTTTTGTTATTTTACATACAACAGGTTTGGATAAGAGCATCACAGTTTGAAGGACGGTATGAAGGACAGGGCATTAAAAGTAGATGGTGTGGACCATGGCCTGAGCAGGTCACCCTGCCCCAGCAGTGGAAGCTTGAAGGGAGCAGAATTCATGCAGGGCTTTCAGATAAGGAGTGAAGGTCAGTTTCATGTTGGTGTTTTTCCTGAGGTTGTAGTTTCTCTCTGGTTTAAAAGGGATGAGTAAATCTGAATTGGTGGGAATGAAGCAGAAACGGTTTCCTAGAAAAGTCCCAGCGGATCCATGGTGGTTGCTTTGCTAATATTTTATTGCTCAGAGTTGACTCATTCTGTCCAGAGTGGACCTGATCAGCAGTGGCAGAGTTTGCCTTGCAGGACAGAGCCTGGTGACGTGTTTTTTTTCTGGGATGATGGAGATGGCCATGTGCCATTGCCTTTGACAGCTCCTCACAGGACCTGGAAGCAAGGCTTTTACAGGTAGGAGGTGTTGTGTTCCTAAGCAGTTGCCTGCAGTTTTGGTGCATTGTTTCATTGGCTGTGGTTTGATGCATCTAGCATGTGCAAGAGTGCGTGCGTGTGCATGCTTGCACTCATATTTAAGTCATAAATCACCATGCCCCTCAGCCAAAGGAAACTGTAACTCCTCGTTCCCAAATACCCCTGAGATCTGCCAGCTGAAGAGAACACTACCAGCATAAATAACCATGACTTTCAGTTTCCCACATCCCAACATAGGAATATGGCTACAATTTCTCACCATCCTTAATTTTAATTTTATTATTTTTTTTTTTTAAAAAGTACCCATGGTTGAATGAAACCCTGCTTTCTGGTCTCAGCAGCTGGCACAAACCTTTATTTATAGTGTGTGTACAGATGTGCAGAACCAGCTGTCAGCCAGCCCACAGACTCTTGCAACTCCTGGACTGCTGCTAAGCTGGAGCTGTAGAAATTAATTGTAAAGTCAGGGAAGGCAGAGAGGGAGGCTGAAGGTCACACCAGATTTTGGCACCTGTGGGACAGAGGGGAGAGTGGCATCGCTGATAATGCCAAAAAGAAGGAAGGGCAGATTCAAACATTAGGTGTTTGTTAGTGGTTGCCAAAAATTATGCAGGAGGAAATATGAGAAAGGTCATAGGAAACCTAAGTCAAGAAGGAAGATCGGGAAAAGGACATTGCAGAGATGTCAGAGCAAAAGGTGGTAGATAAGGGAAAAAGACCAGGGTTGTAGTGGAGGAAGCAGCCAGTGCAGGTTTTGGGTGAGGGGTGAGGCACGTCCAGCAGACTAAGGCAGGGGTCATTACCATGTGCCAGTAGGCTACTGCAGGGTTATCCCAGCTGTGGACACTCCAGCAGTCCTAGGACAGATGTCAGGACATAGGGCCAGTGCAGGCAGACATATATTTGGAGCCACGGGTCACGAACTGCCTTGGAGCAGCAGGAGGTATCTGGTAGGGCTTGGTATCCAGGCTGGGGAGGTAGAACTAGAAGACACAAGCAGTGACAGAGCAGTGTGAGCAGGGCTGGGTTGGGGCCAAACACAGCTTGCAACCATTATAAGAAATGCAGCTGCACACTCCACTAAACAGATGCCAATTTTGGCCAGCCGCATGGATGGCTGAGTTAGAAAAAGTGCCAGCATGCACTATAATAAGCACACCACCGAACAACATGCCTAGTCCCTGGCCTCCTCTACATCACTGGGTTCATTAGTCCTTAAACACAGGCACACTCTGGCTGCCAGGATATATGGGATCCCACTGGACATTTGGTCTCCACCCAAAATGTGTCTATGCTCCAGCAAGGCAGGATGCAATGCCATGAGGTAGTAGGGCTACATACAGAACAGCTCCTTGCATCTAGGGCACAGCCTTTATGGGTTGGACCTGACGATCTTGGAAGTCTTTTCCAACCTTACTGATTCTATGATTCCTGCTGCGTGCTTATGTTCCTGAGGGCCTCTCATTTGGCACTGTATTGATCTGTGCTTCATTTGCAACCATGTGCTAAAGGCCAGTGTGAGATGCAGTGATAAAGTGGGGTTTCCAGCAACCATTTCCTCAAGAGCTCTCATCCCAGAAGAGAGGCCAGCATCTCCTCTTGGGACTGGTTTGCATCCAGCACTGAGCCCAAAAACACTGTGCAGAGGTGGTGGCACCATAGCTCTCCACATCCAGGAGAACTTGCAGAACATGGCAGGAAAAGACCGAGGCGTGCTGATGAAGTTAACCTGCAGGAAGACCTGAAATCAGACAGGAGGAGGGAAGCATTACTGCTAAGTACCTAAGCCATCAGGATGGACCTGGAGTACAGCAGAGTGGAACAAGTTACGGCAGGTATACTAAAATAAATGACTCAGAAAAAGGTCAGTCATACTTGATTTGCCAGAGCCAATTTGTAGGCTGTGACACACAGCAGTGACCACTTTCAGATGATTCGTTTTGAGGCAACTGTGAATTTATTGTCTTGGGAACCATTGCCCTGAGAGGCTTTCAGGCAGTGACGTCTAACTGTGAGGAGAGTGAATTTCAGTACAAATGGGGTGGAGGGAGCACAGGCAGAGGCCTTTGCCTTGTTGGTAGGTGACCCTGGTCAGCAAATGAAAAATTTCACTGAATGTAAAAATAATTTTTTTTCCCCCCAAACCTTCACATTCCTAATCTTCGCTTTGTAACAGAGAAGAGAAAAATGCTAGGACTTCAGAAAACAAAAGAAAACAAAACAAAACAAAACAAAAAACAACAACCCTTTGTAATTTTCAATATCACATTTTCCACCAAAACCAGGAATGAAAATTGGTGAAGATGGCTATCCATCTTGGCAGGAAGAAAACAGCTCATCTCTAAGCATTTTAAAGGAAAACTCAGGTGGCTTTTCACAACAGTGTTTTACCATGCTGAGTCCCGGGTCTCTCAGCTTGCACGAAGGGTCATTCCGTGAAGACCCACTTAGGACACCCTTTGTTAACAACATCCTCCCAGTAGGGTCTTCCCAGGACAGCCCAGATAACAGAACAAAACATTTCTTCTAAAAACAGCTCTCAGACAGTCTCTGGGCACTCTCAGCCTGGTTATATAAGTGGCTTTTGAGTACAAAATGTGGTTTGGTCATTGCAAACTCCCATCCTTAAAAACAAAAAAAAATTACTTTCGTGCTTCATGGGGAGTGTTTACTCCTGCTTCCCTGAGTTCCAGCCGTCAAACAAATGGGTTTTGCTTAATGAAAAGCACTCCGCAGAACAGCTCCCTTAGCTGGGAGACGGGGGGTGAGGAAAGGAAATAAATAGAGAAAGAAGAGATGTATTTCTTCTTCTCTTTGAACTGCAGATTTGTAGCAGCATCCCCCATTCCGCAAATTTGTTATACATGGAGTTGTTTGACTGCAGAGTTAAAATCCATAAAACAAACTAATTCATTTTAAGCTTCCCACATGGATCTCGAAAAGAACAAGATATTCCTTGTGCGCTGCAGCACAATGGGGAGCCTTTTGTTATTTTTATTTATTTATTTATTTATTTATTCTTACCCTAGCTGTATGGGATGCATTCTGAAGTTTACTGTACCCCTTTCTTGTCTGATCAGGACTCTCTGTTTCATTGTAGAGAGTAAGTCCAGTTGGGTGGATCTGGGACCTTTAGGGAAAAGGGTCATGTTACCAGACAGCAGAAAACCCAGACTTAGCAGAGGGATGGTTAACATCAGAACTGACCGTCTAAATGAACGTTCTCAAATATAAATATAAAAGATTTTAAAAAACACAGGTCTTGACTATTAAATGGAGTCAGACTGTTTAGGAACTGTTCTGAAGATTGATGCTGATGTTGTAGCAACCTCCAGACAATGGTTTCCAGCCCTTTTTGCTGGTCCACTGTGTTTGCTCTGGCTCTATGAATGGTACGGCTCACACAACAGTCTCAGCACAGCCATACTGACAGAACAGTGTTCTCTGAGATCCTACATTCTGAAGACATGAGAGCAATTAATGATTAAAACTACATAAACTGATAAAGAGTGGTTGCATTCAAAGAAGTGAGATTCAAGATGAAAAGAACACCTTTTAGCAGACCCATTCTTCTCTCTCTATGCATCCGGTGTGGTGACAGAAGTCAGAGCCAGGATTTCCAAAGCAAGTTAATGTTATTTGTATTAGAAGAGTTGATGTGAATGTAAGATTGCACCAACAGCTGTAGTGGTGCAAACTGAAGACCCAACTTTCCTTCGTCTTTACCATTGGGCAGTTTTACATGTACATTTACATCCTGAGCTGAGAGGTGCTTCTGGGTGACCACATTTAATAATCACTGGAGAACCCTATAGCTTCCACAACACCTCAGCAAGAAGTTCCACTGTGAAATAGTGAGCATTTTTTGCCAAGACTCAGAGTATTCTTGCTGACATCATTTTAACTATGATTTTATATTTGACAGTCTTGAAAACATTGTAAAACTATAGGAGAGCAAACTGGAAGCTGTTCTGCATGTGTTGGATTGTGAACTGAAATCAGGGTTTCAGTTTAGACACTTTATTGCTAGAGACAAAAATATGCCAGGCTGAATTACCACCCAGAAGCCTGGTGATGAGCAAAAAAGCCTCGCAAACATCAAGGAAACAGAGAAAGCAAGTAACTTCAAATCCTGTTATTGTTACTCATAAATTAGAATATTTTCTAAGATAGAAATAGAATATTAGAATATTTCTAAGAAACAACATGCAAAGATATTTTCATAGGGTGGTTTTGCATAGCACACCAGTCCTTAAGTTTGTTACCAAAAAAGGTGTTTCTTGGTGCTTCTGAAGTGCTTTTCCCAAATCCAGGTAACACAGGATTTTCAAGTGGTCATAAACATTTATTTGGCCAGTAAGTGCACGGGATGCCAGTGTTATGGAGCCATATGACATTCCTACAGCTTTGCCTGGTACTGAGCTTAGCCATGAATGCCCATGAAGGCAGCTGTGGAACTTTCATCTTAGAAAATGTTCCTAGAGAGATGGAAGAAGGAAAGCTTTAAACAGTGTTGAGGAAAGAGGGTCATGTGGGAATGAAATGTTTCACAGGATAAGCAAAATCAAAATAATAAACCAAACATTAGAAATGAACAAAGCAACAGAAAGAAAAACAAGAAATATTTTGAAACAAATAAGTGCATCCTCATGGAGATGCCCTTTATACAACATAGTGCCATTGGTTTTGCTCTTCAGTCACCATTTAAGGAGCTCTTTGCATTATCTGTGCATCATTGCAACATTGATCCTAGTATGCAATGAGTAATTTTGTTTGCTTTCAGTGAAAACCTCCAGCCCCCTAGCTTGGTTACTACAGCCTTGTTCTTGTAACCACTCTTGAGATGGTGCCTGATATTGTTCCACTTATTCATTAATAACATGTGTTGTGGCTTCTTATGATGTAAACATTAGTAAAGCTTTCATGAAGTTTTTAATAAACTTATCCACCACTGCATGCATTAAAATGAAAAATTATCGATGACCCCTTTTGCAAGCCTTTAATGATGACATGCAATTTGGGTGATGAATCACAAGTTTGCTGTAGATTTAGGCTATGTTTGTGTCCGTCTCAGTGGAGTCTGTCCCCTACTTCTCCATGGTAACTGCGCTGTCTTTGACATCACTAGCCAAAATAGAGCATGGAGGTTATAAAATCCTGAGGGGGTGTGGGAAGGGGAATGGTAGAGACAGAATGAAAATACAATTCAATAAAGGAAACTTCTTAACACTTAAGGCACTGGACAATGTCAGGCAAGGGATGTCTGAAGTCTGAGAAATGGGGACATCAGCATTACAGAGCTAGAAGTTTGAGTATGGTTATTGAGACTAATGTGGAAAGTAAAACAATCAGTGACTCCATTTTGAGCGAGTCATGATGCATTCGATCCATATGATTTTCTTTTTTGGCATCAGAAATCCTCTCCATCACAATGAGGGTAGAGGGCCCCATGTTGGGAGTCAAGAAAGCTCTTTGGCAACTCAAGAAAAGACAAGCCGAAAAATCTTAGAATAAGTGCCCTAAAGCAGATACCAGTACTGCTCGATCATTATCATGAATCTGGTGGTCTGGGATGCTGCTGTTCTAAAATTTATACCCCCAGAAACCAGGAGCTAGATGACCATCTCAACTTCAATTAAAAAAAATAAGAAAAACAGGTTGTGTTGGATAGGAGAGACAAATCTGACAAAGACCAACTTACTTGGCAGTTCAAAATCAGAAAGAGAAGAAAATGAACCCAAAGTTGGTTTGGTTCAAAGTTGGTACTGCAATTTGGATGCTGTTGGGCAACAAACAAGCTTAGAAGGTGTAATGTGGGGTGGAGGAGACAGTGGGCACGGGAAAGGGCTGAGAGGATGGGAGGATGTATAGGCTCATCTCTGTTCACTTTATAAAGGCTGTCAGTCTGGGGAGGGTTAAATGTTTCCAGGGGAATGGAAACTCAGCTCCAGCCTTGTCAGAGCTCTGACGTGTCAACACATATAAAATAAACAGACATGGAGCGCTAAGATAATGCACATGCACCAGGTCTGTGCAATGTCGGGATCATTTTGGTTCACTTCACAAAACTATTATCCCTTTTTGACTTGCACGGTAAGCCAATTTAAAATGTCCTGTGGACTGTTTCATTTAGGAGAAAAAAAGCTGATAATTGAGCCCTGTATTTCCTTACTGCAGCCCTGCTTTATTTACAACGAAGGTACATGAAACCCTGTGTCCTTGGACAAAGCAGGAATGAAACAGCAGGAAACAGCTCCTTTGTTCACAATTCTGAGTTAGCATTTAGTCCGAAATCTTTTTCTCTTATGTTCTTTCATTCTTGTGTTTTCCCTTAGCACTATCTGTTTTTTCATAAACCAGATAAAAGTGGAAGTTTTGTTTACTTTTACTTAAAAACAAAAACATCTTCCAGGAAATTTAGGAAGCAAGCTGTCCTATGAACAGCAGAAGGAATGTAATGAGAGTTCCTATAAATTTGTACCCACTGTCCCCGTAGTTATTTCCACTCAGAGCCCAGACAACACAGACACTGAACATCCGCTCGCAGTTTGATGTGATGGTATACCAAACTGGAAAAAAAGCTGTTAAATGCACACTGTGGCATTTTCCTCAGCAAGTTCCTAGCTTGGATGCCTTTGTTTGGTCACTGATTTTCATGAAACTTGGAAGAATTTGTTGTCTTTGTGACTTTCACTGTATAAAGTAGAAACTTCTGGACAGACAGCTTTGTCTCATGCCTTATTTCCTTAGGACAGCTAGATGAAAATGGATGAATAAAAAATAAAACCACCTTTCTTTTTTTTATTATTATTATTTAAATTAGCTAAAGAAACAAAGAAACAATGGAGGGAGGAAGAGAGAAAGAGAGGCACAAATACAGGAAATGAAGGAAAAACTACATTTGATGCCAACATGAGAAGAGAGAAAAAAGCAACTGAAGAGAAATTGAGATGAAGAATCAAAAATAATCTACAGATATAAATTAGGTAAAATAATTTTACTCTGCTTATTTTATAAAATGAATTAAAGCTGCCTTGCAAATAGCGGTGCAATTAAATCACATTTTTCTGTTGAAGTCAAACATAAAAGAATAATAAAATTTAGTTGTGCCATCTGCAGAAACAGCTGTCAAATGTCTGCTATCTCTGTTTATTTTGGTAAAAATGAGCGAGTTGGGGCCATTGTCTGTAAGCACAGCATACATATAATTAGATTAAGAGGAAAGGTGTCATGATGCCATCCTTTCTGGAGCCTATTTTTGCCAGGTGCTTAAATGTTTGTGTTCCAAAAGGGTTTTGGCTGAAAGGATGCATCTCTCGCTGTGGTCAAAGACCCAGTGTCAAGGTTTGCAGCAGGGTCGAAGGCAGTGGCTTTGCCAGGAGCTGTCAGAGAGAGGCATCGGGTCCAGCACAGGTTCTCAGGTCAGCCCCAGCCTGATGGGCTGCGAGGCCAAGGGATCTCCAACCACCTCCGTGGCCCATCTTACTTCTACAAGACCAGGGCCTGCAAGGTCCTCCAGGGTATCTGCTGCCACAGGGCTTTGGATTCAAGAGAGGGAGTGCCACAACTGCTCCGTGGGGTCACAGAAAGCAGCACCTAACAGAGTAAGTGGCACGCCAGTACCTGAAAACCAGGTAGACTTCTAGACCGATCATTGAATGTCGCTGCCCATCTCAAAGGAGAACAGAAGGCTTGTAGCTCATTGGGGTAAGCTGTCTTGTTCCTCTTCAGTGTGGGCTTGACATAAAGCTCTCTTGAAGACACCTGGTTTCTTGCTGATGTGGCTGGTGCACTCATTGCCCGGAGATCTGACCAGCTTCATCAGGTCCCTACGTCCCATAGCAGCCTGAGGAGAAGGAGCTTCCAACTGCTGCTGCCTAAAGTGGCGGAGTCCTCCTTGTCCTGGGTGAAGATGCAGTTATCTCAAGTGATGAACGTGGGTGTGCTCCTGTCATGTGATGGTGAATAAACCCTGGCTGTATGATTCACATCGCTCAGATGCCGTGCGATGAGCGCTGGGATGCAGGGGCTGCTGCGTAGGTCAGAAGAAAGTGGGAGAACCTGCAAACTGGTATCCTCCCTGTCAGGTCAGGACAAGGGTGTTGATTAAAAGACGGTTGGTTTCTCAAGCCCAGTGGCTTCTCCCCTTCTCACTGCCTGTGCCCCCAGGTTTGTGATCTGCTTCATGAGATATGAGGTGATCCAGGTTTCACAGCATTATCACTTGATTTCGTCAGTGAGTGCCAGGCATGTCCTGGTGAGGAAGGTGGGGTGGGATTTGACCTAGTCCTACGTGAACAGCAGAGTTAGACACAAAAAAGGAAATGACAAAGAAGACAGTGAAATGATCTTAACTGTGGCGCTTATGGATTCCCTGGTGATTTTTGTCATCTGTGCTCAATATTCCCCTGAGGCAAAAGCCACGTTTCTGAGCATGGGGTGGAAACTCTGCTGCTGCCTGGCTGGGAGGAAGGCTCTGCGGCTGCTGAGGGCCAGATGCTGCAGCTGGGTTGTGGAGAAGGTGCTTTGGGAGGCAGAGGATGCCCACGAGCTGGTAGGCAGAGGATGTGATATAATAGCGTTACTCTCCGCCATTGGACCTAAGTTGTAGCAATTACTGCAGATAATTACAGGTGTTGCAATTTTATCAGTATGCTTCTTCCAGAACTGTATCTTAGCACATTTCAGAAGAAGCAAGCAACCCACAATCAGCATGTTAATTAGCAGGGAGTGCTGATAAGAAACACTGAAGAGGAGCTGGAGAAAAAAAAATGCTGCAAATATCTCACAGGACTGGGCATCGCTGTTCTCAGCCAAACCCAGGCACTGCGGTTGGTCTCCAGGCTTTGTGAGGTGAGATTGCTAGCCTTCGAAGTAACATTTTCTCTTGACATCCTTGTGTGCTTGCAGATGCACCCATGCTGCGATCTCTGATGTGGCAGAAATGGCTGCAGATAGGCTCACACGAACCATACCTGTGGCAGAGCAGAGCAGAGCCCTGCAGTGCTGCTGTGGCTGTGCTGCTGGCCTTTCAGAGTAGCTTTGAGCAAGGATGTCCTTGGGCAAGCCAGGTCAGGCACACACGACAGGTCCCCGTTGGAAACCTGGCTCCTGGGAATGCCAGGAAGCTCCTGGCTGGTGGACAAGGAACCTGGCTTTGGAAATGATTCACAATTCATGTTCCCATAAACCACACAAAACTTGCCCTTTCTTTTAATTTCTTCTGTTTTCTGGACTCTCTCCCAAATGCTTCCTCAGAATTTCCATGAAAACTAACTCACAGCATAATGGAAACAAAAATTAAAAAGTACATTATATCTTTCACCTCTCCCCCCCTCAGAATCTAGAGGATTTTTTTTTTGCTCACTGCATTTTTTTAAGGTAAGAATGTCATGATGAATGAACGGGGAAGCTCATTTTCATTTTAATATTAAACTGCAATGGAGTGGGGCTCCCACTTTTTTCTCTGAATGAGCCACCATTTGCTGAAAGCTGTTGTCTGTAGTTTTGCCTGTACTAAGAAGTGCATTGAACTAACTTCAAATCTATTCATGGTATAACTAAACTTCTACCAATCTCTAAGTGTGCCTACTGGGTGGATTTGCAAAGTCTAGTGTCAGACTAGCAAAGACTATCCCTCACAAGGAACTGACCTTATAGCCAAAGGACAAAAGCTCTGTTTAAAATGGTGGAAATCAAGGCTCTGACAGAGACTGGGTGAAAGAACATCCTTCTTAGTGTACGCTTTCAACGAGATAAGTACTGACTTTTCACAGTATTAAGGAGGAGGAGAAGTAAAGAGAATTGTCCGGGCCAAACTGAAGGAGAAAGTTTTACATATATTTTTCTTAACAAATAAGATGTAGGAAGATAAAAAATGGTGTTTCAGATCATTCTGCAGGCTTTCTGCTGAGCCCTGGAGGAAACACTTCACTTCTGTGTTGTGTCTTCTGAAACTCTTCCTTTCTTTTTTCTTTCTTCTTCATTTTCTTATTTTTTTTAATTTTCTTATTTTTGTAATTGACAGAGAAGCGAGTCAACAATTCAATCAAAAACAGCTTTGAAATTCAATGGCTGGAATGCTATTTGAATGTCTGAAGTCAGTCTGAAAAATGTTGATGCAATTTAGACTTTTCCAAAATGGAACATCTCATTTTTCACATATCTAAGTGACATCGCCTGACATTTTCAAAATTCCTCCTTCTCTTCACGCTTTTCCTTTCCCAGCCAAACTTATTTGCTGGATTTGACCCAAATTTGCAAGCAGTTCCATTTAGTATTTGCCAGAATTTTTCCAGATGATCTGGTTGTTCCGGCAACCAGAAGATGCCATGGGTTGGAATAACAAGGGCTGTGTGATAAAGGGTGAGCAGCCTGGGTGGTTGACCAAGGGTTGACCACTGCTAAGGGCCCTGGCCACCGTCCTCACTGTGGGTGCTCAAGTTCAGCCAAAGGTGTGTCACAGCATGGACACCTCTTGGGGACAAAGAACTAGGAGGAGAACCCGGAGGGCAGAACGTGCCTGGGGAAGAAATGAGGGAAAAGAGTGAGTTAACTGGGGACAACCAACACAAACAGTGAGTGTATTCTCCAGTGACAGTAAAGCTGTGATAATTTGTCCCAGCTCAGCAAGGAACTGAATGCAGCAGAACTGATCTAAAGCAGACTCAGGGTCTATTAAGATGGTTCACACAAAGGGTTAGGCTCAGCCTGTGGAACAGTATCTTCACCTGAGCTAGCCCAAATGAGCAAGGGGACAGGGTGAAGTCAGAATTGCAGGCTCAGGGATGCTCAGGGATGCAAGCAATGAGAAAAGCTGTGCCCTCTTTGTGGTGCCAGAAGAAGGCATGTAGACGGCACCACTCAAATCTTCCTCCCCTCGGGTAACACCGTGCTTCCTGAAGGTAAAGTCCTTGTATTCAGATACCAGCTGGGTTTCTTCTGACCCTGGGTCTTGGGCCAGCCTTCTGCAGTGAGGAGGCAGTGCCAGCCCCATGGCATGCAGCAGAGCAGGCTCGGGGAGGACAAGAACAGCTGTCTTTGATGGTGGTAAATGAAAGAGGGGCAGGACATCTGAAAAACATAAGGAGTAGAAAATCTAGTAAAGAGTTCCAGGAAAAGGTATCTTAAAAAACAGGCGATGAGTTTCACCCCCTTCCTTTTTTTCTGGCCACTCATCCATCTAAGCCTGCTGTCGAGCTGAAGGGTCGGGATGGGAGCATCTGCTGAGACTACATGGTGCTGGAATGTCACAGCAGCTAGAGACGGGTAAGTCCCCAGGCCCCTGGGACCTGTCCTCCCTCCTCTTATTTATGCATTGGGCTGGCTTCCATGGTAAATGACCGAATCTGTTTCTCTTCACATCGGTGTTGTTCTGTGATATTTAAGCAGAAGAGATTTATCCATGGGAAAAAGGACTCAGCCACAGGGCAGGGGGAAGCCCATATATTTTAAGTATTCTTCAAGGATACAGAAGATATCCAGGGATAAAGAAAGTCTGGCAGCTTTGGATTTGTAAGAGAAGAGGTGGAGCAAAGCAGGTCACCAAAGTCCTGAAACCATGAAATTCACAGCTGCCTCACTTTCCCTTGCTGCAGGACAGGTATCCCATGTACCATGCATAGCGCATGACACTCTGACTTCTCCTTCATCACATCCCTCTTTGTGCCAGGTGGAGCTGGACATCCTGGGTTGCTTCTGGTCCATGGTGCTTAGGATGGGAGAGGCACTGCAGTGCAGCACTGCTGCAGGGAGTACAGCATCTTCACAGCCCCCTCCCCATCCTCCCTGACACAATGGATATGTGCCGAATCACATAACGTGATCCATCAAGCATTACACAGGCCGATGCTCGAGAGATCTGGGCAAGGAAGACAGAGCTTTTACCGAAAGGAGGGGAAAAATGCTATTTGTCTCTTCGGGGTTAATTGGAGAGAGTTTTTGCAAGCTACAGTTTCCTCTTTGTATAGAGGAATAATGGGGCAGATCCTCAGCTGGAGTGAATCAGCATTGCCACACAGCCAAATGAGCATCCAGCACCATGTGCGGTGAGTTGTTTTCATGCAGAGCCTCCTCTGCCAGTAAACCCAAAGCACCCTTCTCGGTTCAACATACAATTAAATCTTTAAATCCCCAATGGTGCCATTGCTCCAGCTCCATATGGTATCCATATGTCCTATGTACAATGTCCTCATTTCCCTGGTCCTCGCAGGTCACTTTTCATTATATGAAAGCCTTTCCAGTGAAAACAACAAAACAAGTAAACAAAGAGCTCTCGGGAATGCTCAGAAGGGAAGAATGACCCCATGGTGAGGGCTACAGTTTGGCCACACCACACTTAAGTTTCTGCTGTAAACTCCCCAGGCAAAGCTTTTATTCCAAGAAAATAACCTCCTGAAAAACAGCAGCTGGAAGCACAAAAGCCCAGTGCTGTGGTACACTGGAGAGTCTCAGTATCTTCACTGAGTTGCCACCTCATCCTACAAGTATTTAAGTGCCGTTCTGCCCTGGCTGCATGGTGCTTCATGCACAGGTAAAGGCACCTTTTGAAGACTCTCACCAGCACCAGCTGAAATAAGGAGCTAGGCTGTGCAGAGATTCATGTTGCACAATGCTCATCTCTTAAGGAGAAGATGCTTGGCCATATGCTTGGCTTAAGGTGAGCACAGAAAACGATGGCCTCAGTAGGAGAAAGAGACAGTAGGGAGCCCAACCTGAACTACAATTGTCTGGAAATGTAGAATTGAAGAAAGACTAAATCATGCTGCATTCTGTATTTATGAGTAGGGAACACCAGGAAAAAAAAAAAAAAAAACCTGGTAGAAGCATGTCAAGGTTAAAATGAAATATCTGAGTGATGTGTTTGTAAACAAAGGACAGAGATCTGGTAGAAAAAGGTAGAAAAGTTTTGTTTCTGAAAAAGCAATGCTGCAATCCAAGCTAGCTACTTGCCTGGGCTAATCCCTTTGGTTAAATTCACAAAAGAGTTTTCTGTCATGACAGCAGCTACAGGCACACAAGCCCAGCATTGTGGTGTGGTGTATGCAAGGAATGCCTTCCACTGAGGGGGAAGTCATGATCCTCTGCAGCCTGTCCCATACAGTTCTGGCATGCATTGAACTTCCTGGTTTGCTAACCTGACTCAATAAATTGGCAGAAAATTGTTTCAGCCACAAAATAAAAATGGTCAATCTGCTGCTGAGGTTCCATACAGGACCTTCATCTGTATGAAGGACATATATTCAATGCTCCCTTCCCGTTCAGCACAAGACCACTGCTGTCCTTCACACATGCCTTCCTCCTCAGGCTGCAGTGCTTGACTTCACGCTATTCTGCTTGGCTTGGTCATGTCCCCTCCTTGTCGTGCCCCCTCCTTGTCATGCTGGGGTTTTTCTGTCAGTAAGGTTACTGGCAAGCATTAAGCCCTATTCTCTCTGGCGGACTGGGAGGATTTTTCTGTCAGCCCCAAACTGCCCATGTGCAGTTGACTCGAGACCTTGACGTGGTGCTTCCCATTCATCCTGCTCGTGCATCTCCTTGACAGTCTCGCTTTCCCTGGAGTAACAAAGAGGTGCTTCTCCCCCGCCTATTGCGTAGAGACACCAGGACAAAGCTTCTCAAACAGAAATGCCCTTAGAGCAGTTACACAAGCTTTTAAACCCAAGGACCACCTTTCCTTTCTGAAAGGGCTCCAAGGACATCTTATGCTGTGTGCCACCAGTGGTTTTCAGTCACGATCCAGGAACAATTAAACCATTACAATTGCTTCTGTTAGCTTTGTTTAGTCCAGCTCTGTGTGTATTTTCCAGCTCCTACAGCGGGAGAATGGTGAGTGGGAGGAGGTTAAAAAATAAGGTGTTTTGCAGTCATTTCCCCGGCCACAGTCTGGTCTTTCTCAAGTACCATCTGAGGATACCATGCTGTGTTTCTCTCTTTCTCTCCACCAACAGCTACCATCTCCTCTCCCCTCCTTCCCAATGGGACTGGGGCTCATCTGATCCTTCAGTATGCTGAATTAGAGACCAAAAGCAGTGGAGAACTAATATATATATATATAATAAATATTTTTTTTTTCAAAATGCTGAACAGCTAGTCTCGCCCATTTGCCAGAAACTGCTGAGGTTCCCTGACATCTTTCTTCCCTCTCTATAGATATTCAGCAAAAACAATCATATTAAAACTGAAGATCTGTCTTTTGAGAACAGTAATAATCAAACCCTCAACAATGCAAGAGATTACAGGTTTAAGAGAGCCCTTACAAAAAAAAAAGGATTGAATTTGGGGACTGCTAATACTTTCCTCTGCCAGCCACTCATTCAAACCCAGCCTTGGTCATTAGCAACTGGAACTGGTTCCTGTTTGAGGGATTTTTCATCGAGCTACATGAAAAGAGGTGGAATGGAGAGGATCCTTAGCCTGATGGCCAGATGCCAACATCACAGCCCCTGATGCCGTTTTCAGCAAAGCTGAATAGATCAAATGGATTATGAACAGCACCTTTTCCACTCGGTCTAAATATTTTCCTCCAGGGTCCTCTCCTGGTGGTGAGTAGCTTGCATCACTGCTACTGCAGCTGCAGCTTTTTTTGTGGATAAATGGAGGATTTCACTCTTCTGGGCTGCCAATTAGGTGGTTTTCGCTAACAGCTAGAGCCAGAGGAACGCTTAAAATGAAGTGCAGCCTTTTGTCCTGTTCTTTGCAAAAGGAACAAGCAGCCGTTCAGTGTGAGACTAGAGACTTCTCCCTCTTCCTGCAAACTGAACGATGGAATAGAATAACTTTCAAAATGTTAGAGATATATATTGATTTTTCACAATTCTTGTCTCCCATTTAAAGAAACTGCTTCTCTTTTTTATATGACCTCTGGCATTTTTATTTGACCGTTTTCCCTTCTTCCTGTACCTCCACTCACAGTATTAGCACAGTTTTAGCCTAGTTCTAACCCACAAAACAGCCATTTCTTTTCCTGTTACTCATTGTAACTGTACAATTTTCAGTTCTCAGAAATGCAATGATATCTTAAATTGGAAACTGACGTACAGGTATCAAAAGACCTTCTAAATTCTGACCAAAAAAATAAAATAAAATAAAAAAAGTATTTATGGTCATTTACAAACAAAAAGCACTTTCTCAAAGAGTAGCTGCCTGCTCATATCCTGACCAGATCCCAGTCTGGTAAACTTGAATTACAGCTTGGGCTGGAATATTCTTTTTCACTCCCAAGCCTAAAGCTTTCTGCAGGCTGTGAAGCAGATGCCACATTTCATACCAGATGTGAATTGCCTCAAGTAGTTCCTGCTGTATACAGAGAAGCTGAATCTAAAGCCTTTGAAGTAAATAGTAAGACCTGCTGTT
Organism: Cygnus atratus; assembly: GCF_013377495.2. Taxonomy (NCBI): domain Eukaryota; kingdom Metazoa; phylum Chordata; class Aves; order Anseriformes; family Anatidae; genus Cygnus; species Cygnus atratus. Next base: position 55,960,125 of record NC_066362.1, on the reverse strand, counting down.
GACTTTGGATCACATAACTATGGGCTGTAATAAGAAGGCCACGTAGATGCCGAACATTGCTACAGGCCTGTAGAAGAGTCTGTGATTCATTTAAAATGAGAATCTCCTGCCTGGTCTCTTCAATGGGAGATATATTTCAGACTAAATCTGGAGAGTACATGTAGTTTTCCACCCTGAAAAGTTTTTGGAGTTGCGAATGTTCTTCTCCTGCACTGATATAAATCAAAGGCATTTCAAAAGCTTCTGAGGAGAATGTGTGTGTCCCAACATGAGGGACAGCCGAACAGGAGCCCCTTTGCCAACACACAGGCTTTTCTGCCTTGCTTTTCCTGATAAATCTGGTGCCAGAGCCAGCAGGACATAGTGTCAAAAACAAATATTCAGCGAGGTGCTGGACGACAGCTAACTGACCCCAAGGACAGTTTCATCCCAAACAGCATATTCCTGAAACAATTCCCTCATTTTGGTGAATGGACAAGGCAAGATAAAAAGACAAATGCTTTTTTGGAAAATTCCTGACCAGAAGTTTTGTTTACAGACAGTTCTGAGTAGAAGCGACTACTGAGAAGGAGACTCGGAGGTATTTGGCTCCTGCTAGGCATTGTTTCTCGGTTTGATTAAGCTCTTAATCTTGTATTTCCTCCGTGGGTATCAAGCTCCAGGAAACTGCCTTATGATAAAGGATTCAGATGCCTAAAGGGAAATAAAATTCAACTTCAAACAAACAATAATCACCGCTCCATTTTTGATCGTAATCTGGGGGGAAATGTATCATGAAGCACTGCGGTTCAATACCTCCAAAAATCAACTTTGGGAGTCAGAATTTAAGAATCTGTCAAAGCTAATCACTTCAAATAATGCTGCAATAGAAAATCGGACTCGCCACAAGAAGCAATTGCAGCAGGAGATAAAAAGATTACATGCTGAATGATCTGATGTGAATAGGAAAGATGCTATTCTTAAAGCCCCGAGCTCCCATGATGCATTATTTCAGCTTTGGGCTGAAATGGCTAAAGTAGAGCTGTGCACTGATAACGTCAGAGCAATCAGCCGCTGGGATGGGAGGAGAATTCCTACTTCGAAAGCATTTTTTGTTGAATTGGGATTATTAGTATTTAAAACACAGCAGCAACTGGAGTCACTGAATCCAAGCTACATTGCGCTAGGCTTTATTCCATACATTATAATGCACAGCAATCACCCCAAGGATGGATGTGTAAACAGAGAAAGCAGACATATGGTTGGAGGGGACACAGAGAAGAGATGATCTGCCTAATGCTTCATAACAAATCAGTGTCAGGGCCAAAAATGCAATACTGGGTCCTAGTATTCCACCTGCTACAGCCAAGCCTCTCCCAAAGCTGTCTCCCACCGAGCATTCACATTTTACATTAAAGAGATCTCATCATGATGAGACTTAACCTTGGCAGAAAAGGGGAGGGAAATGGCAGCCACCGTGATAAGGTAAATCCCCTGGATTAATTACATGTGAGGCTTTCACCTCTGAAATGATAAAGCCTTTTGGAACAAAAGGCATTCCTAAGGGAATAGGGTTTGAGTCCAAGCCATCCTAGCATATATGTGGGCATCTCTTCAGGAAATTAAAATTGCATTGCAGATGCTCAAACAGCTGAAGGATGGTGGGTATCAGCTGTGGTGAAACCGGAGCTGGCAGGCTGCATGCAACCCTAGTCAAGCCATGTTCAGGGAAGATGAATTCAACGTGTATAGAGAGGAGTTTTGGGGGAAGGTTAGGGAAATGGAAATCCTGTCATGTCAGAAGAGAGCAGAAGAGCCTATCTGTTTAGCCTGGCTCCAGCTAAACACAGCAGGAGGAAAGAACTGGGTTGGGAGAGCAGCTGTTAAAGCTGAAGGATAATGTTAACAAAGCAGCAAATGAGCAGAAGTTTTCCACAAATGAGTTTAACCTTATAGCCATACCCACTGATAGGACTAGTAGGGCTAAAGCTACTACTGCTTTTAAAAATGGAGCTAGGACAGCTTGTGAAATGGGTATTTGATGTACTTTCTATGGAAAAGGAAACGGAGCTAGCTGGTCCTCCCAGGCCTTTTTTTTCTTAGAAGATGCTCCCTTTCTTTGAAAGGTGTGTCTGATATATCTGGGAGTATCTGATAAAGTCTTTGAGAGGCTCTTGTTATCATGAAGACAGTCTTTCTTTTTTTTTTTTCTTCAGCCAGACCTTTCACATTTTCAAGAGTTATACTTTTAAATCCTGAATCCTTTTGGCCAAAAAACACACCACCAACTTTTCCCCAAGTGCAGGAAGCTGAACGAACAACTATCCCCAACTGAAAAGCAAGCCGGTGAACCACAGTTATCCCAGAGTTTGTAATAGACATATTTATAGCAATCTTTTGACCCCCCCTCAAGATGATTCATTTTTTTTTGGAGAAAGTTTGAAGCCTGCCTTTAAAGGATATTTTCACTACCGCATACACCCATATCTGTTGCCTCTCGAAGAAAAAAACATACCTCTATAATACAATGTGTTATACTGGTATATTAATCACACGTATGTGATGATTATTCTTGATAATACAGCTCAACAATACAATGCAGCATTAAGGTAGGGGTCTGATTACTTGTCATTCAGCAAGGGTTGAGCCACTATATTTAGATGCTGACTAATTTGCGTGTATCTATGTTTCTGAGGGATTTCTGTAGCTCCCCTTTCTGAGGCATCTGAAGACTTGACGGTCTCCTGGGGGTTTCGCTCCCAGTGCTCCTGCACAGATGGGAGATGCTGACCTCCCCAGCCTTACACCTGCCTCCCAGGGCTCCCTGCCTCCACAGCTTGCAGGTATCACCCCTTTTCCTGACTTTCCTAGGGGTGACAAAGCCCTGGATGCTTTGCCCTCGCTCACAGGTGTCATCTGGATGCTGCTCTGAGGGCTGAACTGAACGGCACATCCAAGAAAGCTGTGTCTGTGATATTGCAGATCTGATTTCCCTGCTAGGGCATCACCCAGAGGTATGCTTGTACTGTATGTTCTAAAATACTGGTTTGACTTAACTAAGTCTGATTCTCGGCACTTTACTTTTCTCCAGCAGCGTGTGTAGGAGGGGAGGACTAGAGAGCTCTTGAGTGGGTGTAAATGCTTCCATTTACATTCCCTTCACAGTGCCCCAAAGAGTATTTCCAGCCCAGGGCTCTGTGTCTATCTGCATGGCAGTTCTAAGGAGGCAACCTTACAGATCATGAGGTCCCCATGTCCACACTGCTGCTGAGATAGGTTTGCTGGGGGCTGCCAAAACCACTGGTCACAGCTGAGATGAGGAGACAGGGCTGCAAAGCCCTCAGGGATGGGAGAATTCAACTCAAGCAGTTGCTTCCTCAGCCTAAAATATCTCCGTGCTTGGGACAGACCCAGGGACTTGTAGCCAAGGCCTTTTTAGGAGCCCGTGAGCTGACCATGCAGGCAGACCCATCAGCAGCCAAAGCTGGAGGAGGCAGCAAGAGGTCAGCAGGCAGGTTGACACGGAGAGGCTGCGGGAGGGAAGCTAGACCAGGAGAGCCAGGATCCGCTCATCACTCAGCCCAGAGCTATAGCAACGCAAAGAGACAAGACAATCAATCTTTCTAACTTACTTGGCTACACGATCAAGGAACATTAAGCACCACATCATAAGGTTGCTGTACTTGGAAAGGTATTTCAAGTCCACAGTGTACTGAGCAGGGCTGGGTGGGAGATTATTGAGTGCTTCTTACAGAGACAGCTACCTCTTCGGTGCAGCAAGAAAGGACCACACATAAAGATCATGCACACGACCTATGCAGCTCTTATATGCCCGTTTAATCATGCCCCAGGCAGTGAAACACATCTGAATTTCTCTGGCAAGAATGCAACACCACAGAGCCCAAAGACAGCTTGGTGCACACAAGGTTAGAGATGGCTGAGCCAGAGGACACGGGAACTCAATCTCGCTTCAGCACAAGGACCTGTCTGTCCCTGCTTTGTAACAGGTGGAAGACCAAATAACAGGATCATATTTGACAGCTACCCACAGAAATGTCAGGTCGCCACTCACAAGGGCAACTGGGTGAAATGAACGGTATTTTCAAATCACCACCTTTAGCTGGGATTAAAGCTAACAAACAAAAATATGTAATTTATTACTATTACTATTAGTCGTGGTTTTTTTTGCTTTTTTACTGTTAAATTGCTTCTCTGGGAAAAAAAAGAAGTTCCTTCCCTTTGGCTACTAGACAGTCAGATTTGCAGCTTGTTACAACTGGGAGAATAAACAGGATATTTACTTTTGCTAATCAAGAGAATAACCTGTATGCATGTTTAAACGTGTTAATATATTGGAACTGCCATTCATAATTGTCTGAATAGTTACTTTTTTATTATTATTATTCATAATCTATGTAAAGATCATTTTGGATACAGATTAAGAAACAGCTGAGAATCCAGAAAACTGACATTTAAATTGATATTATTAGCTAAGTCAAACGGCATTGCATGGACTACATAAAAGTCACTTATCAAAATATTTTACATTAAAACATACGGTTTGTTCTGCAAAGGAAACATGCTAATGAGAATCAGCTTCCTCTTGGGTTTCACCATGGTGTATAGTTAGTAGATTGCAGTCTGGTTGTTGGTCCTAGCTTGGAAGAAAAAGCAACCTCCCTTTTTCTGATGTCTATTCTGTCTCTTACCTTCAAAAGCACTGACTGCTGGACTGAAGTAAACTGGAAACAAAACAGAGAAAATGTTAGTCAGCTGCAAAGGGGATCTCAGTTGTTAAAGTGATCCACCACTTTGGTAAATTCTCATTCCTGGCAGTTAGCCAGTTCAGCCTTTTTTTCCTTTTTTTTTTTTTTTTTTAAAGTTATTGTTGCTCATATCCCTTGACAACTACCACTTTTAAACCTTGGCCCTTCACCCCTCTTAGCCCCAAGAGGAAACAGCCCAGGTCTCCCAGGCCAACAGCAGCCTTTGCAGCCCATCCCATCTGCATCCCCCACGTATTGCTGGCACCTCTTGTACATGCAGAGGGGAGGGGAAGGAGGCAGAAGATGCTATGGGCAGATGCTGTAGGAGAGGAGGGGACAGCTGCCCAGCTGGCCCACCCTGAGTGTGATTCCCAAGCAATTCATTGGGAGAATTAGGGTTTGCAACTGGTTTCCTCATACACTGAGCAAGATAGTGCCTGAACTAGCCCATACGTGCCTGAAAATTGAGGTACGGATAAATCCAACCCCTGTCAGATGCTTTGCTGACAAAGGGGCTGGCGAAATGCTGCAAAGATCAAGGTGCTCAAATACCACTGCAAGAAGCAGACATGGCCTCACTGCATTCTAAAGCGTGTACGTAACCATGACTTATTTTTGTTCTGAAAGCAACTTATGTTCTTCCCATATGGGTGTTTTTGAACACAGCCCCAAAATAACAACCTCCAGTTGGTTGGAAGTGAGAGTATGAGCAGAACAAGCAGAGATGCAAACAGCCACATTCTCCAGGAAAGTAAGTAACAGTTAGGAGGTCCTACTCAGAGGCTACTTCAGGTCTTTACAGGCACTATTAAACTCCTACAGGAGGAAGTTTGGCTTGGGAACTCCCCATCTCTCTGATTTCCTCTGGCAAGTAAATCTTAAGTGCAAATTACATGGTGTCTCACTACCAAATGTCAGATGCTGGGAAAGCACTGACTGTCAGCTGCTGAGGACATTGGATCAAAAGCAGCTCCTGCAGATTTGGAAGATGGATAAAACTGCTATGGGGACTGGCAAGAGTGCCCAGGGATCACCCCCAGGCTCATAGCAAACGTTCAACTCTCTGGCCAGAGAAAGGGAGCTGCCCATATGAGAGCGGCCTGGCTGCATCTACATGGCATGGCGCTTGGCCTTGAGCATCCTCAGGCACCCATGTGCATTAAAGACACATTTATTACTCCTCTTGTGTTCCCTCTTCCCCAGCCAACCCCTGAGCTTTGGAGTCTGAAATTATACGAGAGCTGTGCTGCGTCCCACCACAGTTTTTTCTTTTTTTTTATAGATCCATGCTGGGTGCATATGTTGCATGCCTTGGAAATTAGGATAAGGGACATGTAAGCACGTAGCGCCTGTGGGGACAATGCCCTTGAGGAAGCCAAGTGTGGTGCAGACACCACCACGCTGCCTGAAGGGCAGAGCTAAATGTCCTTAGAAGGACACCCAGCTTTTGCCTCAGAAGCAGCTGGTTTATCCATTGCAAAAGAGAGGCCAGGAGCGAGCTAACGTACGTGCAGTGTGGAGGATCCCATGGCCAGGACTCTGAAGCAAAGCTGGGAGCTGAGTTACTGCCAGTGCAGACACGCTCTCTGATGTCCTGTCCAGCAGGGTGGAGGGACCTGACCCAGAATCAAACCAGCCCTGTCCCACAGCTGCTCTGTGCTGCAAAAGGGTTGATGGCCAAAGCAGCAGACAGTTCCCCTGCTCAAATCTTGCAGCTTCCTGAAATGCAGCTTAATATTAAAACTTAAATTTTAATATTAAATATGAAATCTCTCCCAGGAAAGCTGCACATTGAAGCACCCTCTGCACAACACTGACTGGGAGATGCCGAGTCCTGTTTCCCCGCACATACATAGGCAGCACTCAGAACCATGCCAGCGCCGAGCAGAGCTGTTCCATCCATCAGCCTCATGTATTTATTTTCATCTGTCAAAAACCATATCCGAGCCTGAAGGCTCCCAGGAAGATCCTGGAATCCGGATCCAGGGTGTGATCAGAAGGAGTAGAACTCACAGGTATTTATATTAACATCCACAGTTTTGTGCATGTGGGAAACATTTTAAGGAAGCCAGAAGTATCAAACATCCAGCAGTTTTTTACTGTATCTTTAGTGTTTAACTCTGCATTTGTGTTCAAGTTCAGGCTATTTAATGTGCTTTGCTCTTTTTTTTTGGTCCCGGTGTTAGAAAAGGCCCTTTCAGTTAAAAAAAAAAAAAAAAAAAAAAAAAAAAAAAAAAAAACAGTCCTGAAAGAATAGTCTGATCTATTAGTGATGAGTACAGAGAGAAGGAATTACAGTTAACAGTCTTTACCAGTGAGGAAGAGATACAAACTGGGGGGGACTGCCTGATCCCCATGTCCTGTTTAGGACTGGTGGCAGGATTCAATCACCTCCAAATTCAAAGTGTAAAAGATAGCCTACCAGAGAGGACTATAAGAAGTGTTTCCATGTATCCGTGATATGTCTCTTCCCAAAAGCGTATGAGCCAGGCCCTGGCAGTGGTGCCAGGCTGCAAGGTTCATACAAGGCTTGCGTCATGGACATTGCTTGTCCTGATGGAAACCACAGCAATCTTTCACCAGTGGGTAGCTAATTCCCCACAGTATATTGGGATGTTTCACAGGTACTTTTGAGGTCAGAACTGGCTTCTGTACATAAACTGTGTCAGTCTGTCCATAAGTCCTGCATCCTGACTCTAAGAGTAAAATGAAAGCCTCTTAGTCCCTTGCAATTAACATCTAGTGTAAACTGTGAATTACAAGACTGCATATGTCTTCCAGGGTAGATTAGCAGGCTCTGACTCTACCTTCTTCTAATTCAGATGGGGATTTGCAGCTGTGTAAATGAAATGAGAACTGCAACCATATCTGTGCCAAGAAAATGTGCTAAATATACAAATAGGCTGAATTGAATATGATTTAATCTTCAAAGCAGACACATTTTGAAGGATTTGATTTCCTTTCATTTCTAAAAGTCAAACTCTTGCTCTGAGCCTGTATCTACAGAAAGAGGCTGTTTGCAGGCATCCATTAGCCCTTCCTTTGGCTTAGGGAGTACCACAACCCATACCCATAGAGAATGGAGCAGTCTCTGTCTCAAGGACCTAATAAAAAATGGGAGGATCTCAGAGGAGCTTGTTGGGCAATTTTATTCCATATCTCACTAAATATCTACCCAGGACCAGGAGCATAAACCAGACTCGCCTCCAGCTAAGGAAAGACACTTACCAGTAGGCTGTAATGATGTTCCCTCTTGCTGGTCATGATGGGAAAAACTGTCATTGCAGTAGTACATGTGCTGTGTTAACAGATGAGCATGTACAGATTTATTTTTTAATAAAATTCAGCTAGCCCTATTGCCCCCCTCTGGATCATAGAGGCAGTATTGGCCCATCAACTGTCAGACAAACTGTCACAGAGAATGGAAGAACCAGCAGGAAGACTTCAAGATCCAGACCCTGGACCTGAGCTAGAGCTGGAAGTAAAAGGGATGATATTACTGGGTTGAGTATAATGCGGAGCAGACTGTGATTATTTAAAACACAGCTCTCCTTGGCCACAGACAGTGATGCCTCTCTACATTCTGTGGTGCCTCTATATGTCCAGTTTGGTTTTGTGCCTCGATCCTTTAAAGGAGCAGAGAGAGAAAGTCTGTGAGACCTTACACAATGCCTGCATAAGTGGAACCTCCTTTTCTTTAGTGGATGTTACCCTGAAAGCTGGTACTAGGAGCCCTGTGGTCATTCAGAGACCTGATATCTTTGAGCAGCTTGCAAACGAGCAACCTACTTGGCTACGCTCTCCAGCCTGCTGTACCAGACAACCTGCCAGTGCCTACTCCAACAGTGATGGAGGAAAGTCAGAGGGAGATGGCATCAGAAGAGGAAAAGGAAGAGGCCTGAGACTGTTCATAAGAAGATGCATACCCAGGGGTAAATTGACAGCTGCCTGCTATCAAACACTGATCTGTGACTTTCCAGTAACATAAAAATCCACCCGGGTTGGATGAGAGACGAAAATCCTTTCAGCAGGTAGCAGAGTGCAAAGGGATGTTGCCAGTTCGGATGTGAACCTGTGACCAAAAGCTCGCAAGATATTATTTCTCAGATGAATCACACAGTGGGACGCTTAGGACAGACGTCGCATGCCTGGCCTGGATTAGCTCTGGTACAAGGATGCCTGTTTCTCTGTATTACAGTGTTTCATTTTCTAGAAGCTGAGGAGGCCGTGGCTCAGTCAGCCATGCTCTCATGCCCTTTCTAGAGACACATCAGAGCTGGGCTTGCGGCCATTCTGGCAGTGTTGGTGGCTTGAGTTAAATCTGTCTCTTTATTAAGGTGGCATTTGCCTAAACATCCTCCAGAGTTCTGCCACCCCTGTCTGCATGGACAGTCTCTTAGCATTTCTTAATTTTTGCTGTCTAACAAAGATTTTTGTTTGAGGATGTCCCCGTTTGGTTGGAGAAGTGGATGGGTGGGCAGGAGAGGGCTGTCACCCACCCACCAAAGTGGATAGGAGGCATTTAGGGGAGCTTCTACTGCATCTGTGTTAACGCTGCTTATGCCTGATAAAGCTTTTAGCTGTGAAATGTCACATTTCTCAAAGCCCAATGAGCCAGTCATGCTCTAGGCTTTAACAGCTGCAACTCTAATTGGACCATGAAAATTAATTGATCTGCAGCACAAAAACACAAGACAGAAAAAAAAAAAAAAGAAAAAAAAAAGAAAACAGACCAACCCTAACTGAGTTTGCATGGTGGGATGGTGTGTGCCATGTGGGTGCTGTCTGTCCCCACTTCATTGCCAGTGTGGCCTCGCCAGCCTCCCCAGCTGACAGCCCACTCTGCCTCCAAAATACTCCAGCCCCTGAGATGCAACAGGAACACCAAGCTTCCCCATAAATATATGCGGTTTGAATTGCTTCTATCAGCCAGCCAGTGAGCAGCAGGACAGCCAGCTTGGCCAGGATGATTTGCCTTCCTGCTGCTGGAAGGGCGCGAGGTCAGTGTCATCGAGGGACACAAACGTTGGCTGACTCCTTCCCACCCTCACCTGGCTGCTGCCTCCTTCCTGGGGAGAAGGGCATGCACCCCTGTGTCCATGCTGACAGCATCACACGTTATCGCTCAGCAAAACCTATCCTCCTGCAATATTCATCTCATGACACCAACGAGAATAGCTCCAGACTTTGGAGCGGGGAGGGAGCTGCACGGGGTCAGGTTTTAGAAGCAAAGAAAATTCTTCCAAGACAGTCAGATGGGCAGCCTTCCATTTTGAGCTGCACATTCCTTATTTATTTATCCTCACCACCACGGACCAAACCTGGAAACCTGTACTGGAGATTCACCCGCAGTGCTGCGTCTGTGGGCTGAGGTGTGCTGCAGGCTGCCCTGGGAGATCTGCTGGGTCCCCATCGTGGGGCTGTCCATCAGAGGCAGAGCTGTGCACGCTCCCTGGTTGTTTAGGGGTCAGGAATGAGTTCATGGCAATGGAGTGTTCTTTCAGAGTCCTAGAGATGGAAGAGGTGCTGAGATGGTAACTCCATGCCAGAAGAGGACTATATGTCCCAGCGTCTCAGTCAGTCAAGATGCAAAAGTGACAAAAAGCGATTTGTCTCTCGCCACTTCCCCTGGAGATTAGTCTGAAGCCAGCCAGCTCCCAGCTCCCAGAGACTGTCATAACATCAGACTAAATGTCCTGCTTTCAGATTCATGGCAAAGAGTTCTCATTTTTCCCTGATGTCTGCATTCTTGGGGTGTTTTTGGACTGTGGTTATATCCTCTATTAATCTGTCTCTCTCAGACACATCCCATGTGTGAAGGTCTTGCCACTTACAAAGGGATAGATTTAGAGCTGTTATGTCTTTTTGAACCAAAGGGGCTGGTTAATCTGGCATCAGGCAAAGAAATTGTTAATGTAGTTGAGGCTTTTTGACACGGTCCTGTATGTTTACCAACAAGGTATGAAATCCTGCTTCTGCACCCACAGCAGGCATTATCAGATGGGTGAGGAGAGCTTCTTTCCTCCTGGGTCCAAAAAATCTTTTAAAGAGCATGTAACACAGGAGCCTCTTTCTCCAGGCTTTCTTCACGGCCATTCTCCCCTCCATTTGTTTAGGCTAATGCCTTCAAATATTGCTGCCTGTTTTTCACTGGCATGCAGACTTGCACAAAACAGTAACAGTCAAAAGCCTCCCTGCTGGCATCTGTCTTTGATTTGGATAGAAGCACCTATCTGTATCTGAGGTAGTGGATGCTATTTTTTTTAATTACTGACTTCATAAAGGAGCTTATCTACTATCTTATAGGCTTTATGGGTGCCTCATATATAAAGCTGCATAATTCCTTGATTTGCTGAGGTATTACAAAGACCTTCATTGGATCCACATGAGCAGCTCAAGAGCTGGCCAGAGAGAAAAAGCAAAAGGAATTGTTCCAGGGTCTGCTGAAGAGCTGCACTGCTCTCAGCAGTACCAGATTTTTCAGAGAGGAGTAGCCCCAGCGGGACCTGGTGGTCTTCAACTCTTGAATTGTCAGGGATGTGAAAGTCAGGTCACAGTCAGAGGTTTGGGTTCAGTCCGTGCTCTAAACAGGGCAAAATGGGGATCTCAAATGGGGGTTTCTCCCTTTGCAGCTTCTTGTGGTGGATTCTGGCAGGGTGTAGCTGAGAGGACAAGGAGATGTGGCCCTCTGTGAGAAGAGGGTGATCTCAGTTGGGCTCCAGGCAAGGAGTCACAAGGCACTCCATCATTCCCCAGGACCTTTTCGGTAAGGGAAAGACCACACATGAGCTCATTTTTCCAACGGATGGCTGGCCAGAGTCATGTAAAGAGAAGGTAATGCCTTTCAAGGCTGTGACAGAAACCAATGTAGGCCAAATTGCTTGTGTTTTGTTTTCTGGCTAACATACATGGCCTGCATAGCCAAGATCAATTTGCTGTCCTTTATTTCTCTCAAGTGGCTCTTTAGCCACTGATGCCTTGCATTTCTCTCTCCCAGGGCTCATCTACGCTTTTTGCTGTTTCCAACAGCTAACATTTTACACAATGTGATCTTACTGTCCTCTCTTACACATACCTCCCCTCTCTAGGCTGCCGATGTAACCGTGGCTGATGCTTTCGAACCTGGATCACTGTGCACATCTCGGGGCTACTTGTGACTGCAGGCTGGGTTTCAGAATCAAGTGCTTTGTTGGGGTCCTTGCTGAGAACTGGAGAAGGGCCAGGTGTGTCCACTTCACCGTGCAGCCATCCATCTCCCCGGAGTTTCATAATAATACCCATCTGTTCTTCAGCTTGCTTACGAGAAAGGATCGTGGGGTTACAGTGGTACCAATTAGCACATCTTGTTGAGACTGTGTTTAAAAATATTCGCTGCCCATCTGTGTAGAGACAAAAATCCATTTCTGTTAATGAGGTTGTTTTTCTTCTGACGCTTGCTGTCTGCAGTACCCAAGTTGGTACAATGAGTCTTGGGAGAAACGGGGAGCCTTGCACCAAGCGAACCAGTGCCTAACTTTGAACGAGACTGGCCAGATCCAGCTCTGGGGCATGAGAGGAAAGTTTAGGGGGAAGGAAAGTGGCAGAAGATCATGAATTAGGGCAAGTATTTGTAATATTCCCCCTCCTCACCCCCAAATCCCACAGGAGACAAAACCTACAAAGGTACGGTGCTGTGCTCGGGGTGTACTATCAAACTGCTAAGTGCACGCTCACTCGCATCCCGCTGACAAAAGAGGGACCATGAAGAGTGGTTTAGTGGTTTTCCAGAACACAAATGCTACACAGACCACAGATTAGGATCTGCTTGTCTTACAGAGGCCCTTAAAGTTCTCATGGCAAGAATGCCAGCCATTCCCCACATCCACTGACTCCAGCTCTGTTGTGCTTGGGCGCTGAATGTATGACCGTCTTTTACTCCCCCTGACAATGGCAGGCTACAGAAAGCAGCAGAGATGTGAAGGAATTTGGCCGTCCTTTCATCTGAGGGCAGCCTTGGCAATCAGGCTAGGCTCAAGAAAATGGCTGGCACAGAGTGCTTGTAAACCACAGCACAAGCAGAGAGGCCTCGGGGAGGCAGCTGGCGGGGAGCAGAACAATGTCTCCGGTGCCTTCCCCCCTCCAGAAACTATTCATCCCTTTTTTAGATATATCCACTGATGGCTTCTTCCTCAGAACTGGAGCTCTCTCCAGCAGCAATGACGCACCATGAAGGCACCGACAGGGCCTCCTGTAAAACCTCTGAATGCCTGGGATTTGGCTTCCTAGTCGCAAACCAGGCTTGGCTGTGTGGTCCATGTCTGCCAGCCAGAAAACTAAACGTAAACTTGGCATACGTTATGCATCAGTGCCTGTCACAGCCCCGTGAAAAGCCACACCTCCTCTTTACAAGAGTCTGTCCTGGATGTCTCCATCGCCATACAGGTGATGTTCCAGTGGGACAGTTAGAGAATGCAAAATGTGTAGCTTAAGCAAGAGTTAAAAACTGGGTTGCTACATATTTCTTGGCTATTTATGACTTGTGTGATCTCAGGGGAGTTGGGAGTGACGTGCTTCAGCCTTCGGTCTGCTTAGCGTCCTTCAGCAACAAGCAGAGGGGAGGTGACAGTGCCTGCCATCTCACTCCTATGGCTATCTGCAGTTTTCTTCTTTGTGTCATAACACGGGCTTGATCGAAAAAGCGAGCTGAATGAAGCTTACAGACCCAAACTACTAAATCTGAGGACCTTTTGGTGCAGGCTGGCCTGCATGCGAGTATTACCTCACCCAGATCCCTTTTTAGGAGTCCTGTGTGCCCCAAGCAGGCTGGCTGTGAGACAGGAGTTGGGCAGAGCGTGTCCCAGGGCCTGGAGCATCTTGCTTTTGTGAGACAAGAGATTGGCTCCAGCCCATCACAGCAACCTATTTGTGATAGTATTCCTTGCATTGCATCTCAAGAGCCTCTTCAGCTGAAATCTCTGCTGGATTCGTGGTCTGCATTTCTGACAGCTGTTAAAGGACATCCAAGGTAGCTTGTGCAACCGTTCCCCTTCCACAGGCTCATATGGATTTATACTGTCAGAATAGCTGGGATGAGCTTGCCGACTCCTTCTGTTACCTCTCCCTACCCCCTCCTCTCCAAAGGATGAGAAATGCCTAGACATACCACACAAAACAAGTGTATGCATTAGCTTTACACCACCAACTATATAACATATGCCCTGAAGCTCAGTGTCTGGAGTGCTAGAAAACTGCACGCTAGCTGCAGGTAATTTTCATAAAGCTGCAGGTAATTTTCATAAAAAAAGCTGTCCAGCCAGAGAGGAGGTAGAGAACAGGCTAAGCTTGGCCCAACCAAATGCTCCTCATGCCCTCTGATGATCCACTGCTTAAAGAAGCTCAGCCAGGTTCATTGCAAAACGTAGCAGGGCATGTTTGGCAGGTGAAGGCACCGAGGGATAGCAAAACAGTACTATCTGAGCAGCCAAGTCTTTATGCTTATGTGGTGGCTACGTAGGAAGTCCTAGCACCTCTGACTAGGTGCTAATGGGACACGGAGGGTGTCTGCAGCCACGTTGGTACTGCCTTGCCAAGCATTTTGAAGCATGAGTCACCTCTCCCAGAATCATGAGACCTGCTTGAAAGTTATTAATATTTATTTTCCAATTGAAAATTAGAAGAACCGATCTTTAATTCCAAATGTTCGAGTTTGTAGGGTTAACTTAAATGACACTTACAGAGTGATGTTTCTGTAAGCACGGAGACTGGTTTGTTGTCTTCTATTGCTTTTCCTGCTTTAAATGAAAGCTGAGATTTCTCTTTCTCATCACACGGACCCAAATCTGGGAGGACTTGCATCCCATCAGCTGTTAGGAGATTTACTATGAAATCACAGGGATTTGCACTGGTTATTGAGCAGCCATATGCTAGGCTCAGAGCAGTGCCCTTTTGCACCTCTGGCCAAGCTGCCTATTTGTCCACTTTAAGCCTCTCCCTGCTGGCAAGGGTTTACACTAGTTCAGACAGAGTGAGGACATCAAATTTATTCTGCATGTGCCCTTTTCAGCATTCTCAAACAAGCATGATAGATACAGTTGCTAGTGGTGTCTAAAAAACTCATAACTGAGGATGCAATGAGCAAAGGCAGCTGATGAAGGAAGATCTCCAATCAACGCCAGAAACAGCTATATGATGGAAGAGCCACTCGGCAATTCATTCCACAAATAAAAGCCCTGGCTTCCTGCCACCTTTCGTACATGGGAGGAGAGAAAAGGTTTTTAGCTCTTCACCTGCAAATGCTTAGTGCCTAAAACCTCCATGCTTCCTAATGGCCACGAGAGCAAAAAGCTGTCATGCACACTCTTCGTCTTTGCACATACACCCTTGGAGCTGCAAAATTGAATTTTTGGGGGGAAAATTGGAGTGCTGGGATTTATAAGGGTGGGTGTGCCGTGGTCCACCAAGTGCTGCAGCAGAGCAATCGGGGTCCTGTCATAAATCCTATTTAGGAGTGCCCTGTGCATCTGAAGCACCCTTGGTGGGCTGCTGGAAGTTGGCAAGAACACAAAGCTGGTAACAAAATTTTCCCAGGTCTGGCTGGACTCTGATGGGCGACAGATGGGCTGAAGGGGGCTTTGGAGGTTCCTGATGTTGCCCAAAGGCTTGTGAAGCCCCCAGAAGAAAACATACAGCAAGGGCAAGACTTTTGGGGAAGCACAAAGCCCTGGCAGGTTGCTGATACCCACTTAGCTGCCCAGGATGTGAAGCACTGGCTGATGAAGCTCACCTTCCCAACCTGCACGCGGTTGCATAAGGCTGAAACCACAGAGCCTGAGGTTGCCATGCCAACTGGCATCCCGAATTCCTCCCATCCATCTCCCCTTCTGAAGGAGCAGGTGCCCACCCTCGAACGATCCAGACACCTTGCCCCATCGGTGGGACAGGACCTGGGAGGTGTATGTCCCTGTCGAGGCCAGCTGGCAGCAGTTCTGCTTCGTTACCTCAAGCGTCTCACCTGTGCTGCCGAACTGAGTTTGCCATCCTCGCCGGCAGCACTGTGCTCTCACTCACCAAAGGAATCACAAGCATGGCATCAATCTGTGTGCCTGGTTTCCTTTCTGCAACATTAAAATAGTGTAAAGTGTCTATCAGAGACAAGGAGGGATTGCTATTTTGGGGTGCTTATGTAAACTGTCTTCAAGTGCGAAGATGAAAAAAAAAGCAAGCTCCTTATGTTCTTCCCCTGCCCCCTCCCTTACAAGGGGAACTATACAGAATTTTACTGTATGTTAAAAGGGTCAAACCCTCGAGGCAGAACAAAAACGCAAGGTGGCTTAGGTCTGTACTGCATGGAAGAAGCTGGCAAACGAAGCAGCTCTGAGGTTTTGCATCCGATCCTAATTAGCAGTGATTTCCAGCAGTGAACGAATTCTTGTAGTTATCCCCTTCCCTTCCCTGCCTTTGTTCAACCTGCCACATAAATCACAAGCCATTTTCTTTGCACTCCGGCACTATCAGGAGTGGGAATCCTGATGGGTGAGTTTGCCACTAATTAAATTTGTCCCTTCTGTTCGTTTCACAGATGTAGTTGCCCTCTGCTTTGAAGCAAAGTGCAGGTCAGAGCCAATGGGAGCCTTTAATAATCTGGTCGTCTCATCCGGTGCTGAAGGCAGAAAGTTTTCTTGCTAATTGGATTGTTGTGCGATTATCTGAGGAGGAACAAGCTCCTCTGGACAGAGGAAGGCTGGGAGCACACGGAGTTGTGGTGAAGGTAATGGGCATATTTATACTCCTGCACACGTCCTCGGAGCTCTCAGCCAGAACAAACACATAGAAAATGCCTTGGGCTTGATTTCCTATGCCTCAGCAGCTTGCTTAGTCATTTGCACCGGAGTAAAAGCGACTTTGATAGGCTTCCATGTCAAAAGGATAGCTTTTTACATCACTAAAAGTGGTGTGCCAGGCTCATATAGTCTGCAGCCTGAGCGTGCTTGCGGCAGGGCCAGGCTGGTGCCACCCCACAGCACCCGTGGGGCAGGGCATCGCCCTGGCCTCTCGACCCCTGTGAAAATACACAAGTTTAGTCCAAGCTCTGATTTTTTTAGTTAACAAGTAAGATACCGCTCCTTTCCGCTGCAGAGAAAAACCTGACCCTGCAGCACCCTGAGGGCTTCGTTCCTTTTTCTTATTTTGTTTTAATCTTGCAGTTTTTTCAGTCCATTTCCTGGTTTTGAGGACCTGATATCCATTCATGGCAAGATTGCAGCAGGCAACACCACCTTCTAAAAGCCAGGCCAAAGCAGCTTTTGCTCTGGTTCCCTCCAAGGGCACGGACAAGGTTATCAACGTATCCATTAACTACACTTCCCGGGGAGGTTTTGGTGTTCCGCAGCCAGCGCTGGCTATGCACATGTCCATGTGTGCCATGCCACCTCCCAGCCCTCCCGCTGGTGCCCGGGAGGAGGAGATGAGGGCTCTATTTCCAGCCTGGAGGCTGTTATCTGCATGGCCCTTTGTAGACAGCCACAACTCATTCTGCTCATGCTCCGGGCTGGCCCAAAGCCATGCGGTCTCTCAGCAGAGCTGATTAGGCTCAGCAGCTCATTAACGGTGGCTGCTCAGTTTCCAGCTCGTTCGGAGTATGGGCAGAGAGAGCTCACGTCTGGAGATGCTCACCTGGGTCACCTGGGACTCGTTGCTAAAATCCTGCATGCATGTTCAGTTTTCTCATCTGTAAACTGCTGAAATATTTATGCTCCTGCTCCACGGGAGGGACAGAGCCTCGCTTCCTTGGTATTTGCAGAGTGTGTGGAGGTATTAGCAGAACTTACACCAAGAGTACGTAGTATTAGCATTATTATTATTGTAATGGATTTCACTTTGGATCTTGAGTACATGATTGCAGTCCTCTGAGAGAGGAAAACTGAACAAGAACAAAAAGAAATATAAAAGAACAACCTGTCATTCTCACCTGTTCTTCACTATGGAATTATTCTCATTCACTGGCTTCCTTTGATTATAAATAAAGGTGTATAATATCTCTTAGATCAAAGGAATAAGACATTTTTCAATCCCCCAAACTTCCTTTTTTTTTTTTTTTTTTTTTAATGAAAGCTGTAGTAAAAAAAGAACAACTACTGTAATTGCTCAGGCTCTAGCACAGGACTGGCCTGCTAGATAGAGGAGGGCAGAGCAACAATTAATCCTGTACAGGGGACACAGTGCCCGAATTCATACTGGTCATAAGCAGGTTGCTGTTGTTCTTCTGCAAGTAACCCCAGTGAAGCCCAGAGCCAAACAAAACCTGCACAGAAGATATAAAGCTGCTTCCACCATGAAGCTCCAGGGGAGGCAACTAAAGAAGACCTCTTCATACTTGCAGAAGCACGTCCCCATAGTTCCTCAAGGGGCAGGTGTAGGTGGAGGGGATGGTGCAATATGAACAGACGTAAGAAACCAGATCCTTAGAGAAGTGATTTTTGCGTGCCACAGATTGCAAAGCGAGGCGGGCTTCTGAATTGGAGTGTTTATATGGACCCAGTTGATCCCAGGTACAGGGGCCAGAGCCAGACTTGTAACTGCCATTTCTGAATGGAGAACAAAACAGAATAACTGGTCACAGGTAGCATCACGTGTGCTGCAGAGGGCTCAGGCTTGTCGGTCTCCATTTCATGCATTTTTCATGCATCTCCTCTTGTTTCTGTGCCATTTGTTTTGTCCTTGTTTTCAGCTGTATCTAATAAGCCTTCGCTGTGCTTCTGATCAGAGGGTTTGCTGTGAAGGCATGCAGGGCTCTCCTCCCCGGGCCTCTTCATCTTCCCCAACTCCTCCTCCCCCTCTGCTTTCTTTTGTATTTTGTATTCCCACCACAGGTAAAAGTCTTCTGGAGACAGTCATCAGCCCTGGTAAGAGGGTCAGGACAGATGAGGGAGAAATAAGGGTATTTCTCAGGGTGCCAAATAGCAGCAGTGAGGGCACAGCCATAGAAAAGTGCCCCAAAGGATCCTTTCTCTATATATTTTGGAAGCACGGTGATGGTGTCATCCAGAGGAGAGCCTTGGGGTCCTGCTGAATGACCCCTTCCTACTAGCATCATTCAGCAGGAGAGACGTGAACGGGCTGGCTCCCAGTTGTGCTGTTATCTGCCCGGACACAGGGTCCAGCAGCACCCGGTGAGACAAGGTGCTGAACGGGGACTGACATCGTGATTTCTCCCTACGCCCACTGCTTCCCAGAAGGCTGACACGGCACCCTGTAGTCATCGTCAGGTGAGTGCACGACTTGTCCTCCAGCACGGGCAGGTGTTGTGGGGTGGCTCTTCCTCCAGCTGGGCCTGGGAGACTGCACGCCAACCCCCTTGGTACTTGCTGAGCATACAGAAATGAATTATTACACTCATCATTATTTTTCCTTGTGTTACAAATAATACTGAATCCTGTTTTGTTGTTTGCTTTTGTTTTTTCCCACCTCTAATCTTGCTTTTTTAAAAGCACATTTCTTAAAGATGGGGAGTTTTAAAAAGTTTCAATGGCAGAATGAAATTGAAAGGGTGTGTGCATGTCTGGTGAGCAAATCTGGACGTGCTGGGTCCTTAGTGGCAAAAGGAAAGAAGGAAGCCCAGAAGTCTTTTCTGAAAAATATTTCATTAAAATGTAATTAAAAAATGATTCATAGCAAATGCAGCAAATAAGAGGTGACTTGGATGTCACCAGCTAAGCAATGCTTTTCCATTTTGCAGGGATCTCAGTAAATATTATTAACCCATTTTGCACCCTGGGATGCTGAGAAATTACAGTCAAACACAGATGCTGTGAAGGGAACAATAATACTAGCCAGACCACCATTTTCTCAAATGCGTGCCTCCTCCAGCTGTATTCTCCTAAGTGTTACTGCTCTCACTCACAACTGATGATCATTACTTATTTTCCTTGTCCCCATAATTCCCCCGGAGAGCACTTCGCTGAGTTTAAATGCCCAGGGGGGTACAGGTAATGCAGGGGCAGTAATATTTTTGTCTGCCCATCTACGTGCTGTTCAGAATATGACTTGGTACCTGCAGCTTACAGGCTCCCGAACACTAACTTTCCAGCATCTCTTGAAGGGAGGAGCACCACGCAGGAGAATTGAATGTGGGAGGGAGGGAGGGAAGGTGAGGGGGTGGAAAAATGAGCCTGCTTTACTGAATAATGAGCAGAGTGAAAATGAATGGGAAAAGAGAGAGAAAAGCTGGTTTAAATATTTAATCTCTGTTGCATTTGCTTTTGAAGAGGAGACAAAAGCCGGAGAACATCTTTTGTCTTGAACTAATTCTGACCAGAGCCGAATGGCATGTGATTGTCACTTCTGTCATTTTCCTTAAGGTGGAGAGAAACAGATTGGTCCTGCTGCATCAGCCCATCACAGCAGTCTCCACCGCCAGCTGCGGCCAGCACCTGGAGCTGCAGAAGTTGTAAATGACTCTGGATGGTGACATCTCAGCCCCAGGAGCCCACGCTGCCCCAGATCCTGGTGTTGGGTGGTCAGCGTGTGTGCCCCCAGGAGCTCACTTCTCATCAGAGGGGAGGGAGCTGTAGCTGCACCAGCAAGGCCATTTGCTTTGAGTTATTTCGTGATATCCAGTTGACGTAACTCATCTGCTACACTTTCTGCTTCTCTTGCCCATCACACAGATGGGAGGACCACACCACTGCCATGCCCCATGCCACCCAGCCAGGCAGATGCAGCCCCCAGTAGTCATGGTGGTTCTCCACAGCCACAGCCTGCAACTCTCTGAGATGGCATTAGCCGCATAAAAAAACTCATCTAGGCTTTCTTTATGTACTGGAGGTGTAGGAGGGAGAAATGCCTCCAGAGCATAATTCATTGTGTGCCTGACTTTTAAATTGGTAAATATCTGTAAGCCCTAAGAAAGGCTGATGGTCCCTGACTAAGCAGAGAAAACCACTGAGATTGGGAACTTTTTCTCTTGTTTTGGCAATGGCTTTGACACTGATTCATTTGTTCCCTTTACAACCCTAGAAGCAATGATTTGCTGCCATCCCTGCTTCTCCAGTGGGGGCAGGTACAGAGAATTAGCCTGACTTCTCCATCAGGGACCCTCAGGAAGTCATGGGAAAAGCATGGATTTTTGAGCCCCAAAGGAAGTCCTGGCCTTTTGTCAGTTCCTGAGCACAGCAGGAAGAAAAAATACCCAACAACAAAGCTACAGCAACATCTCAAGCCTCTGAAGGCTCATAGTAAGCAATTATCTTTCAAAGGCTTACTTCAAAAGTAATTTATTATTTTACTAGCCGATTGCTGAGAGATCAAATAAAGCCAAGGTGCCGAGGTAAGAATGTTCCCATTCTTTTTTGATACAATTTGAGGAAATCAATTGGCTAGTTTAAATGCTGGAGAAGACAGCTGAGTGGGCGTATGGGCTTGGTGAAGCCAGCTAGGCAAGAGTTTTGCATTTGGTTTACAAAAGAGCTTGAGTAGGCTGAGATTCCAGGCTGATGAGATGGTCTCTAGGATGACTACTCTTCTTTCTTTTTGGCAGAGAACTGATACATTTGTGTAAGATATAGGGATGAAAGAGTTTATTTTCTGTAACACTACGGGATTTGACTTCTATGCTAATTTTGCCAGCAGCAATTCCTCCCATGGCAAAGATACCAGCATGCTGATCATTTTGTTTGGATCTAAGCTATGCAAACTGTTGACCGGCCACCAAAGATGACAGCTTTTGGTCCAGGTTTGATGTGAACAAATGATTTAGGGATGAAAAGCATCATATTTTACTTCAAAAAAATTGTCTGAGCCATAAAAATTCTCCTCTACTTTGTACCAAAAAGAAAAGACTCAGGAGCTGACTAAAGAGTCCTGGTGCTGTGGTCTAAAAAGAGCTGGGTTCAGGTCATGCCCCGTTATCAGTTCACTGCCTCTTGGAAGAAGCCGGCAGTATTTCAGCCATGCTGTGCCAAGACGTGCTCTTCCTTCCCAAATTTAAAGCTGTCTATACAAGAAGGAAGCCAGGAGCTGCTGTTTCCCAGAAGTTACGAATCTAAAGAATTCCACCAAAACTGCAGGAATTCTTGTGGTGGGGGGTCTTAAGAAAAAATAGACAATGTAGTTGGAGATTTTTTTTCTTCAAAGAGCAAATATGCTTAAAGAAAAAGTGAGAACGAATTTTGAGAGACTTGAAACTATATTCAGATTTGGGAGATCATGCATCCCTTCTGTTTTTTTTTTTAATTGTCAAAATATCTCGAAAATCTTAGCGTGTTTTTCTTTTCTTTTTTTTTTTTTTTTTTCTGATTAGGAGTTTTAAGTGGGCAGTGCAAAACTACTTCATTTCAAATCTTTCTGAAATCTTTTGAAATAGACTTGCAGATCTAAACTATTACTTAAGCTCAAAAAAGGAGAAAAATTAGAGTCAATGAATGATCATATAAATTGCAAACACCATTTTTCACTGAGGGTAGAGCAAACTGCCTGAATTCAACCTATCTTCTCTTTGTTTCTCTTGTTTGTCTGCCTCAGTCCCCCACACTTTCAGTGTGCTTGACCTTTTTTTTTTTTTACATTTTTATTAGCCATAGCTTATTTAAATATTAATGAAACAGCAGCAGTTGCACATTATCCCTATTTCTTAATCAAACCAGCAATCCCAACACAACGTCATCAAGGTTGAGGGAAGAGGGGACTGTATTCCATACAGCAAAATAATTACAGGAGTGCTGGACAGAAAGCCCCTACTTGGGAAATGAGTCAGTCCACTTCTGCCTAGCAGAAAATATCAGCTCTGAAGTACAGAAGCAGCCTTTAGAAACAGCTTATGAATTTACAGCTTGCAAAGTAACTGAAGTCTGTGCATCTCGTACACGTACACTAACTTGCTCCCCACACAAGCATACATACAGGTCTCTGGTGGGAAGAAGGGGAATGTGCAGTCTGGAATGCATGCGAACTTTCTGCTGAAAGAAGGAAAAAAAAAAAAAAGATTTTTTCAATAGGCACAAAATCCCACCCCCTCAGCACCCCTCCTTCCCCTGTGTCTGACACTGACTTCAAGGGAGGAGTTGAGCCAATTATCTGTGAGTCCTACAGAAGGAAAATCTGCAATTTGCCAGTAGTTGCGAGAGCCAGGGAGAGAAAGGCAGGGAGGGAAGAGGGAAGACTTTAATTGGCAAACGTAAAGAAAAGCCCCTTCCGTCCTGGAAAGAGAACGTTGTAAAAGCGATCTCAGGTCAGAAGAAAAGAAGCTTGTGGGGGGAGAGGGGTTGTGCCAGGCAAGACCTGGGGAAACGTAGGCTCGCCATAGACAACTTCCCTGTCCTCATTCATTTTCCCCATAGGGTCAGAGGTGGCACTGCAGCAGGGTGAGCCAGGTGGATGCCCCCACGCCCCTGCAATACCAAGTGTCTCTCCAGAGAACCCCTGCCCACAGCAGAGCCTGCGAAGCACACCTGGCCAGAAGAGCCAGTGGGAGAGGGAGAGACCCTGCCTTTCCTTTTCTTCAACTGAGGCTGGGAGGAGAAGAGCTCATCTCAGCAAGGGGAAAAGCTGCCACTGGTTTGGAGACTCTTCTTTAGTCCTCGTCGGTCGCCTGATCTAGTCATTGCCATCCATGGGGGGACGTCCTCTGGAGCCCTGCGGTCCCTCCCATTCCTGCTAAGTTCCCAGGAAATACGGGTGAAGAAGTGAGCTCTGAGCAAGCGACGTGGGATCCAGAGAACCACAGCCTTTTACAGCAGCAGCCGCCTCTGATTAAAACTATCAACTTCATTGGACTTCACCAAGACCCAGGACTGCTCCTCCAAGGACAGAGAGGTAAGAAAGCAGCACAGAGTTTGGGATGAAAGTAGGAAACAAACATCCCGCAGGAGTGGTTTTGGTGTGCATGAGAACTGAGGGGGTACTAGCAGTGACTAAGAAGTGACAGGTCTGTTATGCACGATACAGCTTGCATCTGCCTGTGTTCTTTTTAGCTGGATGCAGTGAATTATATTTGGATGGCAAACAGAAACACAGACCATAGCTAAAGACCATGGAGTGCAAGAGAGGTACTTGGGAAGTCTGTTCATGGATGGGGAGTTGTAGGAAGGCTAACCAGATGTCATGCATCCCCTGATGGGAAGCTGGAGAGCTAAGGTGGAAAAGCTGTAGGCAGGTTGAACGAAGACAGTCTTCCTCAGATAGCCCTCTCCAGGTGCTCAGGACCAAATCTGTCAGCACCTCGCTGGAATTCAGACAAGCGCTCTTCAGAGCGTGCAAAAGCAGGTGCCTTGTCATTAGTTCCGATGTGTGCCCACGAAATAGGCAGCAGTGGTGAGCAGTTAGAAGAAGATATAGGGAATCCAAAGAAATGGGGTTTAATGCTGATATTGGACAGCTGTTTCAGCTCTCTATGGGCGTATGAGCCTTTCCCTTTATTAAGTGGAGATAACGCTGCCTGCATTTCTATGACGTTTTGAAATCCCTATGCTCTGTACCACTATAAAATACTAATGCAAAGTTTCTGCCATCAAGCCAGTGCATAAAGCAAAAGGTACCACTGGGAATTAATCTATGTTTAAGCGTTTAATAAACTGGAAGGAAAAGATGTAGATTAAAGCCAGCTGGAGGTTGTTTGTCTCTTCATTCTCTTCTGATTGATTTTGCTTTATTTAGTACATGAACATGTGGTCCCTTTCTATTTCTTTTCTTGTGTCTTTAATCTTTTTTCAATGTATGAGTGCCTGTGCTGGGAGTGAGGGCTGAAGTTTCTTTCCTTCCTGAGGAGGAAAGAAGAAAAATTGCACTGAACCAGGGTCAAAGTGGAGTGGGGGGATAAGAAGAGAGCACGAAACACAAACATAAGCTCCCGGCTCAACAGCATGCTCTGAGTCAGATTTGCAGCAGAGGGGCTGAGATGAGTAGAAACTCCAAGAATCAAAGTGCTGAAAAGCATCTTTAGACTCCTTGTCAAACAAAAGGCAGCCAGGAAAGCACAGGAGTCCTCTTGACCGAATGCCTTGACAGGCAGAGCGAGGACAGCATAGAGTGACTATTTAATCATTAAAATTTGCATGTTCTTACACCCCTTCCTCCTCCTCAGTGCATACACATCCTTGGGGCAGAGCGTCCTGAAACGAGCATGTCTGCAGTTAGGGTTTTGCCTTTGATGCGGGAGGGAGGCAGTGTGATTTAGGGACCAGAGATGCCATGGTGACAATCCCTCCTCCAAGGCATTCGGTGTCCAGTGGCATTAGCTGAGGTCCAAGGCGGTAGTGTTCATTTCCAAGAGGCGGACAGAAGTGCCTTTTGCCCTCAAAGTGCCAAACCAGCCCTCCAAGTAGCTGCAGGGACCCAGTCCCGCTCCCTTGCTGCACGATGGGAGTTTCTCCGATCACCAGCAGCTCGGTGGTTACCTGTCAGACAGGAGGGATTCACACAGGATCGGGTCCCCCGGCGTGCACGTCTGGATGTGGAAGGCACTTGCTTAAAAGTCAAGACCATGCTCACCCTTGATGCCGCCCCACAATGCTGGGTGAGACGTCTCTCCAGCAGGTGCGACCCACCACAGCCTGCCTGCCCTCCACACCAGTTCACCCCAGTCCAAGGAGCTGACTCCTAAGTCCTGAGCCCGGGCTGTAGAGAGCTTTGTGGTTTTTCCCAAAAAATCCATCTCCTTGCTTTTCTCTGTCAGCTAAATATAGCCTGAGAGGGTGAAAGGGATTGCCCCAAGGCAGCTCTGTTTCTGTTAGTCTGGCCCATGGATGCAGGACAGCGTTGGAGTGCTATGTAGGAGAGGACAGAGCCACTGTATGTGGCACTGTTATTTCAGAGATGAAACTTGGCGTTCCTGCAATATTGGAGATGGGTCCCGTTCTAAAGAAAAGTCTGGTCCAAAACAGTGTGCTCCTTGCTGTCACTCGTGCCACAGCGATCCCAACAGCACCGTACCTCTATGTGTGTGTATGTGTGCCCATCCAAAGTTATAATCTGACATTACCGTCTGCCTCTAATGTTGTCCATCCCTGCCCTCTGTATATAATTCAGCCTAAGACACTCTGAGGAAAGCACTGTGTTTTCCTCCATGCTTTATATAGGGATGAATGTGCTGTTAGCGTGCAGCAAATAAGAGCAATAATAATAAATAGCCGTGTTTTGCTGTTGCCTCAGGCTATAACACAGAGCTTGTAATGATGCTGGATCTGAATTCCAGAGACTTCTTTATTTAGCAGTGGCCGTATCTTCACTTCTGCTTTGGTGCTTAGTGCATGTTAAACAAAGTAAAAGATTTTAAGCTCTTGACTGAGATAAGTGTCAGCTGCATAAAAGCTTGGGAGATAAAATTCACTCAAGGGAAAGATAGGAATCCAGATCTGGACCCAGAAATGATCTTTCAGTGTACATAAAGTACTCGAATTGTAATATTAAATAAACAACACCTAAGTTAAATAAACAGCACAGTGGGAACTTGATTATTCTTTAATAAGATCCTAGTAACCAAAATAAACTCTGTCCAAAATGTGCTTTCTTTGCTTTAATGGCTAGCTTTCCCCACACTGGGGTTGTGTTTTTCCTTTCAGCGCACAATGTATTTGAACCGGTACGTGTGAAATGTCTGTGCAACCCTCTTTTTTTTTTTTTCCTATCAAAGTTTCTTGCATCTGGGTGCCACGTCAAAATGGGATCGCCAAGGTCTTAAGACTCATTTTACTTGTCAGGGGTTGGAAATCCTGTCAGACAGTTATTTAAGATGGCTGTCCTTCGTCCTTTTCCCAGCCTGTACTTACATCCTCAATGACTGTGATACCCATAACAGCTGTGTATGTGCAAAACTCCCACGAAATCTGCATTTCTGCAACTCTGTCCATTGCTGGCCATGCTGCTGCAAGGCAGTGATAACTGCAGTGCTGATAGCTTGTTGGTAGGGAGTTCACAAGCCACCAGTCCAACTAGCTAGAATAAATTCTGGTTTCTAAAAGGTCACCGAAGGCACAGATCTTAGAATTTATCACTACTTGATGCTATTTTGTAGCACAAACTCCCTGCATCAGCACTGTAGGCTGTATGGAACAAGCTATTTAAAATTACTGAGATGTCTATCTTCCACGGGTGTCAAGCACGGTTCCTATTTCTCTCTGACTTTCGGCTGATCTCAGAAAATGAATACTGTGAGATGCTCCTATTTAGGCAACCAAACGAAGTGGTCTAGATCCTAATTGGTAGCTGCAATGGATACAGTATATTGGGAAATCTGATGGTAGCCTCAGTGGGTGCAGTATATTGGGAAATCTGACCTCTGATCTCTATGTTTATGCATCTGACAGAGAACCAAGCTCTGCTGAAAAATCTGGTAATGTGTAAGTGACGCAGATGGTGGGAAGGAACCTGGTGTCCAAGTTGAAGTACAGCTGACAAAATTAGCCCGTAATGTTTAAGTGAAATAGCAAATTACAGTTCAAAAATATGCTATCTGCAGTATAAATGCTTTCATTTTGATATGACTTTAAAAGAAAAAAATAAAATAAAAATCACTCCCTGGAAATGTGACTGAAGAAATGAAGCCATTTCCAGTGAGAAGATTTCTGTTCAGGCTGTTGATCTGCTAGCCAGGACCAGATATTCTGCTTTATATCACACACTCATCCAGAGCACTCTGACCAACTTGTGGCACAGAGTTGTGCTTCAACGTCCTTCATCTAGTTTCTGGTCTTTCCTCCAACTCTGCCATTCCCTCTTCCAGGTCCAAGCAATGATGAAGACTATGTCCACTGGAAACTGCAACCTAAATGTGCCAGCCAAGAACTCATACCGCATGGTAGTGCTGGGAGCCTCCAGGGTGGGGAAAAGCTCCATCGTCTCACGCTTTCTGAATGGCCGGTTTGAGGACCAGTACACTCCCACCATAGAGGATTTTCACCGCAAGGTCTACAACATCCGGGGAGATATGTACCAGCTGGACATCCTGGACACCTCAGGGAATCATCCTTTCCCTGCTATGAGGAGGCTTTCCATCCTGACAGGTGAGAAAGTGGGGGGGAAGTTTGCAGAGAGGGAACAGTGCGTGAAAGATCATCATGACAGGCAGTAGCTTGGAAACTGTAGCCTGGATTTGACAGTTTCTTGGGGATAAGATGCATTTGGGAGGTAGCTAAATGGACTGTGGGGTTTTATTGCAAGATGCACTTCTCTAGAGAGATATTTCCTGGATGGTATGCTTCTTACGCTATAGGGAGTGCATTAGCCACAGAGGAGAAGTCCACTGGGTGAAGGTCTGAAATCAAGATTTCCCCCTAGTTTATTTCTCTCCTCTGCTACCTCCCCCTCCTACAACATATTTTCTTACTGCAGTCACAAATGAATGGTTGAATAAAACCTCGTGGGCAATAAAGAGCAGCAAGGGACAAAACAAGAGTGTCATTATAAGGCACAAGCGGTGAAAAGCAAATGTAAAATGTATAGGCAGGGAATTCAAACCAAGAAAAGCTCTTTTTTTTTTCCCCTAAAAGTTCCAGCCTGATTTTCTTGATTTGATATTCCAGTAAAAAATCTCTCTTACCCTTTCTCCTAAGTCTATGGTTAATCAAATGAGTTAAAGAGAGAAAATGGTGCACTCATTTTATACGTCCTCATTGTCAAGCAGTTCCATTTGTGAGCTAAGATGTGTTCTTAACCTATGAAAGTGACAGTTCAGCCACAGCTCACAATAAACCTACCTCCTGGATCTGCTATCTCACCTTCTAGCTAGCCAGTGAAACATGATGTTCACATCAGACCAGGCTAGCATTTTCATTCGCTGAGGTCCTAGGGCCAGTTTCAGGGATGCAGATGTGAGCTTTTGTCCCTGAAATCTCTCTTAGCACTTTTGACATGACTGTCATTCAACAGGCAATGATTTGTGTTATTTTATATTTTGCAAAAGGAATTTTAAGTCAGGAAATGTCAAAAGGAAATGCCAGGGGATCTGTGTCATTTATATATTTCTTTTTTTTCCATGGTCTATTTCTCTTGTGCAACTGAAATGGCAGCAGAGTAGTGAACACGGGGAAACTTCTCATTCCTCTCTTAGTCATTTGGGACTGAGTAGCTATAAATCTTCTGTTCAGGTGTTGCTTCTGTATTGTATAATCAAAAGGCCAAGGTTGAGTGGTTACTAGTTCTCCACTCTTCCTGGTGTCAGAAAAGGCTGTGTTTTACACATATAGATGAAAGGAAGAAAAAGGAAAACAATGGAGCAGAGTTGGATAGAAACTTGTTTACAAAAGAGAGTACAAATGGGCAATAACCTGCAAGTCCAGTGGAACCAAGGAGCACATAATCAGATATGGCTGAAGTAACATCAAAGCCATAAGCCTTTTCCATAGCACTACAGAAAGGAGTGGGGAGTGGGATTAGAAGAACTGGAACTAAAGTACAGCAGAGTGAACAGATTCAAAAGGACTGCACCAAAAAAAAAAAAAATACAGGGAGGAGATGGCAAATAAACCTACTGCTTTTTAAAATTTTCTCCTCCAACACAGGTTGTGATGAACAAACATTTACATTTTCATTTTTCAATTGCAGGGGACGTTTTCATCCTGGTATTCAGCTTGGATAACAGGGAATCCTTTGATGAGGTCAAGAGACTCCAGAAACAGATCCTGGAGGTGAAATCCTGCCTGAAGAACAAGACTAAGGAATCAGCTGACCTCCCCATGGTGATCTGTGGCAACAAAAATGACCACAGTGAAATCTACCGCAAAGTGCGTTCAGATGAAGGCGAGAACCTTGTCTCCAGTGATGAAAACTGTGCTTACTTTGAAGTTTCAGCCAAGAAGAACACCAACGTGGATGAGATGTTCTATGTTCTCTTCAGCATGGCCAAGCTACCTCATGAGATGAGCCCTGCCCTGCACAGGAAAATCTCCATCCAGTATGGCGACACCTTCCAACAGAAGTCCTTCCGGATGCGACGAGTCAAGGACATGGATGCTTACGGTATGATCTCTCCCTTTGCTCGCCGGCCAAGTGTCAACAGCGATCTGAAGTACATCAAATCGAAAGTTCTCAGGGAAGGTCAGTCAAGGGAGAGGGAGAAATGCACTATCCAGTGAAGAAGGTTTGCCCCTTCTGGCAGAAGTCATCATCCGCATGCAGTGCCTTAAAGAAAATGGTCTGTGGAAGCACAAGATGGGCTCACGGGGCTCGTGGAGAACACCCAACACAGAACAAGGACAACTCTTCCTGTGGATTCTGCTGAGTCATGAATGTAAATAACATCATCCTTGTAAACAACTGGGAAAAAAACGTATGTCTGAGAGTGCATTTCTCCGTCTTTGTGAGGTAGTTCATCTGCATTCCCCTTTTGGTCTAAAGAACAGAGACTTGAAAAGTAAAGAAATTTCAACTTCATCTTCACAAAGGAAGTAGGTCAAAAATGCACGGAAGACATTAGCAATTACCCAGTGTGCAGCACTTGCTAAGAGAAAGGAGGTTACGTCTGTGTGTGTGTGTTTTTGTGCGTGTGTCTGTGTGCATGCATGTGAGGAGCACTCCTTTTGAAAAATGGGACTTGCATTTCAAAGGACAACAGTCTTACCAAGGTTTCCCAGATTGGGAGCGGACTCTATGTATGGACACTTTACTGTGCTTCTGAGGGGACCTGCATTAAGAGAGTCTTGATTTTACATTTGCTGGGACAGCTACCATTTGACATTGACATGAATGTTGTTTTTGTATTATAGATTTTGTTTGGGATTTGCTTTTTTTATTGTCTGGGGGTGGGTTCTTAGCAAAATCAGGTGGCAAGTGTGCTTGATATCAAAACAGTGTCTACTTTTTAGAAGTGAAAGTTGTTTCCCATCTGTAAAGCTATGTAATCTGTACATTGATTGAAAGTGAAATTGTTCTGCAAAAAGCCAATACATTTGACTGCTTTGCAAGCCTGGTGTGATAGTTTCTCAAGGCAGCCACACCGACTCCGAGTATTGTAGTACAGACGGCACCCTTTGCCTGCTGGCCACCAGAGCAATGGCTCCTTCCCTCTGCCTCTATCAGCCAAGAGTGACCAGATCCATACGTTGGCTTATACCACTTTAAAGGCAGGACTTGGTTTTCCTCCAGAATTAGGAACTGAATTGTAGGCTCTTGGTCTGGGACCAGCTCCATCACATTTCTTCTGTTAACATACCTCTAATCATTTTGTTCATTGTTTTTCCCTGTTGTCTGATAAAGGTTGCCTTGATGGAAACCTTTGCACTGCAGAAGTCCTCCAGAAGTGAAGCTTTGTGCTGGCTGTCCAAACAGAGCTGAACTGGATAAATCTGAGGCCATCATTCACTTCTTCCCTTCCTCAGCCCAGTCCAGGCTTCCATGTCTTCAGCTCTCTCCCTGTCCTGCTTCTGGCTTTGTTGTTTGACATGTTTCTGTATGCCCTCATAGCCACATGTATTCCTTAGATGGCAGGGCCACTCTCTCTGACTGGAACAAGAGGTGTGCATGCATAACTGTGGGCAAACACGGCCCCAGGAGTGTACACAACAGCAGCGTATGTATGGTTTGTATACCTCAGAATCGCTTTCAGGTACCTGGTCGTTCCCTCCCCCTCAAATTCTGTTCTTGGCTGTGTCTGCCTTGCTGTGCCCTGGTCAGAGCTGTGAGCTAGCTCATGCTGTAATTTGACAGAAAACCAGGAATGATGGTTTTCTGTGAAAATTAGCCGCTGGGACTCAAAATCCCATATTCATTTATCAGCTCCACCCTTCACTGGTACTGTATATTAAGTGGTAAAATACACTGTTCTTTTATCCCCATTGCCAGGACAGCAACTTTCTGACCATGTCTCCCCTCCATCTCTAAATATGTACAATGTTTATGATTAAACCTGTTTTATTTATTAGTTGCGTCCAAGTCCATTTTTACTTTCACCAAGAACGAGGAAGGCCCTATTTTTTTCTTGTGCAGGTGCAGCTGAGCAAGTGAGGAGTGGGTTGAGAGCCCTGATGAGATCTCCAGTAAGTTCTGGAGAAGCCTTTTACATCCTCCACCTCCACCACCAGGGGAATGACACTAGTCTGTCTGGAACAGATGTGTATCTATATCTGTTTTCTTTTTCTTATCTTCTTTCCTTCTCTTTCCTTCCTTCTCTTTCTTCCTTCTCTTTCTTTCTTTCTCTTTCTTTCTTTCTTTCTTTCCTTCTTTCCTTCTTTCCTTCTTTCCTTCCTTCTTTCTTTCCTTTTCTTTCCTTCTTTCTTTCCTTCTTTCTTTCTCTTTCCTTCTTTCCTTCTTTCATTCCCTCCTTCTTTCTTTCTTCCTTCTCTTTCTCTCATTCTCACCAACACCTATACAGATATCCCCTCAAGCAAAAGCAGACAGTCTTCCCAGTGTAGCACTAGAGCACAAACACTCTTTTTCGTGCATGGAGCTGGCATGCTCATCCCTGGTGTGACTTAATGTGGTCTCTGCAGAGACATCACCTTTTCTCCCAGCAGTTTCCCCATCTCACCATCTGCATCTCTCCACTGTATGAGTCTCAGGTCCCCTGAGCACTTGCCTGCCTCCCTACAGTCTCTCCACCCAAGGGCATGACTACTGAACATGCCAGTGATCAAGCTCTGGGACTGATGTGCTGCAAGGACATGGGGGAAGGGTTGAAGATGGAGTGAGAAAGGCATGAGCACTGGAAACTGTCTGAGACGCCAGGGAACTAGAGGAGAACTCACTGGACTATAGCCCACGTGCTGTGTTATTGAGCCTACGTCTGTTCTCCCTCACCTGCTGGATAAAGCTGAGTTTTGTAAGAGCCTTCATAATCATCAAGTCTCTGTCCCTGTCTTACTATTATTTTCCCTACTGTCCTTCCACCTTCACAAAGACCCCTGCTTTTCTAACTCTTCCATGTTTTCCCATTCCTGTCTTTTCTGGCATATTTATGAAGCCACTGGGCATGAAAAAAAATTTGTGGGGACAGCAAAAGCACAAGAGTAAGGGAGGCAAAGGCCAAGGAGAGGCAACTGACAGAGATATGCTGGATCCCACAGGATGGCTAGTGAGCCCCAGCTTCAGTGTCCAGCTCAGTCCACCAATGCTCAGAGTGAGAATCATCTCTGAAACTCATTGGGAATGAAGGTGAAACTGCATTACACTCACCAACAGAAACGAATGACAAAAATCAGGTAATCTTATTAAAGTAATCCCAGTCTTCCCTCTGCATTTTGTTACTGATGGTAATTGCTTTTGAAGTTAGATTATCATGCTCCTGAGGACATTTATTGTTTTGCTTTTATTATATCATTACAGTCATTCTATTAATATTCATATATTATTTGGGCTCTAGAAGTGCTTACTGCCCCTAAGACAGGCAGAATGTGTCTCAGTTGTTTATTCACAGTTAGCAGCCATTATGTTCTGTGAAAAGGGCTCGGGCTGGAAGCAGGGCTACCTGTGCACAGAGGGCACAAGTAAGGCACGAAGAGGAAAGGCAAATTGTTTCATCTGTGCTAGCTGTTTGTACCTGGCTGTAAGATAGATATGGGGAGCTCTATTAAGTATGTGCAGAGACTGTGAGAGCCAGGAATTAGCAAAGAGCAGACCCACAGCCAGGCCGTGAAGGCATTTAAAAGACAGATGATTTTTTTCCCCTTGGGATTCAGGAAACCCGCACAGAACTTAGAGTAACCCAAGAAGTCACCAAATGCACTGGACTAAGGGCAACTCTGGAGGAAGAGATTCATCCTGCAAAGATGCTGCAAGCAGGTGGAGAAGTTTGTTCATAAACCATCTACCCTTAATTGGTCTCACCTAGCATAATTCAGTTGCTTTATTTCAACGCCTACCTTGTTCTACATTGTTGTCTATAAAAACCAGCATTAGTGATCCAAAGCCTCGCTGATGCTTTTTTTGTGTGCTCACTTTCAGGGCAAGGAGCAGGGACATATACCTGACTTAGGATCAATCACAGCCCTGGAACGAGACAGGACTGAGATTTATTTTGTACATTGCTCTACACAGCAAGAAAGTCCTTGTCCTGAAGAAATTACAACTCAACACATTATAGGAGCTCCCATAAATAATGAGGAAAATCTAATTAAGCCACAGGGTCAGCACAAATCAGGAAGGAAATAGTGGCTATGGTGAATTAAGTAAAAAATAAATTGAGGGTTGGAAGGGCAGAGTGAAAGCCTGTTTTGACATCCAGAGGACTAAATTAGGCTTCTGTTCTGAAGGATCCCCAGGAGGACTGCTGCCACCAGGCCAGCCTGATGCTAGAGAAAGGCTTTCAGGGTGCAGTCTCACAAACAGCATAATGTTCTCGAGACCCCAGGATGGAAATAGGAGGTTGGGTAAGTAAGAAGAGAAAAGTTAGGCTGTATGCTACGAAATGTAGTTTTTACCCTTATTTCATCTTTCTCTGCACATAAATGAAATCTGAAGACATTTTACTTAGAGTTTTGTCCTTCAGTGTCACGTAGGACACACAGCCCCACCTCCAATCACACCTTTTGCTGCCTTAGGTTCATCCTCCTGCTATGTTCCATACCTCAGACAATCTTGCTAGCTCTGTCCCAGTGTCTTGGCTAGGGTAGAGGGTTATGGGCAGAAGTGTTTTTGAAATAAGTGATGATGATTGCATTTTATTTCATATCATTGCTACTGCTTTTAGGGTTTTTATTAGCATTATTGTTTCTGTAAAAATACACGGTGGCAGGCTCAGATTAAAGGGTCTCCTTGGAACAAGATATAAAACGTGATAAAATGTACATTTTCCCCACTGGTTTCTATAGCAACAGTCTTCTCTCTGCACTCAGAAAGATCAGAGAATTTGCAGGGGGGAGATGAGTAGCAGCGGAGCTGCCCTAGATCCTTCTCTCCTCCACCTCTGAGTCCCCACAGGAAGTTCTCCTCCCTTCAGTTTCTGTGATGTGGAGAAACAAAAACCACCAGCCAGACCCACACTGTAGGCCACTCGTCATGCCTGGTAAAGCTGGGGGATGGATATGCTACCACATTTAAGTAATTTCCATGATATTATTGCAAACTGGAGCATTGCTTACGGTACAGTACCTGACGTGGGGAATACACATCACAAACTGCTATAAACCCACCTTCTGTACTCAGGTTTGGTGACTATGAGCCTTGCTCAACTTTTCTTTTTCCTGTGTCTTTACAGACTGCCATCTGGTAGAGTCAGAGCCTGAGACTTTCCAGAGAAATATTTCTTTTTGCTCTCATGACAACATCAGCCAAAGACCTTTCCCTGCCCCAACCATCATCAGCCATCCTCAGCATGCAGAGCTGCCCTGAGTCCCAGGCACCACGTTCCTAGAAAGTTATCAACTGTTTGGCAGGAGGCCGAGGACCAGAAAGAATAAGCATTTTATGAGCCTAGGGGGATCGACTTGAGTAAGCCTTAAGGATATGTCTGAAATTCTGCGCCACGTAGGTAAACAAAGTCTGAGAGAGGCTGACTGGAGACCCTGAGATGTGCTGGAAAGGTGGAGATGACAACTGAGACAGCACGATGTTTAGAGTTGGACAGTGGGATATCTCAGTGGGAACAAGAGTATTAAGTGGGAAGTCATAGGCGAAAGAGCAGGGCAGACTTTAGAGCAGAGGAATCTATTGGCAAATTTTCTAAGGGATGTCATGGAAGTCCCGTTAGGAAAACAGTGGGAGAAAAAACACTGAAATCTACATAGCCAATGTGGGTAGCTCGCTGTTGTCAGTGGGGTGGACTGGCTGAGACAGAAGGCTATTTTGACCCCCACAATTCACTTCTGTAATGGAGACAGATCCAAAGTCTCCTTCAAAGCAATTTCCCCAGCCTGCCCATCCTCACTGCACTCTCCCGACCCCCCAAGTGGAGGGTGGGTAGGTCGCTGGTCCCCGCCAGACAGATCACTGACAATAGACTCAGGGCTTCTTACGTCAGACCCGGCTTTTTAGACCATTTCCACAAAGATCCCGAGCTGCTTGCAGCAAAGAGCTCCTTCGGCAAATTATCCCTGAACAGTTTCTTGTGCGCTTGTTTATGGTTCAGATGTGTTTGATGAATGATTTATGCAAACGTGTGCCGTGCTGTGGCTGGGATGGATAACTGAGATTAGTTCAGATTAAACACGGAAACAAGGAGGAATGAGGTCACTGTGTTTCAGGACATTTTGTAGCAAAGTAAAAGAATAAATGAAAAAAAAATCCAACTGGAATATGTGTCCTCACATCACTTTGACCTAGAGGGAAGCAAGCTTCCTTTCTAACCCATTCTTCCTGCCTTTCAGGCTCTTGAAGGAGGGATTTCACATAGAGCATAATTATTCAAGAGTGTCCTCTCACACGCTTTTGACTTTCAGCAGTTAATATAAAACAGCTCACAGCTGAGAGCACTGAATATTTTAGATTGATTTCAGTAATGTCAAGCCCATATTTTTATATTACATTAAAAAGAAAAGAAAAGAGAAAAAAAAGGAAGAAAAATAAGCTCTACAGTTGTGGTGAATAAAAGAAAAAAAAAAAAAGAAAAAAAAAAAGGAAATTTCTGGCTCCAAGAAACAATTCCTTCACACACTGAGTGCTTATCTGGAATATCACACAATTGTATTGAACTGGGACTGGTGGTCTTTCTGGGTTAGACTAGGAACCAAAGCAACACAGAAAAATAAGATACATGCTCCCAGCAGTGGGGCCAGAGCTTGCATTTCAGATCCCATTACAGTCAGGGCTGTGACAGATCCCACCTAGTTCCTCAACGTCTTTGCAAAGCTCTCAAAAGCTCAAGTGTTAAATAAGCTCAAGTTGCTAAAATACCTGGGTGTTAGGTACCGAGGGTTTGTGTTCTGCTCTTTTGGCCAGAGACCTAACAGCCCAGAGGAACAGCCCTACCAATTTCCAATCTCTTTACACAATTCAGCATCTTGGTTTCCCATCCCTGACACGGGGCCAACAGCACTCGTGGGAGAGCTGAGAGAGGATAAACACCTTCTAGATTGTGAGGCACTTGGGTACTGCAGTGATGGATAAACACGTTAAAGGCTGAAGAGGCAGACCAGAAACAAATATCACCTCAATCAGGAGCTGAGCCGTGGCAGTGCCAGCTACACAGGGGAGCAATTACGTTTTGCATAATCCCTGATTTCTGCACTACCTACGGTCTTGTTCTGCTCAGCATCCACTGAGCCGGTGAGTCCCGGGAGCCCCAGGATTAAAATCACATGCTGGCCACCCTCTGCTCTTCAATCACTTCCCACCTGTGTGCTAAACAGTAGCATGCTGCAGAAACACTTTGGCTGAGGGAGCCTCGGATGGATGCACGGCATAAGCTCCCCTTTCACCCTCTCGCTGCTGGAGAAATGAGTGCCTCAGGGACACGCAGCCTTGTTAAATACAGCCTGGGGGGTTAGAGGACAGCACAGGGAAGATCAGTGGCATTGCTTTTGGCTGGTCCAGGGCAGAATGTCTCATCTTTTCTGCCACAAAACAGTTTGTTCCTTGCCGGGTGGCTCGCTGCCAAGGTAGTAAATATAAGATTCTAAAAAGAAATAAAATAAAAAGGAAAAATAAAGACAGAGCAACGACTTGTTCTGCAAATTGACAGGAGACCTGCCTGAGGCAATGGATAAGGGGTGACAGGGACGAAGAGCTCTCTTGCGGTGCCTTATTAGAGAGCAGACCAGAGCTCTTCATAGATACTCTTTATGAGATGTTGCCATCTGGGAGAAATCCAGATTGGCAATTATCAGAGAGAACAATTCCAGCTGGTCACAACACTGCCAAAGCAGAAATTATCCCCTTACACAATGGCACTGACTCAGACTGCTTGCAACTTTCATCAAGTCTGGGGCAGTTACACAAGGTCTGTCATTAGTCAGGGTGGTATTTATTGGTGTTACGGAGCCCTGCCCACAGGACAGGACCTAATTATGCCAGACAACATACAAACACACAACAAAAAGAAAGTCCTGTGTACACAAAAGCAAGGGCAGAATCTTAGTCATTACTTGTATCTGTCATATCCATCCTGTGCTTCACAGCATCTGTCTTATCATGGCTACCTACCCGCATCCTACCAGTAAGCCAAAGTGAAAAGGAGCTGCTGTATGGACTGCTAACCCATCACTTTCTTGATTACCATCTGAGAGCTAACTACCTCTGTAGAGACCTTGTAACTACTACTTTGTGGTAGTAGAAGCACCAAGACCTAGTATAAGTTAGCTGCGCTCTTCCTTCAGCTGGATGCAATGAAACAGAAAGCAGATGTAAGGGTTATGCACTGTTTCCAAAATGTTCAAGGGATGGGAACATTCTTCATTATTCTTGCACTAAGAGGTGATTCTTTGTCATCCTGGTGAGGAGAGATGTCTTAGGTAGAGGCAGATTCTTTGTGCCGTGTAGGTGGTCCTGTGGTTGTTCGAGCTCCAAGCCAGCCATGGCTCATGGGCAGTTGAGACCTGGCTCCAAGTTGTGTCCTGTGACAGTCAGTGGGGCTGCCTGAAACACTGCTGTAATGAAATTTGGATCTGGGCAGGGTGAGGAAGTCAGGTAGCTGTGCTGGCATTGCCAAGTCCTTTAGCCATTGCCTGTCCTTTAGTGACCAGGTGATGCTCCACAGAACATCTGCTTCTCTCCTGCCTGTGAGCTACTGTAGGACTTCTGATAACTCTCAGAAGAAATAAATGGGTCATATACTCCTAGGGGCAGGGTATCTACCCACCTCTGAAATACAAATTGATCTATAGCCTGTAGAACAGGAGGCATTTTTGCCACTCATGAGTTTTAAAGTTGAAAGCAATGAAAAAGCCTGGAGAGGATGGAGACTTTCCTCAGTGAGCCCTTTCTACTGCTGTAGCCCATGCAAGAACATTTACTTGCCCTTCATCTCTAAGACAGCAATAACTCTGGCACAGGCTTTGGCAAAACATTTTGCAGTATCCTAAAACATCCTTTCCTCCCTCCGTAACATGGTGGCTGGAGAAAGATCTACTCTCAAAAGGATGGTAAAACCCTTCCAAAAGATACAAAGCCATGCTGATGCAGAGGACCCCCTGCTGTAGCAGGACACTTCACTGTACTAGACAGTGAGCAGATGAAAAGAAGTGAACACCCTTAATAGTGGGAACAGCCTTAAGGATGGTTTTATCCCTTCTTCATGGGACTGGAGACATCTTCCACACTGCATTTTCTCTTGTCAGACAAGAATTCTGCCAAAGAGGAAGATTTATGAAAGCACCTCATTAATTAAGGAGTCTTGAGTTTTGCTGAATTTTCATAAGACTTTAGACTATGAATTGACTGTTAAAAAGGAGATAAGCTTAGGCTCACTTAAGCACTTTCTCAACTTTATCCAAATTGGTTGCCTGAAGAGGGATCATTTAAGGACTGAGATTTATCAGGAGGAAGCGTTGTTCTGAACCAAAATGCCACTGAAAGAAAACTGAAAAGATAAGTAATTTTGCATGAGAGGTGCTTGAATTGGGAAGGTTTCCTAAGTAAAACAAGAACTGTCTGAGAGGCCCTTCTGCTTTCCCACTAATTTGCATTAGAAAAAAGAGGAATTTGATGTTTCTTAAAAGAACTGAGAAAAGGAACATATTCCAGTGATGTACTGCCACATAGTGAAATGTTTTTGCAGTTTATTTCCCATGGTATTACAGAATCACAGAATGGCTGAGGTCAGAAGGAACCTCTGGAGGCCACCTGGTCCAACCACCCTGCTCAAGCAGAGACACCCAGAGCAGGCTGCCCAAGTCCATGTTCAGGCGAATTTTGAAGATCTCCAAGGACGGAGACCTCATATGCTCTTTGGGCAACCTGGGCCAGTGCTCAGTCACCTGCACAGTGAGAAAGTGTTCAAGTTTGTGTCCTTCACCTCTTGTCCTGGCACTGGGCACCATCAAGAAGAGCCTGGCTCTGTCCTCTCTGTATCCTCTGTTTTTCTCTCACTGGCTAAATGCAATTTTGAAGCAAGAACAGATAAAAGAGATGGTTTGTTTCAGACTAAAGGCATGTGGTGGGCTCCAAGACTTCCAGGCAGTAGGAAGAACAGCATTACTAACTGGGTGGCAAAAATTGTCCAAGCTCTAAGTCTTTGGTCAGCTGCTATTCTCCTCTAGAAAAGGTCCTGTTGTCTTCTGCCCTCCTCCTGCCTTTCACAGAAAGTCCAAACAGGGAGAGAGAGCCTCTGCTATTTCTAGCCCTCCAAAACTTCAGATGAAAACTTGCTGTTCCTTGCCCTTACCCAGAGTCAACAAAAAAAAAAAATCCTCTTTTGAGTTGTGTCAATACTGCCAGATATTCTCCATGTTGCACATCAGCCCTCATCCTCTGACTGTTGTCGAAACCTGCAAAAATGCAGTGCCACATTGGTGCCTTCTTGGTGGCTTTTAGCACATCTCATTCAAGGCTTCTACCAGAGGCTGCATGGATGTAGTTTCCAGAGCCTATTCCCTTCTGGCACTTCTAGGGAGGTGGCTGTGGTGACAAAGACTTTTTGTCTCCACAAGTAGGACACAGTGACTCCTATTGTCACTCTCGCTCTTCTCTGCAACCTATTGTGTCCCATCTCACAACGCCATCAAATGTCATCTCACTCCACGACAGCAACACACAGAATGACAAAAGATTGCCAGAACTGAGTTTCTTGCCCTGGTTTTCCTCCTTGTAAGTACCGGTGACAGGCAAAGCATTAGAAACTGTACTGTAAAGATGTAAATTGAGATTACAGGATTTTTTCTGAATTTCCATGCCAAGGTGCTTCTCCTATCTGTGTCCCATCTCCACATCAGGCACGTGCCAGTCATCCAGACTGTTTTGGTCTGCAGAGACAGGAGACCTGTGAGAATACCCTAAAAGGGATTTGTAGTACGCTTCAAGGGATGCTTGCTGTGTCCAACAAGTGTGTTATGAGCCACAGCCACAGCCCATCCCATAAATACATGTACAACCAGCCAGAATGACCTCACTTTCAGAAACAAGAAGTCAAAATGAGAGCAACCTGGAAGCTTTGTGGTGCTATGCCAGGTCTGTTATGCAAGGCTCACTGAATAAATCGTGCCGCATTCAAACAGCTTGATCCCGGGGTACTTACAGAAAAGCCCATCTGAATCCAGAGCTTGGGGTCAGTAGCCTCAGAGACAACACAGCGTGTTGGCACCACACTATGAAGCTAGCAAGGTGACTTTAAGGACACGCTGCTGTCTGCGTTGGCCCGCTGGAGGGAGACATCCAGTGACCTCGCACAGTCCCGTTCTTTGACATCACGCCAGCAAGACAGCAACCTCAAAAAGGCCCGACGCTTGATAACCCGTCCAACAGATGTCTGCTGTGACAGGAGACATCGAAGTGGCCTATGGCTTGACATGACTCCAGCTGAACATGGGCACATAGCCAGAAGCTGCTCTGTGGTGGGACGTGCTGCTTGCCTGCTTGCCAGGAGGGCCAGAGAGGGAGCGGAGGATTATATTAAACAAGGTAAAGCCAAGGGATGGCAGGAGTCAGTCTCTAGGTTCCGCCAAAACACATAGAGTCCATATATATTCTGGAGCCTGGAAGGGGCAGAGAAGAGAGATTTGAAGGAACAAGCGAAAACAAAAAAAGACAGAGCCGTCACTGGGTGAAGTCTGTCCTGTGGACAGGAAATGTTCCTTTGAGATTGTTTTAAAAGTTCCATTTTCTGCCTCTGCTCCAGAGGCCAGAGACAAGGAGCTTGACTATTTTTAAAGATAAGCCTGACGCACTCGGAAAGAGCTTGTGTGACATGATAGGCTGCTATAGTCAGGAAATGGACACCCTGACCCAGGGGAGGCATTCCAGCGCTGCGCTCCTGAGCTTGGACTCTAGCCGTCTGCAGGCTTCACTGCTTTTTTTCAGGAGGAAATAGGAAAAAAGAAAAGAAAGCCTTTAGTTTCGACCCAGCCTCACTCCTGAGGAAACCAGGAGGCCTGGGGAAGCAAACCCAGATTAACAAAGTGTTAGAAGAGATGAGGATGTCAGACGTCTCCTTTAACAGACTGACTGGTATTGCTGTTCCTGAGGCTTGGGAGTTGACACCCTGCCAGCAGTAGTAGTTGGGCACCCGTGACTTATGACTTGTTGGGTTGACATGAAAGCAACAGCCCACGCTAAGTATCACAGAAGCCTGTGCCTCCAAACTAGCTGTAAGAACATGTTGACAAGGTGAGCCCATACTAGCATGTAATATGATGCAAGCCCAAAAAGCTGGAGGTAGTAATCTTTGAGTGTCAACCAAAGACACTGGAAACTAATACTCCAAAGAATAGCTCTTTTATATCTGATCAAAAATTAAAATAAAATAAATAAAAAATAAAAAATAAAGGGAGTAATGGTTAAAGTGACACATTAACTGTTTGAAGTACAGGTCTCAGCATTGGCTAGATGTCTTGACTTCTCCCCTTAGCCTGGAGAGCACAGCTTCCCAGCTCCTGCCTCCTCACAGAAACAGCAAATGCCCCTTCACACAGGAGGAGACTAAGAAAGAGAAGCCACAAAGAAAGCTGGAGAGGTTCCCACATGGGCAGTTGCAATCTCTTGAGTGTCCTCCTGCAAGGAGGTGAAGCAACACAAGCCTCAGACTGGCAGACAGAGACAGACTGTTTGGGAAACTTCTGGCTGCTGATGGTTTTTGCTGCCCTCCA
Organism: Cygnus atratus; assembly: GCF_013377495.2. Taxonomy (NCBI): domain Eukaryota; kingdom Metazoa; phylum Chordata; class Aves; order Anseriformes; family Anatidae; genus Cygnus; species Cygnus atratus. Next base: position 55,917,809 of record NC_066362.1, on the reverse strand, counting down.
GCAGGGCATATCCTACCTCTATCTTCCTTCTTCCCTGGTCCACTGTCACCTCCCACCCCAACACAGGGCTTTGAGGTAGAGGTTGTGTTAGAGGGTTTACAAAATCAAATGCTCAAAGGCAAGAGGCATCTTGGACATGACTATATTAATAAATTAAATGGTTCCTAGGTTCTGGAACTGAGTCACCCATTCTGTTAAACTGCAAATTCACTGTCACAGTTTTGGCCCACACCAAGAGGGTTCCCCCAGACAATTTCCTCAAGCCATCTGGAGTTTAGCCCAGGCAAGGAACAATTCTTTATAAGGAGCTTACAGGCAGCCACCCACTTCTGGAGGGTAATGAGGTTTAATAGAGAGTCTGCAGACCCTCCCATTCCACTTGGTTTCACTGCCAGAGAAAGAGCAAGTCTGTAAATACCTCTGCTTTAATCTGCCCATCATGTGAAACACCATCTTCCTTCACACCTCTTCAACAAATAGAGCTGTGGATGCTTTCTTCAGCTCTACCTCTCTTTACAGAATGGTCCACTGGCAAATTCACAGGAAAAAAAAAAAAGACAAAAACAAAAACAACAGCAAAAAAAATACTAGAATAGGCATGAAACTCATCCTTTTGGAAGGGACTGCGGAGAAACAGCAAGTACATTTCTACATCTAGGTCTCTTGACTGGGAAAAGAAAAGTGGTAGGGAGGACGGAAGGAAGAATGCTTAAAAAGAAAACAAGGAGTGAAGGACTAGGCTGCTGACTCTAACCATGCTTCAAGGGTCTCATGCCAATTCACATTACCTTACTGATGCTACCCAAGAAGACTAAATGTAGTTGAACAAGTCAAGTTACAAACTTTCAGCTCCATTCATCTTTTGCATCAGAAATACTTGAAGCACAACAGCAATAAATTAGTGCCAGCCCTCCTGCTGAGATAATTCAAAGTATCTTTCCCTGCCCAGCAGGGCCTGATATTTCATGTCGATTACATATTGTTAATAATATAGAGGCATTTGCTGGGGGGGGGGGGGGGGGGGGAGGCTGACACAACTAAAACCCTCACCAAATAGGGCTTTGGGGGAAAATTTTTCCTTGTTTACTTCTCTCCACTCAGTGAACCACTAATTTCAATGAAGAACTGCAGGCAGCAATAGGCAGTGATACAAACAGATTGATAGAACCACTTTATTTCACACTCACATACCTATTGGGGTACGTGTAAATTCTGAGTGAGGCTTGTCAATCCCCTCAATGCTTGATATTGTCCCTACCTCCCACATCGCTGATTAGTGTCACTCACCAAATGAGCAGGAAGGGCGCGGAGGCAGATTCTGCCAGCAGTAAGAAATTTACTTCAAATCAAGTCTGCGAAATACAGCCTGAGAATTCGTGCCACGTAGGTGGAGGTGGGGGGAGGAGACAAAAACATCTTAGACTCATAGCTGCTTATAGTGCTTGTAAAAAAGAAATGGTCTAATTTACTAAAGGGAAAGAGAGAACATAGGATGACTTTAGGAGCACTGTGTGATGTCTTGGCAATTAAATGGTTCAGGGTCAGGGGGTGGGGATATATACTGGGAAATTATGTTACTTGGGGGGGGGTCCCTGTGAAGGCAGGTGATCAATATCAGTGTGGCAGAGAGAGCTTGGTCGTCTTTATGGGATTAGCTCCACGTGGCAGGAGTCCAAGAGACTCTGCAGTAGAACAGTGAGGCAGGGAAGGAAGGAGAAGGGAGGGGGGAGGCTGATTTTCATGTCTGTGTGTTGACAGCCAACATCTCAGAAACTCAATGCAAGAGGATTTTGCTGAAAGTTGGTCTAAGGAGAGGTGACATCCCATGGCTAGAAATGGTGCTGAGCTGCAGAGATCTGAACTAGAATCTCTCCAAAGCTTGAGTATGCCTGGGATAGGAGCTGTGGTCACCGTCCTGTGAAAGGGCTTATTTAGTTACTGTAGAGTTGGGAGGTGGGCTGTGGGGAGTTCCAAAAGAAACCTGGTTGAAGACAAAAAACAGGATTTTATGCCTCAGACCGGGGTGTGTCAGAAACATCTGTGTTGCTTAGTGGTTATTCAGTGCACTTGAGACAGGACTTTTGCAGCAAGAAGGGGAACGTCCTGTCTGCAACAGGACAGAGATCAATTGTATGGTATGAGTTCCATCTTCTGCAAAACTAGGCTATTAATATTGCTGAGATAATCACTGAAAGGCTTAGAAATGTTTACAAAAGGGTACAGGAGACCCCAAACACCAGTCCCAAGAGATACCTAGATGTCAGACAACAGGGGTTATGCCTGGTGTTAAGAACCCTATGATTGTGTTGGACAGGACTTTTAAAAGATCCCTGTCACTTGAGCCTCCTGAACTTTGCCATCTGTGGGATGGGGAGCCTGGACAGGTCAATTTCACTGTGGAAAGGGAAGAATTAAGGAGAGAGGCAGTGAAATGAGAAGGAAGGTTGGGAGAGAGAGCTCTTAAGGGTCGGGGTAGATGCTCCTACAGTCAGTCAGGGAAAAAAAAAAAAAAAAAAAAAAAAAGCAGTAGGGGCAGGAGCTGTTCTTCCTACCATTAGTCATCACCACCCACACCAAACTTTGGGGGAGCCCCAGCCAGCCTCACCCTCACGGTCAGCAGCAGAGGTGGTGCTGCCTGACATCTCTCCATCAGACTGCTGCTCAAGGCAGCTCTGTTTTGCCTATACCCAGATCCACCTCAACTTGACTTTCCTGTAACATCTGTAAAAGCAACAGATCCTCTGCTATAGATCCCTTTGCAGCACCTGGCACATGGGAGTCCACCCCCTCCTTGGGGCTCTCACTACAACCCACAAAACCTCTGCTACCATTAAAAGGCTATTATCTGATGATATAAAATTAAGCATTACAACAGAGATTGTATCTTCACATTCTGAAATTGCTGACAAAGCCTTGCTAGGGCAGGAGTCCTTTTCAAAGCTGTGATAAGGCTCTCCCACGTGAGATTCACACTTTGAGGAACTGATCATTTCACTGTCAAACAAAAGCCATACGGCTGGATTCTGTACACAAATGACTCCATGCAGAAATAGATGTCCAATTAAGGGAAAATGTTTCCAAAATCATTTTGTCTCCTGCAGTTTATAAACTTTTTTTAATTACTATTCTATTGACTTCTTCTGTCAGTCAATTGTTTTATTCTTAACTGAGTTAGTAAACTCCTATACACCAAAGCCTCTACTTAGAAAGAGCCGTCTCCACTATTTGGTTTTGTTGCTTTTAGTAGCAGAAAAGCTACCATTTTTTTTTCTACTCTATCTCTTGTCCACAAGCCTTTTGTGCTATTGTAATTCAGTGGACGTGAGATCTATTTTTAAGGAAACCTGCAGAGGTTCAGAAAACCTCAAAAGCAGGCCCTGCAAGCTTTCCAGTGCTGTTAAGGATGCTAAAGATAAGCCAAAAGATGAGATAAGCAAAAATTTTAAGATAGGAGGAGATAGTGCAATGATGTAATTTATACCACTTAGAAAGTACAGTCCCTGCATCAAATTTAAATGACTTCTAACGAGGAAAAAATGCTGAGTTTGCAAAGCAGATCTTTTTTCCCAGCAGAGATACCCATATACCTCATACATGAGCATTACTTGGAGGTGGTAAAGGCAACAGGATGCATGGAGAGAGAAAGGCAAAGGTGCTGGGAGCAGATGTGTGCTGGGTAGGTCTGGATGGCTGGGGCGTTCGGGTGCCACATCTTTCTTCTGGGCTTGTCCATCCCAAATACCTGTGTTACTATTCTGCAGTGAGTGCTGAAGTGATGATCCCCATCCTTTCTAGCCCTCGAGCATGACATGCCACATTTAGGCAGCTGCAGCTGACTAGGGTGAGAGGCGGGCACGGACTTTAGCTCATTTTCTTCCAAACACCATGTCCTGTTGCACACGGAAATGTGACATTATTTCACTACATGACATCACACAGTCAAGACAGCTTTACACTGCACAGAAGCATCACCAGTGTTGCAAAAGACCAGGAAGAGACCCAGCCACAGGGCAAGTGTGTGGCAGGACGGGAAATTCAGTGCAGCTTCACCAAGCTGAATATCGGCGTGGCAGCTCAGATGACATCTCTCACAATCTGCCTCTGGAAAAAGAAAAAAAAAAGTAATAAAATAAAAAATGTGATGACAGGCTGTGAAGCCCGCTGGGTGCTGCGGGTCTGCGGGTCGAGCTCTTGCCTGGGCCCGCTGCAGGCCCCTCCGAGGCTGCCATGGCTCCCCCCTCAGCGGCTGAGGCTGTGGCGGGCGGCGAGGCGGCAGGACGCCATCTTGCGGCGCCTCCCCACCTCGGGCGGTGGGCAGGCTCTGTCCGTCTCGTCCCTCTCTCTCCTCGTGAAAATGAACTCTTAGGCTTTGTTCTAAACAGTCCTGAAGTGCAGGAGCAGAACTGAAAGATAGGTCCAGTACATCCATTTCTGAATGAATTGTTCTTGACGATCTTAGTCATTGGACTCGGTGCAATGAATCAAGGCTGAGAGTGGGACTGCCTGTGTTTGAAAGTTTTTCTTCCTAGGGAGTGGTTTAATTCTGTTTGACTTCTCTAGGAATGTGGCAATTCAACCCATCGTATCTACTGAGTGGAAGCAAGTCAGCCGTGATGGTATCAACCAAGAACGCTATGTATGACTAAGCAGCCATGCCCTGGCACCTTTGGTGTACCTTACAAGTGCAGGTGTCTTCTTTGGATTTCCTTTCTAGTCCTTTTCTTCAAAGATGCCGATGTAGTCAAGCCAGAGTTGGCAAACAAATTTATTGTGACTCCGAAATGAACATGAGAGGGGTAATGACCTACGGAAAATAAACTCTTGCATTCAGTTTTCTTTCATCTGTTCTCCTTAGAAGTTTGTTTCAAATTCTTAAGGGAAGGCAAATTCCCTCCTGTCCATATGTTCCTCAGGTGGTGCTGCTGTTTCTGTCTAAGAAAATACTACCTTGTACTGGAAAGCAGCTTGCTATCAAACCATCATCCAAGTCTGGGTTCACATCAGTGCAAACGTATCCTGGACAAATCTTGGTAGGATCTTTTATACAAACGCTTGTGCTTTGTGCTGCATAGTGGACATACATGCACATTCTGGCATAGCTAGGTATGAACCTCATGTCTTAGTATATCACATCTCTTTGGACATGTTTATATTCCTGCATCCCACATCTCATAGTCACATTATCATGTTTTGAAAACATAAGGAGCTGCTCCACATATCCTGCTTTGTCTAAATCCGATGCTTTGTCCCCTTTAGGATAACTCAAATGCCAGTCACTAAGTGCTATAGTGGCACTTCGTGTCTTAAACTAGAACAAACAGGTTGTTTTGTTTTGTTTTGCTTTCTTTAGAAAGCAGTAGAGATCATCTGTAAAGTCTGAGGTCATCTTGTCTGTCCTTCAGTACAGTGTGGCTAAAGAATTTTCCTCCACAAACATTGAGTTGAGCCCTTAATAAACTAATGTTCAATGTGCTATGCTTGGTTTTTTTTGTTTGGTTGTTTTTTTCTTTTTATCAGCAACTGAATACCTGAATTCAGTATTATTGCAATCTTCACGTCCCTTCTTTGGCTGCTTCTTCTAACCACTTCAGGCTGCCTCTTCTGACACCTACCTAGCTGAATCAGTCTTTGAAGTCCTTTGTGTTATGGTGCCTATTCCTACAGATAGTGTTGTCTTTTATGACCACTCAAAGGAGTTGTATGAAGGACGGGCAGATCCATTTGAGTGTATTTTGTGTCTGAATGGTGTTGCTTCTCTACAGTTTAAAGCAATGACAAGTATATGTGGTAATGTAATGAAATAAAGTCACATTACCTTGAGCAACAGGACATAGCATTTGGAAAGAAATGAGCCAAAGTCTGTCTGTCGCTGAAGTGAATGGCCTTTCCTGGAGCACATTACACCTACAAGAGAAATGGTGGAAACCAACACCTGCATTTCAGGCAGTCTGTGCTTACACCCAACTTTCCTAAGGAACATTAGAAGTTGCTTTTCAAAACTGCACATGGCCTTCTGCAGCAGTTTTGTCCATGCAAAAGTGAATGCCCAGCAGAAAGCAGAAGGATAGCTTAGGGAATGACAGTCATGCTCATCTCATTTAATTTTACCTTTTTTCTCGTTTGTGTGGAGTTAAGCCCCTGGAGCATTACTAGCAGATTACTCTTACCTCATTGGGAAAAGGTCATGGTGCAGGCCTCACTGGCAAGAACAAGCTGGCTCAACAAAGTTGTCTTTGTCTCTGTGGAGCAGGGACTGTTTATCCTTTGTGTCTCGTACCTTGTCCAAACACACTGTCAGCCCTCCACTAATTGTATATAATAAAAGCAATTCTTCAAACAAATCAAAGGCCCTTCATTGAGGAGGGATGATGTTTCTTTCCTTGACAGACAAATGATGCCTTGTGGGAGGCTAGAAAAGATGCTGTATAATGAAATTATGCAGCCAGTCATCTGAACGCGGACCTGCATAGCCCTCTGCTATGTCTGTGGTCAAGGAGCAGGTTGAAACGGAAGATCCAAACTTCCTTCCCCTCACCCCGCTTCTCATTCCAGCGTAAGTTCTGGTTTGATGTTTTTGTGCTAGCAGCTGTCTTGGGACGTTGGACAGTAACAGTGGGAGCAAGAATATGAACCAGAAGTCCCATCTTAATAGCTGTCTTGGTTTGAAAAGGACTTTGGGGTTTACCTGGGGGGTCGGGAGCAAGAGGTCCCTTGTACTTAGGCCAAACAGTATCTCCTTCAGTAATGCAGCTGACAACATCCCAAAGAAACAAAGAGAAGAAAGGAGATTTCACTGCCAGAGTTCTTTCTATTTTCATTTATCCTTGCTTAGTGTCCCAGAGGACTGCTTCTTGAGTCAGCTGTGCTGTGGTGCCAGGTGTGACTCAAACTGCTACTTGACTAACGTTTGGTACATCATTCATAAGCTTTCTCTGAAGCTTGGGTGGGCAAATATGTTTCCCATTCCTGTCTCTGTCATAGGCCAAATCCCAATTATTCAGATATATTCTGGGGGAGAAGGGGGAGAAAAACAAACAAACAAACAAAAAACAACAACAAACAAGTGATGCCATGACAACTAGTTCAGGCTGTACTGAGGCATCGTATTAATTACTCAGTAAAAAGGAATTTTCTTAGGAGACAACAGTCTGCAACTCAAGAAGTGGAGCAACACTGGGCATCGTGTGACCTCAGCCTCCCCTCTGAGCACCCCACGATCTTAACCTGTTGTTTGGGAACTGCATGGCCCCCTCTAACACCATGGTGGGCATCATATCCAACAACGTGGCAGCAACAGGACAGCTGGCCCAGGGTGGCACTTCAGTCTGGTTGCATCATACTAACAGGAGCTCATATCTCCAGGCATTAGCCAGATAAAGCTTGGTAAAAGACTGCAGAAGCCCCTTTGGACTAGCAAAACCCAGATACAGAATATACCCTGGGAGGAAAATAGCTATGCTTCTTCCCTGTCGCCTACACCTCTCCCAAACAAAAATACCCTGCTGTTGCTATGGGCTTAAATAGTTGATTCTCAGCCATGCTTTTTTTTCCCTTTGAAAATGTAAAAAGGTCTTCATGGGGTGGATGTGCCTTTCAGGAACCTTTTCTTAGCGAGCATAAATTTTGTTTGTTTTTATAACAGCCATGTCACTATGTGGTCTACAGGAACAAGACTGCAGACGTGATGCGGTGGTACTTTATAGTAGTGTGTATGGTGGTTTAATTCTTTATTTCTTGTTTCCTGTTTGAGAGTGAGATCATTTCATTCATGCAGGCCCTGGTAAGATGGGCAGAGTAGAAAAGCAGAGTGACAAGACAGTGGGGAGAGGAGACACAGTAAGGACAAACCACTGAGGACACCACTCTGCCTTCACAGAGCACATACCTAGTGCCACTTTTGCTCTTTCCTCCATTTGCTCCATTCCCACCCCAATGAGAAAAGCTTAGCAGGCAACAATTCTGATGAACATGAGCCTTGGTTTAAATGGGAATTCGTAGCCAAGCCTTTACTATCCAGAGTTCTTAATAGCTCTCCATGGTATTCTGCCAGGCTATTGTCCAAGCAGAGAAACCCTGCACTTGGCAAGCTCTGACAGCGATCAGTCTAGTGCAGAGGACCAAAGTTAACAAAATGGTTGGTAAAGAAAAAAACAATGAAACGTCTCAGCAGTTTCTCCTATAAAAGGATCTGTCTGAGGCCCTTGGTTTCTTGCAGTATTTACCCACCCGTGCAGCTTTAAAGTTCATGCTTAAGGACCAACTGCTGAGCTGAGAATGAGTTTGCTGGTGTTAACTTAGGGCTCAGGCTGGCAGTCATGCCACGTGGATTTAGCCATGACGTCTCCGAGGATGCAGAGATAGGTCACAAGACCAGAAGCGTCTCCTTCTCCTTGAATGCCCTCTAAGGGGGGGAAGTGAAAGAGAGTGAATGAATATGAAGCAGGGAATATAAATTGCAGCATAAGTTCCCCAAGAAACCTTCCCTCCCTCCAAGCCCCAAACCACCGGAGAAGGAACCAAAACCCATCTTCAAGTGCCAGGAGCTGGGCAACTGTCAGTGACTGCGATGGAGCCTGGCCTTTGAGCAGCAAGACGACGAGTTCATTTTGCCTCCCTTCCATGGGTATCTGCTTCTACTACATCTGCTGCAGGGAATTGCAGTGTGAAGGCTTAGCACTTTAAATAGATCACTGCTATCGCCACAAAAGGCAGTAATAAAAGGGGTTCATACTGCAGCTGATGAATAGATGCAGAGCCGGTTTCCAGCTTTCTACTGCATCATGAGCAGAATGAAATGAGTGGTCCCAAGCCTGTGGCAAAGAATTTGCTGTTAGCATCCTGGTCTCTGAAAGGTCTCACACCCACTGAAATTAATGAATGTTGAGAGGCTGTGTACCTTTGGGGCTGCAGAACAAAACATTTAGTTCTGTGTACTAACTATAGGCTTTGTGCCGTACATACATACACACACCCCCACACGCACTCTCTCATCACAGAATTAATTGTAAGCTAAGCACTCCCAACAGGAATAAAATCAAATGTCCGAAGAAAGATAATACTTTAAATTTATTTCTAAGATGCTCTGCCCTCAAGATACAAGAGATGTATGCTCTCTCTCTCTCTCTCTTAATATATACTCTCAAGTAAATATTATCTCTTATCTCACCAACTCCAGTGCTTGAAAGGATGATGTACTCTGCAGCATTCACTTACTCTGTTTTGGTCTATTTCTAACGTTGAGAGGCCCTAATGCACTTTTTTTCCTCCACAGAAGTAATTAACCCCTTTACTGGTGAGATGGCTGCAGTATCGAGACAAAAGGTTTGTCTATCTCCAAGCTTACTGTAGGTGGAAAAGAAAAAAGCGTTACTTCCATTTCCATCTGTTTTTCCCTACTGCATGCTGCCAGCAGGATTGGTACGGAAATTGTCTCTGTTCTGAGCCACTGTGTGAATGAACGTGGGCATGGTGATGTTATGAGAGGAAATGTTTCTTGACCATTGTGCATGAGATCTGTGACTTCCTTCCAGGCAGGCACAGCTGCAAGCAAGGCTCCGAGCAAAGCAGTAAAGAAAGAAAACGCTCTTCTCCTGTTGCTCTCTTCCATAGAGAACTGTGAGTGCGGGTAGATCCAGATGTTACCGTCAATGAGGTAGGAGGAGAAGTTGCAACGTAGCTCAAACAAACAAACAAACAAAACCTCTCCGAAGGCTACTCCCTCAGAGCCTGAGCATCCCTGGGCTGGAATTCATCACCCATACCTGCTCTCCCAAAGGCAAGCCCTTTTCAACATCGACTGTGAGGCACAGCTCATTCTTAAAAGACCAGAGCTGGCAGAGTGCTCTGTGTGATGAAAGACACACACCTCAGCCTTCTTCACTGACCACACTGCTGGATGGGAGTGGCTGGAACAGCGGTTTTTTTTGGAGGTCAGATGTAGGCAAAGTATGACTGGATTCTGCTAGATTAGGCAGAGGAAGGTCACATCTGAGGATCATAAATGAATTTAGGCAGAAGAACACTGGCTTAGCCCCACCCAAGCTGGTAGAAGATCAGGACATAGCAGAAGCAGAATGTCAGAAACCAACAGGGTTTTTACTGATGAAAATGTAAGCATGTAAAGAATTATGTGGGAGGATTTAAGGTTCATACACTTGGATTTAGGGGCCTCATTTCTGCCAGTAACCTGTTTCAGATATTTAATTCCTTTATGATCTTGGTCCAGGGCCTTTTGCTGTGGAAGTGAGAAGATTAGCAGTGCCCCAAGTGATACCATAGTGCGTTAACCTCCAGAGCACTTCATTCCAAGTTCAGCCCAAAGGACTTTACACTGCTTTGCTTTGTATACAGCATCTGCAATCTGTCTGGGTGTTTGCACCACACCACCGTTTCAGCTGAACATCTACATACAGGATGTCCTTTGTCAGCTGCTGAAAAGACACCACATCAAAGCAAGAACTGCTTTCTGGCATATGGCACAACTTCACATCTCTTCCTACACAAGAAGCTCACCAACATCCTGTGTTGTAGTCTGCAGCCTGGCCTAAAGGACAGCTGAATGACCAAAGCATGAAATAGGGGATGTGCTGGTGCCCAGCTCTGCCTCAGTTTACCCTCTGTAAAATGGGAATAATTGCACAGCACTGTAGATGGAAAGCACAGGTGGGTCTCTATCTAAAGTCTAGGGTGAAGTCAGTATAGAAAATAACACTGACATATTGTTAGAAGTGTTCTTTCATACAGGACATTTTATAGAGTGATAGTTTTAAATTGGATGAAACAGTTCTTAATTAGCATTGAACATCAGAACAGAGTTTGTCCCGGATGACACTCGCAAACAGCCAACAAGTTTCTGATCTAAAACAGACAAGGAAGATACAGGATGGCTGAACTAGAAAAAAAAAACATAGGAGGAAATATGTTGAAGATTATTTTCTAATCATTCATGTTGTTATGAGCTTGCAATTTGTGACTGTTACAAAGAACTCCATTATGGGAGAGAGGATTTCAACTGGAAAGGAATGGTTTTATGCACTGAGGGATCATTTCAGCTGTAGAGGGAACATGCCAGAAGACACAGGGACAAAAGCTTAAACGTGACATGCTGCAATTAGCTGGGGGATTAGCTGGGTTAGCAGTACGTGCCATTATCAAGGCAAAAACAAAGTGCTCAAGAAGTTTTTTCCCCAGGATTTATGGGCCAGCTCTGAGAAAGCATCCTGCGCTAGCACCATGAGAAAACTGTGAGCCCCTCTTTCCTCCCATACAAAAACACACAATTACCAGCTTGTGTTAGGAAACTGCCTCCATCCCACTACAGCAAAGCAGTTGTCAGAATGATGCTATTACTCTTCGGAAGGCACTGACGGCCATAAGCAGCCTTGGGGATTAGGTGTCTGGGCAGGGGGTTGTGCCTCCATCTTCCCACCTGCGTTTCATTTGCCATTCCTCCTCGCAGACCCCGCAGACCCATCTGCCCGCAGAGAGGAGTGGCACATGGCGCACGCTGCCTGCTTTGCCTCTGTCGCTGCACAGCTTGCCTGAGCGTGTCTGGCACAAGCCCTTAGCTCAGTGCAGGCTCTCCCACAGACTCTGCAGGGACACTGGACGGCTGGTTTGTTTGTTTGTTTTTTTCCTCCTTTCTCCCCAACCAACTCACAGTTAATCCATGACACACTACATCCCTCAAAGGGCACCAGACTATTCCTGTATGTGTGTATCCAGCTGAGAGGCGAGTGAGAAGATGCAGACCCGCTTTGACACCATATCAGTTATCTCTCCAGATAACCCCAAAGCTCACCAAGAGTCAAGAGGACAAGACTGCCGTCGTGCAAGCCCTGGGCAGAGCAATGCCAGATCTTAGTGAGGGTATCAGCTCCAGGAATTTTCCACCCTTTTGGTGAGGGTTTGGGTGCTGGAATTTAGCTTGAAGACAGAAACAGATGGACATGTTAGGGAAGACAGAAAAACTTCATTGAATTAAAGCACCATTACTTACACACACTGAAAAGCCACAGGAGATCCACAAGTTAAGCATGGAGATACAGACAATTAAATGCTAGTAATCTAGAAGCTCTTCCAGCCAAAGCTATTCTATCACTGGAACATTTGAATCTGCTGTAAGGAGAATCTAAAATAGGATCAGGCACTCAGAGGCTGCATTCATACCGAGCTTTCCTCAAAGAAGAGGAACAGGCTTCATTTTCTTTATGCTGTTCTCCAGACATAAGGCTGCAGCTATGATATACATGCCAGGATCGGCTTTAAAGGAGCTGTCTGGGATACTAATAACAGCATAGCTATGTGGTCACAGCCCCCTTCTCAGCCCTATAGCCCGGATAAATTCACAAATTCCTAGACAAGGCTGTCTATGTTGTGCTCATTTTTAATACCTGAGGTCGTTACTGTAAAACTGGTTTGGGGCCATGTCTGCTGCTGGGTCGCAGGGCAGCGGTACCAGCAATAGCCTCCTCTCACCAAATTCATCAGGCCAGTCCCACAGCCCCATGGCACTTACCCGAGCCAGGGCCTCAGATGAAGTGGAATAGCTTTGCACCTAGGCTGGCCCCACTGACCTCGCAGCAATTGTGCTTGCATTTGGGCAGGCAAAACCCAAGTGAGCCTGCAGGCAGCTCAGGGCCACTGAACTGCTGCTTGTCTTAGCACGAGCTGCTTTTCTGGGGGCATGGCAGAAGGGGCAGATACTCCAATACCCTCCTCGTCCCAAATACACATTGCCTTGTCCGCCCAGCTTCCAGCCACACTGGTATGCCCTGGAGCAGGGTCTTCCTTGCCCAAGAGAGCCCCCAAGGTGCCCCTGTGTGCCACAGCTTGGCCTCTGCGGGGCTGGGGGTAAGGCAGAGGCTGTCTCTTCTGTCTGTTTGTTTACAGGGGATGGAAGCCAAGCTGGGAAAGGACCTCGGTACAGTGCAGCCAAGTGACTATAAAATAGCGCTTTAAAAAGCCACAAGGTCACCTTTACTGACATTTGGATAAGGATTTTATAGAAGTCACAGGACTGGAGATGGACTTGTCGTGCCTCTGATCACAGGGGAGGGAGAGATCTGTGTGCTGGCTGAGGAGGTTGCATTGTTGTGACTGTCGTGTTCATTAATGCTCATTTATTAGTTTCTTGGATATAAGGGGCTGATTGGGATTTCTCTTCTCTTTTACTTAGTTCCAGCTGGCTTTCCTGACTTTGCCAGCACACCTGCATGAAATTTAACAGTCCTCCCACTTACCTGTACTCTCCAGGTGCCGTGCCCTTGCACAGTCTGTCTTCTCACTTTTCTTGCTCAGACCTTAGCAAACCTTGGTCTTGCTGCCATATTTCATTTAAGCACAAGGTGAGAGCTAACATATATCATCCTCTTAAATGAAGAACCAGTGCACAAGCACGCAGGCATCTGAAGGATTTGGCCAGAGGAGCTTTGCTGATGATGTGTGTTGTGAGCCTGGTGCTCGTGTATAGATGTGTGTGTGTGTCTGTGTGCATGTGTGTGCTCAGTACGAAAAGAAGCACAGACGGTGAGCACTGAGCCCTGCACAGCCCAAACGATCAAGGATGCACCCTTGAGCAAAACTGAAAACAATGAGTCCAGGAAGGAGGAGGACATGCTCGGATCCCATGCACCTTCAGGAAAAAGACATTATAAGGCAGGCAAGTCCACATCAAAGAAACACTGGCTCCACTGCTTTCTGTTCCTCATAACCTACGGGACCGGTTTTGGTTAGCTGGCAGAATAAATGGGACTCGTGACAAAAATACCCCTGGTCTGAAAGCATGTGGTGTGACTATTTGAGTGTCCTTATTAAGCTACAGTGCCACACAGACATTACATACTTAAGACGCTGTCTGTGCTTCAGCCAGTCCCCAGAAAGCAGAGATACCTGTTCCATGACCATGACAGGACTGGAAACTTCTCGTCTCCTTCCTCACACTATCCCCACAGGGAGATGCAAGCATGAAGAGTGCCACAAACTTCATGCGAATGTGCTGAATATTCAACACAATTTGCTGCTGGAGCCCAATCCCTTTCTCCCACCGAGATGACCTAGAGACAGACCACAGGATTAATTGCGTGGTCCCCGGCACTTGCTCCTTGATGCCACTTGGAGCCAGGCAGGATCGGCAGCAGCAGTAAAGACAAGGGGGACAGGCAGCGCAGCCTCAGTATTGCTGCAGTGCATTTGGGGCAGGCTGACCTGTTTGTGAGGTCCTGCTCCCGGCGTCTGAAGCCCTGTTGTGTCTCCGGTGTCTGACACCACGGCCCGAGATAGCTCAGGTCACTGGCTGGGTGCCACGGGGAGCTGTGTCTCGTGATGGAAACGCACTGGGAGAAGAATAGCTTGTCGAGTGCAAAGCAACAGGGATGTTTTTCAACCCAGGTTGGGTGTGTAGCCCGTTTACTGCCAGAAACAGCTTTATTAGCATAAAGGAAATGGCGGGAGTGCATGGAAAGTGTAGGACAGCCACAAGGCTGACCTGGCTGCAGTTGATGTGTACGTGCCGGGGGAAGGAGGCTGGCAGCCGCACAATCTGCGTCCCGTCCTGTGACCGGGAATGTGTATGTGACACCACAGGGTGCTAACGGGGAGGGGGCTGGGCACAAGCCCCTGGGACCCATCCTCCTCGTGTGAAGCTATTCCTGGAAAGGAGGCAGGAGAATTTCTGAGCTTACGCTGATATGGTTTATCTCCACTAAGGGGCTTTGTCCCACACACGGACCAGAAAAGCTACATTTCCTAGTAGCACCATGGAAAGGGTGACTCCAGCGCAGACGCTCAATCAATACAGCATGGAGCCAAAAGATCTCCATCAACCCCTTTCCTCTAGGAAACTTCCCCTGCCCCTTAAGCAGGGGCTGTCACAGGAGCTTTGCAGACTCGCTGTATACATATACATACATCTCTACGTGATGCCGGGACTGCAGCCAAGGGCATGCTCAGGACCCCGAGCAGCAAAGCTGCAGGTGCCTGGATTTCACTGCAAGCATCCCAACCTACGGAGCCTGCCAGAGGTAGGCTGGGCTTGTTCAGCCACCATGCAAGTTTGCACTGATTTTAGACCCACGTTTACTGTTATCTGAACTTGCTCATCTTTACAGGGCCATAGGCACAAGACGTCAGGCCCCATGTCTGACCAGCACAAGTTTTAGGATGGTCCCTAGCAGATTGGCAGAGTGGATAAGGCAGACTGAGCAAAGGGTCAGTGCTCCCAAAGGCCCAACAAACATTCCGGGTACCAAATAACCAGTAGCTAGGCACAACATGTGTGCAAACCCTCCCTCCTCCACCATGCTGCCCTACATAAAAATATCTAGAGATGACTACAGTCCCGCTTGGACTGACAGAGGCAGCTGCCATAGCAGAGCTTTTAATCCCAAAGCAGAGCCTGTTGTCACTGGCAGGAAATCTTATTGTGTTGGACAGGCAATCCTAGACCTTAATTAAATAGGTTGCCCTTCCTGCGAAGCCAGACAGGCTAGACTGGAGTCAGAAGGAGCAAGTTGCTTAAGCCAGGGGCCACCTGGCTGTAACTTCATCTATGTGACACCGTATGCTTTTGTGACCCGCTCTGAAAGGTTGAAACCCCAAGCAAGCTCCCAGAGGTAAAGTGAGGATTTATAAAGAGCAAGAAATCAGAGATGCTCTGTTCTGGGAAGGAATTCATTCCTTCTCCTTTCAGAGGCTGAAATTTTGTGGCCTTTGCCCTGACCAAAGACCCAGCGGATCATGCTGGTTCAGGATTGATTTTTAAGGGAGCTGGCGGCTCCTGCTCTGTCTCCAATGCATGCAGTCCAGCGGGGAATGCTTTGAACCAGACCCTGCTGGTAGCTCCTCATTTTGTGCACCTCATTTTTCTTTCTCATGCTTGTCCTCACGCTGTCTCTGTGAGATAAACCACATTACTTTCTCCATAGCAGAGAAGAGCAGCAGTGTCGACCCCATGCATTTCCCCCTAGCCAGGACCCAGCTGCTCACCTCTGTAGCATCCCATAATGCTAGGGAGACCAAAGCTTGGGTCTTAAGGGCACCCACTGCTGTGGGCAGCTTCCTCCCAGGCTAAGCAACTCTATTGCTTCTTATCTCCTGGAGAGAGCAATGCAGAGTGCTATGGCTCGGATCTGAGGCTGCTTGTGTGTGCAACCTCCCCGTCATTAGCAGGACACAGCAACCGGCTCCCTCCTGCACGCAGAAAAAGGCAGAGCACGTAGGTGGCCAAGGCCATCCCCTCCACATCCCCTCCGCTCAGCAGCAGCCACGGCGTTGAGTCAGGGATCGCTTCTCGTGTGGAACGAAGGATGCTGTTTTGGCACCTTGAAGTCCAGTAACGAGGTCGTGACCCCGTGGTGACACACGAGTGCCCAGGTCCCCCCATGCCACTCAAGCTGTGGGCTGGCACCGCAGCATCAGCGCTGGTGGCCGGGTATGTACGCAAAACACCTCGTCCACTTCCTCCATCTCCCCCACTTCTCGCTGGGGCTCCTACGGAGCAAGGAGCGAACACACGACGCCAGTGCGGGAATTTTTTATTTTCTGAGAAACGCATACTTTACTTCCCAGTGCAACACAACTTCACATGCATAGCAGCAGCTGCCAGAAACCTACGGATCACAGGGTGTACTACTCTTTATAGTTTTGCTAATGTGAGTTCAGCGAGTTGCCAAGCTGGCAGACCCCGGAGACTGACATGCTCCCACCCCCACGAAACAAGGTAACACCAGTGACGGCGCTGAAAGCTCTCCACCGCAACCTGCTAACAGTCTCACCTGGGGGAGGAAAGGAACATGGTGTCCCCACTTCCCACCCTGACATCCCTTTTGCACCACTTGAGTCATTCCTTCACCCTCCTGTTCACTGCACTCCTCAGTACACCCCTTGTTCCTCCACATCCCTTCATGTCCTGCCGTGACATTCTCCTCTCAGATGAGACTGGGTTTTGGGGAGGGGGGAAGAAAAAGGGCATAGGGATAGGCAGAAGCTGACAGATAACCCCTTATATTATTTTTCCTAAGAAAACAGATTATTTCTCTTGTATACGTGAAGCCAGGAAAGGACAACGGTTTATCATGGACATCACTCTGAGTGCCTCTGCTCTGCCTGTGGTGACTCTCGGCCTCTTGTCAAAGCATTCCCACACGTCTTGGATGGCCAATCATGAGATGTCCAAAACAGTGCTGGGGAAGCTTCTCTAAGATGCACGGCCAGGCCTCCGTCGTGGTGTCCCTCTGTGCGTATACGCTAACCCTGGAAACCGAACTCCTTGTACTTGCTGGCCATGTCATTTCGGAACAGCTCCAGGGCCTTCTTCATCGCAGCCTGGGAATCAGCCCCAAAGTCTGCAGAGTGCTTTTCAGCAATGACCTTGATAATAACTTCAGAAATGAACTGTGAGGAAGGAGAGAGAGAGAGAAAAAAAAAAGAGAAAAAAAACAGAAGGGACGCTCAGGGTTTATTTTCAGAAAATCCAGACTAAGAAATAGGTTGCAGAGCCTGGAAATATCTCTGAGCTAATTCAGTAGCCCTTCCCGCAGTCTCTGGAGAGACACTGTGGTCTAGCATGCAAGGAGCCTGGGCTGGGCAGAAGAACTGGGCTCTGTTCCTAGCTCGGACACTATCTGCTTTGTGACCTTGAGTAGACCATGGCCCTTACCACTCTTTGCCTTGTCCATTCAGGCCCAAATTCATGCCTGTGTTTGTGCAACACTTAGTTTTGTGGGTCTTGGTCTCCAGTGGATTCTCCAGGGCTTACTCTAAAATTGTACATCCCTCGTGTCCAGCCACTGACAGTTCTTATGTCATGTAGTTTCCCAGGCATGCAGGGGCTGCATGGGCTGGTTTATTATTGTCAAGAGTGTCTCAGACTGCATATGGTGTTTGGAATGGGAAATCTAAACTTGGAGATTCACATACCATGAGCTGAGCCCTTTCTGTGCCTCTTCTTGCCTGTACACAGAGACCTTGGACTTGAGAGTTCACTGAAGTCCAACTAGACATCACTAACTAAAAGTGCAGCTCTCACGTAGCTGTCCTGCACACATTCATTACACATCAGACACCAAGATTCCCTGCCCTTTTGCATACCTCCAGATATTTGACAGGGATTTTGTGCTTTGTAGCATGGGTTTGAGCCAGGGGCTTCAACTCTGCTTCATGATTACCCTTCTGCTTCAGGATTTTGCCCAGCTGGGTGAGGACGGTAACTCCGTGTTTCTTCAGATCTTCAGAGCCCTTCATCTGATCAGGGGTCTTCAGGCCTTTGAACTTTTCAAAGCGATCCAAAGTCTCAGGGTGGTCCTGAAAGAGTCTGTGGACAGAAGCAGAGGGACTTGTGAGACTTGACAGAGCTGTCATCCAGAACAGAGCTGAGGTCCAGCTGCTCCAGGTGTATATGGACAGGAAAATGTATGATAACCTGCTTCCCCCCACAGAGAAAGCTCTTAGCTAGTCCCTGCTGGAAGCGGGTGCTTTCACCTGGCAATTGTGATGCTTTAGACCCTTTCCGAATTGTCACCATTCACAGTCATTCCATTTAGCGTGTATAGAAAGCCAGAAAAGCAGTTGACCCTATTCTAAATCTGTGTAGGTTGTTCTTCCTCTGGTAGGTTGTTCCACAGCCAGATGACATTCTGTGTGCAGAAGTTTCTTCTACCATCTGTTTTACCCAGGCTGTTTTTTATCATTAGCAAAAGATAAAATGCCTCTTGTCTTTGGAGGGCAGAAGGTCCTGATGTACCTCTCTTTGAATATTGGATCTACTTTAATCCCATCATTTTACACATGTCCTAAGGTGATCACCCCATCTCTTTTCCATTCCCTCTGGCTGAGATAGAGACACTGCCCTAACCATGTGCAATTGGTATCCAAAAAAAAATCCCTTTTAAAATTATTATTATGTTTTATTTTTATAGCTGTCCTAACTCTTTGGCACCAGTCCCTGGGCTATGTCAACTGCATTAGGACAGAGACAAGGGCCGAGACTGGTCATGGCAATGAGAGCTGTGTTCTTGCATTCATCTGAAGGCAAAACAAAACCAAACAAAAACACCTGTCCTACCTGGTTCACTTTCTCACTGAGGAGCTAGCCTGTATTTCCCCCAGCCTGTCTCCCTGTGAGGTACTGTAGACCCCAGACTCTCACCAGGACCCTCTTCCGAGCCCATCTCTGCAATGACCAGGAAAGAGGCCCCAGCCTCATGTCCCTCACTTTCAGGCTTGGGTGTGTTTGAACATCAGCTCAGTGGGAGACGTTACAGTGCCCCCACCCTGTGAACACAGACAGAGGGTTTGAGTTTCTGCCCTTTTCATGCATGCCCCAGCTCAGCGTGGTGCTGGCAGTGTGGCTCCTCCATCTGGAACCATGGCATCTATGAGAGTCCTTGGTAGCAAGTGGGTAAGAAGAGCACAGGGCATCAGGCATGCGGTGCCCTGCCATTCAGTGCTACACATAGGCACTCTGATCCCAAAATGGAAATGAAATCAGGAAGGCAGATAGGTGGCTAAAAGCCAGGCTAGTGCTGTCCCCCACTTCCTCCCTGCCGCATTTCCCAGGAGACAGGATGCTGACACCACTGGCAACCAAACTGGTAGGAAAGTTCATTCTTTTCCCTGCCAGAGTCCTAGAGTCAGGGTGAAAGGGGGACGCAGGCTGTCCTGGTTATTAGGAGCAGTCTAATAATGAGGTGTTGAGAGACATCGGCTCCCTTGCACAAGTTTATTTTCAGGTATTATGCGCTCTGATGGGCATAACCCAACTAGCTGAAGCACCAGAAGTGCAGTGGTTCACATCCATGAAGTAGCTCACTCAGGATGCCCGCTGCAGGGTCTGGACCCTTGGCCCAGGGCTTGCAGCCACCAAACCAGCCTCCTCTCGCAGGACCGTGGTTACTCACTTGCTCTGCCCTTGGGAAGGTGCTGGTCCTGTGATTTCCTAGGGATTGGTCCCATCTGGAACCAAACATGCCTCCTATTAAGTGGCCATTTGGGTGAGAGCCAGACTCTCTGACATATCATGTAAGCATAGGTTAGGCTACATTAACAAATACCTCAGCCATATGCAAAACAGAAGCTGTCCTGCAGCAAAAAGCTTCTATAAATGAGTGACCAGACTTTGCCAACATTTCCCTTCAAACATCTCCTAAGGACTTCTGTACTCTACCAAGTGCTGAGCACAACACACGCCTTCTCTTTTTTTTCCTGTATCTTTCTATGACATGGGTTGTCTCTCACCCGGGGAGATGAGGTTGCCCTATGCAATGGGATGGAGTTATTTCTAAAAGCCTCCCTCCATCGTGTCTGGCTATGGCTGAATCATGTTTGCCAAAAGCAAGATACTCCCGAGACCCTTGAATATTCTTCCACGGAATGTTTTGCTTGTTTGTTTGTTTCCTTTGGAAAACATCCACTTGGGTTGGTATTTTCTAAACATATTCCAGGATATGTCATCTACCTAAGAAGCCTTTAACAACGCAAAAGCAGGCACATTTCTAAACTAAGAGAAGCCTGCTGGGCTTTCCCTGCCTCTCCCCTCCCTCAGAAACCCCTTGAAGGAGCAAGAAATGACCTGCCAGTGTGCTGGCGAGCACCAAGTCACACGGGAGAGGGGTATCACCTTTAATGCCATGGATTGGCATTTAATGCCAATGCTCAGCCTTCAATACCTGAAGGAAAAGCAGTATTACCTGTGCAGTTTGGGAACTGCTTTTGTTGTCTTGTGGCACTTTCAGAGCCACCTCACAGAGGTGGTCAGGTGGGGAGGGCTCAGCCTTCTGCTGCCCACCACCCCAGTATACCTGCTCTGGATCATATAAGCTGAACTGTTCAGAATAAATAAAACAGCCCCCTGGTTTGGCTCACTTTTGGAAAAGCTTTGAATGGACTGTGGATTTGACCATTGGTGTGGGGTCCTCCCTTTAGCTGTGCTTGAGATAAGAAACCCCCTGTGTGAGAGCCACATCCCCACTGCTGTCCACAGCGTCCATACCCTCCTAGCATATGGTGCTGAGCACAAGCTGAGGGGACATCTGGAGAGGGTCTCCTTGACATCTCCAACCCTTCTGGTCTTTAAGGACAGGATAGGATACGATGCTGTTTCCCCCTCCACAGCCCTCAGACCCCTTGCAGGCTGCATTTCTGTGATTTGCTTGTTTCCCGGGGTGTTCCTCTCTCGGGGGGTCAGGAGTGCAAGGACAGTGTAGGGACAGGGGTCCTCTCATATGGGGACATCACGAGCATGCCTTCTCTGACCTTGGAAGGAGGGAAGCACAGGGAACGATGTGTCTCATTTGACACCCAGACCCCAAATTCATCAGCAGGGAATGGACAAGTTTTACTGCCTGGATTTCTGGGGGGTCTGGCCAAAAAGCAGGATGGGCAGGACTCTGCCAGGTGACATCAGGGTGGAGAGAGGGAAACACTCAGGTAATTTATAGTCAATTTTACTGAAATCAGAGATTTCAAGAGAATTGCCAGAGCTGATTTTCTTCCCCTCTCCATCCCCTCCTCCCCACACCATTGCTGCAGAGCACCTGAAGGCCCAGGACACACAGTTTGCTCCAGCATTTCTCACCGCAGTGCCTGGGCAGTGAGCATCCAAAGCAGAGCTTCACCTGCAGGTCAGGTAGAGGGAGCAACAAAGTGCCTCCATCCTTTGAAAGCAGCGCAGGCTTCCTCCTGCACTCACAGATGGAAAGACAGAATCACGGCCCCTTCACACAGTGAGCAATTTTTTAGCCAGAAACCATAGCCATGGAATGCCACCGCCCTACATTAAAAGAAAACAGCCTGCTGAAATGCACACTGCTGAACACGAGTCCCCGTACGCAGCGTTCCTCAGTCTCTCAGTTTTGCTCTTAGGACCAACGCTTCTTGCCTACCTCATCAAAACTGCATGCCCATGGCCGGCGAGGTCGGCCTCCACTTTCCCCCAGATGGTGAGGACGTGCTGCCATTCCTGGTCGCTGAGTCCCATGGTTCACTGGAGGCAGGGGAAGATGGGGGCAGACGGGTCCTGAGCGCTGCCTGCAGCAGTTGCCTTTCCCCAAAAGGGTGGCTGGAGAGCTCACCCGCGGGATTTATAGTCCCTCCTCACAGACCTACACCTGTTAATCGTCAGCTGGACATCTTGCTCTCTTTCAGGCTTGTCTAACCTAATCAGCCTCTCTCTTTTTTTCTAGGAAGCTATTTCGGGTCGGGTGGTATTGTGGGTGCTACTGATGGCATCATTTCTGCTTTTCGTATTGGACTGGCACACGTCCCACTCTCGACAGAAAGGGCACTGCCCAAACGCACTGCCAGGAGCCTGTCCCGGCTTCCCAAGGACAGGCGTCCAAAGATGTGGTGTCAAACTGTGCAGCGGGAGATTCCTGAAGAGCACTGTCATCCGCAAGGCCAGCCCGCCTCCCACGCCCCTGCCTGCCAAAGGCAGGGAGAAGCAAGGCCGGGATGGCTGGTAGCATTGCTCCTCCCCTCCAGAGGCCTCTCCTTTCCCCTGCGGGGGTTGAGGTCTCTCATGCCAAGTATCAGCATCAGGAGGAAAAGCCACCACGAGCCACCGTGGATATGATTTTGGACACCTCCCAGTCTATCTCCTCAGCCTCCCTCAGGACCGATAGCAGCCAGGCATGCCAGCAGGATGATTAATCCCTTCCAAGGGGTGAGTGCAGTCAGAGCACGGCCCGATAGCGAAGCCCAGCCAGCAGCACTGCCCAGATGTGCAGCACCCTGCGGCCTTTCCTAAGGGTAGGAAGGGTGGCCAGAGGCAGGTGGAGGTGTCGGCTGGCCTCCAAGCCCAGAGGCAGGAGAATTTCTCCCGCTGTGCTTAGCAAGCGCCTGTCAGCCAAGCCAACCAGCAGTTCTCTGCTTCTCTCCTCTATGCACCAGTTTGCCTCACATCCAAAAACCTGCCTCCTAAACTCTTCCAGGCCAAGATTTCATCCTGATTTCCCCATGCAAACACCAGGGCACTATCAGTTACCCAAACTAGGCTGAAGTGATGGAGGAGCGCTTGGGAGCCCTCCAGCAGAGATCACATCCCCGCAGCCTCGCTCCTCAAGTCCTTATCACACTAAACAAGCATTTGCGCCGCCCCATGCTCAGCCTTGGGTAGGATCCTGAATGCTGACCTTACAGGTTTACATGCACTTCAGACGCGAGAGAAATGTGTGCTCCTGGTACACGAGAGGCAGCTGCTTATGCACCGAGCTCTGTTGTATTCCCCGTGCTGAAACTGCTCAGTCGCCATAATAACCTCATTTGAGTTTGGTTGACTCTTGTCGCTCTGTAGCTATCCCCAGGGCCGTGAAGCCAACAGTCTTCGTACAGATATTAACAGTGAATGGACAGAGGCCTTAAAAAGGGCAGGGGAGCCCATATTGGTTTTTCCACAAGTGAAACGGCAATGAAATGAAATCATAAGCTCTTCCCCGTGGAGCATAAATAAATACAGCTTGCAAAGTGACTACAAGCCTTACAGCAGCCGTGTGGATGCAGCGCGTGCCTCAGCCCTCTGCTCATCCCCTAGGGCAAGGCCTACAGCTGGCACCACCATCCAGGCAAACGCCAAGTGCCGAGAGCCGACATCGGCCGTCACCTTCACATGGGCAATCGGGTGGCCTTTTCATATGGTCACGCCACACCTGCGCGCCCATGTTCGTACATAAAGCGCTCTTGTTAAACGAGCATTAAATCGTTAATATTTGGGGGCGCAGTGAAGCGAAGCACCAGCAGCCGACGTGCCACCATCACCAGGGGTCTCGCAATGCTCTGGCTGTGCTGTGAGGTCCGCAAAGGGGACGATGGCGATGACCAGGCCCAGACCCCAAAACCCCCCGGTGCTGCTGGGGGAGCCCCCGGTCGCGCTGCAGCAGCCCGGAGCTGTCGGCCAGGGCTTGCTACCATCTAGTGGCCACGGGCGACAGAGCCACGCGGAGGGGAGGCCACATCCCTGTCCCCATGCAGGATCCGCAGGCTGGAGGGGGCCTGTTGCCTTTCCTAGGGGCTGCAGGGGCTGGTGTCTATCCAAAAGGTGCTTAGCAAAGGATCCCCCCTCCCTAAAGGGCAGGGGAAGAGTCTTTTCTGGCAAAACAGCTCCTTCCTTGACGGACGGCAAACCTTGCCATAGGTATCAGTGAATTTAGACCGTGCAGCATCCCTGCAAAGGGAAAAGCTGCTTATTTCCCCTTTTGTGAGCAATCAGAGAGGTTCAGCCCCTGGGATAGCCAGGGGAAGAACGAGGTCTGGCTGCAGGGCACGGCACTAGGAGCAGCAGCCGGTGCCAGTTCCTAACACAGGGCACAGGGAGGGCCGGAGTACCCCGGCGGGAATTGCACGCTGGCAGCAGGGAGGCACCAGTTCCCAGTCTTTTTGGCCAAATTCAGTTTTTCTTAGAGTATCACTGTTGCAGAGAGAGAGAGAAAGCCAGCTGCGGCCTGTAAAACGAATGCCAGAGAGCCCAGCAGTCCCCCACGCTGCCTTGGCAGGTAATGTAGCAATGCTGCAATAATTTCCAGCTCTGTCTTCTCTGCAGCCAGGGCTGCTGCAAGGAGGGAAATGCATGCCTGAGAGACAGGCACTGGTAAGAATCATAGTGACGGTTATTTTCATTTTAAATACGTTTATGAAATGCACTTTCCAGCAGGAGGGAGAGAAGGATGCTCCAAAACCATTCAATTTTAACACCCCAGACCATCTGTGTTTGCACAGCAAAACAACTCAGAGAGGTGAACAGGGTTTTTTTTGACAGCCCCCCCCCCCCTTTTTTTTTTTTCCTTTTCAATGAACCTTTTCCCCATGACATAATTAAAAATAAAAACCCCACCTGGGAGCAGGGGACAGCTTGGGATGACGGCCGCAGCCCCGGCTATGCCATGCCCCTGCGCTGCACAATGCGCAGCCTGATGCCAGCCTGGCATGTGCTGCTCTGCCAGGGGAGAAGTCGGGGGGAGGCCGGCACGCCGAAGAAGCCAGGTGCGTTATGCAACTCCCAATTACATAATTAGGTATTGCATAATGCTGGGGAAAAGGCCCTCTGCAGCCCAGCTTCGGTTTCTATGGCATTTTGCTGATACATGGCTTCTTCTAGGACGGTGCGCCTGCGCTTTGCTTTCGGAGCCTGCGGCGCGGGCTGTGCAGACAGACAGACGGACGGACGGACAGACAGGTGGGATACTGCACTCCCAGCAGCACTAGCCAGAGAGAGAAGAGCAATAGCAAATCCTATAGCCATAGCAAGGCAAGAGCACTGTTTGTTTTATTTTCAGGATCAGAAGGCTGTCAAAGAAGGGCGCTTGCATGCATTGCATGTCCTCTGCCTCTTGCAGGAGACCTGGTGGGGGCTGACTGGTGCTGGCAGCGGCCAAATCCCTTCCAGGCTCTCTCCTCTCTGCCCCTCGCCCTTAAGCCCTATTCTTAGCAGTGCCTCCAGGCAGGGCTCCTGCATACTGATGGATTTCAGCAGCTGGGAGGTGACCCCAGCGCCTGCTTGAAAGGAAGAGGAATGATTAGGAGGAGATGGCAGCACAGGGGCAAGGTTTGGGCTGTAGGTTTGCAGAGCTGTGCTGTGCATGGAGCATCTCAATATGGGGTCAGGCCCTGTACCACCAAGTCAGAGGGCGCTTTACCTTCACTTCAGTACACGCAGGATCTGACCTCTGGTGACTATCAGACAGGCAACTGCATGACGCAGTCATTTTCTGTCCTCAGAGGGAGCACAGGGTGGCACAGAGCCATGGCACGACTGATCCACAGCTCCCATGCCCTCACCTGGGCAGCTGGGCAGTGCCTGGATGAACCACTGAGCTGGGCTAAGTGGGGTGCTCATTGCAGGCTGGCACTTGGATCTGGTGGAAGAGCGAGCAGGGAGGCAGCAGGGCAGTCCAGGACCAGAATATTTGGGCTGCGAAGTAGGAGCCAACAGTGGAAGCTACTTCTGCTCCTGTGGAGCTGCAAGGCTCTCCTTTGGGGCTGGGATACCGGAGTCCAAAAGGGCTGAGGATGTATGTGGGAAAATGCAGGTGCCATTAAAGGAAGGAGGAGGAGGATTAGAAGGCAACAAGCAGCTTTTAAAGCATTGCCTGTTCCGGGAGCAAAGGGAAGAAATGTTTTTTTAGGTAAGAGCATGGGTTATACCAGCAGGAGCCAGGAGACCTCTAGGAATCAGGTGGATTAAAACTCATAACACCATAGTGACACCCAGGGATTTCTGCACTATGTACAGAAATAATAAGAGGGGAATTCCTCCCTCGCTCCTCTCTACCGACACTCAACACCATACTGGCAGCTACAGCCCGCTGAGGGACAGCTGGAAAGGGCAAGGGCCAGAAAACATGTGCGAGGGCACCTTGCAGGGTGCCTCACTTTGCAAGAGGGCTCAGGCACCTGCAAATGAGTGAAATGGTGAAAACTTCCAACGCCAGAGCTGCCTCTTGAGGTAGGGGAACTAACCAGGATACAGCATAGATTGTGGGAGGAATCAGACCCACTTATTCATTCCCCTTGCCTCCAATCCCCTGAGCACGGGGCTTCTGCAAGATGAGAGCCCACGGGGAGGTCCAGATGCACATTTTTGTGCTGATGCTTGCACTTGCCTTTTAATGAGCCCTTGCTTCCAGCTGCCCTTGGCCACTTCCAAAGTTTGTGCCCCATTCTGCATTATCACTCCCACACGAGGAGAGCGACCACAAGATCTTTTTTTCCTTCTTTGGAAGAGCACCCATGTAAGCAGTCCCTAATCCAGCAGTGCTTTCTGCGATCCAGTGCTCTTACGGGGGGGAACCACTCCCTCTGCAGAAAATCCTGGGCAAAAAAATTAAATGTTTTCTTCAAGCAGATCAACACCTGGTGGCAGTGAACACCCTGAGCACAGCACTGGTGGCCTGGCTGCAGGAGCAGGGCATTTATGACTGGATTTGGGATGGGCTTTGTTCTGCAGCTTCTTCCTGTTACTGTCATTCTTGCAGTTTCGCCTGTCTTCATTTCCTGCAGATCTTTTGATTTTTAGTGTCCACGGAGGGGCTTGGTACTGACCACAAGCCTTGCCCAACCAACCAAGCACTAAAGCATCTCACCCGTGCTGAGCAGCCTGGTCCCGTGGTCGTGGTGTAACACAGCATCCCTGTGAAATGCTCAGTCTGCTGAGACAGCTCGGCTCTTTGGAGTCACAGGTGGGTGTCCCAGGCTTTTGGAAAGCTCACCTCTAAACATCTTACACACACAGGATCAGTGGACAGCTAGAAGCTCATCTTGCCTCTTCCCCCAACAGCATCCAGAGGCAGAGGCAGAGTGTAAGGAGCGGGAACAGCCCTACTCTATCACAGCAACCCGAGACTAAGGGATTTCCCAGGGCCGTATTTGCACCCTGTGTTCAACAGCCTTAGGCAGAATTCTCCATGGGTTCATAATTTTTTAATCCTCTTATATGTGCTCCCCCAAAACGTATTTCAGACGTGGTTGCAGCCCTACTGGGAGAAGATGTTAAAAAACCACCAGAGACTTGGTGACTCTGCAACAGATTAGCCAATGCGTAAACCCCAAAATTTGCTACTCGCTTTCCAACCCTTCACAAACAGTTTCAAGGCATGCCCATTTCAAAAGCAATAATGAAAATGGAAAGAGGAAAAAAAAAAGAAAGAAAAAGAAAAGAAAGAGAAAAAGAAAAGGAAAAAGGAAAAGAAAGAAAAAGAGAGAACAGTACCAGGCAAAGTTCCCCATCTTTCCCCATCTTTCCCCATCTTTTGTGCCTTTTCAATTGCAGGTTCCCCAGGCACCAGGCTTTTGTTTTTCATCATTCTCCTTCATCCACATGCCCTGGTGCTGGAGACTCAGCTGATCGGATCCAGCTAGTCTGCAGCAGGATCTGCCCGGAAATTGCTTATCGAAGCCTGGGTCCTTTTCATTCCTTCCCCGTTGGGTGCAGCAGAGGTCTCGCCAGACATGGCAGCTCTCTGCTCCAAGGCAATCCACGCTCCTCTGGGTTTGGCACTGGCATCTTCCAAGGCTTTCTGGTGAATCCAGGAGTTCTGGAGAGCCAGCACATCCCACCAGCCCACCGCAGCCTGCAATAAAGCCATCGGGGGCTGAGGGCTGCTCACCATGCAGGGGAATGTCCACAAGAGGGAGAGTTGGTGCCAGCCTCGGCCCTGGTATCACGGAATCGGCACTTGGCCTCCTGATCGTAGGAGAGCCATTCCTCATGCTTCATTTCCCCAAGCAGAAGTACTTCCTTCCCCTGACAATTAGACTTTCCACATCGTTTTCCCTCCTCCTCTCTCTCCAGCCGAACAGTATTTTGTCTTGCTTGCGTGGGACATGCCGCAGGACCACGACACGCCAGCACTAGATGGTTTTATTGGAAAGGCGCTGTGATTGCGGTGGTTCCTCTGCCCTCACTGCTGCTCTGCTCCTCTTCCCGTTCCTAGCAGCCATCCCTGCTGGGATCTGCACTTGCCAGTCCTCAGATGCCACCAGGACATAGGATTTTTAGTCTATTTTCCAAAAATAGTTGATGGCTACCAGCAACAAGGGCCTAGAGGTCTTGGGACTTCTGCAGGACATAGCATACAAGGAGGAAGCCCCAGAAGACACCAGTGATGCGGCAATGATGCAGGAGGGATGGAGCAGGAGGGGTGAAGCCAAGACACCCAATGGCCAGAAGTTGTTCCTGCATACACACTGATTTGTCTTCCTGGATCCAGGCCTGTGTATGCAGCCACATCCAAAGAGAGAGGGAGCAAGCACCAAGATCACAAGAAATTCACAGTAATGTGAAATTTATTGTACAGCGGGTTATTTTCCAGGGGAAAAAAAAGAAAAAAAGGGCAAGAAAACCAGCAGGGAGCTGATGTGGGAAAATCCAGAGTCCTGGAAGCCACTGTATGGTTTGGGGCTGGTGGGATTTTTTTTATCAGGTTCCCCTGTGGTCCATAAACATTTCAGAAGGCAGCATCAGCTTTATCTATAAGGAGCCCAAGCAGCAAGTGATCCCTTTTTGGAGCTGTTCTTATCTTCTCTTCATTCGTTTTTTTCCAAAAGCTATCCTGGTCAAACATCCATGTTTAGGAATATTTTGTGGTCTCAACCTCAGATCAAGTAGAACAGTCATTTTCTCTCTCCCCTCGTTGCTCCTCCACGTGTGTTTTTCTCCTGTTTTCGTTGCCTTGCCCTTTTGATCTTTTCTCCCCACCTCTCTGGTAACGACTGGAGCTCTGAGGAAGAGTCAGAGCACAGTGAAGCACCCCCACAAACCAACAGTGAGGACATGAACTGGTGGCTGACCACGTGCGGTAGGGATGTGCTCCTCTCCCCTGCACTGTGCAGCCCATCCCGGGGTGAACCTCCAGCCTGAAGGGTCAGTCCCCCGTCCAACTCCTTTTTTTCCCTGCTCCATCCAGCAGGAGGTTCGTGAGATCTTTTCCCCACTGCAGCCTCCGCAGTTGGTGGTCTCCTTAGTGCTGGTGCAGCACAAGCACCAGCAAACTCATCCCAACAACTCCACGAACAGCGTCCCTAAGCCACCAGCTCTGAAACCTTTCAAGATATGTTTCAAGGAGTTTGGCTAGGGATTTAGCAGAAACTTCTAATGCAGCTTCCAGCATTCCCGGGGCTCCTAACCTGCAAGTTTGGAAAACATGTCCAGAGAGACGTCAGACAGGACCAAGTAGATCCATAAGACCCACGTGGCCAGCACCACCACGAAGCCCCCAAGAGTGGCTCCCAGCCCTTTGCTTGTTGCGACGTGGTGGCAGCAGCCACCGGTTCTTCTGCAAGCACATGGGAGAAAATCAGCTCCGGAGGAGAAAGGGACAAAGCAGGGGAGCTGCTGGCAGAGAGGCAATGCCAAGCAGAGCTGGCTGGGTCTCTGGGGAGAGCCTGAGGAGAAAAGCTATGGGTGCACCCAACGCACTCCTTGGCATGGCTGAGACAGGAAAGCGAGCTTATTTACAGAACAGCCGGCGGATGTGTGCCTAGCATACACAGGATAAGAAAAATGAAAGCACCTGCTGCTAAGACAAAGTTATCGTATGTTGAGTGGCATGGTTTCATATTATACAATTACTTCATACAGATTAGGGTAGAAATAATTTTAAAAAGGTTGTGCTCTGAGGCGGAGCTCCCCTGGCACCACATTGAGGTCCATGTGGAAGCTCTCACTCACAGAGGCTCCCAAAACCAAATCCCCAAACTTCAGAGCATTTTCCCTAGCAGCTCAGCTACCCGCCATGCCCTTTGAAGTAAAATTTTAATTTAATTCCTTGTCCTCCTTTCTTACCTTTAGTGTCTCTCCCATTATCCACGCAGCCACGAGTTCCACGACTGCTCACCCTGTCAGTCTGTGACCACCCCTGCTCCGTCTCTCCCCGCACACCGCCGAGTGCCCAGTTTCACCAGTTGCCATCCCAGTGCCTCTCCCACCCAGCTGGGGGCAAAGGGACCACCACCACCACCCCCCCCCCATTGTGCCACCAGGATGCTGGCTGGTTGCTCGCTGCCTGCCCACACCTCTCATTTAGGGAGCAGACAAAGGGGTCAGGGGGGTTTGGGCTTGCCAGGAGCCAAAAAGAAATATTTTCAGGCTGAATGAGATTGACACCAATGTTTTATTTTGCTCTCTCTATTTTTTTTTCCACCTATGAACTCACAAGCAAACCAGAAGCCATGGTTTTTGCCATGTCTGCTCAGGAGTGAAATTACAACAGCAGCAAATGCTTTACAAGTGCCTCAGTGAAGTATGAAACTTGCTCCTTCCTTTCTATCTTTGCCCATGCATGCATGTATCAGCCTCCCCCCACCTCTGCCAGAGCATGACTTCAGGCGCCCTGGCGGCAGAAAAGCATTAACCCACATTTGCCCCAGACCTTCATCATTTTCCACAGCTGCGTGGACCAGGGCTCTGCCACAGGGATGCTCTGGCAGCGTCCCAGTTGTACCCATGTCGGGGGGACCTGGATGGGGATCGACGGCTCCGCGTGGCCGGACACCACACAGGGTCTGCGGGGCGAGGTCCAGCTGGGGACACAGCGCTGAGCAGTCCGGCCACGTAGGGCTGAAGCCTTTTCCCTCACCGCCGTGCACACAGCTGCGATATCCCAGCACATCCTGGCTTAGAAACTGATGGAGATGATTGTCACAGCGAGGGACCCAGGGAAGGAAAGAAGAGAGGGCATTTTGTGAAGGCTAGCTACCCACACCAGCTCCACAGACGTGGTTTGCTCGCCACCCGTGTAGTCACGCCATGCTTAGGCAGCCAAATACTGACTTCTTGTTCATAAATAATAAATAAATAAATAACATTTGAAACAAAACAATCTAATTACAGAAAAAATATTTAGCTTGAAACGAGCAGACAGTCATTCAAAACCACTTTCTGACATGACAGATGATCTGAGAGGAGCCGCGCCGCGGGCATTGTACGCTCCTCAAACCCGATTTAAAAATACACGGCGTGGCAGCAAAAATAGACACGACCCTCAGCGCAAACATCGCCGCTCAGACAAACATCTCCTGTAAAACGCCGTCGGGGATCTGGGTGGCAGCCGGCGCCGGGGACAGCGTCCCCAACTCTGTGATGGACCTGTGCGAACGGCACCGCAACAGCACCCGCTGGCGGGGCTGGGGAATTCGATAACTGAGCAACGCAGCGTCTCCTCAGGTCATCCTGATGTTGTACGACCCCCACGTTTTGATATCAGAAATAGGTAAAACCACAGCGATGGCAATGAAAACGTGAATGTGAATGGCTCCTTGCAGAAGTGATCTCTGGAGCACAAATATTGCTGAAGCCGACTTCCAGCGCGAGGTACTAGCTGTGATTTTTCAGATGGAGGTGAGGAGCAGGAGGCACCGTGTGGGGTTGTGGGCAGGAGGTGATGTCCCCAAACGGAGCCCACAGCTGGTCACCCATCAGCCCTTCCAGCAGAGGGGACCCAGGTGCCTCCACAGTGCCACGCTGCCATGCTACACCATCCCTGCATCTTTCAGTCACCTTTTGACTCTACTTTCAGTGTTAGGACCATGCTGGCAGCCCTTCAGGCCTCCAGATTTCCCACCTGAGGGCTTGTTCTGTTTGCACGAAGCAGCTGTGACCAGGCCACCAGCAGCCAGGTCTTAGCCCTGTTCCTCAGGTCCTGGGCTTGCCGCTCTTCGCTGGTCGGTGACTCTTGTAAGGCTGAAGAGGAGAAGCAGGTCCTGTTCCCGGTATCACCACAGGCCCCCAGCGATGTGGCACAGCTCTGGCTCTGGAAATGGCCATCCTGCACCTGGAGAGCCAGGAGATCCTGGGATACCGCAGCCCCAGGCACCTTACCATGGTGTGGAGAGATGAGGGCTGATAACACCAAGCTCTGGGACCTTTCCAAACTATTTGCAAACTATTAAAGAAGAGACTATTCAAATACCACCAAAATCTCCTGCCTTTGTGCTGCTCCTACCTCAGATCACCAGGTCTTCCCACGCCCCATCGTTCCCATGGGTCATTCCTTTGGGCACACTCACAGAGTGCACTTTCTCTGGCTTGGACTGTGAAATAACCTTTAAAAGTACATCTGGAGTGAAGTCAGGGCCAGAACGAAGCTGATGGAAACACCGCTGATGGCTCTGGGCATGACAGGACTGTGTCCTGTGGGGACAGCCTGGCTGCTGGAGGGTGCACGTGAAGGTTTGGCAAGGACAGCTCCCCCTCTGCAGCCCCAGGCAGTCAGGGCAATGTAGCAGAGCTCCGTGCTTGGGAAATGGCCGTGGGCAGTGCACAAGAGAGGAGATTCACCCCTCGCCTCTGCTGTCCCCACACCAAATGTCCTTGTATTTTGGGCAGGGGTGCTCAGAGCGGGGTAATTGAGAACTACATGGCCCCAGGGGAGCTGTGCAGCTGTAGCCACAGGGAGGCAAGGGGGTGGCTGCACGTGGTCATCAATCCGAGAGGAGCCCAGGCACACCATGGGCACGCAGCCCGTTGGCCCTGGTGGTGTCTGTAAGGATGCTGGCACCCTGCTTCCTCCCTACCTTTGGGGGCCGCTCAGGATCCCCGCTAAAAGCACAAGGACAACAAAGCCGCAGGAATCCACACAAGGGCACTGTGTGGACAATAAGCCTCTCTCCTCTTCTGAAGGAAACCCAAGTGTAGGCCCACCATGCACCTGCCCAGCTTCAAGTCCCTGCTGCCTCGCAGGGACAACCTGGCTCTGCACCATGGCTGCTTAGGACCGTCCCCAGGTGCCATCAGTGGGGAGAGACCTGCAGGCAGGAACAGCCAAAATCCCACCAGGGTGGGAAGTGAATCATCAAAACCTCTCCCACAGCTCTTCTCCTCGATGGCAGGCAGCGAAGAGGACGTGGGGATGCTCCGTGAAAAGCCTCCATCAGGGGCTTGCAAGCAGGACGTGGAGGCACACACACCCCGCTCACCAAGAGTGGGGAAGGTTCCAGAGCGTTCATTTATTTTTCTAAAAGTGGTTTTGTTGCCCACTTGGTGGGGAAGGGGGTTGATCGTCTTTTTTTGCCATTAAGAGAGCCCGGGGGAGGCCTGCCTGCCGCTCACCCCCAGCCGCAACGAAAACCTTCCAAATGTTTCCCCCCCCCGAAACGAGAAACATTTAGAAGTGTGGGCACAGAATGAAAAACAGCGAAGAAAGCTCTCTGTGTGCCAGGGGGTGATTCACCACTGCTGGGAGAAACCCTCCCCGCTCCCCGCTGCAGGGGAATGTCCCCCTGAGACCCCCTGCCCCGGGGGCTGGTGGTGATGCACAGGGAGCGCTGCCTGGGGGCTGGGGAAGGCTCTCGTGGCTCTCTGTGTGGGGTTTGTGTCCCACGTAGCACAAAGACACCCAGGAGAGCTTCCCCCAGCCCCACAGCACTCGGGCAGTGAGGACTGGCAGGACAGTTCCCCAGGCTGGGGGTGGTGGTGGGTCCCAACCCCAGGACCTGCACCAGGGCTGCGCATCGCTCAGTTTGGCCCCCTGGACACCTCCAGGCTCCTCTCCCCAGCACCACTCGTGCCATGGCATTAACAAGCCGGTGCCTCCCACCGCCTGAAGGAATAGGGATGGGATCAGGCCAGGTTTTCCCTTTCCTCCCCCGGGGCAAGCAGAAAGCCCCCAGCCCCAAGCGCTGCAGCAGCCCTTCGCTCTCGCCAACATGAGCCTGGCCAAAACCACGAGCTACTTCTGGAGAGCGCCGTCCCCGCCAGCAGCGGCAGCACAAACGGGGTGCACCGAAGGGGAAAAGCAAAGCCCTGGTGTTTGCACCACGCGGCGAGGTTTCCCAGCCTGCGGGCCGGGGAGGACGGGGGCACCCTTGGCAAATAACGGAGGAGGGCAGTGCTCCGCGGCACAAGGGCTCCGGCTGAACGCGAAGGCTATTTTAGCAGCGATGGAAACACGCAGGGGCTGCTGCTGCTGCTGCTGCAGGGCTCCGTGAAATCGGTGATTTCTGAGCCGAGTTCAGCTGGAGAGCGCTGCTGCTATAAAAAGCAAAGTGACTTTGCGCTTCGACGCTTCCTCCCGACACACACACACACACACACACACACACACACAAGAAGTGATTTGTGATTCAAAAGACGAGGAATTTATCATCAAAAAGAGCCGGGGCAGAGCTTGGTGTTTACACATGGAAGAACAAGACAGGCACCGAGAGCAGATGTATTTATATCCATCCATTAATAAAGAAAAAAAAAAGCCAAGTCAACCATACCTTTGTGCTAAAGTTAGAGCACGGCACTCGGCATGTCCTTAAAAAGGCAAGAAAGTTTCCGCAAAGTGGGACAGCTGCTCCGGGTGCCGGCCCCGCAGGGCTCCTCGCCCGCCCGCAGGCTGCAGCGAGGGAGCCGAGCACCGAGGGGCTTCTTCCCTCTGCTGCAAGGAACCAGGCGAGGGCTCGCTGGGTGCAGCACGCCAAGGCCAGGCTGCAAAGGAGGGCTCCGTTTGTGGGGCTGCCTCCACCAAGCAGCAGAAAAAGGACCGGCAGCGCTCCAGGGTTGGTGGCTGGAGGGTCGCTGCGAGCCCAGGGCGAAGGCCTGGAGCCGGAGCCAGGACCGCGGGTGGTTCACCCGCAGTGAAGGTCGAGGGCTGGCCAGCCTGAGTCTCTGGAGCTCCCGGAGCAGGATGACATTTAGGAATTCTTCGGCAATAACTCATCGCAGCAAGTCCCTCAGTCCATGCATGGGGCTGGTTTTTCTCGCCTCGAGTCCCGAACGCCAGGGTGTGTTACAACCCTAGGAAAGTCAGGTCTTTGCGCCTTGTAAGGTGCTTCCAGAGAGCAGTTAATTATCCTTCTTTTGGGGGAATAAACAGATAGCTCTTTTTATAAGGACAGAAAGGAAGCGTTCAAGTAACCCTCCCTCCCACAGCAGCTGCTAAGGTCTCCCATCAGAGGGATGCTCGGGCTCTCAACCCCGAGGCAGTGCAGGCAACAGGAGGCCAGCAGCAGACCCCCCGAGCACAGGTCAGCCCTGCCGCTGGCCTGGGGATCAGGGCTCCTCCCTGGGCATTAGGATTTTGGGCTTAAACCTTTTCACTGAGCAATCTTGTGACCGCCGGGACCACGGTACCTCCAGCCTTTGCAGACGCTGCCCACGCACGTGAAAACGCGCGCTGCGGCTTGCGCTCAGCCAAAACTGCCTCGTGAATCATCTATTATTTATTGTTATTTACACTTGCAGAAGGGAAACGCTTTAAACGGGCAGCACTCCTTTCCTCAACCAACCTGCAGTCTGTTCAAAGAACCGGTGTCAGCCTCCTTGGGCGAGCTCCGTTCCCAATAAGCCCGCCTTGAGCAATGCGACACCTTTAAGGACTTATTAGTCGATTCCAGGATCAGCCATTTTATTGCTTTGCCTTGAAATGAAGGTACGCTGAGACCTGCAATGCCTTTACTTCACTTTTTAAGATCACCCCTGCCTTACACCTTTGTCCCAGCACAGAGGGGCTTCGTTTCGAGACCTCTCCCAGCTCCCCCGACGCAGAGTCCCTGAACCAGCTCCTTCATGACAATTACCCAGCCCTGACTTCCAGGCGTCTAATTTTAGCAGTTACTGTTGAACATCCTCTCGAGTTATTGTTAGCACGAAATGAGCATCATCTGACAGGAACACATTGCAGCTCCTCGGTAAACACCGAGGAGGAATGCTTAAGGAGCGCGCGCCTCCCTGCAGCGCTACCCACAGTCCTGCCACCCGGGGGCACGCGTTATCCCCTTCCCTTTGCGCCTGGTGTCTCGCATCTCCAAAAAATAAAAAATAAAAAAATAATAATCCTCCGCTGCCCTCAACTGTATTCGGCCTATTCCGCTGTATCATTTCACTCGGCTGTGGTTCCATAATTACTTGCAAATTGCCCACAGGGATTTATTATTTGTTATTTTTAGGATCGTTTCAGCGGAAAAGGCATCTGATTATTTGTATATATATTTGCACGACATCTCTCACTTGAGGATCTCTGAGCACTCCACGGAATACGAATGAAGCTCCGCTCATCTGCCCCGATGCTCCTTTTTCAGGCAGGACAACGGGAGCGGTGATTAAAAGCCACGTCCGAGCTCCCGGAGGAGATTTCTGCCCAACACAAGAACGGCGGCTTCCAGCCGTGCGCGTTAACTATTAATCCCGTGCTAACGCCAACAGCGGGAGCCCGGCTACACAGGCATGAAAGAAAACACTGATACTGCCATTTGAAACGGCCGTGTGTCCTTCCAAGCTAACAGGTCCAAACACAGATTAGGCTTGGGGGGGGGGGGGGAGGGAAAAAAAGGCTCCCTATCACACGGCAAACACATGGCGCTTTCTGCTAACGGGCAGCAGGGATAAGAGTGGGGTTACTGAGAGCTGGGGGCACAAATGCACCAGGCTGAGATTTTGCTGGTGTAGCTTGCCAAGGCTTCACCCTTTCTTGCTGCTACAACATCTCCGGGCTCGTTCCTCAAACCAGCTCCCCCCTTTCTTCGCGTGGTGGCCAGCAGGGAGACGGATGCACCAGCGAAACTCACCTGGGGCACAGCAATACAGACAAGAGGCAGGAGGCAGCAGAGTGGTGTTTCTCTCTTTTATTTAAAAACAGTGCTTCATTACCATTTGCAAAGGGTTAGGAAGGGTTTCCCCCCTTGCTTAGAGTTTATAAAAGCCAGCAACATGATCAATAATTTATACACATGGATAGTAATACAAAAAAAAGGAATAAAAGCTAAAGATCTAACTACTCCGACCTTCACAATTCCAGCTACTTGATAATAATAGGAATAACCCAATGAATACTGTATGGTCTGAAAGCTACTATACAATATGATACTTAACGAGGGAGGGCGGGAAGTTAGAGGCTGTCACAAAGCCCTGGGATGCAGATACTGCTTCTCCAGAGTCGGCAGGGAAATGGGACCCTGGGCAAGCGGCTCGGGCGTCCTAGGAAATGATCCAGGGGAAGGAAACGCGTCCCGCGGGGGGACACGTCCTGCTCCCGGGCGGTACCTGGCAATGGGAGGTGCTGGGGAGACCGCGTGAAGGGGCAAGTCTGTCGCTGCCTTTGGAGGTGCTGCGGCATCTCAGCCTCGCACGGAAAATCTCCAAGTCTCAAGTAGATCAGCCTGTGAGGTCAGTAAAATGCTCCGCCAGCTCCACGTCGCTCTACAGCCCTGGTTCTCGTTCGCTGTCAGCCCCAGGTTTTAGCTCCAGCTATTTACAAGCAGGATTTATCATACTAAAAAAAAAAAAAAAAAAGGAAAAAAAAAAAAAAAAACAAAAGAAACCAAAACAAATCATATCCCCTGGGGTAAGAGAGGATTATTTCGTCACTTGATAACGCAGCCGAACCAAGCTGCCAAAACTACAACATGCGCGCACACACAAAATACTGTGAACAGAAAAATAGAAAAACATGACCAAACCGAGACTGCTCCTGTGGGAGGCCTGATTTCTGACTTCTGTAAGCAATTCGCTCCTCGGGGAAACAACAAGCCCCTCCACCAGCGGAGAGCTGGCAACCTGGCAAGAGACTTATTATTGACCCACTTCAGGGAAGGAAAAAAATTAAAATTAAAAAAAAAAAAATCAAGATTAACTGGCATTTTGCTGACTACCAGCCAAATCACTATTGGGGTGGACGGCTTCAGACACCAGCAATCTCCTGGAGTAATCAGGCGAGGCTCTTGGCTGGCGGGCCCGTGTTCCACCAGGCGCCAAGAGGCGGCGGGGGACGCGGGTCTGCGCTGCCGGTCCCTGCAAGCGCTCAGCCCAGCGCCCAGAGGACCATCGCTGCCAGAGCTTTCTGACACCACAAAGAATTGCCTTCCAGGGTCAGCAGCAGCAACGGAGACGGGAGTTGGGTGTCCCCGGTCCCGTTGAGTCTGCCGCTGATGCGTGTGCTGCAGAGGGACGGGGGCTGTCCTGCAAACTCCTGGCTAGAGGAACGCGTACCAGGGAGAAACCCCAGAGCCTGCTTGGAAAGGGCCCCATTTCGCACTCTGGCCATCAGACTCCTGCTTGCCTCGGTGACTGGAGTTTTCCTTGCAGAAGAGAAGTTTTACTGGGGTTGGAGGGTGGAGAGGGCAACCAGTAAGGTGGGGTGGAGGGAAGAGGCTTTTCAGACATTAACATCACCAAAAATAGTGTTTTATGCAACAAAGAATCAAGTCTCACTGGTGTATACTACAAAATGTTTGACATTTTCCAAGAGCATGACAAAATAAAAACACAAAGAAGTCTACATTGGATGTTCGTCGCGTTCACTAGGTTGGGTTGCTGCTTGTTTTTCCCCCCCCCTCCTATATCAAAACAGTGCAAACAGGTAACACACTTCACACATCACCCCTCTGCACCGAGGACAGCATCCCCCAACCCTGCCAGGCCGGCAGCTGCCTGCGGGCTTCCTTCCCCTTTGGAGCCAGACCCAGAGCTCACCCAGCTCGCCCTCGGTTTTCCCTTTATCCCATTTCTAAGTGCTCCCCCAGACGTGATCTCCTCTGCTCTACTCCTTCAGGGCTGGGTCAGGATGATGTGGATGGGGACGGGCTGGGGACGAACGGGGCAGGGGCTGGGAGGCTCTGCTTTGCGCTCCCCTATGCCAGACAACCCTCCTCAGCTCTCGCCGTGCACTTCCCACCCACAGATCTCAGAAGAGGCAAGGGCAGGAGACAAACGACTGCCTCTCGCTTTAGGGATGGGGAAACAAGCCTCAAGGAGTGACCCGACTGCTCCCACATCATCCTTGAGGATCACCGACAGAGCCCTGAGCAACCCACAGCTCTCCAGCTCCTGAGCAAGCCCTCGCCGGGCAAAGCCTGCAGCTCTCAGGCATTTCAGCAGCTGAGCGGTGGCTGCTTGAAAACGTGGCTTTGTCTACCCGCGCTCACCTCACGGGATCTGCACAACTGCTTTGCCTGGGAGCAGAGGGCTGCAGGAGGCTCGGCCTGGGCTCCCAGCTCTCCTGGTGTCCCCAGGTCCCGGACCCCATGGGGCAGCCTGCCCAGCGCGGGGACGGTCGCAACGGGGTGCAGGGGCGCTGGGCGCTGCTGTAACGCGTTCCTAGCAGAGGACAGTAGAGTTCACCTTTGTACCAGCACAACTATATCCACAAGGAAAGACGGACCAGCATATTAAAAAGAAAAATAAAAAATTAGCACTTCAATCCAAAATTATACCGGTATAATACGGTGTGCTGGCCAGACCTACTGCAAGACAGTACAGACAGCAACACTTAGAGGAACATCTTTTCCTCCACATCGAGAGGAATCCCGGTGCCACCAGACAAGGTCACAAGCAGCAAGCTATTTAACAGCCCGCCTGTGCAGTTTTTCCCTTTGAAAGCCAAGCCCTGGGGACTCGCGCCTGCAGATCCATCTCCGGGACAAGCACTAGCTGCTGTCTGGGCCCAGGTTAACTCGTGAAGAGTCAATCATTTTGCATAGGGAGATATAGGCTTTGTCCTCGCTTCTCCAGAAGACAGGTATATAACCAAGGCTCGGCTGCTCTGAACCCATCTCAAGCCAGTTCGCTACGCGTCTGAGTGAACCCAGAGCTGCTGTTTGCCAAGAAGAAAGCGCGGCGCTGCCGCCGTGGCACAGCATCTCCTCCGGAAACCTCGCTGCAAAGCCTCAGCTGGCGGGCAAGCTTTTGGGAGGCACCGCGCTCCGCAGAGCGAGCCGCCTCCAGCGCCCGGCCGTGCAAGCAGCCCGGCTTCGGCACCACGAGCGGGTGGCCGGGGACGTGGTGGCATGAACTGCGGGGCACGACGGGAGCTGGCCGGGCTCTGGGAGGCCCCAGGCTGGATGGTGTGGAGCAGCTATCACTCGGAGATCCTACAGCAGAGGACTGACTGACTGCGGCCCCCCAAAGGGTGGGCGCTTCCGCACGCAAGCCCTCCGACTCTCAGTAGCCGCGGGTGGGCTGAAGCTGCCGTGCATAGACTCGGCTGGGAGGCAGGGAGGGGGCCGGCCGCCCTGCGCCCGAGAGAGGCAGAGCTGGGGAGGGGGACGATTGCACCGCCAGGGCAAGGGAGGGCACGCGGGGAGGGCGAGCCCAGCTTTTTGGGGAGCCGCAGTCAGAACCAGCTGAACTGAACCGCAGGACGGGGGCAGAGAGGGCGAGCGTGACCGTTTCTACCACAGATCCTCCCTCCCCTCCCTCAGCTCAGCAAAAGCCCCCG
Organism: Cygnus atratus; assembly: GCF_013377495.2. Classification (NCBI taxonomy): domain Eukaryota; kingdom Metazoa; phylum Chordata; class Aves; order Anseriformes; family Anatidae; genus Cygnus; species Cygnus atratus. The sequence goes on along the minus strand of NC_066362.1, from coordinate 55,877,187 downwards.
CGTGCCCCGATTTCCCCTCATTTCCTAGATTTTGTGAAAGCCCCAACACCCTGTTCCCCCCTCCCTGTTTTCAATCTAACTAAAATATTTATATACAAACAACAAAAAAATTGTCATAACAGCAACAAACCAAACTTTGGCTTGGAAAAAAAAATAAAAACCAACAACAAAACCAGAAAAAAAAAAAAACAACAACAACAAAAGGTGGCCAACAGGCTGGCAGTTTGGTGTCCCCTTTTTCTAGCTATTCCTCCAGAGAATCAATAGCTTTAGGGTCTCTAGCTTAACTCATGGCTTCCCCATCCTTCTCATTTAGGTGCCTCCTCTCTGCTGCGCCCAGAGAGGCTACGTGTTTCGCTGGGGAAGAGCAAAAAATGCGTGGTTGTGCATGGCTGGGCCAGGACACCTCCTCGGGGAGCTCTGCTTGCCGACACCGCTTAGTGTTAAATGCAGGAGGTTTCCTATTCTGCTATCAGCAGTGGGTGGAGAAGGTGTACGGCAGGAGTTGGGAGAGGCTCCACCAACGAACCCATGCTCCAAGCAGCCCTTCTGGGGGTGAAAAGCTCACCCCAGTACCAATTGAGAGAGTCGAGGCAGAGAAGTGCGGTTTTGTTAGGCTAACGCAGGGTTAGAGATAGCACAAGAGCACCTGCCTCTGAGCATCGGGGTTGCTGGGAGCACTCGGGGCCAGCGGCTGAGCGGGGAGGGCTGGAGAGCAGCAGCTCCCTGCCACAGCACTGCTCCTGCAGTCAGCTAAAAAAGCCAGCTCTGTAACCCAGCCAGATCGCTGCTGGTGAGAGCAGAAGGGGGACGGTCTTGGGAGTCGTGGAGTCCTCCCCTGAACAGTCGCCCCACTTCCAAATCTTATCATATGTAGTGTCAATACGGCCCCAGCAGCCCAGGTGCGTTAGCTTTCTATGGCAGGCTGGGCAAAACGGCCCCAGGTCTCCAACGTGGCTCTGTAAGGGCCTTAGATACAGCTTGTGGTGGGAAGTTCCTATGAATTCAGAGCTTGTACAAGCTCCTTCTGCCTCCCCTCAAACTCCTGACCTAAACAAAACTACTTCAGGATCACGTTTGGATATAAAGAACACTCTTCCCCCCCAAGAACCCACATGCGTGACCCTCACCTCAGCAGCTTATACATGACTCGTTTGTCTCACTCGTGTTATTTGGAACAGATTACTTGCAGTAGTGCCTAAGCAGCTCAGGATGAGCAGGAGGAGAGAGACCTTGCAGGCTGGACCTCGGCGTGCCCGAGCACGGCTCTGATGGTTGAGTCTTCAGCCACAGCTTTCTTCGTCATCAAGGCTTCGCCGCCGCAATTGTAACCGCTTGCTGTCCGCAACAGAGGTACTCTGTGTGATGGTGCATTGCATCTGCCACTCCTCGAGGAAGAGAGGGAGGAAAGGGACAGCAAGGGAGAAAGATCTTGAAAAGGAGGATGTGAAACTAAGGTAATTACAGCCACCAGCAATGGACAACAATCAGCTAGAATAAGTTGTGTGTAGGGGGAAGATCATCCTCCTCAAAAACTCCTTTCAAAGTCTTGTCCCCTATACAGCGGGTAACAGCCAAAGTCTTTGGGCAGGTTGAGGAAATCTTCTCTTGCCAAGTCTAAAGTCCTGACACTGCTGAAACTGTCCCAAACCTGTGCGCGTCAGATGGTGATAAAAAACGAGGAAAGTCTCTGCATTTCCCCCTTTTCCACACGTAAATGACTATTTCCCACCAGCATTTAGGTCCCAGCCACAGCCAGAGAGTGCTTCCTTCTGCAGACCAGAAACACAGCAGGTGGAGACTTCTCCCTCACGTCCTCCTGTCTCCCAGGCACCAAGCACCAGACCCAGGGAAGTAACTCTGTCTGTGTGTTCCTGATTAATTGCATGATATTCGGTTTCTAACAGCTTTCCTTAATGCTAATCGCCTTTTCCGTGATTGGTAGGATAAGCTATGCACCAACATACAGACACGGAAATGCATTATTTTTACCACAGTTAAAAAAAAAAAAAAAGAAAACAAACAAAAAATAAAACAACCAAAAAAGCACAATCTTTGGAACAAAAGAATTAAAGGCAGAAATTTAAAGGAAAAAAAATACATATTCAAAGAACATAGTGAGGTATAAAAAAGTATTTTCTCTTTTGTTTTTTGTTTTTCCTCCTCATCTTGCTATAGAGTTCCTCTACTAGTAAATATTGCAATAGCCAGGCCTCATGAACTGGGGGGGCTGTCCCACTTGCAGGGGGCTCACGTCACTTCAGTAGGGGGCAAATCGGCTGTAGCCACCTCGGTATAAACTCGCCTGTAGAAATTAAAGGAGAAGAGAAGAGGTTGTTAGGAAGCGAACCTGGAAGAAACCTTCAGGGACAGTGCCCAAATGCTCTCAGAAGGATTAATGGATGTGTCCTGGCACTGACCCGCGACCATCAGTCCCTCTAAGAAGTAAGAGAGGAGAACCTTGCCTGCAAAAAACAAAAAATGTAGCTCAGGAGGACATGCTCACAGCTGGAAATGAACTTTGGCAAGCCCAAGTCACAGAAGTTCAGTACCAGAGGTGGGACTCACGAGTCTCAACCTCTGGGCCAGCTGTCTAGACTGACTTTTTGGATAGCAGACATGTACTTCCAGGATGCTCTTCACCTCACCTTAAGGTGGAGATCTAAAATAGACACGATGACCTGGTATCCTTGAAATACCTGTTTTTCCTCCACTGACCCTAAAGGGAATCCGCATGATGCGCTGAGGCTCAAAGGGAGGTGCTCCACTGCAGCCATCTATATTTAGGTGTCTTTTCCTCTGCGCACGTTTGCGTTGCAGCCTTTGCAGCAACACAAATACTGCACTGCCTGGAAGCAGATGGGCAAGCATGTGTTTTCAGCAAGCTGTGCCGCTCCCGTCCAATGCCAATATACCTCATCCCTGCCCTTGTGTAACTCCTGCTGGCAGGCAGGATGCCGCATCCTTCTGCTGGTGGAAGAGGGAACCAAGTGGAGCAGCTTTGCTGCAAGATGTCACATGAACAACTTACTCCCTCACTTTTCGTAGGGCTGATTTCTCATCGTGTAACAGAGCTCTAAAGGGCTCTTAATTAAGTTAATGAAAAAGGCAAGAAAGGATGTCCTGCATCTCCAGCCATTGCTGGTTCTTGCTCTATCCATCTCCTTGATACGGTTATACTGATTCAGCAACGACATTCTGGCTCCTGATGGTTCTGGTCATCCTTCAACCACCTCTTTTGTACAGGGAGATGTACAAGACTGAGTCATAACTGGTCTTCTACAACCTGGCTCCTTTCCTAGAGCACACAGACAGACACACGAATGCGGAATGGCTGGGGAGCCAGCACTGCAGCTAAGGACCTCCTCCCTCAGCGGAAAGGTATTTCTGGATAAAGTTTCAGTACCTGATACACACAGTGAACAGCTGATGCCCGTGCTAGGAATGAGAAACAGCACAAGGAAGAAAATCTCACTTACCACAGCGCCAACTCCGTAGCTAGCGGCAGGGGCAAGGGCATGGTAAGGATCTGCTGTGTACACCCTGCCATAACTGAAGAGAGGGAGAAAACATGAAAAAAAAAGTCACTTTGGAGGGGCAGAGAAACAGCCTTCTGACCACAGGTGATGGAAGAAGCAACATGCCCTTCTACACACATGTATGCATACATGCACACACATGCACACAGCCCCTCTCCGCAGAGACCCTATGGGCATGCTGCCATGCACCGTATGAGATGGGCGAGGGACCGGCCTGTGAGGAGGAACGTGGCAGAAGCCATGAGCTCAACCTGTAGGAAAGAGGTCAGCACCTTGACGAGACAGTTAGTGCATCCCTTACCTCGAGTGATGCAATTTGGGAGGAGAGTGGCTGCTGGTGCTAGTGCTACTGGCACGGTAGCAGCTGCTAAATGGAAAGCAGCAAGGGGTTCTCCAGAATGAGGAGGGAGTCTGAACTTTAAAGCTCTGACATGCGCTAAGATTAAAACACAGCCTTACTGCACACGAGATAAAAAGTCTTAAGGCAAGCACTCTGATGATGATAACCCTTTGCATTTACACAGAAAAGCATGTTAAAGCGCCCGAGAGTACTGTACGAGCTGAACCATTCTTACTTTATGGATGGGGAGAGAAATGCACCCAGCGATGGAACAACCTGCTCAGAGTCACAGAGCAAGGAGCCAGCAATGCAAACCAGATCTCTCAACTCTGAGGCCATAAGCACACTGCCTCCTTTGCCCAGAGAACCACCAGGATAAGGAAGAGGCCAGGATTTGTGCCAGCCCACACACACCGGAGGGCAATACTGCCCCAGGAGCAGAGAGACAAGTCGTGCACTCGAATCTTTCATGTTGGGTTGTGCATGCAAGTGTGCACGTGCGAGTGCAAGTAAGACAAAGAAACGGGGAAAGTAGAAGTACTGTAATGGATCAATGCTCCTCGAATCTCCAAGCACAGCAAGCTAGCCCCTGGGGATGCCTCCCCCTTTACATACCCATCGCTGTAAGCTGCTGCAGCGGCTGCAGCGGCCGTGGCTGCTGTTGCAGTAGCAGGCTGTGCATATCTGTAGGCTGCGTATCCACCCTGCAGGAGAGAAGAGAACTGACTTTACAGATACCTGTCCACCCACGCAGAGCCAAAAAAAAAAAAAAAGAAAAAAAAAAGAAAGAAAAAAAGGAATCACACACATCACAAAGAGAGGAAGTGTTTCAAACTGCATCAGCTCCCATGTCTTATCTAGCACAAGCATTGCCCATTAACTCCTACCTTCTTTTGCTCAGAAGGACTAGGGAGACTCTTCCATTTCCCAGTTTAGCAGAAGGAATAAACTGAAGTGAGCCTGAGAATGGTGATATCCCTGTAGGAAACTAAATTTGGCACAGAGGAACGGAAAATCAGAAGAGAGCTGAAATACTGTATGCAATGTAATTTCTATGTCCCCTTCCTTTTACGCTGGGGAAATCAGAGGTGGGCACTTTCTGTGAAGCATGTATTTTAGAAAGGGCATCATTCAGAGGAGCTCCTGTTTTTTTTTTTCTCCTTTGTCTCTTTTCTAAGCCTGGGAGACCCCAAAGGCTAGAATTTCTTTTGGTTCAGATGCATAAAAGCATCAATAGCCAGAGAAGCCAAAAAGCAATCAGTAAAAGAAGGTCAGAGAAGTCAATCTCTGGTGGTCTAAAGGGCTGCCAACAAGCAAATTGACACAGATACCAACCAGAGCATTCTCCTCTCCCTCAGAGTAAGAAAGAAACAGGTTGGGGGAAATTACGTCTGAACAGACAGTACTGCTGCTGCATTTACACCTATGTTACACATCTGTAGTAAAGATCTTTAAAATGCTTACAGTGGTAAGAGATAGATCCTAAATATGTAGTTACAGCTGAGCTGGCAAAACATAAATCCTGGCCCAGAGGAAGACTTGCAAGTGTCCTACCAACAGCTCTCAGGGCAGAGGAAGCCCGGACTCAGCCCCACTGCTCCACGCACCTCGCAGTAACGAGGGACGGACGCCTGCCACCTCTCAGACCAGAGGCTAAGGCTGTGTGGCAGTCACGAAAGAGCTCTGAAGCCCAGGTTAGATCTTTTCTGACTGTATGCTTCTGAACACGTTTCTGTAAACTCTATGGGGGAGCAATGGTAAATGAACCGTGGCTTTGATTTGCCAGAAACACAATGAGCCATAAATAACATCAGAAAACTCCAGATTGCTTCTGGCTTTTTTTTTTTTTCCTTTTAAGTGACATTTCAGAGTTGGAAGGACCAGAAGGCAGACTTATGCTATTTACCTCCAGAATCAGCTCAAAATATCTCTAACACTTTTTCCCCTATAAATCTTATGGCTGTATGTAACTAAGAGTACAAGATCAGCTCTACCGCAGGACACACTCTGTCTTTGCTCAGCAGTGCTGTTTTGGTCTAGACATCCTTTAAAATAGAAGTCATGATTTTAACTTCATTTTGGTTGCCCTTGTGGAACTGCCCCCACGATGGCTTGCGTGCTACCCCAAACATTCCTGGGGATGGTCTCTTACTCTGGAGGAGAGAGACTTGCAGACCCTTTAATCTTCTAGTTAATAGAAGAGAGTCATGCAAATAATCACCTGTGAAACATCACCACGCTGCTTGAAAGAAACGTTGTCATGGTTTTGTCCCTCTTACCTAGTGGTTTCAATCCCTGCACTTCAGATTGATGGTCTGGGGAGGTTTGGCTTCTTTCTGGCATGCTATCGTTGCGCCACCACTACCTCCACCTCCAGAACATGACAGAGACAAGGGGAAGGGGCAATCCAAATGAAACCTTTACCAACCTCACCAAATTAGGAGCTTGTGGCATTTCCTTAAGCTTGTGACCTTCCTGAACTCTTGGCATGGTCTGCCACTTGGGCATGGCGTGGAAGACATTTCCACTTGGCACTGTCCTTCGGCAGGGCAGGCTGCTGCAGCCCACCCCGATTCCCACCCTCCCTCCCACCTACCAGCCACATTTCACATCCAAAGCCGTTTCAAATGTGACTGGCACATGCTCTACACATGGCAGCAAGATGCAGTTTGAAACCAGAAAAGGGTTATCATGTAATTCTCTTTTAACTCACATCTCTTGTAAAGGAAAACAAAACCAAACCGAAACAACAAAAAAAAAAAAAGAAAAAAAGAAAAGAAGGGTTGGAATCAGGTGTGGGAAGGGGGGGAGGGATGGCGTAACATTTATTAATCAAAATTAAAAACTAAGCATGCTGACATCTGGAGCTAGAACAACCAGCAAAGTCACCACGTTCAGACTCATATTGGCTAGTTCTATCCATCCCAGCATTCTCTTGGGACAGCAGTTCGCCCTAGGCTCTACCACAAGCTCAGTGAAGTACACAGCCTCAAGTACTAGAGCGTGCAGCCACAACAACCTGCTATTACGGAAACAGTCAGTCACCACTGGAGTTAACATTCCAACCTCGACGACTCCCCGCAGCCTCCCGCCCTCGCCCCCCGGAATGGCTCCCACCCTAGCCCTGTCCCACACCACGATGTTAATAATTATAACAAGCAATAACCCATCTGTTATATCAGAGAAGGGAACAGAGACTCCACTGAGAGATTTAGAGCGGGATGTTAACATTTCTTCAGTCGACTGCACAACAAACAAAAAAACAAAACAAAACAAAACAAAAAAAAACAGGAGAAATAATTCATTGGAGAAATGAAGTTAAGAAATAGCTGACATGTGTATTGCTTTTTAACCATGCACTGATGCAAAATTGAAGCTACTGTTAATTTTAAAAAATGTCACAGGATACAGGTACACACTCCCGGGCAGGACTGCTCAGCTCAAAGCGGTCTGCAAAGTTTACTCGTGTGTACTTCAAATAAAACCAAAAATGGGGATTATAATGGCCATGGTACATTCCTGTCATAGGAGCAATGAGTGTGGACAGCTGGGGGATTTCTGACACAGCAATGTGTTTAGCATGACCAGCAGGCCCACCGAAACAGGGTGAAGGCAAGAGGAGGAAAGTTGCAGCTAGTACTCCTTCTGATTTCACAAACGCTTTTGCCAAGCTCTGGGAGCAGTACAGAACGAAGGAGATGCTGTGCAGGTCACCTCACCCAGCTGACGCTCCTGTTCTCCTTAACCTGGGACCCACATGGACTTCCTTCAATGCATCTAAAGCCCTACTCAGCTTGTCCAATGCACCAGGTGTTTTCTCCTGCCCTTCCTGCTCACACAAAACTGTAACTTGTATGCAAAGCTCGTCCGTAACCTCAGCTACAAGATCCTACCATCCCTAGTGATTTCTGATGCCACTCTCTTCGGGTACTCTCATAAGTATAAACTGTATCAGAGTAGAGCATCTTCACCAAACATGAGCAATTGTGTTTCCCAATAAAAGAAGAAATCATTTTTAAAAGGCCCTTGGCTAGCTGCACCACACTCCTCCAGACTGCAACAGAAGACACCATCGAGTGGCATTGTGCATGAAACCCAGGACAGCTACGCAACCTTCCCACTCCATCTATTTAAGTGAAGCCATCCCACAGGGACAGGTTTACCCGTCTAGGCTCAGTCTAAAATCTTTAGCCTTGTCTCAAAGGAGATGGATGCGTCTGAGCTTCTTGTGAAGACGTTAGCTCAGAGACATTTCTGTCAATGGGACAGTTTAAAAACAGCCTTGACTACGGAACAGGCTTATGCATTTTTACTGGGCCAGTCAACAACCAAAAGGACTGTCTAAATCAAGACTGGCTCTTTCTGGTACAGTCTTTTGGATTGTATGGGGAACACGTGAGAGAGGTGAACATAATTCTAAATGCTGCTTATCTTAACTCAAGTTCTCTTTCTCTTGTTAACCTGCCAGTGTTGCTGGGGCTGTGCTGAACCCCTTTTCCCATGAGAACGTGTAGAGAGCCTGAGCCTATAGAACTCAATTGGCAAACAACCGGATTTGCTCAGGTGTTCACAGAGCCCAAATTTCAAATGACTCTTCTGTGATATTATCATCCTTGGCTCATCAGTGAAGCAAGAAAACATTTTTTTAATCCCTTCTATAACATTAGATGATAGCATTCTCAATATTGTGTTATTTCAGGGCGTATGAAACAAACCTGGGAAAACAAGATATAGGAAGCTGCAATCCCAATTTAGAGCAGCATTCCAATTACTGAACGTGTTAATGGAAATAAATGAGCATGTAAAGGCTATACAGTTCAGCACAAAACAAGTCCCATCTTCTCTTCCACTCTTTGGGTCCATATTAGCTGACAATGCAATGGGAACATGAGGAAATCCAAACCTACAGCTTACTATGTCAGTGTATCCTATGATCATAAGCCTTCCTTTTCTTCTTTCCTTGCTGCCTTAGGCAGGTGCACAAAGCGTGTTGCTGGCACTCTTTACTCGATGCCACGAGCATCCCCATACCCTCAGAGAAATGTGCAACTCATGGTACCAGTTGGACACATTTGACCACCTGCCAGTTTAGACGGAGAGCCCAGTTTGGGGATCTTTAATTTGTCGTAACTTGAGTGTGTCTTCTCCACCCCCAAAGTGCCCTAGAGCAGAAGTTAAGAAGCAGAAAGGGCCAGAACCGTTTCCAGTATTTTTGTATTAGAAGGGTGGCATACGTGCACCAGGAATGAGCATGAATGAATTAAAAGAGGTGACAGGACAACAGCGTCCATTGCAGCAGGTGCTTCTACATGGTAATGGGACAAGCATGACCTTGTTAACCCTTCCGTTGAATTTACACACATATAGTTTTCGAATGAAATGCCACTCGGTGTGAAATCTGGACGCACGCCGCCCTGCTACGGCGGGGGCTTGGATCACACGGGAGTCTGCGCTGCCCTAAAAAAGCCTCTGTTCCCATCTCTAATGTGGTGCTGGAATGGTTAGTATAATTCAGTTTTTTCCACTGCAATCCACAATCTGATTGGTTGGCAGGTCACACTGGCACTCCTACCTGAGGTATTTTAGCGCTAATGATTGGTTCCTGTAAGACTATTCTATAACAGAACACAGGAAGAGCAGTTCAAAAAAACACAGCTGTGGAAAGAAACAATCATACAAACAGCCCGCGGCGGGGCTCACCAGCCTTTTCTTTCCGGTGGATGCAAGCACGCTTTTCACAGGCAGGAGTGGTCTTCACACAGGTGGGGTGGTTTGCGTTTGTTTTGGTTTTTTGGTTGTTTTTTTCTCGCCCGCCCCCCCCAGATTGACCCCATTGTAGAGGAATGATAACCTTTCTTAGGATCCGAAATGAAGCCCTCTGCAGCCTGGGGCTGGTTGTTTTATGGATTCAGGTGTCCTGCCAGAGTGGGATGCATCCAAAAAGAGATGGAATGCCTTCTTCAGAGAAGGCACGGCTAGCAGGATGGTTGCCCCAGGAAAGAAAAAAGGAGTGAGGAAGAGGAGAAGGAGGAAAACGAGAAATCGGTGCGTAGTACTTATGCAGAAAAAGCAGCCCAAACTTGGGACATTTCCCCTTCGTCTTGCCTACTGCTAGCTACTCCTTCCTAGCTCAGGGTCCTTTCCGCCCTGCCTTGACTCAGAAGCCCTAGGGGAACCTCAGTTTAATTTTCCCCCTAATCCGGCCAGGAAGGGCTAAACCTAACAGAAGACCCCTCTGCCTTCCCTTCCACACGTCCAACCAGACAGACGTAAGCACTCCAGGGATCAGCACTGCACATCAGTGGGGCACGGGGATGCTGCACTCATTCCACGTGTACCAATTAGCAAATTGCTTGGAAGGGTAACTTCACATCAAGATTACAATTTTTGTTTTTCTGAGCTCTGTTGGAGGGCAGTGACAAAACAGGAAAACACAGCACCATCTCCCTGGATGAGCACCCTGTTCTGCCGTACTGCTTTCTCACAGCGAGAACTAGGCCACTGAAAGCAAAGTTGCCAGAAGTTCACCAAGCGGTCCTAAGCTGACTTGGAGGTTTGGTCCTGCGTTACGTGACGCTACCACACTGCAGCACCAAGTTTTATGGTGGATTATGGGGCTTCTTCATTGCTGAAGTCTCTGTCCTTAAAACATGCTAGATAAGCATCTCCTCCCCATCAGCAATGGAAGCTCTGAAGGAGCTTTCTGAAAAGGAACAGGGAGTAACCCCAGCCAGTTTTCCATTTCAACATGACAACCTCTTATACACCATACTCCGAGGGAAGAGGCACTAAGGAGAAGGTATTGCTCGTTTGCTTGCCTGCTGTAGAAAATTCAGTGGGCTGTTGAGCTAGTGTTCTAGCAGTGAGATGAGAAAACCCAGAACTCTTGTGTAGTCCTTGACACCATTTAATAAAGGAACACTTGATTATGCAGATCAAATTTTGAGGGATGTGCAGACACTAACATACGTAAGAATGAAGAAATACACCCAAGATCTCTATGCTTAAAGAGTATGTTTCTGACTGCTGTAAACTACGTTGGGCAAAGTGCCTTTATAAGACCTGACCCTCCATATAAGCCAAGAAAATCCCAAAGCTAATTCCATCCATTATCTTCAGTCTAACCCCTCAGGGTCCTCTTCATAAATGTCAGTAGTAGCAACTTCAAAGGAGCAGGGACGTGAAATCCATGCTGACAACCATGCCACTACCAATACAAAGCATCCCCAGCTCCAGAGAGCTATTACCTATAACTTTGGGAGCTTTGCCAGAGCCAGACAAGGCCACAGGTTGTGATGGCAGTAGTGGACCTGAATATTTTGGCTATGAAGGGCACGCTCCTATCACAGCTGCTCTGCAACAGCTCTCCATTGGAGAGGAAACTGCTTTTCTTACTGGCCAGAGTCCCTTGATCCACGACAGCCACAACTCAGCTGCATATACAGATGCCCTGGAGATCTGCAATACCAACTGGCTGGGTAGGACAAAGGCAATGACAGACAACGTCTCCTGGGGTATCAGAGCTAATTCCCAAACAGGAGGAGGCTGCTGACTTCTCTAACCGAACACCTCCATGTATTTGTACTTTACAATTCCCTGAAGAGGTAAAGAGAATCTAGCCTATTTAGGTACCATTTTGACTAGCAAAATGAGATGTCAGTTTTCACTCTAGCATCTCGGTCTCCATTTTTAATCAGTCCCAGTGTCTTCCCAAAGGGATAATCTCCACGTCCCAGTGGCACATGAACATTTTTAAACATACAGCTTGCACTGTTTAGTGTGGGCTGCACAAATCAAACCTGAAAGGGCCCCAAGAGGGGAGAGAAAGGGGAGGGTGGAGGGGGAGAAGGAAAGGGAAGGTCTGAGGCTAAACCAGTCCTGTTATTTTTATATCCGAATTATGTAAACGAGAGAAGTGTTGAGAGAAATTTTAATTCGCTAATCATCTCTCAGGTTGATTAGTAGCAGTGTGCATGTGGGGGAGAGGACACCCAGTAAACTGACCCTGGCAATGATCAGGAAACCCAAAGGCTTAGGTCTTGCACCCAGGGGCAAGCGCAGTGACAGAGAAGCATGCTTGCATTCCTAAATATATAAATATATATATCCACAAGGAAGAAGAAAATTAAAGTAAATGATATTTAAAAAAAAAAAAACAAACCAAACCAAACCAAACAAACAAACCAAAAAAAAAAAAAAAGGCTGGCTTGTCAGGGGTTGGGGATGAGAAGGCTCCGGTGTGTGTACTTACATAGAGGTCAGCACCGTAAAATCCGTCCTGGTAAACCACACTGCAGAAAATCCACACAAAAACAAAAAAACAAAAAACAAAAAACAAAAGAACAGAAAACACATTCCGGTTATTGAGGACGGCAGCATGCACATGCGTTTTACACAGGCAGGTGATGTATGAATCCACAACCTGGGCTTTTGGCAGGAGCAAATCAGCAAGAGAATGTGTGCGCACGCACGCTAGACGGCTCCAAGTCATCTTCCATGGCATGCAAAGGGGAAGGGGCGGGCAGAAGGGGAGACAGTATGCGAAGGAGAGAGGGAGGGGAACAACCATGTTGTACAATAAAAATAGACTCAAAAAGATCTGATGTCCTGAAGAAGAGAAACAAGGGTTTAGAAACCTCCACTCTGTTTTTTTGTTTTGTTTTGTTTTTTTCTCCTGGAATTAAGTTACCCCCTATACACATGGAGACATTGGCTTCATGAAGTGGGCTTGGAAATCGAGAAGCCCCTCAGAAGGCATCCCACAGGGGCCGGAATCACCTATATCAGAAGCACGTTTCAGAGAGTTGTGTACAATGATTTATTTGAGCTCCACGGGGCTGCTTGACTTTGTTTCTGACATCCATACATCACCTGCTTTTACCCTGCACATTAGACATGCGATAAGATTTGGCTGATCACACAAGCATGCAAAGTATTATTATTCAGCATCTTAAAGAACCGATGCAACACCTCAGGAAAACAAGTCAATCAATTCTGATCAAAGTAAACACAGAGAAATGTAATTGAAAAGAAAAAACCAAAAATACCCACAATGCATTGCTTTCACAAGCAGAGATAATGAGCTAAAAAGGTTAGGTGACTGGTCCAAGGTCCGAGAATTGGAAGGTGCAGTGGGAGTCCCTGGTAGTAACGACATATTCCAGAGCAGAGAGGAGCAACTGGGAGGGTTTCCATGGGATGGTGCCTTTTCTGTTTTAAGCCATTTGTTTTTCTTTCTCTCAGAACTTCAAGCAGAAAAATCGATAAACCAGAGCCTGGGGTTCCCAGAGAGCCACCCTTACCAGAGCATTTGCTGGCGTAGGACTACGCAGCTTGCTTTGGGGATAGGGGTTGGGGAAGGATGAGGAAGGAAGACAGGGTATGCCCCCCACCCGTGTGCGTTCAAGCGTGTCCTTCATACTGAGGAATTTCCTCTTGCTTTGTCCTCTGAACAGCTCCGCACAAACTCACTCAAGGCTTTAAAAAGCGTTAGCCCCACCATCTGCAATATTTGTGGATCTAATGTGCATGACTTACCAGTAGCATTAAGGAAAAAGAAGGCATGGAGTGCTAGCTTCTCTTTTAATTATTATTTTTTACTCATCAGATGGAATGTGAAATGCTGCCAAGAGCCTGCCACCCTCAGACACCCACCTATTGTAAGGCACGCACACACAAAAAAAGCCCAGCATATCTTGCCAAATTCTGCATGCTATTACTAAAAAGAATAAAACTTAAAAAAAAAAAAAATCTGTTGCAGAGTTAGCTACTGCTTGAATAATTTAGTCTCGCTGTCTTCCCCAGGAAAAGTACACTCCATTCCCAATGGACAGAGTTACTGTTGTCTCCAAGAGCGCTGGGAGCAGATATGAAGATAGAGACCCTTGTTAGAGGAAGAGGGGAGCCACTTCAGCAGGGAGAAGCAGGCCATAAGATCATGTTTGTTGAAGCTAAATTTTTACAACCACATAACAAAGAATTTGGCTCCTGGGGCAGTGACTTACATTGCTGGGTTCTCTATCTAGGATCTGGAGTGTTTTAGCAGTGATACTCCACCTGCTCCTGCAGGAAAGGCAAATGCATGACAGAGGAAGTGACTTGGTTTATGAACAGGTTAGCAGTTTTAACAGTTATTCCAAACACAACCAGTTGGATTAATAAAAGCATTACCACGTTGGATCAGGCCACTGTTCGTGTAACTTAGAATCCTGTCAGCAAGAGATGCTAGCATCAGCTCTCCAGAGAAAACTGCAAGGAACACTAGTAACATGTCAGAGTAAGACTTCCTAAGTTCAAGCAACCAAGCACACGTGCATCCTGTCTCTCCTTCAGTTAGGACCTAACTGATACCGACCGCCACCACTGAAATTTAGCAAGGTTTATTTACATGCTAAAACATCCACATCTGTGATTCTTAACGTTGGCAAAAACTTTGCTTGAGAACCACAGAGGCCATTCTGGTTATGTAGACTGACCAGAGGCGTAAAGCAGCCCCATCAAATCTCAGTGGCATCTGTGAAAAGCCCAACAGATGAGCTAAAATATATCCACGAGAACCAGGCATATGCTGATTTTGTAAAGCAGCCATCATATCATTAATCTAGCTGTACCAACAGTTGACTGTGTTGTAAAAGGAACCAAAACCAACCAACCAAAGAAAAAAAAAAAAACACAAAGATCACTACTGCCTTATGTCTAGTCTGACTTTTATCTGCTTCTTTGAGTCAGAGAATCTTCTACGTATTTACACTCCTAGACTAAATTACACTTTACTATAACAGGCCTGCTCTTCATAGATGTACCTAATGAACATGAACAAGCCAACGCCTAACCTATGGCTTGAGAAATAAAATTGATTGAGTTGGAAGAATTTTACAGTAGGCATGTTTGGTTTGGTTCTTTTTTTCAGGCTTTGATTTAATTCTTACAGCGTTCGGTCTGAAGTGCAATTTGTCAGCTTTCGTTTAGAAAGCATGGCCACTGCAAATCAGGGCAATATTCCAGCACTGGCTTTAGTCACGCTATAGACTAAAGGTTATAAAGCCTCCATACTAGTATTGAATGCTGCCTCAGTTATACACTGAAGGTTGCATTTTGTGTTCTGAGGTCAGGCTTGGGTGACTATCTAAATGGCCTGAGCAATTGCTTTCTACCGTATGAATAACCTACCCTGGATAAACATCCATGTCTGTACATAACTGTACGTACCTTTCACATATGTATTAGTAAATCTTAGCTTTAGATCCTGAAAAAAAAGTGTGTATTAAGAATGATACCATCTCTTGCACCTTCCTCTGGAGCATCTAGCACTACAGATGCTGTCAAATATTACACTAACCTGAACAGCCCTCAGGTCTGATCCAGCATGGCAATTCCAACAAGCTTTTATTATTCTACATTCTATATTTTTTTTGGAATTCTGCTAAGCTCACACATTCAGTGATACTGTTACATTTTAAAACGTATTAAAGTATTAAAATATATTTTAAAAGTTTTGTGAAAATCAGTTCCCTCTACCAGGTTTGAGTTAACCTGCAGCTTACTTTACTGTCTTCTTCCACGAGACTCTAAACCTCGCTCATTCATGTGCTGCTGACTGATCTTACGGTGTCAGCTTCCCACTGGCCAGGAAGAAAGCAACTGATGCAGGATAAGGTGTCAGGAATGTGTGACTGCCCTGACTCGGCAGAGGTCAGCAGTGCCCACACAGAGCTGTGGCTGTCCTACAGGTTACTGCGACATAGAACTGAATAGCACAACTTACATCATTCCATAAGGAATCAAATGCCATCTACAAAATAGCACGTAGAGACTCAGACTATGATGACAATAAACACCAGAATTAGTTAACTGCATACCAGTGTTTGGGATGAGGGGCAGCTCTGGGCCATTTCTGAAGGCAATGTGTTTACTGCTGTCCCGCAAATATTTACTGGATAGCACACTGCCCATGAAGACATGAAATCAGTCAGCAGCGTCAGACAAACCCAACATAATGTAAGTAAATAGAGTCACAAGACAGTATTTGGAAGGGACAATCATTGGATCCTGGCCCATATTCCAAACAGAAATAAACCCTTTACAGGGGACTCAGGCTGGTTTTAAATCAAAGACAGGGCTTGAGTCCCTCCTGGTGCAGCCTGGTGACAGCCTCTCCCAGGAATGATCTAGCTGTTATGCCCCCAGTGAAGCATGCGACCCCCCTCCCCGGTGCTAGTGCTGCGTGTCCTCCTAGACGGCAGCACTTAGCTCAGCTTTGCTTCTCTGTTTCACTGTGGAGCATTTCCCAGTCAAACAGGGCTGGGTCATTTTTAGAGCAACAGACAGACAAGCTGCAGGTCAGAGGCTATGGTTAGAGGATGTACAATATGAACTAAGAGCAGCGGCAAAGAGAGGTGGATCTACGAGTCCAGAAGAACTGCTCCATTCAGAAGGCCTGTGTGTTCAGACAGGAGGTTTCATTTTAAGTCTCTGGGTGAATTAAATACAAACATTGCCAGATTTGTCTGAGAGCAAAGCTAGACAGATACGTGACCACTGCAGCTTGCTTCCTTCAGCTCCACTTCAGATATCAAATGGGACTCTAACAAGAAAGGGCTGCAGAAGCTCTCCCCACTTCATCTGCTACAGAAGGCACTGCAAGCTTATCCGGCATACATCAGGCCAGATCCTTACATCATGTGTGGCTTCCTCCTCTCTTTTTAACAAAAGATTTATCATTTATTTTCTTCCCTTTTGGGGCTAGTCTAAGACGGGGGAAATAAAAGGGTCAGTCCATCTTTCTGTGTTGGAGGATTCGTCCCTACTCCTATTCGTTCTGAGAAACTTGCCTGGAAAATATGGCAAACAAAATTCCAACAGGCAATATGAATAAACCAACAAAATCAGAAACAAAAAAGGATGGGATTTGCCGATTTATCTGTCATTCCATCACACTTAAACAAACAAACAAAAAACCCCAAACAAGACCCACATACAAACCTGGTTCCCTGTACTCTGAAGAGCAGAATACTCTTCTGTAACAGAATCTATTCCATTGCATTACTAGTGAAAGGTCAGAGGGCAGAGAAGTGTTCTGAGGCCACGCATTCACCATCGCTTCATACAACAGTTAGAAGAATGCTGCACTTTCATTCTCCCTGTATCCCAAACGCTCCCAACTTCAAATTAATGGACTTGATTAATCTTTGTTTTAAACCTTTTTAAACTGTCTCCAACAAAGAAAGCAAATCCATTGTGGGTAACTGGCTCTTCTGTATCCTACTGTCAGATGGTGAGGCATGAAGGTAATGGATAATATTCCTCATTCGTGGGTAAGAAAACCACAAGGGAGCGCAGAGAGTACAAACTTTTCAGAAATCTTCGACCTCTCTTTGCATCCTTCTCAGCAGCACTACAATGCATTGGGTCAATCGATGACAAATACCAGGCAGACAAATTGAGAAATATGAGAAGGAGTACATCAGCACTTTAGGCTGCTGCAAGAACTGAAAATTGTTTCAGGAAAAATTTAGATTTGCCCCCATTGGATGCCATTGTGTGCAGAACGCTCTTGCACTTGCAATATCCTGCCTCTCACCATCCGGACAATTTTAGTTACGTTTTTGTTAGCCAATCAGCTATTTGACACGGTTGTGCAGAGCACTCCGCTCTTGTGACCAGTGCTTACCCTGGGTAGGCAGGGATGGCTGTGGGAGGTACTGCCCGGACTGCCCCATAAACCGTCCTTCCTCGGCCCCTCAGGTGGGCTCCCCGAAACGCGGCTGCTGTGGTGGCTGCAGTTGGATAGGGGAAGCCTGGAACTGTAAAGACAGACAAGGTGGAGGGTGAAAAGGATCCGAGCTCCTGCCCAGGGAACAACCGCCTGCTTCAAACAAAGTGACACAATAGCTCCACAGCGGTGGGACGTTTTGCATCAATCCTGCAGAGGGGCATGCTTCTATCCCAGCAAGCATCGGATACATACGTCCTGCTACACCATGGCCTTCAGGGGAAGAGGGGTTGCAGAGAGGTTTGGCATGCAAGAGGTTAATGCTTTGGCATGCCTTGCCCACCACAAACAGGGTACAAATCCCCCCCTTCTGACACCGCCATGCAGTCTGGTTAGAGTCCGAGAAGCGCAGAGAGTTACTATCAATACAGCAGGCGGCTCTTCCAAAACTGCAGAGGCTCTTTAAAATAATTTGTCAAGAGGCCCTTAAAGTCAATCAACTTACATCAGTCTCTTCCCTCCTTTCCCCTCCCACTCTTTGCCACCCAATCCTCTGTATGTTCATTTTAAAGCCTGAAAGACAAGATAGCCCATATAACAGCAGCAGAAACTTCCCATAAAGTGCCAGCTTTCTGGGAGCCCCTCTTCACTTAAAAAGCGTGACCAGGACCCGGCCCCACGCCTAGCGGGGCCTGCTTTACTATGCTTTGCGCTGGCATTAACTGGCTCATGATGAAACGATGTAAAGCCCTAGAGGCATCTGCAAATACTGTAAAGAGCAGATGCCCAGAAGGGAGCGAGTCGCCAGGCACGAACCCAACCCAGCGCGCGTCCAGGTGCATGCCACCGGGGGCCCTGCAGACTCGTGGTTTAACAGCGTGTATAATATGTACTTTGTAGGGATTTGTCCGTTTGGTTTCTTTCATTTCAAAGGGGCCGGGGTTGTGGGGGGAGGGGGGCGGGGGGTGAAATCAAGGGAATGGCCTATTCCTCGCACACACCCTCCCCTTGTTCTGCAGCCTCCTTATCGCTCAGAGACCCATTCACCGGCACAGAAACACACTGCAGATGAACAAGTTACGGCCACTGCACGGTAGACTTGGGCTAGAGGTAAACTCCTTCCCAGCGAGACCCATCCTTTCAAGTATATATTATACAGACTGGAGAGAAGGGAAACAGGTCATAGTTAACTCAAGCACAGCAACAATACAGGGGCCAATGGGGGCTACTTACTGATTAAAGGAATGTAAGTGTTAATACCCCCCCTTCCTGACAGGGGCACTGCGGCGTCATTGCCCAGCGAGACATCTGCTTGAAAGCTGGACGCTAATTTAATTTTAGAAAGAATAAAAAAAAAAAAAAAAAAAAAAAAAAGAACGTAAAAAGGTTATAAAGAAACAGCAAATTGAGAACATAAACAAACACCACTGCAGTTAAATGGCAGAAGTGGAAGTGTCTACTTAAGCTCTACCTGCATATAACTCAGGGCCGTACACCGCTCCAACCACAGGACTCAACTTCCAACCTGCAACAACAAAGACTGCAGTGAATGCCAAAATCTACACCAAGAGAAGGAGCAGGCAGCATGGGAACGGGGAACAGTCTCTTGCATGCGCCCCAGCAGCTTCACATGCAGCAGCAGCTCTTTCCCAATTTCAGCTTCACCTCAATCCCCCTTGGTGTAGATGGAGGCCAACTGCCTTTTTCTAATGTCAAGTTCTAGGTACGGGTCGCTGTACTGCAGGGAACAGCCAAACGTCAGCTGATCCTCAGCAGGGCATGCACGCCGTTGAGGGAATGCCAACTACCTTATATGCATGTTTGCCACGAGCACCGTGCGACCCTGAATTCTCGGCGTGACCCTTGCTGTCAGCTCCTCCACGCATTCAGGGGAACGCCGTGGATCTAAAACCTCTCTAAAAGCCAGCGGCCCAGCCTCTCATCCCAGGGAGGTCAATTTACACCCTTAAATCCTCAAATCACCATTCTGTCACGTTTGCTAGAGATCTAAAAAGCGCCGGTGATTGAGATTTCCTCGCTAACTGAATTACACAACTATATCGCACAGAAGCAATTCACTCTATTCGTTTCACATTTGTTCCTCTCCGTGTTATTTTAGTGTTTCCTGCCTTCTTTATGCTTCTTTTCAGATGAAAGCCTTCCCAGAGAACTGGTTTTAATATCGTCTGGATAATTGGCAAGAACTGAAAATCATCAACACAAAAAATACAAGAGAGAACCCTTCAGGTTATTGCTGGCCTGCCACTGTAGAAGGGGTCTGAGGAGAAATATGTTCCCCAGTCAGATCTAGAGACCTGTCATCTCCCCCACCTTTCTCTCTGGGGAGAGAAGATGGATGTAAAGCTAACAACTTGATCTGGGCTGGCCTCCACAGAGCATGGAAAGGGATGGAGAGACCTTATCTGTTCAGCTAGCCATCACACAGGCATTTCTACTGAAATAAATCCATACCCTTCCTCTCTGTCTTGATTAAGGAGTCCTGACACACTCGCTGCACCTTTACCACCCCTACCCAGCCCAGAAACCACAAGAAAAACTTTGTGGGCTGCAGCCCATCAGCACCACCCCTTCACCTGCTGGCAGAGCATCACCGAGAGATGCAACATGCTCCTCCGCAAGACTGGGCATGCTGCCCTGTACTGCCACCTTGCCGGCAAAATACTGATGCAGTGGTGGCAATGACAGGACTGGGATCGGCCCCTGAATTTAACAGCTCTTGTACCACTGCTTATCAGTGTGCCTTAAGCCTGGCCTAATACCGAGCGCCCTTACATAGTTTTAAAGCAGACACTGCTGGCTGCTAAAGCAAAATACTCCTGCCTGTTATCACGTATCACAAGTCATTTGTTGATACCATTAGCCATACACGTTTTCTGTCCCTGTTTTCAAGACAATGTAATATAGCCGTGTTGCCTTTTACTGCAAAATTTCCTAACTCCGCTCAAACACTAAAACTCAGAATCCCAGTCTTTCTGCCTGTCCCTGCTTCCCCAGTTCTGTGACCAAAAAACGATGACATGATTTGCCAAGAGCCTCACGTGCCAGCAAATAAAATTTGAATCTTCTGACTTCTGAGTCTTACGCGGAATCAGAACAGATTCTTGCACTAGCAACTACCTATGCTTAGTTTTCTGCATTCCTGAAGCTGTTCAGGAACATTTTCAGGCCAAGAAGAATTTTTCCTGCCTGGTTCAGAACAAAGACTCAAATTCAGAATGTGTATCAAAGCAGCATTCAGTTCTGTCAGGAGAAGAATGATTTTTTTATGCTATATGTGTCTATGCCATAAAATTACTGCACAGACAGAAGAACCTAGATATCCCAATGAAACAGGATTCTTCATTAACCAAACAACTTGGTCTTTCTCTATTCAGGTTCACTGGAAAATGGCTGAATACCAGACACAGCCTGTAACAACAAGTGAACACATAAACAGTCCAATGCCTCTGCTTTCACAGCTGCTTGGGGACAATCGTACTTTTACTGCTAGAACCTAAACTGAGATATATCCAGCTCCTTGGATTATACTCCATTTGTATTTAGGTATTTAGGTGATGGCCATCCTTCTGCAGACCAGCGCAGCATCACCTTGAAGCGGTGGCAGGTGACACATCAGACCTTGGGCTCATTTTCTAGTTTGGCCACACTGGGCACGTCACTACTCCTCTCTGCCCCAACTTCTCCACCTGAAAAATGGTGTTCCTCCATAAACTTTTAGAGTTATACTGAAGCATAATGGCATAGATTAGGGCTTGGGAGTTGTTTTTTGATTTTGGTGGGGGCTTTTTGTTTTGTTTTTTCCTCCCCTGAGGAGGTCCTGATGAAATACTATGACATTCCCTTCACCAGGAAGCTTTCGTCCTCCTTCTAACCTTTCAGCACAACACTAGTAACAAACAGTCTCTCTTACCATTTGCGTATGGTGTGACCATCTTCTTGTTGGTCATCACTCGCGCTGTGGCATTGTTAACCTAAAAGCAAGAAAGGGGAAGGGGAGGAGAGGGAAGGAAGCAAAGGACATTAGGGAAAATGATGGAAAACTCTCAGCTGTCTCACACACACACACACACACACACTATACTTCTCTGAGCAAAAAAAATTAAATAACTAATTTTACAAAAATGCAGTTATTTAAATTACTTTTAACAATTGCCATTTAATTTTAAACATTACAGCTAAACATGGCATTTAAAAATTATGCATTAAACAAAAGGCCAACAAGAGTAACGTGCAGATTCTCAGACACCCTGCCACCCCTTGGCGCGTGTGGTTTTTCCCAGCTCACCGACCTCAAGGGCAAAACCTTGGTGATTCTGTCCAGGCTCTGTTTGAGTGGCAGCGACCACATCTGCAGCCCAGGACAGGGAAATTGAAGCAGGTGCTGCACAAGCTGACCTGTTCCTCAAGCTCACCACTGGACTGGGGCTCACAGGTCGCAGGCAGGTTGGCGGCTTAGACAGGAAACCTGGAGTCCATCAGCTTTAGATTTGAACTGCCAAGGTTTGAGGAGGTTTTAGGAATGCCACCAAGTGTTTGGACAGTCCTTGTTCACCAATTTCTTCCCCATCACTCTCAAATCTTTTTCAAATTATTTTATCCCCCCCCCCCGAGACACAAATCTCTCGGAGCGAAGAGAAGAAATGCATAATGGAAGAGCCGAGTCTGTTGTTGTTGTTGTTTTATGGTGCCCTCCACCCTCTTTACAGAGCTCTGCATCGTTCCAAGCGGTTTGATTGCTCAAGCAAGTGGGGTGTTACCACAGAGATGGTGCTGATAAAGAAAAGATGGACCAGTTTGGAAGCCAAGTTACTGCAGCCCCGTGTCAGACAGCCTCAAAGTTCTTGCAAGGAGGGTGAAGTTTTATCCAACATCAACAATTTATCAAAGCACATGCCAAATGGGAACCCAGGCTAGGGTTAAGACGAAAAAAATAATAATTACTATAAAAATAAAAGCTGCTCTAGGCCCTTGAGACTTACGGAAAGGTGAGCATACACGGGGTGGGGAATCTGGAACTACATTTACTCTTGCTTCAGCCCCAAAACAATAGAAACATTACACATTTAAAAAAGAAAGAATGGGAAACAACAATGATGAGACTGAGAGCATGCAGTTAAACACACACAGATAAAAGAAAGAAAAAAAAAACACAATTGATTCAGGGGGTGGGGAGGGAGGAGGGAGGAGATAGGGTCTCACAGACAATCATTAAGATGGAGCGAGTGCCTGAAATCAGCTGCTACAGCAAAGTGCAACACAAGCACTTAAAGGAAAAATTGCCAGAACCGATCAGAAACCACCAGTCAGCAAAGAGACCAACAGCTGCATTTAACCGAGTAAAGAAATAAACCGGGGAGGGGAGGGAGAGAGAAAGAAAGAACGGAAAGGAGCGGTAACAGCTACAAACAGGTCTCAGAAAGAGAGAGCGGCAGAAAGAAGGGGCAGGAGAGAGAGAAGAGGAAATGGGTGCATTAATAAAAACCAGCCAAACTGGAGTTCAGTAACTCTGAGTAAGATGTGCAAGGGGAAATCACCATGAAGTCAGTAATCAAACAGCTCAGACTGCTACAAAACGATATGTACATCCAAAGTCCAGGCGGCATTACTCAACAGCATTGAAAATAAAAGGGGGAGAGGGAGGAAGGAGGCGGGTGGGGACAACAAGTCAAATCACATTTTGTAGTGTTAATGTGAGATGGCAGATGGATTTTTTCTTTCTTATTTAATTTCGTTCTTTTTTTTTTTGTAATTTTAAGAAAAATTAAAAAAGAAAAAATAAAAAAAAGCTTCTTCTCTAGCGCTTTCGTTTCACTTACCGCCAACTCGTACCATCGCCAGCATTGTGTATAGTTACCATGGAAAGAGTGAGTCAAGTGGAGGGCCCTAAACCCTAAACCATCGAAAAGGGAAATAAAAAAAACAAAACAAAAAAAAAAAGCAAAATATGCAGACATCTTACTCAAAACGGCGGCTTTTTTTTTTTTTTCGTAATTTTCATACTCGTTCAATATTTGCACTTTTTTTTTTTGTTCGTTTGTTTCAAGAGAGAGGGGAGAGAGGGAAGGGCCAGTTAGCCTTCACCACAGTGGAACACCAAACTGGCCAGCGCCAGGCGTGCCCCGTGGCCAACGCCACCCCTTTAGGATCAAAGCGAGAGCTAGAAACGTTTAAGGACTGGCTCCCACCGTGACCGGAGCGGGGTGCGCAGCGCAGCCCACCCCGCGCCTCCTGCCCCGCCACCCTCCCCGCCCGCCGCAGGCATCGTCTCACACTTGCGTGGAGGAGAACTGGCCTCGGAGGAAAGAGAGGAGACTGGCTGGCCCCCTGCTTTCTGTGCGGACACAGAGTTAGAAGTCGGACAGTACTCTTTCGGTTAGTGTCGTTCAGGCCTGATAACAGGAGATCGGAGCCTCGCAAACTGAAGCAAAGGAAAAAATCAAGACAGCAGAAGGGCAAAAATTTGGAGTGGGTGGGAAAAAAAAAAAAAAAACAAAACAAAAACAACTCAATAAAAGGAAACGGAAAAGAAAAAAATACCCAAAACAACAATAAAAATATTTCGTAAGGGGGGTAAACTTTTATACATTTCAGTGCGGGGAGGTGAAGGACACAGACACAAACACACACGCACACACGAGACTGGGATCCAAATGTGAAATAAGTGAGGCAAGACACAAAAAGAAATCAAAAGAATAAATATAAAGAAGAAATTGAATTACTGAAGACATGCACCTCGATTTTACGGCCCTCTACCACGGTGCCGTGTAATTTCTCCCTGGCCCTGTCTGCATCAGCACTATTCTCGAAAGTTACGAACCCGAATCCCTGCATGCAGCGGGAGAAGGGGGGAAAACATGCACATCGTTATATATTGAAATACTGATCTCTAGGTAAATAGAGAAAAAATATCACAGTATGAAATCGACATCAGCACAACTCAGCAATAACCTCCTAGAGTCACATTGTTGGTTCATGCATGTTTCGTAAATGAAGGAAATTAAAATTCAATAAAATAAAGGAACTGTAATCATAATAAGAATAATAAGAGTAATTAAAAAAAGAAAACATAAAAGCAATTGAGGCCAGACCAAAAAAGAAGTACAAAGTTACTCGAGACAATTTTTTTAAAAGTTTTTTTTTCTTTCTTTTTTTTTTTTTTCTTTTTCAAGCTGGTTCGACCCACGCGGGGCTCCTGCCCTCTCTCTCCCTGACCACGAAGACGCACGCGGTGCCGCCCCCACCGCCCCCCCAAACACGGTACAGGACATCGGCACTGAGCAGCACTTCGTCCTC
Source organism: Cygnus atratus (assembly GCF_013377495.2). Taxonomy (NCBI): domain Eukaryota; kingdom Metazoa; phylum Chordata; class Aves; order Anseriformes; family Anatidae; genus Cygnus; species Cygnus atratus. The sequence goes on along the minus strand of NC_066362.1, from coordinate 55,852,283 downwards.
TTGAGCAACCGCTGCGAGAGAGAGCAGCGAGCTGAGTTCAGGCCTGGCACCAGGAATTCTGCGAAGCTTTGGGCAAATCAAAGACTGAACCTTGCTTTTCCCACCTGTAAAACGGAGACAATAATAATTACCTACCTTGGAGAACGGCTGAGAGGAAGGGCTGTTTGTAAAGCATCCCTTGCAAGCTCTTCAGGGAACAGTTCATGGCTACTTCTACGCCTGTAACCTCCCTAATAACGCGTGGGGCCCTGACAGTAAGGACTTCTAGGTAGCACCAGGAGATGAACATCACTCAACGTGAAGATTTACAATACTATGTATTGTTCTAGTTTCAAATTTTTCCTACCTATAAGCACCATGTTGGTCTTGAGGGTTAATCTGAACACCTAAATACGGATCTATTGGTAAATTATTTTTTTTTCTGACATTTCTACCCTACTGCTGCCTCCCTCAGAGCCTGCCACCCATCTCACTTGGCTTTGTTCTGAGATGGCAACCTATGTGCTGCGGATGACAAATCTCTGCCTAGAAACACTATGAAGGCTGAAAAAAAAATAATGTGCCCTGCTCGGCGCAGCCACAAAAGCTTGGGTACTACCAAAACATCCCTTTATTAGAGGGATTTATGTTTACTGAGCTCATGACGGCACATGCAATGCTCCCATCCCACATGCTCATACTGCTATCGATTCATGCGGTCGCATACGAGGGCAGGGGAAGAGATCATGCTCACTTCCACGGAGGTGAGAGCACTCATGGTCAAGCAGAGCCAACGAGACTAAGGGAACTAGGAATTAGCTGGTAGCAAACGGTATTTTACTATAGACAACCATGAGGAGGTATTCTTCATGCCACTGCAGAGAGCGGAGCCAACCAAAAAACTCAGCTACAGTCTGTTTTTAGGGTACCTTAAGAACAGGAGGAGGAGAACTGGCTCCTGGCTAGAAGGCAAATACCACTTTAATGCACGGACAGCAATCTCCGTTGGCTCAGGAGGAAGGAGAACAAAGCCTGCATTTGATGCAATGGAAACTCCTGATGTTAAGCAGAGCACTAGGTAAGGTGAGCGACCCAAAGCACTGGCATGCTACCCTGGCAGCCCCCTCCATGCAGCTCAGGGTCGGCATGCGTGGACCCCCAAAAAACAGCACCTGGATTTCTAGGCACCGTTAGCAACAAGACACAAGCAAGCTGTCATTATCTAAGTGCTTTTTTTAAAATCTGTAAAATAGTAGTCTTGAAAAGCCCCTTTGTGCATGCTGGCCTTTATCATCCACAGCTAGGTTTCCAGCACAAAACCATTACATATTTGCAAAATGTAGTGTTTTTTCTTTTAATTATTATTTTATTTATTTTTTTTTCTCCAGGAGCAGCAAGAACAAAAACTCCTTAGCTAACCTTACTGTCATGTTGAAATCAACAAGAACTCTCCTTTGGGCACCAGCCCCCTAATCTAAAACTTGGGATAATTTCATTTTGTCAGCTTAAAAAATAAAGGCTATATAAATAACAAACGATTGCCTTTTTCTGAACAACATATATGTTTTCTGCAGAAATCAATTAAAATCGGTGCTACAAGAGACCAGGTCTAATAAGTCAGTCCAACCACATGCAACTGTCAAACAGGCTGCATGGAACTGATGGGGGGGAGTGTAATAGCAAAGCTGATTATGAAGGGACAGTGTATTTTATCTGCTTCAAAGAACACCTACAGAGAAAGGGAAGACTGAGAAATAGAGTAACACGTTTCCCTCTGTTCGATATAATGGGGAAAAAACATCTTTAAAAAGGTTTGGGGAGGAGGGGAGGTAAAGACCGCAGCAGCAATCTCTATTTCCCTCTTCTCTTTTGACATTAAAATTTTTGTTTGTTCTAGACAATCCTGTAGAGCCTGAATGAGATTTATGTCTTCTGTGATGCTGTGAACTGAAAGCTGGAGAGCAGAGGGAAGGTAATTTTTTAGACATTAGCCTGTGCAGACTAGAACCAAACTAAGACTATTTTAATTCACATTTGTTTGCAATTAATGAAGTCTGTATGGGATTTTAAAAACAGATTATTGTCAAACACCTTGAAACTGATTTTGAATTTTCAGTATTTTTAATAAGTTAAATCAAGAAAGGGCACAATCCACACGCAGACTATACAGGAATGATTAACAATGTGAACTAAAACAGAGTTAACTTGATTCTGAACAACTTAACTAATTAACCAGAAGTTTTGTTTTACTGACAGATCAGTCCTTGGCTTATGCAACGCTTTGTTGAAAACCATTTAATGTCAACGCTGAATTAACACTTCACATAGCTGACTATGATAAGAGTCAATATTTGTGTCCACTTGGTTAGTCTTCTTAATGCGACCCTTAGACATTCAAATTTTCAATCAGGAAAAATAGGTGAACCATGCTTGACATTTCTATTATTACTCAGCTTAAAAACTAGCAATTAAATACACATATTTTTGATGTGGGAGAGAAAACAACACATACATATATTTTTAATTCCTTCTCACAGATGACCTGCAAAGAATAGGGATTAATTTGTACCCAAGTACATATACAACAAACAATTCTCAGTTTTCCCTCCCAAGGTTGTCTTGCCCTTAAAGAAAAAAAAATTTTTAAAAAGGAGGCAGATAACCAATATTTGCTAGCTCAGGTCTATAGCAAGTACTGGTTTGCCCCACAGTACTAGGTATGGAGCCAGAGGAAGGGAAGATACAATCCCGGGTTAAAAAAAGACTTAACGTTTCTAGAGTTTAGTTTATACAAATAACTCCCGTTTAATAAGGCTGTTATGATAACAAGGCTGAATTTTTCAACATTTCCCCCTCCACCAACTGCCAGGAACTTCTCCCAGGCAGAAAATAAATTTAAACCTCAACATACCCCACAAACACTAAATAAACCCTGCAAAAAAAATTTAGGACTTATGAGTAATTTGCAGGGCCAGACTAACCCCCTTTTTACCCAAAGGTTTATTCAAAGGGCCTGAAGAGACCGAGTAACTGTCACCCTTTTAGTCTGGCCTCAGACTCTGCAATAAATAACAAGCAACATGATGAGCAGTGTAAAAAATAAATAAATAAATGTATATAGAGAGAGTATTTGAACGTTTCCATCTCTGAAGAATGAGAAAGAAAATTTACCATGTAACCGTAAAGGGAGAAATCAAAAGCAGACGGTTCTCCTGGGTGTGGCCAGAACACAGAAATTAAACAAAAAAAAAAAAACAACAAAAATATAAAATAAAACAAAACAAAAAAAACAAACAGAAAATAAAAACAAAGGAAACTAAACAGAGCCCCTTGAAATCCATGCATTGTTAACCCTTTGTTTGTCATGGAGTTTAGACAGTCACCTCAGCAGCAGCGTTTTTGCCTTGTACCCCTAGAGCACGCAGCCAGCAATGGGCTTTGCCTTCCTCTGCTGCTGTGCTCTTTAGTTGTTGGGTTGTGGTTGGGTTTTTTGTTGTTTTTTTTTTTTTTTCCATTTTTCCCCCCACCTTTGTTTATAAATAAACTTTCAGGAGCCTGAAAAATATGGCCAAGGGGCAGAAGTTTAGGCTACCTGTTTCCAAGGCATTTGAGAGAGGAGGAGGGTTTCGGCTATAATCCACCTGAGATGAGCAGGACTGGGTGCACTGATGGGAACACTGCCCGAAATTCAGAAGCACATGTTATCAGAGTCACACGCGCTCACTTCAAACTGGTGAAGGAAGCGGTGTAAACTGAGGCTGCCATCACTCCATCACTTCAGCAGCCCTTCCAGCTCCCCTGTGCTGCTCTGGGGCATTAGGCGCGGATGGACAAAGCATCCACCCAGCTGCCTACCTGTGCGGTCTAGTGAAACAGATGCAGGAATTACTCTGGCTAAAGAAATCCAAATAAATAAATAAATACATCTTTTTTAAAAAAACAACGCACACCAAAGAGAAAACTCAACAGCGGGGCTATTTTTAAGCTGGATCACTTCCCCGATCCAGCTTGTTGCGTCGCTCCACTGCCAATCCCTCCTACAAAAAACAAGAAGGGGGCAGAGGACGGGGCTGAATGGTGGGATTGCAGCCAGGGCTGCAAGCGCTGGCAGCTCTGGATCAGCTCCAGCCAACTCGGAGCAGAGGTCGCGCAGCCCCACAATTTGCCGGTTGTGCGCTCCTCCTCCTCCCCTTCATCTGACATGGAGTTCACCTTGCTGTGTGGTCAGCGAGTTCGACACGCTAGACCAGCAGAAGATGAGCTCTCGCTTCTCCTTCTGGATTTTTCTTCTCCCTGCTGGATTTTTTTTTCTCCCTTTTTTTCCTTTTTTCTTTTTGATAATTTGGCACCCTAAGTTCAAGTCCCTGCACAATGACATGAGCACCACTAGGAAGGTGCCCCTTCCCACAAGGAGCAGCAAATCAGCTTACACTATCCCTCCATCAACTTCAGCCTTAATTATTCAAATTCAAGTAAACCAGTTCACAGTGTATGGACAAATTTAACTCGTTAACTTATTAGGATCACAGAGTTGAAGGTGACCAAGGCAATTCACCGTTCTTGACTGAACTCGGATAAAAGGTCACGTCTCTTGTAAACCATGAGCATTATAAAGGGATTTGGTGACCTGAGAAAGTGACACTGCTTTATACTTAATTTGTTATTAAGCCTCTTTGTGTTAATAACTTTATCTGAATTTCTGGCTCAACTGATGACATCTGAACAAAAATTATAAAAATAGAATTAAAGTGAAAACAAGCCCTCTGTAACAAGGGAAGGTACCTGTTTCCCTGAGTGGAAACTTAAGTTCAGGACAGCGTGGCTCACTCAAAGCACCTAGTCCACTCCAAGAAGAAATAAATGCACATGGCAAGCATACGGTCTTTTGGGTAGAGTTATTCAAACCTAAATGAGTATTATTAACCTGCGGTTAACTGTAAACATGAAGACTTCAGTGCTTCCATACAGCTTTCTGCACAAGTTTTTTACTTACTTTGGGTTTCTTTATGGACCTCCACTCACTAACGATGGAATTTCCTTGTGAAGACTACACATAAGCCGCTATATAACCAATTTTTCAAGCAAATATGAAGCACTTCTAGACACTTCAGTCCTATACAAAAACCTGTAGACCAACCTCCTTTTTAAGGATCTGGGCTTCCCAAGTGGAAAGCAGAGGGGAAAAACTTACGCTGACCTGAAACCTCAAGCTTGTAATCTGCACTAGTATGAACTCCTACCATCTAGAAATCTACAACGTGCTCCTTCCTCAGCCACGGTTTTGCTGTGTGCTTACTCTTTCTTGGTCTCTGAATGTCACCAAGGGCACATCTCAGAATGCCACCTGGCACGCGGCCGGCAAGCAGAGAGCTTGTATTTCCTTCCCCTGCAGCTTTATGAATGTCACAGGCTTCTTGTTTAAAGTGCTACATGGGCAGACTGCAGTAATTCTGCAAATGTGTCTACCCGGTCAGTTCAGCACAACAGTGTCAAAATATGCATCTGCAGGATGCTTCTCCGCTGACGAGAGGAGCAGGAATCCTATCCCTCGACTTCCTCTGGAGGTGTTTTATTCAGGGTTCAGCAAAGTGCACGGTGAGTTGCAGCCGTGAGCAGGATGTTATTTAAAGGCATTTATTTACATGGGTCAGAACTCGAATTGTTACGGTAAACAGGACAACTGCAGCAAACAGCTAGCTTCCAGGAAGCAAGCAAAAAATAATAAATAAATCAGGGGAAGACAGATGTCGTTCTGTCATACAAGCTAAAGAATAAAACAAAATGAAATTCAAGGGATGTTTAAAGTTTGTACCTTGTTTTTCATAGGTAGCAAAGCAGTATCAGCGTGAAGTCTACCAAGGCCCACATAATCCTACTAAACAGATTGAATCTAGGCAGAAATCGAGTTAGGAGACAAGAACTCACATTGCTTTCAGAGGAGTACCAGCAAAACTCATTATTAGCTGCCTCCTCCTCTGCTGTGATACAGAAAGCCAGCAAATGCCACTTCCTAAGCCAAACACAAGAACCTGAGGCGCGAGGCGGCCGTGACGTACGTACGCTGCTCTTCCTGTGGCCACCAAACTTCCTAAACACGTGGAGATCCCAAACCCGTAGCCTGTCCTCTACAGTTCCCTCGGGTGCAGCGTCAGGGCCTGGTCATCTCAGGTGGATTCAAAAGGAAGAACGCAAACCGCAGGTTTCCTCCAGGCCCTCCTGCCCGCCAGCGCTGGAGCGCTTCCAACAGAAGCTCCTGCCCCAGCCGGGCAGGGAGAAAGCGCTGCTCAACCCCATCGTACGCTGGGTGGGGGCAGGCCCGGGGCAGTGTGGGATTCACCGCTGTAACCTTTTAAATGTTTTCAAAACACATAGACAAAACTCTACACCCTTAGGAACCCAGGGGAGGGAAGGGAGCATTGAGAACACAGCACAAGGCAGGCAGCAGGAGCATCTGCTTTCGGATTCCCAAAAGAGAGGAGGAGGAGAAGAAGAGAGAGAGGTTTCATATCATTAGATTAGAATGGAAACCACAGGGCAGGAAAATGCATTCAGATTTTTTTTTTCCTAAGGTGGAGGAAGAACCCAAGAGTGAGTGAGTGGCCTCCAGAAAGGTCCGTTTCCTTTGCTTCACCATCAGATCACCAAACTGTTGTTTTTCCATTGTTATGTGAATACCAGGTGCTTCGTGCAGCTACACCCCACTCAAACACGGGGGCCTCCCATTTTCATGCTAAGCAGGAATAATCTTGCATTCTTTTTTAAACGTTAATTATTTGGGGTAGAGAAGGATGCAAGGATACCACAAAATTGTTCGTTGGGCGTTTTCTCATTCTGTTCAGATTCTGCCCCATCCCTCACATCGGCTATCAGTTCTGCAACTGCTTTTTGCTCTAAGATGACAAAAAAGCAGCAGAAAACTGCATGGTCAAGGACTCGAAGAACATCTCTTTGGATTGCTTTCGTTTTTCGTACGTTTATTAAGGGTTCAGGACGAGATTGATCAAGAAACTCTTCAGCAACAATTCCTGTTTTAACTGAAAACCAGAAGCCTTGGGCTTTAACAATTGCAGAAGAAAATGGTTTATGACTATGAAAACTAAGTCTTCACAGAAAGTCTCCAATGTTAGTGTTGCCTAGAAGGAAAAGGGCAGCCGTGGGCGTTTAATATAGGGCTGTATGGATGGAAGAGTGAGGGTGAAGTTCGTGTACACTGTGCTGGAAAGCACAAGCAGAGGGAGATGGGAGGATAGAGCTCACCACTTTGTCAGGACAGTTATTTTTGCTCTTTCTTTTGCAACTACGTCCAAAAAAGTAGAGATCTGATAGAGGCCAGAGGCTATTCCCAAAGCCAAATAGAAATGACTAAAATCGGGTCTAATTCGCAGACAGCTCTGGCCTATAAATATCAGAAGAACAGCAGAGAGCAGAATAAATATTTACAAACTCAGCATAGCTGATTGTTCTGGTAAAGCGTATAGATTTTTATCCACAAAGGGAAGTACAGCTCTCTAAGCCACATAGTCATTTACTTGTTCAGACTGTTTTATTAAAAAACAAAACAAAACAAGAAAAACCATGGTAGTAAATCCAAACTAAGGATGGGGAAAGGGCTAAATCTCATTTGTTTTGTATGCAGATCAGCTGCTTTCTGGTTTCCAGATAACACAGAGACTGAAGAAGTTCCGAATGCATCTTGGTGAACACATGCTGAAATTTGCAGAGGGCTCTGAACATGAACAGACCCCAGAAGATATGTTGAAGCAAAGAGGCCACCTTAAGGTTGTGAACCTCAAATTCAGGAGAAAGACATATAGACTCTACACAGAAACTGCTTAGCTGAATTGCAACTTCAAAATCTCTTGTGTGCATGCACACATGTGCACACACGTGTGTGGGGGGAGTAGGGAAATTTTGTTTTAATTGAAAATGGGAATCTTAGCATTGATTAAGTCAAGCAGAGTATAGACATGCACTGTGCAAGCTTCCCCCATAGAGCTTTGGCAATGCACCTCGCTCCTGACCTGCAAAACTCCCTGCTATTCCAGTGCTGAACCTCCTGGGCAGAGAGAGAATCACATCAATTTGTCATTGTGGTGATACTGGTTACGTGATGAGAACCAATTGCCAATTAGGACAAAGATCACTGAATCTCTCTGCAGCTGAACTAAGCAACATCTGAAATCTCACCTCCAGAGAAATAAATTACCATTAGCTCTCAATGAAACCTCCCTCTTAACACGTTTTAAAGACGAAGATAGGTGTGCGAATGCAAATTCAGTGGGGGGAGGTCCACAGGGGCAGGGCAAGGGGAATGAGGATGCTTTTACGAAGCATCAGCTATCTCAAACGTGAAAGGTCAGAATCTCAGAAATACCAGGCAAGTCTGCAAAAGAGAGTAAACAGAATCCTTCCACATTTGAGATATTACACTTTTTTCTCTGGAAGTATTTTAATGCAATGAAGATGTGATTGGGGGGGGTGTGGGGGGGGCGCTGTTAGGCTTCGTTTTTACCAGCTCCCGTCACATGAAGTTGTTTTTACCTTATTCTGCCTTCCCCACAGGGCACCCATTGCTAGTGCAATGAGAAGAGGTTGGTATGAGGGCTCAACTGACTCCCTGTTTGCTCAAAAGGCTGGGGAACCTGATCCCATGTTACAGACAGGAGCGTCTAGGAGCATTCGTACATGCTGCCCAGAAATGACCATGCTCAGAGTCTGGAGTCAGAGGGAACAGGAGACAGTCCTCAAAATAGGTTTTCCCTTCCCCCATCATGCTAATTCCTGCTGATCTCTACAGAGTATATTCTCTAGGCAATGAACTGCCTTTTACTCTGTGCAATCAAAACAAGAGAAGCAGGTACAGAAACAGGACTTACCTTGGAGCCGCGCTCATTAAAGATTATCTCTACATCAAGGATTTTGCCGAATTGCTGCAGAGACAAGGGGAAAGAAGAAAAAGATTTATTTTTGGCAATCAATTTTTCGTACCTTTTAGGTGCTGGCTTAACACAAGAAGGGAGGTGAGAATACTTCCATTTCTAGCATACAGGCAAAAGCATAAAATCCCAGTGACATGACCCAGTTCTCTCAGGTTAGGACATACAAAACCTCTTGGTCACAGACCCCAGGTTTTCTCATGAAAGTCTGAAGGAAGAAAAACAATCTCCAGAAGAGTTTTAGGGATTTGAGCTGGTTTCCCCCTGCTGGCTTCCCCCTCGCCTCTTTTAATCTAAACAGTTCTTTCTTTCCTCATTCTGCTATTTTATCTAAGACATGGTTATATGATTTCATCTAAGACCTCTAACAACAGTTCTCAAATGTAATTCAGCATTTCATCTTCCTTCTGAAGTGGCTATCACAAAGAAACTGAAAGGTGAGGATGTTTCTCTGGAGGGGATAGTCACAAAAGACTCCCAGCCCTAGAAATTCCAAACTCTAAATCTCCTCGTTTTTCCCCTTTACTTTTGGAAACTCAGCCTTCAAAAGAATTAATGGAAGATTCAGAAACTGTGAACACGGCCAAATCACAACAGGTCTTTTTTTTTTTTTTTTTTTCTAAAAAGGATCAATCACTTCAACCTGGGACATACAGGAAGCTGCTGAAAATCCATGTAACTTTGTCATGTATGATGATCCTGATTTCTGCTTTAGCCTGGAGACCCCAGGGGAGAACAGTGCCCCACTGCTCTGTGCTGTTTCAACAACTGGTTCCAAAGATCTCACCACTTAGCACAGAACAAAAAGTGGGAAATGAGGGCTACAAGCTAGAAAGGCAATTTGCCACACCATGGAACCATATATTGATCACATCCCATGCCTGGGAACATATTTTCGTATTTATATTGATCTGGCCAGATTCAAACCAGTATTCTATACATAAAAGTATTAGCACTTCAACAGAGCCCCACAATATTCTGTCAGCTAGAAATATCAGTGTTGTATTTATTTCCAAATTGGAGGTTTGCTCTCCAGAAAGACAGCTCCAAGATCTCATTCTCAGGGACTCACATATATGGAGCCTTCATTCCAGAAATGTCTATTGCTTTCAAATAAAATATGTTTTTGAGTGTGCCTCATACCCTATTCTTTACAAAAGCTTTCATCAACATGGATTTCATCTTACAGCCTGCAGAAGTTTTAAAGGAGGTAGGAAATGAAGGAAGAGGCAACAGGAGAAGAAAGAGTGGTTTCACACTTAGGAAAGATGGCGAACACAACCTCTGGGCATTGGAATTCTACTTTGCCACAGTGCTCTTAATATGATATTTGCCAGTTTTTTTAAATCAACATTTCCATATGTAGTCAAGTAGGTATAATGCTTATTTTCTGGGAGCTCTGCTTGAAAGACTTGTCTCCAGATTTGCAAATGTGGAACATTTGCAACAGTAAGCTATGATGACTGCAGAGAATCTTTGAATATGTAAAGCAGTAAAAAGCTATTAAGTCCCTTCAATCCTCTTTATGCAAACAAAATACTTCCCACAATTTTAGCCATAGTTTCTGTCTGCTCCCATCTTCCATTCTTAAAAAGGAGATAGTTGTATTCTTTTACAAATGCTGGATCACAGATGTTGTTTTTACTGTTCTATTGTTTAAGGACAATACTTGATCTTCTATTCATCTCAAAACAATTGAATTCACAATATCCTACGTTACCCAACGTTTGAATAATGCTAATGTAAACGTGAACAGTGATTGCATCTTCCTTGAAACCTCAACATCTCAACAGCTTAGGTTTGATCCATGCTGGATCCTCTTTTGACCACTGCTGTGCCAATCACAGCTAAAATACATTTTCTATTTCTATCCCACGCTTGGTGTGGGCTTGTCTATAAAGGAGATTAGCTGTTGATTGCTTTTTGTTGTCTTTGTTGTTTGGGCACTGCCATGAAAGAAATCAGTCATGATTGCTTTCTTGGTAGACTATTTCAGTGTAGTTACACGACAGGGGCTGAACCAATTTAACAGCTCATGGCTGCCAAAGGGCTGTCCCTGCTCCTTCATCCTTCCCGCCTGGGCTCCCCAGCTTCCTAAAGCTGGCCCCCATTCTCATTCTCACCCGCAGATAAACTGATACAGCTCATCAATCCCACAAAAAAAAAATAGCCCAACAAATGGAATAAATAATACATTTTTGACGCTTTACTGATCTGAATTGGTTCAAAGGGTCAGGAGAGTGTTAGGGCTCTGGGAAGCAAGGGAGAATGGAAAGCTGCACACTCAGCCCAAGAACAGGATCTGTCCCTGCCAGATCAGCTCAGCTGTCTAGCCTTGCCACACGCGCTGAAACAGCCGGGCTCTTGATAAATGCAAATGCCAAAATTATTTTCAGAATCTTCAGAGCCATCAAAAATCACCGGTTTCTTCTTCATTAGAATCATCTTAAAAGAGAACAAACTGTGCAGCTTCTGGTGCACAATTATGCCTTGCCATCTTCCCCTTTCTCCACACCCAGCTGGGCCTGGATACTCGGGTATTACTGCCAGAGCTGTTTGCCAGCCTCATTCGGCCAAGCTCACTGCTCAGGGTTTCCACACCAACAGGAAATCCTGCCTCGTGTGTTTAATTCCTCAGGAGCACTAAAAAGCTGGTGGTAATGCTGAATGTAAGCGGTCTGACCCAGCTCTGAGACAGGTGGTAGGGCTGTCTCTGTGCCTCGAAGATCAAGGAAATATCTATGTTGTTTCCTCGATCATAATTAAGATCATCAAATCCTACTGCTGCAGCAAGCACCATTTGAAGCCTGCTGCAATGGGCTACAGCCACCTGTGCAATCTGCCCCATCTCTTTTCCACCTAAAAGTTGTGAGGCAGGAGGGAAGAAACTTTTTGAGACAGAAGGGACAACAGCAGCTAACTGCTGAACTGAGGTTTGCTGGGGAGGGATTTCCTGCTCCATGAAATTCCCTGGAAGAAAGCAGTGTGGCTGCAAGGCAGGAGGACGAGTGCTGGACTCTTCAAGACTCTGCCGCGGCTGCTGCCACAGCTGCTCTGGCAGCTCCGAACATCACAGCTCTTGTCCTTACTACTGCAACGGTTACAGCAGGTCCAGGACTGGAGGCACTTTTTTATTTTTTATTTTTTGGTAGCGGAATTTTCCTGAAGAACGAAAGCAGGGGAAAAAAAGAACTAGTTCATTTTTAGCAGTTTATATCTCCTTCAAAGCTGAATCTAATTTAGTGGAACATAAAAAGGCACTTTGTTCTCCGATGGTGCTTCCCCTACCAAATGTCAACAGCTTACTGCAAACAATGGAAGTTTTAAGGGCTCCTTTGCAAGAGGTTACAAATTTTGTATGGAAAACGCTAGGCCGTGTAAATAAAAGGGTCAACACCAAATGCCCTCCTAGTAATTTTTTTAAATCATGTATACAGGCATGTTTGTGTTTTACAGCAGACAGAGGGTCTAGCCAAATAAAACAAGATCCATGCTTAGGTCATCCATGATGGGGACTAACCCTCTAATCTCTAACCTTGAAGACATGAATCACTGTGCTCACAGACCTGACTCTTTCACTCGATGATTACCATGAACATCTATTTACAACGCAGCACAGCAGCAGTGGAAAAAAATCCCAACCAGAGTTCACAGCCTCTGAAGAAAGCATTGTGGAGCTACACATCTCAAATGCTCCCCACCGTGACTTCAACAGCTTACTGTGTGACCAAGGAGCCAGCACGTCCTACTACACGTCAGGTTGTGCAAGAAGCCTCCTCTGTGAACTGGTTGTGCACCAGAACCATATCAATCATATGGCAGGTGGGTATGTACGTGTGGTTTTTTGCTGTTTTGTTCTTTCTGTAAAGCAGGTAAATGAGGATCATCTCCTATATGATAGCAGCAGGGGGTGCTGGAAATAACAGTTTTAAGGGGCATAAAGGTATTAAGAGACATCAGCTATGAACAGAACCCAATTTTCTTGCTTGAACATGACGTACCTTATAATAGATGCAAGGGCATTGTGCAAGAAAGAGCATGCACGCTGTGTGTTTCTTTCTACCCAGATGACATGAAGGCAGCAGACTTTTCCAGCAGAGGCCATAACTACATTACATATAATAAATTTGAGAGATCTGGCACCAGAGAGCTTTTGCCTTCCAAGGCAGTGACAGTTTCATAGGGCCCCTCCTGTCTGCTCCGTTCCAGCTGGCCCTACCTCCTCTCTGTCTAGAGCTTTCAAAAATCAGCTCTAAAACGTGCCAGACAAATAACTTAACCCTAAAGATGCCAGTAACAGGAAGTACAAGGTGAATTCTCTAGAAATTACGGAACAATAAAAGGTAACGTAAGCCACCATCTGACAACCTCACATCCCTACAACAGAACTTTGTATGCCCAAGCAGCTTTGCAATGGCCCTACACAATTCACTTAGAGGCGAGTGCAGTGAACTATCTAAACCTAGAAGATATATAACAGTCCATTTTCAAAGCGGGTCTAAATTCCACTAGAAATTCAGGATTGCCAAGAAATGGATTGCCTATGCAAGAAATAATTTCAGGATCTCAGGCTTGAGGTGCACGAGCAACGGTGCTTTGCCTGCAGGATAGGTCCCTGCTGCAGAGTGCCCTTACCACCCCAGCTCCCAGCTCCACGGGACGTCTTTCATCTGAGAACAGCTGTCTCCATCATAGGACGTATTAGTCAGTGCTTAGTTATGACAGTCTGGGGTCTGCCAGAGCTAAACTGCTATCAAGACATGAACTTCCTCACCTACAGCTGGGTCACTGCTCTTCAAAACAGTGGGGCCAAGCTTGCCGTGCCTTCAGCCAAGCTGCACCAGTATGCTTTGCTGACAGGAAGATAAAAGCAACAAAGATTTGTAAACCAAAGCTCTACCACAGTTTAGCAGCTGAATAGGCAGTAAACAAGCACCACCAAGCCCTTATTAGGATCGACCTGTTGCCCAACACACGTTTTCTAAGAAACCAGGCTTTAAAAGGAAGCCACACAAAGAGCACAGATTTCTAACAGGATTTACAGACTGCAGCCATTGCGGCAAACAAAGTGACAAGGAGCATGGTTTCCTCAGTCATTCATTTTTGTCTGACTCACAAAAGATTTTCACACAAAACAGTGAGATGCAGGTAAACAGTACCACAGGGTACTGCTCCAGAGATCTTAACGGCGGGCTGGCTTCCAGCGCACATTTCCAGCTACTTCTCCCTGCCTTGTGCCATCCCTGGAGATGTGCCTGCACCTCAGCCTGGCGCTGCTGCCACGTGAGAGGTGCTTGGAACCATGCCCACAGACATGGCATAAACTCAAAGCTCGGTTTGGGAGGACAACCCTCACAAGACAGAGGGTCCAACAGCTGGTGACAGCTGAAGTGACACACGTACCTTTGCAGAGAAATACCACGGTCCCCAGCTATTCAGACAAAGCAAGGCTGCTCAAGCAGCACTGAGCGCACCGTTCAGTCACAGAAGGTGAAACATCTGGAAAAACAGCACTGCCTCTTCTGACACTACTCGACAACACCAGCAGGAACAAAGTCCTGCCCTGCCACAGGGCCAGAGCTCTCCCTTACCACAGGAAGAGCGAGGAAAGAGGAGTCCTCACAAACAGCACGCACACCTCGTGTCACAAGTTTTGTTCCCCAATTTGTTCCTCAATTTTTGTTCCCTACACAGTGCTGTGTAGGACTGGCTACACGTGATCAGTGGTCAATACTAGTCAAAGACTAAAGAAGCTAAAACACGTCCTGATATACCGAAGATAGATTTCCTCCTTCACATGTCCAATCCAATTGAAGAGCACACTCCCTTTCCACAACTTTCCTACTATTCTTGGCCTATCGTGTTATTTGCCTGTTTACTTAAACACCTAACGAATAGTTTTCTGACATTTCCAATAGTTGTGTATCATAAATTACTTGTGGATTTACATTCATTTATTGGCAAATACAGGCTTAAAATCCTACCAAAATCTTGGTAGGAAGAGCTGCAGTCTAGTTTGCTATTGCTTCAGCCTCAAAGTGTAGGCCTCACAGAGGTGTTTGGTACTCTCGACACCAGAATGAAATTAGATGAGAAATTATATCCACTGATATATTTTACGAAATGCAATGTACCAAATTGTTTCCCCAGAAGCCAAGACCTTCAGGTTACGAGACCTTCCAAGAATATCCATTATAGAGCTCCCAGAGCTGAGTTGTTTGGATCGTACAAAGCAGTGGTCTACCACAAACATGAAGAGTCTTGCGGCAGAGATAAGAATTATGCTCAGAGAAGGAAAATGATAACATTGCCTTCCTTAAAATCTTATATTTAAAAAAAAATAGTCACTGCTCTGTCACCTTTAATAGGTAAAATTATTAACAACTTAATTAACTAAAGTTAAAAGTAATAAAATGGTCACTTTTATATATAACAGCTACGCATTATTGCTGCTGTAGCTGATAACCCACAAAACTCCTTTATCATCGGGGCTGATGATGCTCCCCATCAGAAGCAATTAACAGCCTAAAGGCAGTAGCCATGAAATGATCTACGTGAAATGTTGCTAAAAAAAATGAAATAAATTTGTAAACCAAATTCTTCTGGCCTCCTTTTGAAGCCAGAGCCTGAGAAGTTTCCCACCCTCTACACTGCTATCCCACCTTCATCTACAATCTTCATCAATGTATTCCTTGTTTTTATCTTATACTTTCTCCTGTTTTAAAAATAAGAGAAGATTTGTAAGCACTTGAGAGTGTTTCACCAAGGTAAATTCTGAGAAAAATCAATTCTGACTACTTGTGCTGTTGCTCTCACAACAGATAAGTAGGATTTAGTACACAGTTGTCCATACGAACCACCAAAGCAAAACTTTGGTTGTTTTTGTGGAGGTAATTCATGATTCTGCCTGCAAATAGACAGATTTTCCTTTTGCAGGCACTCCAACCCAGCCTCCATCTTCCTCAGGAGACTCTGAAGGCCATCAGAACTGACCATATTAACTCAGCCAGTTTTATAGTGGGAGGCAAATTGATTCCTGAGGCCTAAGAGCGAAGGCATCAGTCATGAGATACAACCACAGACACTATCACAGCACAAAGCTGAAAGGATTGGGAACACACTGAGGGGAATGAGCTCTTCTCCTCCATACATAGTCCATTAAGGAAGGAAGACAGCCTACCAGCAGTTAAGGAGAAGACTGCTACCATCATGTGAGAGGCCTTACACAGGTTGTAGAACGTCCCTCAAAAACTGGGTAAGATTTTGAAAAGATGGGCTAACTCGTTTTTAACTCTGAGAGCACTCTTTCACTCCCCCGTAAGATCCTCCATTGTTTAAAATTAGCCTAAATTACTATGACTTTTACCTTTTATTTCAAAGTTAATTGTGAAAATTCTCAGTTTCCAACTGGAAAATCTTGTTACGAGTGTAAACAAGATTTAAAACCCTATTAGAAAAAAACCCTTATCATCAATGCATAAGCACACGGACAGCACAGACTAGTCATCTCCCAACCTCTCTTTGAGAAGCTGAATAAATGAACCCAACACCTTACACACCTAAAAAGCCACTCATCTTCAAAGCTGTAGATTATTTGTATGGTCCTAAATTGAACTCAGAACTGAACAAAACTATGCAATCTTTCCAACGTTGAGCCAAGACGCATCTCTCTCCTTCAACCCAATATTGCCCTTTGCATTGCTGAAGCAACTATCTTCAGTGATCACCAGTACTCTCCCAAATCAGCGTTTTCCAAATAAAATCTTCTATCCTACAAGCACAGCTTGTTCCCAAATTCACATTACTCTGCACTTACCTGTATCAAACACAGCTTTGTTGGTGAACTGATGATAAATCCAATCATCTCAAGTCATTCTCTAACACTAACCTAATCTTCCTCCTCAAACAGGTTTTTTTTTTTCCTTTTTTTTTTTTTTGACTGCAAACCTTACTGGCAAGATTTTAATAGCACTGTTTCCATGGGTTGATGTAGATAGATACTGAAACTGAAACAGATCCCTGGGGAAATCTACACTAGAAGCAGTCTTGATCACTAATGTCTCACCAATAAATACTGCTTTTCATGATCCATCATTAGAGGTATTTAATACAATAACAGAGGTTCTTCTAAAAAATAAAACTCAAACAGAACACGTTAAACAGAATTGGTCACACAAACTAACTCAATTGGCTAAGGGATGTTGAACTTTCCCAATACTGCTTTGTACAATCTTGTCAAAATAGACAAAATGTCTTTGAAAGACGTATTAACTTACACAAAATCATACTGAATGCCACTGAACTCTTTCTTCAGATTCTGATGTTTTTTAAAACTTTCCAAAATTATTTTTATCTTGGATCAACTTATCGATAATTACTTTGTAGCTCTTTGGGTCATTCCCCACCACCACCAATACTGAATCCTGATGGGCAGCATTCCAGTCTTCTCCAATTCCCATAGCTTACATAAATTGGCTAAAAATTAACATTAATGAATAAAAAAGCTCCTTAGTTTGGCTGTTATCCTTGGGCATATCTTATCTAGATCTGCTGGTTGTTTGTTTTTTGTTTTAATATTAGCAAGCACTGCCTCATCCTCCTTTGTTATAAATTATATGCAAAACCATATGGTACAAATACCTTCTGTTACATCAGAAACACAGCAAGTACTAATCAAATATTTGAGGTTTGCTTATTTTTTGTGCTTTGTTTTTTCAATGCAATTTTGAACGCTATTTTATATTGGACCTTAGCCTATATAGGACCTTTTATCTTTGCATGTAAATAATTGACACCTTCTCCTCTGGATTTTCATCATCAATATCTCAGTGATTTAGTACATTTCCTTTCTCACCTGCTTCTTTGTTTAAGTTTGTAATTACATCCACTGCCATTTACTTCATCCTCCCTGCCTGGTGTGCAGATTGCTTTGTGTTTTATTAACACACTTTCTGCGACTGTGGAATCATGCCTTTTGGGCCACTGGTATGATTTTATCAAATATTTCATAGCTTCCATTAACACTTCCCCTTCTAAATGTACCTTCCTGGTTGGTCATCCTTCCAATTGTTTAAACTTGAAGAAACAGACTCTTCTAAAGCTCCTTGCATTACTGACTGATGCCATATTCTGTTTGCACAAAGTAAATACAGACAAATAACAATCACTGGTACCTAGGCAACCGTGGGATTTCAGGTCAGCTATTAACTCTTCTTTATCTGCTAGAACAAGGTCAACTATTGATTTATTCTATGGTGGGTGCAGAACTGTGTGCATTAAAAAATGACCTATTCCTTCTAGAAGCTTTCTTGAAGTCTTTTTATTGGCATCATGAAATGTCAGGTAAATATTACATGTTTTAAGCAGCCTATTTTATTTGCCACCCTATAAGAAGCATATACATAAGGAAATGTTTGTTCCATTGCTGAGGGTATTTCAGGGACCTGTTAGAAACATGTGACAGGTGAGAGATGACTTGAAACCTGAATAACTTCAATTCATCAGGAAATCCTTATGTCTGCAGCTCTCCTGGATGGCAATGGTTTGAAAAGCGTTATGTAATTTCCACTTAATCACACACACAACAACACATCTGTAGTCCACCTCTATTCAATACAGGATGAAAGCATCAGCTAATGTTCTACGCCCCAGGACGGGGCTGACCTCTCGCATGCTGTTGAGTCCTCAAGGGATTTCTTTACTCCCTCCCTACCATCACATTTATTTCTTCCTCCTCTGCTGCTTTGCTGTCTACCCAATTTCTCTCATTGTACAGTAGTTTGGGAAAATCACTCCAGGCAAGGATTTTGAGTCTCTCAGATATGACGTTGAGGAGATGTGACCTGACACACAGAAGGGAAAGGGAGACGATGGGGGTTACAGGCCAGCCACAGCTGAAGACTCAGACAACCATGAGTCCCCTGTAGGAGAAAGGGTTGGTTTCAGAGAGTCACTCAAGGGAAAGCATCCTGATCCTGAAAGAGAAATAGGAGCAAGGGGGAATTGGATAGAAATGCTCTCCTGCTTGAGGCTCTGAACATGCTGAGAGAAGCAGCACAGAGAAAAACAGAGATCTGCAAGAACTACTGATTTTTTTCCTTGGCAAAGCAACAAAGTTTTCCCTTACAGAAAAACATTTTTTTTTTTTAATGCCCCAAAAGATGAATGATCTTCTGGTATGTGTACTTCTCAGCAAAGACAGTGCTAGGTGAACTAGCGAAAGGTTTTACAGGGAACATACCATTTACCTAAGTTAAAATCACATCACTGTGGCAGAACTCAAGATGATGATTAGACTAAAAGTAAAGCTACAACAGATAACCTGGGCAACAATGGTAACCCACTCGTTTAGTGTATAGATGGGGATGGGAAAATGCATAAGTGGCAACGTTTGGGTCACAAAAAAGGGTGGGAAACCTTAATGCAAGCAGTTAGGCTGTATTTTCTACATATCTCATCTCAGGATGGGAGTTCATTCATAATGTCTGGGTCTCTCCACCTGCAAAGCAGGCATAAAATTCACCAGGAGAGGGATGTTCTTGCCATTTCCATCTCATTCCTGCCCCCACACCAGGAGCACAGGGAAGAACAGTGTCAATATGAATGAGTGTGAAAAGGTCCAGTTGTCAAGCACCGGTCCCAAGGGAAGGGGCAGCAGCAACGTGGAACAGTTTATGTAAGTGATGCAGCTCCCAGGAGAGGGGAGCAGCAGCAGCAAAGAGCAGGGTGTGCTAAATACAGACTGTAGCAGGTGGTCCAAGAACTGGCTGTGATTTCAGCAACCGGTTTATCCAAACCGGACGGAACTGCCTACCGCACGGCCCTGCAACAGCAAAAACCAAGCTAAAAAACACAAGCGGAACAGGCGACTGAAGATTCAGCAATCACAGATTGCCAGGAGATGAGTTTCACCCTGAAAACGTTCCCACAGATGTCAAAAGTGCAGCAATCTAATGCATGAACAACAAGAAATGCAAACCCAGGCCTCCAGCAACAGAATCACAGAATCCTAATTTTGGCTGGGACCTATTTCCAGAGGTCATTTAGTTCAACACCTGCTCAGAGCAGGTCTAATGAGATCAGTTTGGCTGGGATGTACGCAGTCAAGCGTTAAACACCTCCAAAGATGGAGGTGTCTGGAGACCTGCTAAGGTCCCTCCGAACATCAACCCTGCCTTCTGGTATTTTGACAGCTTCTCAGTTTGGTCTCATCCACAGAGTATCTTCTTATGGACAAAAACAAACAACCAAAAAAATTTTTCAAGAACAAGCAGTAAAGACATCTCTCAATATATACAATTTAGACTCTTGCTGAAGACCATTAGTGAAAGTTTTAACATCTCTGCACACTTTTTTCACTTCGTATTGTTCAAGTAATGAATAGATAATCCCAATTCTTCTTCTTTCATTTTAAGTTTAATCTTGAAGTCCATGAATTTGACACATTTACAGCACCGTAACACTACTCCCCACAGGTGCGTGCGTAGACACACACAAATGTCTAAAGAGATGCAACAGTTGAAACTACAAAATAGTGCAGAATCTGAGGGAGCAGATGGCTATGCATGTAGGACCAAGGTATACATAGATCCAAAGCAGCATGGTTAAAGGAAACTTTACTTTGGTCTTTCCTGACTTGATTGCTCTGCACTGTATCTCAAACAGGCAGCAACATTTTAAGCCGTTTATACAGAAGAAATATTTATAAAGGCTATAAAACACATCATCTGCCAAGGACGCTAGCATCATACCAACAAGCCACAGATTCCTGACGATGACACACAGCCAACTTCACCTGAAGGTTAGGTCATGAAGTACCCAGCTCATCTCTGTGTCCATATGGAACAAGTCATCATCTATACTCATGTGAACCAACTCTTCGGGGAAGAGTTTATAAATTGAGGAGCACACGAAGGTTACTATTAGGGGAGACAAACTATTCAGTCAAAAGAAACAAAATATATATCATACACGATGCAAAATGCCATCTGACTTGCACCAGCTTTTCCATATGCAATTACTAGTTGGCCAATTCCTTGCAGCAATTTTTCATCACAAAAGTGGATCATGAGGATCAAGACATAAATATTTCAACAAGTTTCTAAGCAACTGAAAAACAGTGCTTTGCAAGGGATATATTAAGTCACTGTTTAATCCTAGTCTTCACTGGGAAATAAGGTGAAGTTTTGTTTTGTTTCGTTTTTTTCCAAGCCAATCGTTAGCTTACCCCAACATCTTGATATGAACAACACAATTACAGTTTTCATGTGTATTTACCAACTGAGGTAAACACTACTAATTGCCTTACTTCTGCAAACATTTTACAGTGTGCTGAGTAAATTAGGGCAGGGGCAAAAGAAGGAGAAGGGCTTTTCCTCCACAGGAATACACCAGCACCACACGTTCCTCCCGTGGTGAAGGAGAGCTGCCATGCCTTGAATGGCTCCAGTAACTTACCCCAAACATCTGTCGAAGGTCCGGATCTCGAAAGCGGAAGGGAATGTTGGACACATGAAGCCGTTTTGGAGTGGATTTGCTCTCGGTGTTCTCACTGCTCTGTGTCTGTGATTGCTGTCCATCTGTCTGTGCCCCTCCTTCTGTCTGCTGAAATCAGAAAGGCAAAATTGTGTTTGTGAATAGAAACCATTCAAATTCCTTTCGCAGGCTTTGCCCATCTCTCTTCATGTATTAGCACTACACTTGTGATTGCAGTATCTGAACACTTGACAATTACTTTGATAAAGCCAGTAACACTTAACAATCGATCTGTTGTTCTTCCCCTCCCTTTCCATGAGTAAACACTAACAAGATCTCGGCTTCCCTCCCCTCATATCACCTTTTAGCTTAGTAGATTTGCCTTTGGTTTTCTTAAATTGCTCTCTTTTCCCCTGCTCTTCCTCACTTCAGCTGCCACTATATGAAAGCTCTAATGAAGAGGCGGATCTTCCGCATCCTGAAGCTGGGAGGTAGTACCGCCACTCTAATCTCATGTGGCAGGATGTTCATGCAATCATCAAAATCCCACAGCTGAAGTGGCAGCTCTTCACCGGGCCAATACCAGAAATGCATCCCCAGGCAAAATGGCATCTGCTCTGTCAAGTTCCCTTCAGAGAAACACCACCCCAGAAGGTCTATAATTAAATGGGAAAAATCCACATAGCAACAGCTTACGGATGTCTTTGATTAACTTTTCTAGTACACTTAAAAGTCAGCCCAGGGACAGGAAACAATCATTACCACTGCTGGGTTTATAAAATCTCCAAGTGCTACTTTCTGCTACTAGCTCCGCAACCAAAATGAGGGAATTCATTCTGGCATTCCTAAACACTGACTGGCACAGCAAAGCCAGGGCAAGGTGTGGGCTTGGGGCACTTGTGCACAGCAAACATACAGCAGGAAGGTGTGTCAGTGGGCCAGAACAGAGAAAATGGGCAGGGAAGAAGAAAGGAAGAGAGCCTCAGCCACCCATGCTGGGCTTAGAGTAAGAAGTGGCAATACCTGAGGCAAGGCACTAAACTTAAAGGCAAGCCACAGCCTGGTTGCAAAATGCCTTGATGAGAAAATAATTGTGTTTTTTTGTACTTTAGTCCAAAAAAATGCCCTCAAACACTCAGAGCTACAGACTAATCTGGTCAGTTTTAATGCTCTGTCCCTTTCCAAGAGCAAGCAGACAGGTGAAGGCGTTCAAAGAGCACGCACCCACCCACCCCCGTCTCCTGTTGCTTGCCCCAGCCTTGTAGGACTACTGCTCTGACACTTGTAAGACGCACTTTGAAGCGTCATTTCATTTCTTTAGATGCCAACCTGACTTCTTCCCTAACCCACTGAGTGAAAAGAAGTTCTATGAGAAGGCAAGGACTGCATAATTGCTAGTCAGCTTTTCAAGGCACCTTCAAGAACATATGTAGGCCTTAAAACTTACGATTGAAGAGTAGGGGGGTTGATTTGGTTTGGGGGGTGCTCTTTTTATTTTTTATATACATAAATTGTCTACCAAAGACAGAAAGAAGTCTCAGGGGAGTTGCCCACGCTGACTCCCCAGCCACCGGCTGGGCATGGCAGACTGCTCTGCACCTCATTTGATATACAGCCCTTCGTGAATGTTTGGAAAGAAACCTCCCTCCACAGATAAACTGACCTGGCAACATCAAGAGCTTCTTCTGGCCAGAAACATCCCTTACAGATATGACCTTGAACTTGCACGCTGCTTATAAAGGACTGACAAGAGCCAGCTAACAGTAAGCACCGGGGCCTTGTCGTGCTGAGCAAAGCAGTGGCAGCTTTCCATTTTATTTTAGTAGGGCAGTGCAGGCAGCACAAAACATGTTTGATCTGATTAATATAAATTAAGCTGTGATAGGAAGAACGGAGATACTGCCCTGCAATTATCTCTACTCCCCAGAGCCACTCAAGTCTCAGGAGAAGCGTAGCAGGATGAAGATTTTTTTATTTGGCTAAGATTCATCCCCCTCCCCCCGCCCCGATATCAAATTTTCAAGAACCACCTCACAAACTTCCCTTTGATCATATCAAAAAAGTTGCATCCCCCCCCCCCCCCCCAAATTCCCTGTCTTCTAGCCTCACCCCTATGACAAAATGCATCTCCAAACACACAGAGTGCACCCTAGGGGAAGAATCGATGCAGCTGGCTTGTGATTAAATCACACCATGCTATTTGGTGGTTTTGTTTTTATTACTCCATCAGAGTCCTTTGCTCCTCAGGGCAAATCCGTCCAAGCAGGACAAAACACAGGGGTAGCCCATCCATCACTGCACACAATGCCTGTTTTGGAGTGAGTGCTCCAAAACAACTCCCCAAAATCATCAACTCTCCTGCTCAAAGGGCACTCACCCCATCCCATTTTCAGGCACATTCTGGAGCTTTGCGAGAGCGATTTGCCAAATCCTAAGTTTCCTTATGGCTGTGGCATGGAATTGGCAAGTGGGCAAATGACACAGGTGCATCCCTAAGCAAACACACCAGCACATCTCCTGCTGGAATTAGGAAAGGCAGAGATTCTGAACAGTGACGACAAAAACATGTTAGTCCCTAAATTCAAATATTGGCTGCCCAGGACTGGATCTGCTGCTTCCACAGGAGACAAAGGCTTGCGCTCCTCTCCCAGCCGTTTGTTCACGAGCAGAGGGCAGAGCTCCTTTCTTTCCAAGGGTGCAATATATCATGTACAGTGGCCTGCCCAAAAACGCTCACAGCTGTTCCTGCATATGGCAGCGTGCTGCCACCACACGGGAGTCAGTTTTCCAGCATGTGAGACGTGTACAATAAGACAAAGGCTTCAAACTGGAGAAGTAAAAGAAAGAACGGGGGGGCTCAGCCCAATCTTACCTTTCTGACTACGCTAACACTCCCTGGATGTTGTGCTGCCTTCCACATTTCCTGATTTTTCAGCAGTAGTTGAACATTAAATACCTTCTCTCTCTCTGGATGCTGCAGCTCCCTCGTTTCCAGCATCCAGGGCCCTACGGTAAGCTCTGAACTTTCAGCTACTATAACATGAGCTCAATACGTTTGTCCACTGCCACACATTCAGCTACAACATAAATGATAGGAATAGTCTCTTCAGGTCTTGCTGCCTTTTTTTTTTTTCCCTCTTCCTTTTATAGTTATTCCTTGTCTCAACTCATTAGGAAGGAGATGAAAGGAAGGGCCTGGAGCCTGTTCTCCGGCAGCACATAATGGAGACTGGCAAAGCGCTGCCCTGCCCGAGCCCGATGATAACAGCCCGCGATTCACCGAGCGCCTGCTCCTCACCCCGACCCCATCTCCTCTCCATGCCAGTTCCAGCTCCTTTTTTCTGGCCTCACGTCAGCACCTCGCAGCTCAGGGCCGACCTCCTCCCTTCGCTACGACAGCGCCGAAGGGAGCTGACGGCTGTCCCCTGGGTCTCGGTGCTTGCGACCGGGGCAAAGACCCCGCGTCTGAAAACAGCATCGGATCCCCGCTACCTCCTCGCCGTAGTCCGGGTAACGCACACTTATGCAGCGATAATGCCATTCGCGCCTGCACACACAAGCTCTGAGCTGTTCAAGGTCACCGGGAAATGGATCGGAGCTCAGCACACGCACGGTATTTGCTTCACTCAACCACTTGCTCGCCGTGCCCCCGTGCCACTTCCTTGCACCCGCCAGCAGTGAAGAAACGCCACGCAACGAGAGGCAGCTGCGAAGGGAGGCGTGCACATGTACCTGTGCGCATGAAAAACTACAACAAAACACACAATAAACCAACCCCCTTGTCCTCCTCCCCCACGAACCAGGTGGTCCGTAAGGCTGTGAATCATAGCGAGGAGGTTAAGATCCATAAGTCACTGCAAAAAAAGAAATATTTACAAACTGTAACTAACAGCTATATTTAAAAGGGGACCTGGGCAGTTCATAGCATCTGGGAGACAGACTGTGCTCACTGCTTCTAGACCAGTGTCAGGTCCATAAAAAAAGGGAAAAAAAACCTTGATTGGATCAAGACCTTGACGATCTGTGTGGAGACAAGGACTGAAAACTGGGGCTGGCAGAAGGCAACCTGCCCACTGCCAAGGAGTGCAGTGATAACAGAAGATCTCTGCACTTGCCAGTGAAAAGCCCGTGTCAAAACAACCAGTCATCCATCAATAGATACCCACTAAGCAGGTTTGGTGGAAAAATGAGTGAAGAATTGGATTTGGGGCACAAAACCCCTCTCCTGCCTCACCATGGACCCCACCAGAGTAGCACGGATCTATACACCTGAGAGCAAAGGGCACAGGAGCTTGTGCTGCTTACACTACACTTGCTTATCACACAGCACAACACAGGGATAACAATCACCTTTCAACAGCAGCAAATTTTATTTTAGCATTGTATCCACGCACTTGATTTTTCAGAGACGCCAAGCATGGTTATATAAAAAAACTGGGCTACGGTACAGCCACAACTAACAATGTGCCCAAGTGCTTTGTATGCCAAAAGTTTCACAAAAAAATGGCTAAGGATGTACCAAACCACTTCTCTGGGCTTTTAACTGTTTCCAATAGCTAGATTAGTTTAGGGCGTATTTCTTCTGACTGGGAGGTACATGTTTTCAGACACGCTAAAACTTAGTCTTTTTGTCCCCTTTCCTTATTGAAGACAAAGACCACCTGGCCAAACAGGGCAAAAGCTCAGTGATGTTCCTCCAGCCTCCCAGCCTCCAGAAAATTGAGCCGGTTCACGTCCTCTTCAGAGCTGCTCGCTGGCAATGAACCTATTGCCCGTGAAATGTTTAGTGAGTTTTATGAGCCTGTTTATACTCTCAACTTCCAAAGCATCCTGTGTACAAGATTTCCACAGTTAAAATCTTCATTATATGGAGGGGAAAAAAACAACAACAAAATGGTTTTCTGGTTTTGTGTTTTGGGGTTGCGTTTTTTTGGTTTTGTTTTGATGCATGCCACTTATTCCCTGTTTGCATCCTAGTAAGTGAAAATGGGAAAGTTCCCTATTTTGTTTCCCATACCTCTCAATATTCTATATACATCATATTCCTTCACTTATCTGTCAGCTCTTCTCCTCTGAAGATTTCATTTCTTCTCGTAAAGAACCTGCTATATCCTTTTCATCATCACTATTATCCTTCTCCGTACTACTTCTAGATCTGCTCTAACCTTTGAGAGAAATGCAGAACTACCACAGCTGCATACTCTAACACAATGGTATTTTCTGATTTATTCCCTATTTCTCTTTTGAAATCATTTTTAAACCTGCCTCACTAGACATGAGTCTGCAAGTGCCGACAAGCAAAATAATCCGCCTCATCCTCAAAGCAAATTTCTGATGTTAGATGTCAGAGTTTGCTACCCCAAGACAGTGATTTCCAAGCTGCTGTACCTAAACAATCAGCAGCTAGATACTTATTTGGAGCTGGTTCCTCCTCACATCTACCTGCTCAGCAGTATCAAAAGATAAGCGAGGATATTCATTAAACATATTCCTCACCTGCAATACCTTACATGAGCAAATGCTTTAATTACCGAAGTGATGAAAAATAATTACAGAGGAAAATTCTGCTATCTCAGACTAGGCAAAGAAATACCCAAGGGAAAGTCATCCTTTTAACATCATCCATGCATTGCAAAAGTAAGTTGAGGAAGCCCTGTGGTGCTGTTGGCTCCCTTCCTCCTAAACCCTTACTAGATGCCTGGGCCACAGCCAGATGACCGAGCAGCTTCCCCCTCCTGCTTCTGAACGTGATAAGCAGGGGTCCCCCACCACAGATGTGTCTTCTTTAAGAAATGTGGAAGTCTGTAGCCCTTTATGGTGCAGCAGTCGAGTTAAATATGCTTCGGTATGGCACGTCAAAATGCCTAGAGACACGCTGCTCTGTAATTAAATAATGCTTTATATTGGTTCACGACAACAACACCAAGGCGACAGCACCTGCCATTTTCATGCAAAGTAATTTACATAAACTTACTCCTCTACTTCCATAGCTCCAGCTGCATTCGGTAATTTATATAGACACACAAATTCTTCCCTCTGACATTAACAAGAGAAACGAGTTGAATAATCAGCTCACAGTATTAAGTGCATTGCATTTACTATCAAGCAAGCTTTTTTAGTTCAGCGGATGATTAATCTCCCCTCTGTGGGTAGAGTACCGGGAGCTGCAGCGAGCTGACAATTGCTCTCGGCTCCTGGCCACGCGCTCCGTGCGCTTACCTTGGGACAACAGCATTTGCTGGAGTCCTCCAAGAGCCCCTCTAATTCATTAACCCAGCAAAGGAATCAGACAGCTTTCTGCCAGGTCAGTGAATTAAAGTGGCTCACGTAAGGAACGCCAGAGCCAGAAAATAGGAGTGCTCGGAGCCAGATCTCTCCTTTCTGACAGCGGTGCACCTTCAGATCAGATCAGCTGCCGGAGGAACCGCAGCCTCATCGGCATCTCCCCTTGGAGCTGTCTGCGCCGGGCGTCTCCATCAGAGAGAAGCACACTAATGTAAACCAAGAAGGGGGAAGAAGCCAGGCGACCCGGCACTATAAAAAGTGAAATGCAGAGCATCAACAGTGTAAGAGACGGGCCGCAACGGGCAGAGCGAGTAGGCCAAATATGGTCCGCTACACCTCAGTCTATTTTTAAGGCAGGTCTTTCAGCTGTGCTTTGGGACAGTATCAAGAGAAAGGACAGATGCTCCGAGATGACGACCGGGAGACCCACACGCCAGACGAGAAACAAAGCCCCACGGATGAGGCCTGATCCTAAAATAAAAAGATTCCAAAATATTAAGCTGTTTGTATTACGCCACCTATGTGCCCGTTCCTTTTCCATGCCCCAGCTCGGAGAGCTCGGAATGCTTTCCACCACACTCAGAGCTCCAGAACCGAGCTCACCCTCAGCTGATGACACCAAGCAGCCACTCCCCTTCGTCTGGGGGTTTTGCACAGCCCAGGGGAGCACTGAGGAAGGTATGGACTTCGACTCCCAAGGTTTATTTGGGACTCAGCCTTCCAGATCACTGTGTATTAACTCGGCAGGCACCGCTGCTAATCTCAAGTCATTCAGGCTGACTTTTCAATGGGATCCAGCCAAGTTCCTATGAAAAGGTGCTCCCACCCTGTGTTACGGGCCCCACTGCAGACCCCATTACACCGCTGTATAACCTGATACCAACCAGATGAAATTCCCCTTTCCACGAGGGATTTTTAAGCCACCTCATGCTCTGTTACTTTTGCATTTCCCCTAAACACTACCAGCCTGAAAAGGCAGAAACCCACGCCATCTGAGCACAGCTTTTGCTATCTCACTCTCTCCTGCCAGCCGGGCAGCAGCAGAGGCCTTGTTCTTAAATGCGAGGAGGGACCTAATCCGCCTGGCTGAAGGAATTTCTGAGTTATCCCATGGGAGCACAGGCTTCAAGTCAGCAGCTAAAAAATCCACCAGCTATTCAGTCTGGGGTATCGCCTTCGCACACATGACAGCAGCTGCGCTTGTCAGTCGCAATAACGGGAGGGGAGGATCACGTATCACCTGCAACGAGCTTTTACTATGTTAAAGTTAGCGCTGTCATTTAAGCAAGACAACAAAATGGTGAAGGGAAAAGGCGCCTTAAAGCACAGCAGCCTAGCTCGCATGGATTGGGTGTGTGCGTCGAGCAAGCAATAACCAGCATACGGGATAGCTGAGATGCTTGACGTTGACGTTCGAGATGAAACAGCCATCCTGTGCTGCTGTATTTCAACAGCATGCTTGAGCTTGAGCAACTGCTGAGCCTTCTTCCTTCCCCTAGTTACTACATCATTAATCAGCGTACTGAGAAAGAAAAGTTGCGGGCAATTACATCCCAAGGCACCCCACAGAATCAAAGTAACTCGATACAGTAGGATTCCTGTACAGAACAGATAAAGGGACCCAGAAGATCCAAAACCCGATGCGTGTAAAGCGTGGGAATGCCCATGCGAGGCGCCTTGCCTCTCCCCCTGGACATCTTCACATGCCACCATCTGGGATGCTCTCAGTCCCAGCCGTAGCAGCAAGAGCCAGGCTGCACCCTTACCCTTTCCTGGCCAGCTGTGGTCTGCGAGCCCGCCTTTGCACGCTCGTCCTGCACATCCTTAACCGCGTTAAACGCTCGGACCAGACGTGCCCACCCGCTCCCGGCAGCCAGCACGACGGCTGCGCGCTCCCCTGCCTGTTTCTCGCATAACCTCTCCCAGTCACGCTCCCTCCTGGCAACACCACCTTCTCCCCGCAGTCTCCCAGCAACACTCCCTCCCACGCACACGGGCTGCTCTTCCCCCTTCCCCGGCTGGCGAGCCGAGCCGTGCCGTGATGCACCGTGCCGTGATGCACCGCACTGCGCCGTGCCGCCCTGCCCTGCACTGCCCTGGCAGCGCGCACATGCGGCGGGCTCCGCGGAGCCGGCGCGCGCTGACGAAAGGCAGAGCTCGGCCCTGCAGCGCCCTGGGGATGGCTCCTAATATGGAAGAGCAGAGGGAGGTTTGGCAGGAGCTTACGGCCGGGGTCAGGGCCCACAGCGTTGCCGTTAGAAAGAAACGCTTCCCAAGCTCTGGGCAAAGATGGGAGCAGCAGAAATACGCGGGGGGAAAGCCGCCGCCGCGTTTTGCTCCCCGTTTCCGTCCTTCTGGTCAACCTAGCTGCTGGGTGGAGACAGGCAGCCCAGATCTTACGGGCTGGAAGGACACAAGGCTGTCTGGTACTGAAATGATGGCTTTCATTTCTGCACGCTGCATCAGCCTTAAGTTTTATTTCCAGCCTGATCTCTCCCTCTCTACATTTACATTTGCCTTAGGCTGAAGAAGTTACTTTTATGCACTGCCAACGTGCTTTCCCGGGCTTGTACTCTTTTCTTCTCCGAGACATCGAAGTTGTGGCGTTGCCAGGATGAACTCAAAGGGACCTTATCAAAGTCATAACCTGCGTTGTCAACCGTGCAGCCACTGTCCAGTGCAGAAAGAGCAGAGCCACACGCTGGGAACCGTGCACACTTGGGCTGGCACTATCGGTTCTTCACATCGTTGGCACTAAATTTACTCTGTACTTACAGGGGGAAAAATAATCTCTGTGAGCCAAACACCCAACTACAAGCAAAACTGAAAGCATTAACAGATTAAATCCGCCCCTGAGCACCGAAGGCTCTCACCATAAGGCTCTTTATTAGGAAGTTAAGTCTTAACAAGTGGCTTAAGGGGTGGATAAAGCTTTTCCTGGGATAATCTGCCAGCATGTTGCCCAGTGCCAGTTCCAGGCCATGGGAAGAAGAAAGCAAGAAAAAAAACTAAGAAGGTGAAAATCTTCGTTTGGTAAATGGATACCTAGTAGCTAAGAGGTCCTCTCCTATCTTTGCCCCTGGAGCTTCCTGCCATCTTCAGAAAGTCAAAGAAAAGTGTTTTTCTACTCTGTTAGCTTCCTGAAAGCAGAAATGTATTGGGACTACACCTACAATACATGTGCTCTCTCTAATCCTCTGTACTGTCAACCTTCCAGAATTTGCCACCATCACGTTCATTTGAACCACTTGCCAACTGACTCAAGGTAACTAATCCTTTTCGAAAGGACCGTCTTTGGACAACGCCACCATGGTGAAACACCACGATTCTCAGGTATGACTCCTCTTTGCAGAGACCTATTTATAAGGAGAAGAACATGAACAAGGGGAAAGACAAGAAGATAGCAACGGATCATCAGAACCTCCGGCCTTTTGTGACTGTCTCCTTTCCAAGCCCACCGCCGATGTGCTGCGTGCTTCAGAAGCCGTCAGCCACCTACTCCGTGGCTGCCTCTTCCAGAAGCACCACCCTGGCCGGAGAGCCCTGCGACCCTGCCCCAGGCACTTACTGCGAGAGATCCGTTCTGCGTGCTGGCCGTGGTCGTGCTCTGCTCTCCATGCGGCTGCGTGCTTCCGTAGAGCGTCAGATTGTGCTCGCTGGTCTGGCCTGCATAGTCCTGAGTGTGTGGCACCCCGTACTCTGTGGGAATCCCGTTCTGTGGGGGTGGCGGAAATGGGATTGTGGTGAATGGCTGCACCATTGCATCAGGAGTTGCTGCTGGCTCCTGGTTACCCTGGAGAAAGGGGAAAGCAGAAGGCGGCTTTACTACACCACGGAAGACAGATGGAAACATCACCCTGAGAAGTTATCCACAAACACGCTCCGCACAGTCCATGTAAACATCCCACCCACTGCCGCTGTAATACTGCACCGTCTCCTATTATCTTCTCTATCAAAAAGAGCACGCCTTGCTCCTCCGAACTATGACACTGGTTTTTAATCTCTTTTGGGCAACTTCCTCGCTGCTGGGTGACATGGAGAACACTATCGGGCTTGCAATTTGCACACCCCTGTAATCTCACAAAATGTTT
This sequence comes from Cygnus atratus, assembly GCF_013377495.2. NCBI lineage: Eukaryota > Metazoa > Chordata > Aves > Anseriformes > Anatidae > Cygnus > Cygnus atratus. The sequence goes on along the minus strand of NC_066362.1, from coordinate 55,820,518 downwards.
TGCGCACAGTAAGGCATTACTTGCTAAGGAAAACACAGATACCGACTGCTAAGGACACAGAGGTGCTAACTTTTAATATCCCTTAAAAGCACCACATCTGAGTCCATCTCCTCCAGCCTGACCTTCGCAGCCCTGCACTCGAGCACAGGGTGTGCCTGAGGGCACACTCTCCTCCCTTCTGTTGCAGTGAGAGTAAAGAAGCACGCATCTGGGCACCCATCTGTGCAGCAGCCTCTTCCCTCGCTCTCACTCTGGGTACAGAGCACGGGTCCAGCTTTTAGCGCTGCCTTGCATCCCCAAGAGGGAGCGGATGTCCCACCCTACCTTGTCTTAAGCGTGCCTGCAAGCCCACCAGGAGCAAAGGCCAAAGCCTGCAGGTTGCAGCCACCACAGGGTTCTCACGGAGGGGAGAGGGGGGAGCTGGGGCGACCTTCCCCAGCCCCCTGGGGTGAAGGAGAACAGCCTTGGCATTGAAACCCAACCCTAGGAGGCCCAGCCTCCTGCACCGCTCCTACCGCTTTCACCGCCGCAGCAGCGAAATCCACCGAGAAGATTTATGATAGCGTGGCTGTTTGATTTATGTGCGTGTCAACAGACTAATCCTGATTTTAAATTTTGGCTGCTGTTCCAACCCCAGGTCCTCCCCCACAAAGCCCAGAGGTACTTGAGCCTATTCTGACACCAGCACACTTCAATCAATGGAGGAAAAGGGGAAAGGAGCTTGTCCTGCAGACAAGAGAGGCAGAGGGGGAATTACCGAGCAGCCTTCAGCAGAGAGTGCGCCGGGGCTGCGGGGCCTCCGCTGCAGCTGGACAAACTTCCCAGTCCCTTTATCAGGCTACCTGGGACTTTCCCTTCCTGGCAAAGGGCACAATGACAGCATGCCTCTGGCCAGCACCAGCTCATTCAGATGCTGTCCGAGTCCCAAATCTGCTCGGACATCAGCGTACCTGGCCTGCCGCCCCAGGGCCTCACAGTAGCTTGGCTTTGTCTCCCTCAGATTAGGCTGCAGAGCGCTGCCTTCACGCAGGCAGCGAGCCTCTGCGTGGCTGGGCTCAAGTTAATGAAACCATCCCTTGTTCGGTGTGGGCCAAGGCTCCGCGTTGGCACTGAGCGCCCTGCCCTCTCCTCCTCCCCAGCACGCACGTGGTGGCTTCTCACACAGGGAGCATGTTTTCCAAAGGAGTGGGTTTTTGCCCCAAAACGAGGACTGCTCCCTCTGCTTGTGCTCACTCTGTCGTCATTCCCAGTTTTAGTGGTGTGGGGCTGCTGAGAGCCTCAACCCCGCTGGAGATCTGCAGGGCGAGCTCCAGCTCCACGTTGCCGTCTCTCTAAGCTCTCTGCTCACCACGTTTCGTTATATCCAGCCTCCTGCCTGTTTCCATACAGCTCACGTTGTCAGCCCATTTCTTTTGTTTAACATTGGAGCTAAATATGAAACTGATTTTTTTTTTTTATTTCAAAAATTGGTAAGATAACCCCAGGAAAGACGCCATAGCAGAAACTATTCCTAATTTTCTTTGAACAAACCAGATTCACAAGCCGGTGGTATCCCTGATTGGAGGAAGAGAATGCTAATTAGCCACCAACAAAACCTATTATGCCATCTTCTCAACAGTGCAGAGTTGCTCCCTGAAGGACATACTCTAGCGTTTTGTTTAATCTCACTCTTAGGCTACTTAAAATGCCAGCCCATAAACCTTGTATCGTCTCATTCTCAACATTTCCACCCCCCTCCCACCCCCAGTTAATACTGCTCCTTCTGGTTTAAATGCATTTCAACCTTTTAAATATTTTCTCTCCCTTCTTCAATTATCTACAAATGTCTGAAAGATGAAAAATGCTATCTCTCTCTCCTGCTTCTCATGGTGTTTTGATAATACATATTTATTTGGAGCTTAATCACATCTCACAAGCCAAAATAACCTGGCAACTTTATTTATTACTTCTCTCTGACCTTCCTAAGATTTTTATATAAGGAATTTTTGGTGCAGAATGCAGTGTTTTAATACCATTGTCACTTTGGTTTTTAGTAATCTTACTAACATGCAGAAATCATATTTTTTATTACAAATGTATCTTTAATTTAATGTCTCAGGTTATCTGTAGATCTATCACTATTATGCTTGTCCAGGTTTCATCATCCGAAGGAGTATCTGGATCTCAAATTATTTTCTCTTGATATGATTATGTACACATTTCCCGTCTAAACTTTTTTTTTTAATTTTAATTTCCTTCAGTGCTTTAGAATTACTGGTCCTGTCTCCACTACTGTCTACAAAGAAGAACTCCTGAGGTGTTCTCTGCAGGTTTCATGGCATACTGATATCCTCCTCTTCTGTTACTCTACCTAATTTCAACATTTACCCAACACTTCATATTTTCAAGAACTAACAAAAAAAAAAAATCCCATTTATCTTCAAACACAGAACCTGAACTCCTTTCCCTACCACCAACCCTCAAGGGAAAGTCCTGCAGTCAGATGCATTGCTTTTCCCACTTCCCAGGAGGTCTAATGAGCAGCGAGAAAACCCTTGGTGAAGGTATGCGGGGGGGAGAAGCAACCAGAAGAGCTGAGCTGAAAGTATTTGGTCTGTCCTGTCTCGACAACATACCTCACTGCATCGCCAGTCCTGCCCGGTTTAACTCATGAAGTTCCCCACATCGTGACTCAACATGGACAGACTGAGATGGCTATGCCAAAGAGCGGTCACCGTTCCCAAACGCACGCACAGATGCCATCGCAGGATGGAGAAAGCCCAGCAACATTCCCCCATCAACTACAGCTATTAGCGACTTGCGTGACAGGATGAAATGAACCTGATTGTTCAGGAGCAGACAGACCCTTCCTTCAGCTGCAAGGTAGATGGCAGCCTCAGCTCCCCTGCTCCCACAAAAAGCACTTATCTGCAGGGTTCAGAGCAGCTCCCTGGGGCCGAGCTCTGACACCTGCCCCATCAGCTCACACCACCCAGGGCACCAAAGGGACAGAGGATACAGATATCAGCCTGGGTTCCCAGCTCAGGGCCCTGCGCTCAGCCCCACAGAGCTAAGGCCTTGCCCTCGAGGTGCCAGCTTCCCTTCTCCGGGTGGGGGTTTGGCCTACACAGCTCAGCCCGCGTTTTGTTTGAAAACCAATTTAGCTAAGGCAGTAACCCGCCCCCCCCCGCCCCGAACGGGGACACAACTCCAAGAGGTGATGTGGCGTTAACTTAATTAACGAACAGCTAGGCAGACGAGCAGTAAGCAAGCACGCGTGGCGGCACCTCACAGAGGGGGGGAAGCCTCAACGAGAAGCAACGTGGCTCCGCAAGCGGGATTTAGGGTGAATTCTGTCAGCAGACAGCAGGTGGTGATCCAAGATCGCGGCACCGAGCGCGAGTACCACAACCACACACACAAAGGCCTCCTGCTTCCATAAAACTGTCAGCTAACAAAGGTCGGTTTATTTTGTGAGGGGCCGGTTTTGTTCTGCCTGCTAGAGAAACGGGAGTAAGAGGGATGTGAAAGGAGCCTCAGAGTAAGGCAACCGTCTAACCCTTCTGTAGCAGTATGTCAATATTTGCTTAGATAGCGAAGTGTAACTAAATAAAATTGTAATTCTGGTAAAACTGACCTGGCACAATTTCTATAGACAGCTCCGCGTGAAGTACCACAATTTGTGTGTTGCCCGGTAGCTTATGAAGAGCCATGAGCTTCAGAGAAAGGTGCAAGAAAACGTTACACCACATAAACACGAACCTCTTCAAAGTACCTTTCACTGCTGGTAAACCCCAAAACATTGGGATAGACGTGAGCATATGCCTGCTCAGGGCACGGGGAGGGCCAGCCCGTTGTTGATGGGTAAGCCTTTGCCGTGCCTGTGTTACTAAGGCTGGAAGTAGCTGCCTCCCGGCTAGCTGAAGGCAATTAAGGTGTTTGTGACGACTGGTGTGTTCCCGGCTACGGCTGTTTGCTCTCTGCGCCAGCCTAATCCCTTTCGTAAACAGCAAAAGTGTTCGTAGCTCGGATCTGCAGAGCCCAACGCGACAGCTCAACCTGCCCCGTGCTGCCCCACAGGAGGGATGGCTGCCCCACAGAAGGGATGGTTGTGAAGATGGGGAGGAGAGAACGGCGCCGTCCCCCTCTGACCAGGTCACAGGGGCCCTTGGGGAGGCAAATGTGCCACGTGGCTCCCGCCGAAGAGGCCATGCATGGGTCCTCGTGGAGCAGAGGAAGGGCCACCATACAACCCTGCTGTAGCAGACCAAGAGAGCAGTGACAGGGAACACAGACTGCTTTTTCCCCTTCTCGTCATGAATGCGAATTAAGCTTGCTGCAGCAGGCTCACCTTCCCAGCCCTCCCAAAACAGCCTCCTGGGGCTCCGTGGGTGCTAAGGCTCCAGCTGGAGCTGCTGCCCTCTTACATCCAGCTGCACACCCTGCCCCGACTCCATCACCGTGCTGAGCTGTGTCAGCACGGCTGAGCTTCTTTTCCCAGAAAGAGAGGGGAAAAAAATAAGAAAGACTTTTTATTATCAGGTTAGTTTTGTTCCCAGTTAAGAGCGCTGAAACGGCTTGGCAGAGAGCGAGAGGAGAATGGGAGCCAGATGGGGGGGGGGAGGAAAGGGCTGGGGCACCAGCAGTGGGATGAGCTGGGGTGAGCCGCAGCCTGCGGCACACGTTAACTCTCTCCCAGGCCATCCCAGATTTGCCCGCTGATGATAACGAATGTATCAGGGAGCAATGCTTTGTGAACGGGAATGGGTACAATGCAGCGTGAGGGATGCTGCAAGACCCAGCAGGAACGTGAGTGTGATCCCTTCCAGAAAACCAGGGGCAGGGCTGTCACACCAGGAGTAACCCCAACCTATAGCAGTGGCCCTCACGGCACGTGGAACCACTGCCTTGATTTTCTAAACTGTGCCTTGCTCTTTAGGGTCAGTTTGTGTTGAAGACAGACAAACACGCACCAAAGTGATGCACCGGATGGTGCAGTGATGTGGTTCCAGGTCCCCAGTCCTGCTGAAACTCAGCCACATGAACCCTTCAGGTATCTGGGAACATCATACAAGCCCTTTACCCCAAAACATAGTAATAACACTTTCCACGTCATAGCCATTTCATTATTGACCAGCTTCTGAATGAGAAAAGCTTTAGAACTTAGAACTTCTATTCTAAATCAGTCCTTTAGCACCAGACCCCATAGGTACAAAGCCTATGGAAAGAAAGGTTAGGAATTAAAAGAATATACAAAGCTAAAAGGAAGGGAAAAGACATAAGGAAAGGAAAACAAAAAGACAAAAATTCAAAAATACACGTGGCCTACAAGGCCAACATGCCTTCCCAGCAAGTGTTATTGATTACAAGACCTAGGACAGCACAAGGTAACTTCTGAGTGCAGTTACTATGTCACCAGCTCCTGGCATTCTTCACCTCTGGACTGGGCTGGGTGCACGACCCCAACCTGACACCCACACCTGCAGCCTGCACTACAAAGGCATTTCTGAGACTCCAGAGAGAGAGGCCAGCACGTCTGTCTGTCTGTCGACCCAGACTGATAAAATCAACAATTTTTTTCCTTGATGTGGGTCGATCGTAAAAGCACCTTGAGGAGGATCACAAAAATAAGGGGGTTGGGATTTCACCTCCATGCCTGGAGCTTGCTTTTCATTAGATTTATGATGCAGTGGGGATTTTGACTCTACTACCACGGGCACAACAGCAATGCTTTCTGAACCCCCCCCCCCCCCCAAAAGCAGTGCTCTACCTAGAGGTAGTTTTGCAAGAATTTGGAGTTTTATGCCAGATTCGTTAAGGGAAAGTTTAGAGGCACACTTTTTTCATTGTTACTTATATCGGATGTAATCATTTGAGGACACGCTTTTTCAATTGGCTTAGCTTAAGCCTAAATAAGCTACCCTTCCACCAAAATAGATGTCCAAGCACAGACCTGCACCTAGCTCACCATTTAAAGGCATGTTTTCTTCAACTTCCCGGTGCAACCTTGCACTAGATTATCTAATCTTGTCCTTCCTTCTCCTAGATATGTAAAGCAAGGGAAGAACAAGTTATCTTCCAATATGCGCACTATCACTCCAGGCCACCGAAAACTGTTTGGTAAAAGAAAACAGCTGTCTTTTTTTTTTTTTTTAAAAAAAAAAAAAAAACAGAAGTTCAAGCCCCTCTTTTGTAGGAAAGGAAGAAAGAAAATTACAGTCTTATCTTACCCTTATACACAGGAAGCACTCACTCATCCCCACACTGTCATTATTTCCAGTACTGACCAACATTTGCTCCATCCCTATGTGCAGATGCGGGCTCTCGGCGCTGAACATGCCCTCCTGTAATTAAGAAGCCCCTGGGCAACCTGCAGAGAGGCTCCCTGCTGGATACAGCCAAAGCCTGAGAGTAGCACAACATTAGCAAGGCCCAGAGCCACAGCCTGAAATGTACCTGCCCACTCTCAGATTTTAAGAACACGGATTTCCTCCGCCTGAAATCTACATTATTCCCCTTTCAAAAAAATAAAAAAAAAAGCAGAAGTTAAGTGTTACTGGCAATTAAGGCGTCCCAACAAATGCTTTCAATCAATTCACGCTCTCTGGGGTTGATTAGAAAGAGAATTGTGCTTCATAAGACTCCATCAAGGCTTCAACATCTGTTTCTATTCCGTATTAGGAATGAAACTACTTCTGAAAATTATTGGGGAGAAAGGGGGTTGGGAACAAAGGAAAAAGTCGCCAGGATGGGTGCTTCCTAAGCAAAAAAAGCCAACACGAATGAAAGGCCAGGCTCAAATTTCTGTTCAAAACCAATCTTTAGCACCTACCCTGGTGGTGTTCTCAGCTCTGCAATACTCCACGTGAATACTTTCCACTTTGCATTCATAGTCAAATGTTCTTGGGAGAGAGATTTCCATAAGACAGCTAGCTTTTACCAGATTGGTATGAAAATAAAGCCTCAAAATACAGTGAATCTAGTCACACACTAATTCAACAGGCACCCGGAGTGGCAGAAGCATCCCCCATACAAGTGAGATTACTTCGCTGTTGGGTGAAGAGGGTTAAGTTTCTTCTTCTGGACCAGAATTCAAATGAATCACAGCTAAGACTCAGTGCACTGCAGATGTGTCACGTATGTTTAATCCAAGCTAACCACGATTAGCTTTTCGGCGGATTAGCAAACCGATCACACTCACAGTCGCACGAGTGCGGATTCCCATGCAGGGAGGCAGCAGGAACCAGAGGCCAGCAGCGGGGAAGGAGCACGGTGATGGCTCGTCTGGGAGCAGTCCGTGGCTGCATCAGATCAAGCGCACCCTCGTACCTGGGTGCTCACGTACACGACTGCAAGGCGGTGCAGAGGACCTGCCAGCACTGCTTTTCTGCCTGACTCAACCACTAACCTGCAGATCCCTGGTGCCGCTCAGTACGAGAAGAGCCGCACAACACAGGGAGGTAACAGGGAGGAAAACCCCCCCGGCCCCACGGTAGCTCTCTAGCGGGACAGCAGGGTATTGGCACAGCTACCGCCACCTCAGCCAGGTCTGCAGTCAGATTGCTCACTTCAGGCGGCTTTGTTTCAAGGAAGATGGCAGCTTTCCAGGTGATGCTGTATTTCTAAAAAAAACAGCATCTGCCTCTTCAAACCCAGTCAGGTACCTGAGCTGGACCGAGAAGCGGTTCTTCATCCCACATCCCTGCTCTGTGAATGGGCTGTCTCCTCGTACCTGCGAGCACATCACCGAGCCACACCGTGGGGCGGGTTATCCCCGCAGCCTCAGGAATTCATGCTTCTTTCCTGAGGGTTAAACCCTCCGGATGCTCATTCAGCCCCTTAGAAAGATTCAAATCTACTTTAGTCACAGGAATTTCTCAAAGCCCTTACTGCGTGACATACCTGTATGTGACAGACTCCTCCAGATCTCTCTCTATATCTGGTGCTCTCCTAGGAAGGATTTCGAAGATGACTTTTGGCATCTGGCTTCCCTGCACCCCCTCTCCCCTGCTGCCAGCAGCATGAGCTGCACAGAGGTGCTGCTCTGAGCTGGCTTGGCTACTGGATGAAGGACAACTGGTGAGAAAAATAAAACCTCAAAGCCCAGACAGCTTCATTTATATTGTACTCACGGAGGCCCCTTTGATCCCCCTGATCTCCCCGGCCAGCAAGAAGCCCTCCCTCCTGCCCGTACCGATTCCAGCACCTCACACGGAAAAGCAGCCCTGCCTCCGCTGCCAGCTGAGGAGGAGGAAGGGAGAAAACGCCGGGAAGGCGAGCACATCTGGAATCAATTGGGAAGGCTCTGAATGCCTCGGAAAGAACTGCAGAGCTGGCAGAAAGCAGAGCGAGGAGCTGTGCCTTCAGACGTGACTACGGAGCAAAGGTGGGGGACGAGATGGATGCAGCATACCGAAACACAGCATCAGAGCTCCTCCTAAGGTTCTCTTTTGTGCTGTTGGCTGTTTTTTTTTTTTCTGTTTTGTTTTTTAAATGCAGGCAGTTAAATCTCTCAGCCCTGTCACATTCTCACCGTGGGTACGGCCACAATGCAGCGCCGAACAGACGGGCTCAGATGCACGCAGCCTCAGCCAAGGCAAACGAGACTCATCTGTGACTCAAGTGCCAGGACTCGATAACAAAGCAACAATATTATAATCAAGCTGCTCTCGGGGTGCGGGGTGGAGGAAATCTGTGACTTGGCATATGCTCGAGAACAGAATTTTGACAGTTTAGAAACGTAGATTTCTTCCCACAATGACTTTCCATTCCAGTAATGCATTCTCCTATCTCGTTATTCAGTTGTTCCAAGATGAGTTTTCCATTTTCAAGAAAGCCTTCGTTATGTATCCTGGAAAGCAGGGATGCCGGAAAGGAATAGAGGGCCACAGAGAAGCAACGCACCAGAGCAACAGCCTGGTAACAAGCATGAATAAAATCATTTGGATATGTTACCAACAAGAAGAAAATGAGAGCAATATTACTTCAGCGTGTGGCCTTGGCCAGATGAAAAATAAGATACGCGCTTTCAAATATGCATTTTAAAAAGGGAATTAACTCAAAAGGGAACAGGAAAGAGCCACAAAAGTGACCACAAGACTGGGGGGGAAAGACACAAAACATGGCTGTATACCGAAAAACTTGAAAACCCCAACCTATTTTGCTTATCATCAAAAAAATTAAGTGCCAACTCATTATTTTGTGAAAGTACATTAATGGTTAGGAAAAAGAACGCTGGGCACTAATAGTATTTAATCAAATGAGCAAAAGCATCGAGAAAACCAATAGCCAGGAGCTGAGTCTGATGAATTCAGCTCTGGTAAGAGACACCATTTTATTTTGTTTACTGATTTTCTAAATGACAGTCATTAAGTCAGCTACTGGGAAGGATTCGGTCCTTTCCATCTCTTCGTGCCTTTACGCTGCAAACATTACACAATTCAGAAGAGAGGTGTCAGGGTGAGATATAATGGCCTACAATGCCCATACCATGGACAATATTCTAGAAAGCTATGAGAAGCTGGTGGTAGTCAATGAACGTAAAGGAAAGCAGATTACACCAAGCAGTAGACGCATTTATAAGCGAAATGACCTAATCTTATTGAGAGAAACAAGCTATTGAGGAGCATGGGTGCAGTTATGCGGACCAGCTAATGCGATAAACCACCAACCGGCCTCGGAAGAAGCGATTCTGCTTCCTCCCCTGGCTGTTGCGAGATCTCGTTATGCCACGGCCACAGCCAGAAAATTAATCCAAACAATACTCTTCTGTTCAGTCCCAAACTGAGCCGTCTCGCCTGCTATCTGCCCAAGCAGGGCGCCCAGGCTGCGGCATATGGCCAGGGCAGGCAGGCGAGGGCAGCCATTCTCCTCGCAGCAGCCCGCGGTCGCGCTAGATTAAGCGCAACGTGAAAGCGTACCTGAAAGCAGCTTTAGCCCCGAACAAGAGGCTACGTGGACGTTTAACATATGCTATTGCCACAACCCTGCTTCGCTTGTGCCTAACTTTTAGAGCGTCCCCGCGTAAGCTAGCATAATAGTGGTTTACACACCGTGAATGTCAGGTATCTCAGGAGAGGCTTCCCCCTTTGTTATTGAATCCTCTCACAGAGCCGCTTGCCCCCAGGCCTTTCAGCTAAGGTATATTTACCGAATTCCTGCTGCAACCGGGAACCAGCGCAGACTTCTCCCCTCCGCGGGCCACCTGCACCGCTCGCAGGTGGAGCCCGAGGTCAGCAGCGCATCTGACGGCCGCTCGGGCAGCAAACCCTGGGCTGGGCGGCATCCGCGCGGGTGCTGAAGCCTCCAGCACCTCCCTCCAAGCGCCTGGAAGCAAGCTGCTCGCCCGCCTCGCCGCCACTGAACACGCGCCTCAGTTTAACGGCAGCCACGTAACAAATATTCTCATTGAACTCTTGCTGATGACTGGCAGTCAGACTTTTAAACTGCTCTGTTTTACCGGAGCGGAATCGATAAACCTGAAAAGCTAAATTGATAGAAGAGCAGCTGATTTCAGCACCTGCAGCCCCATCGGCGTGCTGCCACACGAGCTCCTGTGATATTCACCCCTCTGACCGTCACCTGGCACATCAGAAGGCGAGCAGGTCCGAGCAGGTCCCTTCTCCCTCTGGGCCCCCCTATGGGCCCCGTTGTTCTCCTCTCACCTCCAGAAAGAGGAGAGAAGAAGCTATGCAGGACTTGAAGCCTTCCTGCCCGCCTCCCTCCTGCTCATCACTTTTTGGGCTCACAGCACCAGGCTAAACAAAGCCGCTTGCCCCAGGACGTGGGTCTGGAAAAAAGTGTTAGCATCTGGCAACCAAGAGTAGCACCCCAGCATACGAGTTGAGGAGAAAGCATGAGGCCCTGGCACGGAGAGGAAGCACCGAGATGCACGCCTGGCTGCTCCTGTCAATCCCGCAGTGGGGGAATGCCCGATTATTTTTTTTTTCCACGTATATATATTTATCGTATTACTGAGAGGAAATGCCAAGGACTGCTGCAGCCCCTGTCCCTTGAGGCTCTGCTGCTGCCATCCGGCTGTGCTGCCTTTGCAGCGATGAATATTTAAAGAGGGCACTAAATATTTCAGAGCACAGTCATCCCGATGAGAACTCTATTAGAATAAGAGAGGAGACACAAACACGCAGGGCCACGGCCGCTCCCTGCTCTGTCCCTCCTGCCCCGACCACCTCCCATCCCTCCAGCCCTCAACAGGCACCTGGGCACCTCAAATATTCATGAGCACAGCTCCAGTTACCATCCAAACAGGCAAAAACACTGCAAAAAGGTAAAAAGGTGCTCTACTTTCCAGTGAGGTGTGCTTTACCCCTTCTGGGGCCGCTGGCTTTGGAGTGTAGTGATGAGGGGATGAGAATTTGCTTTAAGCCCCCGCAGAAATGAGGCCACTTAATAGCAAACCTTGAAAGAGCAACAAAACCAAAACCACCAAACCCAAAAGCTCACTGCCCGGTTGAGCAAGACGACGTGAAAGCCCATCTTTTTCCCCTGCAGCTCCTCTCCTTAATTTAAGCGGTACATTCACGCTGGTGCTTCTCCGTCACTAGCAGCTCTGCTTGGCTCTCCCTGGGATGCTAACAGATGCACAGAACTTTGCCATCATTGGCATGGAGAAAATTGGCTAGAAAACCAGTTTGGGACATAGCAGAAAATGCTTTCATTTAATCAGCTGTCATTTGCATGCCATTCATATTAAGGGAGGCTATTTTGACTACCACAGTGCTAAAAGCTTGGTTTTCTTTTTTTCCCCTTAATTGCACCTATAAAGGAACTTTAAAAAAAAAAAAAAACTTGAGGGAGGAACAAAAATTTTGCAGTGGATTTTGAAGGAAATCAAGCTCCCTTAAGGCACTTGTTCAAGATCATACTTACAAGGCCATAAAATCCACGGCCATGCTCAAAACTGGACTCTCGTGCCAGCCTCCACCACTTACCTCACCAGACTCAAAGGACATAAAACATTCACTGGTCACACAAGGCAGGGAAGCCTTCAGAAAACCCAGCTAAGCCTGCCCTGCACAGAGGGAAGCCAAGAACACTGGCACAGGCTGCCCAGAGAAGCCGTGGGTGCCCCATCCCTGGCGGTGTTCAAGGCCAGGCTGGATGGGGCCTTGGACAACGTGAGCTGGTGGATGGTGTCCTGCCCATGGCAGGGGGTTGGAACCAGATGGTAGTTAAGGTCCTTTCCAACCCAAACCATTCTGTGATTCTGTGAAGAAGACACCCTCACAAGGAGAAGCTAAAGGGTTCCCCTAAGTGAGAGAGGCGCTGGGCTGCCGCAGCTGACCAGTGACCTGCACCAAGCCCTCTACTTTCCAGGGACAAGAAAAGAAGAACATCTCTGCCATCCCTGGTGCCCAGATGTTAAAAGATGATAGCAACTAAACCACCATCTTCCACGTCACGTGCTCAGGAAGATGCCTACAGATGGCACAAGGAGCAGAAACTCCTCAAATCTGGACTCTGGCCCAGGACAAGCTGGGTACCAAAGAGTTCAGCCCCATCAGCAGGGTATGTGCAAGGTTATGCGACTGCTCAGCGCCGTCTGTAGATGTGCAGTCTTGCGTTTAACCGCTGCATTCCCCTGCAGCCTCACTGCCACCCCTTTTAGGCCTTGGAAGGGGATGGTTGGGTCTTACCTACACAAAGAAAGGGCCTTGATAGATATCAGGAACAAGCTTCCTACTGCAAGCCGGAGCTCACGCTGTTTCACGTGGTTCTTTCCCCTTGACCAAGGCAGCACCCAACCACTGCACGGCCTGCTCGGGACAGCCAGGTTCGTATTATTCAACGTCTCTCTCATCCCCCTGCTCTACAGCAGGAATTGGCTCCAAAGTGAAGCATTGAGCTGTCAAATGGCAAAACCTCTCTCTGGATAGTATTTCAAGGAAGAGGAGCTGCCTTACAAACGGTGAGATCAATCGCTCGCTGCCTTCCTCCGTCCCTCCTGGAAGACCAGCAGCAGCACCACCAAAAAGACACAGTTTATATTAAAAATATAAAATAGCAATCACAGCAGCCTAGTTCAGACAGCGACACCAATCCTGCTGCTCTGCAAGCAGCGAGTGCCGGGATTTTCCATCCCCGCTCCCAACCACCACAACCGTCCTTCACATCGCTGAAGCTAAAGAAGGATCCGCTCAGAAGTCAGACTCAGCCTGGCCCCAAAAAACCACCTTGTGCTTCTTCTATCCTATTAAGAGACCTCCTGCACAGCGCAAGCAAAATATACTGGAAGACAAGCAATTACCTCACCAAGTAATTTAGAGCAGGAGCCACCATTTTGCAGCAGACATCAAAATAATGAGTGCTCCTCTGCTGACAGTGCAGCTGCCGATTATTCCCATGATGGGCCCTATACCCACCAGCACACTAATGTGGAGAAAAAAAAGGCATCTGATCCCAGGCAAGAAAAGGAAAGATAAAGTTTGTTAGAATACAAAAGGAAAAGTGTTAGGAAGGAAAACAACATTTAATCTCGTGGCTCCCGCAGACCTCTCATGACTCAGAAAATAAATGTAAACAGATGAAGAAGTTAATTTGGATCATATCAGCCCTAATGGCACGCAAATGGCAGAGCAGGCACCCTGGGGAGAGGGAGGGAGGGATTTGCCACAGATCGGGTTACTATCACTGACAGCTGACCTAAAACACCACAAGATTTCATCTGCCTCTGCCAGTTTTTCCAATTTTCAGAGGTGCAACCACCACCTTTAAGAGACGCGACGTGTGAAACGCATAACACTGACTGAGGACAGGGAGGAAGGAGATCCTGAAGCACGAGTGGTCAAGATGTCGATCCTCTTTGCTTTAGAAGCAACACAATCAGCTGAAAGCAAGAAATACACTGGTTTGAATTGTTTCTTTGAAGATGGAGAAGTTTTGAGACAAAGCAACAAGGACATAAAGAACTTGGATTGCTTCTCGTTGGTCTGAAAGCACTGCATGCAATAGAGACGGGCAGTTGATCTGTCTCACGAGCGTGTTCCTTCAAAAAAAGACGTCTCTGCTTGCTGGATGGGCTCCACACAGTCGTCCCCCAGATGGACCAGCACGGCCCACAGCCATACTTCATCGCTGCCAAGCTTGAGAAACATCCTGCAGTTTCTTCAGTGCAAGCCCTCAGCGCTTGGATTTAACTTTATCTCACCCGAGCTGCCCTGCTTTGCTGGAAGCGACAGGGTAGGCAATGCTGAGATCTTCCAGGGCTAGCCAGGCGCTCAACAGACCCACGGAAGATCCGCTGAACAGACCGTACCCAAATACGAGCCCAGGAGGCTCAGCACAGCTCTGCACGTCAATCTAACACGGGTCTTTCCCCCCACCAACTTCTTTTTGCTGAGATTTACGCCAGGGAGCATCTCAGAAAAATTGTATGGCAACGCACCGAGCCTCACAGCTAACCTAGAGCCCTGGTAGGATTTTGAAAACACTACGGTCCTCTGCAAACGCTCTCCCCAATACGGTTTATCTCCCTTTATGCTCCCCCAAAATATTAAGAAATTCCTATTACTCGGCTCTAGCTGTTCCTCTTCCCTTCCGTGTGACATACCAAGTAGCTCAGAGTTTCCTACCAACCCTCTGGCCTTCTGGATACTTCTGCTTTCAGCGGAGGACCGGCTGGGAGATGCATTACTGGCCGTGCGGTTCCACGCCAGGCGGGGAGGCTTCGGGCCGACAGAGAGGGAACGGGGCCGGCACGGACCTTCCCAGGCGAGCTGGAGCCCGCAGCCTCCGGCGCAGCTTTCTCCTTACCTCTGCACCACGCTCGCTGCAACTCCCGCGGCTCGTTGTCAGAACTAATTAAGAGCATTGCTAACAGCAAAAAAAAAAAAAAAGTCCTAAGAAATCACATTTGAGCCGCGAGCCAAGAGGGACGGCAACGTCACCGCCTCTGCTACCTCCGCACAGAGGGGCTGATTTCAGGAGCCTTTCCATTTTGGCCGAAGTTGCCACGAGGCTGCCTAAAGCTACGAGTTCGGAACTGCTGAAAAACACAGCTCAGGGACCCTTAATCTGATTTAACCTGCCTTATTTAGATTCGTCTCATTGAACAAGACAAAGCGCACAGAAGTCCTGCTTTCTGACGGAGCACCAAGACCTCAGCAGTAATTTTTTTCCTACCTTTCTGAGGTTCACGTTACCAGATAAACGCATTCTCACACCCCTCACAGTATTTTAACCAACAACAGCTTTGAAGACTCAAGAGACCCTCCCAAAAATTACCTCTTAGGATACGGGTTCACAGCTGGCTTCGGATGACCAAAGTTCTTTCTGCCACCAAGAGGGTCGGCCAGTCCCCCCAGTATCGTACCACAAGAGCAGCGATCTAGCTGAGAACTAACCCTACCACAACCGAACTACAAAGTCTGTTAGCTGAGCAGCCCAGGAGCAGCACCACCACATGGGAATGGGCTGCAGGGAGCATGGACAGCGCCACTTTCAGCAAAGTTTAATGTCAACTTGAGCTAATCCTGAAATTGCTTTTTTTTTTTTTCCTGAATTCCCGAAGATGGGACCCAACGCTGAACGCAGCACCAAGCACGCGTTACTCTTAAAACACCTCTTCATCACTTTTACCATACACTTGTTGTTCACAATCTCTTACCCAGGTCCCAGTGAAGGGCACCTGGAGCACAGAAGTCTCCCGAGGTCCCACCAGAGCCTCCAGTCACAGCCTTCATCGCTCCCAGTTCTCTCCACACCATGCCCTTTAACTCAGACGGGCTCCATCGTGCAGGTCTAAACTAAGCCAGCCCCACCACCAAAACACAATCCTCAAAACCAAACGTAAGAGGGATTCCTAGAAGTACTTTTCCTCCCTTTTGTGATGCTTTGAAACAGCTTCATCCTGCAACGAGGTCAGGGGCTGATCAGGGAATGGTTTAGCATACTAATATTGTAACCAAATTTAACAGTTCCTTCATGCACACAAAGGAAAGCAAGGACGAAGTTAAAGCAAACTAACGCGCGTTAAATATTTGAGCACAAAGCTAACACACCACAATGCCTTACAGTCCAACCAACAGTTAACAAATTGGCTAATTCACTAATTCCACCAAATTGCCCTGCTCTTTTCTCCTCTGCCTCCCGATTCAGGCTGGAAGGATCCTTTGCAGGATAACACAGATTTAAAACTCTGCCTATTGAAATTCTCGAGTCCTTTCCCCTGCTGCCCTATTTATCTAAATGACGTTTCACAAAGCTGGAAGGGACACAGGCTGGAAAACAAAAGCCCTTCTTACTCCTGCTCCCTAATATTCCAAAGCCCTTTGCATAATCGTTGAGTTTTGATAACCTTCCTTTCTGTGCCACACTGAACAGTAGCGAAAAATAAGAAAAGCTACAAAGAACAACAAATTAAATGAAGGGTTTCTCTATCCGTCGAGGGTACATGTGACACAGGAGGACTAACACTATCCAAGAAATCAGACCTCCTCTCTGGGGTGTTTTTACATCTGTCTTTTTAAGGAATTTAAAGCAGATTTTGCTCTGAGGACTGGAGGGAGACGGGAGCCTCCGCATAAGGGGCCTCGGTAAGACCCCAAGAGGTGAACGACGGTCTGTAGGCCGTATAGGTCAACCTCTGATTATCTAAATCTTGGTTAATCA
The DNA here is from genome assembly GCF_013377495.2 of Cygnus atratus. Taxonomy (NCBI): domain Eukaryota; kingdom Metazoa; phylum Chordata; class Aves; order Anseriformes; family Anatidae; genus Cygnus; species Cygnus atratus. The sequence goes on along the minus strand of NC_066362.1, from coordinate 55,803,910 downwards.
GAAGCGATTGTGTGAAAGTCAAATATGCCCTCCGAGCCAGATAGCTCGGTGAGACCAGGACTTATAAAGCACGCAGAAACCCTGCACTCCCCAGGACCACAACTGCAGAGCCCATGAATTTTAAGCAGCATAACTGGGAGGACAGTTCAGAGGGTTTTAACCATCCTCAAGCCTCCCACCCCGAGGGCAGTCTTCAGAGGCAGCTAGATGATTACCCTCGCAATTACTCGGACGTTTTTGGTGTCTCCTTGCACCCTCAGATTACAGGCTACTTAGAGTGCAATTCCACTTAGGTATTTAGAGCCTGACTGCTCGGGGAGAGAGTCTCCATTACAGGCAGGGCCAGTAGTGCCACCTATTATTAAGGCTGGCTGATACTTCCCACTGTAAGACCCTGTTTTCAGTCGTTTACCATCCTGAAAAAACATCCAAACTCTTTTATTCGTGCTATGTGCATTTTATTTGGCAGTTGGTAATTTTCGTTGCTGTTGTTAATTTCAGCCACATCAATCCAACCTGAGAAAGAAGTAGGGAGAATATTCTGTCTTATGATTGGGTGGGAAAAAAAAGAACAAGCTTACTTGAAAACCCTACTAGGGCTTCATATTTCGCAGAAAAATCTTCATTTCAGGGATCTGCATTGAGCAATAATACTGAAAAGCTACCAAAATCTGACCAATGTTATAACAAAACTATGGAAAACTGCATTTTATTAAGTACATTTGCTAGCAAAGCTATATTTGATGGTCCAAAAAAGGCTAGAAACAATAAAAAATTCCTCTATGTAAAAACAGTCTCAAAAGGAAGAACAAATCTGTTCTTCTTGTTTATCATGGAAAGAACAAAGAGGGACAACGAGTCTGACGTTAAGCATTAGGAAAGACTTAGTAATGCACAGAAAGCAAAGGACTTGGATGGTCAAGGCAGGCAGTGGCACCACGAGTGTTTTTAACGCAGGTCACCCGAGACCTCCGCCAGAAACGGTTCAGACATAGCTGACTGTGCCAGGAAACAGAGACACTCTTGAGGACTGCTGGCAGTGCCACTCACGTCCCATTATCTGTGATTTCTTGTTCTAGTTCAGGGCTCATCCACAGCTTCACAGGAGACACAGGCCATGCCAGATCCACGTCCGGAGATAACAGCAGGAGGACGACACACGTCCTGTACTTTCAGCTATCCTGTACTTTCAGCTATCCCCTTTGTAGGGATACAGTAACAGGGCACAGCAGTTACCCATCGCAAAGGCAGAAAGTAAAATAACCAAGAAACCAACCTGTAGGTGTAGTAGAGGGAAAGTAAATTGGGACAAGGAGCCTGAAAGCCAAGAGGACAAGGTTACTGGGGGAGAAAGGGATAGATCGGACAAGTTTGACTGCAATAGGAGCAGAAAAAGGCAGGTGGGAAAGTTAAAGCATACGACAAGGAGACTGCAGTGAGGAGGAAGAGGAGAGCAGAGGAAGAACAAGCAGACCTTACAGTCAGGTGAGAAAGAACTGAAGCTGTCAAGGCAAAGAAGTAGCATGCCAAACTAGGATGTCATGCTAATGCAAAGGAAAGGAGGCAGGGACAACACAGACAAGGACTCGGATGGGACAAACTACTGACTGGACATCATGAGGAGGAGAAGATCCGTCTCACCTCAGCCATCCACGCTGGGTGGATGGGAGAGGTCAGGCGGGGACTGAAGAGAAGGGAAAACGTGCCCATTAGCGTACACTCCCAAAACCTAAAACTGAACCTAACGTTGCAAAAAGTCACCGCTCGCCTGCTGTCAGCAAATATATAAAACCAACTGGCAAACACAGATCGAGCTGGTCTGCACAGAAAACGACAGCTAATTACACACTCAGCGCGAGTGACAGAGGTCTGTGGGATGCAGCGGGGATGGCCAGCCCTGCTACCGATACTTGCAGAGGTCATCGTGGTGCCACATGGACCGGAGTCGATGGGGATGGAAAGAGGGCTGTCTGGTTTTTCTTTCCTTTTTTTGTGGGAAAAAAAAAAATAGCAGGCAATCGTGTGATTAAAGACTATCATAGAAATACAGAGAACAAGAAGAGGTTTCCTTCCCAACTTAAAACATGGAAGTGCCCCAGAACTGAAGTGCATTAGCATCTTGATACTCTCGGTTCAGTTCATGAATAACGTTGCTGAATTGTATCGATGGACAGTATTGCAAAGCCAGATAAATAAATCAGTCGGATATTTCAAACAAATCACACCGTTGAACAGGCCCAGCATTTGTCCTGTTTTCTTTCCCATATGCAAAGCACACTTTTTTTTTTTTTTAATATTATTTTTGAAAAAGCTTTCAATTGAGCATTAATTGCTCTAGCTTCTGTGAACCCTACAACAGCAGCCTACGCATCTCCAGCCTCTGCTGGTCACAGCACACCCACCTCGAGCAGCCCCACAAAAACCATCCTGCACAGCACGGGATCATACGTGGCTCTGCCGGAGCAAACCAGAATTTGGTAGGAAAACTAACATTTCTCTACTCAGATTCCAGGGAACACGTCAAACAGGGAGAGTACCTGACTACATCCTTTCAAATCACATTTGAAACCACACTGAGGCAAATTGACCACTTCCTCGCGACTCCTCGGAGGGATACGCTTTAGTGAATCCTGGGATTTTGCAGCTAGGAGGCAAACGGGTCAAGCATTTTACCTGAATACAGCAAGAAGGTCAAAAAGACCTGACCCAGGTCTTAAAATAAATAATTAAATCCCCTCTCACCCCCACTCCCCTTTGCACTGGCGTTCATTTTATAGTAAAAGGCTGGTCAATACTAATTAAATGCAACGGAGCCATCATAACTGAGTAACTTGCAGGGAAAGACATTACTGGTATTAAGGGCTCCCCATCCTTCTCAACCTCCAGCTGACAGTATTTTTGGTAGCTCACTACAACCCTTTGCACTAGTCTGGATACTCCACAAATTAATAGCTCTTAAAATAGCAACGGAACAGTATTTTTACATTTACATAGCTTTTTCATCTGAGTATGACAGCGTGAATTCTGGCATCCTCATTTCTCGGTTCCCAGGTACCTGGGATTCGTTACCTAGTCACCTGCAGAAGAAAGGCACTGGGGAGCAGCGAGTTTATTTCTAGGACAGGGACTTAAGGAAATGGCACTGCTGTATCAGGTTCCCTTTTACATTGCCATCCTGCCTAGGCAACAGCAAACGCAGCTTCTGCCATCCCAAGGCCGCCCTGCAAGTTTGCTTCTACTCCAAGGCGTCCAAAAGTGCTCAGGAGAGGTGGTAAAGAGAAAAAAAAGCACATTTAAGAGGAAAAAAAAAAAAAAAAAAAAAAAAAACAACTCACTGGGCTCTGACAGGCCCCATTGATTTTTAAGCCCTTAAGAATAAGCCCTTCTCAACCAGCAGTTAAATCCCTGGGTATCATAACAGTTACAGACACAATCCGTAGGCCCACATCAAACAAACATGTCCTTACATCAGGGCAAGCGAGCTGCAGATCCATCCTTCAATCTCCGGGGGAGATTCTCCTGGAAAAGGGCCTGGCCAGGACTCCTCTCACACAAACCTCTGCTGCTGACATGGTGCCTGCAGCCCTAAAACGAAGTCCTACGACAAACAGCAGAAGGGAAGCAAGAACTAGGGGATACACAGAGGCAGAAAGTCAAGTAACGCGTAAACGAGCACCACTTTCGGAGCGGCAAAGAAAGGAAAAAGAGCACGAGGCCGTGGATGGAGTAAAGAGCAATCCCCCTCAGACAGCTCATGCAAGTTTGCAGGGTGACACCAAACCACAGAGCAAACAGCAAGGACGCCTGGCCAAAAGGAAAGGGAGCTGCAATCCTCTAAGCAAGGGAAGGGGACGGGGAATAGTGATAGCTCCAGAGAGAATCCCTCAATGCACAAAAAAAAGCTTCTTTTTTTGGGGAGGGGATGGTAGGGGGAAGGTGGAGGAGATCCTGGAGCACCCAGGGAAGGGGAAGAGATCCTAAAGCAGACCTACGGGACGGGAGGAGGAGGCTGTCCTGGCACTCGGGCTCCCTTGCAGGCAGTTCAAACAAAGGAGGACGCTCTCGTACAGCAGGATGCGTTGTACATCTTTAGCTAGCACAAGGTAGCCGCTGTGACGGCGCTCCCCCTCTCCTGTCCCGCCAGGTCCCCAAATATACAGCCCCCTCCTGGTCCCACGGTGAGGGGCAGACAAAGATCCATAACTGTCACTGGGTATGAAGAAAGGGAAGGGAAGAGAATGAAGCAGAGGAAAGAAACGGAGACAGAGAGGCCTTTAACGAGTCAGCCGCTGCTCTGATTTAAATACGATCTCCATTTAAGGAGCTCTGCGTGTGGGTTTTTTTTTTTGTAATTTGTTTTTTGTTGTTTTATTTTTTTAAACCGCTGCCTGAGCGAGCGGCAACTTTGGGCTGCACACGGTCGTCTCCCAGCTGCACGCTGGCTCTGGCAGGGAAAGGGTTATGGAAGGGGGAAGGGGAAGGGAAGAAAACCTCTGGAAAAAATGAGGCTGCTCGCTGGTTCGTTTTAACAAGGACATAAATTAGTCTCAAAGCCACAAACGCCATCACCTCCCCGAGCCCTGGGCAGAGCGTAGCGAGGCAAACACGTGCCAAGATAAACGGTGCTGGTTGCAGCCTCCGGGGGTGCTGGGGGGCCGAGAGGGGGCATGCTGGCAGGCAGGGCGGCCAAGGCGCCTCGGACGGTGCCGCAAAATGGAGCCCGGTGAGCCCACGACCGCACAAAAGGGGACCTTCAGATGTTCCTGCCTACACCCACATCAAAAGGCAGCGAGCGAAGGCAGAGAAAGAGGGAAAGCGGGGTGCTGCAGCCTGAAAATAGCAGCTCTCCCTGGTCTGGCTTTCATTACCGCCGGCAGCCCTTCCTCCTCCTCCTCCTCTTCCCGTCTTGGAAGAAGGCCCGCGAGCAGGCAGCAGCCCAGGTGAAAGGCTCCATCGGCGGCGGCAGGGAGGGGAGCAGACAATGGCGGGGTGATTCATTACAAAGGCATACGTACATCCACACACAGGCACACACACAGGCTCCAGCGCTGCTGCTGCTGCTGCCGGCTGCCACATGGGCTGGCGGGACTCCTTAAGGAGGCAGCGGCTCCCTTCCCACTCTCCGAGATGCTCGACACCTTCCCCCTCTCCCAGCCCTGATGGGAAACAGATTCGGAGGAAAACGCCAGCAAGGCACTGGGCTGTCCAAGAAAGGGAGGGCTTTGTGCTCCACGCAAGCCAGCAACCTCCCCGTGCACCGCGCAGAGAAAAAAAAAAAAAAAAAAAAAGCCTTTTACCGTATAATTCCCATCCACCCAAGACTTTCTCTTTTATCTGCAATTAGCACATGATGTACCGGGCCCCGTTTAACGCTCATTTTGCCTGATTTAGGATTAAGGGGGATCAGAGCAGGGTACTTTCTGTTAATGAATCTGAGCTATTGCTCTCATTAGCAATTTTGGTTTCCTATTTTAAAGCACGTTTCTCCCTTCCAGCACCTCCCGTCTCTCCCCATCGCTATTTCTAGTCTTCCTCCCATCTATTTTGTTTTACCAGCCCCCAGGTCTACACGGCAGCTAACCTCCCAGATTCCCAAAGAGAACGGGTGAGCTCGCTCCCTAAAATGCCACAGAACTCAGCCAAGGCATCCGGAGCTCGAAGCAAACAGAGCAAGATCCTGCCGACAGCATCTCGCCCCGTTTGGTTCAGCGATGCTGAATCCGTTCAGCAGCAATTACCAGCTGAAGATACCAGCAACGTTTACTTTTCATAAACGAAACGGAGCCCCCGAGAAGCGGGTCTGCAGGCGCTGAGCAAGGCCACGGCGCTGCCTCCAGCAGCACTGCAGAGTGCCGCGGCCGGGGGCACGGTCCTGGACGTGCCTCTCTCCCCGGAGACCCACACGCTCCCCCTGCGAGAAGCAGCGCTGAGGCGGAGCTCACCATCACCGTCTTCCTCATCTCCCACGTCTTCCTCATCTCCCACCGCGGGGGCATCAGCCACTCACCCCGAGACCCCCGGCCGAGGGCAACCTGAGCTCTCCTCCCCTACTGCTCTATATGCAGCTTCTTCAACATCAGCACGTAAATACACAGCGCAAACCCCAAAAACCTATCCTGGGCAGCACGCGCTTTTACGACAGTAATAATTCAAGGTCAACCAACACTAATAACGCGTGCTCCTACGAGGGTATCCCCAACCTTTACGCGAGTTTGTGCCCTCCTGTGTTTCACCCAGCGCCCCTGCAGCTGGGCACCCCGTCCTTCCCGGCTCTACACAGCCCCAAAGCAGCTCAGGCTTTGGGGTGCTGGGTCCTGGGCACGCATCAGCTACGCGCCCCCATGTGCCGAGGGCTCGGGCTCCCTTCTGCACCGCACAGGCACGGATTATGCGCAGAGCGGCCGTGGCAGGGAGCTTCCAGCACACAAAGCTGCGTGGAGAAACTCCGAAACGTGCACGCGCCAAGCCGCAGCTCGGGGGCATACACCTCCATCTAACCGGGCGCATCCCGAGCGAGGCAGCACTAGACAAATGGACCCCGCCTGCAAAGCCACGGCTTTTCAGCATCACTCACGGAACTAAATATAGGTATTGAGCGCCTCGGGAGGTTTCTGTAGAGCTCTTCTGTCTCAAAACAGAAAGCCTTGGTCCGGGTGAAAAAGAATCGGTAATGGAAGGGACTAAATAGCAGGAGCAGAAGGTGGGGCTTGGGAGCAGGGGAAGATACCTCGCAGTGGACAGAGACCTATTTTTCAGCCACTGACAATCAATGCGGGATGAGAGACGGCAAGGGTCAAAGCGGGTGTCACTTCTCGCAGCAGATTCATGGGGAGCCAGGCAGTAGTGGCAGCATGGCCCCCGGCAGCGGGACATGCAGCACCTCAGCGCGGGCAGGCGAACGGGGGCTCGGCGAGGGATAAGGGAAGCCAAGGCTCGTGTGTGTGTGCATCCATTTGAAAAATGATGCAAAGCTCCGCAGAAGGGGAAAGGAGGGGGGTGGGGGGAAGAGCTTGTAAAACCCAGATTTGAAGAAAAGTTCCTTCCGAGAGCCCTTCCCTCCACCCGCCTTGGGAATATCCCCCGAAAGGCTCCCAGCTCCGCAAGGCACTGCAGGGCATTATATAATGCCCCGCTCCCAAGGCTTCCAGCTCGGCGATGCCGCTTTCCCTCCTCCTCCCTTGCAGATGCCAAACCCAGAAAAACCCCACCGAAGAAAAAAAAAAAAAAAAAAAAAAAACCGTGTAGAGACCTTAATAAAGCCACCACTGCCCGACCTCCACCGGGCTAACCTCCCCGACACCGGGGGCGAACACCCCCCCCCCCCCCCCCCCTCCCCCGGGTCCGCCGGCCCCGCCGGGCGGCCGCTTACCTTTGTGCGGGGCCGGGGCCGGGCAGCCCGGCAGGGGAAGGGGCCGCCCGCTGCCCTCCTCTCCCTAGAGGGCACTGCGAGGCCGCCCCGAGCCCCGACCCTTCCCTCCCCGGCTCCTCCCGGCCCAGGTGAGCGGCGCCGAGCCGGGGGGAGGCTGCGGGGCGGCCCCGGCTCGGCTCGGCTCGGTTCCCCCCCAAGCCCCGGAGCTCCCCCGCCCAGACAAAGCAGCCTTACCTGAGTTACCATTTTCTTTTTCTCCATAAACCAAAATGGGGGAAAGCCCGGCCGCGGGGAGGGGGGTGAAAAAAAAAATTAAAAAAAAAATAAAAAAAATAAAATAGCGAAGATTTTTTTTTAAAAAAAAAAAAAAAAAGAAAAAAAAAAAGAAAAACCCCCGCGGCTCCGAGGAGGCGGGTGCCTGCGCTGCGCTGCCTCGCCGGCGCGGTGCCCCCCGAGCCCTTAATTTTTTTTTTAATTATTTATTTATTTTTTTTTTCCTCCCTTTCTTCTCCCGTGTTCCTCCCTTTCTTCCCCCTTCCTCCCGCCGCCGCCGCCCCCCCCGGCTCGGCCAGATGGCTGCGGGAAGCGCCGCCCCGCCCGGCCGCGGTAATTAATGCGAGCCGGGACCGCCTCCCCCGGCCCGCCCCGCCCGGCTCGGCCGAGACCACCACCCCCCGGCTCCCCTTCAACCTCCCAAAAAACAGCGGTGCCCCCCCCCCTCCCGCCCCCCCCCCGCACCCACCATTCCGCGGCCGCCCGGGGCCGGGGCTCCCCCGCGCCGGAGCCCCGTGAGGGAGCGGCGCGGCGGGGAGCTGCGGGCCGGCCTCCTCCTGCCACAAAGGGGAGCGGGCTGCACGGTCCATTCGCTGACCCGGAAGCACTAGCAGCGCCAGGAGCTGCGGCTCTTTCATAACAGAGAGCGCAAAGAGCCGGGAGCCTTCCCCGCTTGCTGGGTTTTTTTCCCCAAAAAGCAAATAGGGGGGGGCAGCACCTGAGCGGCGCTGGTTCCGCCGGGGAGCTCGTAAAATGGCCGGCCGCGCCGCGGAGCCGCTTGGCAGAGGGGGACGAGGGGTGCACGTTTACCCGGCATCGCACCCGCGAAGCCCGCTTAGGGCTGTGGTGATGCTGCAGGGCCCTGACACGAGGACGAAACCAGCGAAGGCCAGCTGCCCCTCCGACACCTCTTCTTGGCGCCTGGGGCTCCAGAGACCCACCAGGCTTCTGTGGCAGAAGAGCCAAGTTACACCGCAGCAACACCTCTCATCCACATGCACATCTCCACATTGCACCCGTATCCCCGGCTATAATTTACACTAAAAAGATACCGTATTATAGCAGGCAGCCTGTGCTGGCCCCCACTGCTCCCCAATTTCACTGCAAACTGAGCTCTGCCTCCCGCCCTCCCATCTCTACCAATTCAGCCGGAGGGCAGCAGGAGCACACATCACAGCCCTCCTCTTTGCTCCTCCAGTATGAAAAGCCCAAGATGCCAGCAAGCCATGATGTTCCAACGGAGCAGAGTCCACATTTTCCAGAGTTACTGCGTCCTCTCCACTAACTTGCTTCTTATGACACTACACAGGTCTGCCGGCGGTATTGCACAACCAGGGAAAGAATTGGAATTATTTTTTTCCCCTATTACAAACCTGCGATTCTGGAGCACAATTCTGGGTCAAGTGTGAATTCCATTTCAAAGCGGCAGAAAACACGGTGACCTCCTTATACCTTTGCCATGGCAAAGCACCAGGCTGTAGCTACGTGCATCTCATTCACCAGACCTCTGCAAATCACTCAGCGTAATTCAGCTTAAGTTAATGGAGATTAACTGTTGCATTCCCCCAGGCTCTACGGCATAAGTTGGCAATTTCTTGTCCCTGATCAAAGGACATAGCGCAGACCTTTAGGGTTGAGAAACGGCCTGCCACATTCGCCCCACCACTGCTCACCCAGTGTTATTTTCTAACCCGCTCTGGCCTTCACCTCAGGAACCTCTAGAAATACTGGCCACCAAGGAGCCCTCTAAGGAGAGAGAGGAAGGTGTAAGTACCTACCCATCTGCACCACCCTGCTGCTACAACTGCTTTGCTTGTGTGCCAGGAGAGTGGGAATTCCCATCAGTATGATCTCCTGCTGGTCTCCCTCTTTCATCTGCATTGTAGAGTGGAAGTATCTCCTCCCTCTTGCTTGGAATTCACCCACCTTTGCTCCTGCTTAGCCAAAGAAACCCCCCAGTTTCTAACGGATGTGCTCAGGCAACAAGAAACACGGGTCTGCAGGAGCTCCGATTGCCCTGAACACATCTGACATGAACACCCGATACAGAGATTCAAGAGCTTCAAGAATACCATGGAGAACAAGATCAGACTTGATAGCACAAGTCTTGGGCTCCACTGGAGCCAACAAAGCAACACCTGATGATGTACAAGATCTATAAAATTAACCAGCTGATCTGCACGACTCACCTTTCCCCCCGAGGACTGGGGGAATTGTCCAACAGTCAAGTGAAATAAGCTTGGTGGGCCTCCACCTAGTGTCACCTGTGTGCCAGTCACGGAACCGCCGCACAATTTACCATCATGGCTTGCCACCCTCCACCCAGGAGAGCCAAAGCCTCAAACTGCAGAGCAGACTGCTGAACGCGACAGGGATGCACAAGCAGAGCCGAGCACGGGAAGCCTGAAGAACACACAGCTCAGAGCCATGAGATCATCGCTTCCTACTTACTGCGTTTGTTCAAAAAGCGACATATTCAGAACAGATCTAGATGCCAGGACTTAGGAGTTGCCATGATTTTTTGTGCATCACAGGCACATATGCAGTGAAACTTCCTTCCCGTACTGTGAAAGCAGCACTAGGAAATAACCCGGGGCAAATTAACCTCGTCTGCCTCCGCAGAGCTCATCATCCTTACCAAGCCAGGTAAGGCTTATTGCTCACACCTGAGCACTTCGGCACCTCCGCTACATTCTCTTCTGTGCTCACCCGGACACACACGATGGCGTTTGTTAGTTCCTGTCGTTCGTATCCTACTGGAAAACAAGCTGGAGAAGGCTCTTCAAGCAGCAGGTGATGGGGCAAGGCCGCTGAAATCACACTGGTGAAAGCACAAACGAAAAACTAACCTGTAGTTGGACTAAGTGGTCTACACTTCCAAATGCTTTGGTTAGTTCAACACTCATAAGGCTGGTAGAAATGAAGAGAAAGCCACAAACACTCCGCTTTAAGCAAGTTTCAGGACTTTTGCTTTTTCTTTCGCCATGCCTATACTTCCCCTGTGCTGCTAGGGCAGAAAGAAAGGCCAGCCTTCGATTTTAACATCCCATTACCTGCATTTCTGTGCTGGCTCAAGCTGAGATGGAGCAAACCTGCCAGCTGGATCAAGGCCAGAGGGAGGGAAAAAAAAAAAAAAGGTTCAAGTGCAAAGAACCAATTTATCAGGAACAAATCTTAACAACCAAAAGACACACTTCTGGTGGTGGAGTCTATTCATGTACGTAATAAAAAACCCAGTACAAGGTAACCTAACAAAATACTCTTTAGTGGCTATCTGAAGCATCTCAGGGTAGATAATCCTCAACTGTTAGTCTGCCTTTCACGTTTTCTGGATGAATTTGGTGCCTCGGAGGACAAGGAATGCTGACACTGAATAGTCAAGGATTGCGCAGAGAACATCATCTTTCACTTGGCTCCGAAAGTATTTGAGCCTGACCCAGAGCCCCTGGCTTCTGCAAGGCCACACGACAGGCCAGGAAAGCTCACGTGTGCTCCAAATATAGCCCCCTCCCCAGCAAGGGCTGCAACACGCCCTGCCTTGAGCAAAGCCCTCTGAAACCCACCCTTTCCCATCGCCCTACTGGATCTCCAAGAGCAAAAAGGTGACGAGGGAGACTTTTAGAGGCGTTGTCGCTGGTTTCAGAGGAGGGAGGAGGAAAACGGGCGAGGAGCCGCTCCCGGTGGCTCGCCATCCCTGAGGGACAAGTCGCAGTCACACTTACAAGTCACATGCCCCGGGCAAAGCAGCAAGGCACTCGACAACACAGCAGTTTGCAGAGCGCGGCATTGCTGTCAACTCAACCCCCCTAAAAAATATGAATTAAAAAATAAAAAGCCAGAAACGCAAATGCACACGGGTCTCAAACAAGGCAGTCCGGGGAGCTAAAGCGTCAGACAGGACCACTCGCATGCAGGGAGGCTCAAAGCCCTCGGCAGAGCCTCTGGGGAGCCGAGGCCTGGCACGCGCCGAGCGTAGTGGCAGCAGTGTCCTACAGGACCAGCACACAGGCTCCAGCCCGCCTGAGGAGCGCACGGAGCAACCAGCACACCTCTGCCGAGTTGCCGCTCTCCTCTCGCTTACCTGGACGACTGGGTATTGATAATCCATACAATACACACCATACATAGCCAAAGATCCTCCAGGTAGAGGCCAAGAGGACGCAGGACTGGAGGCTTCAGACCCGAGCCTCCGTCTTTCAGCCTGGTGGGAAGGACTCTGGCAGCCCTGCGCAGTGCTTGGCTCAGGCCTCTGGGGCCACTCAGGTTGACACTGGCTCAGCTGAAAATAAAAAGGAGCTGCCTGGCTCGGCTCGGCTCAGCCCCTCTCTTCTGGGATCCGGCGAGGCAGCGCTCGACCATACGCAGCAGGGGCTCCTAAAATTAGAAATCCCGTCCGGAGAGCGGCCCTGGAAGCCTCGAGTGCCGAGCGTCCTGCAACGCCCGAGCGGCGAGCGGCGCGGCTGCCAGGGAGCGGGGACGGCAGGATCCTCGCCGCAGCCGCCGGGGATGGGAGGAAGCAAACAGCATTTCGGATCTGAAGGGAGCATATGTTCTGGGCTCTAGGTGCGTCAGAGGGAACGCTCCCAATCCAGGACAGCGAAAAACATATGGGACCGCTCCTCCCCCACCCCCATACCCTTCTTGCCGTCCTAGGCAGGGACAGGTGCTGGGATTAGCGTCGCAAAAACCCTTTGGTGCTGTGGAGGGGGGGGGGCCGAGGCGAGCAGCCACGTCGATGCCTCGAGCCGAAGGGATCTCTTTCGGGACCGGGTATGCGGCCGTATCGGCTGACGCCTCGCCCTCCCTCCGCAGCGGGCCGGGGCAGCTGCCAGGGGGAGCCGGGCCTGGGGACCCCCAGGCCAGCAGGTCACCCGCTCTCAGCTGTCCCACGCCACCCGGGGGGGATTAACGCTGCCCCCAAGGCCGGGGGGCAGTGGGGTGAGGGGGGCAGAGCCAGTTGCTCTCCCCCTTTTGGGAAGCGGCCCCCTCCCCGGCACCTTCTCCTTTGGCCCAGGCGCGTTCCCAGGGAGGAATAACCGACGGGGACAGATGCCGGGCTGCTCTGACAAAGGGCGGCAGGTTCACCCGGCCCGGCCCCGCGCGCCGGACGTGTTCCCGAAACCCGAGAGCCCACGGGTGATTCTTAGAAGACAAAACACGGCCGGGGGGCGACCGCCCACGGCAAGGCGCGTGAGCTCGCAGCCGCTGCTGGGCCAAACCCCGTCGGGTCCCCGCTGGCCTAGGCCTGGCCTCTCAAATGGCGAATGGCCCCAAACTGCAAATAATTCTGGCTGACCCCCAGGCACATGAAATGCCGTCCTCCAGAGGGAGAGGCCTGTGACAGCCCTCCCTCTGGGGCTTCAAAAGTGAGACTGCTACACTGATCAAAACCAAGGCATGCTACCCAAATCCCCCCTACTGCTTCAAATGCATCTTGGGAGGGGGGGCACTGCCTTGTTTCTTCTTCTTTGAACATGTCTGATCTTTAGTTTCTGCGTAGTGTGGCTGGGCACTGCTAACCCGCTCTGGGGTGGGCGGCTGGAGCCCATTTTCTGTACGATGGACCTTCGCAGGTTACCAGCATCAGCACGAGAAAGCTGTTTTCCCTTTTCCTGTTCTTTGCCCCCTTATGTTTTCTTGCGGCACCTCCATTTTCCTTCAGACACCAAAATAAAAAAAAAAAGAACTGAAAACTATCAGCTTTGCATTTGGCACGCAGATTAGGTCCCTTCAAAAAGAATTAAGTTTACTTTTTCATCCTCCCCCAAAGGTTAAAGGCGTGGATCATTTCTCTCGCACCCTTTACATGGCACTCCACAGTTCAGGGAAGGAGAACCCACGGCCTCTGACCTATCCACATGGCAGGTCAGATCTTGGCTTCTCCTCTGCTCCGACCGCCCCTTCTTGCTGAGCTGCCTCGGAAAAGGACAGCTACGAGCTGGGTGAGCAGCGACGGCAGCTGCCACCCACTCTCATCATCTTTCCTAGGGCCACTCCTGCCTGACAAAAGGAGCCTGGCCAATTTGGGGAGTATAAAGCATGCCATTTTCTACTTCTTAAACAAGAACAGCAAAAAACGTTTCTATAGCCATTGTTTCTGCGTGAAGATTGGCGCAGACAACAGAGAAGCTAATTGCCCATAAATGGGAAAGCAGCTATGCCTCTAAACCTCTTTGCCACGGAAAAAAAGGATGATTCCCAAAATAAACTTCCATCTTCTTCTGCCTTTGTCCAGTTGACTTCACCCCAGACTCAGCCTGGCTTTCTGGAGCTCACGCCATGCCTCTTCCTCACCTCCAGAAGATTGCGTGGCTTCCCCTCCTCACTCTCCCTGCAAGCCCCGCCACAGGGCACTGATTGTATCTGGTTTCCTCCGAACAGACAACAATGCTTATTTATTTATTTTTCCCCTTTCTGCAACTACATGTTCAATAGGTGTCTGCCCTTCATTCTTTTGCACAGCTCGTTATTATGCACTCGGGCAATTTAGTATCTCCAATAACATCTGTTTATGAAAAGGCATTAATTTATAAAAACCTGAAGTCTTTTCCACTGCTTGTTTTTGCTACTTCATATTACTGCCCCAGGTTTTAAAACCAAATCCCTAACTAAGTTAAAAACCTCACATTTATTTCACAATCCAATTTTTTTGTTATTTTCAACCAGGCCTCCAGGGAATAAAGCATTTCCAAATCCTCGTGCAGATATCTTACTATCTATAAATAACTGTCAAACGGGCAAAACAAAACAAGGAGGGGGAGCAGGGAGGATCACCCAACCTCTCCGTTGCTTTAGCCATAGCGGATAGATCTGGATAGAACCGTGATGTTTTAAAGTTTTTGATGCAGATTTAAGTACTTTGCCTTAACCAGCGTTGGGATACCCGGGTGACACTTCGGTAAGGAAGCACCACACCTCCCGTGCCCCGCAGGAAGTTTAATTACACAAACTACTTGTAAACTCGCATGTGCCAAGATGGACACAGCGGGACTCAACGTACTTCATTGACCAGTAATCAACGACTGAATTGTCTACAGTGAAAATTCACAGTTATAGGGGCTATAGTGGCTGGTCTACTACTGCATGTTGACTTGCAACGAATATTAGTCAAATATAAGAAGGCTGCGCTCCATAATTTTATTTGGAGATAAATGCCCGATTACATTACCATATAACCTGCTCTGCACATGCATTTCCAGTAACACAAGTTGGGTAACTGTTATAAAACCATAGCCTTGTTCCTGCAAAGGCTCACACATACAAATAATTTTAAAATTACAGCAATATTAAGTCTCAATCTGATTCTTTGTGTCGGAAAGTCTCTTCAACTGCTATCGTACAACGCAATCTGACCTTTTCAGAAATTTTACCTAGCTACACCTCAGAACCGGGTTCTGCAGCTACGGTCCCCTGGCCCAGAGCCTGCTCTAGAACAGCGCCCGCCAGCAACTAGGAGCTCTGCACATCTCCAGCTTCACCTTATTCCTGAGCAATTTCTGCTCGTTCTTTGTTCTTGTGCCAGTGCTGTCCTCTGGCTTAAACGTTTTTTCTCTTTCCCTAACAATTAACCTCCCTGATGTATGCCCCCTCTACCCCTTTAAACAAGCAGCTGTTCCAGTCTTTTCTCACGACAGGCTTCCTAGTCCCCAGTCTCCAGAAGACCTTTCTTCCACCTGTTCTAGCCTGTGTTCTTCTTTTCTAAATAAAATAAAAAATAAAATTTAAATATATATATAGCAGCCAGAACAAGACGGTTGCTCCCAATCCGTTTCACAGTTCCAGCACTAAACTGCATCTTCTCCAGCCTCATTTGCACTTTCCTCTGCAGCGTCACATCAGATGCTGTAGGACCTGTGCTACAGTAAGGCATGTCAACCTGGTAAGAAAAACGCACGTTGGCAAGTTAAGAAAAAAAGAAAACCGTTAAAGACAGATAGGCTGACCTGACACAATGCTATTCTGATGAATTTGCGTTGCGTTTTATCCCATTTTTCATTTGTGTCCAAGCCTTTAATGGCTGTTTTCATCTCAGATTTTGCACCCAACTGAGGCTGGCCCAACAGGTCTGTACTTACTCAGGTCATGCCCCATCATCGAGAGAGCTACGATGCTTCCTGTTCTCCAAGCAAACTATACCACTCCTGGTCTGATAGATTTATCAGAACTTGCATTAGATCTGCAGTTTCATGAGGCAGTTCTTTTGCTTTCAGAAACAGAAACATCATTCCCCAGGCAACCCGCTTCCCAGCCCAGCCTGCACACACTGTGGTCTTTGAAATGTCTAACTTGGTTGCTTCCACAGTAATTTCATGCCCGTTACCATCCTGCCTTTACCCCCATTATCAACTCTACTTACAACAACAACAACAAGGATTTGTTCAATTCTGCCACAACAGGAGCATCCTCTTTAACTATCCTATCCCCAACACTATGTGGTCCCACATCCTTCCTTCTCTGCAATTGTATTCTGAGAAACTGTTGCCCATTTTCTTAGTAACATTTGCAAGGTTTAACTCAGCCTGTTTTTTGGCAGGTCCCCATTTGTCCCCACATTTCCTGACCATAAAGGCACAGCAGTCTCTGCTGATTCCTTATTATATCCCTTATAAATTCTTTTTGCACCTAGCATCGTTTATAAGGTGATTATGCCTCTACTTAGGAGGATGTTTTTCCTTACAAGCTTTTTCCCTTTCATTCGCATCATCAGAAATCTGCACCCGAAGCATCTCTGACAAAAAAAAAAAAAGGGAAAGAAAAAACCCACCACACACACCCCAGCGTCTGAGCTTTCAATCCAGTTCACTGACTTCACTAAATACATTGCTTCTTGTATCAAAGGTTGTATCACCATCACCACCCAGCACAAAGCTGAGGACATGGAGGCTTCTGAGCAGCTTGTTTTCCCGCACTAGTCGTATCGGCTGCGATACGTGCACTGTCTCAACAATACGTGATGCTACAGTGAAGGAGTCTTTTGACCCTATTATTATTAGCAGCATTTGGTCCCCCAGCTGTATCTGAGAAATTAAAGTTTCTCATACTAATATTTATCTCTATAATGGTGCTGGGAATAATATCATTTCAGAGACTCAAGTTTGTATCTGAATCCAATCCTATGAGAGATTACAGCAGACTCACGGAGCTCCCTCTGGGACCTCTTTTACCATTCCTCCCCACAGCAAATTTGACCAGAAATAGATCCTGTGTTATCGGTATTGCTCTTTTTTTCTTCTTTACAGTCTACTGCATACAATACAGCCTATCTCCTTTCACATCTACCCTATCTGAACCACACATAATCTTGAATACATGTTAAAGTCAAGATTACTATTCTTGCAGATTGATATTATCCCTATAATACCCAGTTTCATGTTCTGCACCACTAGCTCTGGTTCCTCTACCTGCTATTTCTAATGCCAGGAGCCCAAGAAAAAAAAAAAAAGCACGCAGTATGTTTGCATATTTACCGATCACACAGCACACAGCTCCCTCAACTAACGGTATCGCCCATCTAGTTACTGCTGGATTTTATTATTCATCCTATAACATTGAATTTTAGTATTTTCCATCTCCTACCAACCCATCACTTTGCCTGGAGACACTGTTTTACATGCCACTCTCGCAGCATTTACCTAATTTTCCTCTTTCTGTGTACAGAGCAAGGCACGGCGATTACACAAGTTTTTTCCCAACGTTCTCCAAACCCAGGATTTTACTTCACATGCACAGCTCTCTTTGATGTCTGCAGACTGAGGAGCACTTTTGGAAAACGCAAGACCACAGCCCTGGGCTTTGCTTTGCCTGCTTTCTTCGGGCTGCTTAGAGCAAGCGTGCTAAGTCACAATTACAAGTACAGCTATATGAGCAGAAGCTAGCTACAGTCTCCCCACGCTTGAAGTGCATCCATGGTAGCTGCAGACATTTTCCAAGGGCTTTTTTTTTTTTTTAAATTGATAAAAAACGTAGTACTGGGGGGCTACAGCCATATAGCATGGAGCCTGAGATATCTCCATGCTGCACAGTTGTTATACCACACTGATCTTTACTAAGGAAATTACACCAACAGTTTCATTTTATAAACTGAATTTATAAAATCTTTAGCATAATTCTCTGTTCTCCAGACAAATTAATCCAAGCCTTATCTAGTTACTCCCACTAAAGAGCTCTTACCTCCGCTGATTCTAACTCTTCATCTCTAGAAGCCTGGCTGATGCTCTTCCTCTCACCCACCAAAAATGGCATCTTTAACAATTAGCCAATCACTACATCTGCTAAACTGGGTCATCAGGGATCTGATGAGCAGCTTACAATATGTCTCCGCTTTTTAAAGACTGATGTAAATGTAGGAAACACGCCAGCAAGCAAGGATGCATTTTCTGGCTGGGTATGTACTGATTTCCATAGCAGCTAAATAGATCAAGCAGCTCAGCCAGCTCGTACCGGTGTCAGACAAACAGCACACGGTACCAAGATTACATCTTTGAAGCTGCAAGAGATTCTTGTTTTGCACCAAAGCAAGTCCCGCATCTTGAGCACAAAGGTGCCTTTTGCTCACTCCAGGTGAGAATTATTTTGGAAAGCCATCGCTCCTATGCAGGGCTACATTTTCCAGTCTGTATCTTTTATTTGTTCGGTGTGAAGAGGCATAACTTTTTTTCAAAAAGCTGCGCAATTTTTTTCTTCCAGTTTTTAATATAACCAATAACTAGAACAAAGAGCTGGTGATAGATCAGCTATTCAGGAGAGTGAGCAGCTCAGCACCAAGCCACTGTGTTGTTTTTTTTTGCCAGTGAAACACGTTAAGCATGCTAATGCTGGAGATCAGGATGGAGATGCAGTAAGCGGGAACGCAACCAGCAGGTCTGGGAGATGAGGGGTGGCAGCAGAAGCAAAGAGGAGTGTGCTGGATTAGCGTAATGAGGGCATCACAGGCAGGAATTTGAATGCGCTGGTAAAGCCATAGGAACCACTGCTTCCCTGAACCTGGTCTGATTAGTTAGTGCTACTGATTCCTCACATTCATTAGGATTAATGTTGCTAAACCACATTAGCACAAATGAAATTACCAAAAATACACTTTGAATCCAAGGAAATTAAGATCCCTCTGTCAGAAGAGCTAAGAAGCCCAAAGCTAAAGAAAGAGGCGAATATCAAGTTACTGGTAGCAGAGAAGACAGCCCCATCACACACACTGCTTCTGCCAAGGAAAGATCTCAGGCAGACAATGGGACCTCAGTCACTACCTCCTCCAGCTTTCATGGACACAATTCAAGATTTCAAGAGAATGTAAAAGAGAAAAATACCAAAGACCTTATTTAATAAAATGGAAGCTCTGAAGTAGTTCCTGTTCATTTCCTTTCCCCTCAAAGCACTGGAGATTTCCCTTTTCAATCATCTTCTGCTACACATTCTCCATTCACAAGGCAACGCACCTAAGGAAGTGTTATGTTCAACTTTCAGCTTCCCTCACAATACCAACTTTAATATCTGTGCCTGGATTTTAAAACTAATAAAAACCCACTTTCCCTATAACCTCAAACTAAGGGCACTTAAAAGAAAAAAGATGGGAAAAGCATTTAAAGGAAGAAACCAGAACCCAGCCCAACGTTGCCAGCACTGACTGCAGAACTGTCGACGCCTCATCTCAAACCCTTTGCAGGCATCTGTGCAGTCAGCGCAAGCAACCAACCTTCCTAAAGGCATTGTGCCACCACTGCGCTCCGCAGGCCTTTGTGGACACGTCCAGCAGCCGTCCTCTCCCCAGCTGGAAGCAACTTGCTGCTGCCTACCTCTGTAAATCATCTTCCGAATTGCTCAGACGTCCTCATTTCTACCATTACACGGGAGGCGAGGTGGGGAGAGCACAAACTCTGCTCCTACAGCCGGTGCAGCATCTTTCCTCGTGCCATGGCATCTGCACGCAGGTCAGACAGCTGAGGAGACTCGGGTGTCTTACGAGGCCAAGAAACTACTGGACAGCTTCAAGCCAAGGTTTGATGGACAGTAAGAGACATTTACTCACACATGATGGAGTTTGTTTGCCTCTAGTACTCTAAACACTCCCAAACGAAGCTTTGTGGTCCTGAAACTGATCTAAAGGAGCTTAACAGCTAGGCAAGGTGCACACCCTGAACTGTGGTCATAAGATAGCTGCATCCTGTTACTGTCCTCTGCTCTTCCCTTCATCAGCTACGCTTAGCTATTAAATATTAATGGTTTGTCTAGACTGGAAAACTAGCACAGTTCTAAAACACAATTACAAATACACAGCACGAAAGGATAGGTCAGAATTGAAAATTATTTCTTAAGTACCACTTCTTTTCAAAGCCTAAACAAATTCTGCTTTAGGGAAGGACACGGAAAATGAAGGCAGAGCCAGGATACCATGTGGGCCTGCTAAAGCAGTATATTGCGAGACCTCTGCCTACTGGACAACCGGCTTGTTTGTTCTGGAGAGCTTTCTCGCAGCCAGCCAGTGGAACAGTAGCATGAGCAAACTCCAGAAACCTACAAACTAAAACAGGACTCATGAAAATGCTTGGATCTTTCTCAGTCAGAAACCAGGATTTCTGCATACTCAATCTACGCAGTTATGGTTGTCAAGACAAAGCTCTTGGTGAAGTTGCAGAGAGTGAAGTCTCTTGATCCTGAAGTTAGATCCGTGTAGGCAGAATCTTCCTGAAGTTGGTGAGACCCCATCCAAGTACAGATCATGCCCACACAACCTCAGCTGCCAAACAGGGACCCAGAGTCTATTCAGGCAAAATTCAGATTGCCCAAAGTCCACCTCTGAAATTATTACAAAGGAAAAATGTAAGGCAGTGATGAATGCCCAGGTGAAGTTTGAAAAATCCTCTGCCAGAAGACTGTGCTCCCAAAACTTACATTTTATGCATCACGCTAGCTAACGGAGCCAGCTACCAAGGAAGGCAGCTTCAACAGAACAATAACTCACAAAAATATAATTAGTGATTAAATTGCAAAATAAAGCTGACAGCAGGCTGGATATACCAGCGGCATACATAAGGCAACTTCAACTTTCATTCCTACCCCAACCCGCTGCTTTACGCACATTACAAAACAGTTTTTAATTATGCTATCTTGAGAAAACACCGGCACATCTGAGCATGACACGCGACAAGCCCTAAAGGAGCTTCTAAAACCAGACAGACTCCATCACCTTAGTTATTACCAGAGGCACAGTATAAAGGGGAAAAAAGAAAATATACACATATTTTCCAGAAAAAAAAAATACCCATGTGTTGGGCCCGGGCCTCCTTTCAAGGAGAACTCTAAGTGCTTGGCATTGCTTCAGGAAGAAAATAAGTGTACTTTTGGGCTAAGCCATTTGGCAAAGAAGGTGATCATAGCACAGCTTTCTTTAGGGACCACTTGTGTATGCACTGATCTTGGTAATGCTAGATGTCCGTCAAAATGCTTTTTGCCTGTTACATGAGAAACAAAAGGCTTCCAGATGCAGGATTTCAACATCAAAGAAGGGAAGGAGTTTTCTCCTGATAGTTTAGACATTACAGGACAGCTACACTGCCTTTCTATATTCCTTGGGGCGGGGGAAAAAAGGGGAAACAGAGAAAGAATACAGCAAAGAGGTTTTCATCGCTGTAGAGGCGTGTTAAATCTACCAGCTAGCTCCAGATCCTCAAACAGAGAACAGCTTTGCCCATTTGGAGTGCGGATTTGCCAAAAAATCCATACTCCCACTTGGATTCTCCCTTAGCAGGCAGCAGCAGTTCAATTCGATCATCCTTCGAGGGACAACATTTACCTATACGGTAACTGGGAGATCTAGAAGAGAAAGACCTCGCTCTTCTACAAAAGGAGCCAGCTTAAGCCTGAGGGTTCCTCCAGATCTATGCTAAGCCTACAGAAATTAAGGTTAATTCCTTAATTAAAGAACTATCTTCCTAAGAATAAATATTATTAAAAGTCACCAGATGGTAATATCGGAGATACTCTCGCCGAGTATTTTTAATTGAATGAATCACAAACTAGGTCTGGGCTACGCTGGAGGTTCCTCAGGCGCTGCCCCCTTTCCCGGTCCTCGCAAACGCTCGCCGGTGGCACGCCGGCTCAACCTCCGCCTTTCGCGGCGGGCTGGAGCCAACACGTCCCACCTCGCCTGCGCCTGGGGCGAAGGCAGCACATGATCGGTTATCGCTGAGCGTTTCAGTACGCGGCGGTGTCTCGCTCGTATCGCCCTAACGGAGAGGGGTTTTGGTACGGGCGGTCCTCCCCCCGTCGCCTCCCGGCTTATCAAGTTGCTCCCACGTGACAAACTAAAATAGAAGAAGGTGCTTGTGTCAAAAACAAAGAGCGTCCACACCAGAAATCGCACTGGTGTTGGCTTAGATCAGCACGGCTTCCCTACCGCGCGCACCAAGCCAGAATTTGGGGGAAAGGTTTTCCCAGGCAGCACTTTGTTCTTTTTCTGGAGGAGCAAAGGCATTCCGTACCCAAATCGGTTCAACCAGAATAGAAGAGCAGCTGCCCACACTCTGTAACCACGCAAGCAAAAGACAAAACATGTCAAAAATATTATTTAAGCTCAGCTCTTAATTGAGTGGAAGTAAAAGAGAAGTAAAAAACAGGCAGCACGTGAGATACTGGGGGGAGCTGAGGAATCGGAGAGCACCGTGCAGGCAGGTCCTTCAGCTGCTGAAACAGCAGGTCCCGAGTAAATCTCAGAAAATCGTTTGGAAACGGTTCCAGCATGGCAGCATATAGAATATGACACCTTCAGCATAATCTGCAAAGACAATTTCATGAGAGAGGAATTACATCCGTCCATTAATTTCTGACAGCCCCTATTTAAAATCTTGCTCGACGGCTAAGCTCCCGATGAATCCTGCTTTTTCTCCATTCCGATTTAAAAAAGCAAGAAAACCCCAACCTCTTCAAACTTGCAGCCAGCTTAGAAGAGATTCGAGAGCAAAATAGCCGAAGTGCTGCAGTTAAGAGTTTGGTGCATTTGCTGAGTGCACAGAAAGGATCCAGAAATAGCACGCAGAGCCGAGGTTTGGCAAGAACGACGCAGTTTACCCTGAAAGAGGAAAGTCAGACTTGCTAAATGAATGGTGACAGCAGCAAGCCATGCCTTAATGCAGGGAGTCACCCCAGGGACTGCTCTTCTCGGGCAGAGGTGCTAGTTACTGCTGTGGATGTTGTGTCCCCACTCTGGTGGTTTTACTCGAGAAGCACAAAGCTGCGGCGAGGAGAAGAGGTATGCTGAGGCCACGGCAGCACACCGGCAAGGAGCAGTCTTCACATCACCTTCTGTCTCAAAGACAAAAATAGCAGAAGGCAGCGAGGCCTAGATTTTGTTTGTTTGTTTTGGAAACCTACTTATTCCTGAGAAAGCAGGAACGATCAAAACCCAAAATTCTGGATATCTTCTTTTCTCAAAATGACCCAAGACGCGGGCTTAGCAGTCTTCTATTGGCATGTAAGGCGGCGGTTCCACACGCTTCTCCCCAAATAGCCAAGAGGACAGAAGGCAGCCTGATGCCCCTCAGCCCAAAACACTTCCCCACAGGCTGGCTCTGCCTCCCAGCCAGCTCTAAAACAAGCCAAAGCACCTGAAGTCCCCGCACAACCACCACCGAGGGCCTTCTCTGGTTGTACCACCTAGACACAGCCTCCTCAGCAGCTCCCCGTGACCTGTACAACTATTCTCACACGTTCGTTCACCCTGATTTACCACCATCTGCCACCACTCCCCCAAAAGCCGGATGGTGTAGGGATGGTTCCCTGGCTCGCATGAAAACCCTCACCTCTGTTTTCTGTCCCTATCAAGAAATCTTCACCAAAGACTTGGCTCGTGCTCTCCGCACGCCTCTCCAGTTACGCCGCAGCGGGGCTGCTCGTGCCTCGCAGTAACTGGACTGCCGCCGCAGAAATTAACTGCAGCCCCACTGGGTTATCAGCTTGGGTATCGGCAGCGCTCAGGCTGCAGCCTTACGGGTCTCTTAGCTCGAATTTAAGAGAAGCACTTATCTCAAGCTAGAGATTTGTGCGTGGGCCAGAGTCAAACTAGGGCAACACTTAAGCTGCATCTCAAGCTCACACTGTAATGAAGCGAAAGCTGCAACTTCAGCCTCTTAAGGGGCACAGTAGGCACACCTTCTGCAACTGCTCAGAGTCAGATAGCTTCAGAGAAACGTATGTGAATCTTCAACATCTAATACAGCTCAACTGCCTGCGACTGAACGGCTTTAGCAGGCAGGTCGAGCTGCAGTGTCCTTTTCCGTATACATTACCCGGTCCTCAGTGCAGCCCTGAGAACAAGACCCTTTTCCGCAGAAGAGGAGCATGGGGGATGCAGAAACCCTAAAGGAAGCAAATTTCAGAATGCATGAATGCCAAAGGCATCTCTGGACAAAAGGAAGGCAAAACGACACTGCCACCCGACTGCCCCAGGGTACCTGGAACAGAACGGGAAGATGCGTGGCCACCCTAAGACGCAAAGAAAATGATGGTTAAATGAAAAAAAAAAAAAAAAACAAAAAAAAAACATGCTATCTGCATGTTCTGTTCCCGACCTACCTTCCCTACAATCACAGGGCAGATCCAATAACAGCCCCTAAGAATCCAGCTGTCGCACCGTGATAGTTCAGGCGATGCCCACAGAGATCCAGTTACCTCGGCCAGTCCGTACGTGCCCGAAAGCTGGCACGGGCAGGGCCGTTCCTCAGCCTCGGCCCGCCAGAGGTCTGGAGAGCGGAGGTGAGGGCGACGCCGTGACGCTCAGATGGGGTTTGGAGCTGCGTGACAAGGTCACAGCGTAGGGACGAGGCGGCGGCAAACATCTGCTCCAGAGCTCGAGACAACAGGATGCTTAGAAACCTCGAAAAATAATTAAACCAACTAATGAGCCATAGCTGGCAAAGGAGCCACGGGTCAAGGAAGATACAAGTCCTCGGTGGGGGAAGAGGCTCTCCCATTTCGAGGCAGAAAGGGACCCAGTTACAAGCTCCGCAGCGGAGCTGTGACAAGGGGAGGGAGACAGGGACACGCCGAGAGGATTTATTCTGGAGCTTCAGGGTTGGAACAGGAGGCAGAGGACGAACAAAAGGGAACGGCTGTGGTGGATCCGAACAGGGGCCGGGGGTGGGACAGCAAAGCCAGCGAGTTTGTTTTGTTATTGTTTCGCTTTGTTTGTTTTAGAAGGAAGTTAATAGGAAAACGGCGGCAGCTTCAGAGGCTCGAAGCGCCCAGCTCCTCCTAGATTACGGCGAGGAGAAGGGCTGCTGGGGATCCTACAGCCCTCCTACCCTCGCCCGCGGCCAGGGGCGAGGGGGTTCCCATATCAGCGCCTCGGCAGCACGGAGCTCCCTGCACCGGCACCAGCCGCCCGCCCAATTCAGCCCTGTAATCTCCCTCGACTTTGATTTAATGCGGCAATTACTGGTAATGTGGTTTGAAGGAGATAAATGCCCAGTACAGGGCTGGCTGGCACTGACGCTCATTCCGCTCATGATGCGAGAACAGTTTTAATTAAAATCCCCTTTATGATAAAGGAGCTGCTTGACTGGATGTTTCTGTGCAGCCCTGATACGGAGCCTCCTCCAAAGCGGATTAGAAATCAAAGTTTCCCCCTTCTCGCTACTGGCAACCCGCAAAAATATGGAACACAGTCACCGTGTCACCCTCCTGCAATTCCCTTAACCCTACAGCTGCTGGGAAAACGCCCGCGTTTGCTTAAAGACAACTGCCACCTCTTGTCACGGCTCTAAGCGTTTTCCAAAAACCAAGCACTGGGGGAGAGAGCTCATCCCCCGCGATCCCAAATCCGTTTCCCTCTCTCCGGTTTGGAAGGGATTTAGCTCGGCTGCTCGTGCCGCAGACCTGCCACTGCCACCCGCAGGGAGGGAGATGAGGCCCGCGGTGCTTTGGCGAGAGGGGAGGAAGCCGGGAGCTGGCCGAAAGGGTGGAAAAGCAGGAGATTTTGCTGCGCGAGGCAGAGCAGGGCTGCGAGATAAAGGAAGAAAATCTGGCAGGGTGGTCACGATCCCAGCGCGGGCATGTCCCGGCGATGATCTGTCAGCTCTCGATCGAGTTACAACAAATGGAGGTGCAATTTGGGGTTGGTTTTCTTCTTTGCAGCATAGGAAATACCAGCGATGAATACATTACGCGCAGCTAGTTTCTATTATTGAGAGTGCCAAGAGCAGATTGTCACAGTGAGAAATTGGCCTTGTGCATTACACAGAAAAGGCAGCGCCGGGTTCGGAGGCCTGCAGACGGTGCGAGGGGAAGATAAAGAGCCTCGGGTCTGAAGGCACATCGTCTTGCTCCTTAAGCCACTGAACCCGCGTATGGATAAAAAGGCCGATTTAAGCAGCTGAATTCCTCCTTGACCCTCAGAATAGATCTGGAGGCCGCGAGACCACCTTGTCCCAAGACAGCCCCCCCAGAGCCTTTGCCTCATCCCCCCAGGATTGCTCTATATTCCCAAAATTCCCTTCTCCCCAAAGCCCTCGGTGCCAGTTAACGGTATTCCGTTCAGATAAACCTTTCCCTTTCCATTTTTTAGAGGTTAAAGTGGCTCTGGTGTTCCACAACTGCCCCCCTCTTTCAGACAGCACAATATCAAAAACAGATGGGGCCAAGAAAAAAAAAAAATAAATCCTGATGGGAACCAGGAAGGATTCGGCGCAACACGGTGAGCACCTCGCTTTGTGGGAGCCCGAAGCAGCAAGCAGCAGCCCACAACGCGCTGATGTGGCACAGTTGTGACGGTGAAATCAGCCATCAGCTCCTCAACGGGACTGGCAAAGGGTAAAAACACCAGGTCAGAGATGGCAACGTGGAGTATAATGCGGTTTTGCTGGTCCACACGGGGAAAAAAAATGAAACCAAAGAAGGCCTGGTGTAATTAACAAGATTAAAGGGGGATTTAGGATCAGGACAGAAAAGCAACGGGCCAGATTGATCCTTACAGGATTAAAGCTGGAATCCTACTAAGAGTCCAGTGGTTGAGAGATCAACGTAATGTAATGGGATTAAATCAGCATCAGCTTTTGTTTTTGCACAACTCAGCCCCAGCGCCCGCACTTTCACCACTGCGGATAAGGAGCAGAAGGGCTGACCAGGATCCCTGGGCCGTCCGCGTGCCGCTCAGCCGGGCACCTCCATGCTCCAGCCCTGCCACCCAGAGCAGCGTCACCGTTTCAAGAAATAAAGGGTGAGAACCTCGGTGTGCCACGAATGGCCCAAATGGGCAAGAAAGCTGAGGATTTACCAAGGCAGGGCTCCGGCCAGCTCTCCACGAACTGGTATGGAGTGCGAGGGGATCACGCGGTGACGGGCGGAGGGGAAAGCCAGGAGGACGGTCCCAGCTGCAGCCAGACACGCCGCAGACGGGCAATTGGATTTTGATATTGTCTCTTGCCGAAGAGGAACAAAGGAAGCAGTATACTCCGCGGGACGTATCAGCAAACACATTTAAAGACAAATTGTCGCACGTCCCCATTGCACAACAATATCCAAGAATTACAAAAGTAAGAAAAGCCTCTTTCAGAACGTAGCATTTGCATTACAGCTGGTGCAACACATGCGGGCCAGCTGCACCTCGATTCCACCGCCCCGAAGTTTCCAAAGCTTGCCGGTAATTTGAGTTGGTAGCGGGGGGGAGGGAAGGAGGGAGACAGGACAAGGCACTCGGTTCTTTCTAGACACGTGTACTATTTTTGAAGTCCTTCTTCTCGTAGGAGAGGAAAAACACGTATGTTTAAATTAGGCGGTATCCATCACCACCCTGCTCCGCTGAAGAGGGAAGGAGTGTTTATCACACACCTGTTCCCAACAGCTGCATTGGAGAGCCATGCTCCACATGCAAGGAAAAAGCATTAAAGCATCTCATATTTCTACAGCGCTTCTGAGGCCTAAAGATGTTTAAAACCAGTAGTTATACACGCACTATACACATTCCAGCAAAGTCTGTCCGCTTTGCGCTGGACACTGTGCTCCATCTGAAGAGAAATTTCTCCAACACCAAGACTTTAAGGCCTCGATACCATTCATTTCTTGAGAGATGCCACAATCAATAGCCTCATCTATGCTGAACGTGCTGCTCCTTTTCAGCTGGTTCAACAAAAACGGTAATCATCATTCACTGCTCCTCAAAATCCCAGTGTAATGAAGTGGGGAGCATTACTGAGACGGTCCTGATGGAGCTACGCACCCAACCTGGGCTGCCAAAGAGGCTTTGCCACCTTCCCAAGAGGAGCTTTGCCTTTACTCAGAAGTGCTCTCAGCCCAGAAGGTACGGCACAGATGCAAGCAGACATCATCGCAGTGACTGAGGACGGGACTAGAAAGGAGGCTGTTGTGACAGAAATTAAAAGTTAAAAAACAGCAGCAGGCAGATCACACTGCACGCATTTTCTACTTTTGAGCCACGTATACATATTTGAACTTCAGCATTTTTATGCATTTAAACTCTGTTTCAACACTAGATGATTTATAAATCATAAAAAAAACAAAAAAGTACAGAGGAGTGTTCCAGTATCATCCAATGCCAGCTCCTTAAATCACGATGAATAATAATCCCCAAGAATATCTAAAAAATAATTGTCATCTGGTCAAAATATTTTCACATCATCGTTGTCTTAATGTCCAAGACTCAATTAGAGCATTGTGTGGGGGACAGCATGTTTCACTCGGGTAGGAGAAAAACTAACTGCCTTTGCCCTGGATTCAGCTACAGACCCAAGAACCATCTGGTAAAAAATCATCAACAGCATTGTGCAGGCAGCATATTAGTCATGAGACGTAGGACTCTGAGAACAATGAAACCTAAATTTGAGGGACAGACAAGGGAAACTTAATTACTTGCTTAAGCTTCTTCACAGCTTTGAGGAATCCTTAACACTTTCGGCAGAAGAATTTAGCACCAGAGGACACAATGCAAATGCTCAACTGATTTCTTAATTTTTGGCAAACCTGTTTTCACTTCCAGCGTGGAACTATCTGCACTGGGCCATCCACACAGCCAGCCTCCCCGGTGAACAGCTGCAGGGTGTACTAGTACTGCATCTTGTACTAGGTAGAGGGGCACCACTCAGAACCGCCCTGCTGCACACAGACTGCAGATCCTCCTCCAAACAGACAGCTCCCTGAAGAAAATATTTTGCCTGGCCCTACAACCTGACTCGGACTCCTGCTGCACCAAGAAGCCCTCACTGAAGGACTGTGATATCTCCTCCAGCTAACCACACAAGTCATCTTTTGGGGAAGCATACACACACATGCAGCTGATAACCAAATGGACTGCTTGGGACTTTGCAAAAATGTCGTCCAAATCTAGATCCACTCAAAGACCTTCACCGTAACCTTGGCAGTTTAGGACAGGAGTGAAGTTCTGGTGCTGCAAGAATTAAGATTTGCAAATAAGCACCATGGGAAGTGCAAGAAACACAGATGTTCAGTCTCAAGTCGCTATTATCTGTGCTTTTCCTCAGGCCTTCAGCTGGGAACT
The DNA here is from genome assembly GCF_013377495.2 of Cygnus atratus. Lineage (NCBI taxonomy): Eukaryota > Metazoa > Chordata > Aves > Anseriformes > Anatidae > Cygnus > Cygnus atratus. Next base: position 55,774,769 of record NC_066362.1, on the reverse strand, counting down.
AGAAGGCTGAGGTTTATTCTCTTAAGGTTTCCTCTCTTCCTTCCAAGATAAACAGGCTGTTTGTGGAAAACTAACACACAGAACTCAGTCCCTATCAGTCTCACAAGACCTGGGCAGTTTTACAGCGGAGTCCCCCGTGCTCATCGCTGTTTGGACAGGAGGGAATAGAGCAGACAGGCAGAAGAGCTGCAGAAGAAATTCACACCAGCTCAACCAGCCTACATCCCTGCGATTCTTTTGGTTAGACTCATCAAGGAAGTAAACTCCTGAATGCTATGGCAATGTGACATTTTTACCTGGCTTTAATATTAATCAGGTGTAGTGTACAGAACACATCATCATGATTCCCAATCTCCCTTCTCTGAAGACGGTATCTTAATGTGCAATGCCTTCTCTCTCTGAGCTGCGCTGGGCTTTCTTGTCTCAGTAGTGACCTTGGCATCTTCTGGGATTACAGGCCTGCAGGAACACTGAACTGGAAAAGATCGCCTGGATTATCAACTCCAGTCCCCTAATAACACTGTATAATGCGACCGCCTGTCTCTTTCCTACAGTCTTCTTTCTCCGTTTCTCAGATCCCCAAAGCCTGCATAAAACCCTAGATGCAAACAGACGCAAGTTGCTTTGTCACACCACCTCCCAGGGCAACGCAGCGCGGACGTCCCCAAAGAAGCCGTGCACAGAGCAGCTCGGGTCTGGAAGCAGTACGGGCGTGTTCACGAGGTGCTGCACCAAAGCTAATAAACCTTATCGAGCAGCAGAACTCATTATCTCAGTTGCAGTGCTGGACAAACACAACTATATTACTTCTGGATTCAAGCTGCTCCATATGCATGCCACAGTATGGCACCGCAGGGACGTGCAGGCTGGGGAATCGGCTTACCAGCTCCTAGCTCGGGGATCTTTGCATGAGCTCCAATTTATTGTTTTCCAGGGCTTCCCTGCTCTGGAGCTAGAATCTAAAACTGGCGTTTGTATGAAAAAGAAGTGCTTTTTGCCACCTTCACAGAAATCCACCCAGATTTGACCCCTGAAGAGCGCAGTACGCAGGGAAACCTCCGTGCAGTCTCCTAGAGGCCACCACATCTTAACCTCTTCGCGCTGACCACACTGCACGTTCTCCATCCCTTCCTGGCTTCAGTTTACAGCTGGAGCATTTGTTTGCCATTCCTACCAAACAGGTTCCAGCCAAAGACCTACAGGCACAGCCAGACTTCCCTCGTAATAGCTGCCCCAGGCTTGGCACCAGAACAGAGCAGGCAGGACATTTTCCCAGATAGCCACTTGCTCTGCTGCTATCAAACGCATGCTTTGAAAGCCACGGCATAATGACCTGACTTCTCACCGGCAGCCTCTAGCTCGCATGAAACAAAAAATAATAATAATAATAATAATAATAATAACAGAAGGACGTGGCGTGAGGAAGAGCACGTTGCTAAGACCCAGGTTTGGCAGCAAGGTTGGGTTTCCAGTCCCTTGGTGGTAAGGCTGATGAGCTCGGGGCCTAGAGGGAAAATTTATTCCAGTGAATGCAAAGGGAGGCTTTTAAGTGACAAAACGGCAAGTAAAAGGCAGGTCAAGAAGAAAACCAACAAAAATAATTCGAAATGCGCTTGGCAAGGTTACTAGCCCTATTCTTGCTTGTACAGTAGATAATTAGTAGGTCTAGGTAAGATCTTCACTTTCACAGGGCTCTGGAGAAAGAAATCGTTTCTAGTTGCAATAGGCAGGCAGCCCTCTCACAAGCACTCAGCATGTACTCTGTACATGGCTGTGAGAAACGAGGAAATTATCTATACCCACTATAATCTGAGATCAGAGGGACGACTCCAGCGCTTTCCTATCAGAAGCCTAGCAACAGCATGGACCTCCCCTACCTTGGTCCCTCCTGGCTTTGATGGTTTCAGCAGCCTTTGAGCACGGGAGAAGGATGGTTGATAAATTGCTTGCTAGGGCTGCTGCCCCTTCCTTTTAACCTTTCTTGTAACAACAGACCTCCAGCAAGGCAACATTCAAACATGCAACTCTCAGAACACATCATGCTCTTTAGAAAACACTTGGAATGAAATGACTCTAGATTGTATCTTATGACTCACAGTACACAAAGATTCATCTGCTCGCAAATGAAAAAAAAAAAAAAAAAAAGAGGGCTTTCTTATCCACGGAAGGGCTGAATGCTTTTCCCACACCCAAACCAGCCTGCTCCTGGCTGCTGCCAGCAGAACGCCTGCCCCTGCCTCATCAGGATGCCTCCTGCCCAATGAGGACCCTCTCGCCTTCCCATCCCGAATTACCCCACAGCCCATCCACACAACTGATGAGTAGGAGCCTTTTTGAGCAACTCAGGAGCCCAGAGAGCTGCAGACGAAGGGAGATGAGGGGAAGCAGAGACACTGGTAGATTTAGGTGGTCCCCTACAAACAAAACACTCTGCAAAACCAGAGCTGCCATATGCAAGAACTTCCCACCTTGAGTTTCAACACGGATGACCGAATGTACACACTTGAACAGTTTGCAACATCAGAAAGAGACTCTCATACCATCTCTGCCTCAGAAAGGCTTCGTACAACTGCATCCTACACGACAAACGTGTTAAGATAAATAGTCTCTCTTGATATTTAATGGCACAGCTAGTCTGCCGCCTTCACTTCCCGCACAATGCCAAGCATTAGGTCACCGCAACAGATATTTTTAAAGTTTCCCACTCTCCAGGTCTGCACAGCCCACAATCCCCTGCAGCCTCCAAGGCCCTCATTTAGAGGATCCTGCAACGAGTTTCACTCGAGGGAATACAGTTCAGCAAGCAGGAATGTCAGCCTGAGCACAGGATGCAAAGCTGCTTCATTTTAGAGAACGAGCGTTATAATTAAGGGGCTCCGATGTTGCAGGCAGTCTGTACTTTTAGGTCGAGTATCCGCAACGTGCTACAGCTGCAAAGAAAGGTGCATTCTCCTTTTTATTGTAGTCTTTGTCAAGCGTGACAGCCTTCAGTATCGCACGGTCTCTTCGAGGAAGATAATTCTGTAACTTGCACCCCTAAGGGGGGGAGAAGCAGTACGGTTGCTGTGGGAACCTTAATTCTGGATTTCAGGACTTGCATATTTAAAACCTCAAATTTAACATTGCATTAATGTAGCTTCATGCACTGAATTAAGGAATGACTCAGTACAAATCTCCATGCATCTACCGAAGTCCTGACGTCCCAAGGGCAAGAGGCTCGGAGCAGGAACACCGCAGCACGGGGAGCGCGAAGGGGAACCTGTGAGCGTGGAAGCAAGAAAGCAGCACAGCCGAGGCACGGCAAACCCCACACCAGACCAGATACGCCGCTCGGGGCTCCTTGTTCTCACCACGAATGGTTACGTGGCCCATCGGGACAAAAAGAGCTTAAAGCAGAGACACAAACGGGCACAGAGGAAAAGGTTCCTGAAAAGAGCCAGGAGAGGAAGATTCCCCGAAAGTAGCAGGATAACTTGTGCTGGGAAGAGAAAGATCTTACCCAGATAGCACGGATTTACTAATTTTTTTTAATTATCATGGCACAGTGCCCAGATGATGCCCTTAAAACCCGTTCAGCTATTCTAGTATTTAACACTTATTTTCCCCACTCCCCTGGAAGTTTAACTGCAACGCGAGCAAGGCAGAAGTGCTGCCCAAAGTCTAGGGTGCAGGGGGTAGCAGGGGGCTACCCTCCTTTAGTCAATGGAAAGTGCTCCAAAACCCGATTTAAGAATCAGGACAGCACTTCATCTTTTGCACTGAAGAGGGTCTCTCCTGGCTGACACCTCTGCTTCACAGCAGGGCTCTCACACACCCCTTGCCAGCAGTAGGAGGAAGGACACCCGGCCGGCATCCTCCGCTTCTCAGCCCGGCGAGGAACATCTCTGCTTATCTCAAATCAGCAGCAGCGTGGCTGAATTACTCCTCTTCTCACCCCACCCACCGCAGTAAGCACAAATCTTAGCCCAGCCACAGGGGCCTGCCCAGCCAGCCCCGATTAAAACCCAAATCCAAACCCGGGGTCCTGCCTGCGAGGCTGCGGGGGGGGGGGGGAGTTGAAGAGGCGACGTGCCTGCCAGCAGGGCTGCTGTACACGAACAAGCAACTGTGCATACCCCGGCGCAGAGTCAAGTTACCCTGCAACAAAGATAGAGTGTGTGCACGCAAAGGAGGGAAGTAAAAATCCCTCTGCCTGCGCTCCAAGGGCTCGTTTTGTTGTTAAAATAAATCCCTGATTGTTCCTGGGAGGGGAGGCTCTGCGAGCAACAGCTAGCAGAGCCCCCAGCTTGGGAGTTATGGACAGGTTAAAAAAAAGCAAAAACTTTGGAATTGATTACTCGTAACCCCGTGTATCTAGGTGAGGAGCCCAAGGGCAACCTTCTGATCTCAAGGGTGCCCAGAAGCAGACAAAGCTATGCGCAGGAGACTGACTGAGCAGCCTAACAGCTGGCTGCTCCAGAGGAAATTCCAGTCCTTGCTCAAAGGCTGAAAATACATATGCTCCTATGTATGCTTTTACTTTGCTCGCTGGATCTATATAACATTTTACACATGTTTTTCCTGACATTATTTTCCATATTCCACCAGAAACTCGAGCAAACGTGCCACTTCTGGAAAAACAACCTTGCGTCCAACTTTTGTCAAAACAGCTTCTCCCTCCGCCCCCGGGCCCCCAGCTCACAAAACTACCCGTGCCCCGCTCCTCTCCTCGCACCCGGCGATCCCAGAGCCCCTTCAGCAGGGCTCTGCCTCTACCTGGGATGTCTCTCAGCAACACCAAAAGCCCAGAAAGCAGAGGCGTATGGGTGCAGTCTCATGCACGGGGGGGGGGGTGAGGGGGGGAAAAAATACATACAGGTCTCGGATGGTAGCCAGTGACCAGCATTATACAGAAAATTTTGTCTGTGGGGCACCTGCCCAAAGCTGTTCTCTCCAGAGGAACTTACTGCAGGAGAAGCCTGCTCAATACCCGGTTAACAGTACACACTATTTATTTTTTATTTTTTTTTAAAGGGGAAACTAAAGCCCGCTGTGTGTAGAGGCTGGGGAGAGCTAAGCTGAAGAGAGAAGGCCGCTCGTGTTAGCGCGGAGCCCTTCAGCTTTCCATTCCTTATATGTGCAAAGTGTGCAAGCCCGCACACACAGCTCTCTACTCACCCAGAGGTACATCATGTTAGCCTGGGTCGCTCAAACCCAGCAGTGAGATGATCCGGGAACGCGAGAGGCACTTCAGGAAAATTGTCGAGACTGAGATTTAGAAAAAAAAAAAAAAATCCGAACGGCTCAGTTTGAGGCTTAGAAAGCGTCTCGCCTCCTCCTCCCCCCTCCTCCAGCTCTGGCTGCTCTGCGCTGCGCTCTCGCACTTAATCTCTCCCTGGGAGTTCCCAGCCCGTGTGTCTGCACTGGCGTGCACAGCACACACTCTGCATTTGCCTCCAGGGAATTTCTCTCTGTCATTCTACTTCTGAAAACACGATCTCGGCCTCGCAAGATTCTTGCAAGAGGCAGGGATGGGTGGGGTTAGCAATAAATGCAGCCCAGCTCCCGGCGCCCAAGCGCGCTTCCCTTAGGAAAGGGCTCTCTAAGCGTCAAGGAGGCAGAAAGCCGTCCTCTGAGGCTGGGGGACGGACCCCGTCCCCATGCTCACGCTTCTCCGAGCCCCGTCCCCGCAGCCGGGCGCCACGTGCAGCACGGTACGGGGCTTCTGCACGTCTTCACCTGCACCGGCAGCCACCACCCAGCGCTCCGTCACGATCCGGTAGCCGCACTTAATCACCAGCCCCTGGCAGGGAGCGAGGCGCTCCTGGCGCTGAGGGGAAGGCTGAGGCGCGCCGCTCGCCCCCGAGCTGCCACGGGCGAGGCGAACGCCATCGGGGCGAGCTCGGAGGGAGAAGCGGCTTTCAGATAAAGGGGTTAACCTGCTTCTGCAGGTGGCTCTGCCTGCAAGAGTTTTACAGGCTCCGTACCGCCGGAGGGAAAGCAGCAGCTGGCTCCGGTCCCCCCAAGCATATCGGGTGTTGGCGGCCGGGCGAGCTCCCCCGAGGCAGCACCCCCTCACCACACCATGCTCCCACCCTTCTCCTTCCCACCCCTTTTCCCCTTTTGGCTCTGCCAGGCGCTGGCAGCCGGAGGAGCTCCTGCCCCAGGCCGACAAGGCCCGACATGCCCAGCCCTGCACCCGTGAGCCCTCGGCCCACACCGAGGGACAAGCGTCGCCTGTCGTCCCCTTCGTCAGCCACACACACGGCTCTGCCACACTCAGGGAACGGGTTTCGTGACCCCTTCCCTCCCTGCCTCAAAATGAAGAATCGACTTGCCTCGCTGGGCTCTGAATGCTAAGTTAAAAGTGGCCTCTCCTCAAGTGGGGAGAGAAAAAGAAAAAAAAAAAAAATATCGTGTTTTCATTGAGGCACTGGTCTCCTTGGAAATGAACGTTGAAGCAATATTTTTATCTCCGGCAAAGAGAGAGAAGGGGTGCTCTTTCACGTCTCACCTCCACTCCTTTTGCTCCCAGATTACGTCATGGCAGCGGGCTGCGAGCAGAGGGGGCAGCAACGCGGCCTGCCCCGCTCCAGTGGGCTCCACTGGGGCACAGCCACAAGCAGGCGATGCCAGCATCTCTCAGGCCTCCCCATCTGCTCTCACCTCTCAGCACGGCAGCTCGGGTCAGGAAGGTGAAAAGCAATGTTCCCAAAAATCATTTACTGCACCAAAGCTGATGCACGGTCTCCAAAGAGCGACGCATGTGGCCCACATGTCTTTTCTTAAATGCTCCAAAAGGAGCGAAACAGCAGCAGGGCTGACGTTTACGCCATGACTAGACGCTTCAGTTAACGTTTCAGCAGCAAGCTCTCACGCCAGTGGTAGCTCCTAGTTCAGGTCACCTGCAGACTCAGGCAGGCACTTCTGCACCCAATATACTCTGAGATTTTCAAGATTTTCTTCTGATCCAGGATCCTGATTCAAAAACGATCTTACTATCATTTTAATGAAAGCTGAGATTCCTTGTGTGCAGAGAAGGAAGTGAGAAGACACGTGGACTAGGCAAGCAAACCCAAATTAATCTTACTTCATGTGTATTTCCATAAAAGACTTGAAAAAGATGAGTGCTTAGAACTGAGCTGAAGAGTGGGCAACAAGCTCCCTAGCACACGCACACACACACACACAGTCCTTCCCCTTTCTCTCATCCTTTAGGCTCTTCCAAGGGAGAGAAAAGAGAAAGAACAGCCTTACTCTGTAAGTTTAGTTTCAGCTTCAGGGACTGGTTAGAAGTCATCCCAGCTGCTCCACAGCTGGACAGGTTGCACTCGGGCTCCCCAAAGTGAAGCAAGGGTTATGAACTCTCCTCGAATCATGCAAATACCAGCTTAGAACTCACCTGCCACCACCGCTGGTGAGCCATCACCTCTCCATGGAAGCTACAGGAGATTACTGAGAGCAGCACTCATCTGGTGATGAAATACCCCGGACCTGGGGCACTTGTGGATGAACTGCAGGAGCAGGTTTCTCAACGCTCAATATGCTCAAGCAATGAGAGGGTAGCGACCGGTCGGGAAACAAAGCTGCAGGATGCCTCCAGCAGCACCGCTGCTCTGATTCAGCCCAGCACTGCCCAGATGCTCAAAGCAATACCTAAGAACACGGAGGGTGCTCCCAAGGCTGTCCGCTGCTGCAGACAGCATTGGTGGCAGCTGGGCAGCCACGCTAGCTTCAGATTATAAGCAAAATAAAGCATTATTTGGCTGAGAGTGGGGGGAGCGGATGAGCTAATAGGCCAAACTTAAGCTTTTTTTTTTTTTCTCCCAGAGTATACTGAATTTCAGCTATATTAGCTGGTCTGTAAGAGACACCCACGGAAAACCTTTTTTTTTTTTTTTTTTGGCTGGAAAATTTATACTAAGACACAAAATATTCTGTAAGTAGCAAGAGGACAACACGATGTTAATGAGTCTAGTTCCAGAAAAACACAAAGCAAGACATCACTAAGACAGGCTTCAGAAACAGGTAGCTAGGATCCTTGGCAAATGCTTTGTCTTAATCCTAACGACAGCGCTTTACAGGATGTATATGCCAGGGAACTTGGAAGGCTGCTGTCTGTGGAAATACACATGATCTCTTGGGGGTCTTTCCCGTCTCAGAAAGGATTAAAAAGAGAAGGAAAAACATTTTAAAATTAATATAGACTGAGCTAAGAGAAGAATGTTCAGAGAGCTTTAGCCTAATGAAACATGAGCCCATCTCCGAGGGAAGGCTGTTGTGTAAATCAAAGTGAAAGGGGAAAACACAGCCTGCAAAACACTAATGCTTGCTAGGGAGGTAAGGAAGGTGTTAGCAAATAACAAAAGGGGAGAGAGAAAGAAAGGGAGCAAGTAACCAGACATTTAATATTATAGTATTTGGCAAAATAAGAGGCACTGGTAAAACAACAACAAAAAAAAAATCTACCTCCTTCTGTATCAAGAGCCCTGAGCATATAGAAGAGTTGTGGTTGCTCAATTATGTGCATACATTCAACCCCAAGATACTGCTGGTAGAGAAGTTTCAAATAAGCCAAAAATATAATATAAATAATATAAAAAATATTATTAATAATTAATATATATAAATATATATTTTATATATATTAATAATTAATATATAAATAATATAAAAAATAATAATTTTAATAAGTTCTAACCTATTCAGGAACAATCTGAGTGGGCCAACGGGGAGCAGGTATGGCACCATTTCAAACTGACATTATCTGTTTCTAGCTGATTGTGTCTCAGAGGCATATGATTTCGAATGCTTGTGGATTAACATTCTAGCAGATAAAGCTCGAGACAGGGTATGAGCTAGTGTGTCTGCTACACACTACTGAAATCACATTAGATAGCAAGCAGGATGAGTGGCTAGCTAAGCGCCTCTTCATAACGGAGGAAAAAAACCCATACGATCACCAACAATTTCAAATGGAATGACACACGCAGGAGGCGTCATGGAGCTAATGCCAAAGAACACCCTTGAAATTTCTAAATTATAGAAAACAATTTCTTAGTTCAAGAAGTGTTACATTCAAAATGAGCAATTTTGCATTAGATTTCATCTTGACAGAAAAGAGCAATCAATTGTAAAAATAGAAATTAGTGGCAGCTTAGGTAAAAATGATTGTAACAATCACATTTTGATATATGGAAGGAGAATAGAGACCAAGCCAGTGCATCTACTTACATACTTGGCATTCGAGTGGGACCAGAGATACATTGGCATGTTTTTTCCTGGACAAACAGATCACTTATTGGGCTTCCCAGTCACATCCCCACACTTGACCACTGCTACATATTCTAACAAGTGAAAAAAAAGAAAAGCTGAGACAAGGAAATAGAAAGGAAACAAGGAAGGGCAAGAAAAAAAAATTGACAAGGGAGCCCTAAAGACAGGAGGAGAAATTCACAGCCAGAGCTGAAGGACAATAACAAGATTGTCAAGGGTTCTCAGGAACAGCAACCCCAGCAATCAGCTTGACCTGCTACTATGGGAAAAAGGTAGAAACATCACCAATACTGAAGGAAGAGCTAAAGCATTCAATACGTATTTCTGTTCTATATTTGGAAGAAAAGTCAGCTGTTGCGGCCCTGTGATAACAGAATGCTTTCCATTCCAGCAGTAACTACGGAAGATGTTCCAACAGCTTCCCAACAAACAGCGCCGTTGTCCTCTTATCTAGCTAGAGCTTACAAACAGGAGGAATGTAACCAGATAACAAGTGGGTTTTAACCAAACTACAGCTGTGAACATTTTCAGGTGTGGACACTTCAAAAGGCCTGCAGTCTGCGTCTAATTGCTTGGTCTGCGTTCCCAGCACTAACAAGCCCTAACTCTGGTACTAACGTTGATCTTGCTGTAAGGCCAAAAGCACAACCATGATGCAATGACATCCCCAAACGCAGGTGTTTGTTGGAACCTGCATTGTGAAAGCCCTGCTGCAGTTAGCTGAGCCTGGCCAAAAGATTACTCCTCTGTCAACTCCAGAACACTACATCAGGGAAGCAGTGCTACCGATGAAGTCACCAATACAAATTTTCACAGCATCTGAATTTTCCTAGAAGCATCCAGTCGGGAACTCTTCCTCTAATGAGATCTCAAATAACATCCAAGTGCAAAGCAAAGCAAAAAAATACACCAACGTGGGGTCTGATAGCAGGAGTTTCACAGAACGAAGATGCAGGCTGAAGGCCTGTGCACCTGAACACATCTAGGAGGGCGCTCGGATACATGAATGAAGAATACTGATCATAAAAATATCTACTCCTGAAGTTTAATGTGTCTTCTGGCAACCTGTCCTATAAAACAGAACTGTAAAAGAGCTTTTAAAAACAGCCTGAACTCTAAGTTAAGATGAAGTTCTTTTATGATCGATAAGTGCTACTGAATGCATGTGTTCCTCTTCATTGTGCAGCTCTCCTTGGCTAAAAAGCGGGAGGGGAGGTATTCTGAGGTTGGGACAGGCTGAAGGAGGAAATTTCATTTCAAACCAAAGGAAAACAGTTGTTTTCAGCCAAAAGGCAAACTGGGCATTCCCGTTGTACGCAGAACATGAATTCAGACTGAGGATGAAGACTCGCTCGCTGTCCCACCACGGTAAAAACTTCAAGGGCTACCCACAAAGGTCTGACTAGAGATGGGAAGGGAGACGTGCTCTGCGATGCTCAAAGGCAGACTTCTCTGACTAAATGGCTGTGTTCCACCGCTTATCTGACTCTGGCAGAATGTCCCGGCCAGAAAATATGGGAATCTGACTCCCGCTATTTGGGGGGTTTGGGCATGCCTCGTGTTTTGGTTTTTTGTTTGTTTGTTATAAAGAAGATTAGAGATGGGGCTGGGAACTACCCGGGGGGAGGCACAGAAGGCTGCTCTGGGCACACTTGCAGTTCCTATGGAGATAAGAGGATCTTCTTTGAGGTTGGTTTACTCCTTTGGGTGCTGCTGGAGACTACCCTTGTGACAGACTACTGCTCATTTGTGAAGGTTCCCTCCACTCAAGATCCTGGCATTATCTTTGATTATCAGAATTGCTGAACCGCAACATAGATTTCCTCTCAAAACCCAAAAGGACTCCAGGAAGCCTCTTCCTCCATTATCCTGTTTGTGAAAGGAAGTAACACAAATACAAAATGCATACAATAAATCACCCAGAAGAACACCACAATCCCTTTTAGATGTTTTGCCAAGCAAATGAGCCCAACATTGGCATATTACAAGAAAAAAAAGCCATTTTGTTACAGAGCAACTCACTTATTTACTGGAAAACTGGATTCCCTATTCCACCTCCAGCAGGTATGGTTTGGCTATGCTCAAAGAGGCTCCTGAAAAGAGATTACTTGTTTAAAAGCAAACGATCAAGGGTTAGTTTATCTTCCACACACACACAAAAAAAAAAAAAAAAGATAAAAAAAATAAGCAGAAAGCCTGAAGCAGTAAAACACCTTGACATGCAAACAAAACCAACGATTCTCAGGGACTGTCCTGCTGCTGACTTCACGTAGTAATTAAATTTAAGTCATTAAACAAACTTCAGAAGGTCTTAATTCACAGGCGAGTACATAGCAGAGAAAAAGGAAATGGGTACCAAGAAAAGCTTTTTAGACTTTGTTTGGGATTTTCCTCTTCTCACAAGTATGTTCAAGAGCACTATTCTGGAAGGCACTCTCAATCCTTTAAGAGAAGCCCTATGAGCTCAGTAACTATAAAAAGTATTTTGCTAAGAATGTGTTCCCACACAAAAATATGCTTTTGAATTAAAACAAAGAACACCCACATCAACAAAACTAAACCAAGAAGCCAGAGAATTCAAAGTTAAACGTTCAAGACCATGCAAACTCTCAGATATCAGAAAGCTGTGGTATACTGGTTTGGACATTCATCAGCAGAAATGAAGTCGTGATGCAACTGCTCCCAGGATACAGCAAACATGAGTTTGGGCAGCCACCTGGGAACTTCCATGAATTACACCTGTCGGTCTTACCATGGAGGAGCAGGATCAAAATTTGCAATCCTCCACCACCTTCTGAAGAAAAACTAGCAAGCTTAAGGTCTGCATCTCTAAAGCCAAGGGTGGTAACACAGCTGTATTTTCAAGCCACATCTTTATCCTTCTCTCATTCCTGGATAAAGTCTGAGGTCCATATTGAATTGGCATACGGCAAATATATTTAGGCAATCTTAAGAAGGAATCAAAATAAGCTCCAACACTTACTTAATCTTAAGTTTAGTCAGGTAAACTTTAACCCCAATGTTTAATATCTTCACTAGCAATGTCCAGAAATCAAAGATTCATATCCCTTCAGTTTTTCCAGCCGCTATGAAATAGCACAAAGTATTAAACAGTATCAAACTCTGAAAAAGTCATTTTTTAGTATCAAAGCGGGAGTACAACATCCCATTGAACTGATAAAGAGCAGAAAGATTCTTTGTGCCCCAGACTTATGTCAGTGCTAAGTAGGATACCTATTGGTTGTGGGTTCTGAAGAGGAAGCCATAATTAAAAGCCTGAACTCAGCTCCTGCCTCATCGCAGTTCACAGTGGTAGTTACACCAAAGGATGAGCTGATGGCATCCAAGTGTTATCCTATTCAAAGTATAAGGCTCCAAGTAACAAGAAAAACTGCTTCAAGTATCTCATCAATAGAGCTGCAGCATCGTTACGCCATTTTTTGTCTCCGCGCTTACCATGTCAAGTGGCTGTACCGCGTGAGCGATCCACCAGCACTGCAACAATCCAGCAAATTGAGAAACAATACCAAGGTGAGAGTATTGCAACAGTGGGAAAAGGAGAAGACGGGGCATAGCTCCCTTCCCTAGACCACACAGGGGCTTATTAATATGGTGAAACTTTGGGTTAGGCTTGCTGCTGATAATGGGAAATGCAAACCAAGGACAAAACCCTGCAGTCCCTCGCAGAAAGGGACTCCTTTTGGCTTGTTGTGCAAAGGAAGGTTAACAATATTAGCGAGTTATTCAGGAAGTAATGGATACTCTCTTGCCCTGAGCAAATTCCTTTTCAATAACAGTAGTAATTTCCTAGACAATACAACTATATCAAGGTATAATGGCTACTATATTTATCTACATAGGCCCTGTACTGCTGGGATCTAATTTAGTACAGCTTAGAAAGCAGTTTACAAATCCTAGGATAGTAAAATTGCTAGAGACCTGAAGAATGAAATTCTCTCTTGTACCACTTGAAGACAAGATTTTAACATCCCTTTTTTCTCCTAAAGAGTATAAAATGCATTCTCTCCAACTCAGAAAAACTGAAAGACTAATAAGCCCCACAAGGAGACTGCAAATACACCGATGAGAGTGAAGGAATCAGCTTAACAAATTATACATCGTGCAATTTTTTTTTTTAATCTTGTCATCATAGGAGCTTTATTTCTTCTTTTATTCAAATAACATTATTCCAGTTGACACTGTGAGAAGAAAAATAATCCTTAACATTACATAGGAGCCTTATGCACCTAATGAAGATAAAATATCTTAAATTTATGATGTTTTTGTTAGCTGAATGCCTGAAGTACGGTCTCAGTACGAGAAATGGCACGAGCATATCATCAGCAAAGAAGAGAGCAATGACTCCAACTAATGAAGAGGTAACACTGATAAACACTGAAAGACATCTCCTGAGAAACAACAAAACTAAATTGCTAAAAGACTTTGGTGGAACACAGCATCAGCAAGATAAATAAGGGTGGGTGAAAAGAGACCAAACACACGTGTCAGGGGACTGCAGATACTTCCATTACATAACGGCAGTAAGAAAATCCAGGCGAAATCGCCATTAACAGAACTAAAAGCAAAATATTTCAGCGGGAGTATCGGCAGTTGTCAAACCACATAAAGGAACAGCAGGCTGCTCAAATGTAAAAGGCATTAATAAGGCCTAAGACAAAAGGCATAAACAAATATAAAATACAGAGGAAGATTTCCAGAGGACAGAAATGCTACTGGAAAAAAAAAATGTTATAGAATAGAATATCCCAAACTTCAATTCAGAATGATCAGAAAAGGTCAGTTGTCAGAAAAGCAATTCTGCTTCTGATCTCATCCTGAGCAAAGCAGTCCTTAACAATACCTCTGCCACCACCATCGAGCCGGATTATTCTAATGGCTGCAGAAAGCAGCTCCTGCCATCCGCCTGGCTCCTCGCTGTATGATAAGCATAAGAAGATTTAGAAATCTGTGTGTGTATGTATAAAGGCTAACTATGTTACTTGTTTTCTGATAGACCCACAAAAGATACTCCACTGGTCAAAGTCTTTTTAGTGTATATATTTAATATGGGAGACTTCCAAAAAGACACTTTGCTAGGCATCTACCTGTACCTTTTAAGAGGACATTGTGCCATTCTGCAGATTTCACAGACACTGGGTACTTGAAACACCCAGAACTGGTAACACAGGATATTCCATGGGATATTCAAATATATAGTTGACACAAGTGCCAAGAAAATGTACTTGCATCAGGAAGCTTTTGGCTCTTGTATGAGCAGACTGATCTGGTCTTCAGCATCATTGCAGTCTGCCGGGTACAAACATACTGGGCCTCTCAAACACTTCCAGCTGAACTCATATTAAGGTTGTTCCACCTTCCCTTTTTCCCCACTCCCTACCATTACAAAAAAAAAAAGTACTGTAAATTCCATTCTGCTGCCTTTTCTGACGAAATCCTGGCAAAATTAGGCTCTTCCATTACAGATTGATTACAACTTCCTTACTCTTCTAATCCCTTTTTAAGGCAGACAAATTGCAAGAGTAGCAGCTCTCTCACATTCAGTTCAGATGAGATGAATGGTGTGAAGTGACTATGACCAGTCAACGCATGGCATTATTGTGCCAAAGGTCCTACGCAATAGATTCTCAACTTCTCTTAATCCAAATTTAAGCTTTGAAGTGTAGACATACCCTTTGACAACTCCTGTACCATTCACAGAAACTATTTGCTTTGTTATCAAAGCCACCAGCAACAACAGAATACGAAATTCCTCTCTGCTCCCAAATTCCCAGAGAGCAACAGTGACCAGAACAATCTTTTTTTCATCCTTGTGTGACCTGAAGAATGCATGTTTCCTCTCACATAAAGGCCTCGCTATGGTTATCTAATGCTAATGTCACTACAAACTGGATTAGAGACGCCCAGAAACCTCGAAATATGTACATGGATAGTCAGCTGTATCCTAATTCTAAGTCTGAAGGAAATCAAATGCTCCAAATTGTGCCTAATGTAGTTAACTTTGCCCTTTAGGTAGGATAGACCAGTAAGAACATATTACACAGTGATTAGATTAATTCTTGAGTGAAATTCAGAGGGCTGGCTCTATCTGTCTATTGTGCCAGTATATTTCAAATTATTTCAGAGACTAGCACTCTTCCCCTGCTCTGTTCCACAGCAACAGCTGCTCAAGAAATACAGCAGTTCTCTGTCTGGGGTGAAGTTGGCAGCAACTGGGGACAACACTGCTGTCAGAGTTCAGCTCCCAGTTCTGAAATGCCATTCTACTGGAAATACCAGAGAGCCTAAATCCGGCTACATATACCGCGGGACGTAAAATATCTCTATCTCAGCTTTCAGCAGAAAGCTCCGGAGTCTCATGACATTTACTCCTTTGGCCCCGTCAGTCTTTCTGCAGACCCTGCAGAGGATTGGAGCTAGTTGCCATAAATGGTTGGAAAACAACATGTTCTCCAAGCACTTGAAATTGAGGAGCACTGTTTTAGCTTAGGGAAACAGTGGCGAGGAGCCAGGGTGACAGGTGCCCCAGAAATGGAGATGATGATGAAGCTGTTGCCAACATTAGCCACTGCTGTCCTGTTGACCTGTGAGAAAGGGCAGCCTGTGCTCCCCAGGTGTAACAGGGAAATGACGGATCAGAAAAGGACAGGATGTGTTTGCTGGCAGTAATTCAAGTCTCTCCTCATTAAAACCCAGCCGTGAAGGAATTTAATGGGTCTCATCAGAAACAATCCTACCAGTAAAACTTTATTAGGCATCGCGGAAAGCGCAGCTCGGAGCTGCTGTCACATCGCAGAGCGGCTCGTTGCAATCCGCAGGCACCAGAAGAGTTAAAAACGCAGATTCCTGCTAAAACTGCCAAGAGCTACAAACCTTCTCCTGTGTGGGCGGCAGCAGCAACTAAATCCACTCCCCAACAATTGGCTGGCCTGCGGAAAGAGAGGCGGGGAAGAGACGGGTCATGGGGGAGCCCCCCCACCCCCCCAAGTAAATAGCAGCACAGCATCTGCTCAGGTTTTCAGCTGAAATTTGTCAGTCGGGTCCCTTCATTTCACCACCAGCCTCTGGAGACAGCAGCCTCTGACCTTTATCAGGAAGAGCACCCTTGTCCTCTAATCACAGACTTCCTGGAAAATGCAATCTAGCCAGCAATTAATACAAAATGAAAAAAAAAAAAAAAAAAAAGGCTCCGTATCATCGTATTAGCACTGCAACATTTTTAAATACACCCCCCACCAAAATGGCAGAAGAATTCAAGCATGTTCTCACAAGCCATCTCACTCCCACTAGCATTACCTAACAGTACTCATTAAAAACATTTTCCTCTCACCTTTCCCCCCACCGACAAGCCTGCCCTTCCCGCAAAGCCTTCTCGTGCAGATGTCGCCTGCAGCAGCACAGCTCCTTGCTGTGCAAGTTTCAACACAGGTGTGCAGAGCGTGACCTAGGCAGAATTACATGTGCCATTTCCACTGGGAAATCTAAGAGACTTATTAAGCCAGGACAGTGCCGATTAATCTACTAATGGAATGAATCAAAAGTGTGTTCCTGGCCCTTCTCCTTTCACATCCCAAAGCCTCCGGGGAGCTGAAACCATCTGGCAAATGCCTGCTCCAAGCAACGTTATGCTACTGCTGGAAACACCTCTCCCTTAACACTGAGGAGAACGAAACCATCTTCCCTCCACCAGCTATTCCGGGGAGTATCTGCTTAGCTTGCTGAGGAAGCCTGCTTGCCTGCAGCATCCTTCAGCAGCGAATGCAGAGCTGCTCACTCACCGTGCAGGAGAAGTCGGCAGAAGAGAGAGCGATCCCATTCATTGACTCGGGGTCCCGCTGAAGCGGCCAGCACGAGCCGGGCAGCGAAGCAGTTAACGTACAGGCTGCCCTCCCACAGCACTTCCCGACAGCAGGGAGGCTCCTGCCCAATTCTCTCGGTCCTCTTTTAGTGCAGCGGGAGCTGCAGGTAGGGTAGCAAGAAGGTGTTTATGTAAAGAAAACAGGAAATCTCTAAGCACCAGAGAAGGAGATCTGGCCAGAGAACTTAAAGAGAAATCAAGATAGCAAACAGCTCCGAGGCTCATACACGATACCTGTTATTACAGCGAGGCAGAGGGAAGGACTGACTCAGAGATGCTGAACATCCTGCACCCTTTGAGTAATAAGCAAGATGAGGAAGAAACAGAGCTATGAGACAGATGTCACAAAGAAAGGACCTCTGGCACTTGTAAGATCATACAGCAGCACAGAAGACTCCTTATTTTACAATTTAGACCCCCCCACAAAAAAGAGAAAGAGAAAGGTCCAATATATCAGCAGTCATACAGCTGTGGAATTATGCATGTGGTAACAACTGTTGTGTTTTTTTTCACTGTCACAGAATAATATGAGTACAGGGCAGGGGAGACGAGAGGTCCTCTGTGCTTAGAGGCAATGCAGAGCATGTTTAGACAAGCATCCATCAGGAATTGCCTAACTTGTTATTACAGACTCCAAGAAGCAGGAACTCTGGTCCCCTAAAATTACCCTGCTTCAGTGCTTCACTACACTCAGAACAGAAAATGTTTCACCCCATAATATACAATTTAGGTCTTCTTTAATGCAAACTATGCTGTCTTTAATGGACACAGTAAATAATCAGTCCCCATCCTCCACACTTCTCTGTTCTTTCTTCTTTTAATTTTTTTCCTGCTTTTAAAAAAATGTTTTCCCTCATATATCATGCTATCGAAGCCTCCTTTTTTTGTTTCCCTGGACTTTTTCCAAATTCTGCCTGCATCTTTCCTGAAGCACCTATAACTGGGTACAGTGCTCCACGCACCGTGCTGAGCTCTGAAGAATAATTACCTTCCGTAGTTACTTGACACACCTGGAAATACATTCCAAATTCTTAAGACCACAAAAAACAGCACTGCGTATTCAGTTTGTTATCTCCTGTTACCCCAGATGTTTCCTTCAATACTACTGCTTAGCCAGCTACTCTCCATCTTACATTGTGAAGTCAGTTCCCTTCATTAATACAGCTTGGTTTTGTTGAAATTCAAACCATTTCTTCAATTTACCGTGATCTTTTTGACACCTACTGCTGCCTTCCAAAGGCTGCCAGACCTCCATACACGCATGCATGTGTAAGTATACACACGTATATATTCAGTCACTGAACTACCCTGATGTTTGATGAGAAGCACAGAAGAGCACAGCAGCCAGGACAGACCATGTTAAGACTCCAGATACCACACACACAGAAAAGTATGACATAATTACTCCAGACATAGTTTTCCAATGAGGTGCTCAGCCGCTTCTTAATTTCACCTTTCATTTGCCTAGTTTATGTAAAGGTCAGGCCGGACTAGATCCGAAGCCAGTAGCTTTCTCCATCTGCCAGGCCTGCTGCCATGTCAAAGGAGAAAATTAAATTCATCTGACATGATTGGTCCTTAAAAATTAGCAATCTATGTCTGCTGTTGCCTTAATTTCCTTTGGTAAAGCATCTGACTGTAAGCATCCGATCTTTTTCAACATCTTCCTAGGTTCTGTAACTACGCTGACTGGTTTTATTCCTTGAGGTCTCTACACTCCCTTTAAAAAAATAAAAGACAGAAAGAAGGATGGAGAAATAATGTTTATATATTTATACATCCTTCATTTCCCTGAAGACTCTGAGATTGAACAGCTTGCCCAGAGAGGCTATGGACTCTCCTTGCTTGGAGACCTCCAAAAGCCACCTGGACGTGGTCCTGGGCAGCCTGCTCAGGGTGGCCCTGCTGGAGCAGGCCTTGAAGCAGGGGGCCACCACGTCCCTTCCCACCCCAGCCATCCCGTGGTTCTGTCAGATTTCCTGCTCTGCAGAACAGAGACCGGAGACAAGCTGCACCCCTCATCAAATATCCCTCCGTTATTTCCCCCAGGTGAGATTTTTGGAATGGAAGGAAGACTCGCACTATGAAGCCCCTATCCCCTGTGCCTCTTCAGCGGGACGCCGAGCAGAAGCTGAGCACTGGGCGAGCATCACGATGGGACACAGGGCTGGTCGCAGCGCTCAGCCACACGTTCACTCCCCAGCCCTCCCAAGGGATCCCTGCTGGCCGAGGACGACAGCCTCCAGGGAACACGGAGAGGCCAAAACCAAGCTGGACACAGGGCACCGAACTGCCCTCCCCTGCTCTCCCCAAAGCACGAGGTGTTCCTGCTTCACGGCAAGGGTTGGAAACCGCTGCCAGGAGATAACCCCAAAGACACTCTCTGGAAAACGAGCGGAGGCAGGAGAAAGGCGCTGGCTGAGCGCTGGGTGCCCTCTTCTGGCAGCCCACAGCCCGAGCTGCAGGGCCAGCCCCGACCCGGGCACCCAGAGGCCCTGGGCCCGGCCAGGCTGCCCAGGTACCGGGGCACCCTCCCTGCTCCTCCTGGGCCCTCCACAGAGCCCCAAATCCCATCACTCACCACCACACCACACCAGGATGCTTCAGAAACCTGGCCTGTCCTTCATCAGCACGTACACCTGCCTGGGGGGACCTGGGAGTCGCTTCTGCAAAGGCAGTGCAGCCTTTCAGGAAGAAAAAGGTGTTAAATACACACAAACTATTCACATTTTCTTTCTGCTCTCTGCTGCGATTTTTTTTTCCCCCAGTTAAGAAGAAAATCCTAATCCGTAGGTATCAGTGCAGCTGTGGATGCAGTAGGAACTGAGGCCTTGAGCCCACAGGTTGTTCCACTCCCCCCCCCCCACCCCCGACAGCTCCCCAAACAATTCAGTTTTAAATTAGCTGTGCACAGAAGGACTTTTTTTCCCCCCCCTCATAAAACGTACCTAAAGTGCAGGACTCGTTGCCACAGGATGTTGTGGATGCCAAAGACTTAGACAGCCTCAGAAATCATTTAAACAGGTTCAATAAAGAAAAATCTATCACAGGTGACCTTAAAAATAAAAAAGGAATCTATGGCCAGGAAATCCCAAAGCCACCAGACTGCTTAAAGAGTATATAGTAGGGGAAGTATCACCGAATCTTGGCGCTGCTCCCTGTGCTTTAAGTACTTGCCATTAGACACTGTCAAAGACACGACGCTGGAACGCAGAGACCTTCTGCCCGACCCAGAATAGCCGTGCTTATGCTCTTCAGTATGATCTAATACCCACAAACTAGCTGTTTTCTCTACACCATTTGGTTTTACCGTGCAGTCCTCCAACCGATCATTTTACTGACTGCTTCTAATACACACGCCATAGGCTCTAGCACCCCTGTAACTGTTCAGAGAGGGAAATCTAAAAAAATACTGCCCCTCTAGCCCAAATACCTCAGGGGGTCGGGAGTCTCCAAGACTCTTGCAGGCATTGGGTAACACTTCAACGGTCAAAAAGTACATCAGAGAACGAAAAAGTGGTCTCCTGGTCCTCTCCCAAGAAGGATGACTCATATCTCCTCTCTTTAACCCCGAGAAGAGATGAGAAATCGCTTGAATCGGACAACTCAAACATGAAAGGAATTTATATTACATCATCCAGCCCATTTCCTGCCAACGCCTTACAGCCCCAGAATTTGGCCGGACTATTCATCAGCAAGGTAATCGTTACTTCCCTTGAGAGACTGCTTATAGGGCTAAAGGATCTTATTGTCAGGAAGTCTTCCCATGTATTCGAATTAGATGCACTCCCTTTCCTAATTTCATCTTCTCATATAACTTTTCTCCTTTCTTTGTTTTTGTTTCGCTATTGAGTAACAGTGAGGCACACATTGATATGGAGCTTGCTGAAGGAGTTTGTGAAAGATATTCAAAGTTCTACAAGAAGCCGATTCCCTGCCTTGTATTCAGAGGCTAGGAAAGCAACAGACATGATGGAAAAGAGAAATAAACATACAGTCTGAGTGATCCATTTACAGGACTTGTGACAAGTGCACGACAGTACGCTTCATGTACTACTTAACCCTTTGGATGGGTCTTGATAGTAAGAGATCAGCTATACAGAAAGGAGAGATCTAGGGAATGTGGCCATCATGACTCAGTTCAGAATATAATTGTAGAAAGCAGTTTTTTAACAAGCTCAGTACTTGGCAGTGTACACGCTACAACTTTTTCTAATCCCAACTCCTGTATCTTTCCTGAAGTTTCTTATAAGGATATAGTTGGACCTTGAGAAAGAACCATTTCTTATCACTTCAAATGACCAGACAAGTGTCTTCCCGAGACGGTTCTGAATTCGGAGGACAGAGGTTACTAGAGTGGTCTTGGAGCTCATCTTTCCTCTTCCAACTCATCCGTGATTGGATCTGCTTGAACTTGAGTCTGTAACCAACTCCTCCTTCAACTTTGCTTCCACTCTGCTTTCTTTTTTCCTACCCAAGTATCTCAATTTACGTTGCTTTTCACTAAATTCTTTCCATCATCAACGTTTTCCCCTCTGAACACTGAGAGTTAGAGTTGGATGCAATTCTGTAAAAGACGTCTCTGCAAGTCCCCCGCTGCTGCAGTGGTAACCATCTTCCTATAGCACACCTTAAACTATCCCCACACTGCTTACTGCCTAGGTGCTAAACAGTAACCCCCAGCAGCTACCCCAGTACACATCACCAGATCCCTCCATGTGCAACTGCTTCACAGATACTTCCCATCTCTTGATTATCTTAGATTTTTGCTCAGACTGCATTCTTTAAAATGAAGCTTGTTATTTTTTATGGGACATTGCAGTTAGGCCAATAACAGAACATCCCATCGGTCCCGTCTAGCACAGAGTGGAAATATTTCACTACTTGCCTGAAGAGAGGTTGTGGAAGCCAGGAAGCAGATTTGGCAGTCTTACCCTTAATTCACCCAATCTTAGACATAAGAAAGATGTTTAGACCAGTCCCCCCTCATTAGCTTGGTTCCATCCCAAGCCTTGGGTTGTTTACTTTCAGGCAAAGAAATACTCAAATAGAGTATTCTCAAAGAAATACTCAAAGAAATACTCAAAAGCACCAGGAATACCAAGCCTTCTCCATTTTATACAGAGGACTTCAGACACTTCCTGATCTTTGTCCTGGCTCTTCGCTCAAAGAGAACGGTTTTAAAATTTTATTGAAGGCCTTTCTCCCTCTCTCTGTCGCTCAGTTTAAGGATTTGCATTAAATATACTTCATTCAAACCAAAAGTGCAAATAAGGTGGCAAACAAACTAAAAACCCACAAACATTAACCCTCCCTTCCAGCTCCCTAATAACAACACTTCTGCTGCCACAATCTTACCATTTACCCAGCAAGTTAGCATACTCACTAGAGGGTGTATTTCCATGGCCAGTTACACGGAGGGAAACAAATTAAAAACCAAAATGCTTTTCAGGAATACTACTTAAAGATTTGAACTCTTGAGACAAGAAGTCTTTATAACTGGAGAGACCACGACTGGTGCAACCATGGTACAAGTAAGAGCAGAGAAGTAACCAAGCCATTTTCCTCCAGAAGGTTACTATTTTATGACGAAGGCAGCTTGATATGTTAACACTGCACTAAACCAAGAGATTTTTGTGGATACCCTAACCCATGCTGAAACTCCAAGCTGCTAACCAAGTTGAGGCAACATCCCCAAATTCATGCTTCATCCATGTGATGGAGAGGAGGGAGACAGACAAAGAAGACCCAGACCACCCAGAGGAGAGGACGGAGGTTTCCCTGTGTGAGCTCCCTGCCAAAAGCCTGCTGCTCGGGGCAGACAGCACCAAGGGAGGGGAGCAGCAGTGCCTGCCTGCAGCCGGCTGCAAGAGGAAGCCCCTTGCCCACCATCCTGCCTCCCGCAGGGGCTCACGCACACCCCTCACATCTTGGGATGAAGGGCTTCCTCGCCGAGCTCCCCACACAAGCAAAATGAACAGAAAGAAAGCAAGAGGGGAGGCTTCCTGTTGTCACAGCCTGCCGGCACCGCTCACCCAGAGCAGTCCCACAGCCACAGTGAAGGAGCGCATGCAGCCTGCTGCTTCCCGCGATGCTCCACCAGATAGGCCAAAGCAGCAAGCGAGCAGCAGCCCAGGGGAACAGGCTGACAATTGGAGAGGATTTAACAGCATTTCACCTCAAGCCTGAACTCGAACTGAGGGGCTAGTGATAAAGCTGTTCCTAGTAGTTGCCATGGGCACCCAGGCTACCCAGGGCTGCAGGCTCATCTACATAGATGAGAACAACAGGTCAGGCCCAGTGAGTGCTCGGATGGCAAACCAGCCACCGAAATTACACCACTGAAGGAAGTGTCATTTGTGACAGGTAATGACATTTCCACCACATTAGTACCGAGCCAATGGCCCAGTTTAATTTAAGAATGGCACTCACAGAAGTGTAAGCTTTAAAAAGAGGCTTCAAACCAACATTCTAACCTGTTACGATAGCTGCGGATCACTTTCCATAACAGAAGAGGTGTAACAGCTTTAACATCCTGACCCAGTTCTGGTGTGTGCAATTACCTCCTGCTTGCATAAACTCTCTCTCCTCCTCTCGTCCCTTCAGTGGGAGCCGAACAAGGTGTTCTTGCTCATTTCATTTCCTGTTGGAGAACATATTTATTTTGTGCAGCTGCCAAACGCTGCCACAGAAGTGCCAGTATTCAGCAGCAATTCAAATGAATTTTAGATATCACTTCTAATACACATGAAAAGCACTAGAGCAATACGACATAGACCTTGGCTATATATAAAACAAGCTGGCATAGTTAGCACGGAATAACTTTCCAGAGCCAGAGTATTTATTCTTGACAAGTTTGTATATAAAAGTTGTGTCAGTATAGCTGTACTGGCCATTTTCCACACGGAGACAAACTCCTAGGATCTCAGAGCTGTTTGTCACAGCTTGGGAAATGAAGCAAAGAAGTCTTGGTTCACTGCATTTCAGGCAGGCACTCATATCACAAAAAAAGAAACACCATTTTGCTAGCAGGCCCAACAGAGGGATACAGCACTGAATAGCCTCCAGAGAATAAGCTCTCCTCACCAAAAGACTCAGTTCTCATCTCGGTTAACAGCCTTACGTTAACGCTTCCCGTATTCTCCCTTTACGGAGGCCTTCATTTGTGCTGTCATCCTAGCACTGCAGAAATGCAGGGACGTCCTGCTGTGCCTGCATGGGCATTACGGATCCACAGAGCAAACCTCGAATTCTTGAGAACAGTCCCAGAGAGCTCTGCAGCTCCTTATACAGCTGTACCAGCCCCAGCAGTGCCGCACTAACAGCAGCAGAAAGCTCTCTCATTTTAGGCAAACTGTTACCATACTGATTTAGCACACATGCTCCTCGAGCCCTGCCACCACAAAAAGCCCAGCAGGACAGCACCCTGGCAGGACAGGCAAGGAGCAGGGGGGCTGTGCTGTGCGTTATCATAAAGCAATCATGCAACACCAAATGAAGAGAAATACAGCCTCGACATGAACTCATCTCCCTTGCCCCAGCGCTGCTGCCCATGCGTGATGATGACAGAACACTTAAATATTTGGGAGAGCACACACGATAAACTTTGGACTGTAGACCTAAGCGCTCCCAAACGGCCAAAGCAAGGACTCAAACCAATCACACATCCCCGCTAGCAGAAAGAAAACTGTAATAATCTGGAACATCTGGGTACGCTTTAACCACTAGAGGGTGTAAAAACAGCATAGTGAAAGGTTTGCAGCCAGCAATTAGTGGCAAAGAGAGCTGGAAGGAGCGAGAAGGACTTACAAATAAGTGAAGGAGTAGGATGCTAAGTAAGGTGAAAGAAAGGGTAGGTTATATCCAGAGAATTTCTAGTAGGACTGCTGTGGTCAAACGATGAGGTGCCTGAAAATAAACCTCCGCTCTGCTACTTCTGCTAAGGAAAACATTGTGGTAAAAAGCACAGTACAGGGATTTGCAATAAATAAGTGCAATTGCAAAGAGCACGATACACAGATTTACACTCTCCAACTCAAATCCAGCTCCTAATCTGATGAAAAGGAGAAATCTGACACAATTGCTCCTGCATCTCGTAATTAACTTTGTTACAGGGTCAGGATTACTGCACACAATCCCACACCACTTCCTTCCTCCCTCCCCAGTGCGGAAAAGCAGGTGATGCATCAGGCAGTGCTCCCTCTCCCACACCAGCCCATCTGTAGCAACAGAGGGCTTCTTTCTGCTGCTATCGTGTTAGAGGCTCCCAATCAGATTAGCTAAAAGCCTTGAAACCTCATTAGTGAAAACCAGACCTGAACTTAATCCGTTTCAGGGCCAAAAGCAAGAAGGAAGGAAAAAACCTTTACCACAGATCAAGATGTCACCAAGAAGAGATTTAATTATTTATCTTAAACAACTATTTGCTAAAATGAAAACACCCAAGTGTTGCTGATGGTGTTTGCCCACTGGGAAATCTCTGTGAAGCTACGTTCCATCTGAAATACATATGGACACCGGCTAACATCCATCCATCCCTTCCTTCTCACCCATACAGAGCCCTCTGGAGCTGCCCAGTCCATAGCACAGCTTCCCGTGCCTGTCGCCGCTGCTCTGGCGACCCGTCAGCAACAGCAGCTCTGGACTTTCACATCAGAAGAGTTATTAAGGGACGAAAAAGAGGAAACTTGTGAAGCAGGACATCAAAACGAAACACCAAGACAACCCCAAACCAGCCCTAAATGGGAACAGCAAAACACAAAATACGGTGCAGACGGTGCTACCAGAATGGAAAAACTGAAAGCAGATAGGAATATTCCTAAGGACCTGGGACTGGCTCTGGCTCTCAAAAGTTGTGTTTCTTACTTAGCCTGGACAGAGTAGGAACCCAACTCCCATAGCACTGCAGCACGTATTATCTGTTTCTGCTGGTTAACAGTTTAGTATATCCCAATGCACATTCTGAGCAACTCCCCCCATACAGAAATTCATACACACATTGCAAGCACCAGAGGCTTAAGCTCTTCAACTTCTGATGCTGCAGTATACTGCCCTACCTTCGTAAAAACGTCTCCCTTTGAGCTGTTGCTACACACACACAGGCCTCACCAAGACGGAATAAAAATCCCTTTCTTTAGACAGGAGTACCTGAGTATTAAAGAATTTGATTTTAGCTTTGCTGTTTGTTCATTACTGAAACGTGACGCATTATTGATTTTCTTTGCATATTAATCTCATGTTACACTGGCTCATATCCTGCTTCGCAGTAGCAGTGCATAAAACTGAAAAAAAAAAACCCTCCATTCCAAGAAGGGAGATTTAATGTGTGACAGTTGTATCTTGTAATCCATTAAATTTCATTTGTTCCAAAGCATCTCCTCCTTCCTTTGCACAAATCCATCAACTGGGATTTCTCTGTCTTCTGTTAGGACGCGAGAGAATGCTTACAGATGCAATGCACTAAACAGTGTAATTTTTTACTGCTGTAGAATGAGAACATCCTGGATAAGAGCAAGGGGCAGGGGCCCTGAAGGACTTGAAAGGAAGGCAAGAGAAGTTCACAGACACTAGAAACAACCCAATGGGGCACGTCATTCCCCACCACACTGGCAAAGCTAGCAAAGCAGGCTCTCACAAAAAGTAAATGTTGTTTTGCTCCCCAGATGCTAGAATTACCGCAATAAAACAGGGCCAAGCATGCACTGGCACTGAACATCTACATTCATTAACGCTGAGGAGATATAGTGGGAGCTTAGGATAGGGATTTTATGTTACAAGATTTTTTAAGAATAAAGAATTTCCTGAGCCGTTGGTAATGTGGAACATTTTTAACCCCTTACTAGGCACATTGCCACATAGTGCTGGAGGCCATTAAAAAGCATTCCGCTCACCATATGTATCTCCACAAGCATTGCACAACAGAACAAAATTTCCACTCCTTAACAAGATGGTCAGGAAGCTATCGGACAAAACATCCCTAAGCGTACAGATTCACGCAGACACATTTACTGCAATCAAACTCTTACTTGATTGTCTCTTGCTGGGTATCCATGATAACCTGAAGTCAGAGGCTCGTTCTGCAAGACAAGAAAACAAAGATTGAATGTAGTGGTTACAAGGAATGGAAAGCAAGGAATTATAGGTCTGTCTTAACTCAACCAAAAAGAAGAACCTGCGTGAAAGGGGGGAAGAAAGAGCCAAGATTAAAGCATTCTGCTAACTTCCTATTATCCATGTAAGCCAATACACCTAAGATTCATTTTCACCTTTGTATGCCAAGTTGTGCAGAAGGAAAAGAAAAAAAGAAATCAAAGCCATAAAATAAGTATAAACTAATCCTACCTCACCCCCTATAATTTCAGTTGTGTATAATTCTTGTAATTTTCCAAAGAATTTTTTACATGCAAACATCATTTACCATCATGAAAACTGAACAAAATAGAACAAGAAATTACAGAAGCTGCTGCCCACCTCGCCAGTCCTGACGAAATGTTTCCCTAAACATTAGCCATAAAAGTGTTAATTTTCCCCTTTTCAAAACTAGACTAATTGTTTAACGTGAACTTAAAAAGCAGTCAGCGTAACTTCAATTACCCTGGCAAGCCTGAACAATACCTCACACGATAGGAAACCAATCCTTTAGATTTTCTTCCTTCACCCCAGAAGGGACCCTAAGCCTACGCTCCTTGTGTTACTGGCAGCCCTGTCACCCTGCTCTTTGGAGCACGTGAACCTCCAGCACTTCTGGAATTTCTCCACGAAATCCCCAGATTCTCCTCTATTTTAGCAGTGCGTTGGAGATTAAGATAGCACAGCTCATAATAATTTCTAAACATTCATTTCTGTTTATTTCTACGTCTTAATTTCTTCTCTGTTTCTCTCCCTCCAATGCTCCCTATTCAAAACAGGGAAAGGGCACTCAGGTGCCCCATGCATCTTCCTCCCTGGGTAGAGACTAAACTAAACCAGACAAAGCCTATTTCAATTCCACCCTGGTACCCCTCCTCACCCGTGAGCACCTCCCTGCAGAGGGCTAGGAGGAAAGGAGGCCAGCAGTCCTCCGCAATCAGTTTTTAAGTCCGTTCCTATCTCTTGTTATGGCTGACAAGGAGGAACTCCTAAGCCAGCCCTGTGCTTTCTCCAGCAGCTCTTGCAGAGGGGAGAGACCCTGACAAAACACAGCAAAACAATCCCAAATGATCAAAAGCAAAGATATGCTGGGCCTGCAGCTGACAGCGATCATGTATCCCAGCTACCTTCAGACCCTACGACGGGTTTTGGTTGAGATGTTTTGGGTTCTGCTTTTAGTGTTGCTGGGCTATTCAGCTCAAAGTGGCCAGCTCCTACCAGAGAGAAGTCTTCTGCAGGGCATGCGACCATGGGGATAATTTCAGTTTACACACGAACACTTAAGTGCAACTTCTTCGAAAAAGCAAGATGCAAATAATCCAATACAGGGCCTAGCAATGCTATTTTAAATTTGTATTTGTCCTCCCCTCTCTTCCTTTTTACCTCAGACCTGCCCAGGGGATTCTCCGCGGAAACTTGCCAGGAAACATCAAACTTCATCTCCAGGCTCTCACGCTAAGCTCGGGTAGCGCAGGCGGTATGAGAGCTTCAAGGACAGCACAACTCCTGGCAGCCGGTTTGGGGGATTAACAGTCATTAAGTTGACCACCCTGCGAGTACATTCTTCTCAAGCACTGACAGCCAACAAGCAGGTAAAGCACAAAACTCCACGAACACAGAAACAGCAGAAAGCACACTCAGGCTGGAAGAAGCAAGCGGAGACTGACAGCTGCGGTACTACAGTGTAACCTAGCTTCTGAGTTTTACCCGTGAACCTAATTAAAAACCAAGCAACATCACGATGGAAATGCACAGCTATTACTCCCCCCGCATCCTCAGTGTAAGTACACATTGTAAGAAAACACTTTGATTGCTGTTCCTCCCACACACAACAGTTTACCAACCTAAATGAGTGCAATAAACGTCCACCTCCTATTTCTCTTCTCCTGCTAGATCATTCCAGGTCTGGTTTGAACGGCACGTTGTACACGTGTATGCAAGGTCTGTACCTTAAACATGCTCGTGTGCCAGCAATCTCTTTCAACAACACCTTGGAAACCAGGAAGGTTTCCACACGGTGAATAAGGAATAAGTGGAGAAGGTACCACTGCAGATGCTGAAGATATGGACGGTGAACATAAGCAGAAAGTAATAATGAAGAAAGGAAAAAAGAAATCGCTATTTTGAGGATGCTGGTCTTCAACACATCAGGGACTAAGGAAAGGACCTGTCACCACAAAGCAGTGGCAGAAAAGAGACAAAACTAAAAACTTTGTGGGTTTCCTGAAACCAAAGGCCCTGGATGCACAGAAATCACCTCCAGAAACAGAATGGTTTTATAAGTACAAGCAAATCACAAGAGTGTGAAAAGGAAGAGAAAGATGACTAGAGAGACGTACGGACATTCTGTAAGATGTCTGAAAGAAACAAGAAGAAAAAAAAAATTACGAGGAAGAAAGAAAACACAGCTGGCAAACCCTACTTTGCTTTTTGGAGGACAAAACCCACAAACTGCAACTAAAAATGTTTGAGGGATACCATTTCAACAGAAGGTAAAGGGAGAGGTGAAAGAAGGTTACTTCAGGAAGCAAGAGCTTGGAAAAAGTGGAGGTTAGAAAGAGGGTAGCAGCTGGAGCAGTCAGGTCACACAAGGGCCAAAGATATCTCTGCCTTTCGTACAGCAACGCTGCCACGAAGTACTGGGCTATTTGCAAAATCCCTGCTGTGCATATCATTGCTCTAATTGAACTTCGCTCTCCAAGAGAAGGCAGCGAGCGCCTAGGGAAACCGTCTCCCGCCAATAATCTCCAGCGCTGCCAATTTTACAGGTCACTAATGGTGAATCCGGGGCCTGCTGCACGATTATTCCATACGGGGCGTGCTTTTGTTGAAATCTAAACGGAGCAAGAAGTGAAGGAGTTAAACTCACGACTGGAACAGGACAGTCCAACACACCCAGAGAGAAAGGGGATCTGAGGCAGCTGAGACTGGGGATACAGCAGCATCTCCTCCACCTGCACGCACACAAAACTAATCTCACAAAATGGAAGTGAAAAGAGAAGGGGGGAATATTTATCACAGATAAATACCCTGCCCTCAAGCACGCAGGGACTCCCCCTTCCCCTAATGGCCTGGTGGGAGAGGGAAGCTCCAGCTAACTCCATTTCTCCCGGCAACTACTTTTCTCTTTCGCTACCAACATGCAACCAGACGTTCATAAAGAAATTGAGTTAGGCAGCGCTAGCCTGCCAAATCAAATCAAGCTGCCACCGGGATGTTTCATTACTTTGTTTACCACTGAAAGGCATTTCTCAGGTACTTGCAATTTGCTTTAGAGAGAGGAGAGAAAAATAGATGATAATACAGCAGATCAGATTTCTGCAGCTCACGTTGTGATTTTATTCAAACCGTACTGACAACCTCACACGTGCTTCCACACTTCCATAGGACATGTGAGCATTGCTGCTGTACTCTGGTAACAGTCTCTCTGGGCTGGCCAAGGGGATTTAACAGGAATAAAAGTCACAACTCAGTCAAGTCCACTAAGCCTTAAATGCTCTCTTCACTTCAAATATTCCCCAACTTTGAATATCCCAGCGTCATTAACACAAGTTCAATTCCACTGGCATTTGCAGTAGTAGGGTCTGCCACAAAGTGCAAGCCCCTGGGTCATGAAGTAAGATCAGCACGGCCGACTGCCGATCACTCAAGAGCAAAGGAGATGATCCTGCACTGCAGAGCACCCGGCCTTTGACGCTGTTAGGGTTTGGACTTTGTTGTGGGTGGGTTTTGTTTTGCTTTGGTTTTTTGTTTTTTGTTTTTTGTTTTTTTGGGGGGGGGGTTGGACAATGTCTGTTTTTTTCTCTCAACTTGAGAAATTTTAGAAATCACTGAACTCAACAAAACTTGAAAACAGATGGAGTTTTCCATCAGCCAGGACAGCAGTAAGAAATGACTGGCTCTGCACGTTCTGCTGGCTTATGAAAGGCCACAGAGGACCGGAGCATAGTCAATCATCTAGAAGAAATGTCATAGCTGCAATGGATAATGAGAGGTCTAAAAGTCTCCTCACCCGTTCCTTAAAAGTAAAGCTAAAATTTAGCTTAAAGAGGAAATAATTCTCTTTGACCTAACTTGACCCCAGAACAAATTAGTTTTACATCTCAGAGTCATTTTGCTAGACTCAATCAGAGAAGCCTGATTAGCAATTGTCTCTTGACTGCCAAACTAAGCCTAAAGCCTGCAGGTTAAAATTGCACTACTAGGAACCATTAGCTCAGTAAATTCATCCATATTTCTCCAGCCAGAGAATCAATTCCTGTTGAATCCAAACTTCAACTCGAAGCACTGAATGAGCCCTTTTGGTTGCAAAGACAGCCTCAGAAATGAGACCAAGTGATCTCTCTTCACTGGGTTTGCAGGATGCCTGGCTTCATGACGGTGCTGGGAAAAACTTCAGAGTGAAGTTAATGCAATTTTTTTCAAGTTTCACAACCACCTCCCAGGGTCTGGGCGATGACAGCAGTAGATGAGAACAGCTCATTCCCCTCTGCTCTGGCTGCCCCCAGGAGTTACCACCAGCACAGCAGCCTGGTGTCTTGGACAGACACAGAGAGGGAGAGCTCCGGGAAGCCAGAAACCTTGGAGCTACACAGAGCAGCGAAATAAAGGTGACAAAAAGTTACTTGTTCCTCCTGAAAGCAAAATGGGATTTTGAAGTGGTGAGATAGCACAAGCTACACATTTATCAGAGACTTGAGCTAGGCAAACAGAAGCCACTTTTCCAGAACACCGAGAATAAGATGTTTACAAAAAGAGGCTGCAAAAAAACTGGCAACTAAGCTATTAATCTGAAAGTGACAGCTGCGAAAAAGTAAAGCTTGTGAGCCAGGCAGAAATCCCAGCACTCCTCTCCGCAGCTCAGTGGTTTCACTGTCCTTTTTGCTATACATCTTGCATAGCACAAAAGACAGCAAATCTGGGCTTTGAGGGGGGCAAGCTCTAAAAAGGCATTTTAGTACTTCACCTGTGGCAGTGCACTAGTAAAACTGTAAATACCTTGACCTTATTACCAGCTCCTGGGAAAACAGGTATGTCTTCATTAGACCCTTCCCTGTACAGATCACTGCATATAAGCAAACAGAAAATAGCTGTTTCTTTGCCCAAGTGCATCTGATGCAGTCAGTTTGCCTCCGATTGTTTGTGCCGTCTCCCTACCTCAAATTATCTGTGGATAACATTAATGGGAAAAGCAGCATCTACGTCTGAACTACCGATTATTAATGAAAAAAACTGAACTAAAGTAGTTTTTAAATGGATCTTAATGTCACCCTTCTCCCTTGATACTTACCCTAATTTGATATATAGCTCTCGCTAATCACTCTGCAGTTCCAATAACTGCATCTATAGTGTGGGACACTTCCCTTCAGCTGTCTTCACTTTCAATTAAATTTGGTTCTCGGCTTTGGCCGGGCTCCAACCACGCAGACGTCATCCAGCAGAGGACTTCCATTTATCCACTTCCTCGTTAGCGTCCCGACATCAACAA
This sequence comes from Cygnus atratus, assembly GCF_013377495.2. Taxonomy (NCBI): domain Eukaryota; kingdom Metazoa; phylum Chordata; class Aves; order Anseriformes; family Anatidae; genus Cygnus; species Cygnus atratus. The sequence goes on along the minus strand of NC_066362.1, from coordinate 55,742,022 downwards.
CCCGTGCTGACGGAGACGCGAGTAACAGGACTTAAGTCTTTACTCCTTGCTCATCCTCTTTTATTATAGAGCGTATTTGGGGGGCTCAAAGCAATTTTGACAAAAGATTTTGATAAAAGGCACCACGCCAAGTAGGCTGCGCACTGCTGTCCTTGTGATCGCTCGGAAAACTCGTGCTGGTTGGCACGGCCCCATCTTTCCACGCCCAAATTACCGAGGCCGTGTCTCTAGGGACAGACGGACCTCCAGGGGCACCGCCACCAGCGCCATGCTCCAGCCGCGAGGGCCCGGAGGCTGGCCTTGCATCCCCAGGGCCTGGAGGCCGGAGGCCCATCCGAGCCCTCTTCCTTCCTGGAATTCTGGCCCCGTTGCCACGGCAACAGCAGCCTCCAGCTGGGCCCCCCCTGCAAGGTTTCCCCTTTTCCTAAAAATATGGCATTTTCAGGAGGAGCCAGAGAGGGTGGGAAGGGAGAGCAGGCAGCGAGGCTGCCCCTTGTGGGAGGAGGCTGCAGCAGGTCTCCTGCCTCCTCACAGCGCCATGGCTCCCTTGGGGAGCAGCACTGGGGTCTTCCACCTGGGACAGGCGTTTTTTGAGATTCCCAAAACAGCCTGAAAAGGTATTTGACCTTCCCTCTCGTCCCCGGGCACTTGGCTGGGAAGCGGCGCCATGAGGGCCGTGCATTTCCCCCGCGTGGCGGCCGTCTCGCCACACACTTCCCATCGGGACGCAACTCAAGGCATGCCGAAGGTGGTAGGCTGAGACATGCTGCCAGGAAAAATAGAGAAAATAAAATAAAAAGAGGCAGCCCCAGCCACTCACCTCCCCCCCTTGGTTCCCTTGTGCCAGTACAAGCACTCACTTTCCCTGCGCGCTGAGTTGGGTCAGGCAACTGAGGCAGATGATAAATAAAAAAATAATAACCATATAGTTTTCTGCCTGTGTGCTTTCAGCTGAATCTGCTCCTTATCCTGGCTGACTGTATGGCCATGGGGACAGCCAGGGGATGCAGACAGAGGCATGAGGAGGAGACAGTCCCTGCTGCAGACCCACATGGTGCAGAGGCTTTAGCAGCCTACAAGCCCATCGCCCGCCTCTGTGATCACCGTACAACAACCCGGAGTCCCCTGTAGCCCGTAACTCGCCACGGAGCTCCCAGACTCCCTTCTTGGCCATAATCAGCAGGCAGGACATGAGTCGGGGCCAGCAGAAGGGAGCCCAGTCCCGCCAGGGCTCCCCGAGCAGGAAGCAGGCTGTGAAACAGCACGCCAAGAGACACGCACTCTCCGAGGCAGAGACCCAGCCCGAGGTTGTTTTGCTACCCAGTGACATAGCGTAGACGAGAAAGGAAGGTGATGTCAGATTAATAAAAATAGCCTTCTGCCCTGATCAGAATTTGAATAGTTTGGAGGAATTAGCCAGGCAAGCCTATGAGATAGACAGTAAGACAAAACAGGGTGAGTTTCAGGGGAGCACAATGAACAAAGCAATGGTGAAATCACCCAAAATTGGTGCGATTTTCTGGCCAGAAGGAGGCATTACCACATCTTTGCTATTCCTTGCTTTACCACGGCATTTCCTCCTGTCTTCCTAGCTTCCCTTACCAAATCCTACAGCTACAGATGGATCCCAAATAAAAGTAAAAGCTTAACTCCCTGACCTCTTCCCCCCCGCTCCCCCCCCCAAAAAAAAAACAGCCCCATGATTTCTGCTTCTTAAAGTCATGTTTTTAATCATACTCATTCAAAATATATATCTTCATAGCTTCAACCTTGGGGCACTTCTGATTGGAGAAATCCTGCATATACTAAGGAACAGCAATTAGCTGGTAGAGCAGAAGCTGCAGAACTAAATGCACACACATATGTTTGACCAAACCATACATAAAGACAGCATTTAAACTTTTGAGTCTTAAAAACATAGTATTCAAGAAGTTTACAAATACACGTGTGGGTTTTAAGCTGACAGCATCTATATGACATTACAATACAGACATCTGTAATTTTGCAGAATGGAGACTTTCATACACAGAAAGCACTTCCGCAGCTAAAATGGAAGAGCTAAAATCGAAGCATATTACTGAGATTTATAACAATTCAGATTCTCCTCTGACTTTTCTTTTTTTCTTTTTGAATAATCGAAGTGGCTTTCTGAAGGTTAGAATCCGCTTTCCACCAACCAGGTTTTCATCTTCCAGATCAGCCAAGGGGTGTTTTCAGCTTCTCAAAGAGATGAGATTTCATTAATTTAATGTAATTTAATGTAATTTAAGTAATTTAAATGTTGAAAGTGTACACTTTTTTTGGATGACATAAGGCAGCATCTTCATACTGCTCCGGGCATAAAGGAAATACAGCCTGCCTCTGCTGCTCCATGACCTATGCTGGCAACAATAGATCCAGTGCAAGTTAAAGCCCCTGGGAATACTGTGCACAGCGTGACGTCTATGATCCAGCAAAGACAAGGACAATCTGCATGCACAGAAGTCAATAGCACAGAATATTGATTTCCCTCTTTTAGTAGGCAGAAGCATTTTAAAATGGCAGCTCATCTTCCCTTCCACTCCTACTCAACAGGAACCGAACAGGGCTCCTAGTAAGGCTTTAAAATCCAGCAGTGGGGGCACCTTTGCATGCCACAATTACCACATGCAGCTGAGGAAGCATTTCACACATGCTAAGCCACTCATTAGAAGGCAACACGCCCATGGCATGAAAATCCAGCTTGCTCTAACACGACAGCTGTAAGCTTTTGCAAGGTAAAGAGAACGAAAGAGTTCTGCCTTAGCAGACAGCTTCACTGCCCCTGCTTTCTCAGAACCACAGGATGGAAAATATGGAAGTAAACAGAGCAAGGGAGAAGACAAATCTCAGACGCAGAAGGGAAGCCAGCGGATCACAAACTTGTTGGTTGATTTTGCAGATATTCAGAGATTGTTGCTCAGAGGCTAAAAGGAAAGAGGTCTACTCTTACTTTGCAGAAAGAAATTATAGTTGTTATATTACCTTCAGAAGAGAAGGCTGAAACTAATTTTTTGGTTGGCTGTGAAGAGGCTGCAACATAAAATTAAATCTGCCTTACTTCTAGGGAAATTGGCACGAAAAAGAGTGGCACAACAGCACATGATTTGGCCAAAATCATGCTGTATACCAAAAGTCCTGGAGGCTAATAGGTGCAAGATAAGTTTTCTGTGCCCTGGACATCCTGACCTGATTGCATAAGCTGCCCTAGATAGCTACAGAAATGATTTTCCCAGGTTTGCTTTACAAACCGGCTTTTCTTCCCCACACACATCATTGCTAGGATTGCCCAGGCAATCACAGCTCCATCTCCCGGATACCGGTGCCTGCAGCCACTGGTCAGCCCAGGAGAAGGGCATAAGCCAGAAGGGCCAGAGCTGGAATGTTGAGGGGTTAAAAATAAGCCCAGGGGATGCAGGCAGCGGGACTCAGGGTGAAGAAAAGGCGGGCTTCATCCGAGCCCCGCGGCCACGGCTGGTTCTGATTAAGCCTGCACGATTGTGGAGCTGCACAGGAAGCACTGGGGGTGGGGGGGGTCTCAGTCATCGCCATCCCAAACACACTGGTAATCTTTGTGTTCCAGCAGCACCATCTGGAAACAGTTAGAGAGAAACAACTCCCAGGCCTTCCCTCAAAAAAAAAAAAAAAAAAAAATCACTCTTAAGACCATTAAGCCTGGCCCCTTCATCCCCCTCCTGGAAAGCTCCTCTCCCTGCAACAGCAGTGAACAAAAGGGCATCCATAATGGAGAAGGAAACCCACACACATGCAGCAGCTCTCCCTGCTCACTATAGGTGTCCCAAGGTGGCATCGCAAGGGGCATGGGAAGATCCAACCCCCCCAGCATCCGGGCAGCACAATGTTTCATGAGCAGCACTGTGAAAGAGTACCCAGGGCACTAATCATGCCTAACGAGACTGGCTTGGGCACCCAGTCCCTCTGCAGCTAGAATATCCCCCAACAGGAGGGATGCCGACAAATACTTGAGAGGCATGCATGAGCTTTAATCCCCTCTGAAGAGGAAAGGAAGACATCAATGCAGAGCACACCCTTAGGGAAATGCTCCCCCTCTGCCTCGGGGGTACCAGGAATCGTGGGGGCCCCGGACAGGAGGAGCAGCTTCCACCCTGAAGGGCTGCCACAGCCCGCCCGGGCCTCAGCACATGCTCTGGAGACAAAGAGGTTGTCTGTCGCCTAAATGACACGTGCTGGTATTTCAAAAGGGAAAAGGAGAGGTCAGGACTGTTGAATTTTACCAGAGTAAATCACCCAGGAACGGTTTATTACAGAGGTACGCCCCTGCACACAGCTTGTAGCGGCTGCCACCTCCACAACCAAGTAAAGCCCGCGGGGCTCCTACCCTTCCTTCCTTGCCTTTACCTTTATTCGCCTCTCTCCCACACATCAGCATTTTTCAGGGTTTTTCCTCTAATTAGACACCCAAGTGCTACACGCTTGCCTACAAAAACGTAGAAACATATCAAAACAAAATCAAAGCTAACCTTTCAACATCCCAATTAAGCAATTACATACGAAGAGTAACATGACTGATTCCTGCTACAACACAATGCCGTTGCACTACAGAAAACACGCCTTTGCTTTTCGTCTCACATCCACCCTATAACCCAGTGCCAACTCTTTATGGGCCGCAGGCAGGCTGGACGAGATGTGGCCACACGCCAAGGCCCTCTATAATCAGGACAATTCATAAAAATAAGAAGTCTTAAAATAACAGGTTTTCGCAACCGCTAACCGAGGACTCCTTGGAATCCACTTTTTATACAAACCTCCTCGCTGCTCCTGCAAAGCTAACTAACACAGCTAAACACAGCTGCCCTGAGACGCCAGCATGGTAGATGTGGCCATGCCTCTCTGCCAAACACATGAAAGAGAGAAATCCTGCCTAAGTCACCAGAAACACCCATCCTAGACAAGTTGCCCAGTGTGGCAGACTGTAGCCAATGCCCCAGCCCAGCTTGTCCTTGCTTTAAGGGAAAAACAAAGCGTCACAGTGCAGACAATAATCAGAGGGAGAAAGGGGTTAAAATGAGGAGGAAGGGCACATTAAGCCATGAGCCTCCTTCCCTCCCAGAAGGACACCTCCTCTAGGCTAGTTCTGAGAGGAGTTTCAGTAGATGCTCTGTTTCGAAACTTTAAGAGAAAGGAGGAAAGACCTGCCCTTCATTCGGAAGGCCGCATCCAAAAAGTTTGGAGAGCACTCTGCAAAGAAAGGAAGATGAAAAACAAAACAAAACCCAGCCCTGCTAGAGGGACAAAAGGAGGGAGTTACAGTAAGTTGTTCCCATTTCGTTGCACGCAGACACGAGGCAAGCCGCTCTGAAGGCGTTCCTAAGAAAGATCGTGTTACTGCGGAGAGCACAGTTATCCAGAGAGGTGTCTGTAAGGGGTGTGAATTCTTACGTTTGGCCCAGATCAGAGCACGAGTCCTGCTTATAAGGGAAAAGCTGCTGCTGCTCGTATTCCACCCCGAAAGGCCAAGAACCTTATGTATTAATGGAAAAATGAAGTGAGAGACTGCCAGCAGTCTCAGGCACTGGATATTCTTATACCATTATTGTACAGCCCGAGTTTAAATGCAGCCATCAACCACAAAAATAAGACTGCAATTAAACAAGAGGTCAAGCCCTGGATAGATCAAGGCAGGTGTCAGAGGCCTTTGTGGCCATGGCAGCGCTGAAACACCAGGCTGCTGCACCCTGCGAGGCCTACGTCTGCTGACCAGGCAGGACACGGACACAGCTCTTGCCTGCAGCACCCCGCAATCCTGCAGTGCGTTTCTCTCTCATTTTAACAGCTTAAAGGTCCGTTAGAGTCCAGGAAGTCCTCAGAAACAGCGGACAGCCTCCTCAGAGAGCCTCAGCTCCACCCTATTGCCTCTACAGATCGCCTAAAGCCACTGGAAAGAGACACGCACCCCCCAGAGGAATCAACGCCCCGGAACCGCACATTCCTGCGAGCACCACACAAAGGCATCAAAGCCCCATCCACTCCCTGCCTGCGAGACAATGCCATAAACCAGCTGCTGGTCCAGCAAAGGAGCTAACCCAAACTAGTTCCTCACAGACCCGTGCCCTCGGACTAGCCAGGCCTCCTGCAGCACTAACCACAGCCCCCAGCACGTCTCGTGCAGGAGCCGGACCAGGAGCATAACCCCCGATCCCGACCGCCTTTCCCTCAAGGTCTCCCCGACCCCGTCTCCATTTTTTCCACAAAGCTTTTAGGAGTGTGGCAGCATTGCAATTCTACCAACTTGTAAATGCGATGGAAATTACCACTTGGTTCGCAAGCATGCACGCGTGGGAAGGGATTATCACGGCACATTCACGTAAATCTTGTTTCCTTCACAATTTAGTCTAAAAACCTCTCCCGTGTGCAGTCCCGGGAGACTTATTTGCATTAAGAAGTTCCATCTCCCTCCCCAAGTCTAGAGATGAAATGCAGAACAGCAGAGATCTGAAAACACTCAGCTCCCGAAATCACCGCATCGCATTTCTTCCTATGCGGCACATCCATGTGAAGGAAACAAAAAAGGGAGCTACCCTCCCACCACACACAAACATCTTAAATTAGGTAGAGAAAGTGTCAGTGCAGCAGTCTCCTGAACCAGAGCAGACCAAAGGAACCACGACAAGAAGCAGACAGGAGGGCTAGTCAAAGTTTCAAACCGTGCCAAAGTACCATTGCCTTTTTTGTTTTGTTCTTTCAAGGTTTCTTTGTAAACGCAGCCAGCATTTGTATTCAGCGCTCTCATTGCAGCCCCATGAATTCAGCTCTACTTGTTCCTTCTTGCTGCACACTTGGTAACAACTGCTCGGCCCAGGTGTAAAGAGATTAAGCCTCGGCCCTCTTGAGCTACACAGTGATATGAAACACCTTCTTCTAAGAGCATGGTTTTTAGAGCCAGATTAAGCCAACCTCAAGATGATGCTGCCAGGAAAAGGGATCGCCCTGTTTTTCTCCTCCTGCTCTCAAGCGTGCATCCGCACTTCACCTCTTGCACGTGTGTAGATACAGACCACATCAGAATACAGCAGATCAGATCAGCTTGCACATCCTCCTGGACTCTAATCCCTCAAAAAGGAAAAGGATTAGCATCATGTACAAAGGTGGTCGCTAAAGGCCACGTAATCCCTCAGTGGACACAGAGGGTTGTAGGTCTACATGGTTGGAGACAGGGAGAAGGCAGGGCTTCTCTTTCAGTGAAAGAAGCATAGTCTTGGGCCAGGTTAAGCCAATAATGAAACTGCAACAGAGTGAGCTGCCTCCTTACAAATTATCCATCCTGACCTCCAAGCATTTCAGTCTCACACACAGGCATCTTTAACAGCCCTTTAAGACTCAGAGGTTTTATGCTAATGAAAAGCTGATCACGAGCAACATCAAGCACTCATCTGAGGCGGCAGCAGAAAGTCTTGTTTGTGGTCACATTTCACGGCTTCTCTTCCAGATGCCAAAACATCCCCGGTACTGTACAACCTAACTAGATAACAACTATCTAACTAGATAGATAGATGGTGATGTTTGCTCACTCACACTCTTCTCCTGTCTTCATCCCTCAGGAGGCAGCAACTCCAGTCTGCTGCCATTCTACCAAAGAGTGGAGGCGTTTAAGTGACTTTTCCATGAGCAAAGGGGTGCTACATAGATAGTAGCAACAGGTATGAAAAGCCAAGCCATCGTGCTCATTCCAGTAGTTACTGACAAAGCAGGGAGAATCCAGGAGAAAAAAGGCATTTCTATCAACTAAATCCATCCCCACTTGGTGGCTAGTTTTCAGATCAGTAATTACTAAGGACATATAGAAACAGATGCTATTTTTTTTCCCCACGTTGTATTTAGAAAAACGTGCATAAGCCCATTTTTAAGGGCTTCTATTTGTGACTTTCAGACCAAAGTCATTGGTCTTCACAGCAGGACCACACACTACTGTCACAAAGAGGTGCCAAGGATTTGACGAGCCCAACTGCAGAAGCATTGGCTGACACTGATTCTGGGGAGGATGTTGATGGTAAAATGAGGCATGTTGCAGATTTCACTATTAAGCACTCTAAAAGTACACATCTCCAGTCACCAGAGCTATCCTTATAAGTATTCCCACATCTCTTCCTGATGCCACAGCCTCCAACAAGATCTGCAACATCCAAGAGCCACACACATCCTAGAGCTGAGAGACTTAACCTCAACACAGAATACGACCCGGCTTCAATTATTAATGCTTTCATTACCTCCCAGCAGGACTACATACAGTGTGGTGACACAGTGACAGCACAAGGCTTCAGCTTTTAGGAAACTCCAAATCTCAAAGGAACTGGAGCTGACAACTTCATCCCCTGGCACACTGTGGTTCTCCATGCAAATGGCTGAGCACATCTCAGTGTGAGCTTTCACACAGTTCGTGGTGCAAAACATGCTGCTCTTGAAGCCCAGGAGCATCGCAACCTTCATCACTTTCCAGGAGTGGTAGTCACCTACAGATTTCACATCCTCTAACAAAAACATGTAGTGAAACCTCGAGTTCACATCTTAAAAAGTGAACAAAAGTTCTTCAAAAAACAAATCTTGAACGAACATATACTGCTTTTCCTAGAGAGGAGAGGAAAACACAAACACCTTCTCATGGTATTAGTGACATCGCTTAATGCATTACAAGAAAATACCCAAACTATGACTGCAGAAGACAGTGTTTGTGTACATTAAATACACATGTGCATACCCATATTGAACATATCTGCAAATAAACGTGGCCAAAACTGAAACATAACAGATCCATGAACCTTCTGGGCAACATCCAACACCAGTGGGGATTTGCAGCTAAAGCCGTCACAGAAAAGAAGAAAGGCCTAGAAAAGCTGCCCAATTTACAGAGCATCTTCCCAGTGCCAAAAATCGAGTACTGAAGCACCAACACTACCACTTGCAGCATATAAATGTTTGTGTCAAAATGAAGCTTGTAATCCTCCCGGGTGAAACACCAAACCTCCCAAATCCCAACCAACACGAAGACAGCATTGCATCAGTCTGAGTCTATTGAAAGACAGCGCTGGTGCCTGGAGGATTACTTGCAGCTTTAAAGCAGTGGCAGCGAAAAAAAATTAGAAGATGCTGGAACGTCACACAGATGCTGCTGCTGCTGCATGGGAAAGCTGTTGTCAGCTGCAGAGAAAGGCACTATACATATTTGGGACAGAAGGGTTCAACACATGCAAATCACAGATTGACTGAGCTTGCTTTTCACTCCCATTGCTCTTCAGTCAGATCAGGAGCACAAGGGAAGGAGCTGGAAATCTGCTGCTTTCTGCAAACAGTCAAAAATCTCCTGGGGAGAAAAAAAAAAAGAGGGAAGGAAGAAGAAAAGGTCTGTTTCTCTCACTGCTGTTATCAAAGTCAAAAATGGATATAAATGAGAAGTTCCAAAACTTTAAATCTCTACTAACAGGAAGATAATATAAAAGCGTCTGGACCCAAATGGGGGATGGCAAATTCTGGCTCCCAGGCTGCAGGAGAGAGCTAAGTGTTACAACAAGACTTAGCTTCTCAACCCACTTTATCTAGGCCTTGCCATCCAAGAGCCCCAGTCCACCCCCTTTTATGTTTGCCTCTGGATGGACTGAATGCTTTTGGCCTCAGCAAAACCACGCTTCCATGCTCTGCGTGCTAACAGCGAAGCACAGCCCCACATCACCTCCTGTCAGCTGCTGCACAGCCACCACCACAGGCTTCACAGAGCCTTTGCAGCTTGCTGTCTCCCTTCCACTCGCCCAGCGTTGTAAGTATTTGTAGGAAGCTTGCTTCAGACATTTCCCTCTCCTCTTGCTCTTCTCGGTCGACAGGGAACACATCGCCTCTCTGGCTGCATGAAGGACATAAAGGGCATCACCACCCTCTGCTCCCTTGCTTCCAGCCTTTTTGATTCGATCACCGGTCAATGTTCACCGACACACGCGATGATCCAGGCTTTCCCAGGGTTTGTGATTTGCTTCTCGCTCCACGGAACCACGCTGCGTCCCCTCTGCCACTTGCTGCAGAGAAGTCACAGCAGGGACGCTGCGACCATCTCTTCAGCATGCCCCACGGCTCAGAGGGGGGAAGGAGGAACAGCACGTCCTTCCTGGGCTCCCACCGCAGCCACGTACCATGAGCTGAAGCTGGGGAGACAAGCAGTGACTAGGGAAGACCTCACCTTTGGCTGTGTGGAGCATTTTTGGCAGGGAAGGATTTCCCCCCGCCCACAGAAAGGCTCCCTGCAAGCACCCAGCATCCGCGCTGGTGTGAAAGGAGCGGGTTTCTCCCTGGGAGGGAGCTCCGCTTTCCCTAGCATCTGTCAGGCCCAAGGGACCTCAAGACACTTTATAAAACACTGAAATCCCAGCAGACTGTAACAGCACAGGATTTAAAAAACAAAATGCATCTGCCATCATTTATCACCTCTACTACATAAGTCAGTTTTTGAGGGAAATTATTGGCTACAACTCTATACTCTATTTTGCTCTCATCGGATATACTAGTTTTTAAATATACTAGTATACTAGTTTTTAAATATCAACAGAAGTAATAGGGAAAACAAAAAAGGATGCTGATTTATTCAACAAAATCACCAGAAGGAGATTCTGGACAAAGAGGAAGAGATAAAGAAAGGGCTGATTTACATGATCCAATTAGAGGTGAAAAAACATTGCTCTGTGCAGGCAGGAGGACGACCTGAAACTCCATCCCAGCACCATCAGCCAGGACCAAAGAGCACTCTGGTCACAGAAAGCTTCCCCAGGGACCCGCCACCTGCTGTAATTGTTAGGGGGGAAAAAAAAAGAAAAAAAAAAAAAAAGAAAAGACCAATGCAGGGCTGGGATAAACGCACTGAAGATGGTGGTAACAAACAAGCATCCATCCAGGAGTTCTTACAGAAGTATAAAATACTCCTCCAAAAGTATAAAGAACTCTTTATGAGCTCTTAGGAGTTGAGATAACATGAGCAGTACAGATTTTTTAAACATTTAATAATAAAATTATTCAGATTAGTAAGACTAGTATCTTGGGCAGATGGGAAACGGTTTCCATTAGGACAATAAAGGAAATGTTTCCCCTCAAAAAAAAAAAAGGTGATTGCTTTTTAGCACCAACAGCCCTGATAATGCAGGATATGCAAACGAAGAGAGGCTTAAGTTGGATGTAAAAAAATAAGGACGTGGCTTACAGTGAAACCCATGCCACACAGACAAAATATAGGCAGGACAGCAAATGCCACATGCAGAGAGAGGTCAAAAAATGATTACAGCGTGGGAATCCATGCAGGCTCCAGAAGGAGGGGAGCATGAAGGTGGATGGAAACCGAAGCAAACCTGCTGACAGCTGTTTAAACAGCAAAAAGGCCACAGACGGACAGACCGCAGGGCAACCTGCTTTCATGGACTCAGAGCCACAAGGCTCGCAGATGCCCCAGGGCACCCACAGCCCTAGGGAACTCGATACCCACAGCAGTGAATAATTCAGGCCCCGATCACTTACATGGAGCTAAGGAAAGGCAAAGCCACCCCGCGGGTGCCACCAGCAGAGCGGGAACCACACAGGGTCGCTTGTTCCCGCACACAGCTCCCTGTGTGCCGCTGCACGGGGACCGGTGCCGGGACCGTCATGTGCTCGCCAGCGGCCCGGCCCCCAGGCTGAAGCTGACGAGGATACGGGCAGATCTCCGGCAGCCTCGTCTTCTGTAGGAGTGGCCGGCGGTGGATTATCAGAAATGGGAAAAGCTGGGGAGGACGAGGGGGAAAGGGATAACAAAAGACAATACAAAAGTGTTTGGGGACATGAAAAATGTTAACCTTCAAAGAGACGCGGCTGTTGACTCAACGTTGTGTCATGCATCAGAGGAAACAGCTTTTGGAAAAAATCCTCCGTGCTGGTCAGCAACATCTACAGATGACCACAGACACACAGGCAGCAGGGCCAGCCCTCCGTCTTCCCCACCCAGGCTGAGAAAAGACACTGACAAAAACTCAGCACACCCCAGAAGCACATTTACTCTCACCACCACTAGGAATGGAAAGACCTCAAGAATCTCTTCAGGCTCCCCCAGCCCCAAAAAACCACACCTAATGTCAAAACTGCTGTGCTAGGCTGTGATCCTCAAGGCTAGAGAAGTCCTGGCAGACCCACCCGGTGAGCTGGGTGCTCCTGTTTTTAAGGCATGACTCCCGCAGCACAGGCTGCAACACGACAAAGATGCCTCGGGCACACCACCGGAGCTCCCTCCTACCCCAGCCCCGCGGCCAGATGTGCCCCGACAACGGGTACCCCACATTACCACGCCGGCTGAACAAAAGCACGCCGAATCAGCCGGGGCACGAGCAGACGGCAGTTGCAGCAGCCGACGGCAAGAAGCAGAGCCTCAGCACATCCCGGGCAGCTGATAACAGCTCTGAGTCAGCCAGCACCCAGCGCGGTTCCTTCCACCACCACCACTCGTGCTCCCAAGGACTTCCCATCTGTCTGAGCCAGGGCTGGGTGCTGAAACCGCAGTGGCAGCACCCCCATCTCTGTGAGATGGGCCTCTCGGGCCCTCCATGCTGCTGCTGCTGGCTCTGGTCCATGCTGTGGTACCGCATGAGTTCTGCTGGACAGGCACATGGAAGCGTATAGACCAGGGGGGTGAGTGGAAAAAGAAATAAAAAAAGATATCTCACTCACTAGCACTCTTTTTGCTGCAGGGGCAGACGGACAGGGCGAGGCATCTTATGCACAGATGTCTGTCCCGTTACAGATCTCCCTGGGGCCCGCGAGGGCTCAGACTGCAGCTCAGCAGACAAAGAATTCCAAACCCAACACGAAGCCGCAAGGAAATCCCTGCAAGCCGGGGCTCCAGCAGCAGCTTCATTATCCTCACTGCTTTTCTGATTGTAATTTTTGCACTCTGCTGACTGTTGCAAGCGTAAGGTTTGAAATGTACAAATCCATGCAAAAAAAAAATGCACAGAGGGAAAACTTTAACTGTATTTTAGCTGAATACAAACTTGGTTCAGGGCATATTTAGATCAAGCCTTTTGACACTTCAGATGGCAGTGCACCAACATACGCGTGCCAGTGGCTCTTCCTTTGTAAAAAGGTGGGAAGAGAGAGAGCGGAGAAGAATAAGCAGCCTCACTTAGCCTCAATCACACGTCCTTTTTAACAAACAAGAATTACTGCATCATTAGATTTGGCGGCAGTACTTAAAAACAAATCGGATTTGGTGAGAGGAAAACAAAGCGATTGACTCCTGACATTTGCAACCTGGAGTATATTAGACCGGCTCCTCCATTTATATTTAGTACAACAGCAAAGATAGCAGTGGTCCCCAATTAAACAGAGGCAGAATAATCTTTACCGAGGGATCAAACACACTGGTGCCTGGGCTCCCCGGGACGCCAGGCTCCCGCGCGCTGCGGAAGCCACCGGGTGAGTCGCCGCCGCCACCGTCCCAGCGGGGCACGATCCCAGGGCAGCTGGAAACAGCTGCTGAGATCAACCCAAAGGGGCAGAGGTGTTCGGACGAGATCCTGACGTTGAGCACCCAGACAGCTGGTTTACCCCTCTCACTTCGACAGGACCGTACACCTCCCTGCACCCCCAGCACCGCCTCCCCATCGAAGGGGACTGAAGGGCACGTTTGAGCTCTGCTGGTGGTTCCCAAAGCTGGGAGAAGCTGAAGCAACGTGCTCGTGCTGGATGGGGAGGCCCTGGGATGAGCTGCCCCACAGCCAGGTCTCAGGCCACATCCCATTACATGGGGAAAGGAAAGACACACAGACTGGAAGGGACAAAGGGATGCCATCTGGGCACGCACACTTTGGTATCCCTGAGTTTTAACATAAGCAGGGGACTTAGAGCTCTCACCAGGCTCCTGACTGAAACCTTTCAAGGAATTTATTGATTTCCCAGCAGCTCTTCACTATATAATTTTCCCCACGCTTGCATTGTGTTTGCATTGTGCTGTTTGCACTGGTTGTACTTTAGCACACGCTACCTGATTGAGCGAAAAAAGATAAAGGATGCAGCTCTCCTTTAGCTTCGGACGCACCGTGAAAAGCACAAGAAACCAGCATCTGCTGCCTTCATTACACCCTGACACCTGCAGACCCACAGAGGTCTGCACACAAGGCAGCAACCGTAAGGTTTTGGCCTTCTGCTAGCGCCACAGCAAAGAAGAATTAAGTGAGCGTCCTGACGCAGAGCTAGCCTCCGTTTCCGTAACCAACCCTCTTCGCTCCAAGAAAATAGGAGTTACTTTACACCGTGACCTTCAGCCTGCAGGAAATGGCAAGGTAAGAGTGGAGAAGGAATATTTACAGAGAGGAAACAGCTGGCAAGGGGCCAGAGGAGTTTCTTCAACGTGGAGGAAGTTCTCCAGCTCCCAGTTTCGGTTTCTGGGACAGCTCAGAGCCACCACGCGGATCTCTGCTGCCTTCAGCTGCGAACATCAATCTAAAACGAGACACCTCCCCGGACAATAAAAGGAAGGGTGTGAATCCCTCGGTGAGCCTGCCCAGGAGGTGGAAACACGGCGTGTTTGGCCAAACCTTATTACAAGCCATGTTTGGCCTCTCTGCCCCCCGGCCCCGCACACCCCTCGGCCACGGCGAGTAATTGCCTTTCCCCTTCGCCCGCGGCGCCATCGGCTGCCATGGCAACCGGGGACGATTTTCCTAAGTTCGGTCCGTTTTCAAGGGCGGCACGCGCGTGCCGGCGCACGCCGAGGGGGCGACTTCAAAACTCGGCTCGTCGGGGCGGGCGAACACGCACCCCCCTCCTCGCCCCCTCACAGCCCCTCTCCTCCCGCCTGCTGGCAGGGGACCTGCCCGGCCACACGGCATCCCCGGGGACACGGCAGCTCCCCAGGCCCACGCTGTCACCTCACAGCTCCCCACACAGAGCCCAGCCCTCCCACACCCAGCACAGCACATCCCCCAGCACTCTGCTGGGAGGCATCACAGCTTCTCCATTTCAGGTCTGCTTAAGTTGTGTGTGGGGAAAGCTTCACGTTACAGACAAACTAGCCCAATACCTAGCAGGAGCCAGAAGGCATGGTCCTACAACCTTCCCCAAACAAACCGCAGGTTCGTGAGCCATCCCCTCTTTTTACAGGTGACCCAGCAAGCAGGCAGCCACAAGACCCACCCCAGCAGAGTCAGCTGGATTTGAAGGCAAATTCATCTTCATGGAATCATGTCTCAGGTTGGAAGGGGCCTTGAAGAACACCTAGTCCCATAGGCAGGGATGCCACCCAGTAGGTCAGGTTGCCCAGGGCCTCATCTAACCTGGCCTTGAACACCTCCAGGGATGGGGCATCCACAGCTTCTCTGGACAGCCTGTGCCAGTGCCTCACCACCTCACCAGGAGTAAAGAATTTCCTCCTAACCTCTAATCTAAATCTCCCCTCTTTTAGTTGAAAACCATTCCCCCTCATTCTGTCATTATCTGACGCAGCAAAGAGTCGCTCTCCATCTTTTTTATAAGCCCCCTTTAAGTACTGAAAGGCTGCAATGAGGTCTCCCTGGAACCTCCTCTTCTCCAGGCTGAACATCCCCAGCTCTCTCAGCTTTTCTTCATAGGAGAGGTGCTCCAGCCATCTGATCATCTTTGTGGCCCTCCTCTGGACCTCTTCTACCAGCTCCACATCCTCCTCGTGCTGGGGGCCCGGACCTGGCCACAGTGCTCCAGGTAGGGCCTCACACCTTCTCTGAGATCACACCAGAGTGGGAGCTCACAATGGACACAAGCCCTGACTCGTGGGAGAAGGCATTAAAAAAAAAGAGAAATCTCTACCGCCTTTTCCACTGT
The DNA here is from genome assembly GCF_013377495.2 of Cygnus atratus. Lineage (NCBI taxonomy): Eukaryota > Metazoa > Chordata > Aves > Anseriformes > Anatidae > Cygnus > Cygnus atratus. Next base: position 55,726,173 of record NC_066362.1, on the reverse strand, counting down.
ACCACTTATTTTACACAAGAAATCATGAAGCCACGTCTAACAACAGGATGCAGACCCCTACCTGTGTTTCAGTGAGCTCTGGGGCTAGGGAAGGATGCTGCAGTTGAAATGCTGCCGAGCGTCCCTCCTGTTAAGGCACGGGGCTGCTGCAGCACAAGATGGTGGCAGCGAGCAGCTCACCTGGCATTCCCAAAACACCCTCTGAGGATTATCCTCTTTGACGAGATAGGGGGCAATTAAGCAAGGAGGCCATCTAGTTCAAACCAGAGGAAGGAGGGCCCACTGAACCAGCGCTCTAAGATCTCTGCTCCTCTGCAAACGGCCCAGCGGAGTTGTTTCGTCCCTCTGTGCGTGATCTCTCACCATAATTTCTCTTCCTAGCATCGGTGTTATGTGATTACATGCACAAGGACTTAGGAAGGGCTCAATTCTATGATAACGGAGGCTAGGCTAAAGAATACAGGGATGTTTAACTGCTAAAAACAAAGGATTAAATCTATGGACAGGAACCAAGAGATCTGCTTTGATTCCTGTAAAGCTATCTGCCTTGAATAAACTCTGTGGATACATTAGTCTCCGTCTAGCAATACATGACAAAAACAACTCAGGCCACCTACTGTCTGACCACCGTGGAAGCGGTGGAGGAAAAGGAGTCGTTGGAAATGTCCTCTGTTCCCTTTTCCCTGACATCCCAGCTGTGACTGAACCTCTCCCTCAAGCAACAACACTGCCTCATTTTGCTGTACATCCTCCCTTTCCGAGCAGCACGTGAAAATGATGCTGCATCCTTGCCAGATTCATTGCTGCCCAGGGGGTTAAATACAGCAACAATGAATTGACCAGTCCTGTTAATTTAATTCAGCTACGTGGGAAATCTGTAAACAGTAGCAGAAGCCATGACAATGCTATCAGAGGGCTCTGAACACACCATTGTATAATTTGCTTTTGGTTACTGCTGCCAACCGCGCAAGGAAGAGGAAATTTTCCTGCCGGATGTTTTACTTTTTTACTGTTTAAGCTCCTCCAGGTGAGAGGAAAGTATCCCACAGGCACGTCGGGTGCTCTACCCAGCCAACTATATTCACATGTAAGCCGCTGAATTAGTATTCGACAAGATGACTTCCAGTGACTCCTGACCCAGGCGTAATTCAATAGAGGGGGAAGTCGCCGTTGAGGCCCCCGGGGAAGCAGCACCTCTTCTGCTGGAACGGAGATCAGAGGTGCCTCATCCCATCCTTGCTTCCCAGTGCAGCCTTATTTCCACACAGCAGCTGTTCGAATGCAGCCTGTATGAAAATCACTGCATTTTCCGGCAGTAACTTGGTGCAGAGTTGCCTCCGCGATGAGCACTACGCAGTAACTACATAGAAACAGACCTTCCCGAGGGGGAAGCTGCTCACCCAACAGCCTCTGCACCCCAGGAGCACCCTTACGAGACAGAACAATACTTACCTAGGAATTAAAGTTGAGCAGTGGCCTATTAGAAAGTTCTCCACTACTTAGTGTGACCATATTCATCATCAAAATCCTGCCCAGGAAGTCAGAGCCAGAGCGAGCCTTACAATGGTAGGAATTCACCCATAGCAGAGAAACAATGCCACATGTTTACTCTTGCTCAAAGGGCCCAGAGATTCAGGGACGGTCTTTAAAATCCCATTCTGGGAACAAAAGTAAAAATTGCTAATCCCAGAACGAAGCAGACAGATTACGCAACCCCTCAATCTTCATTGGAAAATCTCAGAAATCAGGATTCAAACCGGCAACCTGCAATAAGAAACCGCTCAGTAGGATGGCCACGTGAACTGCATTTCAGACAAACCCTGACGATCAAGTAAAGCACACAAACCAAACAGAAACACTTGACACCACTGTGCCATCAAGGCTGGTCAATTCCTCCACTGTACTACATCTTTTTCAGAGTTTTTGCACCATGTCCTTACCAAGCATCAAATCCAAGAGAAGAAACCCCACATGCTACCTTACAGTAGGATCCCAAGCATAGAGATTTTCCGTTTATTTAGAGACAGACACACTACAGAGATCACAGAAGAGCTTGCTAAGACCTCGTCAGCGACAACAATGAAAAGGCAGACATTTGGCATCCTGGAAAAACTGAGCGCACACCGGAGCTGAGAGCCCCGAAAGCACGCACCTCGCGTAACGCCTGCTCCCGGGGACTGGTGCTGCTTCGGGCAGCGGGTTGTCACCACGTCCACTGCACCACCAGAGGATCCTCGCTCTGCGGGGACAGGACCACCGCCACTCGACTGCAACACCCACACCGACAGCTACTGAAAGCCGACAGAAACAAGAGCTTTTTTACCATAGGATGATAAAAAAGACCTGGCGAAGCGCTGCGCATTCCCCACCCACGTGTTAAAATATGGGCTGGCTAGTCTTTTCCTTTTACGTCGATTTTCAGATGCCAGCGTGAAAAGGAAAGAGAACCGGATGACCAAAGGTGAAAAATAGCAGCTGGTGCAGGAAGGATGAGCAGACACACTACAGAAAGCTGCACTGCAAAGCAAGCCAATCCCCCTACCAAACTCCAAGAAACCTGCCAAACCCTGTCCCATGAGGCTACCAACACTGGAAGTTACTTCTTCTATGGTAAGTGCCTGCAGTAATCATGAATTCCAAAAATGAAACAAACGCCAAGCTCAAAAAAAAAAAAAAAAAAGCAAAAACTATCTTCCTGTTTTCACTGGAAAGGTCATGCCTATTTAAGGAAACCTTCCCAAGCAACATGGACATGCTCCATCGACATCCATCAACTAACAGCCCAGAGTTAACTGCAGTCACTCATCAAAAAATTCCCGGTCCTTAAAACAGTCGTGGTCCGAGCTCTGAATCCAACCCGTGCTCCTCCTGGCAAGCAAAGCAGTCAGGAATAACTGATACTACTCAACATCAACACGGCAATTCACTGACCGGTAGAGGAGGAGGAATCTTTACTTACCCCCTTCAGCCCTGAGTAATAGGAGGAAAAAAAAAAAAGAAAAACACAGAAAAAGCCTCACAGTGCCTCCATCTATTCTAGTCAACGCCTTCCCCATGGAGAACACCCATCCCTGAGAGCATCTGCACATTCGTCAAAAAGTCTGATTTAAAGAAAGCTCAGATATGTTCCCAAGCCCACAGAGAGAGAGATTGCAGGCCAAAACATAATAAAGCACCAACAATTTTTAGTGATGTAACTTTGTGATTTATCAACAGATAGAGAAGAGTTATTCTTCCAAATCTGCAATATTTAGCACGACCACATGACACCCCTGTTAAACTTGAAAAAAAGACAGAAGAGATGAGAAGATGGTGGTGAAAGGCAAGAATTCCCTTCTGGAAGGATGCAGTCAGCAGGTAGTGACACACCGACAACACAGACCTAATTATATGCATTATTTCAACTTCCTGGCATGTTCCACACACACACACATACGTCTCATAAATGGATAACTGGAACACACACTCAAATGTTAGCCTTGGTCTTGTTCACCACATCCAAGCCCATCACAACAGCCCAGTTCTCGGACACACTTGTGGGTCAGAAGTGGGAACTGGAAGGATGGATGGAGAGATGGGAACGTTAAGACAAGTTAAGTCACACTATAACCTTCTTTTTTTAAAAAAAAAAAAAAAAAACAATCAAAATTGACTTTTTTTTCCACTCCCTCTCCTCTTTTATGAAGTTTCCTCTGACCCACAATGGATGTTTAACCACGACGTGGCCAGCACTATTCACGAACGCTGCTGTCACCTCCTGCTGAATCCATCCCACCCTGGCAAACGATGGTCTTGCCTCTGTGACTGGTGGCTGTGACATCTCAGCCCACAACATGAGGTACTTGGCTTGAAGGCCTTTACTCTTAGGGGACTTGAACTAGCCCAGGAAGTCAGAAGTCTCCAAGAAGTGCTTAGGTATAAAGGGGATGGGGAGAAAAAGCTGTTAGATACCCCTGCTGACATTAGCAGGTGCCAGATCTTCACTCACTGGCTACACACGAGCACTGGGAGGCCTCCTGCCCCATCTTCTCCTCTTCTCTTCAAGGCAACAAGAGTTCCTGAAACACATGTTGATGCACAAAGAAGGCACTGCCAGGTTGGTCTTTATCTCCTCCTGGGAAAAGGCAGTGGGATGGGGTGGTTTTTCTTCCCTTGCAGCTTTATACTACTTTCAGTGCTGTAGTCTGACAATCCAGGCCACAAGAGCAGGCATCCAGTCCAAAACCCTCACCCTGTTCTCCAGGGCTCTCTGCAGATGGCAGAGTCCCAGCCGCACGGCACATTTCTATACCTCATTTTCTCAGTACCATCCTCAGGTAACAAGAAGAAGAGAACAGAACCAAACGCTCGCGCAGAGCAGCAAAAAGCAGGCACTGATGGGATGCGCCAGCAAGGAGGGAGATATCAAGTCCATGATCACTCAAGTACTCCTCACCCAAGACATCCGAATCCCAAGTAGTAGAATCGTTTTGCTGTCTGAACGTGCTTCAGATCACTCCCGTCTCCTCCTGCTAGCCCCACAAGCACCCACGCCAGGACCTGGGTCCCCACGGAAGAAGCACCCATTGCTGGCACCCGTCATGGCCAGCTCAGAGTGCCCTGAAGACCAGAGGTGCCGGTCCTGGTCCTCCTCGCAGCCAGGACGGGGAGCTGGTCCCCATCCCTCCTGTCTGCACAGCAGCTTGCTGCTCATTAGAAGAGCAAAAAATATTTATTTATTTATTTGGTTTACTTAAAAGGCAAGGTAGCTACATTCTCTGCTAGAATAGCATTTCAATTGCGAAAGTCGAGAGCTCCGCATTTAAAAACACCAGTTACAGCTATCCGTGCAACTCCATTTGGTTTCCTGTAAGCAAATAAGATTATATGTAATTTTTCCTGACTCACACCTGATTCAAGCCCAGCTCTGAGAAGAAACAGTGGCTGTGCAACATGCTTCTCCATCACTGCAGAAACTGAGAGCCACAGGGGTTTGGAGCTAAAGGCCAGCAACATCCCTTCTACTTAGAAAGTTTGATTTCAAACCTCACTCATCCTATAAGGTCAGTTTCTTTACAATGCTGACCAAGTAACTTAGTTCAAGCTTTTCCACTTTTTTTTTCAGATGAAGACTACATCACTTTTTATTTGCCTAACATGACACGTTTAGAGATCAGCCTGTGGCAATGGTGGAAGCTGTAGAGAGCTGCAGATCAAGTGTTTAAACATCAAAAGAAACCCATCAGCTACGGTAAAAACAAATAAAAATAGTAATGAAAAAAATCAGGTTGCAGGTGTCAATAGGATTTTTGCAAAACTGGCCGCATTACCAGTACCTCGGCTCCTCATTTCCTACAATAAAAGATAATATACCTTTCCTACCTCTGAGGAAAACAGCAAAAATAAGATCATTAGTATCTCTGAAGCACCCACGCTACAGTGGTGAGTACCACAGAAAAGACCATTAAAAATTAATAGTTTTGTATTCAGCGCATGGTTTAGATTATCTGCAGCAAATACGGTTTGGGGTCATGCATTAGATGAAAAGAAGAAATGAAATATTGAACAGCTCTCAATCCCAAGCCTGAACTCACACCCATTTTAAGCGATAACAAAACTCCTGCTAGATTTAATAGCGCTTCGGTGAGTGCTATCCATTTGAAGCCCTTAGAGATGAAGTCATCCACAAAAACCTAAAGCGTGCGACCGCAAGATTCAGACCCCACGCGGTGCCTTCTTGTCACATCACAAGAGACATTCAGATCTTGACAGAACAGCAGAAGCGAGGTCCATGTTTCACTGCCTCAGTTTCCCCCATGATCTGGACCAACATCACAGAAGCTCCTGCTTCCTCTCCTATGTCCCACCAGCCCCAGGACAACATCTGCCACACTGTGCAGCCACCTTCCATGTCCTTTGCGATGCCCCATGGTTGAATCAGACTCTGCTGTGACCACAGCACGACCCAGTGCTCCTTCCCCAGCCGAGCCTTTTGGATTCCTACGTGTTACCCCAGGTTGTGTGCCTGGTCCCACTCACGGGACCAAGAGAAGCATCACTTAAAAGTTGTCTTTGATCCCAGAAGCCACCACAGCTCCCTCAAAAGCTGAGCTTCCCCAAGTGCCTAGAGCCCAAGGACAAGGCGAAGCACCTACAAACTTACTCCATCCCCACCCAGCTTCACTCCAAGGCTACGCAGGGCTTTGGACTGGAAGCAAACACAGGAAAGGGGCCTCTTGGAAAGAATTTTAGTCTGGGATAGGAGAATAAGAAAGGAAATGGAGAAGTCCTTTAACGCACGCTCTTCCCTTCATTTCTTCTTCCCATGAGAAGGATGCAAAGCCACAAAAGAGAACAAAAAAAAAAAAACAAAGCGGGGCAGGAACTGCTCAGAAGCACCCTCCCATGTGCTGCCGTCCAAGAGCAGCATCCCATCCGCCTACACCGCCTACAAAACCCAGGGCTGGAGGGAGAAGGCGCTCAGCAGAGCCCGGCTCTCCCAGCGCCTCGCCAGCCCACCGTGGGCAGCAGAGACTCTCGTAAAACCGACATTTCCCACCCCGCCGCCAGCGCGGAAACGGCAACCTCCAGCAGCAAATTATAGGCCCGGGATCGCAGCTCCAGCCCCTTCCCAGCCCACACGGCAGTAAATCAGGCCTTGCACGCGAAGCCTTGGCGGGGTTTCACTCCGGGGCATCGCACCCCGCGGCGAGGGCCGCCCCGGGTGCCCGCGAGGATCCCCCCTCCGGCAGCAGCAGGGGCAGAGCTCTGTGGAAAGCCGCGGCGAAAAGGAGCGCGCTGCAAGAAACCTGAGCTGCATCCAGATCCCAGGGCCTCAAAGCCTCAAGGGAGAATATTTTGATACTTGCAACACGCAGGAACGCCACATAAGGTTGCTTCTTTAGCCTCGCTATTAAAGGAAATTTAGCTACATACAGCCACAGGGTAAAAAGCGCCGCCGCTTCTTTTTTTTTTCCCCCTTCCCCTCCCCTTAAATGGCACGTGTTTTTCCCCATTTCTATGCTAAGCAATACTTAGCATTATTGCCGAGGTAATTACGAGCAGATAAAACCCAAGAAAGTCATAAAGAAAAAAAGCAACAACCGCTTCTAGCCCACACTCTTTGAAGCAAGCATCCAATTTTCCTGCACAGCGAACTCTCCTAGACAAAGGCGGCGACAAGCAATGGCAACGGGAAGGCGCAGCCACTTTACCAACATCCCACTGTCCTACACAAGAGATGCGAGCGCGAGATCTCACGGCCTCTTTTCTAATTGCTATGAATCACAGGCCCGCCTTGCCCACGCTCCGAAGGTTAGTAGGTGGCAGTGGTAGAGCTGATTGAACATCAATGCCTCGCCGGGTGAGCTAGCGGAAACGGCACTGCTCTACCCAAACAGACGCTGGATCGGGCTCAAATTCAGCTGCTGTCCCTCATTAAACAACGGGACTTTTGTATACAACCTTTCCTACTTTGCAGCTACTTAAATGCATCACATCGTAGAGTCCCGTTTCCCTCGGTCCAACCTCCGAGCTGCTGCGGGTGGTTTCAACACATGCCATACGTACGCATGACGAGCCAAATGGGAACGGCTCACAAGCGTCTTCCTAAACATCCCGGGCATCATCCAGAAGCGAGAACTCATCCTGGAAATGTCAAGATGCTATGGCCCCTTCCCAGAGAAACCAGGGACACGGTCCCAGAGGTACCCCAGCAGGATTTTGCAGCACAGCACAGCAACGGCGTGACAAGGGGCGCTGCGGGCCAGGATGGCCATACAGTCCAAACCCCGCAAGGACCAAGGCCTGGCGTGTTGCAGCCTTTCCAAAACGTCCTGCAGGAACATAGGCTTGCTTGTGAAAGAGAAACAGGGGCAGCAGGGAGCATCCTGGGGAAGAATAGCTCGTATTCTCAAAGAATATCACGTCTCTCTCAAAATAGCACTTTCCTGAGTTTAGAAAAGATTGCAGGCAAAATTAAATTTACTGGAGAGCAAAGGCAGCTAAGGCCCAAAACACGGTCAAGCAGCTCTAATCCCTAAACATCGGGATTATCTCATGACAGCTACACTCCAGCCTCCATTCAATAGCACTGTAAAATGTAGATCAACAGGATGCTTCAATGAACTGGAACTCGTTACCTCTAATTGCTTCTCTCACTTCACTTCTGGACGTCCCTCTGATCCCTTAGCCACATCGTTTCAAAAGCACACACGGAGAGGTCAAGTAATACGCAAGACGGGCAAATCAAATAACAGGTTTCCAGTCGGCCAAAACACCGGCCCTTCTCTTTTACTTTGTATGAAAGTTTGGGTTTGCCCCGCGTCAGGAGACAAGCCAGCAGCACACACCGACGGGTTTTAGAGCACTTCCAACCGATGTGACCCCAAACACCCTCCCGAGGGGCAGAGGTCCCTGCCCAGCAGCCCAGCAGCTGCTAGCGATAGGCTTATTTTGCAAGCTACCAGCGACCCGTCCTTCGGCTGCAGTCTCTGGGGGGCCTGGACCACACGCAAAGCCCAGCTCAGTATCACTTCCACACGTCTCCCACCACTGCCCAACCTGGCTTTGGCTTCCCTCCCACTAATGCAAATGAAGCAGTTAATTTTTTGTTTTATTTTATTTCTATTACCGCTGCCCTCCTTTGCCTCTCCTGCGCCCTGGTTTTCCCGCTGCCACCAGGCTCCCTGCAGGAGAGCGGCTGGCAGCCCTCGGTGCAGCCACCACGTAGCACCCAGCTGCCCCCCTGAAAGCAGAGGTGTGAACCCCAAATGACAAAGGACGAGGTGGGAGGCCCACTGGCGAGGTCGCTGGGTGGAAAAGAGGACGGAGAGTACTTCATGGGACGTGCCCCGGAGAGCGGCACGCCGGTCTGAGCTCAGCTGCGACGGCGAGGTCGGCAGCCCCAGCAAAAAGGGCAGGGAGAGCCCAGGCTTTCTGCACAATGCCAGCACGCTCGTGTTTCTCAATGGGAACTCTGAAAAGGACAAATTAACCAGCATATGTGTACAGCTGGTACGCGCGCTCAGAAGGAAACCATCTCCTGTAGAGCCAGACCTCTGTTCGGCTTCCAGCCTCTCAACTCCGGCCATCACCTTTGAACACAAACCTCTGAAACCCAAAGAGAAATACCGACAGAGCCTGTAGGGGTACTAAAGTATCCTGAATACTTTACTCGAGCTTTCCATTTTCCTGAGTATGGCAGGAAAAGAGCCAACTTTAAAGTGCTCTCAGCATCTCTGTAATCCCAACTCCAAGCCTGCGCGCCAAAAGTTTTCTTTGAACTGGAGATTTTCTAAGTCCTCCCAGACTGTCTCAGGTAACTCCTAACACTCAAATATTTAGGAAAAAAAAAATAAGTAAGACAAAAGCAAACAGAGAAGCAACAACAAGCTAGAAGGTGATTGATTCATTATGCCTCAGCACCCTGGCAATAGTCTACCCAAACAGCATCCCAGGAAACCTCATCCTGGGTCCGAGGCAGGGGTCAGCTTTTAAAGACTGGAACTGCATTTCTTTTCTGAAATGTGGCTCCACATGTCTTTATGAAAATGGCCACACTGTGAATAATAAGAGGGAGGAAAAACTAACCTGACTGCACAGCGTTTCAGTGATTTACTGGAACTAGACGTTCTCCTCCGTGAGATTTAAACATACAGATTTCCACAGGGTCACTCGCAGTGCAAAAGCTGTTATTCACAGACCCCTTCTGCTTTATGGTCCCCGTCAGCCCTCAAGTAATGTAAAACCCAAACCCATCTTTGGAAACTATTAGCGGATTTGTTTCTTGCCCTCCTCTGAAGCACCATTAAAGGGCCATAGCTTGAACTGGGACAACAAGTGGAGCATGCTGGTGCTCTTGCTTGTATTGATATCCCTCCTGGGTATGTAGCTAGTGTGCTTTGCTTGAGGTTAAGCAGACGGCTAGATTTCAGACCAAACAGGAATTTTCTCCCCAGTCAAATTGGCAATAGCTGCTGGATCCCTGCCCTCTCCCGCTGCAGGAGCCTTCGCTCTCATCCTGGGATCAACCAGGAATCTCCATCTCCCCAACCTCCCACCACAGCACCGGCAATGACCCTGCTCCTCCCTTCAGTCCAAGGTTTCCCACCTTCATCCTAGAGGGATTCAAGCTGGTAGAGGGTGTTAAAGAGCATCTTCTGGCTCACAGCAGGAAGAGAAACAGCGTGGATTTTCTTGCAGAGCAAAGACTTATGGTCTATTACATCATTATTTACAGTCGCGGGGGACTGATCTCAGCAACACCAGTCATTTTTATGAACCCTACGCAGACCTGCCTGAATGGCAACACAAAGTCACTCGTCACTGCCTTTAGAAGTTGTCAGGGACTAGATAAGGTATAGACCTGAAGCTGCACTAACAGCCTTCCCTGACCAGTCATGTTTACCACTGCAGAAGAGCAATTTTCCCCCAGCTACTCAAGGGTACCAAACACAAGTCATTCTTGGAAGAGGAACAAGGATCGGCTCACACTTTGCATCTCAGTCCTACCACACTGCTCTCAGACACAGCTTTAATTCACCAACCAGACTAGACCTCATAACAAAGCCAAATCAAAATTCACCTTGGGTACTGAATGGTCAGTTGATCAACTCGTTCAGCCTTGTGCGATACAACCAGAAAATAATTCAATAACAACTTCCTACAGCAGCGTAAGCTGGCTGGTACGCTTCCAGCACCCTGATGGGGAAGGTGAACACTGCACCGAGGCATGACACCCTCATCTGCAGCTCCAAAGAGAAAGAAGGGACCCGTTCCAGCTAACCACAACATTTCTTTCCTCCTCTAAGTCTCCTCCTCTAAGAGACTCTCAAAGACGAGATCCTCGCAAGGGTACTTCCATCTGTGCAGCAGTTGACCTCTTCCGAAAAGCAGCAAACACAGCTGCATCAACAACTGCATTTGGGTGCAGTGACTTAAGCCAATATAACTTTCTTCCCCTCTGTTAGGGTCTATTTTTACCCAGACCAGCAAGCTGATCCAAATGATTCAACTCATCCAAGCCAGCAAACAGAGCCAGCACCTAGCTAGTATCTAAACAGTTAAGAAGCAGCAGTACCTTTGGGGCTGTTCTTTTCCAAAGCTTACAAACACATCCAAATACTTCCAGGAGACATTCCTGGCTGGTGGTATTCGATTTTTGCCACTTACAGACCTCAGGGAGCTAAAAAGCAGCAGCTTGTGCTGGACCTATCCCTCCCACGCCACGATTAACTAAAGTATGTCCCAGAAGCAGATAGCAGCCATGATCCGATTTGTCCCAATCCCAACTCAAGCAGCTTTACACCACCCTCCTAACAAGATCAGCACTGGCCAAGCACTGTTTATCCAGCCTGATCAGAGATGGATTAGATAATGAAACCCTAACTGCATAAGCTGTCTGAGCACGCTCGCCTGAGACAGCAGAAAACAAGCAGCCCAAAAAATTTAAGGGATACTTCAAGCTTAAAAGCACGCTTTGCTCCAAGATCTTAGTAACCAGCTACTACCTTGTCTTCCTGCGGGCTAGGTTTGATATTTCATGTTAACAGACCAAGAAAACACCACTATTAGTCTTACAGTTGCATCACTAATTGCTATAGCTAAACGATTTCTTTCAGCAATAGAAGCCGTACACATGTCCTGAGCCATCAGCATGTACGAGTTATGCACGGAAGGAACCGTAGCAAGCATGGCACCCCGGGATTCCTCCCAATCAGCCTCGAAACACGAGGTCACGGAGTTTACACAGCAGCAGCCTGTGGCTCTGGAGCAGGAAGTAGAAAATTGACAGGATCTGCAGGAAAAACAAGGTACAACAGTTGCTGGTGTTATTTCCAGCTTCCAGAAAGCCTCTAGTACATATGAAAAAAAAAAAAAAAAGAATAGGCTCTTTATTCCTCTCGTAAGCATTACATACAGTTAAACGTAGAGAATTTGCTAAAAAAGAACCCGTTATTTTCAAATGAAGTACTTCTAAAGTCAACACTATCTGAACAGAAATCCTCATGAAAGGCCACCTTATGTTACGCTTTGACTTTAAGGTACAAAGATATAGGATTTCAAAACATTAGAGAACACATCTTCCTGGCGCAGAAATCGTTCGTACGACTGGCTTCGACTTCGGCGTTTTGTGCTTACAACCTGGACCAGATTCTCCAAACAAACCAACCACTCTCCTTAGCCCTAAAAAACGTCAAGTGAAACTTCTGGCCAAAATAGAGCGCATGGGTGCTCCATTGCCTATGTACACATACATATCAGATGTTCATCCTTTACGTTGAAAAGACTGAAGAATCTTTTCATGTGCATACATACAGAAAGATGACAATTACACCAAGAACATCAAGTAACTACAGTATGGGGATCCTGGTCTGAAGACCGGTTATATTGACCATAAACGTTTCATCTTAAACCTGGACTTTATTCATTGCGTTTCTCTGCATAATTTCTCTGCTGTTTACCAGCGTTTGACATGGAAACCCAGCCTGATGTTCTGCTCGGAGCCACAATTAATCCCTGCTACTGCTAACAGGGCTGCACACTGCTGCGTGTGCCTGCTGTGGGAGTCCCACGTCTGAACGCTGCGATCTTACTACCGCGTAGCATCCACAGAGCAGAGAGCAAAACGCTTTCCTTCGTTTCAGTACTGAGCAGAGCCTTTGCTGGGTATAGAAACGGTGCCAGCTTACGTGGAAAAAAAAATAATAATTTTAAGACCAGTTGAAGTCCCTTTGTAGGGATCTCCAGTGGATGTACCGGCCTGTGTCGATACCAGAGGGTTTAGCACCAGTTGCAATAAATGGGTGCATCTCCTCCGCAGGTCAATGGGTGCATCTCCTGCGGGATGCGTGCCCCCAGAGCTGGGCAGACCTCACACCACCGTGCTTGTGCCCATCGTAATTCCCAACTGCACAAGGTGTGGGTGCTCCCTGGGCTCCTTCTGGGAGCGGGGTGTCGGAGAAGCGTTGGCTCCAGGGACGTCGGAGCCGGGCGAGCTCCACGCGGGGTGGTGTGAGGCCAAGGCGGGACGCGGCGATGCCATGGGGACACCCGCCCTGCTGGCACCTCCAGCGGGAGGTCTTTTGGGTGGCACCTGGCCTCGACCTGACCCAAAGGGGCGCAAGGAGCCGGGATGGGCGAACCACGCCGCATCCCTGCGGGCGAAGCACCCCGAAAGCGGACAAAGGCGACACCCACCAGGGGTGCCCGGGGGGGGGGGGCCGCGTCTCCGCTGCCCAGCCCGATCCTCCCCCCCGTACCCCCGGCTACCTGCATGCCGCCGCCCTCGGCCTCCGCCTCGGTCCGCAGCCTCTTGCTGTGGCCGCCCTCGGCGCCGTCCCCGCCGGGCATGGGCTGCTCCGGCTCCGGCTCCCGCTTCACGCCGCGGGCGGCCCCGCCGTTACCGCCGGCGGCCAGGAGCTGCGGCTGCTGCTGCGGCTGCTGCTGCTGCTGCTGCTGCTGCGGGGGCTGGCCGCCCTCCGCCATCCGCGCCGCCGGAGCCCCGGCCGCCCCCCGCCGCGGTGGCCCCGCTGTCAGCACGGCGCCCGGCCCCGCCGGAGGACGACGACGACGACGACGACGACGACGAGGAGGAGGAGGAGGATCGGGGAAGGGGACGGGGAGGGGGGGGGGGGGCGCCGCGGCCCCGGAGGCGGCGCGGGCGCGGCGGGCTCGGAGCCACCGGAGCGGCTCGGGCACGGGGAGGGGCCGAAGCCCCTCGGCAATCTCCGGAAGCGCCCGCCCGGGGAGCCGAAGCCGCGCGACCCCCGCTCGGCAACCTTCGGAGGAGGAGGAGGAGGAGGAGGAGGAGGCGGGCGGGGCGAGAGGGGCGGGGCCATAGGGAAAAGGGGGCGTGGTTGTACGAAAGGGGGCGGGGCCTCCGCGGGGAGCAGGGCGGCCGGGAGCGAGGCCGCGAAAATGGCCGCCGGGGGCCGGCTGCGGGCACGGCGTGGGCAGGGGGAGGGCAGCGGTTAAAGTGCGGTGTTTATCATTAAAAGGCGCTTAAAGTGGGGTGTTCCTGTCACGGGGTGACAGAAAACAGAGGCTCGTCTCCTCCAGTGGCAGGGGAGTGTCTTATTTGTGCCGCTCGTTCAGGGAAAAGCATTCCCATCCTCATCCTCGTGGGAGATGGAGGTTGCAGGGGACCCCCCAGAGACCCCCAGAAACCTCGGCTGGTCTCTCTGGGGAGCCAGCCTGGATCAAAGCCAGCAGTAAACGGCTTGGAGGCACCACCCAGGGGCACTCCTCTCGCCCCGTGATGCCCGATGCTCTCCTCGAGGACCGCTGGAGGAAGGCATTTCCCTCTGTCCTCTGCTCCCACCTCCGCCAGCCCTGGTGGGCGCCCAGAGCACGCAGGTCCCTCGGCGAGTTGTTTTCGGCTGGTGTTCTCCGCACAGAGCCCCCAGCTCTGGGATGGGGTGCCCACAAAGAGCCGAGGAGAGCTGCCACGACCCCACAACCAAACAGACCTGCAGCTGCTGCGCGCCTTGCTTGCTCTCTGACATGACCGCCGTGATACTTCATCTCATTGTTTTCTCTGGCTCTTTCCATTTCCACTTAAAAAAAAAAAAAAGATTAATGAATTAATCTTCACAGTATGCGCGTGGGGTAGGTATTATCTCCATTTAACAGAAGGGATATGAGGCATTCCTGAAGTCACAAAAAAGCTTTTGAGCTGGGACTACAAACTTAATCTGTTGGTTTCCTTTCACACAACCCAGCTGCCTTTTAGGTATTTGTATGTGACATCTGAGACATACTAAACAGACAGCTGACTCTTCTCTTAACCCTTTCTCTCTGCCGCACAGTGCTCCTGCCTACGACTCCTACTCACCATGATTTTATGCATGAGTTTGCAGAGCACTTGTCAGTGCCTGGACTTTGGCAGGTCAACGAGAGGCAACTATAAGAAATATTACCTCTCAGAAGTTGATGTGAAGAGCGTCTATATGAACAAATTCATATCATTTTAGATTAAACCTGATTTGGTTTGGTTTGCCTTTTTTTTTTCCCAGAAAGGCACCCTGTGAAGGGATTCCTTGAAGGAGTGAGTATGTGCTGGTGCTCCCCCTGGGCTGGAGTCCAGGTGCCATCAGGGCTCGGGGTGTGAAAGGTCCATGGAGTACAAAGAGCTGGGTCCACTGCATGCTCTGATGGAGCTGAGGCGATGACTCATGCGAGCCTTAAGGCACGGGCATGAAATGAGGCACAAACGCAGCTATTAGTCTTTGACCCAAAGGCATAGAAATCATTAGGAGACACTTCAAAGCAAGCCTCTCCTCCCCGCCACCACAACTGAGAAAGGTTTCTCGCTGCTGCTATGGTCTACGCATCACGGCTCGTCCTGCTGACCGCAGCGGCTCCCTCTCGCCCTTGCAGCCTCCTTGCAGCTTTGCCCCTCTCCTTCCCGCTGGGTCTGCCTCTCCGCTGAGCGGGTCGGGGAGATTCAGCGGCTTGCCCAACCCTGTCCATTTTTTCTGTTTCTCTCCTGGCAGCCAAGCTTCGGGAGCCATACTTCCCCCCTGACAGCCGTACTCCCACAGGTAATGAAGTGCTGCCAAGATGCAGCTCCAGCCTGCCCTTTGGTCCTGGCTTCGCAGGAAGCGGTGATAGAGCTTTCCCTAGCAGCGAGCGTTTCTCCTTGCTTATCTCTGGGCTGGCCCTTTGGCACGAAATTTTGTTTGCACAAGTTGCTTTTTTAAAAAAAAAAATACGTAACGTAAGTCAACAGCAAGCAAAGGCTTTGTCATTTTGTTGCCAGACTTAAACCATCTGCCTGAAGGATGCCTGTCCTCAAGCGGTGGCGGGAGGCCAGTATCGATCCCGGGCTCACGCAGCCATCGCGCAGCAGGTCAGCACCCACGGGGCACCCGGTCTTTTGCCAGTGCCGCTGCTTGCACTAAGGACACCTGGCTTCAGCGAGCACCCAGCACCTCAGCGACCTACCTCCATCGCCAGGAGCTCAGAGCAAACCTTCCCTGCCTCGCCAAGCCTCGTTGTTTTCCTGCCTGCTTCGGCTGGGCTGTGCTTCCGTGGGGTGTCATCGTGTACTAAGTTTGTGTTGTTTTGAGTACGCCGATGCTGCTAAAGCTGCACGACACCTGCAGTGCAGATGCAGTTATCTACTTCCACGCGGATAACATAAAAATGTCTTCTGCCTGCCCTGCTTCTGCTTGTAAGACGAAATAAAGCAGGTGCTTCAGCATCTCTAATACAAAGGGGCCTTATAACTGCTTCCGTGAGAGCCATGGTCTCCCTAAAACATATAGGAAACTGTGTGGGGACCATGCCTAGGAAACAAAAGGTCTTTTGCTTTCGTGTTGAGACAGCGGGGCCAATAAATAGCGCGACCTGCAGAGGTGCCGCAGGGAGCGCACGGGGACGCAGACCAGCAAAACAACATTGGCTCTCCCTGGCCTTCTGGGTGCCAGCGCTCGTGCAGCAGGGAAATACCTGGCATTTATTCCCCCGGCTGCCTGTCAAAAGCACAGCGGAGCCTGTGGGGGTCTCAGGCTCACAACAAGAGGCTGGTGGTGACGGCTGGCGGGGCAACGCCTGGTGCGGTGTCAGCACGGCACGGCTGGGACCCCCCCCAGCCCTTTGCACAGTCTGCAGCACTGGAGGGGCTCCTGCCCTGCTGCTCTGGGTGCTGGGTGATGCGGGCAAACAAGCAGGCAGTGCTAATCATTATTTGCAACTGCTTGTTTCCACATGTGCCGGAGGCTGTGCCGCTGAAGAAGGGCAAGTGCCCAGCCGGGGACAGCTTGCATTCGCAGCAGAGCAGGCAGACAAAGCAAAGGACAAAGCAAAACACCCATCCTGGGAACAGAATGGTTTTTATCGTGTAACTCCTGTTTGTTTTCGGCGAAACGCCCTGTCTGTTAGGGCCCCTTTGCTACAACTCAGCTTGCTACATGGCTGATCTCCGGAGTCGAGGCTGATTCTTTCTGGTTTATGGATTTATTGAAAAGCACCTCGGAGCGCATTGTTAGACACAAAACGCCAACCTAAGGTGCTCCTTAACAAGGCCGAGCCAGCGAGAGGAGCGATGCCCCGGCACCGAGACAAGCCCACAGATATTTCCTCCAGCAGTCCCCCTCTCACCTCCCGCTCCCGAGGCGGGATAAGGCAACGTGTGCGCCCTGATGCTTCCCAGCTGTCTGAGCCTTCCCTCGAGGCTGTGCGAATTGCAACAGCACGGATTACGCCTCGGGACGCGAGCCGCAGCCGTGTCTCCAGGCTTGCTCCAGCTTTTCGCCATTCCAAACATTTTGCAGGCCCCTCCTCTGCTGCTGCTGCTCAAGTTTTAGCCCTTTGTGCACTCGGCGCTCGCATGCTTTTCCAGTTCCATTCCTCAGATTTTCCTTGGTCTCAACTTTCAACTGAAATTTCCACGTGTCCAGGCGGGCTTGCTCAACTTTCCAGCTCGGAGCCCATGCCTTATGGCTGACTCCACCTGCTGGCTGTTCAGCAGTCCAGCATTGCTACCGGAGGGACTGGGAGATGTTTCCCGCACGCTCATCACAAACCCATACCCTCGGATTGCGTGTTTTCTGGAGAAGATTATCGGTTTTCCCTTGAACAGAGAAGTGCCGCGTGAATTTATCATAGCACCACACCAATATTGTACTGACACACCAATAAGCACTTGTAATCTGATTTTACCCTTTCATAAGGCTATTTGTCGCTGGCACAACACATATTTCAAATAAGATTTGAAAGCATACTTTTTTTCCTTTATTTTTCTTCATGGTTTTTTTTTTTTAATGTCTTTTCTCCGCACTAGAAATAGTTACTGCCTCTTTGGCTTCGTATCCGAGTCACAAAAACACAATAAATACTCCGCGTACAAGCCAAAAGGATATTTTCAAAGTTAGGCAAACCCCTCTTAATAAGGAAAATCCCCTGTACGTGCTACATCTGCACGGATCCTAAGAGTTCGCATAAAAACCTAATGTGTGCATGAGCACAGAGCCAGCTGGGTCAAGAGGACCGATTGTCAGTGCACAGAGAAATCCTTTTGTCGGGATTCAGCGTGACATTTAGGTGCTTCCCTAACCCAAGAGATATCATTGCAATCAGTGAGGTTATTGGCAGGCTTCTGGGCAAGGTGGGTGCTTCGATACTGGGCTGAACCGGGGCTGTGCCTCGCGTGCAGCGCCGGGTGGGTTGCAGGCTCCGAGCACGCCAGCCTGCCCTGCTGATTGCCAGGGCTCTCTTATCTCCAGGAAAACGCAATTATTTCAAATGCGATTTGGAGCCCCCACCGCAGCAGCCTAACCCTCTCCCCGCGAGTTACAGAAAACCCAGACGGCACATAATCCACTGCAGGAAACATAAACGCCTAATGCAATTTTATAGGCGGCCGAAGGGTGCCAAGTTTGCTAGCCCAGACAATAGGCTGCGGATTTCTGCAGGGAAAACAAGCCCCAAAAAGGGGCGGGGGGCTGGAGCCGCAGCTCCTCTCGGTGCTCCTCAAACCTCGGGAACCTCAGCTGCGGCTGCTGGCGCCGCGGGCTGCAGAAACCCAGCCATATTTAGGCATGTTTTCCAGCCCCGGCTCCTACTCCTCCTGAGCAGGAAGGCGAGCGGGGCTGTAGCTTCAAACCAGAATAAAACACTACCCTCCTGGGTGAAATGCAGGAGGGGACACCCACGGCTGGTGACAAAAATGTGGTGGATTCCCTGACCGCGTGGGGGACACCCGAAACCCGCGGCGGGGCTCGGGGCTGCCCCTGCCCGCTCCCCCTGCGGGCTTTATTAATGCTTTATTAATGTACTTCATACGAGTTACGCTCAGATGGGAGCTAGGGTGGGTTGGGTAACGGGCCAAAATGTGGAACAGAGAAATTGCAACAGTCTCCCAAGTCTGCGCTATAAATTCAGGCAATTTAGGGCGGAGGGGAAGGCTGGGAGCAATCCGAGCGCATTCCTCAGCAGTGGGAGCGCGCAGGTAGGGCACCTAAATAAAGGTGCGTGCAGCACCAGCCCATAACCGTGTCACTCTGAGGGGGGGGGTCAATGCTGTTTTAGCACCCAGACGCACTGCTGCTGGTTTTTTGAAGAGGTTTTCTGCCCCCGGTTTCCATTCTGCAGCCGCCGCCAGCTTGTTGGGGTGCCCCAGCTGCACGCCCGCCTTCCCTTTGCATTTGGCCTCAGCGCTCCTCCTGCAGTGTTTGCTCAGAGGTTAATCACAATACCCGCGTGACGGACTTTGCCCTGGATGATATCCACGCAACGCAAACCTATGTACACGTGCCTGTACGCACGTATATATCCGCTTTCATCTAGTCCAGCTGGGGGCCAGCCGGCAGGAAAGCAGCTCGGCAGAAAAGGAGCTGGGGGGCCCGGTGGACACCGGGCTGGACATGAGCCTTCAGCGTGCAATGCCACAAAGGCTCGGGGTATCCCGGGCTGTGTTAAGGAAAGCACGGCCAGCGGAGGAGGGAGGCGCTCCTTCCCTTTGCTCGGCGCTGGTGAGGCCGCACTGGGAGCGCTGGGCCCAGCTCCAGGCTCCCAGGGACGTGCTGGGGAGAGGGGACAGCGAAGGGCCAGGAAGGGCCGGGCAGCCTGCGCTGGGTGGCCCTGCTGGAGCAGGGCTTGGTGGCCTCCAGGTCCCTTCCACCTCAGCCACCGCAGTGCTGTGACTCTCACGTGTACGTGTACGCACACCCAACGCCCCTGTGCACACACGTACCTGTGAGGGTACAAAAAGCCTTGTGAGCTGCCTTCCTTTCTCATCAATGCTCTCTCCTCCTCCTCCTCAAGGCCCAGCGTGGTGCCCACACCTCCAGGCACGCTGCTGGGGCCTGACCGAGCCCTCAGGTGCTGCTCACAGGTGGCTGGGGACATGGGGACACGTCCTCAGCAGCTACCCCCTGGCCGGGGGCGATGGAAACCCCCGCCCAGACGTGTGGGTGGTGGTGTCGGGCTGCTGCAGGCCCCTCAACAACATCCCTGTGTCTGCTGCAGGGGGATGGCCCCCTGGAGGCGGCACCCCTCGCCCATCCGCTTGTTATTTTTCCCTTCCCTTTTCCTGCAGCAGGAACTTTCCCCTGGGAGCCATTAGTAGGAGAAGGGCCACGAGGAGAAACGGGAGCCAGGGGCTCAGCTCACAAACAGGCACAAATTCACCCCTCCGCTGCCAGAACCTCATCAAACAGCCCCGTGCTGCTTCTCGGCTGCCACGGGGGCCGAAGCAACCCTTTGTGTGGTGCTCCTGCAGGGCGTAAGGCAGCACATTACCAAAAGCAGGTGCCACAGCTCCATCTTTCCCTTACCAACGCTCAGATTTGCTCTTTAGATGGGGCTGCGACAGCGAGGAAGAGCGTGCGGATGCCTCCCGCCAAGGCTCTTCCCACAGCTGCGCCTGCTCCAGGCGGTTTCCTTCCTCCGCCCCGCGGCCAGGAAAGGCGTTGGCTGCGGTCCAGCGAGCAGGACCATGAAGGATATCTCCAGACAGCACTGCCTGCTTCCTCTGGATGCCCCCCAACAAGGGCACATGG
Organism: Cygnus atratus; assembly: GCF_013377495.2. NCBI lineage: Eukaryota > Metazoa > Chordata > Aves > Anseriformes > Anatidae > Cygnus > Cygnus atratus. The sequence continues at coordinate 55,705,687 of NC_066362.1, read as the reverse complement.
AGCCAGGGTGGCTGAGTGCCCCAGGAACCCCTCCAGAAGCTCACCCGCCCTGCCCTGGGACCCCATCGGTCCCCCAAAAAAGCTGTGTGATCCCAATCCCGCTGTGCCTGCTCGCAGGTATGCTGGTGGCGGGGCCGGTGCTGCCCTGCGTGGGGACCTGTTACAGCTTCTTCGCCACAGCGTCCTCGCAGTGGCCTCCCAGGTGACAGAAAGGGCGAGCCGTGCTTCGGGCCAAAGCTGCCTAAGATGTTTTTATCTGTGCCTGACCCACGAGGGCACATCAGCACGAGGCAGCTGGGCGCATCGTGCTGCCAAAACAGATGAGCCAGCGGCACGCAACCACACTGACAGCAGAGGGGATCAAAAGCCCGCACAGCAAATCGGGCTGCCCACTACCTCGCTAAAACCTCTTTTGGCTGTGCCAATGCCTCCGCTTCAAAGCCTGCTGCGATTCCTAATGACGACTTCAGCGCTTCCTGCGCGAGCCGAGCGCCTCGCCTGGCGCGGGGCCGCTCTGTCCTCCCGAGCTGAGCTCCTCGCACGTGCGCTGCATCTCAGCAAATCTCGCCCAGAGCCCCAGCAGCCCCCTTCAATGGGGCTTTGTCCCCACTGGGACTTTTTACGTCCAGAAAGCCCTGCTTTAGCGTGGTCTTGTGTGAGATCAGGGTGTGGAGCGATGGCTCCCTCCCTGTAAAAAGGCTTTAAGAGAGCAATCCGTTTACCCTGAGTGATAGACCCTGCCATAACACCCTTTCTTCCAGGGGGTTTCACACAGTTTCCATCAAAAGTCAATTAAGGCTGTGCTGAATGAAGCCACCCACAGCACAACTCCAGATTAATTAGCAGCACAAAACTAAATTATGTGTAACAGAACGGCGAGGCCAGCCGCTCCATCATCATCACTTCTGTCTCCATTTTTACTGGCTCAACACGGCAGCAAGGTCTGGAGCATCACAAATTTAGGAGTGGAGGTTTGGTGTGTTTTTGTTTTTTTCCCCCCCCCCCCCCCCTCCTTTTCCTTCTGCTTTCATTTTAATTATTGGCATCAGGGGAAGGAAAAAATGGTCCAGACAGACAGCGAGCTGTGTTAGCTGTCTGTCCAGGAGCTGGGAACGCTGCCTCCAGCTGTGTGTGAGGACGAGGTTCAGCAGAAGGTGCCCCAGGCAAATTTCACATCCAGGGCTCTTCGGGGAGGCGGCACAGCTGGGTCTTGCCAGCAGGGCTGGGACGAGGCATCTCCAGCACAGGTACCTGAGGCAGCCTGGGGAGGAAATGGAAGAGGACAAAAATGGAGCAGGACAAAATCCCTGCCCTAAACCTGGCAGGTGGCTGCAGCCGGGGCTCGGGGAGCCCAGCTGGAGGCTGAGGGTGACGCTCAGCTCCCCTGGGTGCAGGATGAGATGCTGCACGTTTAGCAACTCGCCTCCAGCACCCCGAGGCTGTTTGTCCTGCCCGCTCCGCCACCTCTCCGTTCTGCTGTTACAACAAGCAGGTGCTGTAACCCGCATCGCCACAAGTGCTATTTTTAGCCAGGGTTATTATATTTAATCATCTGGTTTACAGCACGGGCCCACAAACCTTTGTGCCGGCACAGCAGTCTGGTGCGGGAACAGGAATGCTTGAAAATAATTTTACCACCAGCCCCTCTGTCTTCTCAAACCACACCCACGTGAGTACAGTTTCATTCAGCCCCTTTCCGATGCCCGCTGTGGTCAACCCTGAGGTTGGATCACGCAGGCAAGAGCTCCAGCACCGGCTTTCAGGAACAACCCTTTTGCAGGGCCAACTTAAATCTCTTGGCTATTGTGGCATTTGTAACCACTGAGCTGCTCAGCCCATCCCCAGAATCTCAGGAAAGCCTGTGAGGGGTATTTTAAGCTTTGGAGAGCCACAGAAGAGCAACTAACCGGGGCCCAAGAGAACTTACTAGCTCAAGGCTGCACTCCACCAAGCAGAAAATGTTGTGGAAGACTGACTTCTGCCCTTCCATGGGGATGCACAGAGGTGGAAAGCTGAAGGAAAGTACTGTGCCAGTGGGAAAAAAAAGCACACGTGCATCCTTTTCCATCTCGCATAGGACAGGGCAGCACCCAAGCAGCACCCCGAGTCACGCACAGCTACACAAAGGACACGAGAAGCAGCCCGAGCTTGTAGGGATCAGCAGGCTGTCAGCACACAGGTGTGCAGGCGGCTCTGGTCCGCATCACAGCAGCGCCTGGCGTTATGTCAAGAGGAGCCTATGATGCAAAAGCAATTCCAATGTGATTTGAAGGGCACGCTGTTCACAAAGCTGGATGTTTCTGCAAAATACTTTGGAAGGAGACCAGAGAAAAGTATCTGAACGAGTAAAATTTAAGTAACTCAAGTCCTGGTTTTGACAGTGTCTGTCAGTGCAGCAGTGTCTGTGTTCCACGAGCCGTGACCACCTCTGTCCCTTTATTCTGTTGCTTTACAGCGCCCCAAGAACCGCACCTCGTGGGCCGCTGCTTGATGGTTTGGTTCTCAGTGAGACTTTTTCCCCTTCTCAGCATTTGCTGAGACCAATGCACCCTCTGGGGGCAGCAGACTTCTGTGCTCGCCCGAGCTGGTGAACACCAGCAGCCTTTCCCCACTGGCTGTTGCTCAGGCTTGGATTTTCTCACCAAGGCTTAAATCTCTGCCAGCTGGGGACGATTTCAGGCCCACGGGTGAGCTGTAAGCCCAGGTCTTAGCCCAGCTACAGGCGTGATGCTGCAGAGACAGCGGTCAGGGCCCCAGAAGCTGCTCCAGCATCCTCAAGCTTCAGCGCAGCCTTGAATGAGGAGGTCACAGGGGAAGGTGCTGGTGCCACACGCTAGGTTTTTATGCCTTTCTATACCAAAATTCAGGGGTATCTGGGGCAGTTTAAGGGGCCTTGAACCAGAAGACGAATACAGCCACATGTTCCTTACTCAATTCTAGCCAAAATGTTACAAAATTCAAATTTCTGCTGGAAACAGGCTGGAAGATGAATGAAAGGCAATTTTGCCAAACCATTGATGCAACATACTTCTAGACATCTATCACCTCCTCCACTAACTTCAACTTCCAGTTAGTCTAGAGATATAAAAGGAAACAAAAACAGGAGAATTTGTTTGTAGTTGTTAGTTACTGAATCAAAAATACCGTCTTCAGCTCAAGAACCAGCTCAGCCCAAGTTTGCAGCCTCATGTTTTGAACAGTTAACTCCGAAAGCACACCCCCAAGGCGAGTTATCTTCCTCCAAAATCCCCGGTATTGGCCACTGCCAGCTGCCGAGGTAGTACACCAAGGACACGGTGACATCCCATTTCAGCATCAGGCAATCCTGCAGCTCTGCTGCCCGGACAGGCTGCTGCTCTGACGCCACGACCTTTGGGCAGCTGTGCACACGATTTTCACGGCATCTAGAGAAGGAGGGAACGGCAACACAGGCACACAGACTGCAGCACATGGATAATCTTTATTGGTAACATCAGTGGAGCACCAGTAATCCATTACTGACTGTAGTGGTGACACACAGCTGAGGCACATGCTAAGGCACTTGTACTATATAAAAAAAAAAAAAACATTTTTTAATTTTTTTTTGTGACAGCAATTGGGACATGAGGCTCCTGCATTTAGAGCGCTTCAGGCATACAGTATGGCGCTTCATATTTAATTATTTTTACTTTGCTCATAAGTAGGTCTAAATGCAGCATATACAATACGGTTAGGAATACACGTAAAATCCAGCAACCAGTGTACGGTGTAGAAAAGTAAAGACTATCTATATATAACCATGGTCCCAATAGAAAGGCAGTGATAAAGACCTTTATTTTTTTCTTAATTACTTATTACGAGAGATACAAAGGCCTTACATATATCTGTGCAGATTAAAGTTTTTTTTTAATATACTCTTAGTCAATGGTGCACAATAACTAATCCCAACCCCTGGTTATAGAGCAGGTGCAAGAGGCTTGGACATGTCAATAAAAGAGGGATTTCCCTCCCCTCATCCCCACCCCTCTGCCCACTACCCTATTAAATTCCCCTAGATTCTATTACCATTAAATATATTTGGTCCCCCAGAGATTCTCAGACAAGCACAAGGACACTGTTCTGCTTCCCCAGCCTGTCATTAACTACTGGTCCACACTACCTTAGATGAAACCGCTCAGAGGCAGAGACACTAACAGGACATCATTGCACTTCAGAGATCTGTCCAGACAGTAAAATGAGGAGAAAGGAAGGGAGGAGTTTAAAAAAAAAAAAAAAAAAAAAAAAAAAGACAACTTTGGCAAGTCTGCCAGGGAGACTTGTCCCAAGAGGAGCTTCCCTCTTCACCTCTCCCTGGAATCATGTGAAAGAAGGGTGAATTGCCATGGCCAAAGCACACCGTTTTTCCTGAAACTGCTCCCAAACCATGTGGGTGGGCAGATTAAAAGTCTGAGGTCACTGAACATGATTGCCGAAAGCAAAGAGGGAGGGGAAAGAATACAGGAAGGAGCTTCCCTGCAGCTAAGATCTGAAAACAAAAAGGAGATTTACAGCAAAAATCTTTCCCTCACCCCGCTCCCTCCAAATCGTGTAAGGATTCACCAGCAGACATGGCACAGACAGTTCTAGGGGACTTTGCAGTTGCCAAACTGCTGGTCAGATTTCAGAGCACTGACTCTTTGGCATTAAATACAAAGAGGATTAGGAAACTGGAAAGAGGAGGAAACTAGGAACACAGATGCCCAATGGCTCCAGATACAAAGAGCTGGGCTTACTCTGCTGATCCCTGGCCAATTAAAGAGGGTTTGCAGAAAGTCCAATGAAAGAGGGGAGGGTGGATGGGTCACTCCATCATGCGTAACTTGGGTAAAATGAGAGGACTTATTCAGTAGCTTTGGCATCACCAGCATCTGCCTTGCCATCCACTTCCTCATCGGAGCACTCCCCTGCTGTACCCTTCCTGACAATTCGACGTGTCACAACAAACGGCAGGTCCCCACGCCTAGGGAAGGACAGACAGCATGTCAGTAAAACAAGATTTCACTGAACTTACCAGACATGGCAGGCTTTGGAAAAACTAGAGGAAGTCCCCGGCTGCACCGCTTACTGTGGACAGCTAGAGCAAGCCTGTGCTGCGCTGGCTGCCAAGGTATCGCACAAAACGCTCTGCCTTACCTGAGTTTGCTCTTGAGGGAGCTGACCTCTCTATTCATCGCATCAGCTGTTTCAGTGGCATCCTCCAGTTCACGCTGCAGCTTTCTGCGGGATGCGTTGGCTCGCTGGGCCTCCTCCTCTGCTTCCTCAAGCTGGCGTTTCAGCTGTTTCAAGCGCATGTTTGCCTTGTCCGCCTGAGGACATACGGGAAAAGAGATCAGCATTTAACCAGAGTTACAGCATAGTAGTTACACAGCAAAACAGCAGTTTCCCAAGCCTCCCTTCCCTTCCTGAAGGCAGCTGCCTAAAACTCCACAGCTCCAAGCTTTTCCTTAAAAGCATTACATTTTCATCTTATTATAGTGAGGGAGAAAGAAGAGAAACCCATCAGAAGGTTAATGCTAGAACCCTCTTAAATACAGACGATGCCTCGATCATAGAAGGAAAATCTTCCCACCAGAAGAGTCAACAACGCTGCAAGGTAACGATACGCACCTGATCTTTGAATTGCTCAGCATTACGCCTCTCATCATCCACCTGCAGCAATATATCTTTCAGCTTCTTCTCGGCACGGCGCACCTGCTTGCTGGCAGCCTGGCGCTCCCTGCACAGAAATACAGCGACAGCTCAGACAAGAACTTTCTCCTCTTGTGCCCAACCAGAAGACATGGGTAAGTTAAAAAAAAAAAAAAAAAAGATAGCAGAATTCTAACATAGAAAAGAAAAAACTAAAAAAGAGGATGGGAGGCAATTTTTCCTAGAGATGACAAAAAATTCTGATGTCACAAGACACGACTTGATACTGAAGCTACAGAGGAACAGCAAGAACGTATCACAGCTGCACCTTTACAAGTTTGGTCAACGCTAAAAGTCTCTGTAGTGAGAAACAAGGAAGGTTTGTCAAGATCTTACTTCTGCACTACCCAGTACCTACGATGAAGCCCTCGTTCAGACAAATCAGAATTTGTTCAGAAGGGTTTAAAATCCCAGAGGGGAAGGAGACTCAAAACAACTGGAGTTTCCGCTAGGACATACTTTGTCTCCATGTCCAACTGCTCTTCCAGCTGCACTATCTTGGCTTCCAAGGCTGTGATGGTAGCCTTGTACTTGGACTTCACTGCGCTCTCCATCTCCTGCAGTTTAAGCTTAAGCTCCTTGTTCTGGCGCTCCATCTGCTGGCGAGCGTTCTCATTCTTCTGTGCATTGCTACGCTCAGCATTCAGGTCGGCATTCATCTGGTCAATCTGTGGAGAGAAGTAGTACTTAGCATATCGAGTGCTCCAGCCTGAAAGCAGGATTTATTGCTCAGACACATGCTGACATGCAAAGGAAAAGAACCCTCAGGGTGAGCTGAATATGTAGAATAACTCTGCTACAGAAGGAGCTGTCTGTAAACAAGAGATACAGACTACATCTTAAAATACCTTATTCAGATTTTCAAAGTAATTACTTGAAAAACAAGCTTATCAACCTTGTCTTAGGACTAAATTTGCCAACCTTGTACAATGCCCTCTTGGGTGAAGGCCATGGTTTGGCACTTAACACAGTAATTACCAGTCCCAGTGAATTGCATCCATCCTGAAGGCAAGTGGATTCAATAAACGTGCTTTCCTAATTTATCACTTATTTGCTCTGTTTACTTTGACTACAAAGAAGCAGCCTAAAACTACTGACTTTCAAAGGTGAAAGGGCAAGAACTCAATCCACTTCCAATCCAGGACTCTGGCTGACAGTCAGTCAAGTAGAGGACTATGCTCTCTGGTGCAAAGAAGCCATTTGGAAAACCCTCAGCCTAGCTCCCTGGCTTTAGAGAGCTAACAGAACAACACGCCTGACCCTCAAAGTTGGACAGATAAAATAGAGCAGAGAACAGGCAGATTAAGATCATGGTTTCTATAGCAGCCTAACAAATTCCATATGGTTAATCCGTTTGAAAAAGCATAGAACTGGCAGAAAAGTCACTTTCCGAACACATTGTGGCACTTTTCAGCATGCCAAGTTGGGAAAGCATACTTCAGATCATATTTCTCATAACTCCTTTAAAAAAAGGGGTGGTGTCTGGGAATTCCTGATAAACTCTGAAGATGGTTCCAGCTACCAAAATCATTTAATACTCCACGATCAAAATCAGTGAGTTAACATTACTCTGACTGCCCATCCTATTTGCTCTATTGTGGTATTCAGGTGTTTCACCTTGCTCACGTCTGTGGACATTTTTCAGAGCACATTTTGGCAATTTACACAGATCAGTGAGCCTCTGCTCACACAGCCAGCCTGAGCAGGTACCTGAAGATTTGCCTTCTTGAGCCGGTCATTGATTATCTCAGTGTTGCCCTGTTCCTCTTCCAGCTCCTCCTCCAGCTGTGCTATCCGGGCCTCCAGGCGTCTCTTTTCCTCCATGGCCAGTGCTCTGTAAGACACACAAACATTAAAGTGATGTTGGCAGAATTGATGCCTTGGGGGAAAACCTGCTGCTTTTAATTTTATAGAATGAAGTCTGTCTTTCAAAAGCACAGAGAATACAGCACATGCTTCAGTCTGCAGAAAAATAACAGTCTGCGAAGTATTTTCTTAAACCAGCTCCTCCACCCTTGAGCAGGGAATATTACTCACCCTTTACCACTGTTGTTGGCAATCTCATCAGCCAGCTCATCCCTTTCTTGCTGGGCCTGGCGCTTGGCACGCTCGGCAGCTGCAAGTTCCTGGAATGAAAACGAGACGGTCAGCGATGCAATGGGAAGCGACCAACTAAAGCAGCCTAGGAAAAAGTAGTTACTGGTAATGGGTGGTACAGTCTCTAGCTAGATCCAGACTTAATTAAAAGACAGTTTCCCTTCCACCCCACAACTTCCTTTGTTTTGCACCACTCCTATTGCTGCTGTCAAGAAAGGGCCAAATTCTGCAATTGGAAGGGGACCCTGTACTTGAGCAGAGCAAAAAATAACGCAAGAGAAAGGAAAAGAAAGGAAATAACCACTCGAGCTTAGACTGCCACACTTAGTTCTTGGCCAAAGAAAACGAACAAACCCTCGAGCTGCATGCATATTCCATTACCTCCTGCAATTGGATCATCTCTGCCTCCATGCTCTTCAACTTCTTCTCGTTTTCTTTGGCCTGTGCCAAGATCTCTTCTCTGGAGGTGCGCGTGTCCTCCAGCTCCCGCATGTAATCCTTCATTTGCGCCTAAAAAGGGAGAACAAAAAAAGGATGGATTTCCAAGTCTGTGCACGAACAAATTCAATTTATCTTACAGGAAACATGGGCAGGAAAAGTAGAAACAGGGACTTCATTAGTCTTCAGCAACCTAAAAGGCTGCTGTAAAAAGAAAAAGAATCATCCATTTTTCATTTGATAAGAAATGAGGAGATGCAATAATGGAAGCAAACAGGGCCGCTTTTTTTTTTGTAAGGGGAAAAAAAGCCTTGTTAGACTGGGGGTGGTGATGGTACAGGAAGCTTTCCAGTGAAGCAGCGGAATGGATAGCCTAAGGGAGGATTTGACATTTTTCCCAAGAACAGATCAGACAAATGCCAACAGGAATTAGAAAGGTATAACAGAACTGTCTTGGGGCAGAAGGCCTACATCATCTTTTTAAGTCCCTCTAGCTTCGCGACTCCATAATCCTTTCCAGAAACACTGATATGAGGCAAGCACTAGAGTGGACTTTCCCTACAGCTTGTCTCCGATGGAGATAAAAAGGAAGACCAGGGTTAGAAGGGTATTTGAAATGCCAATAAATCTTTCCTGGTAAATTGCTACAAGGTTGCTGCTCTTGTGACACTGATGCATGGTTCTCATGAGGTGAAATCTTGTATCCCATTTCCCTGGGTAAAAGCTTGAAATGGATTGCTAAAACAATTGCAGCTCCTCACCTGCAGTTTGCGGAGCTGCTTGATGGCTTCCTCACGGTTCTTGTTAGCGGTGTCTATATGGCTTTCCAAATCCTTCAGGTCCAGCTCTAGTTTCTTCCTGGCAGCCATAGCAATGGAACGCTGTTTTCGCTCGTCTTCTAATTCCACCTCCATCTCCCGCACCTGTACAGAGAAATTCAGGCATTCAGCTCCTCAATTTCCCAAAAGCCATTTTTCACATCCCCCTTACAACCTGTACCCAAGTGCAAGCACGTGACTTGTTTTCATTCCTCCTGGCAGGGGGACGGGGCTAATATTCCCCACTAATACATCAACATGAATTCTGTAGGTAGACAAAGGCTGTTTGAACAATCATGCACACAGGGAAAAGCTTCTCGCAGCTTTGCAGAGCTGCCTGCAGAATCACCATTAACAATGATCTGTGGATCATTGGACAGAAGTGCCTTCGCAGAACACTTTGAGGATTTACAAAGCAGTTCTTACTTGTCTAATCAGCTGTTTCCTCTTCTCTTCGTTCTGTTCATCACGGCCCTGGAGGTCCCGATCAAACTGAGCCTTCATGGCCTGTTGGTTCACTTCTAGCCGCAGTTTGGCATCCTCTGTGGCCTGAAGCTCATCCTCCAGCTCCTCCAGCTGTGTCTTCATCTCCTCCACTTGCTGCTCCAGGGCTCGCTTAGCCTTCTCCAGCTCATGGACCTACAACACAGCACCACACATGAGGTTTCCTCAAAAAGTACAATTTCACCTGTACTAAGAGTAAAAAGTCTGACAACAGCCACTCACAACAGAATACAAGGACACTGTCTGTCCCCCTTATAACACAGGGATATTCCTCAGTGCCAGTTGCTCACATATCCACAAGCTGCCAACTTAAATCATGATTACCTCTTAGTGCTAGTCATATATGCTTGGTGGTGGAGAGAAGGGGAAAAGTATTTGTTAGCTCAAACCTGACCAACTTACCTGAGGTGGATACCTCTGCTTCTGACAGAATTCAAGAAAGTACTTTTTAGCCTCTGATTTTTTTCTTTTCCTTCCTGCTTATCACCACCTTTCCTGTCTTGAAATATTTGGGTTACTATGTCCCATTGCCTAGCTACTCCCTGCATTTTCCACTCCAGGCTCACATCGTACTTTCTCTGCCACAACAATACTAGACAAGTCTCTGTTTACCACTACCTCGTTCGGGTCATTTCCAGGCTCTCCCAATCCATCTTTCCTGCCTACTAACATAATGCAAATATAACGTTCACAAACTCACTATGTGCTCAGTTTGCTCTACTACATTCACCTGTGTTCACACTAGCATAACTTTTTGCAGTATTAAACTAACAGGATCACCCACGTGCCATTTCCTGCCCAGACATTTTAACTTCATACTTACGCTTTTCCCAACATCATCCTTGGAACTCATCAGGTCTTCCATCTCTGCGCGGAACTGCTTATTGACTCGTTCCAGCTCAGCTTTCTGCTCTATGGCTTCTTCAAGGGCCCTCGCCAGGGAGAGGGCCTTAGTCTCCTTCTCACGGGCTTCAGCCTCAGCACGGTCCCTTTCTTCTGCATATTTGGCAGAGATGTTCTTCTCCTCTGCCAGTAGCTAAAAGAGAACAGCATTGGGATTTTGAGAATTTACTCACAATTTTTACGAGGGTAAACATACATCTTTTCTCTTTGTGCATTCTAAGTAGCATTCTGCCATGGACAAGAGGAATCAAGAAAACATAGCTTTAGTGAATGAAGCGTGCCACCTCACCTTTAATAAATAACTGTGCTGACCCCAAGTGAACAACCTTCTGATTCCCTAGGCCTCCAAGCTATTGTTTCCATCTATGCCTCAAAAATGAGTACTATACCTCTATGAGAAAATATATTTCTGCACTCAATATGCTATGCTCGGTTCAGAAAGAAATATGCATTCTCCAAGCAGCACTGCTTAGATACTCTTAGAGGTCAACTTGGCAAGTCAGATGTACCTAGTCAATGGCCTGAGACAGAAGTCATACCTGATCAAACTTCTTCTGCTTCTTCTCTAGGTTGGAAACTGTCTGTCGCTGATGATCCAGATCCACAGTGATGTCATCCAGCTCTTGCTGCAGGCGAGTCTTTGTTTTTTCCAGCTTGTCATATGCAGCTATCTTCTCCTCATAACGCTGGTTTAAGCTCTCCAAGTCCTTTTGCAGCTTCTTCTTGGCTTCTTCTGCTGACTCAAGGCAGCCCAGACCATCATCCATCTTCTTCCTTGCATCTATTGCCTGAAGGACAGAAAAGATTGCAAGTGAAGCCTCAACACAGATAACACTATATGTGGCTTACTGACACCAGAGGAGTTGAGGAAATAAGTTTGCTCACTTCTGAAGGAATCATCTATACCCAATAATACCATATCAATGAATTCCAAATGAATTCCTAGGTAGAAATCTACAAGCAGTTCATATGATTATTGTCAGAGGCCTCAGTTTCCTCTCAGTCAAGTCAGCAGGAAATCCCTTGCCCATGAAAGGTTCTGTTACTAGATGTCAATCCTGCATTGAGATTTTACTTTCTTCAAGTCAGACTTGCACTTACATTTCCTCTCCTCTCAAAAGTGTTTGGTTTATGGGATGGGGACTGTACCTGTTGCTGAAGAATAGAGATTTGTTTCTCCAGGTTTTTCTTTGCCTCCTCCTCTTCTTCCAGTTGCTCTCTCAAAGCGTTCTTCTCATCCTCTGTTTGCTTCAGTCTGGTGCTGAAGCTCAGTTTTAGGCGAGTCTCCTCCTGCAGCAGCTCCTACAAAGGAAACACCACAGTAGAACTCAGGACCTCTCCTTGGATTTAAAGGCTCACTATCTTTACCTGTTCTGTGCAGGGTGAGTACTTTTGAAGTTGAGTTTAAGTATGCAATTTATTTCACAGATAAGACAATCGAAGACAGAATTTAAATAACTGTCTTCCAGTGAGTCAGTATAAAAACAATATCAAGAAGGGTCCTATTCTCTCATACACTCTCATGATTAAAGTATACTTTGCCATACAAGAACTGTCTCCCGCTTTTCTCCACAGCCAACTGCAGTCCCTTCTGGAGTCCTCCAAGTAGCATATAAAGCATTAAAAAGCTTTCCCAACAACAGCATGACTGCGCTCTCCTACGTGACTCTCTCATACTCAAATATCAAAGAAACAGAGAACAGGCTAAAGTGATTTAGCATGGTTAAAGACAACTTTGCTCTTAGCAGAATTCTAAGACGGTGGCCATTTACCAATTTAGGGCACCAGCAACATTTGTTAACTTTTACTGCCAGTACTTGAGCTGAGTGACCTGTAGAGACCAATCTTCAAACCAGTGTATAATTGTTATACTGTGCACTATGTCTTTGAGTCTGTTTTTCAAAAAGAATCCAAAGTAGAGAGAACATCAATGGCAGTTCAAGGGTACTTAGTATCTAAGGTTTGGCACACTCTTCCTTTCCTTCCCAACCTTCTGCTTGGTACTCCATGCTTTGCCAAAAGACTTGTATTCTAGTAACAGTAAGCTATTTTTTAATTTTATCCCGAAGATTATGTATGGTTTTTCCTAGAAAAAATACTAAAATATTTGAATCTATCACTTTCCCATTATCTATTGGGAAATAGAGTATTCTATTTAACTTTACAGTTAACTTAACTTTAAATTTACTGGAAATCACACACAGAAAACCAAAACAAAAACCAAAACCCTGTCAAACTTTATGAAGATCTAAGACAAGAATTTAGCATTGCAGTTCAGTTCTAGCAATAAAGAACTCTCAAGCAGAAAGGTGAAGGAAGAATCCTGAGGAATCTTAATCCTAAGATATGGAACATTGCATGCGTTCCACGTACTAAGGAAGCAGAAGGAAGATAAACAGCTTGTGTCTGTAGAAATGCTCTCAATACCATGCAGTACAGCCCCTTAGCAAAAAAGCGTGACCCAATCTTTTGAAGTGCCACATATCCAGTATTTCACGGTGTCCAGGGTGCTTTCTCACTTCATGCATTTGTAACAGACAGTGGATGCAACGCATACAGATGCCTTGGCTTCCCAAGCTCTCACCTGTGTATCCTGAAGCTGTGATTCCAGGGCAGAGAAGTCCTTTGCTAATTTGATTGACTTGCTGTCAGACTGGTTCAAAAGGCCTGTGACATTGTCCAGTTCCACCTGAAGGAGAGATCAGAGTACCAGTTTAGTGCATCATCAAGAACAAAGCCAGGTATGGCTACGAGACCTGAAAGTGAAAACTGAGGCACTTCTCAACAGTAAGGGATGTGTATCGTTTCTCAGGAGAACGAATGTGTCATTTCCCAAGTCCCAGGGATGAAATACGAAGAGTCCAAAAGAGATTTTTACTTGGGATCACCTCTGTTGCAACAGCCTTCTGTCTTTAAATTGCTTTATACGATTTGCTTCAGGACTGTATTTAGATACTCCAAAATACATTTTCATACTCCAGAAGAGTGTGCATGCACCAGCAATGCTAGATGTCTAATGACAGCCTTCAAAAAGAAGGCAGAAGACAATGCTTGATGCGAATCAAAGGGATTTGCTGTTTCTCTTCAGGAGTGTATGAGAAAACCCTGAATTTCAACATCGTCCTTCAGCCCTTCATCACCATCAACCCCATTATAAAGCATCAAGATGGGTTCTTCCAAATCAGTCACATATCACCAGACCGTTTGTGTCATGCTAGGTTCACAAGCAGCTGAAAGGTTACACAACTGCTGCATACTGAAGGGGACCAGACATGCTGATACTCCAAGGCTTAAAAAACTCGAATGGCAGCTGGTTACTACACCTTTTCAGGGCTGCTCATGGTAGAGTGACATCAATCATGATGGCCTGCCCTGGCAATGAGTTAAGGAGTTTGCTCAGTCCTTGGGAAGCAAACTGTGGATGTGCTTTTTGTAGGAACTTCATCTCCTGGAGGAACAAGAGATTTTTGAACTATTCATAGGGAGGTACCACCCTACAACCTTCTTTTCTCTCTAGCCCTGGACTGCAACAGAAGCTAAGGAAAACCCATGCCACTCACCTGCAACTTGTTAACCTTCTCGGCCAGTTCTGTCTTCACTCTTTCACCTTCTGTAAATTTCACCTGCAGTTCTTGGAGCTGAGCATCTACTTTTTTCCGCTTGTGCTCAGCATCCCCTTTGCCCTGCAGAAGCACTTTCACCTCATTGGACAGTTCAGCCCTTTCACTTTCCAGAGCTTGTTTTGCTTTTTCAAGATTTGCTTTCACCTGGAGGGGAGGAAAAATAAAACATAGCAAAACACTTCAGACTGAAGATACAGCAGGATCCTTCCACTGAGTTTTTTTTTTTCCCTCCACGATATTCCAGCAAGCAAGCTAATATTGCATGTTTAACAGCTAGCCTGAGACTGCTTACTCAGAAAAAAACAGTTTGAACACCTTGTCACTGATAAGCAGGAAACAATTTAACAGTCAGAGCAGACAACAATAAAGGAGATAGTCTTGCGCCATCAGATTTCCAAATTAAAGGTTGCACAGCTCAACAAGTGCTAGCAGTGAAAAGAACTAGACAACATATTGGCTAATCAGTATAACGTCTGATGAAAAAAGTAATAACTGCAACTATTTAAAACAACTGCATATATGCTTCATAGTGCAAAATGATCTACCAACGTAAGAAAAGCGCATGCATCAGAAACCTAGTATCATGAACACTTAATGTCCTTCCGCAGCATTAAGACATTGTTCCAGAGCAGCTATCACTTCAAACACTTCAGAAAGATTGAATGATTTATTTGGTCCTGAGCTTCCTGTTCCACTTACCCGTTTGGTTTGTTCTAACTGTTCTGCCAGCTCTTCAATGGCTTGTGAATGTTTCTGTCTCATCTCTTGGATTTGAGCCTCATGAGTCTTTGCCTCATCCTCAAGGGTCTTCTTCAAAACCGTTACTTCTTGTTCTCTCTTTGACCTGCAAAATTCACAGCCTTCATTTAGATGCCAAGGAACGAATCAAACAGACGTGCATATCCACAAACAGTATCTAATACAGAAAAACACCAAGGTTTGGTTAACCCTTGAAGCTATAAAGACACTTTTCAAAGTTAGAACTTAGCTTTGTAAACCTTTAAATACAATCTCGCAACATTATTTTCAGCCTAAGATGTAATGGTCTGAAAGCATGAATGTTTCAGGGTATCACTACCACTAGGGTTAGGGATCAAATTAACTTTCTTGCATCATACCAGAGAATGCAGTCTCGTACTACAGCTTGCACACTACCTCTTTCTGTAGTCACTGAGGCTGCTAACCAGCCTGCTCTGATAAAGAAAAAGACTTGCTTTGGTGAGAGACTGAATGCATGAACTTTCATTATAAAAGTCAAACTCAAAACTAGACAAGACAGCACAGCCACATGTTGGAGTTACCTGAGCTCCTGCTGAGCAGCTGTAGAATCCAAGGTGTCTTCTAGCTCTGTTTTCAATGCCTCCAGCTCCTCTCCCAGATCCCGCTTCTGTTTTTCAGCTTTATTCCTGAATGCTCTCTCTGACTCCAGGTCTTCCTGTAGCTCAGTGATCTGGGATTCGAGTTCCCTGATCTTTTTCAGGGCCATGTTCTTCTGAGCTGCCTCTTCTTCCACCCTGTGTTCAACATAGGGTTCTGGTCAGAGCCAGATTTAAACCATACATAAATGAAAACCACCTGTCCTACCAAGAACAATCAAGAAAAAAGCTGGTATTGGTCAGCTCTATGTGATTACATTCAAACTTTGATCCATACATCATCTACAAATTCTAAGTTCTAACTCCCAATACTTGAGAGAGCACAATTACTTACCTTAAAGAAGGGGACAGAGAAAGACTGACAACAGAAGAAAGCAGAAGAGAAAGCACCATTTACATTGGAAATTGGACGCTTTACTGAATAGATGAATATAACAACTACCACAGAGAGATAACATGTTGCCACTACTTTTTAAGCCCCTCTGAAATCCTACTGCTCCAGTGAAACATGCACAGCACACACTGCATTCATAGACTAGCTCTGTAAAGACAGTGTGGCAGTAAACAGCAGCCAAAGAATTCTGATGCCAACGACACAGATCTTAACAGTCTGCAGACTAAAATACGCAGATTTCACTTACTCCCAGTTCCAAAGTAGCACAAGACAAGAAGAAATACTTCCTAATAATCTGGCAGGCCCACAGGTCAGGTTCTCACCTAGCTAAGGCTGCCTGTAGCTCCTCTTCCTTCTTGGCCAGCTGCATTTTGAGTTCTGCAATCTGAGCCTGCAGCTCAGCAATCTGGTCATGCAGATCAGTGGAGTCTCCTTCAAGCTTTCGACGAGTCTTTTCCAATTCTTGCCTCTGCTTTTCTTCACGTCGCAGGCGTTCTGATGGAGACGGAGACACAGTAAGTTGCACAGACGACACACAGTCATTCAAAGAACATTGTACAAGGCAGAGAAAAAGCTACTTAAGCAAGTATCTTTTCCAGTTATAAACCCATACAAACTAGCTGCAGTGCACTATTCTGTTAGGATCTATACACGCAGATGGCTCACATATCTTGTACTTAAAACATACCTGCACACAATTTTCCTCTCCCTATTCTTACATTCAAATTTCCTTCCCCACTTCATTGTAATAAACAACTAGCACAAAGCCAGTCTCTCCCAACACCCACACTACACAGGCACTCAATAAGTGATGCTGAACACACGGTCCACTCTCCCCTTACTGCAACTGAATCAGCTGTCTCCTGCTGTGTTAACCTAACCAGCCCTATGATAAAAGGTGCCTCTAGCTTGAACTCTGAAGAACTTGCACAAACAGAGTATCAAAACCCACACTAACCCTGACAGATTGATGCTGCCGGAAGGAGAAAGGTACAGACACTTCCACAGCAGGAGAAGAAAGAGAACCAGCCTCTCTTCTCCATTGGCCTGCTGCTTTGGAGAGAATTTTTATTTAGACCAATGGCTCAGCTGACAAGGCATATAACCTTCAGCCAGCCACCGAACAGCTCTGTCGAACTGATCAATAGCACGCACACTACAGACTAGTTTTTAACCCCTAAAAACTGTAGTGAGACTAAAGCTCTGGAAATGAAACTGAAATTCCACAGATTTTTAACAAGAAACCACCTACAACTGAACAAGCAAGTCCTCTGCAGGATATGTCTTATTAAATAAAAAAGTACTACCTTCCAGGTCTGTGATCATGGCCTCATGTTTGTTCTTGAGTTTGGCTAAGCTCTTGGATTTCTCCTCTTCCTCTGTTAGGTTTGTTGTAAATTCAGACATTCTGTCTTCCAACAGTTTCTTTTCCTGCAGAATTGAGAAGCCAGTGTCAAGGCAGTTGCTGGAATTACAGGAGGCTTTCCAGAGTTGACTGTGCTTAAAGATGTTAGTGTCATTAGTGCCTACTCCTGCTACAAGGAAACTTGGAAGGAAATAAATCCTTTAAGGATTACAGATAGTATCCCAATAAATGGTGATGTACAGATTTGTATGTGACAGCCCCTTCAAAGCTTAAAGGGAAGTCTGTTTATGAAATAACTGAATAGTATTTGGCATAATGCAAGAGAAAAATATTTCTTCACTTTTTTTAGTTAGTCAAGGATATTTAAGTATCATAACAATACCTGTAAAGAACACAGGCAGCTAGTTTCATAAATGCAGGTCAGATCTGCCAATCACCAGACTGAATTCATTCTTAAGCTTCCCATAAAAAGAGGAAGGTCAGCCTTTGGTGGGTAGCTCCAGGAGAGCCATCAAAACATCTTTAGCCTGCATAGGAAGCAGCAGAAGTCTTACCTTGGCCAATTTGAGATTCTGATCTTCCAGAACTATCATATGTTCTTCTAGTTTCTTCAATTTGGCCTCTGTGGTCACTTTTTCTAGCTGCAACTTCTGCCTTGTGCTTTCCTCTTCTTCAAGCTGCTCCTCTAGTTCCTTCACAACACCCACAGAAAAGCAAAGAATTTGTCAGTGCTGCTCACTGGTCAATAAAACCAGCACAGTGACGATACTAGAACTTTGAGTGTTTCTTTACCCTTCCCTTCAAGGTAATATTAATGCTTTCCAGAAGTGACTTCTATCATGACTTGATGCAACATATGGTATTCTAGTAAACAAATTTTATAGCAGAATAAACAAAACTATTTTTCAAAGAATAAAGCTATTGTTCTCAAAACACCTGGTTAAAGCAAAGACTTGCCCAGTTATTTGACAAGTAGGTATAACCTTCATCTTCAAGAATGGAAGAGCACATTCCAGCTGACTGTCTGAACGCCCCAGGCTCAGCAACAGAATTGCTCTGCCCTGTTAATTCCATGGATAGAATTTTCTATGCTACTTCTTTTATTATTGTTCTCTCTCTCCTGATTCCCTCCAAATGAAGAAAAAATAACCACTCTAACCCTTATTATCCTCTTTCCTGACAAGAGATGGCATTCTTAGTGTATTACCTGAATGTTCTGCTGCATTTTCTTCTTTTCAGCCTGCAGATGTTGACACCGTTCTTCCTCTTCCTCTACCCTTGCTTCCAGGTCATGACATATCTCTTCTAGTTCTTGTTTCTTGGCTGTCAGGCGGGCTCTTATCTCCTCAGCTTCAGCACAGAGTTCAGTTTCTGCTTGCAACTGTTCTTGCAGTTGCATCTTCTCTGCCATTAGCTAGGCACAAGCCAGAAATGACCATAAGACAAGCTCCAATTTACCAAATCACTAAGCAATCTGTATTAATTGAAGTTATGTGGTCCTGTGTTCTGCAGTTATATCTTAATGATAACTGGCAGCTGTCTTCTGCTGCTATTCTAAGGTTAAATGTCAAAATATAGTTTTTAAGTGTTTGGTCGTCTTCACAAACCATGCACAGCAGCCACATATTATTACATTAGCCTTAACAAACTTCTAGAGACTGTGCCCATTTGAAATAAGGAGATTGTTTAGTTTTTCCCTGCAAGAATAGCATAAACATCATCCCTACAGAAAAACAACCTTGCTGCCACCTTCTGGGTTCCAAACAAAAAGGATTCCATTAATAATGAGGTTGAATTCAACCAGCCTGCTATAATACTCAGCCAAAGGCGATTTTTCTTCACATAATGGCTGTAGCAGAACAATAGTTATTCATTGTACAAAACGATATGCCAGAGGAACAGAGCTGGAGAGAAGGGCAGGGGACATTGAACAAGATGGCAGCTAAGTCACATATTTCAACTAGCAGGAATCCTGCAGCTTGACCATTAGACCAGTAAAGCAAAGAAGGAGCTCTTAAAGCAGTTGACCTGGTGGAGGGAATGAGGTTTACACATGACATTTGCAAACTCACCTGGGCCTGGAAGGTCTCCATCTCACTCAGTCTATTTTCTGCAGCTAGCTGCTTCTCCTTAACCTTTATTAGTTCTTCTTCCTTGGCCATCATCTCTTCTTCCTGCCTGCTTACTTGCAAAAGGGGCTTCACCTGAAAGGGAAACCAAGGGAATGAGATGTATTTCATGAACATAGAAAACATGAAGAAATGCTCTTGTACTTGATGAGCATCCTATTAAACAACATTTTTTGTACGTGTCGTATCTGAAGGACTGACCAATTGTTTTGTCATGAACAATGGAAGACTCACAGAGGACTAGATACCATCTGTTCTGCCAGTAACACCCCCTCCTCCTGCCCAACCTTTCCTCCAGGATGGGATGCATCAGGAAAGGCATGGGTAAATTCCATGACCCCCAAGGACTAAGTAATAACAGCAGGATATCGATAAAGTTGCCATGCAGGGGAGCAATCCACAGCTCACAGGTAGGTCAATATAAACAATATACAAACACCACCCATCTCTGCAATCCCCCATCAAATAACATTAGAAGTCATTTCACAGGAAGAAGCAACCTCTGCTCTCAACTCTGATATAGCTGCAAACTCTCCATATTTAAAAAGTAAGAAATCCCATAAATCTAAATTAAATTAAAAGATAATTTCTTCACGTGTTCATTGTCTTTATAAAGATAAAATACATACAAGTCTAACAGCAAGATCAGATCTCAGTGCTTTCATTTTACTTTTACAACTCTAGAGAAAGAGACTGCAAACCACTCCCCCCTAACAATTTTTGACTAGTCAAATTGATTACCAAGTAGTAAGGAACTCGTTGAAGTTGTATACCACCAAAGAAAGCAATCCTCTTCTAGGCATAAAATATCAAAAGATGACTTCTGCTCTCCTACAACATCACTTGCACATAGCCTTGCACTTGGTTTATGCAGGCATACTGCACAGATATAAAATTTGTTATGATATTCTCCCCCTAAATTAATCAAGGTGTAGTTGCAAGCCAGCCCAATTGTAATGGAAATGGTTTTTTTGCTCTGGTTCAACCTGAGAAGCTTAAATCACAACCATAACCTCTTGCCAAAATTACAAACGAAAAAAAATATATTACCTTGGTGAACAACCTCCACCATTGCCAGTTCCGCAGTTTCAAGTAGGCAGCACAGTTCCTCTGAAGCACTTTCATGGCTGTCAATTGCTGCTGGCGCTTGGCAAAGGCTCTGCAAGAAAAGTGGAGGTCAGACCACAAAGGAACCCGCAATGGCATGCAATTCTCTCAACCAAGACCTCTCACAGATACCTCTAGATTATATTTTTAGAAGGTTCTCTCCTAAAAAAAGCGAAACAAAATTTGCAGTGAACTTCCCCTAGCTTTTTAAGTCTTCTTCTGCTTAGGTAAGACTGATAATCTTTTCCTTTATTCAATTTTCTCTTTATTTAATAAAGTTTTTCTCCAGGGCCTTCTGATCTTAAAAGCCTCATTATTTTCACTTCACACAAGGAGAAGTGAAACAGAGGTGTGTTTTCCCGACAGGTATTACTCTTGTTTTTAGAACTGTACCATTTGCAGACCTATCTAACAGCTTAAGAGAAATCCCTGTACCTCCTGGATCAGTACTGTGCTAAGACCTTTTCATTGTCACATCTGTAGCTTGCAGCTCTTCCACTAAACGTTGCCTGCTGTATAGTGTTCCTACAGAGGGGAACAGACTTTACTGCTCTAGTAGTACGTAAGATAGTAGCACATATAGTTTCTTGCAGGTGCTAGAAGTCAAGCATTACAGGGATTGGAAAACTGTAAACCAACTATCAGCTGTTACATAAATCCAAAAATAATGGCTCTTCTGACCAAAAAATTAATTGGTAGTCTGTTTTTGAGGAGAAACTTGTACCTGAATAAGACAAGCACATGTTTACAATGTACTTTATAACATATGGTCCTTACTTCCTAGCCAGATAGCCTCTGCAACATGCTTGGAAACCAATAATAACATCTGTGATCTTCAGGTCTCTCTCTTCCTCAAGATGAGCAAGGACTCCAGCTCTGAAAAACACTTTGCTCTGTCCAATTCGGTAAAGGTTGGAATCCAGCTCTAATGCTTTGATCTAAAATGAGAAAAAGAGAAGAATATATCTATTGCACAGACTGCTTCACGTAAAACATCATAGAATACATGCCTCTCTCCATTGTCAGATACCCCTTCTTCCCCACAATAAGCCACTCTGGCCAGCCAAAGCTGCTAGCTCCTCAAAAGCCCTGTTCCAATTACGGGATTTGGAGCTCAGCCAAGCACAGCATGAAAGAGAGGCAACAAAAGACAGAAAGTACGATAGAAGGCATTGTTTAATACAACAGCACATCTAGTATCCAGAACTACAAGGATGCAGTGAGGAACATACGCCTCATCCCAAGGGTACTCTTCTTTTCCTAAAGGGAACACATCTGTTGATCCTTCCTATTTAATTTTTCCCAGTCCTAATTTTAAAGGAACCCCAACCAACTCTCCCTTCCTTTAAAGGATTTATTGTCCATGCTTATACTAGTTAAGAGGAAGAAAGTATATTCCTTTGAGACAGAATAAAAGGGAATCCCTTATAGTCAAATCCAATTCAGTGTCCCCTAGTCATCAGGCTACAAAGCCAAAGCTTTCCCTTTGAAGCAGGCAGTTCTGCAGAAATTAATGACAGACTTCACTGAAAGCACTTGTCAGCAGCAGGCCATTACAAAAAGTTTGTTGAAGCTTGTACTTAAAGTACATGTCTAAAGATAACAATGCTTCTAAACATTTTGATTCCATGAACACTGTTGGCATCTCAAAGTATATACATCTGTGGAAACAAAAGGATCCACTTTGCCTATGATTATTAAATCCCATGCTAGTCAAGAGCCTCCAACTGTGAAGCCAAGACACAGCTTTCTGCACCCTCCTTCTCTCAGACAAAACATTTGTCTTTAGACTTTCGGTCTGTGAGTAGAAGACACATTTAACATGCCTATGGAATGCACAACTCCAATTTCCCCACCACATGCATAAAGCTTATTCTATTCAAGTAGAGTTCATAGAATGTCTTACCATCAGAACACAAGCCTGCTTTCCATCCATAAATCCTTTGGGAATTGCATTTGGAGTTAAGATTTCGTATCTGAAGAGTAAAAAGTATCAGATTAGTTACACAAATATTTGAAAAATAAAAAGTGTCAGTAATGAGTTCCTATGGCATTTTGAGTTTGACAGCTTATGGTCTTGTCAAAATTCAAAAAAATGCACATCTAGACAACAGAATATGAAGCAGTAGTCTTAGATGGGGTCCTCTACGCCTCACCTTAACTTAGTAAAGAAGACAAAGATGCTTTGGGGAGGCTTTGTGCCAGGAAATAGCAAGGGACAGATGTTCTCTGCCACTGTTTTGAAAGGCAGTAACAATCTAGTTGCAATAAAGTACTTCAGTTTTCAAACTTATATCTTAACTTTGTCAAGGTAAAGACTAATTTAGGTTCTTTTCCAGTCTTTACCTTTGCCTGAATTCCTGGAATACAACTCTGTTGGGGAAACCCTGGCGACAAATACGGATTCCCTCCAGCACTCCATTGCAGCGAAGTTGATCGAGTACCAAGTGGGAGTCTAGTTTTCCAGCCTGGTGAGGGGAAGGAAAAAAAAATATAAATACCATTAGGGCTTTACAAAAGGGACTTAACACCTCATTTCCCTCCCCCCCCCCCTTTTTTTAATATTCTCCTTTACCTTTTTCTCGTGATTGGGAATAATGCAACGGACGAAGTTGGGGTTGGTGTTCCTCAGGGTAGCCATCAGTTTAGCCAGCTGTTCTTTGTAAAGCTGTCCCACAGTTCGGAACATACCCTTCCTGGTCTTAAAGGCTCCTGGCAACGCTGTTTCTGACATACCAGCTACCTGATCCAGCCCAACAATACGGTCAACTAGAGAGAGCACAAGAAAGTGCATTAAGTTCTGCCACAACCAAAGAAAACATTGGAATGTACAAAGAACATCTGGGTAGAACAGGATAAATGAGAGGAGCTGCAGGATCCTTTTTGCTTCATCTCTACACAGATGTTGACTCCTGTACAGAATTTGTGCAGGGATAGGAGCAGGAAGGAAAAAAAGCAACAGCTCACTATAGGAATTTTGAGTGATGGAATCAAACTTATTCCCAAACAGTCTACTGATGCTCTGGAGGGCAGATCTGGAAGAGCAATCTAGAAGTGTGTTTCAGATGCTTCCACTTGCTTAGGTTATAATGAAAAACCAACAACAAAGAGTTCCAGCTGCTAGCCGAGCAGAGTCAATTATTAGTTAACTCTGATCCAGAAGGGGCCACAGCTAGAGAAACAGCTCAATTTGATTCTTTAGTCACAGGCAGAACCGCCGTGACTGGTGATCAGAAAAGCCACATCTACTTGTCAACTGAGCAACCATGGTAAAAGACATGAGAAACACCAAACCTCAAGATACCACTGTTTGAGTTATTTTGGAATACAAGTATTCTATAACTTACAGGCATGAATAATACCACTAGGAGAAAGTCACAAGTCCCTGCCCCAACAGTTTCTCCACTATGCCACCGTGACATCCAAGCACTGATGAAGTACTATCGTCTCGATGGGTGGACTGCAAGATCCTTTTTTTTTCAATAGAAGCCATCTAGATCTGAGAGTAGCATGGGACAGAACAAACTAAAGCATTCCTTTTTCCCATTGCTCTACGACACTGAGATAAATATTCACCTACCCAACCAAAACCAATTGTATCACTATAAATTCCCACACCCTCAAGTATATTTTCTTAATGGCTTCAAGCTACTAGCTCACTTTACTTTCAGTGGTTGGCTGATGGCCACACTCAGGCTCCCGATCTTCACTTCGGAAAATATATAACTTGTGCTCAATTGGCTTCTGATTAAAAAAAACTGTCCAGAGAAATCCCCACAAGTGAAGAAATAAGAAAGGATAGATGCTCTCATTTACAGCTAATGTTAGTTTACTATTACTCACTTCTAGATCAGCTATTGGAATAGGGTCAAGGTTGACTTAGAAAGAAAAGAAGGTTATGTTACTAGATGACATCACAGGGAAATCCACAGAAGACTGTCCCAGATTCTGTCTGGAACAATCCTCTTAAAAACTTGAGCCCTGCAATCTACATCAAGATAGCAAAAAGGACGGTCACTTGCAACAGAAGATCCAACTGAGAATAATAAATGAGAACTGATCAGCTGTGGTTCAGTTGACATTTCAGTTCCAAAAGGCATGCGTGTCAACCTCACACAGCAAAGGCCTTGCTAGGCACAAGTTGCTGATGGCCATTTTTCATGCAGTACAAATGCCTTTGCCAAACTAACTTTTCTTTGAATAATCAGCAGCTGAAGTCAAATCCCAGCACCACAATCAATATTAAACTGAATTTCAGTTTAAACACAGTCTCAGAAATCTTCCTTCCAAATCCTGCAATGAAATACAGCCTTGCTGACTCTATGTTCAAACAGTTGACAGGGATTTGGTTTTTAGTTGTTCCTACGCAAGACTTGCAGGAGCACCTTTAAGCACCTGAATGTGTCCAGCTGTCTTGTATCCACTTGCAAAGTGAGAGTTTTGCTTTAGTTTTACGTCCGTGAAGAGCTACTAGCACAAAGCGAAGGAAATGAACAAGAAAGACAAGCAGGTATGACAAAGGGACAAAGATAAGTTAATGGAAGCATTTCTTGCATGGCTCTAGGATGGCATTACACACGACACAACAGCTGGGTTTCTCAGTCACCTGGTTCTAGATGAAGAATAGGAAAGTGTTGATAGAAATAGGCTCTCTGAACGTTCTGCATCTCTGCAACAGACAGAGACGTCAAAGAAAACCCATGACAGAAAGTGACAGCAACAGTAAGACTCAAAAGCAGATAAACCCAGAGAAGATAGAGTAAAATACTGAACAACACTGCAGCAAGAACACACTAGTTGCAGGACTGAAAACCTAGATTCAACCTCAGATCTTATGTTTGAGTATTGCAGCTAAGCAAACTACTGGGACACATTAGCGCGTTCATATTTTATCCTAGCATTCTTGATTTGGAAAAATAATTGCTATATACGCAGTAAGCTTAGTGCAAGTTGATGTATGTGAGCCCTTCTCTTGAGTTAGAGTGATTTTTTAATGCGATATCATGGTATAAGCAAAGGATGTACCAGATAACTCTCATCTTGGTGGCTTAGTCTTCAAGGAAAAAAGCAACATGGGTCGCAACAGATTTTTGGTGATCCAAAAACTCTTCCATATAAAAACGGAAGAGAAAACATATAAGATTAATTTTAATTACATACCATCTTTCCACAACTCAGACACAAACTTATCCGACGACTGGTGGAGAAGAGTAGCTATGTTATCATTCAGTGGATCCATGTTCTTCATCAGCCACTCATCTGCTTTATAATCCACCTGCAGAAGATAAATATGTCAAGAAACTTTCTGCAGCACAGGATGCACTACGTCATGCAAAGTCTAAAAAAGCAGCATCAAGGTTTGCATAATCGACAGATGACTTAATCATTCTTGGATTTGTCATCTGAGCAAGCATACCTACAAATTCCAAACCCTAACAAACTGCTGAATGTTCTGTTCTGTCAGTAAAGGGAATGGATTTGCAATACCAGTGTGCATCACCCTGAGCGTGAATCAAAACACAACTGTATCACCATTTTTGGTGATGAAGTCTTGATGCAAGGTTTATAAAAAGTATCTCCAATCTCAACAAGTCAAAGAGAACATACTTAAATTGTTGTCAGTTTGTTGTGTCTTCAGCTACACATACATAACTTGCAGGCAAATCTCTTTAGGCTCTGTAAGGTCCACAGCTATGGGACAGCTTTGTGGGGTTCCCCAGTGGTTTCCCATGTTCTCCCATACTTAGCCACTTTGGTAAGTAGCCATTTCTAAGAAACAGTAACTAAGCAGTGGAAAATACAGCAGATATTATTTGTGTTCACATTTTAGCTACAAATTCTTTACCTTGCCAGCATAATGTATGATACAGAAGTCAGCTTTGTCTTTCAGCTGTTTTGGCTTCTGAAATTTGGGGTGGGTGCCTTGTTCTTGTACAACTTTTTCCACAAAGCTTTTGTCTGTTGCTTTTGGGAACCAGCACTCTTCATCCAGCAGGGCCAGTATACCAGGTGGGCCAGCCTTAAAAGGAGGAAAATATCAAATCATCATTAAATACTTGACTACATCAATGATTAACAACTTTGAATGGCTAGAAAAAAAAAAAGAACACTTATACTTGATTCCTATCACATTCACCTGTTCTGTGGTATCAGAACAGCTACTGTCATACTAATAGAAATTATTAATAATATCTCAAGATCCTCATCTGAAATCTGATCATCTTTATAGAAGGTCTCTTTCATGACATTTGTCCCACTGACACAACTACTGCAGCCATTTCTTGCTGCTCAAGAGTAAGAGAACAAGCTTCTTACCGGCTTCTCTATGAGGTCAATGCAGGGCTGCAGATCCAGGCCAAAGTCAATGAAATTCCACTCTATGCCCTCCCTCTGGTACTCCTCTTGCTCCAGAATGAACATGGTGTGGTTAAAGAGCTGCTGCAACTTTTCATTTGTGTAGTTGATACACAACTGCTCAAAGGAGTTCAGCTAATGGAGAAAAAAGGTAGAAAGAAATTTGAACCGTTGCTTTTGAGGATGCATCTACTATTCCCTTAGCAATAAAGATCACATCTAGAGTTCAGCAACTCTAAGCTAGTGTTCTGTCAAATCTCTGGGGTGGACAGCCCTTTGGCAATAACCCCTCTTGCTTATGAACTGTATTTCCTGTCACATGCTGCTGCATCACTGCGTCGATCCCCAGGGAAATTCTCAGACACTGTTCCTCATTCTTCGCAGAAGAATGTTCAGTTGTAAACAGCAGCAGAATTACTGCAGCTACTTAACCCAGGAGCAGAAAAGCTTCCGCTTTTCTCACAAACTTAGAGCTGGAGCATCCTCTTCATATCATGAGGAGGCAATGGAAGCCTGAGGACAGATTCGTAACAGTGTATGGACTGGAAAGTCTCTTTTTAATCTTCACATATAAAATCAGAATGAGAAAAGTGAAGGAAACTTCTTCAACACATCCTGATTTCTTCAAACTGTATGGATATGGTTAATAACCAAGGATGTATTTTCATGTTAGACCATACTTAATCTAATGCAGCTGCTGGACAGAATGGTTCTCTTCTACTTCCTCCATCTTCCAGTAATCCCTAACCATGCATTTCCACTCCCTTCACATTTTTATGAGATCCAGCAAACCATTAAACCAAAGGTAGAGTTAGATCAACAACCTGATCAGAGAGAAACAAAGCAACTTTCCTGTGGCTTAGTTTTCCACTTCATGAATAAATTGGTCCAATTAACCTTGCAGCTCCACATGAGCTAGATTCAGCATAACAAAGGTGGACAGGAGTTGCCTGACTGGGATAATGGGGATGGCAGGACAGATCTTTTCTGGTGGCAGCCTGTGATTACTCCAGACTAAGCATAATGCAACGCCACATTCTGAAATTGTAGTTTCACAGACAATGATTTGGCCTAACAGTTCACTGCTACCTATAGAGGGAGCTCTCACTTCCCCTTTTCCACCTCTCCCTCAACTTTCCTTCAGCTGTTCCTCTGCCACATTTATCTTGCATCAACTTTTGTGCTCAGATCCCCCTTTACAGACTGACTCGATTATAAGCCACCCTAAGAAAAAAATAAATTTCTGCAGTGCTAGAGAGGTGAACAGTACGAGAAAGTGCAGCCAGGAACAGGAGAGTGGAAAAGGTGAAAGATCACCCGTTTTCTTCAAGAAACTGTTACATCAGTTTAGCTGTATGTGAAAAAAAAAATCTGATCCCCAATTTTCACACTTCTCACAGAATGGAGAATACACAGGTCAGAATATGTTGATTATGTTTTGGTCTACCCTGTCTTTGTCTTTCCAAAGCTCAGCAGCAGGAAGAATTTCTAACAATTACTTATGATGCCAATAGGTTTCAGTGGATTATCTTTTAAATGTTTTGGGACAGACTAATAGGACAAAACTTTAAGTCCAGTGGTGATCCATAACTCTGTGACATGTTTAAAGACTTTTTTTATAGGTTAGCAACCTCTTACTTAGTAATTTTGTTCTAGAGAGAATCATGAACATCTGAAACTATGAAGTTAAAATAATTGTGATGCGCATGACAAATATAAAGTAATGAGATAAAATATTTGCAGAATATGCAAAATAAGAAAGAACACATTATTAAGTAACCTGACAATTCATATTGGCAGGGATCTCAAATAAAAGCAAAATATACATTCTTTCCAAAACTATCGTATCTTCTTCCACTTTTAAAGCAATTTCCCTCAGTGGTCCTTGTTCCGTGGTAAACTGTGCTGAGTGCAAGGACCTGACATCTCCTTACCTCAAAAATCTCAAAGCCAGCAATGTCCAGAATCCCAATGAAGGATGCACCCTGTCGCTTGGTCTTATCCAATGCCTTGTTGATACGCATAACCAGCCACCGGAACATACGTTCATAAGTGGCTTTAGCCAGAGCCTCAATGGCAAAGTCAGCCTAAGCAGAACAAAGACAAAGATCACAAGTTGCATTATAATCCAAAGGTGCAGATTACATTGTTTTGACATATAATTGCCTGTAGTCTGAGATCATCTCCCCACTACTGAACTCACTGAAGAAAGCTCATTTCATAGATTATTCCCAATAAAAAGCAGATGGCACAGCGATACTCCATGAACAGGCGTGAAGAATTTCTCATTAAATTAGCATGTCAAAGACACCTTTCAGGATCCTGTCTATTGGAAAAACCAAAGCCTAGTATTCAAGAAAGAAAAAGTGACACCCAGTCCCTTCCAAACTAATACAGCACATTTACGTATGACCAAAGAAAAGCATTAGAATTATTTTGCAATTTAGGATTTGTGAAATTTACTTCCCCCCCTCAACGCTGCTACCCTATGATTGACACAAAAAATACAATATACAGTAAATGTCAAAACAGAAGGGCAGTTAGTGACTATTTCTACATTTCACTCTCTTCCCAATCCCTTTCATGTTATGGCGGCATGTTTATATACACTGAAAATAATGATGTTTTCAAATAATGATGCGTTCAAATAATGATGCGTTTATGAAAAAGCCATGCAGGGAGTAAGCACAGAGGTTTTGCTCCTTTTAGGAAGCTACTTGTTCCTAGTTCAGGCTTCATTTAGAACAAGCAGCACAGTCTGATTCAAGACTATTAAGAAACATACAATCAGTCTCAAGGGTGGGCCACAAGTTCTTCCACCCTAGCAGCTGACCTATTCAAAAATGATGTTTTCTATATTACAGCAACTTGAAAATGTCATCCTTGCATAGAGCACTGAAGCAGCTTACTCCCCTGGGACAGCCAGTTACTAAAATTATGGGAATTGCACTCTCGTTTTTCCCTCAGATGAGAAAGAGCGCTACAGGGGCAGGGTGACTTCTATTTTTATACAGATCAAGAGAGCTAATACTAGAAGTAATGTAGATGTTACTTCACTCAAGTATGGTTGCCATACATTGCAGCCATGAAGATGACTATTAAATGCTATGGAAACTTCTTACGCATTTGTTAGCTTTGCGGCAGCAAAATTAAAGACAAAAGTACTCATTCACTTATACAGAATGCGTACCTGTTCTTTGGTCTGAGCTTTCTGGACATAATCTCGTCCCACTTTGATACGAGGAGTCAGGATACCTCTGGTGAAATCCGTCACATTGATACCCAAAAGATGAGACACTTTCTGAGCAGCTAAAGAGGGGAAGAGGAAACAACAAAGATATTAACTTTCTTGTTGTTATTGCTTTTCTTAAAGAAAAAGAGAAAGAAAATCATTCCTGCAACTGTATTCCCAAGAGAGTCATGAAATTGCTTTTAAAAAGCCATTAAGTGAAGAGCAGGTTAATGAGACAAAGAAAGTTATCTTCAAGAAGAAAATCTCCCCTAAAAACTCTTGCTACCCATACTAGAGGTTAATGAGTTTCTTTGGAAACCACAGGAGTAAATTTGACACAGTATTCTCATAGTGCTAAGTCATAACCTGGAAGCTTCAGAAAGTTCAGTCTACAATCAATTTAAAGACACCACAAGTGACTGACTTCTTAATCAAGCTAATTGCATTGTCTTCATCTACTAATTAGTTTTTGAGGCAACTCTTTCCATTTCAGATTACAACTCTACTTCAGATTAAAGAGCCAGAGAAATCAAATAGCTTACTCTCCTCCCCAAGATGCCAGTTAAAGCATGTTTTCTATAATAGTCCAAAATATAAACACTTGAAGAGCAATTAGCCACCTCTTACACTTCTGCAGTACATCTACAATGATACTCTAAGATAAGTCTACTCTACATATTCCAGTAGAGTAATCCTTTTCATCTGGTCACCATCAAGTGTACTTCCTGCCTGTGCTTGTCACAAGAACAGTGCCACATTCCTGCCCATGGGTGGCTGCAAACCCATGCATGGTAAAACAATATGTTGGTTGTGGTTTTGTTTTGTTTTTGTTTTTGTTTTTTTTAATATTTGTATGAAGGAGAATGTCAGCTCCTTTGACAAATAATTCACCTGCAGAAAAATAGGACTGCAGCATTCCTTACAAACTATAATTTATTTTTCTACTTGCAAGAACTTCCTGTAGGCTTTTTTCTATGGGGCTTTCTTTGGGGTGAGGACAGGAGATAGGTTACCTGTATTGTCTGGCATAGAGGCTTGGTCTGTGTTGCGCTCCTTCTTGAAGACGATGTTGCCAAGTTGAAGAACACCTGAGATAACCTTCAGCAGACCTTTTGAAACAATAATAGCTCAGTGTCAGACATCAGCAAAAGCCCTGATATGACCTAGTTAACCATGTCAATAGGCAAGAGGCTTCTCTCAAAGATCTATTTGGAATTGGGAAAAAAACACCACACGTAAGTAATTTGTCTATGACTCCCATTCCGGGCACAGGACTTTCCCTGTCCCTCCAATGCAAGACTATGCAGCCTGGGAACTTAACCACTCTCAACTTCACTACAGCAAAGCTGGAGACAAGATCCAGGGCCATGCCCCATCTTATAACATTCACATTTTTCGTGAAGATGTTTGTTCTGTTAAACGCAGGAAAGAAGCAGTTAAGAGTACAAACCAATTAAGGGAAGGAAGATTATGTTCCTTGAACCTCATATTACTTTAAGCTACCTGACCAAGGTCTGTAGTCCATACAGACATACATTACAGTTACAATATATGAAGGGCAGCAGGATGTGAGCAAAAGTGCCCATGCCGTAATTATTGCTAATCACATGCTGAATCATCCCTTCCTTTGTTACATGATGTATTCATGTTCTTTGATCACTGCACATCACAAAAGCAGCATCAGATGCTGGGACAGGAAAAAGAATTTCAGTGTCACAGCATCAATTCAATTTTTACCACATATCAATCAAAGCTCATTGCATAGCAGCTTCTAGTTGCCTTGAGCAGAGTAAACTGCCAGTCACTTGCAAAGAGATCTTGGGCCAGTGATTTTTTAATCCCCTAATTTCTACCTATTACAGAAACAGCTCCTTTAAAACAGTATCATTTTGATGGCAGAGCAAACAAAGGCTCCACAGATTCTGTATCAGGACTAACAAAAGAGAAGCATATATGCTCCTAGTGATGTATTTTGAAATCCAGTGTTTTGGCAGCTGAAACTGGAGTCCTGGCACTTGGACATACACCTTGTTTTGATGGTGTCTCATAGATGAAGATAGATAGCATTTAGAGGCTACATCAAAACTAAGCAAGCTTACTGGCCAGCCAGTTACTCCATGTATTTTTGTTTTCAGCCTAAAGGAACATTAGTGCACTTCACACCTTGAACGGCAAGAACAAAATACTAAAGTTATCTTTGCTGCAGTGGTTGGAACCAATAGCTCATCCATGTGGCAGCAAAGACATGCCCTAGAGCATACATAAAAAGAAACTCAAAAAACAGAGCGTAGCAGGTCATCTGAATGAGAAATTGGGCTGCCAATTATTTAATTCTGTTTAGGCAAACATGTCTTCACCTCCATATAGCAGTTTCAGTCTCAGATGACTCAGGATTTCAAGAATAGTATTAAGTTATGAATAACAAAAGAATGGATTTATAGCAGACTGGACTGTGAAGAGCAATAGCTAAGGCATAGGCACATATCCCCTACAGCCACAAGAGCTACAGCATCCAGCAAAAGAAGCAGTGACCTTTAAAAAAAATGGATGCTTGCAATATATGGGAAAAAAGTCCTATTTTATAAGATCTTATACATTTAGAAACTGAGATTGGGCAGAACACTGGTTCCCAACCAGTAAGGAAGGTTATAAATGACTGGTGAGTAAGCATCCCTGCATTTTGTGCTGGCTGCATAAAAGGCACTATAACCAGGCCATTCTCAAAGTACTAATCCAGCACCGGCTGGATTTGATACTTAAAAGGCATTATTTAGGAAGTGGGGGAGCACTCATATCTTGGAAGTATTATTCATAAACTGGATAGACAGCCCTCAAACTGGGAACAAAAACAGCAAACAGAAGTTCGTTTTTGTTGGCTGTTTCACTTCTAAGATTAACTGTGTTGGTACATCCTGAGGTGGGTCACTCCAAAGCTACTAAGTTCATCGCTTGCACGCTGTTCACACTTTGTAGTGGGGGGAGAGTTAGGAGGAGGGGGAAACCAAGCAACAGCAACAAAAAAAAAAACACCCAAGAATGAAACCAAACCAAAAATAAAGCTCCAGAAAAATGCAATCTGTTCCCTTCTTCATTTCCTCCCTTCAGAGGACTCATACCTATCTGCTCTTCATCTGGGATGCCCATGATCCTCATTGCTTCCATGGTCTCCTGAAACATATCTTTGTCTTGCTGACCCGGGATTGTAACGTGCCCATTGGACAGGAAGCGATATTTGTTGTAAGGCTCCAGGAGCAGATCAGCTTAGGAAAAAAAGGAGAAAGAAGTTACTACGGCTTTTTTTTTAATATATATATATAAATAGACAAGCTACCACTGAGAGCAAATTTCTGCCTTGCACATGCTAGCAGATGCTGGAGGAATCGGAGATTAAGATCAATTTTACTAACAGATGAACATTTTTCTGCTTTATTTCTTTCAATTCCCTCTTCTAGAATACTCCACCAAAGAAGTGCCAATCATCATTATGCCCTAAGTGCATAAAAAGCACAGATAACTTGAAAGTAAATTTGCCTTCATTTTCAGATACCTCATTTGTTTCAAGTCACAGGAAGGTTAGTATATAGCTCTTGAAATAGTAGCAACTATGAGAAAAGTCTTCTCCTTCTGTTGTTCCTCCAGATCAATTTGCTGCTCTCATACAACATGGACTCCAACTACTAAAGAACAGATTAGGCTGAGGCTTTAAAACTAGGTGCATCCTAGACTTCTAGATTGCTTAAGCGCCAGACACTTTGCTCCATTCAATTAAACACTGAGTACATCACTGTAGGACCATTCCTGCACTAGAAGGGTTTACATCATACAAGACGAGACTAAACACAGGACAGTGATTTAGATAAGGAAGGGTGTAGAGTCATTGCTGGCAAGGAAACAAGTACAGGAATGAACCAGAGAAGCAAGTTTTCAGGAACTGAGAAGTGTAGTGGGAAGGCAAAGGGATATGTGCACGTGCAGAAGAGGAGGAGGAGTGACCATACCTAAAAGGGAGAGGCAAGAAACTACGAAGGAACAGGTGCTAGCATACAAGTGTTTTGGACCCTCTGCCACAGTGCTGAGGAACCCCATAATTAAAACAACAATCAAACTTACTCTTCAGATGTTCCCCTGCCCCAGACAGCAGGTAGTAAAAGATGTGGAAGGTTCTCTCCTCCTTGGCTTGACGGATTGCACGTGACTTCTCCAGGAGATCTTCTGAGAGTCAAGGCATATGGCAGGACGTACAAATCACTTCCTATTCTATGGCAGGAGAAAAACTAGCAGCACCTGATGTTCTTGTGCCCATTAACAGGGGTATTGATTTAGCAATCATTATCAGCCAACAACCCACTGAGCTTCTGGTCTCAGTTCCCTGAACCTCTGACTGATGGCTATGATACGAGAAACTAAACTGATAAACAGAGAAATAGTGGCCAACTATCCATACTTGCCCTGCACAAAAGTGAGAATGGCATGTGAAATTCCAAAGCTATTCATCTCATCATGGTTTGTTGCTATCTCAGCCTCCTATGATTAGAACTCATTCACTCAGAAGAGATTTCCACCACAGTCACAAAATGCGATATGAAGAGACGGGAGACTACCACAGTAATCTTGCTAGCATAAATTAAAGTGCCTCCTGCCACATTCTCAACCTGGCAAACACAAGTAAGGTCTGATGAGATTGCTAAACATCATTACTGCCACACTCTATAGCCTGTAACTTTTAAGTGGCTACAGAAAGGATACAGGTCTCAATATTGGCTCCAACAATGTAGCCGTTGACATCAAAGTTGATTCTGATGAACTTGCCCTGAGAGGAAGATATTAGTAATAACATTAGTATTCACTCTGTGCATAACAGCAGTGAGCAGCAAAGGCAAATCTGGTGTTTTTAATCCAGGAAAGGAAATATAGAACAGGTCAGGCAAGTTTTATGCAAAACATAAGGTCAGCCAGTAAGCAATGCCTGCTGATCATGACAACGATTTAACAAACAAGACACCAAATACTTACCTGTAAATAAAGACAGGCAGCCTACAATTCAGCTTAATTATGGTTTGACCTAGGTTTCCCACAACCAGAGCATTTTCAGTTTCATGCACTATACATTTTGGATAGTTCTCCCTCCCTCAACCAGCATCAACCATTTCCATTTAGCTCCAGCTCTGGCTTCTCAGTCTGTCTCTCTGCCACTGTCTACCTCTCCAGATCATACAAAATAAAGATCCCTGTTTGCTTGACAGGATAAAACTGACCGTAATAAATTTAGAATAAAAATTGGTGCAGATGACTTCTCCATACTAGAAACCTATCAGCAGCATTTTCTGGATAATGCACTGAATGAAATTCTCTTCCCAGATTAATTTGAGTTAAGTCTCACAGACAGTTGCCCTATCCCAGGATAGCAATTCACCCAAAAGCATAACAAGTCCTTCCCCTGGAAAATTAAGGATATTGGCAACCATGCTGGATAGTAATACTCACAAATCTGGACGAGTTGTCATTCTTTACTGTCTTGGCATTTCCAAAGGCCTCCAAGATGGGATTAGCCTGGAGTAACTGTCTTTCTAGTTCTCCCTAGAGGGAAATCAGAAACGAATCAAGTAGGCAGCAGTCTGCTGCATTATGCCTGGGTCAAACCAGCGCTGGAGTTTCAATTCACACTAGCTTGGCATGTTGTAGAGAAGCCATTTTAAACCTTAGGAGACGATCCCTTAAACCTTCAAAAGGAGACTCATCAGTTATCTGGGTAAAACACGCATTTGCAAAAACACTTTATTCCCTTCTTCAACACAAGGGTGTCCCAGTGCTGTCTTTCTGTTAAAAGGCAGCCTTTTAAAGCCACTTGGCCACAGCATCCCACAGACTTCCCAGGATCAAAAACATCATTCCATCCAAGATCAGGCCCCCATCGCAGAAATGTCTTGCCATCTAGGCAGGAAGGGTGAAAAAAAAAATGCTTGCTTGCTACTGTGTGACAGCTCTGAACTCTGCTACTAGTAGGTTAAGAAGTTAGTCTGAAAAGATCTAGTGTTTGCAAAAAAACAAAACAAAAACAACAACAACAAAATTGCACTAGGAGTCTAGGTCTTCCACAATACAAACAAGCAAAAACCTCCTTTGTAAGGAGGCACACAAAAAAAGGAGAATTAGTGGTATCCCACAAACTGCATGATCGCTTGCATTCTACTGCCATATTTGCACACTCCTCCTACCCTCCAGGAACACAAAATGCTGGAGCTGCAGGAAAAAAAAAATCAGAACCTTTATCCCTGCCAAGTGCTAGATCACTGGAGCATATACACCTTTCCCTTCAGGCTCTAGATGCCTCTCTCTTTGCTTTTAAAATCACATGTCCTCTGTGTTAAGGGTGTGGAGCATATTTCAAGACTAGTTGAAAAACTTCTAGAAACAGCAAACGATGGTTTAGATTAATGTTTCTCTTTTTAGCAGTTATCGCTAAATACTCAAGACTTTCTGTGCATGAGAGATGGAAACTGAGTTTGATCTGTGAAAACTGGAATGGCAGGGACAAAAATAGTTAAGGGTATGTGTAAAGGAAAATTGTTACAATTCATTTTTAAAGTGTTTTATAGAACAGGTCGGTCCTTACACTGTCCCTCTAAAAATACATATTAAAAAAAAACAGCACTTTTTATTGCATAAATAAAAAAAAGGAGTACAACAGAAACCAAAGAAAGAACTAAACTGTTTCTAACTTCCACAATCACCTCGCTTCATGCCTGCAAAGTGCAGCACCAAACGAGACTGAGTCCCTGCAGAACTGCAGACATACAGAAGAGGCAGCTGCTGCAAACACTTTCATTCAGAGTGGAAGTATACATAACAAGGGGGTCAGCCCTGGGAAGGCAACCTAAGCTAGGACATCTGCCCTCTCACAACAGAGCCAGTGTGTAGTTTTGTAAAGGGAACACCCTGAAACCAGGGTTCAGTCCTTGAAATTGGGTAGCAGCCACATTTCCCACTCCTATTCTGGCACATGTACTGATGACAGAACACTCTTCCCTCACCCACTTCTTCCTCTCCACCCTGCAGTGAAGTCCCTGCCCTCTCTTTGTGACTTTGATCTGTTGCTGTGCAAGTGAGAAGTTTCAACAACCTAACATTTAAACCCAACTAACAAACAAAGGGGAAGAAGATCAAAAAGCTCATTTTTTCTCTAAACAGAAGTCAGGCTGAATCTGTTTTAATAAGTTGGCTAAAAATAAAACTAAGGTCATGCTTAGCTACACGAAGATCAAAAGTTTACAGAAATTTTCACTAATGAACCTCCTGTTAATAACTCCGCAAGAGAATGTTATTAGTGTCAAGTAGGTATCGATAAACCATAGTTCAGAAGTGATTAGGTCTCTTGAACTACCATGGTAGCAACAGGTGTAAGACAATGCCAGCTCAGAACATATGGCAATACAGAGCTGTAAGGAAAGGAGCAGGCTAAAGAGTCGGTCACATCGTTACTTCTCAAGACTTGCCTTAGCCCTGTGATACAGTAGGGAGACCAAGTTCTTAGCGTGCCCTGGCAATGGCACATAAGATAAAGTGCTTGGAATTACTGTGATGTATCCATTGGTGTGCACTGTACGTTGTCTTTGCTTAAAAATACAACCCCATTACGTTTAAAATTCTATAGAAGTTTGTGTTTTGGTTGTTTTTTAAACTTAAATGTTGACAGTCACCTTTCATTGAAGAGACTTCTTTATCATTACACAATGGGTAGTTTTCAAAGCAAAAACTGAGTACAACAAAGCTGTCTAGAACAAGCTCTCTAGAAATTAATATTCCTATCTGCTGCTAATTTTCTGAGACCTGTAATTGCTAATCTTTGACCTGAAACATTTTTTTTTAACACCTGGCATACATTTGAAGTATATAGAATATTCCTCATGAAAGCAGAATCAATAACAGCCACTGGCTGCTAGTTTTCCAACTGGCGGTTGAGCAGCGCACACTCTCTGGTATGCTCTGTTTTCACTGCTCCGAAGTTACAACACCTATTTAAAGCAATTAAAATCCTTGACATCTATCTTGTACTCTGAATTTCTTTTTTCTCACCTCATACAATTTTTGGAAATATTTCTGTGCAAGAGAGAAGTTTTGCCAACTATTTCTTCTTCAGAATGTACAGAGACAAGCATCCAGAAATCACAGCTACCTTTCACAGCATGAAATTTCTATCCAAAAAAAGTTAAAGGTGTTGTTTCCCTTACTTTTTTTTTTTTTCCAGTTATTTGCTTTTAAACACTTCAGGGATTTGCTTTTGCATTCTTCTCCACAAACACAAGAGATTCTCAAATAACTGGATCCCAATAATACAGGGTTGGTTGGGGAATGAAGAGAGATCATCGATAACCCAACCTTCATTACAAAGATTTAAGCATTTGCAACCACTATGCATGAATTCATGATCAGCTGTGAACGTTCTCATCTTGAAAAGACTATTGCGTGATTTAACAAGTCAGTAGAGGAACAGAGACTAAAAAATGGGAAATCATGAATCCTAACTTCCATAAATAAAGTCTGACTAAGTGAAAAAGTATTTATATAATTCAATTCAGTAGGCTCCAAAAGCAACTTTAACGTGCTTAATATTCACACCATGCAGCTAAAAGCTATTAAGCTGAATATACTAATGCATTGGGATTAGTGGAAGCAGCCACTGCCTCCAAAACAAAAGCATTGGAAATAAAGGATATGCTTTATATAAATCAGATTTTGCTCAGATACTTGAAAAACAGGAGCTTACACTCAAAATTTCTGTTAGAAGACAGTCAAGAAACCTTCCTGGCAAAAAAAAGCTCCACTACTTCCTATACCGTCACTAACAAAGTTCCATGCTTAGTCTTGCTAATCAGTGCCAGCAGTGGGTTTTCTGTCTTGCAACATAAAGGCTTGACACTGTTATATTCTATCCCAAAGAATAAATCTGCTGTGACCCCAGATCCTCAAAAAACATTAACGTATAATGCCTCATAATCTGGTTCCATGCTTAAGGTTTGTAAAGAATTGTTGCACAGAGCACTCATTACCACTTAACATTTAAGGATCCAGATCTAAGTCCTCTCTGGTACGGCCAGTGCTACTGTTTAACCACAAAAGTGAAGTAACACATGAGCTGCAGGACTTCTCAGAAGAACCTTTGAAAAATCAAACTAGAGCAAATCACCAGCAAGCCCAACTCAGGACTGTTTTGTTCTCCTATGCAGATCTTTGTCCTGCTTAGGTAGTAGAAATTTTGCGCAAGGATGCACAGTGGAAGAATACTTAGCTCAAGCCCATGATTCTATTTTCCACAGTTTAAAAAAAGAAAAAGAAAAAAGGAGAATGTTGCTAAATACAGCTACTGACAGACCATGGAAAAAGCCTTCATATGTCTGAAAGTTTGGCACGTAGAAAGATTTTTTTTTGGTTGCATTCCAGAAGTTACTTATTAGAATGTGTGCACACAAACATAGTATGTCTGCGCATAGGGATGCCTTCTTATTCATATACTCTACACACATAAAATATGCCTACACATTAAGCTACTACAGAAAAACTTTTATGTAGAGATACAGTGGATGCACTTGGCATCTGGCTTTTATTACATGGCTCACCAGTGAACATTTCCAATGTGTTCAGCACTGGCTAACAAGCTCACTGTCTTGAAACATCCCGTCTGGAGGGCAGCCTTCCTCACCGACCTCTCTCTGCAACCTACAGCCACATCTCACTGCTGGGAATAGAAAGCTAAATGCCAAGCTACATATATCTTACTAGGAACACCACACATGCTAGATATTCATGGTTCTAGGAAAGCCTGGTCCAGTCATATTGCCCTGGAGGAATACTTTTCCAGATAAATTGTTCATGAAGTCCTGCGAGAAAAGTCTTAAAATGCAAACCAGTATTGAACACAGAACACAAGTATTCATTATAGTACTTTAGTCTCCGATCGAACATCCTGATAAAAAGATTACTGTGCACCACACAAAAAAAAATTGTGAATTGTCTATGGGTTTGGTTTAGCTGCAGAAAGTGATATTGGTGTGGAGTGAAAAGCTGCTCAAAAAAAAAAAATCACACAATGGGACAGAAAACGCATTCCTGGTGCAGAACGTGCAGTAAACGTGCAGCTCACCTACGAGGATACAACTGATGAATTCGGCAATAGTCCATCGGGGGAGAGGGAGGGGAAAAAAATATAAGTGAGACATCTTCAAAGTCCTCCCACCATCACCACCACCCTCCTTTCATATGCTGCTACACCTGGCTCTTTTCCACCCATTTCATGTTTTCCTACAATTTTCAAGTTCTCAGCTGAGGTTCACTGACTATCCCTGTGTTCTCCAATTTTGAATCAGTATCTATAATAGCTAGACCTAACGTATAAATGTGCAGAAAAAAAGAGACAACTCCTCCAGGGAATGATCAGTTCTAAACTACCTGGACTGGTTATAGGCATTATGTCTGCATAAAAAGATCGGTATGGGTGACGCTTCTTTTATAGTGTCTCTTGCCCATGAATCCAAGAGGTTATGGATGAGGTTATTCCCACTGTAGCTCGACTGAATTCAAAGGAGTTATGACTCTGAACAATGTCCCCTGACTCATGGTTTTTGACTAACTTTTATTATTTCTTAATAAACTGTCCTCCTCAGTCCCCTGATAGCTGTTACCATCCAGACTTTTATTGAGCAATATGGTTTTTACCAAGGGCAGCCCATAGATGTTTATCATCCACACAGCCAGCACAGCAATAAAGCATCATTAAATTAAACCTAGGTCTTACCTGGTCTTTTTTAGACTTGTGTGAGGAAGCAACATGAGCCAGGTACTGAATGACCTTCTTGGTGTTCTCTGTCTTACCAGCTCCTGATTCACCTCTGTAAAGAAAGTCTGCGATTCATTCACAAAAAACACATAGGGGGACATGTTTCTATCTCTAATTCCCAAAGGGCTACAGAGCTCCTTAAATCCACTCTGGCTCTCAAAGCCAACAAAAACTGAGTGATACTAGAGAGTGGTATCAATGTAGGCTGGGCTGCAGGATAGCCCTCTGCCAGTTTGCCAGTGGGTATGGGTTCTATATGAGGGCACAAAGGACGGAATGCAAACAAAAACTATGTTCTCTGGTCACTTGGACAAGAAAATTGCTAAGTGGCAGAGGAATAATCCAAAGGCAACTGTAGAGCTAGGGGTGAAAGGAAACAAAATGAATCTTTCGAAAAGAAACCTCCTGACTGGGTGTCAACTGAATTTGTTGTGTCTAGATAAGAAACTGCTGTAAGAAATAAGAGTATCTATTTGTTACTTATCAGCCTCATCAGTGTGAATACTCTTAAATACAAGAGCTACATCAAATCTTAAGGAGTTCTCGAAGCCTTTTCCATTGACAAAGCCTTAATTCTTCAGAATTTTGGGCACAAAGGTCCTTTCAAAACCTCCTTCCTTCCTGCAGTTCCCATGAAAATTATTCTGTAGAAAGGATTAAATACATATTGGAGGACCTGTAGCGGGG
Organism: Cygnus atratus; assembly: GCF_013377495.2. Taxonomy (NCBI): domain Eukaryota; kingdom Metazoa; phylum Chordata; class Aves; order Anseriformes; family Anatidae; genus Cygnus; species Cygnus atratus. The sequence continues at coordinate 55,664,122 of NC_066362.1, read as the reverse complement.
CCTTCCTTAACTCTTCGTTATTACCTGATTTACTGAGCCCACCCCAGGCACTTATTATCAAGAGAGTCCTCCAATCAAGATTTTTAACACAAACCTTTACATCCACACAAGCTGGCAACTGTATATACTCACGTGCAAAGGATGGACTGATCCTCTCGGTCTAGAATAAAATTTAAAACAGTAGTCAGACTAAGACTTGAACAGCAAATTTCTATGACAGATGCATATCAACATCTGAGACATAAACAGGAACTAGTAAACTCAACGAGCACTGACAGAAATATGGCCAGGTAAACCCTTTTTGGGCAACCACCCTCCCACATCTGCCAAAGTTAAACTGCAATGGTGCCGTTAGGTTTTCTTCATCAAAAAAGAACATAAGTTGCATCAGTTTTTCTACAAACATGCAATAACTCTCCCAGTGAATGTTTCTTTACCACAGATATATACCTGGATGTACATCTCCTAGTTATTCACCCCCATATACCTGGATGTACATCTCCTAGTTATTCACCCCCCTCTCCCCTTCAATTATTCTGGACCCATACTGATGTTCAAAAGCAATCAGCAGAGCAGAGAAAACAGAAGGGAGATAGAGGGCAGGTGGAAGCAGGACATGAACCATTAAAAATTCCAGAGTACCAAAAGCTCACATCAAACAGAGGCTTTCACCCCAGAAAGAAACACTGGAAGCTCAGTGAGAAATTGTTGTTACTTGCTTTATACAGGATGGGCTTGAAAGCTAGAACACTGAACAGCAGCCTAAGTGCTGTACAGCTGATATATTTGTGGCACCATCCCCTATAGTATTAACTGAGCAGCTGATAATAGTAGAAACCTTTTCTTTTTCATATTGACATGCCACAAAAAACAGGAATGGGGATGTGGTATTGAATGCTAAACAGTAGACATACTAATTCCTGGGTTCATTTCCCAGCTGTGGATGATGAAATCTTTCCAGTCACAGAACTTCCTTCAACCAGCTTATCCACCACTATCTTCTCCAACATCTGTAACCTCCTTTCAGCTTTCACCTATGATTCTACTTTCTCATAAGCAGCCCCGACTAGTCTTTCCACCATGCCTTCATCCTACTGCTCCCCCAGCACTTTGTAAAAACGCTCCCCTACTTCTGCCTTGATTTCACTTTGCATCCACCCTTCCATCCTGCCTCCCCCTCTGACTGCCCCCAGTCTGCATCGCATTCTCCTCGATGCCACCAGGAACCAGCTAGGAGCACTGGGCAGATGTGAGAGTGCCTGTGCCTAGCACAGCTTTCATAGCTTCTTGTAGGAATCACAGAAGAGGTGAGACCTGTCCAGACACTGAACCCTGAGGAACTGCAAGTCATGCACATAGTCCTGCATCACACGAGAGCTACTGAGACACTCACAGAACAGACTAAGCCATCAAATTTATTTATTTTACTTAAGAGCAGAGAACTATCAGATCATCCAGACTGAGAGCCTGAGTATCACAGCAGTTTGATTTCATCTCCTTATTGTTCTTTTTACACACTGAGCTCCAAGTTTGTGTCAGACTCGACTCTCATCTCTTAAAAGACAGCAAGCCTCAAACATCCACAAGGAGAAAATATCGCTGAATTCCTCCAATAAATTATTGCAGCAATTGGTAGCTTTCATCAGTATGTTTATGAATGTGACTGTCTCCATATTTTAGCTACTGGTCCTTTCTCTTCCTTTCTCCAGTAGCTTAGAGAAAGGAAGTGCACTCAGTATTCTCCTCACCAGACACACACTTGGATGATATAATTGAGTCACCAAGCTCAAGACTTTTTGTGCGAGATAAAGAGACTGAACTCTAATTAGGGAAGGCTTTATAGTTTCAAGTACTTGGGCTCTACATAACTACTTTCCATAGCCTTTAACACTGCCACCGCAAGTGAGTTTAGCATGAATGCCATATTCAACAAGAAAAATCTCCTATAAACTCAGTTTATATAGAGAGAAGCAATCCAGCTTTTGTACACATTTTCATGGAATACACAAGGCGGGAGAAACTACCAAATTTGAGATTTGGTCTTTTCTTAAATTATTCTGCAGCTGCTAATGGAGACATTAGATTCATACACTACAAATAAGTAATTCCTGCTCTGAACTTTCTTTACTGGAAACTCATTATATGCAGATGAGCACAAAAGTTTAGAGGAAAATAATCTGCTTTACCACAGATAATACCTCTCTCAGAAAGAGCTGATCAGCCCTAAGACTGGAAGTAAGCAAGCAGAAGAAAATTGTCACTCAAATAGTTTGGGCCCAGCAAACAACTAAGCATCCAAAACCAGACAATGCAGCTTTGTTAGCACTGTCCATTCATTTTTTTTCAAGTGCTGAATTTTATTCATTGCCTTTAAGATACGTACCCCTTTTGCTGAAGGGCAGGTGAAGAGCAGATGTGAGCCAGCCCCAAAGGCCTCACCCATTCAAGGTTCCCAGCGGGTCAATGGCTCAGCAGGCACACGCCAGCCCTCTGTGTGACTGGGCACTTTGAGGGTGGATCGGGGAATAACTAGTGACTCATTTATGGATTGCCTAAGGAAATGTATTCTGCAGTAGTGCGACACCTGGGTGCAATTCTCTACCACAAAGCAGTTATGGTAAAAAGAAAAGATTGTGCCTCTGCATAACATTTGACTTTCGAAAGCTTGACTATAAACAAGCAGCTCATTTGTCCTAGGAAAGCTTGTCTTTGCATTCAGGTACTACAGAGGCTCTTCTAAGCCTATTAGAGAAAAAAAAAAAAAAAGAAAAAAAAAGAAGAAAAAGAAAAAAAAAAAGATGTCTAAGGATGACACTCCTCACTCCTGGTAGCCAGCTTCGGTGTTGTAATGATGAGCTGGAGCTCCTCATGCAGGCAGTGGAGCCCTAAGTACCTACATACCACATGCCTCCCTCCCCCTTCCTCTCCTCCAAGATAGGATCCTCATTCCAGCAAAATACATTGATAAGCAGGCAGGCAAACCAAGTGCTGAACAGAAAGAGAGATGACCAACATCAGATAACCCTCAGAAGCTCTTTGGCACCGAGCACTCTGGATCACGACAGGTTCTGCTGTAGTTAGCTGAGAAGCTCTTGTAGAGCCTCACTGCAAAGGGAATAAGAGGCACCAGCTCTGTGGAGCTACCCAAGGAAGTCACAAAGGGATGAACACAGGATCTTTCCACACCCCAACACACAGCGAGGTGTTGCAAGTCAGGAAGAGCCACAGACGGCGTTCAAAAGCCCTCTCACATTGGGCTTTCCTCCCCCAGAGCACTCGCCCGGTGGCCTGCTGCAGCTGCATTAGTCACCTCCGCTGTAGGGCAGCCAGAAGGTACCTGCGAGTGCAGGCAAGCCACCACCGGCAGCGCGCAGACGCTGCCATAAAAGGCAACATTCCTGTTTGCAATCCGGGGGAAATTCTTTCCCAGGACGGCAAAGCAGCAGTCATTGGGATTGCTGGAATTCTTCTAATTGTGTACAGACAGACAACTGAATAATGCGTTGAGCAACAGGAAATTGGAGCCTACCAGAGGGCCAAAGAGCTAACAAACACAAAAGCATAACTTTTAGACACGCTTCCAATTAAGACCTGCCGTAAATGCCAATATTTATTCTCCATACAATACCGACTTGTGCCGTCATGAATCTGAACGCTATTGCCCAGACAAGAGGCCACCTCCAACTCCCCCCCCACCTGTTTTTTTTTTTTTCTTAGGGGATCATTCAACATGGGCGTACTGCACAGCTTCAGTCAGCACTTGCCTTTACTCCATTGTCGGTTGTGCAAGCAACCTACTCAGCAGAAGAGACTGTGCTGGGCACCATAAACTCAGCTGCTTGCAAGAACACAATCAAGGAACGCCTGATTAAAAGAAATCTGCATCTGCTTTTCCATCCTAAACAGAGTCACTTATTAAGAACAATCCAGAATAACAACTCATTAGTTAATTATAGCAACAGCTCTGTATTTCAGACCAGCTGGCAAGGAAAGCTTTTTATCTAGGGCTCCTCTTTAGCTCCCATCACCACAGTATTCAAGTGATCATAAGAAGCAGCAGCCTCAAGCACCCAAAAATTCAGGAAGTCTGACATCCTTCAAATTTAAGCTATACAGCAGTATGGTACAATAAGATCACTAGATTAATTTTACTGTATTTTTAAAAATATGATATCTAACTTATTATCGACTTCCTTCAGCCCTAAAATAAAAGACCTCATTTTAGACTGCTTCCAGGACTTCTTGGCACACATTAAAAATTCAAATTAAAAGCCAAAATTTAAATTAATTAAAAGCCAAAATTTGTTTTGACAGGACAGACATCTCATATATTGGAAGTCCTCAGCCAAGGACTCTAGTGCAAAATAATGTATCGGAGGGAATTCTGAACTGCTGTGGTGGAATATATTGGCATAAACGATAAATGAACAGAGCCCCAGACTCCTGAATTTTGTTTTTGGATGTCTTGGGATGGGAGAAGGAAAAGGTTGCCAGGCTAGAACTGTGCAATGCGGGATGTTCTGTAACTGAGATGTGTAGCCTAAGAGGCCTTTATCAGCCACTTCCTCCGCCTGAGTGACTGGTTCCAGGCCTGCTCATGGCCATAAAAGGAGAATTAATATAGCGCGCACGCTGCGCTGACATCATCTCCCCGGCTAAGAGGAAGCCTAGCTGAAAGGCAAAGGCTTGGCTTGCGATCCCCTGCCTATAGCTGACTCATTAAGGCTGAGAGCTTAACCATAGCGAGGTGGTACCACCCACCGCCTAACCGCCGCGCTCTGGCGCAGGGGAGGAGCCTGGCCCTCTGGGTTTCCGTTACTGCAGCGCGCCCCTGAGGGCCCGCGGCCCAGCTGAGGCGTCTGCCTGCTGACCACCTCCAAGCTGACCTGAAGCGAGGAGGAGTCGAAATGTGTGCTCCAGCCATGCTATAGCTTCAGTTCTCGCTCTCCTCAAGCTGCTCTTCTGACCTCAGCGTCGTCTAACAGCCAGCGTCCTTCCCTCAGGGCTCTGGGGCATGAGGAGCTGCAGGCACCTGACACCGCTGCGCTACCCGGAACAACCCCACTGGCATAAAATCAAACATATTCACAGCGGTGCTTTAACCTACATGCTGGTTTGAGTTCCTGACACTGGTTTGAGTGTCAAAAACGCTCCTGGGGAACACCAGAACAGAGCCCGAGAGCTTGCTTTTGCACTGTCATTTAAGGAATGCATTAGAGAAGAGTTTCAAAATGCTAATAACCTATCATTAAGTACAAGGGGAAAAAAATCAAATGAAGGATAAGCATAGCGTATGCAAGACAGCTCTCACAGAGTCGAACTTCTAGATATGAAAAAGGGAAAAGTCATTTGATTTGGCAGGACCACTGCAGTGCCAAGATTCAGCTTTGCTGTATGTGAAGTTTGAGGACAAGCACAAGGAAAAAAAAAGTTTCATTTCAAAAAATGAAACACATCCTACTGGGTCAAATGCAAATATTTATTTCCCCAAGCCATTTCTGGACTAAAGCCCATACCCCTTTCTGTAGCATTCCACAACTGAATCTGGAGATAGCAAAACAGGAAAACAAGTTAGGCTGTAATTTTCGGTTACACAAATGTTTATGAAGTTCTGACAGGAAAGAAAAACTGGTATACGGCCTGCAAAAGCTCAGGCGGCTCACGATACTAGAACAGCGTACAGCAGAGAAACCGACAGAAAGGGCTAAACTATTACATAAGTGAATGCCAGAAGGCTCCTGCTCTGGTTTACAGGAATGAAGCAAAAAGGGTGTGGTAACTACTAAAAAACAAGCGGGCAATGGGACTCTTTTAGCTCCTTGTTCTATTGAAAACCACATTTCAAGACAGATTTTTTTAGAGTTGCATTTAGAAATCTCAAATGATTCAAAGCATGTAAAACATCTCAAGAAAATCAGAAACTACATGCATTTTCTTGCAATTTGCACACAAACACCATCAAATGAACATCTTCCATACTTAGTATCCAAATTTAATACTGCCCTTTGCATCAGAAATTTGGACAGATCTTGGAAAAAAAATAATGAAACCACATGCTATTTTCCTTCGGTTTTAGTGGAAACAGAATTTGACCCTTATGTGCAACTTGAAAGAGACACATCCCCGCCCCTACCTAATCTGAACAGCTCTCTCAATCGGGTATCCCTCAATTGGTAGGCATGCACAGAATATTGTAGAGAAAATAAAGACACATTTTGGGACAGTGTAAAACACAGTGCAGTATAGCAGACAAGTGCTAAGAAGCAACCTGAGAAAGCAGAACCGAGACCCAGAAGTCAGAACAGAAGTCTCTACTAGCTTGGAAACTTAAGAAACATGTAAATGGCTGAGAATTACAAATACTTCAAGATCATGTTCTGTAGGAGCAGATCTAAAGGATGGTTTCTTGTGAAAGTGACAACTGGGTCTGAGGTGCATCTGAAGACCTACAAAAGCAAGCCGTTTGTCTTAAAATAGCTAGCACTGTTTCCTCCCTGAATATAACAAGGCCAGTAAAGATCATGAAGGTGCTATACTTCAGATTTTTTTCTTTTAAACACCAAACCCATAGACTGCCTAAATTCTAAGTGAATACCAGCAAGTTGCTGGCCACATAGGCTCCTTTGCAAACTAATCCATCACAGTCAAGGAGGATTTAATCACTGCACAATGATTTTAAGAGTTTTATTCAGTGAAACATTAGGAGCTCTATACTGACATGTGGAAAAACTGGATGAGAAGTGAGATAGAGTGAATTCACTAGCAACGTACAGTCTGTTTTCTCTCCTACCTTTTAGTTGAGCTCGTTGAATAGAAGCTTAAAAAAATGGGCAGAGTACACATACAAGGGAAGAGCTCTTAAGAAAGCATTCCAGAACAACCATACTAATCCAAGCTATTACAAAGAAGTTTCAGGCACTGACAGTAAAATGGTCATCATGCTCCAGACACCAATGAAACTTCTAGCTTATTTCTAGCCTCAGTATTTGACATTAAAAATTCCTTGTGTGCGCTCTGAACAGACAAACAGGTGCTATTTGATAGCTTTAAAATGTTTTTCTTAATAGATCCTCTGGAGAACGCAAATTGAGGTAAAGAATTTACCCCTTCAATGTACATCTGCTGCTTTAGATTAATGATTTGTCTGCTCAAGACACCACTCCACTTACAGGCACTATGCTTCTTCAGTCATCAGTGCCAGAAAAGTAATTCTTCTGAAAGCAGTCAGACCTGAGGCTTCTGGCATCCAGGTTACCCAGGGAACAAAAACATTAAGACAAATGTGTTGTTTTTTTTTTCTCTGAAAACAAAAATGTTTTTATTTTCTTCAGAATTCTGCTCTTGAAACACAAGAAGCATCTCCAAGTACCATTCAGCAAAATAATGTTTTTACCTCATTTCTGAATCTTAATGTCTTTGGTTGGAGAAAGAAGGAAAAAAGAATCAAAAAAATTACTTTTACCACATTCTCCATTATCTTATTGCTTCAAGGAAATGCTTCTGGTGAAGTTTAACAAAAACAATTTGACCTCTTAGGATACATGAATACCACACGACACTTTTGCAAACGGAATAACCATGGTAAACACAGAAAGAGGACCAAACTTTGTGCATCAGCAGAGATGCCTGAAAAGGGTTAAATAGTTTCTGGATTAGCAGAATTTGGAATAAAACTCTCATCTTCCTCTCCCTTCCCAATTCCTTTCCTGAAGAACCTCCCTTTGAACAGCCTGCTTATTAGAATACCATAAATTGACTGGGGGAAAAAATGTAAAACAGTCCGTATCAATTAATGTGAAAAGCTTTTCCAGTCTGTCAGCTTAAGAGATAACTATACCCCGTGCTGGAAGAAGTCAGTCTCTAGCTTGCTACCCTCCTTCAGACCATGAAGGACTCCTTGTCTTTGGGGCTCTGAAAGTATTGTAGGGAAGGCATCCTAATCCTAAATGCCTCCGGCTCATGTGGAGCACTGGACCCTTTCATGTTCTATTCTCTGTACAGATTCCTGCCATACCGCTGGCTGCTGTACCAAGCCTCCCCCACTGCTAAGCAGAACTGAGAAAGTGGAATAGGAATGTTGCTTTCCATTGCCCTAGAGGCTAGTCAGGGCCGGAGACATTGCAACAACCTACTCACCTTTGCTCCCAGTAGCATACACCAGAATGCTGCTGTTTTCCCTTGAAATAAGGCAGCAAATAACCCTATGGTGATCTCCAGGCATTTTTGATATCAAACACATACATATGAACCAACACACACAAAATTCTACCAAACCTAATTAATTGGTCAAAGCAGGCTACTTCAAAAGATAAGTGGGAATGATTTTCATGTCCAACAAGCATTCCAACTAGACAGCAACAAGGTATCTCAAGCCAGGCAGAGAAGAGCTGAGACAAACCTCTAGATTGTCAGGACTGTTGAGAATATCATGTAGCTAGAACTGTTCTGGAAAAGGTAAACACTCCAAAAGAGCTCATAGCAACTTTCCAGTGCTAGGAAAACAGTGGCAGGGCTGCCAGTCTTCAACTTTGTACAACAAAAAATTCAAGACTGGGATTTCTGAGCTTTAGACACCACGCAAGGAGTGGTCTGATGGAGACACCTCTTTTGAAAAGGAGAGGAATTATCCATGTAGACCAACCACTAGCTCTGACCCATTATCAGACAAGTAGATGTCATCTGTTCCTTCTCGCAGAATTGTGGCTGTCCAGATATCCATTGCCACATCCTGATGGTATATGGTAGGGATAAAGGACAAGATGCAAAACTGTGCAGTTCCAAATGGTTTAACTGTTGACTGTGGAAGAAGAAAGACTTATTTGGTCTCTTACAACAATGCCACAGAGCCTGTTTCTGATGCTATGTAGAAAAGATCTTTTTAGGGAACAATAAATTTGGTAGGGTTTAGTCAATACCTCGTTTAAGGAAAATATATGTTGGTACTTCAGCTGACAAGGAGCAGGCAAGAGAGAAGGAAGTAATAAAGGAAGTGAAACACTGATAAGAGGTTTATAGACAATCGTGCTGCTCAGTCTTTGAAGGAAGTGAGGGCATACGTAGATCCAGGTTCAAGGGTCCCCACACACACACTCTGGATACAGCATTCCTTTCAGAGCAACGCTTAAGTAGTATAGGAGTATTTTCTCAAAAGCTGTCATATCTTCCACTAGTTGCCCTCAGTACCCTGCCACCGGTCCAACTGCAGCATGTCAGTATGGCTCTCCCCTCCACACCCAAGGCTTTTACCAACACAGCTTAATTTATCCATCACGTTAGCTCTCCGGTGTGCTCTGATCCACATGGCACCACACCTTAGCAGCCTTCTTCAGCGTTGCTCACATGGTAAATTTGTTTAAAGCCATAACTCAGGCAAGTGGAAGAAGTTTTTCTCGCTCCCTTTCCACTCTGGATAATCACGTTGTTATAGTTTTCCTATGCTTGGAAGTGCAAGTGGTAGTGAGGGCAGGGAAAATGCAGAACCTTTTAGAACTGAGACTAATTAGAATTGTAAAGCATGTTTATATCTGGCCTTTGTTCAACACCTGAGACTAACGACAAGACATAGAGACACACACCTTAATCATCATTGCTATCTATCAGAAAATACAGGAGTATCTAATTTATACAAACTATGCCAAATCAAACTGTCCTTTAAACATTACAAAGCGTGCCTCTGCATATAACCTAGCTAAGTACAGGAAGAAAAGCACAGAATACCTCCACACCCGAACACTTTCCAAGTAACCCATACACAAGCACGTTCTCTGTGAAAGACCTCCTCACAGAAGGAGGGATATGCACAGGACCTTCAGAGCTCCATTTTTAAGTTCTCAAGTGACAAACAAGAAGCATGTATTTATGACTCTTTACTTCCCCATGGTATGCACAGCAGGGTGGTGGGGAAACAGGTCAATCTGCTTACTTTCTTTTATTCTATAAGGAGACAATGGATGTATTTAATATTGCCTGATAGAAAGTTTTATTTTTAACAGAACAAGAATGTAACCAAACAACTCATCATCAGTAAAACTATCACTGATCATCACATTTCAAAATGTAGGGCATACTAAGCTTGTTTCTTCCAACCAAGCTGTATGACTGGGTTTTAATAATTTTGTTAAACGACTCCATCAACCAATACACACACTTGCCCATCTACAGCTATGATTCTGTAAGATCATCACTTAGAGAAGGAAAATTTACTACTTCAGTTCTCCTTGACTACTTCTCTGAACCACATGCATTCACACCATTCTGTCCTTTATGTCCAGTTTAGCTCTTGCTAAAGAATATCAGACCCTTCTTATATTCTGAAGCAAGGTTCTTCAATCCACTGGAACAGGAGAAAGCTATTAAATCACCTGAGCACAAGAGCCAGTACCAAGAAGGTGTCAGGCGCCTGTGAACAAGGAAGTAGCAATGCCTTCTGACAGCAGTGAGCTGTTGTTCTCCTACAGTGTTTTGACTGCAACCTTGATTTGTTATTTCAACAAAAAAGCCATTACCTCAGTCAGCACTCACCTTGCATCATACTCCTGTAGGCTGTGTCTGTGATGGCATAGATATGAGGGGGCATCTCATGTCTCTTTTTGCCTTTGTACATCTCCACTATTTCTTCTGAGTATATGGGCAGGTTCTTGTAAGGATTGATTACCACGCAGAACAGGCCTGAGTATGTCTGGGAAGAAAATGCCCCAAAAATAAAAACAGGAGTTAAAATTTTGTACACTCATGCCTTTTAACAGTGTATTACTTCCAAAAAAAAAAGATGCTTTTTAAGTGCTTCTGAGCGATATTAGAATCTCAGCGACACCTGAAGTTATATTGACTTGGATGGTACTCAACCTTTCCAAAGTACACAAAAAGCATCGACTGACACATTAGTCACACTGATAATCAAACTAGCCAACTCCCTAGCTAATTAACAGTCCACTAGGAGTGGCTTTTCTTCATCTCAACATTTTGATATTTAAGTGTCTATTTCATTACATATGATAGGCGCTCAGCTCCTAGAAACATGCATTTTATTATGTTCTGCCTAATGTTTGTCATTCTACTGCATATATTTATCCAGTAATTGCTCAGTTACAACTTAATAAAACTTCACGACAACAAATCAGTTTTCTTACGTCCAGAAATGTTACAGATGATGCAGAGACACAGCAAGATATTACAGTAAAGACAATACAGAGATGCATATTCCCTTTCACACATGGCACTCATTAGCAGGATGTACAAGATCTTCTTGCCCGTGCTCAACAGTTTTCGTATTAACTCATTGCAGGGGAAAGAACAGATAACACAACCCCAAACACTTCCAATGGATGAATGTTACTGGTGGCATCAAACTACTTTGTGAGGTCTTAACGTATTCCTTGAATAGGAGTACAGCTTGCTTATTTTCAGTTGTCTCCCTGCTCACTCACACTCAGCGTGCAGTAAGTAGGCAGACGCTGCTCTAGCTGGGAAAGACTAGATGGGTCTCCTTTCTAGAGGGTAGAATTTTACACAGGTTTATTTGAAGAGATGTTGTTCCTCCCTCCTACCCTTTTAATAAAAGCACCATTCCAATGTAGAGAATCAAGCCAAAATAATTCCTAGAGAAAAATAAGACCAGTGTATTCCTTGGAGCTTTTCAAGATCACTGGGCTAGGCTGAATTCAGAGTTGACTCTGCTGTGAATAGGAATATTTCCTAGATTCCTAGATGTTCTAAGAATAGCATTCCGAGACTTGCTCTTGGGGTTTAGAGCTCCCTGATAATTTTAGAGGCAGCTGTTTGAAACATCTGGATATAAGAAGCTTTCTACAGCAACTTGCAATGCTACCAGAAGAGGACATTTGGCACTTTCTGTTGCTACCATCTCTTCTATTGTTTGCTCAATGAAGAGTGCTCTGATGTGGGTAAAGAGTTCTCCACAATGAGCACAGAAAGCAATCAGGTTTAGCCTCTTTAGCTAGATAAAGATAAGGACCAGACTATTGTGATAAGAAGGGTGAAAATAGCATCTACTACACAGTCTTATATCCAGAATTTCTAGGTGCTGGTTTAACCTCAGGCAATTAGCCCACTCTTCTCACACAGCTGATTCAGAATGAAAAAATGATTCACAACAAAAAAATCTGATACAACTTTCACCCTACTTAATGGGCTGTCTTTTTCTTTAATTTTTTTATTTTACTTTTTTTTTTAATGAATTGAGGAAGATTTAAATAACTTAGAGAAAAGCATTTCTTTCCAAAATGGGAAGCTATTAAAGCTGGATGAAACCCTTTCACATAGGACTACAATTCCAGGAAGCTAAACTTCAGTTCAATTCTAGTCGGGTTAGGTTTGAGATAGTGCTGGAAAGGAACTGTTTAAGAAGTTTGCAGAAACAGTCTTGGCAATGCTAGTTCCTTTAACTTCTGCCTCAGTTCTCCAACATAGCAGACCATGCTTTCATAGTACAAAATAGCAGCTGAAAGCCTTGGTCTTTCTTTCCTGATCTTTGACTACACTACTGGAAGACAGGGCACGAACAAGAGGTAGAAAGCAGTCTACTCTAGAGCACCACATTCGCAGTTCATACAATATACCTTTTCCTTATTTTAGGATGGGAATAGCTCACGTTGATAAAACTACAGGTTCTCTTCTAACACTTCATTTGACTCCACAGGAGACCAGATGTGAAAGCAGAAGAAAAGCAGTAGCAAGTGCTGCGGTAATATTCCACATGGAATTTAAAGTCTTTTCATCTGTATTTGTATGACTTTTTTGGCAATGTTTGCTGACAAAGGAGAAATGTCACTTTTCAAATACAAATGGTGTAAGGGTCTGGCAACTGGACTGAAGCAGTCTGCTGGAATAGAGCAACAGTTCAGAAAAAGGAAGGCATTAATTTTGTCAGACTGATGAAGCAGGTTTGGAGGAAAACTCCATCACCTCCTGCCAGCTTCCACTTGCCAGGAGAAACACCTGAGGGAAGTTTCCTTGCAGTACAATGATCTCATCCAGACAGATGCATGAGAATATTTTTGTCCAATAAAGAGACAACTAATCAGCGCTGGGATAGGCAACTGAGGGTGGCCACCGTGTCAAGACAGCTGGTTAAGCACACTGACAGAGCTATGTATAGGAAGCAAATGAGTTACGTTGAGCAGAAGCTGTCGGTCCTACCACAGGGAAGACGAGAGTCATCTTCATCTTATTAAAGCACAAGTAACGGCTTTTGTGCCTAAATACCTGAACTGAACCCAACACTCCAATTGAAAGGCTAATCTATTATAAGCACAGCTGGCTTGGAGATGCGTATTTGTTTCAGACATTACTGGCTCAAAATAGAACTCTGGCATTAACTTAAAACTACTATTTCAAATGACACACTGGAGGGCCAAACAGGAACTACTTTTATTTTAACAGCTAAACTAGCTCTGAAGAGCTGAAAGGACCTTCTTCAGCATGGAACAAAGCTCACAGCATCAGAAAGGATATTTTCTAGCATCTGTTAACTTCAGTGACATAAGTGAAAGACTTAAGGTTGAGGTTTGAGTTTCACAGTGAATACCAATAAGGCATTCGTGGTAGTTTAATACAGAAGTTGAAAACGATCTTTTGATAAAAGCACTTGGAATGCAAAAGGTTAATATGAAAATCTGCCTATCAGCAAGTCATCTCAGCACGGAACCAATGAGCACACAGAAGTTGCAATTTGGTGTCACATTCGAGTTCTTAGCTCTTGAAATACTTGACCCTCCCTGCGCAAAATTTCTCTGCACCAGCCACAAGATTTCCCCCTTCCTTTGGTAGAATGGGTAGATGGAAAATTTAAATTTGAGGAAAAAAGCACACAGGCCCGCTGGCAAGGAAGGCAGAAAGGCCAAGGACAGAACCCAATTATTCTTATGATCTTTCCATAGACCTTTATACTAGAGATATATCGCATGTACTATTTTCAAGAGGATTAATGATCCACCAACAGCCACTCCAATGAAAGTATTTTAAGCCTTCACGTTAATCCCCCGACTTGCTGAGAACTGCTGACAGGTAAGATCAGTCCGTTTCACAAGTGCACAGTTTTGTGCAACTGTTTTGGCAAGTCTAAGACTCTGCAATAGAGCGTTACTATTGTAAGTTTATATGAGTGGAGGGTGTAGGCTTTTTTTTTTTTAATACTTCTTAAAATCTAACTAGAAGAACTCACTTTATTAGAGTCACAAACCATTTCTGAAGTTTTAGAGGATATCTTACAGGATATGTGAAAGTTTATTGCATAGTGTGCAATAAACTTCAAGATGCTGTTATTTTCAACTTATTACATAACTTAGCAATGTTTCCTGTTCTAAAAATGTTACACACATAATCTTGCACATCCTATTTCAACACAAGACCAAGATTCTTCCCTCTGACAACAGGTTTTGACCAATAGTCAAGAGTTATTCAGCTACACAGAATAACTAACTGCATCAGCCTCTAATCGTGTTAAGTCTCAAAATTTTGAGATCAGACGGTAACCAAATTTGTATCAGCTTTGCACCTTTCAGATGTTCTCTGATGATTTATGCAGCAGTTGTCTATACGTCCTCATGCACTCTAGAAGAGCAGTGGTCACAGCACTAGACAGAATTTCTTCTAGTTTGTTCGCATGTTCCCTAACTTGGAAGGCAACAGTTCAGAGGTTTCTACCTGAGGGTGAATTCCTGCTATGTGGTGTCACAGATACCACCAGTCTCTGTTAGGGCAGAAGAGATCGTGTACAGCTTGCCTCATAAGATGACTAGGTAAATGACTAGATTCCTTTGGGCAAGATGAAGAAGTAGGCATTCAAAAAAACACCCAAACATACAGAAAGATAGAGCAGAAAGTTTTTATTTATGGTGCCTTTTCCATAGGAAGAAAGAGGCAGCTTTTAGGCTTTGGAATCAAAATGAGGGGAAAAAAACACCTAGACATATTTTCATCTAGGACCTAATTAATATACATGTTTATATATCAAAATCTTTCTTTAATACATCTTATTTTAATAGATTTTCTAATTTACTGTGAAAAACATTTCACAATGCCTTAAAATATTGAATATCCGGCATTTCTACATCCCTCGGGATTTTACTTCAGGCAGATCCGTTTTAATTCTGTAAGCAGTGGGTAGTTCGAAAACAAACAAACCAAGAAACGCTGGTTCCTCTTTTAAGCAGCCACTGCATCCAAACTTTGTGTTACCATCAAGCTTATTACTCATTCTATGCCTGCAGAGTATTAATAAAGTAGAGGTTACCAGGACAGACGTCTGAGGCCACCCAAAGAGGAAAATCAGAATGGAACTGTAGAACCAGTCAAGGTTCCAAGTTCTTCTTCCCCACATTTCCCTATTTATTGCTTTTGGTATGCAGCGAAGCAGTTGTTGCATGCTTTAGAGGGTACGGCCTTTGGGCCCACGCATGGTATCTTTGTCATTTCCATGGCTGTAAGAAAAATCTCTGCTCTTCTCCATTTTGGGTGAAAAAAATACAGGAAGTATTTCCCATCTGTAAGCTCACATATGCACATGTCCCTTCTCTAGTAGCACATTCTGAGATCCAGAATTTTTGTAAAAAACAGCTTGGCATCAGCATTCTTTCCCACTGAAGCTCCAGACGTGGGAAAAAGCAACTCAGATGTTAGGTATATTAGGACCATGTTTTTATTATTTGATTCGGTTCAGACTTCCTGTTTACCACTTTCCAACTGCTCTCACTTCTTGGTAAAAGAAAGCTAGATGGCATTCAAATCATTCTGCAAATGAAGACGTTAAAATGTTAAAGACAGATTTACCACAGCATTCCTTGAAAGCTCCAACATTAACTAGAGAGGGATTGGCATAGTTTAGTGAAAAAATTTTAAGTAGAGAGAAGAAGCTAAGTCACATGAGAATTGCGTATAGGGGAAATGAAAGGTTAACACACACTTTAAAAGCAAATTGATTACAGTAAGTTCTCATACTATGTAATCAAGAACTCTTACCCCCATGGAGAAGATTACTTACATAGATCAGTCCAGAGTAGTATCTCTCCTTCAAGTTGTGAAGCACAGAAGCCTCATTCAGGCACGTCAGCTCTGCCATATCTTCCACTTTAGAGAATTTGGGAGGGTTCATCTTCTGGATGTCATCCTTATTCACCTTCACTTTCTTCCCATTCTCTGCCAACTCCACGATGGCCTCATCTCCTACTTCTTCCTTCAGGCTAGCTGCCTCAAACCCATTCTTTTCTGAGGGAACCCATACCAGCTTCTTAGCTGCCCAGTCAGCCTGAGTCAGGGGGTTATTAATGATGTTTTTGTCCACGTAAAGGTACTTATCTGCATCTCTTTGTGCCATTGTGTTTTAGAATTGGGGACCTGCAACAGGAGAAAAAAAAGAAAAAAGTTTTTAAAGCTTCAAGTTGCCTTGCAAATTCCTTGCAGACAGGCACATGCTAAGTACTCTGAGACCCTGGCTGTCAGAGCATGCCTCCCACTCCTTGAGTTTCATGTTAGTAAGCGCACTGGTAAGTTGTCAAACTTCCAATAAGGTCAAGGTTTTGCCTGCCAAGAGGATGTGAAAAAACAAACTAGCAAGCAGTTAAAGAAGGAAAAAAAAAAACAACAACAAAACACTGACCGTTAAGCATTTGGAAGCCGTTATTTGGCAGAAGAAAGAAAGCACACTAAATGGCAAGCAACAAACAATTCATAAGATGTGCCAAGCATCAGATACTATGTCAGTAACTTTCAGGTAAGATTAGCCCCTCACTGCTCTACTCAGTAGAGCAGAAAAATCACCACAGAAGTTTAATTATCATTTTTACTTCCTTTCTCCTTCTTCTGATAAGCTATGAATCAAAAAATCACAACTTCTTAGAAATGACATATTCCAGTCTAGACAATGCAAGAGAGACACGTTCCTCCTAAAAGACGCCACCAGTAATCCTTTTCACCACCAGCTTAGTAGCAACACCCAGCCCACCAGCTGGTATCTCTTTCCTGGTCTACGTTCTGTAGCAAGATAGCTCAAGTCAGTAACAGAAAAAAAAACTGTGGTCAGGAAACTTTACAGCCAAAAATCCTCCACAAAGAGCCTTCTATTTAGTACTTAGAAAGCTGTGGCTGGGTAGAAGATAGAGCTCCATCACCACGTGAAGAATATTTAAGCAGCATACTCAGAAAATGGCACCATAGATTTATTGCTTCATCAAAACCAGAGCACAACTGCCAGGGATTTTCCAGTTAATAAGACAACAACTTTATTGGTGCCATTCAGGAACCCTTTCAATCAAGAGACAGAACTGCGTTGCGTCAAGGCTCATTAACCATGTAACAACAGCCTCTTTACAAGGTCCCATAAACATTACTTCTTGGATCCTTCCTCACAAATATATCAGCATCCTTAATATGTTTTTCATAACTTGGAGAGAAGCTAGAGTTCTTAAGCAAAGAAAGAACAGGAAATTAAAATCTCAATATTTGTGTCATAGAGGGCTGTCAGGACCTACTGGGGTAACTTTTCTACAGAACATACCCGTATTTACACGCCAGCCTACAAATCAAACAGGTGAAGTCTGTCCATAGATAACTCCAACAAAAAGATATCGAGGGCAGAACAGAAGCAGGTCAACTCCTGAAACGTGTGTGAGAGCAACAATAGGTTTTGGGTCCCAGCATTCACAAGCAATGAAGCCAGAAAAGCATCAGCTGTAATAAAGATGGACACAAAATGCCCACACCAGTCATTTGTAAGCACGCAGGGAAATTCATTTTAACAAACGTATCGCAGTAGGTGGTATGCAACTTTGTGCCAGATGCCATGGACAGCTGTATATTTACAGTCAAAAGTTCTTCAGCAGACAAAGAAAAAAAAAACACTCTATAAGTAATTGCTTCCTTTAGCTTGAGTTTAAAATCTTTGTCTTAAGCCTTACAGGAAATGCCAAACAGCTATCCCACACTTTACCTCATCCTTCTTTCCCCAGAGGGTCACTGACACTTCCACCTCCATCACCACAATGGCGATTCTCAGAGCCACTCCACCTCCCTGGCTTTCCACATTTTTATTGAAAAAAATCCAGATTTGGATTGGTACGCATTGAAAAGACTTGCTGCAGGCAGAAGATGTAGCAATCAAGAGCTGATTGAAACGAAAAATCTAATTTGCCAAGAGAACCCCAAAACCAGACTACAGCAGCTAGCCTGACAATGTAAGTAGGAAATAGAGAAGGATAACAATTCAACAAAAGATGTCAAGAGTCCCTGAGAATGCAGAGTATCTTCTGCAGGTTGTGGCCAAAGGGTTAAAAAAAAAAAAAAAAAGAGGAGGAGGAAAAAAAGAAATAAGAATTCAATTGTGTTCAGAGTTGTATCAGGTTTGGCAAGGCAGCAGCTGTGCTCTACCCTCCATTACACAGTTTCCTGCCTATGCAACTCCCAAGAATCTAACCAGTTGCCTTTTTTGGCTATAATCAGGCAGGACACAGAGGCAGCATGCTTCAGCTCAATTCAGTTTCATCATTTCCTGAGGAATCCTAAGTAACCAGCCATCTGAAGTGTCCTGTGTTACACTCAAACACAGTCCTCACCCCCTGGCTGTTAAGAGTCCATGCAGCCAACAAATGTTGGAGATTTGTTCTGGGATAAAGCTCTTTATGGATGTCAAATAAATTAGACCACAAGAAATCTTTCAAGGGGTATCCCCAGCCAGTTCTAGATCCTAAGAACTAAGGAACGATGGTAGCTACAGAGATTTGTCAAATCATTTACAGGAGGAGACCCCCTGAATTATCCCCCTCCTCCCCCCCCCAAAAAAAAACAACCTGAATTATCTCAAAAACAGTAAGAGAGCATTCTTCAGCCCCTAAGAGATCACTCTATAGCATCTACCCCTTTCTTCTTCCCAGGACCGAAAACAACAGCTAGCCAAGTAAGAAGACAAATGGCCTAACATGGCTGTTCTAAAATCTCCCCAAACACTAAGTTTCTTTTAGTGTCAGTGCTACTAAACAGTGAGGAGACTAAAAGAAGGCAGTCTGCACCTCAAACAGACTTGAGAACTACCCTGTGGCATGGCAGCAGAAAACAAGTTTTATTCTCACCACCTCAGACTGGTTTTCTATGCTCCAGGATGGAAGAATCCTCAGGTAGCAGATGTAAGAAGCCGGAGGATCACGCTGAGATAACCTGCTATTAGAGCTATCCTCAAGGCTGACTTCTACCCCACAGGGCCTCTAAACTAGCAATACCACAAACCAACCATTCATTTGCCTCGTCCACAAGATCAGCACCAACGGAGGAATCAGATTCAGCAAGCTCTGTCTCGTGGTCTCCAAAACTTATCCTCCTAGTTTGGGCCACGTGTCACTGGGTACTTCTAAGGACTCCGTAAGCAACAGTTGATCCAGTAAACACCTGCAGCTGACAACAACCCTCTTTTAAATATAAGTTGTTACCATTTTAGGAACAAATTAGGAAGCAATTTGTTTGCCTAGGAGGTTGCATTTTGGGTGTAAATAATTGTATGGGGCAAGGACATTTATCTTCACATGGCTATTGTGCAACCGTCAGATGAGAGTACTGTTAATAATATTATTTTTAATGCAATACCAGTCTACAGGTAGCAGACAAAAAAAATACAGAAGGAAGACAGGTTATCCTTGTTTTGAGTTCAAATGCCTCCTTCCTAGTATTGTTTCCAAAAATGAAATACCAGAGTCACTTCCCTATTAACCCGGCGTGCTCCCTTAGTGTGCTTCCTAGCAGTCTGAAGAACAAGGTGGTCAGGCAGTGCTGCTTTTCCCCTGTTTCAGGTGCCCAAAGAGGCAATTAACTAGCTACAGAGTTGCCCCAAAGAAGCCATACAGATGAAGGAAAAGTGATCCATACAGTCATGGATGAGAGGGGGCCAAGGCATTATTTTCTAGTCCACCCTTTAAAAAAAGGAAAGAAACCTTTGCACATGCACTTCCCTGCAGATTCTTTTGAGATGAATAAACTAAATGGTGGCTTTATGTTGAGATGCTATGCATTCCCTTTGAACTAGGCAGAATTACCCCAAACCCTCATTTGAATTCATCATACGAATAGAAGTTTGCTTTAGACTTCCCCACAATTTCATACCTTTAAGGCTCAAATTACGAGACACTTCACACGCTCCTCTCCCTACTTAACGCATCAAGTGCTCCCCAAAAACCTAGAGGCATGCCTTGTCCAGCTTGGAAAGCCCTAAAAGCTGCCTCTGTTAAAGGTCCTCTCCTTTGAGTTAGTGTTTTGCAACTGCTAAAAGCACTGAACGTTATCTGTTTGCAATTTAATTTTCCAGAACTATTTGTATTATCTCTCCCCCCCCCCCCCCCTTGTTTACTCTGTCAGCAGCCACGGAATTGTTGTTTCTGGGACTGAGCCCACTGCTCAATAGGATGAGCTCGTGCTAGGCCAAACTAGCAAGGTAAGGGCTGAAGTGGATGTAGAATTCCCAGTAAGAAGAGCTTTCATGGCAATAATTATAGCATCACGTTTACTAACTGTGTCAGGGCACTAGGCAAGGAAAGGACCTGAAGTTCCCCAAACTGCTGGTGAAGTTGAGATAGCCATGCTGTTCTTTGTAGGTTTCAGACTTTTCTTCAGGTGAGGGTAATGAAAAGAACGAACACTAAATAGCAACGCAAACACATTCGGACTAAACCAAGTGAGCTCTCTTTGTTTACACATCGCACATTTTGAAGCATTTCAAGAACAAAGTCCCCATGTTCTTTTCCACGCTGCCTTACCTTTAGCAGGTTGTGACAGAATAGGCTACAACACAAAAAGCCCTTTCACAGGGTGAAGGAATGTACACCTTTTCTTCAGGCAAGACAAGACTTTTACACTAGGAAACTACAGCATTACCAGTCAGTTATGCTTCCACTTCAATTACAACTAAACTTTGCTTGGTTGAAGAAGCTTGATTCTTTGTTAACACACAGCATTTTAAAATAATCCAACTTTGAGAAGAGGCTGGTCATTCACGCTAAGTTTGGTCAGGAACATTCATCCGCCAGGAATCCCTGTTAATGTGCAATCCGAAGAGCTAATACTCGCGTTAGTTTTGCGAACTCAACTATTTCACTTTCCCCAGTCAGCTGAACACAGTTCACCAACAGAAACAGTTGCATTAAACGCAACTAGAAAGTACAGTAAGTTGACTTCTTTGGGCCAGGCTGACAGCTGTGAGCACAAACCAACAGCAATAAAAAAAAAAAAAATCCCACCCCCGACTCGTTCCCTTGGATTCGCTAGGAAACTGTTCAGTTCTCGCCTGCTTAGGACATAGGAGACAGCCACTTCACAGCTCCCCTTGCCAAGACGTTGGAGGGAAAGGAAACTGTGAAGTTTGCTAGCACCAACTACTCCGCTTGGTAGGTGACACCTAGACAAAAACCCGAGTCTGAATCGCTGCGGGTGAGAAACGAATCTCGGCGGGGAGGAGAGGAAGGGAAGGGGGCACTGAGGGACTGGCGGTATCTGCTCATTTCTCAGTCGCACTGTGACACACCAGAGCCCGATGGTTCTCAAAAAATCCTCGGGGACCATGAATTTCAGCTAGCCCACTGGAGAATACATCAGGCAAATTCACGAATTCACAGTTAGCACTCCCTCAGATAGCCCCCTGAGCTGCAGAGGCATTCGGCTACGCTCACCCTTTTTGTTTAGCACGCCGCGCTGCCACACTGACTCATTACTTCTAGTTCAGCTTTAGTTGGGATTCATAATGGTTGCTATTAGGCTTACTGTAGCTCGCTGCTTTCCTCCCCAGTCACATTCTGACGCACAGAATACATTGTTGAAAGACACATTTCACAACTGCAATGCAGATTGCTGGCAATTATTGTTGCACATTCGGTTTGACTGTAGCGCTGCCCAGACTTGCCAGCTCCCCTGTTTATTCCTGTAAGCTGAACACAAGGTAGAGCGCTGAAGCGCCTTCTCTCTAAGCACAGGGCTCCAAGAATGCAGAAAGGAGGAATCCAGGTATCTAAAGCACCAGCGATACCCGTGTTACACAAGAGTGACCTACTGACCAGGCTGCACGTAAGACAGAAGGGAATCGAAGGGGATTCTTTCTTCCAGGTGGCCTAGAGGTAGCTGGCAGATACCAGAACAGCGAACGCAGAATAAACATTTCTCAATTTCTGCACATTCAGTTCTTTTCATCAGCTGTCAAGCACCACTCTCTGGTGTGTATGAGGCAGCATTTGCACATTCTGCTATAACAGCTGACACAGGAGGTTTGCTCCGCAAAGCCAGGACTTTTCACGGCAAATTGCAAACACCACAAAGCCACACACAAGGAAGACACGGTCTTTACAAGCCAGCTTAGTCGTTGCCTTTTCTCTCCACCGTTCAAGTGGAGAACAAGATCAGGCCCACATTGCAAACAGGAGCTACCGGTGAAGTGCACAGAGATGTAACACAAATCAATGCTAATCTGAAAAGGCTGGGCTTGGGTACCAAACGTTGGAAATGGGACAGCAGAGGTTTCACCACAGACCATATAAACACAGAAAAGGTCTTGGGCAACTACACTGCATACTCTAAAGAAATTTAACCACTGCAGGTTATGGGCAAATATGGCCAAGCAAGGCTCCCTAAGTTAATGCTACCTCGCATTTTAATGGCACCTTCTCACTTCAGTGAGGCACTGCCACATTACAAGGTACGTGGCACCAAGAGAGTTAATCAGTTTTAGCTGTTTTAACACCCCAAACGCGGGTTTAGGGAGGGGGAGGGCAGCCTTCTGTTAATTTCAAGTCCAGTCTTTAGCATGACAAAGCTCGGCTGGCTGCCACCCAACCCCATTCACTTTGAATAAATATTCGAAGTTTACAATCCTGCATAATACACTTTCTGCAACTGTTGTTTCTCATTAGCGTGTGTACAGTAAATGCCTTCTCAGCAGAGGAGAGAATTCCTCTTCCAGAGACAGTGTGCCCACAAGGAAAACATTCCAGGGGGAGAACACATTCTTGGTGACCACTCAGCAAAGTAATCCCACTTAAGGAGACAGCTGTAGCTCAGAAGACTGCAGCCCATCCCTGCTGTTCGGGCTGTTTTGCTGGCTGACTTGTTTTCAGGAGGCAGAATGGACTGCAAGAAGTTCTGAGCAGGCAGGCAGAATTCCCCAGGGGTGCTGCAGGAGAGAGGGGGGAGAACCTGGAAAGTTTCAGCCCGTCCTTGTTATCTCCAGGTCACATTTCATCCCTTCCCTGATACTCTGATTTAAGGCTAGAAAGATATCTGCCAAGAGCTCTCGGGGGCACAAGGCAGACCCGCCAATGGACAGCTTGACATCAGCTAGCACCCCTATCATCTCTGTCAACTCCAGCTTTCATCACAAGAGGGAACAAGGAATGAAATAATTACATCTAGTTAAAAGACAGGGGAGAAAGATACCGTTTTGGTCCAGTCTTTTGGAGACAAATATTTAGCATGTGTGTGGCTAATACTATCAAGTTATCCTATTCTAGTTATTCTTGCTTCTTTTAACTAAGAACTCGCTTTGGTCTCAGCATCACTAATCGGAATTTTCTTCCAGCTCATATCAAAAAGAACCAAGAAATACTTCCAACACGCCTGGAAACCATTTCAAAAAGGGTTTCTTTCTGGAGAACCAACCTTCCCCAGACACCAACAGCCCAACTTACTGTGCAAAACCATGCCTGTGTACAAACAGCCTTCTGCCATACCTCCTACTTCCTCATTTCAAAGTCTGCTCCAGCAGTAACAGCAGCTATGGAAGTGGGAGGAGAAACCCTGCCACAGGTAAGTCTTCTACCTCTGCAGGGTCAAAGTTTGACATTCAACTCCTGTCGCTGGCAGGGAGTCATTAATTGGACCCACTTCTGCATACGAAGGCGATCTCGGAGGTGGGAGCAGGAAAACAGTGACTCTTTCTGGACATGAAGACAGCAGCAACTCCCACGCAGCAAGCTGCATAGCCTCAGGCTTCAGGTATGGGTAAGGAGGGCAGGCTAAGAACCACCTCGCTGACCCTAACCATCAAGTGGATGGAAAGCTTTGAAACGCTGCGATTGCAACATTTCTCTCTTACAGCCAAGGTCTTGCACAGCTTCGTGGCTCCCTCCTTAGCTTTCCATCATAACCAGCGTCCTAGAGAGAGCCCTCTGAGGCAGCAGAGCGCCCGAGGAGCCCTGCATGCCTCAGCCTCATGCTCATTTTCTGGTTTGTTTGCTCTGTCCCTGACCTGTGCTTTCTTCCCTAAGCGTCAAATGCATCAATCTTTAAGAAGGACCAGTGCTAAGTGCCTCTTATTTTAGAATTCACCCAACTGTGCTCTCCTCCGTGGATCTTCTAAAGCACTGATCTTCATATTAAAGGGCAAGAAAGGACTTTCATCTTTCTACATGAAGTGAAAGCAAGGGCAATCGAAGCAGGAACCTCATCTGAACTGTTACAATTATGGCTATAAGGAACAAAGATTTCTCCCTTCTGGCATTACGGGAAAATAGTTTTTATAGGAAAAAATTTATCCCATTCTCACTGGAGACTGACATTCATTGACATTCCACTCTCCCAGTACGAGGAGGCACATAGGGTTTGGAAGCTTCCACCAAAGTTCTGCTTTCTGTTGTAACAGGATAAAAAACAAGATGAGGAAACACCAACCACAGAGTATCAGAACTGTTTCATGCGTTTCCAGCATCATTAGCAACATTGTCCATGACCATACACACTACATACAGTACTGCAGTGGCTCAGGTCAATGCACTACATCCCCTTATCTACACAAGCAGGAGCTGAACCATTACTGCAGTTGCATTTCTTCCCCGATATAACTGGTATCACACCACAGGGTAACATTCATCAGTTAAATCTACATCAAGTTCTAAAAACTCAAATTACAGAACCCAAATCTAAAGGACTAAGATCTCTACACAGTTCTGCCCATTAAGAAAAACTTAATATTTACCACATTAAAAAGGCCAGCTCCCACTGTGCGGATGAAGATAAACTGATTATGCACATGTACAGCCAGTGTTGTAGGGACAATGCGCGCGCTCCTAATTCTTAGAAGTTACACCACTTTGTCTAACAAACTGACAATCCCACATTTAAAGGGAAACTATGACTACTAATGCATCTTCCTCTGCATGTTTGTGTGTTCTTGTTTTACATTTTCCATCACACACTGCAGTAAACTGCAAGCTCAAGTTCATCTAAGCAAAACTCAGACTGGGGAAGGGCCACTAAAATAACTCAAAATATTTTTACTGTGAAACAAAAGGTCAAAGACTTCAGTATCTGCTAATAACATTCATACTGCAATTTGACCCAGAGGATGAAAGCCACATGATCTGGTTTGTCACAAACCCTAAGTCACGGCTCAAGCAGTTTTTGTGCCTGTTGCGTTAAGCCTAGTTCTACCTTATTTTGTACTTATGCTCCTCGTTATGAGAATTCCCTTTGTCAGTAAGATCAGACATGCCTATGTGAAATGTGACAGTGTCAGTTATCTATGTACTTATTATTGTAAATATTCCACCATATACCTGGATCCATATACACATATTCATGTATTTAAACAGTTCTGTAAAGTCTGAATACATTTTACTTGATGTCAGACAGGAGCAGAAACAAAGGCATCTGAACATCTAGGAAGAATAAGATATTAAGTGGTATTTTGCAAATGTATCACATTCCACTTATACCTACAATTGTTTTTCTTGGGCTACTTTAGTTGTTTTTTGCTTGTAAATTTAACTAAAATTGTTTTCTAGACAGATACCCACAATCAGTGATTTAGGAATTATATTGCCTGTTTCTGGATACCTTCACCATCAACATTTTGGATCTACCAAAATGCATGCCCTCAGATTTCTTTCACTAATTGAACAGTAAAACACACCACCAACACCCCAAAAAATGTACATAACCTCCTCTACATTTTAAACTATGAACAACTTAGCCAGAGCTGAAGCCAGAGTATTTTTCTTCATCCGCAGAATAAAACTGTTAAAAGTCAATTTACCTCATCAAGTGCTTAGCTAACAACTTCTATATCCAGTTCATTCATACGACTTCAGATTTACATTCAGTACTTCTTGTCGAGTTCTCAAATTAAAGCATCGTATACTTAATCAAATATACTTAAGTGCTAATACAGACTATCAATTAAAATATGAAAAACGTTTGTACTCATGCTTTTCTTATAATAATCGATTGCATTGATTCTGAGCACAGCAAGACTGAAATCTCTTGCATTAAATGGCAGGTAGACCTACAGTGTAACAGTCCCTGCCAAAAAGAGCTTACTGTCTAAAGAGTTACCTTCAAATTAATAAGCACGTTGTTTTAAGTCACATTTGGAGAAGGAGACTGAAACCATTGAAATTAAGCTTTTGGTTGAAGTTTTGCTGTAGGTTCAACTGGGTGTTTCCAATTTTTTTTCTTGGATGTTTAGATCAAGCCTACATATGTCAGTAAGATTAGTGTTGAGTGTTGGACACATTTGACTTTGGTTAAAGTCAAATCTTCTATGCCTCCAACGTTGACTGAGGAGCCTAAATTCAAGTAAACTGGTGAAGTCTTGACCTTAAAAGAAAAACAGAGACAAATGTACTCTGATCACTACAAACAATAAAACGGGAAGTAAACTATTACAAGAGCATGCTTTAAATCTTATATTTTAAACAGGAAGCTGCCCAACAGAAAAAAAAAGATCTAACTGCACAAGACTATCAAAGTTAAGCTGTAAAATTTCTCTAAACCTCTTTTTTTTTTTTAATCAAGTTTGAACATCTACTTTGCTTTCATTCAAATCAGAACTCCAGTTCAGCGTTAAGGCATATATCACAATGGATTTCCTGCCGAGACTCATTAAAATGGTAGCTCTTGATGAATAGAAGTATTCATCAGTTACAGAGACTTTGATACACATTTCCAAGTTCAGTTTCCCTCCACATATATTGATTATTAGCTTGAGTTTGCTGAAATCACTCATCCATGTGGTTTTATTTACTACCCTCAGTAGAGTTAGTACACACGCATTAAGAGAAATTTAAACTTGTAGTCATGAAGACAAGAAGAATCCAAACCCGATGTACAAAACTCCAGAGGTATAAGTTTCATAAAGAGGTCACAGAGTCAAACCACAGTATGCAGAGTTATATTTCATTATTACTCTCTGCATCCAACAGCAATACATTTGTAGTACTTGTAAAAGAAATAACTTGCAGTAGACAAGTATGCTAGAGCAATTTTACAGTTTCCTCTTTGCCATGTCTAAAAAGGACGTGACTTCGCAGAGCTCGCTCCCGATGTACCATACAATGAATTCATGCATAGTTTCATTACTGGAAAACTGTAGACACTACTATTTCTTCAGACTTTTTAGGATGCTCAGAGAGGTGGGATACTGTTCCAAACAGCAACGAACTGAATGGCCATTACCACAGGGACTAAACGCATTATATTGAATGAGACTGGGTTGGAGGCCGGTAAGAAGATGTTAAAGTGCTACAGTAACCTAGCACAGCGAGACGAATCTCAGCTTTGAGATTATTACTGTAAGTACTCGGAACAAGTTCTCACAGCTGCAAAAAAAAAGTAAAGGGGATAAACCATAATTAAACACTGGCATGAAATTAAGATGAACTTGTAAACCAATGCATTTCATTTAGTTGGACAACACCCATTTGCATTAGCTTCCAGGGCAGGAGTTGCATTTGTTTTTTTTTTTGTCTCATCATACTCTACTTAAATCAGGTTGCTCATTTCCATATCTTTTTACACTAGGAAACTCAATTAGAATCATGGTGTGCCTTAACTGAAAAGAAATTTAAGGTACAAGTTCACCAAGCCACCACTAAAAGCTAGAGCAATTGCCAGCAAAAACAATGCTGCTGTAGGCAATCCTATGCTATTATAGTTTTGTTCCAACCCACAAAAGACTTAACGTCAGGCACACAATTTCTCTACTTAACATGCAAACAGCTGTGCCTCAATTACTAAGAAAACAAAGACTAAAAAGATATTTATACAAGAAATCAGAATGGATGTTAGAGGGCACTGGGTGCATTTTTCAACCAAACGAACAAAACCATTCACTCAGGATGAAAGTCCTGGACACCTTTTGGTGGACGCGAACCGACTCTGGGCCTCTAAAATACACTTTAGTCATCAGTATGTTACCCAATAACCTGAGGTTACTAAGCAAGAAAGCAGATGTAGAACACAGGGGTGGGGGATAACACAACCTTAGCTTCGACTTCCCCTTTCAGTAAACGTTGCGTTAACCAGAAGGGTTCCTGTAGCTCCAGTAGGTCCACTTACAACCTCCCCCTATCACAGCCACACCAATAGGTCAGCGACATAAATCTGGGCAAGACACGGGGCCTAGGGGTGGAAGCCAAAGATTCAGCCGATTTCCAAACCCTAAGGTACCAAGTGATTCCTTCCACCCAAAACAAAAGCAGAACTCCAGCATCAGCTGGGAAATCACAATGCTTCTGACAGTGCCCTCTCCCAGCTGCTCAGCACCCTGGGAGCAACAGGACAAAACCTGAACTTTGGGGTATTGGCAGACTACTTTCATCTCACGGAGCAACCGAAGTACTTTTTCATGTAGTTAGTAGCAGCCATGTCTATAAACATACTCTCCCTTGTACCTGAACGTGACTAACCCGTGAATTATTCATTATAACGCACATTTAGTACAGCATTTTTTAAGACCTGCCAAGGCAATAACGGTTCAAGTTCTCAAGACAGCTTATTGCAGTACTAAACGTAAGTCTCAGCATTTGTACTAGAAATATTTGCAGTGCCAAATACTGCTGAGAAAAGTTTTAAGCACGTGTGGCATCTGACTCCTGTAGACACGGTTTTCAGCTCTAAAGCGAGTATTTGAGTCACCACCTGCTACACAGCTGAACACACCTTCACCCTCTGACAACTACAATCACCATCTTATCACTCATTTAATACTGATTCACTTAAATTTGGGTATAGTTCTCTCAACTTAACGGCCCCAAAATTTTGTAAAACATAACAACCATTTAGAGAAAATAATGGGGGGGGGGGAAACTGATTATTCTTTCTTCTTCTCTTAGGATGAAGATACCATCCTGGCATATTTTTTTTTTCTTGTGGGGATAACTTGGGGGGGAAAAAAAAAGAAAACCCGGAACCATGGTAGAAATATCCTAATAACCTTTGCAAACAAAGTCCAATAAAAGGCCTTCAGTTTCTACACCCATTCTTCTGAGACTGCCATAACGCAACAATTCAGTCATCCTGTTTATACAGAAACAGCCACGAGCTACCTGACTGAGCAAACTTCAGGGTCGAAGTCTCGAGACTCCAGGGAACTTCCAAAATCAGATCCTAACAATACAAATCAATCATCCAAGAGATGACGCCGTATTACAAGAACCACCACAAACTTCACCAGCTCGGTGCTGGTCATACTCACTTTGAGGTGCCAAGCCAGGAAATATGACAAGATCTGATCACTACCAGTTTTGCAGTTATGTTAAAGCTACTGAAAATGTTGCCCGTCCACCTCCAGAAAGATAGCACATGCTGTGAATAAGCGCGACCAATAAAGCCATAAGGAAGGGGTACGCATCAATTTAAACAGTCCCACCTGACATGGAGCTTCATGGAGTCATGGCGTGATTTCACCCCGTTGTTATTTTTACAAGGTCAGATTAGCAATACAATCTTTATGCATTTATACCGTTTTGGTGGTTGTGATCAACAGCTTCAAAACCCCTTTGTGCTATGAGCAGTTTCAGTAACGTTTATCAATTGCTCCCCTCCCCATTATAACTTTCAAGTTAACAAAAATATTTGCTTATCTCATTCCAGCTTCAGGAAGGAGAGCTACAGTTGCAGACAGTGCATCTGTGAGTCAATAAATATCTGCACCATGGTTTGCCATTTTTACTGGAATGCCACGGATAAGTGAACTTAGTCACATTGTTACCTAGTGACTAATTTCAAAAGCATCTTTACACAAGCAGTAACTGATTAGAGCGCTGTTATTTTGGAGTTAAAACTTTACCATATCGAGGCTTCCGGACAGAAGACGTATACGAGAGTTAAGGACTTGCAATTTAACCTTTCAAGCCGTGGCTGAACAGCCTCCATGCAAATTACCTTATATTTCTTTATAGCATAGGGCAGAGGCAAGGAAACCGGTCTGCAGAGCAAAGTCCATCTACTACAATCTCTCTCCAAGGATGAAGCGCAAGTTTCCTATGTATTACTTTGCAGATTACTCGGTTTCGAGCAGAGCTTTTCACTCAGAAAAAAAGCTTACACTCTTGCAGAGGGATACAGAAGAAAAATTCGTGGAAGAGCAAGGTTGAGGGGTAGAAATAGCGATTCTGGAGAAAACCAAGAGGACAGGGGTTGTAAGGAGGAAAAGGAAAGTGAGTTTAGCTTTGAATGCACAGGGAGCTTCTGAAGCAACGCAGTTTGCTTGTGGGATATCCCACTTGGTTCCCAGAAGCACGGCGTTGCTTCCAATCTCCTTTCACCCCAATTTAGGGGGACGAGGGGCAGACGAGGAGCAGCTCCGAGCGACGAAACCCGTGGGGTCCCCACCGCCCTGGGGGCAGCCCAGGGACCCTGGGGCTTTCCCCACCTTGCAGCCAGGTCTCGTAGGGCCTCCGGGACGAGGCAAGGGACCGCTCCCGGGGCCTGTCGGAGGCTGTGCCCAGGAACACGAGCTGCCTGCGAGCCCTTCTGCTGCAAGCTTCGTCTTGCCCTGTTACTCCCTCCTGCCCCGCGCAGAGGAAGAGGAGGGCTGGGGCGGAAGCCTGTCAGCCCTGACAGCTGCC
The DNA here is from genome assembly GCF_013377495.2 of Cygnus atratus. Taxonomy (NCBI): domain Eukaryota; kingdom Metazoa; phylum Chordata; class Aves; order Anseriformes; family Anatidae; genus Cygnus; species Cygnus atratus. The sequence continues at coordinate 55,633,298 of NC_066362.1, read as the reverse complement.
CGGCGGCCCCATGTCCCCTGCCCGTTACCTCACCGAGAGGGGGAAAATGGAGGGAGGGAGGGAGGGAAAGAGGGGGGGGGAAGGGAAAAAGGCGACCGGAGGAAGGGCGGCGGGGATGGGGAAGGGGCATGCGGGGTGCCCGGGCGGACAAAGGGGGCACCGGGAGGGAAGGGGAAGGCGGAGGGAAGGGGAAGGAAGGGGAAGGGAGCCCCCGTGCTTCACCTGAGGCAGGCGGAGTGCGGCAGGCGCCGAGGGAGTGTCGCGCTGCTGGCGCTGCCCGGCTGCTCCCGCAGGCACCGCGACCGCCGCTGGCTCAGCGGCACTGCCAGCCGCCCGCCCGCCGGGAGCCGCCCGCCGCGCCGCGGCCCCGCCCCCGCCGCGGCTTCTAGCCAATCGGCCAGCCGGCAGCGGGGAACTGACGGCGGGCCCGGCCAATAGGAGCCGCCCGCGGGGCGGAGGCTGCGGAGCCGTTGCGGGAGGGGATGGCGGCCTCGCGCCTTCGTGCAACGTTAGCGGAGGCGCACCCGGCGCGGCGCCGCCCTGAGGGGCGGGGGGGGCCCGGCACGGCCCGGCACGGCCCCGCTGCCCCCTCGCCGCCTCCCTTCGGCTCCTGCCGGGCCGAGCCGTGCCAGGCAGGCCCCACAATGCCCCGCAGCGGCGCCGGGCTGGGCCCCGGCGGAAGCCGTGCCTCGCTGGCGCTGCCCTGTGCCCGCCCCGGGCCGGCGGCCTGGCGCTGAGGGGGCCGTGCCCGGCGGCCTCACGGGGAAATGAGGGGGGGGGGGGCGTAATCCAGGCACCGAGAATATAATCCTGAGGCCGCAGGGGCTCGGCACGGCCTGAAAATGCTAGGGGAAGGGCAGAGGCACGGCGTGGCCGGGCCCGGGTGCTGAAGTGAGCCTGGAGGGGGTCGGGGGAGGCCTGCCAGAACGGGAGAGGTGTGAAGGCACAAAGCTGAGCTCATGCTTCCTCTCTACATGTGCTGCAGGCTCCAGGAGCTTCAGGCAGAGCGCAGGGGAAAGGAGGAAGCCAGAGCCAAGACGTAAGACGAAAGTCTTCCAAAAGTGAGCGCGGCATATACGAGTCCAGATGTCAGATCCAGCTGTAAAGATGAGCTTTATTGCTTATTTACAAGCACCCAGAAATGCAAGGCTGCCTCCCTTCAGGGCTTCCTACCTTCGATAAGGAGGGCAGGTTTGCAGACGTAGGTGCCAATGACAGAAACTACAGGGTGAAGTTTACCAATGTCGACTAGTATCAAAGTTACAAGTGAAGCAGGCTTGAATCAAGAGAGACAGAGATGTTAGCAGAGAATTGTATTGAGTAAGCATCTCTTGTCCAAGTGAAATGCTTTTGGCTCAGATTCATTGCGGCAGTTTGGAAACAACGCTAGACGTGTATGTCTCAAGACACAAAAGGCAGTGGGTGAAATCTCTGAAAGCAGTGAAAGATTTGTAGAGCTGAGTATCAGGCATACAAAGGTGTCATTGTTAAAGGCAGAGGTGAGAGGTGTAAATATAGGTACAATAAGAATTTAATTTGGCAGTGGGAAGAGAACGTACAGCATAGGTCTTCGCTAGTACATTAAGACAGAGAATGAAAGGAAGCTGGAACTGTGACAAGAGGCAACCAAAGATACCTACATAATCAGGTGCCTTAAATGGGGACCTAAGTCCCCATTTAAGTGTCCAATAACTCATTCTGATCCATCAAAAAGTGACAAAAAAAGATATTTACTGGTTGAAAGGCAGGGTTTTAAATTCTCCCATAAAAATGAGACGGAATGGAAATAGTGGAGATTACTACATACATCAAAGAAAAAAGAGAAGCTGTGTCTTCAGCCAAGTGGCTAAGAAAGGTAAACAAAAGCAAGCAGACAGTATCAGGTCTAAGTAAAGTTTTTGAAGGAGAAAAGTAGCAGAGCTTAGCTGGGCAAGGAAATAGAAAAGGCAAAAAATTGACTGACAACAGTAGTCGTGTGGGAAATAAAAGGTAACGACTGCAAGTATGAAATGCAGACATTAAAAGGCTGTCAGTCATTTTTAAGGTCTGCATGGTACAGGGCATTTCAAATTTTCTTACTCTCGTCTGCCTCTCATACTTTCATAGGTAGTCTGCACTTCCCAAGACTTAAGTCTAAGGTCAGGCTGTACTGTCTTTCTCAGGTTTGTCTTTCTCTATTTGTTTTTCTTTAATAAAGACATTTGAGAAGTTGGTTCCACTCCTGTTTAATCAATGGCAAAACTTCCCTGATGACTTCAGCAGTAAAGTATCAAAAATGAGCTCAAAGCAAAGATAGCTGCAGTTTTCTACCAACCTCTCCCTTACCAAAAAGTATCCCACTTCTTTTGAAAACTCTGCATGTTTCCCTAATGCTCAGCTTGGTAGGTGCATGGTAGTTGAGGCAAGTGAGATTTGAATTGTCTGTTTTCTGCAGCTTGACTATTCTGAAAATAAGTGCAAAGGGTTTTTGTGTTGGTCTGATGGCAGGAAGTTACCCAGGAAAGGAGACACGCCTCTGAAAGAAGTATGAGTAAAAAAGCTATCATATTAATTTTGTACATCCGTTACTTTCTACAAATTCGTATGATGTTTATTTGATCCTTCTGGTCAACTTCACTCACATTTTCCATCGATGCTTGCAAGCTAGCATCCATTGTAAGAGCAAACTTGTAATGGTCATTGAATTCTGAAAAACAGCATCTCAAGGACCTCAACAGCAGCCAGATTTACCAGAGAAAGAAAAAGAAAATGAAACACCAAGCATCCAGAGGTTACTCTTCGATTTGCCAGCCTTCACAACAGACCACACCAATGCTCACTTTGCTGAACTACGCTGTTTTCCACTACACTGGCCTAATCCAAGACAATTGGGCTTAAGTTTATTGGCAAGCTGCAGTCCGTGGGAGAAGCCTGCACGTCTGCCACGAACACTAAACATAGGCACGTTTCATTTCTGTTTCTCACAAACAGGTAAGGTGGCTAAATTCACGTCGACAAATCATTTCCAAATGCCTTGCGAGGCAGAAGAAATCTCTTCCAAAACAAGTTTCTTCCAGGCTGAAAGAAGAGTGACAGGAGACAAAAGGTGTTTACTTTATCAGAGAAGTCACATTGCTAAACGCTAACCACAGTGACTTTAGACAGAAACCGCACACATGCAGATCTGGAGAATGTCACAATCTGTTATTGCTAAGAAGCCTCAACTCTGCTTTTGCAGAAGCCTGAAACATCAGTAGTTTCTGTGCAGACTCATAATTGGAATTAATATATAAAAAAAAAAGCAGCTGTGGAGTCACTTTGATATATACACCCAGCTATAAATGCAGATGAGAACTTACAAGGTTTTTACACCCTGTAACAGAAGGAAAGGGCTCTTTGGAGCGAAGGAGGAGAAAGCAACACATTTTGGTGGACTTCACCATTTACTGCCCATGTCCTCTGAACAACGTGAAATTTGCCTGGAATTTAGGCACCGTCTATTAGCATAGCTTCCTTTTCCCCTTGTGCCAATCCTTTATTGATCTGCTCCCATAACAAATGCCGAATCCGAACTCTGACAGCACAGAAGGTGGAAAACCATGAACTTAAGATGTGGAAGGAGTGAAAGCAAGTGGTGTTACCACTGGAGCATCAGAGTTTACAAATTTAAGCCTAAATTCTAGCTCTGTTCATCCAAATTATAACAGGAGCAGCTGATGTAAAAGAGCTGGGACCACACTAAGGCAAACGTGGCCCAGTAACCTGTCTCAGAAGCAGCAAGCAGCAGATACTAGGAAGCATATAAGGCCTTTCCTTACCAAGAGAGGTTACCCTTAGCATGCCTACCCAACTTCTGGTGTGGCTGTGTTTTCATAGCTTCATTGTCTTGTTTTCGTGTGTCAGGGTGCGATTCCATAATGCTCTCTTCATCAGCAAAACTGGCTTGAGACGTCATCTGTTCTCCCCCCAGCCGCTTGGTCCTAGTGCTGTGTCACAGCCACCGCTGCCTCAGTGGTGCTGATGCAGACGTTTCAAAAGCCATACTGTAAACTGGATCACTGGAGTTAAAAAAGAAGGTTAAGAAGAAAAGAGCAGTTCGCTGATCTAGTTTATAGGCCCACAGAGAGACAGAGGCATCAGCACGACTGAAGAGATTGAACCACGGGACTGCGACAGGAGTCTTTCACACTGACTTTGCTGATGCAGAAAATAGGAGGGAACCATACCTGCACCCCAAGGCTGGCAGAAGGGCAGGAGCTGCACCTGGCACGCTGTAGTATTTAAAACAGTTATTCTCCCCCTTTCCACCTCTCCCCAGCCATCCACCCACGCAGTCTTGTGCGAACAGCCTGCTGAACTGCTTCATTGTGGTTCTTGCTTCAGCTTCAGTAAAAGAGGAACACGTTTTTACTTTCTTCACACATTAGTGACAAGATCTGCAGCTAGAAAACAAAACATTTGCACACGACGTCTCTGCTCAGTTGGGGTACGATTTACAGGCATAAATCTCTATCTATCAGTTAGGTAGCACAATAAGCAAATTTACTTTGTGCTAGAGACCCTCCCTGCAATACAATGGGAGTGACACTACGTTGTAAAAGTATGTACGTATCTCAGTTGGATAAGCAGGTTGTCAAACAGCTGTGCTTTGACTGAAGTCATGGGACGTGTCCTCAGAAACACACCTAAATGAAAAATTATGTCTTGCGCAGAGGAAAGCTCTCCTTGGAGCTTGTGAGTTCGTCCAAGCCCTGAGATGGGATTGCCACTCCATTATGCATGGTTGCAGACACCGCATTCCTGATCTGACATACCAAGAACAATGGCCCAGAGCTCTTTACCTCCAAGGAATTCAAATATAATCATCACTGCCATCTAAATGCGAGCACAGTGCTAAGCAACATACATTTTTTGGTTCAGTATATCCGCTTCCTAACCTTGTTTCCTCTAGCCCTGTTCTCTTGCTGCTAGCTATTTTCTATCCAGCTTTAAATGCTGAGAAAGCTGGCGTCCAGCACAACTATAAAAAAAAGGATTTATACACCAGGAATAGAAGCCATCCAGCAAAAGTATCCTTGCCCCCAAACCAACATTTGGGACCTGAGTTTTCTACCTCAGGCCTACCCCAGCTTATCCAAAATTCCAGCAGAGCACATCCTGTTACCTGCCTTAAATAAGCATGGCGATTTCTTGCTGCGGAAAACAAACTGGGCATTTTCACACAACCCGTTGTGGTTTAGCCCCTTTAGTGATAATTCAATCGGTACCAGGTACGTAATTTTTGGGCTTGTCTGTCCTGGCCTTACAGCTCTGTGGTTCAGCAATTGCTAAGGGTCCTTTATTACCATCTCAAATACCTCCTTGTCCTTCTCCCTTTCTCAGGGGGTTAAGAAATGCTTCAGATTCCTGAGTTCAGAAGGGCTTGGGGGCATTCTTTTTACTCAACAGAGGATAAGCTGAAAGGGGAATAAACATCCCTGTCGCCCTGCAGCCATCGTATGCTTGTGACACTCAGGTAGCAAATATACTTGCCAGGCGTGGAACAGATATTGACAAAGGGAAAATACTTGCAAGAGATTGCCAAAGCCATCTAAACCCTGTTTTCCTGCTTAGGTGGGGCTGTGGAGAGCTTTACACCGTCTTTGCTTCTCTTTTCCTACTTAGGTCTCAGGCTGGGCCTCATTTTCACAGAACCAAGAAGTGAGTACCAGGGTGATTTTGCCATTTGGAAAACAGGACCAAGTTCAGAGAATCCACCAAGGTGAACGGTGGTTTGCTACTTCACAACATTCACCTTTTTTAAAGTGCATTTCAGCATCTGTCACCTTTAAGAGACCTCCAAACAAAAGGCATCTAGCTGAATGTTCGCTTCCCTCTTCCTCTCCCCAAGCATTTTCTTCCTCCAGCAGGAATTGAGTCTCCCTTCTTTCCTCCCTGCCAAACACGGAAGCACCTCTGCTTTCTGCCTGCTGCCTTTCCTGAGATTACTACGTGAGCTTTCACTAATGGTGCCTCTCAGCTTACCTCACATTTGCTGTTTGGTTTTGGGTTCAGCCTGCAATAGTAATCAAGGCCAATATTTGCTCACATGAAGTGGCTCTGTGCTTCTCATTCCAGTGAGCTGGCCGAGGCCAAAGTGAAACTAGCTTGAAATATTCTAGTATGCCCAAGAGATGCTCGGAACAAGGGATTTTTCCAGCGCTGTAGAAAGTCATCCAGATTCTCATTGCAGCTTTGTTGTGGGAACTGCAGGGGAACTAACTAGTTAATAGCCTGCCACAATTAAAGATACTGCTTTTGCCTGCCAGAAACCAAAGTCGGTCCGGTCAAAGCCTAGCTTTGGGCCCATTCTGCTGGGCGAGAGCTCCGCAGCCAGAAAGAAGACTTGACGTGAAGTCTTGCAAGTATTCATCCTCTTCTGCGAGCCTGAAGCCCACATTTTTCTGATAAGAGGAGGCTACATCCTTTGTGCATGCAAGTCAGCGGCAGGTCTTATAAACACACCCACAGATTCTCAGTGTAACATATTGCAAGCTCTGTGCGGCTGGAGCCAGCGCGTGCTTTGCTCAACAACCCCCCCTTTCATTTCTGCCAAGATTCCCTCCCACATTTGGGACTTTTTCTTTCCCCTACTCCCTTGAGAGCCTCCTCAATTCTCCCAGCTTCTCTGGCCTCCCACTGCCAGCATGGTCCGTTCTGTATGATTTTGCCAGCTTGCACAGCCTTTGGAAACATATGGGGCAGCACAGGAAGCTGGGTGCGTCGCCCTTATTTTCAGCCCCCCTGTTCGGGTTGGACAGATGGAACAGAAGGCCAAACTGACAGTACTGGCACAGAAGGCAGAAAATGAGCCCTGGGGACTTCCTGAGGCATTATCTTTGTAGGATGTGAGAAAATACTGAGATACATGAGGTGTCATCAAGGTGGGAAATGACTTTTTAGGCAAGGTGCAGGCAAGAGCCTCGTGTAACGCAGGCATCTTCTTTCCCCTTCATCAGAGCATCGTTTCCTGGGATTATTCTGCAACAAAGAAAACAACTCATGGGGCACCCTGTGTTTGTGTAACAAATTCCTGTCAAAAATCAATACCTCACTGCAGAGCAGCAGGCTGGTGGGCTGTCAAACCTCAGGCTAGCACCTGCTCTGCTGTATTTCTCAGCTATCAAGAGGCAAAAAAAGTGTTAGAGGAACCAAACCCATGGAACAGAGATGTTTTCAGGGAGGGTTGTGAAATCCCTCTGTGTGAGGTAGCAGCTTTTGTCAGTCTGGGATGGAAGGAGTCCTGCAGACACTCATGCCTTATGCACCGAGGGATATAAAAGGCGGTTCACGGAGAGAATATTTGGACTTGGAGTTAGAGACCCAAGCACGATACAGATCTAAAGCACAAAATAAGATAGCTCCACTCTCTTTAACTTATGATAAATCCTGTCCACTCCCTCCTTGTATTTTCTGTTCCCACACAAAGCAGAAGCATCCTTGCTGTTGTCCTGATTACTGCTGCACTGAACTTTAAGCGCACACCTGTATACGCACTTGCGGCTGGTAGCGAGACAGCACAGAGACCTGTAACTCTTTGACTCTTTATAGGGAAATGTACGTGTATAAAAGCCTTTTGAATTTTCATAGGCCGACCCTTAGATGTGGGATAGTGAAACACAAAAAGATGAAAACAAGATGCTCACCCGATGATTCAGCTTTCCTGCAAAGCTTCTTCTAGCAGCCATCATAACCCTGAAAATAATCACCCCAGTCCCTTTTTCCTGTGGGTTAAAAACACATCAGCCATGAGGATCATAATGATAAGTTTTTTGTTGTTACTCAGAAACCGTGAGAAGGGGTTTTGCATTACATGAAGAGAAAATGCATACAGGAAAAGAAGGTATGCATATTCTTGTTATTATTTTTGTTACTTGAGGAATGCTAAATCAGGTTTGGCTTTGCTAGGGGACATGCCAGCTGTCTCCAAGCCCTTTTTATTTTGATCTCTCTTGTACCTTAATTGGAAAAGCAGGGTGTGGAGCCTCCAACAAAGGCTCCCCTTTGTAGTGTGTTAATTAGGCACAGGAGTTAACAAAACCCCTCGGTTATAAACAATTACCTTTCCCCAGGCTTACTTTCATTTTCATGCTACCACGTTTTTACTAATTTTCTATTAGTTTTCCAGAGTGGACAAAAGTAATTTCTAAAAATTAGTCCTCTAATTAGCAAGGAGGGGAAAAAAAAATCCCAAGCAGGAAAATATGTAAAGCAGGAGGGAAAAAAAAAAAAAGTATAATTAGGAGCACTTAAAGATGTCTTATTTGTGCTTCTTCAGGATATAAGGTCTCTTTGGGTCACTGTAAAGTCTATTTTAAAACTGAAAATCTAGACTGTGGTCCCCTGGAGGTGACTGTGGGTGGAAATGCCCAGGGCAGGGAAGAATCAGGTGTGGGCTCCTGTGTCCTGAAGTGGGTGCTACCCTCACCCCAGGGAGCAAGAAGCGCTCCTCCTGTCCCTCTGCTGTGATTCCATTTGCAAAGCACAGTTTGCCTGGAGCAGGGCCCCGCCTGGCCTGCAGGACGTCTTTTTGTGTGTCCTGGCTGCTGGTGCACACCGAACAGCTGCAAAGGGAGAGGCCTCTGCCTCATCCCGATAAAAACAACCTCGCCCGCAGCCACCCTGGAACTGGTACCTCTCTTCCTCTTCCTCCTGCAAGGGGAAGGATGGAACCGAGGGGCTGGGGGTCTTTCTGCTTCCAGCTTTGAGAAACTGGAAGAGGCAATCCCCGTGATGGGAAACCGTGGTGTAAGGACAGCCGTGGTGTCAACGCTAAAGGTTTTATGTCCTGTGATGGCACAAAACTTCATGCTGCTGCTCCCTGATCTTGTTTTCTGTTGAGCTTCTGGAGAAAGGTGGAGTGGGGCACTTTAACCCAGAGACCTGGGAGAAGCACGTTATGATTCAGAATCCAGGTGAAGTCAGTGTCGCCACCTGTGATAGTGCTGTTTCCTTAAGACTTTTGCAGCACAGAGGGCACCCACATACATCAGCACAGACGAGGGGCTCCCCCGTGTTCCCCAGAGGTTGCCTTTGTGCCCGGAGAGTAGGGCAGCAATGTTTATGTGGGACTGGGGAAAGAGTAGCTCAAGTCCATGCAAACCCAGACCCACAATGTGGAGAACAATGATCTCCCTACAGGTACTAAATCCCAATAGGAACTGCATCTCTGGCCAGCCAGCGGACCTGGAAAAGGCTGTCTGGGGGAAATCTCGTATTTCCCAATGGCAAATTCCCAAGCATAGCAGTTCTCTTTGGAACAAACCTTTCTCTCCTCCCTGGAGGAGACATCTCCTGAAGGCATATCCCCTTTATTGCTGCACATCAAGCCACAGTCCCCCTTTCTCACTGCACTGCAGTAGCACACATTGCTTCTCAAGCCAAGAGCAGCCCCTGTGCCTTTCCCCAGAGAGCTTTCAAGCCCAAACGGAGCAGGCAAACTCCATGTGAGAGGGCAATCAGAAGTGAAGAAAGGCTGAGGCTGGCCCCAGTGCCCCCCAGCAGGTCCCAGGAGGGATCTGGGGACAGGATCCTGCTCCTGCTGACCAAGCAGGTCCAGGAAGCAAGGGTCCCATGGCAGCACGCAGCCACTTCACGTACGATGGAAAATGTTTAAACTGCTGTAGCTGGGGCCCACAGGAAACTTTTGGGAAGTGTGTGCTGGGTCTAAGACAGGAACCAAGAGAGTCAGTGTTTAAAATATGCACTGACAATGAATTGCCTCATTACTTAGAGAAAAATTGAGAAGGGGGGAAGGAGTAAAACTCAGCCACATCCGGAGACAGGCAAATAATTGTCTGATGGATACACCACGTCTCCTGACTGCTGGTCTAGAGCGTTGCTGCTGTTCAAGCCCATGGTGTCTTCTTCATCATGGCAAGCTTCTCCCTCCAGGAGACAGCAAGGTCTCCTCTGCATTTGGGTGTTCCCTGCTGGAAGGCACTCCACCTCAGAAAGGCCAACATGCCCTCGGATCATTTTTTTGAAGGGTGGGGGAAGGTGGCCATTTGAAGGCTCACCCCACAGTCTCCCCCTGCGTGCACCCTCTCCTGCAGGATGGAGACCTACCAGGGTCTCACACCCTGCAAAAGCAGCAAAAAATAAAAGGCGGTCGGAGATGTGAACCTCCTCCTGAAGTACTACATAAAGCAAATGAAGACGTCTCAGAGCGGAGGCCTCATAAATTTGGAGCGCCCTGAGGCGAGGCCTCTGGGGTGGGAGCCCCGAGGCCGCGCTGGGCTGGCAGCGAGATCCTGCCTGGGGAGGGAGCCCGCAGCAGGGCAGGTAATGCTCACGCAGCTTTTTATGGCTTTTCGGTTTACTACATTTCTTTTTTTTTTTTTTTTTTCCTGGCCTCTGTGACAACCGCAGCCTTATAAGGGCAGGAGCGCGGCGTTGGAGGCTGAGAGGAGGTGGGGCCTCCCGGGGCTGGAGGCTGCCTGGCCCTGACCTCCTTCCTGGGAAAAACCCTGGGAACCCTCCCTTGGCCCAGCTGCTGAAGTGGCGAAAACTGCACGACGACCCCTCTCCTCTTCCCTTTCTCCCCCGCACCTCCCGGAGGAGCTGCGGTGGAGCCTCCGCTTTCTGCTTTTTGGGATGCAGGGGGGATCTGGGAGCGACGGGTCGCGGGGTCCCCCGCATCCGACATGGGAAACCTATTCCCATCTGGTTGGGGTAGTTCTGAGAACCGGAAGAAAAAAAAAAAAAAGAAAGGAAAAACAAACGATCCTCCTCCCAGCGCTGCTGGCGAGTGTGTGAAAAGCCGCAGCTGGCAGGTCTGCTGCGGGATGTCTGCTGCAGACCCCATGGCTCCGTACGTGTTTTGGGATCCCCCCTACATCTCTGGCCAACTGCGTGCATTGGGTTCCTACACGTATCGACCCGGTCTGATCCATCCAGCTCCGCCAACCGGTTACGAATAAGGCCAAACATAAACATGCTAAAAATGTCACTGTCATCAGATAAGGTCGCTATGCACACAGCATTCCTGACACGGGTTCATTACACCAAGGACGTGGAAAGCTAATCCACCAGATCACATGCGTGTGGTGGCTGGCATGGGGAGGGGGCACGGGGAGCCATAACTCTGCTTTTGAGCCTGCTGCCAGCCTGGAGGACATCATCCCTGTGTGACTCAGTTTCTCTCAGCAGGGGAAAAAAGAGGGATGTCACGGCACCCACCTCCTCCTGCGAGCGCTGACGTGTTTCGGGAAGGAGCGGCAGAAGGGGAGGCAGGGGATGAGTGTGCTTGCGAGCCGCAACAGGCTGGCCTTTTGTGCTGACCGCCGGCTCGCAGAGATCTTTACCAAACACGATCATATTTATCACTCCAGGAGGCAGTTATCTCTATTTTGTAGGAAAGGAAGCAGGCACTGAGAGCTTCCTCTGTGATACATTTGTAATCGTGACTGTGTTCAAGTCCCAGCAGCACGGGGCTGAGCAGGCTAGGTGCTCACCATGTTTGTCAGATGCCCAGGTGAACACAGAAGTACACGAGCTGCCAGATCTAATGACCTTCCCTGCCATGAAATGAGTTTTTATAGCTCTCAAACCATGTATTTTAAGAGCTGAGGGGAGCAGGAGCTGTGGCTGGGTCACCAGTGGGAGACCAGTGGGATCATGCTCCCTCTCCTGAGCTTGCCACCGCATCCACTCTTTAACTGCTTACAGGCTGTGTCTGGCTCAAGAAAGAGGTTGTGGGGCCTTTCCCTCGGGATGAGTGATTTGGATTAGGTCAGCCAACAAGGGAACATCCTGTTCCTTCTCAGCCTTGGGACTGTCAGGGTTGTGGTTTGAGGACTGCACAAACCAGCCCGAGTCTGGGCAGCCCCCAGAGGAAGAAGCCCCCTTGCCTCCTCTTCCCCTCCGTCCTCCAACCTTCACACTCCCACTGCCAGCCCCAGATCTCACAGTCTGATCCAGCTGGAAAACAGCCTGAACCGAAAGGAAGAGCTGTTTCTTCAGCTTGCCCCTTTCCTTGGTGTGGTTGACTGCCTGGGTGCTAGAGAGGCTCTGGAAATGCACAGTCATGGGGAGGACTTTCTGGTGACACACCAGACACAGGCTGGTCAGAAACAAGGAATGAATCACAGCCCTGGGAGGGCAGAAAGCCTCTTTTCCAGGGATACCATGGATGAATTTACTCCAACTGCACATCTGGCCATGGGGGTTGTTACAGCATCCCAGATGCAAGTGGTTGTGACCAGTATCTGAATTACACAACGTCCATTGCCAAATGTATAGGGTTACCAATCTCAGGGCATTACTCAGTGTAGAAGGTAATTTTGGAGGTCTCCAGCCCACTCGGGGCCATATCCAGCCAGGTTTTGGAAACCTCTGAGGGTGGCAAATCCAGGATCTGTCATTGCCTCTTGTCCTCTCACCGAGCACCTGCCCTGCAGGTGTTGGCGTGTGCGTTCACACTACCAGCGTGTGTCAGTGCATGTACAGTGAGCACCCCTGCCTCCACCTACCACATTAATATCATCTTGGAAGTTCAGTTCATAAAAATGGGTGCAAATTCACTCAAGCTGTGGTAGTTTCTGCAAGCAGTTTTACTGCACATACGCTATGTGAATGCCTTGTGCGCATGTACTCAGGGATGTCTGGGCACCGTCCTCCTCCTCCTCCAGCGGCTCTGCACTTCGGCAGTCGCAGATCTTCCTCTTCATTGTTATCAGAGAGGATGTTTACAGCCAGGTCTAGATCTGGTCAGGTAGCTTCTCGATTACTCACCTCTCAGCTATTGCTCTGCTCCAGTGGCTGTGAAGCTGAGGGAGACAGGGTGTACCAGGCAGCAGCTAGGGCTGGAAGACAACAGAAATCAGGTTCTGCTCCGGTGATATTGCCGGAGGGCAGTGCATCACTCCTCTGATGTCATACCTGTGAGGCACGGCCTTCAGAGCGTTAAAAAAAAGAACACCCATTGCTCAGTGGGCCAGAAGTGATTGAAAAGGAGGCAAGCGAGAAAGGAGACCTCAAAACTTTTACCTGCTTGCTGGCTTGGGGACAACAGTAGGTGAAATGACATACAACTGCTACTCAGTGGTGTCTTATGTGATATCAGGAGCGTGGCGTGATGAGCAATCCCTCTGCAGTCTTCACAGAGGATGGGAAATGGGGAAGGCTGAGATGAGCTCCGGGCTGCGTGTCGGGGAAAGGTGTGAGGTGCGAGGCTGACCAAGAGGTCGAGGCCGTGGCCGGGGGGAGGCAGGGACAGGGCACCTCTGCACCCTGACCACCTTCCAGAGCCAAAATCCCCATGAGGAGGGGGCTCTGCACCACCATGTGGAGAGGACCCTGGGCACTTCAGTGCAGGCCATACTCTAGCTGGTGCTGCGGAGATGGGACGGGCAGGGCAGGGCTCGACGTGGACCGGTGGCTGCCCTCACCTACAGGCCGGGCAGGAGGCTGTGGCCCAAAGAGAAAGTCTGAGCGTGCCGGGTCTCAGCGTGGGTGAGGTGCTCAGAAGATTATGACAGAAATGCAATAAAACAGGTTTTCACTGACAGCCAAGGACGGGAGTCACCGACTGTCGGTGTTACTCGGCTTCTTTTAATCTGAGGCGACTCGAGGGCTGCCTGAGGTGCCACAAGCAAAAGGAGGTTGGGTCAGGTTTGAAAAGCGAAGCTCATTCCAGGGATCAGCCACTCCTGCTGACTCCCTTTGCTCAATCCCAAAGCGAGGCAGGGAGGTAAAATTCAGGCTCAGCTCAGCCTCACCCAGCAGTTCCACCTCTGGACCTACTGGGCCCAGTGGGGATAGGCTGTGAAGCTGCATCTGGTAGAGGCCTGACCCATCCTGCATCACCATCACTGCTGGATAGGGGTTGGAATCACGTAATCAGAGAGCAGCTTGGGTTGGAGGGGATCTTAAAGACCACCTAATTCCAACCCCCTGCCACGGGCAGGGACACCTCCTACCAGAGCAGGCTGCCCAAAGCCCCATCCAGCCTGGCCTTGAACACCTCCAGGGATGGGGCACCCACAGCTTCTCTGGGCAGCCTGTGCCAGTGCTTCAACACCCTCATAGTAAAGAATTTCTTCCTAGTATCTAACCTAAACCTACACTCTTTTAGTATAAAGCCATTCCCCTTCTCCTATCACTACACTGCCTGACAAAGCGTCCCTCCCCAGCTTTCCTGCAGGCCCCCTTTAGGTACTAGAAGGTCGCTATAAGGTCTCCCCAGATCCTTCTGTTCTTAGAGGACCCAGCGCATGTGCGCAGCCACCATAATCCACGGGACTTTGTTCTCAGCCCATCCCTCCCAGCTCTGCCACCCAGCATATCTCACCAGGCTTATCTGGTCGCGTGCCCTCCTCCCTCCCCAGCCGTACCCCGCGGGCCAGATTTCCCTGCTTCACCCCAAAAGCTTATTTTTATTTTAAAACAAACAGAGTTGCATCTGTTTTGATTTCCAGCAGGAGGTTAGAGGGAGGTCAGAGCCGACATCTGGGCTGGAGATAACATTCCCGTCTAATTAGCAAGCCCTGAATAACGAGGGCCTTCCTGTCATTCCCCCCCCCCCCCCCCCCCGCCCCGCCCCAGCCCAGTGCAGGAGAGGGCAGCGCAATGGGGCTGGGGCAGAGCCAGGGCACCCAGCTGGGAGAAGCAGCCCCGTCGGGTGATGTTTTATTTCCCCTGTCCTCCTCCATCTCCAGGTGGGCACTGTTTGCAGGCACCCAGCCTTCACGACCTAAGTGTGGTCCCGGTGCAAGCTGTTGATTTTAACGCTGTCCCTGCTGCCATACTGTGCATCGAGAGAAGACACCACGGGACTTGACACTTGCGGGACACATAAATGATCTCTGCTTTCTCACATCCTCTGCTCTCTCCTCAGCCGAATATTGGCAGCCCTGACCCTGTTTTTGGGAATTGTGCTGTTTATTGGGGTGACAAAACGCAGCTGTCAAATCGAGCACAGCGACGCCGCAGCGAAGGAGCAGCCACGGCTGGAGCCAGCTCCAGGACAGGAGGGCACACACAGCGGCTGCTGGGTGGCAGTGACAGGACACGGGAGTGGGCTGAGCTGCAGCCTGGTGCGATGACAGCACCAGGCACTTCCGCCCCGTGCAAAACCCCACTGCCAGCTGGCACCTGCAGCAAAACTGCGGTGGATTTACTGAGGGAAGCTGCCGGCATCAGAAAAGCCGCAGCTGGTCAGTTCCTCAGAGGGGATGCAACATTTGCTCCTGGTCTTGGTGGAAATCCTACAGGAAGGAGAAGGCAGGGGGCAGGCTCGGGGCTGAGCACTGACAGAGCTTGGCTTGAAGGGACAAGGCTGGAAACTCGGGTCGGCATCACGGGCAGGCACAGAACAGCAGGAGAGCGGCAGCAGCTGGAGATGGCATCAACCTACAGAGCTTGCTTGCGGACACAGCCACATCCAAGACCCCAGAGGGGTCTCTCCTGCTCCTGCATCCCTGAATCCCGAGGGTGCTCCCCCCTGCACCATGCCAGCTGGGGATGACTCTGAGCGTACTTCCTCTGAGTGTCACCAAGGAAACCTGAATTAGGAACAGAGTTGAGCTCCAGGGAAAGAGGAAGGGGAAGCAAAGTCCCAGACAGGTACCCAGGGCTGGCGTGCTGGGCGACCGCACAGTCTAGCGCTAGAAATGCAGTGGCAGGCTTGAGAGCAGCACCATTTAATGATGCCCGGGCTCTAGGGAAAAGCCCAGTGGTTGAAACCCGTCACACCCAGGCAGGCTGGCAGGGGAAAGCTGGGTGTCCTCGGTGGCGAGCCCCCAAGGAGCCAAACCGAAGGCTCAGCCCCTGGAGAGAGAATCTGGCGCAGGAGGAAGAAGAACTTGAGGGTTTTTTGTCTCACCGCTTCCTGCCGAAAGCTGGCACGGCTGTAAAATCGCAAGCCCAGAACAATGAGGTCTCCTGTCCCAGCAGCTGCTAAAGCAGTCACCTGGGGAGCTTCCTGCCATCAGCCAGGGGCAGGACGAGAAGTTGCTCCCGCACGCTTTCCTGCAATCCGCCACACGCCTGATTTATGCTCGGCTACATCCCTGCCACCCCCTCCCCCAGAGCCGGGCGTCTCACGCTCGGAGAAGAGGATGTGGTTGCTGAGACCAACCTCTGACAGGGAGCAGGCTCATCTTTCAGCCCTGCTTCCCCACGCAGCAGGAGGTGCTTTTCTTTGCGGCTTTTGAGCCACCCCATAGCTCCCCACAGGCAGTGGGGACAGTGCAGGCACTCCCTGGACATCCCCTGTACCCGGCGCCCTTGCTGCTGTGCCCCAAAGCACCCTGCGAATGCTCTGTGGCTGACACACGCTGCAAATCCACTGCATGCAGTCACCGAAGAGCTGGCACCACGCTGCCACCAGCTTCCTCTCAGGCCATCACGCCTTTCCAAAGCATTAGTCTGCTGGTCTGAGCCACGCCGGATCTCGCCTCACGGGTGAGTATTTTTAGAAAGTTGGAGCTAAGACCATGCAGTCACTCCTGAGCTATGCCAGGATGAAAAGAAAACAACCACTTCTGCCCAAACAATGCAGCCTTGGAACAAAAAGCCGCTGCAAATGGCATTTTTCAGCATCACTCACAACTGGCCGAGCTTTGAAAGACGAAACTTGCAGTCAAAAAAAAAAAAAAAAAAAGAAAAAAAAGAAAAAGAGAGGTTCCCGTTGAACAGAAAGGGCTTTGACAATTTACTTAAAAAGCCAGATTAAAGCAAAACGGTGTTATATAAATACTGGAAGGCATGCCGCGGCTTGCACGCGGTGCAACCCTGCGTTTGCATCAGCTGCTGCTGCTGGCTGCGTGGCGCGGCCCCGTGCTCGCAGCAGCCCAAGGGGATGGAGGTGAGCAAGCCCCGAGCACCCGCGGGCTGCAGCGTCTCTGCCCCGAGGCACAACCGCCCTCCTCGTGCAACGCGAGACCGGCACGAGAAGCAGCACGGAAGGTCCCCGGAAAGCACCGAAATCGCTGGTGCATTTTGTACCCGCTGGACGACTCGGAGGGGGTGTTTCTGAGGGCTCTGGCTGCAAAAATTTCCTGTTTTTCTGTATTGCTCAAGCACTCGTCTGCTGAGACGGAGGATGCAGCTGGGGTGCCCGCAGGGGAGCAGCGGTGCGCACCAGGAGCTCGGCAAAGAGGCCGGCTCCGGTCCCCTTCTGCTGGCAGCAGGTGTCCCCTGCTGCTGTCACCTCCTCCCTTCCCTGGAGCACACCCAGGCTCGCGCAGCACCCACGGGATGAAGCCGCCCGTCCCTGTCCCCGTGCACAGCCTGAGGCAGGGCCCGGGCGCTGCCAAGCAGGCCCCGCCCTGGCTAACGCGCTGGCGGCCAGCTGCAGCCTCCGGCTTCTGCTCGAGAAAGGCTTCGAGTGGAAAGTGCTGGCAGAGGAACCACAAGGCTCACGAGTGAGCCGAGGGCAGAAAGACAAGCGGCGGAAAGGCCGTGGCGAAGCACTGCTGCCTTTTCCTTCTCCCTGCTCTCGTGCCTGCCCTGCTGGCGGAGGTGGACTTGGGCCTGGGTGTGTTGCAGAGCAGGCGAGGAGGACAGGACGTCTCACCTGTGATCTAATTTGATTTAGGTCCAGGACTCCAACCTTCTGTACTTTGCCTTATCGTTTTATTGCTGAGGATATTGCAGCTGGCCAAGCTACGAGCAACTTGCAATTTAACCTGCAGAAAACTGAAACCGACGATGAGTGCTCAGCACAACTCAGCAAGGCTTCGGAACGCCGCTGAGCTGAACGCTGCTGCTAATGGCCTGCCCGGGTTCGAGATCCGAGTTGCCAAATCCGTGCGAATCCTGTAATTAGTTGAGAAAAATGGGGGGGGGGGAGGAGGAGATAAAAAACAAAGCCGAGAGCAGCCAGGCTGGGTTGGCAACTGGCCCTGCTGAGGGCAGCGTTAGCGGCGGCTGCTCTTGTTGACATGGGCCCGATGCTTGCTTTGTTGTAGGACTCGCCGCCTGCGGAGCCAGCTGGAGCCAAACGTGGCCACAGCTGGCCCTGTCCACGCTCACAGCCCCCGTGTGCTGCGCATCAGGCAACCTGAGTTCCCCATCCCCTACCGGCACGTCGTGGGGGCTCGGTGCAGCACGCCGGGCACGGCAGCAGCGCGGCTCTCACCCTGCGAGGTTTCAGCAGACGGAGCCGAACGGCTCAGGAAAGCAGCAGCTGCTGCTCTCGGGTTCGATGCAAGCCAGCAGAAAGGGATGAAAAAGCTCTGCTTGCTGCGAACCGGGTGCCTTCAACCAGACCGCGCGGGTGGAGGCGCCGCATGTGAATCGTGTTGGGGGGGGAAATCTCAGCGCTGGGTTCGGAGCGCAGCCGGGCAGTGAGCAGCGGGGTCAGCTCGGCTTCGCTCCCCTTGGAGAGGCAGCGACCGCCACACGTTCCTAAAATAGCAACCGGGAACATGAGAAGCAGAGAGCACTGCTGTAATGCTTGGGCGGGAGAGAGTAAATGTTTAACAGATCAGGGGAACGTTGGATGTGTTTAACTCCGAAAGGGAGGAACAACGGCATCCTTGCCCGAGTGAGAACAGAGACGTTTTCTCAACTGACATGTACAAAACAGCTGTTTCTGAGAAACAACCTACTGCCTTGGCTCCCTGCTCTCAGGAAAGACCAAGATCACATTCAGCTGGCATGAAAATTGCTGTGCAACCCCTCTTTTAACCGCTACATAAACACGCTCCTTGCAGTGCTTCCTGCTTGCACCTCCTGAAGCCTCCCTAGCCGTTGCCAGCCAGGCGAATTCAGATCGAATTCAGATTCGAATTCAGATCCCGCTGCAGAAAACATCGCTGTGCTTTGAGGCCTGCGCTGTGGTGAAAACCATGCAAAGCATCACGGTGCCCCCAACCTCCTCCTCTTCCTCTCTGCCGGCCAGGCAGTTTCTGGAGGATTTCTCCCTGTGTACGTGGGTCTCCAGTGTTTATCTCACAGAAACAGTTGTGGCTTTCATATAATGCACCCTAAAGCACACTGGCGCTTTAATAGCCGACTGGCACGTTAGCTCCACTTTTCCTCAGAAGGAAGTGATAAAATAGCTAATTTATACTGTCTCTTAAACGCACAATGCAAAGTCACCGTGTTTTTTCCTGTTCTGTGGGATGGTGAAGCATAAAAGTTGGCTATTGTTGGGTACGTGACGCTGTTCCCCTACTTTTCCTGCACATGCAGGAAAGTGGAGACAGTCTTCACTAGAAGTGTTTACAGAGCAGCCAGGAACACCGAGGCGCACCAAAAAGGCAGGGCGAACCGCTCGGCCCGAAACAGGAGCGGGACACCAGCAGCACAGCTCCTGCGGTCTCCGCCGTAAAGCCGAATACCATTTCTCTCTGCTCACAGCTTCCCAAATTACATCCAAGTGACATCACCGCATGCAGCGCACCGCGCGGGCGGCACGCCAGGCCGTGAGCTCAGCCCTGACGGGAAGGGAGGCCGGCACCGCTTCTCGCTGCTGCCCGCGCCCCGCGGTGCCCGGGCGGGTGAGAGCAGGTGGGAACGGCGACGCCTGCAGCGCCGCGGTTGCGGCGGGACGCACGGGACGTGGAGCGCTGCTTCCTCGCTCCTTAAAAGGTCGCAGCTCGTTCCTGCGAAGGTGCAGGGAAAAAAAAAAAACAGAAACCTAACGACCTGTGCCAGGGAGGCGAAATGGAGCAGAGCCAAGGCAGAGTTAAGACTGATTGAGGGAAACAGAAGCTAGGAAGGGAAAAAAAAAACAACAGCTCTTACACGGTTATTAGGCACGTACAGTGTGCTCATGCGTGAACTGAAGTTAAGCGTTACAGTGGGCACCAGCCCCGATGTCGTACTCTGCCTACCAGCGCAAGAGGAAGCTGGGAGCGGGGCACTGCCAAACTGGAAGTGTTCGGAATTCAGCCTGACTGTAATCAGGTGAATGTGGGGAGGAAGCGCTGGGAAAGGATGGAGGCTGTGTGTGACACGGGCACACAGCTGCCTCCCTTAGTCTAAAGGTCGGGGCAATTACCATCACGAGACCGCCTGTTGTCAGGACTCACCCGTGTGAGCAGATCTAATTATTCACACAAGGGACAGGGAGGCTTCAGACTGCTTGGGCAGGGAAGGAGGTGAGAAAAGCATGGTGGGGAGCGAGCACAGGGGAGGCTTCTCGCGTGCAATGAGCCACTGCCCCTCTGCGCACGCGAGGTGCCTCCTTCCAGAGGCCTGGGTCCAGCTGCACCCAAAGGGGACACGGGAGCAGCACTGCAAGCCCTGTGAAAGTAATCCACTTGTTTGTTTTTCGGAACATTACCTTTTAGTAGGGATCAAGTCGTAACCTGCTCTCTCCCAACCCATCATTAGAAACCAGCCACTGCTCTGCCAGTACTGCCTCTCACCCCTCTGGACAGACAAGGGACTTCCCTGTGATTTCAGAGAATCAACTTTTATTCTCCAGCTAAACAGAAGTGACAATAAAGTTCTCTTTATTACAGACCTACAAAAAAGGAGATCCATAAAATACTTCTATTTTCTCTTATGAAATTATGAGAGGAGTCTGAGGCTTTGCAGAGCATTTGTACCTGCCCCAGGGACGTGAGGACAGCGGGATAAAAACACAGGTTTCACAGACAAGGCAGAGGCATTCCCAGCTTTAAACAAACCCGCCCAGGGCAGATAGGCACCCACATGTTGTAGGGAGCAGCTGCCCTCTGCTCTGGGCTATCAGATGCTAGGCGAAGGAGAGACATTCCTCCTCTTAGCTCAGCAGCAGTTCTACACGTCATCTCTTTGCTGATAAACGTGGGCTCCTGATCCCAGCCACATTCCCCATTTTGAGAAAAAGCAGCCCTGCTCCTCGACACTCTTTACAACTACTGCTGCTCGAGAGAAGGGGGGAGCAGGAAGGAAGGGTTACAACACTGTCCATCTCCTAAAAACCCCCAAACAAAAGAAAACCCCAGGCTGTACAAGGCAGGCAGCCCACGTGCCCCTCAGCTCTCCCAGGCAAGGAATGCACAACATGGACACAGCGGGAGGCAGAGGTACAGCCACCATTTTACTTCAGGCTCCGATGAGTTTCTTGAGGAATGCTTCCAGCTGATCCTCGTCCTTTATCCCCACAAACTTATCCACAACGTCTCCGTTCTTCATAGCCAGCACGGTTGGCACTGCCGACACCTGGGGGCAAGAAAAACACAGAGATGCGCGTAAGCAGAGTCTGCGAGGAGCCCAACTTCACCCAGATCCCAGATGGAGCTCTGTAGCTGTCCCCCTGCTCCCGGGGACAGCAAGACAACTACAGCTAGCAAGGGACTGAAAGCTTTTCTCTTAGCTAAAGCTTTGCTTCCGAATTTCAGGGACTTGGCTTTTGGAAGCTGAGGGAATCTGTTTGGAAGCAGCTTCGAGGGCCCTACCTGCAGGTCAAGGAGCTGACCCCACGCTGCTCAAAGCTGACACGTGCCCTACAAGTAACACAATTTAAAAGGCAAAACCAAGCCTAACATAAAAGGAAAAGGCAAAGCTTTTTCCCCTCTCCAGTACAAATTCTGCTTCTCTTTCCCTCTTATCCTATCATAAGCAAACAAACCCAGTCTTTTGTCAGGATACCTCTCACACATGATGATCTTTAGACATTTTATGGCCAGGGCAGTACCAGACTGGAGCCGTGTTCTTCTCCAAATAGGACAGGAGCTAGAGCAGGGCTCCCCACCCATCACTGAGCAGGCAGACGTCCTGCTCTGGCCGACCAGAGTAATGACAACCCCAACCCATCTTTCATTTTCTGCCTAAGCTTTTAGCTGTTGAGCTGGATTCCCGATGATCGGGTAAGAAGAGAAGTCCCTCCAGCCAGTGCCAGCAGGCAGCTGCACTGCTCTGGATGCTATTTTTCTGGTCCGAAACAAAAATTGCTGGGAGTTATTGGAGAGAACAGCAGCGGAAATGACGACGCTCCTCAGGGACTTGCTGGGCGTACAGCGACAGAAGAAACCTCGTAGACACGATCACGAGAAGGAGCCATCAGAGCTCAGAGATCTGATCCTGTGTGCTGCTGAACAGACAGCTGGCACGACCACCCTCAGCTCCGGTGCTCTTATCTCTGCAAAGCCTCTCCCCCCAAACACGTCCTGTTCTTATCTCGCTTGCTGCCCATCTGCCAGCCTGCACGGCCTTCCCCCCGTGTGCTCCCAGCTGTCCCAGCCCCGCTGCCAGCAAGGATCTGCCACACTCGCAAATCCTTCCTGCAGGAAACCCTCCAGAGGTCTGGCTTTCCTCCCAGCAGGAGGCGGAGATGAAAGGGACATTTTGTTCTTCCCTTCCCGCCCCGGCCCAGCGCTGCTCCTGCAGTCTGTCCTCGGGGGCTTTTGTGCACTCTGATCCGAACGGATGGGAGCGACGGGGCTGCTGCCACCCGGCCGGCGCTGCGGTGACGCAGGTTCTTCAGCTCCTCCTAGTGACCGGCTGGAGCAGGGCTCAGAAACTCAGGCCCCAGAGGTGCTGATGGCGCCAACGACGCGTTCCTTCAGGATTTTAGGGGTGAGAAAGGACAAAGCAGCGCGGCATTTCACTGGCCTCCTCCTCTCCCTGATGGGCAACGCTCTGCTGAGCCTCCCCCTGGGTTAGTAACAAGCGCGGTCACCCCAGCTCCTTCCTAAAAAATAGCACATCCAACCAGCACCATTAAACATCACCCCAGTGAGGGCCAGGAGAGGTCCGGATGACTCTTCAAAGCACTACAGAGGACCAGACAAAAAAAACAAAAACAAAAACAAAAAAAAAAAAACCACGAGTTACTGGGCTCTGAGCAGCACACCCAGGGGCTTCACGCGCACTTGCTCCCTCCATCTCCTCCCACGCGTCCCCGAGTTGGGCAAAACATCCGTGCTGGGGGCAGCGTGCCAGGGGGCAGCAGCAGGGCCCGGCTCTGCGCTTTCAGAAGTCTCAGAAACACCCGGCAGCCTCCGGGAGAAAAGCACAAAGGCAGTTTTAGACCCGCGCACCCCAAAATTGGAAGCCGTGAGTGGGCCTCGGCTCCCCTTTCTGTGGCAGGGAGGGAATCCTGAGGTTCTTGGGTTTGCTGCTTGCGAAGCAATGTCCTGGGAATTTCTAGAAGGGAAAGTTTAGATTTCTTTCTTTTTTTTGGGGGGGGGTCCAGTCTGCACTGGACCTAAATAAACCCTCCTCTTACTTCAAAGCATTTACGGAGGAAATAGTCAGGCTGCTTTTGATCAGCACTGACCAAGCAGATAAACAAATAAAAGCAGCCATGCGGGCTATTCCTGGCAGCACTCGCACTGAGGGAATTCTCTCCCATCTGAAACTGGGGCTTTTGTACAACCCTGGACACCAGCGGGGGAAGGATTTCACCCGGCTTCAGGGACGAGGCGTAACAGGAACGAGCTCTGTCGATGAGCGATGTCCCCGTGCCCATCAGCTCTTCGGGGCCGCCCACGGCTCACGTGTCCACCCGCAGCAGCAGACGCAGGGGCTGCCCTTTCCCAAGGGGCATGGGCAACGGGCCAAGGCAAAAAAAAAAGAATTAAAAAAAAAAATGAATTTAAGGAATTTCCAGAGAAAGCAAATTAAACAAAAGCACTCCTCCCTTCCTGCTCTCGGGGCACGAGGTCAAGAGCAGGCTGCGGCAGCAGCAAAAGGCCGCAGCTGGCGCAGGAGGGTGCTAGACAAAAGGAGGAATCCTCGGAGAAAGAACTTCTGTGCTGCGCTAACCAGACAGAGGAGGGTGCCCGGATTTTTCTGGTTGCAGGAAACACGTCTGGGCTTCGTGCTAGCCGGAATTGTTTGGAGCCAAGGGCAGGGAGAAGCAGGCGTGAAGGCATGCAGCGACATTCCTCAGCTCCTCCCGGGGGCTCTCCGTTCTCTCCCCAGGCTGAGGAGCCCGCGGGAGATGACGCCGTGCCATCGGGCAGCGAACTGGGGGCCATGCACGTGGCAGGGGAATAGGCACGGACGGAAGGAGACTTCCTGGCGGTGAGTGGAGGAGCTATGAGGGTAACACCTACACTGAAACTCGCAAACCAAATCCTTCTCAGCCTGCAGATAACTAATCTTAGTCGGAAAGGCTTTAAAAAAAAGATAAAATCCCTCTGGATTCCCTGATCTTTCCCAAATACCATCTCTGGTCTCTCTTTGATCTCGACTCAGCGTCTTCCCATCAGCTCTCGTGCTCCCATCTCCTTAGCTGGCAACTTCCCAGAAGAAGCAGCAAGACCGAGCACGTGCCCAGTGCACGAACCAAGCTTCTGCCTTGAAAAGGATGCCCCAGACTACGAAGATCGAACCAAGCATTTCTCCTTTACCCATTTGCAGCTATCCTACTCGCCAGCACTACCTAGGGCTGGGGTTTAGCCGCAGGCAGAAGGGTCAAGACTGGGTGCAATCATCACTGCAAAATGAAGGGGACGCAGGGATGACCCCCAGGACCTCCTGCAAAACAAAACTTCACTGTGTTTGTGTGGTGAGCTCCAGAAAGAAGCCAGCCCTTGCCTGCTGCTTGAATCCCGCCTCCACCTATGCCACCGGGGCTGTACGACAGGCAGACCCTGCAAATAAATGCCTGCAGCTGCTCGTCCACCACCCAGTGGATGTGCACGCAGTCAGCACCACACTGGAGAAACGAAGGAGCTTTCAGCCTCTTTTTCAAGACCTTTCTTCCCATACACGCACTCTCCTGCCGTTTTCCAGTCATTTGAGATCATCTTCTTGTGAAGTGAGCTAACTGGACCTGCTGGAAGGCTTGGGACAATACGGGAGTTAAGCCAACAAGCTCTACTCTCTTCTCCTTAGGACAGCTGCTACCAGAACCTTGTCTGCCCCTATCAGGATTTATCTCCTGACCACCACTGAAAGAACCTCAGTCTCTTCCACTCGTTCTCACCGGCACCCTCAAGCTGCACAGCCCTCAGGCTTGTAACACACAGCCCTGCTAGTGAGCCAGCACTCGTCCCCCTCAGCCCTGGCATGCCTGAGAGCACGCCACCACCTAAAAAAAGCACGGGAGGCTCTCGTGCTCAGCCTGTGGGAGTTGCAAGTGACATTTGCAGGCAGCAGCCGGGTGCACGCTCCACCACAGCACAGGCAGAAAGTTCTCCCTGGGAAGGAGAGGGAGGGAATGAGCTGGTTCGGCCTCTTCCTCCTTCCAGCACGGCAGCGTTTGGGAACAGGACAGAGCCATCTCCTCCAGGCTTAACACAATGACAGCCTGCTCAGGAGCTGGTTCGGTTTGCTGGGCATCTTGAGAAGCTTCTTGTGCTAGCGTCAGCCCTGGGAGCAGGACTTCACCTGGGAGAGGGAGCAGCTCCATCTGCGTGCTACGCAAGTGAAAATTAAGCACTTTCTTCCCTGTAAAGCACAGCAGCGGGATGCCCTGACTCCACAGACTGACCTGTTGTTTACAAGGAGAAGTAACAGGGGCCAGCACAGTTGTCAAAGGAACTTTTGCATTTCTTAAACCGCCTGATCACTGACGGGGTAGGAGCAGGGGGAATCACGTAAGCCAAGGCCACGGCCTTCTCCAGTCACTCTGCTCGTTCCTGGGAGCGAGACTGCAGGGAGAAACGCAGGGCAAGCGTGTGAAATACTGACATAAGCACCAAGGCCCACGCTTGCCAAGAGTGGGGTGCGTGCTCCTGCTGCACACAGGCGCTCTCCGACCTGCCTTCCACTTGTCCAAACACAGCCCACGCTGTCCCCTTGCGATGCAGCTTAAGGACGGGACACTGTCACCCAGCAAGAAATCCTCAGCGAGGGAGGGAAAGAGAGGACGGGCTGGCTGCCTGGAGAACCGTGTCAAGGAGTGCAACAGCCTGGGGCTTATTACTTCATGTCCCTGCCCTACGCCTGAGCAGCCTGCGCACGCAGTAAAATGCTGCACAGAACTACCGGAGTGAGCACGGAGGGCTACGAAGATGATTAGAGGACTGGAGCACCGGTTGGACGAGGACAGGCTGAGAGAGCTGGGTCTGCTTAGCCTGGAGGAGAGAAGACTGAGGGGACATCTCATCAATGGTTATAAATATCTGAGGGGAGGGTGTCAAGAGGATGGAGGCGGTCTCTTTTCAGTTGCGCCCAGCAACAGGACGAGCGGAAACAGGCACAAACTGAAGCACAGGAGGTTCTGGCTGAACATGAGGGGGCACTTCTTTACCGTGAGGGTGACAGACCACTGGGACAGGTTGCCCAGAGAGGTTGCGGAGTCTCCTCCTCTAGAGATATTCAAAACCTGCCTGGATGCCATCCTGCAACGTGCTCTAGGTGACCCTGCTTGGTCCAGGGGTTGGACTAGCTGATCTTCAGAGGTCCCTTCCAACCTCGGCCATTCTGTGATACGCTGTGTTTACACTGACAGATTTCTGCACGGCCTAAAGGACACATTTCTGCAGATTCAGAGGTGGGGACGCCGAATATGAGCAGCAGAGCTGGAGGAGGGGCATGCAGTGAAATCCACCCACTGCAGTGACCCAATGGACCAGGCACAGGCAGGCAGCAGCCCTGGGCTTCCCCTCCCTGCGCAGACACCTCTCCCTGGAGAGGGACCTGCTATGGACTACCACCACCGGCGAGCCCGTGCTCTTCCAGCTCCTACCTCGTACTCAATGGCAAGGTCTGTGTGATCATCGATGTCCACTTTGGCCATCACCACCTTCCCCTCCTGCTTGGCCACCATCTTCTCTAACCTGGGGCCTAGGATCTTGCAGGGACCGCACCACCTAAGGAGAGAAAGAGAGCAGGCATGAGGGGAGGCAAGTGCAGCAGCAGCCGGCACAGAAGGCTGGAACGCCAGTGCCTTTACCACCGTTTTACCTCTCTTGCCTTCAGCCCAACCTCTGTGCTACGGGACGCTGCTGGCATTGAACACCGAGCATAAACATTAACCAGCTCCCCCAGCCCGGGCTGTCCTCTTTCTTCTGCTGCTCAACCGTTCGTCCGTGCCCTGCTCACGTGTCGAACTGTAACCCAGATGACCACAACGCTGCCGTGGCGCAAGTGTTACTGTCAGGCACGGGGGCAGCCACCTGCACACCTATCGGCTCACGCCGGTTATCACAGACTTGCCCGTGTACTTACCGCAGAGTTAGCTGCAAAAATTGCAGACATAGCAGCTGTTTAACGCACGAACATGGCAGCCGCGGCAGATTTTGCAAGGCCCCGTACAGGGAAAACAGTGCTGCACCTAAACACGCTGGTTAGGGAGCTGTGAACTCCCTCAGGCCAAGGAAAACACAAGTTAAAGCTCTGAGTGCCCTTTCCATGTAAAACATGAGCTCATGTAAAACATAAGTTTTGTGCCTCCTTCCATGTTGGGTTTCAGGCTTTCCATTATTTGTCTTTTTCTCCCTGGATGACCCCAGTTAACGTTGGTTCTGGTTCGTCAGTTTGGTCTGTTTAGTGCAGCTGTTTGGGGGCTGCTCTGTAGCCTGTTTGCCCAGAATCAGCCACAACTCCTATGACAGCGCTACAGGACCGGGAAAACACTTGAAAAAGCAGTATAATCGGTATCGTTAATCCAGCGGGTAACATCCCGGAATATTTTAACTGGCAAGAACACAGCAAGAGTTTTATCGACCACAAACATTGCTTCTGGTACCGTGAGGCTGTCAAGAGCTCTGGCTCAAGAGCGCACGGTGCTAGAGCTGCAAAGACACAGCGTGAGCCTGCGGGAAGGTACAAAACGCGCGTTAACGTGGCTCCGTGTTTTTCTGGGGGACGTTTAGCCCTGAGAAGCGACGAAGGGCGTTACCGGTGCCTCGCCGTGCCCCGGGGCTCGGCGCTGCCGGGCACTTACTGCGCGTGGAAGTCCACCACGACGGGCTTGGCGCTGTTGACCACCCGCTCCTGGAAGTCGCCGCCGTCCTGCACGTTGAAGGCGCTCGGGCGGCCCGCGGAGGTGCCCAAGGCCCTTCCGGGGACCGCCAGCAGCCGACGGAGCGCCAACCTCTGCGCCATCTGCGGGGAGAAGAGGGGGGGGGGGGGGCGTCAGGACGGAGGGGGCCGGTCGCGATCCCCGTCCCGATCGCGACCCCGCTCCCTATCGCGACCGCGGCCCCGCACCTCGCCCTGCCCGCAGGTGCCCAAACCCGCTTCCGGCCGTCTCTGCGGATGGAGCCGCCCCGTTTGCGGGATCTCAGTGGCTGCCGCCGCTGTCATTCGTACCCAGCCGCCGGCTTGGGGCGGAGCGGGCTGCTCCGCGGAGACCTTTCTCGTGCCTCCTGGGGGAGCTTTTTCGCGCACCCCCGAAATTCATTGGGATTTAGGGGACTGCGGGACCGGCCCCGCGTGGAGCCCCCCCGAGGGGACGCACACGAACGCGTGGGGATAACGAACGGGCAGGAAAGTGCAGCCCAGCACCCAGCCAGCCCTTGGGAGAGGGGTTTTGGGGTGAGCGGAGGGGAGAGAAAGAAACAGGACGAGCGTTTTGTCACCAAAGCGCACCTCGAACTTTCTTGCGGGGACGCAGTGCAAACAGGAGGGGTGGCGGACATGCTTTATAAAACAGGGGGGACCTTTTGGGGTGTTTGGTACCGGAGAAGAAAAATGTTCAGACAGCAGGGCCACGCGCAGTATGAGTCTCTCTGCCCTAGGACTGGAGGCAGGCTGCTCAGCCTTGCAGGGCAAAGGGTCTCTTGTAGTGCTCTCCTGGAAATGAGAAATTATCCCAGCCAGACTTAACTAAAAACCCACCACCCCTCTGTGCCCACCTCCGGCACTGCCCTAAATCAAAGGCAGCAAAAATACCGTGCAGTTTGCCCAGAGAACCACTTCTGGATTCGGTACACAAACGGATCTCGAAGCAGATGCAGCATCCAGTGAGCAGCGCGCCCGCACCAGGCTGCCCCAGGACACGAGCAAGTCACCTCACAGGAGGGAGGTGACAATGTAAGTCACCCCAACGTCCCTAAAACCTCCCCTTTTTGACCCCTGGACGTCGCTGCAGCTGCTGGCCTAGGATATAAACACCACCTTCAGGCACCTCTGAGCACTGCAAGGACAAAGCAGGCGCCTCAGCGCCGCCGGATTTCAGGCCCTGCCTCGTCCTTGGGAGCACGTCGGTCCTTTCTGCAACAGCAAGATCTGAGCAGGTCTTTGGCAACTCGCGAACGCTGGAAGAAGGGATGGGGATGGAAGAGGCGCGGGGGAGAGGGGAGAGTCCTGCCGGGGATCTCTGTTACAGTACTGTCACAACAGCACCCGTGGGTTCCCGCGCGGCGTGAGAAACGTTAGAGTTCGTCCTTGGCGTTAACGAGATGCTGCAGCGGGCGGACGGGCACGACGTGGTCCTTCAGCAGCTGGTCCCCGTCGGGGAGTTTGTCACCTGAGAAGTCCGCGGCAGCAAAATCCTCCAGCAGGCCGGCTGCTACCGCGTGGCGCCGGAGCCTCTCGCTCCCCGCGAGTCCTTGCATCCTCGCGTAGCCCTGCTGGCAGAAGGGAGGCAGCTTCTGGCGGGTGAGGGCGAAGAGGAAACAGGATTCTGCCAGGGAGAGCACAAAAAAGTAAATGAGACTCACCAGAGACACCCCGTAGAGAACAACTCCCAAAGGCTTTTGGGAACACGCACGCAGCACCAGCACTTTTTACTGTCCGGGGAGCGCATCAGAGGGGTGTGACTGACTGTGAGAGCGCCAGCGCATCGCAGGGAGATCTCAGCTATTTGCAGAAGAGCTCGCTCCCGTCCCGTGTCCCTCACGTCCCTCCTCCACCTCCTGCCACCTCAACCCGAGCCTCAAATTACCTGCGAAGAAACTGCGCAGGTCGGTGCTGAGGCAGTTCTCCAAGAAACGCCTCAGCGGCAGGATGTGAGCGTTTGGGGCCGTCCAGTCCGTCAGAAAATCCTCCACGATGTGATGGATGGCATCTGGGCGGGGGAGAGGCCAATCTGGGGGACGAACTTTCATCTCACGCTCTGCCAAGAGAGCATTAAGGGAAACTCTCGGAATCAAAATGGAATTAGAAAGGGGAAGCAGAAAGCAGCCACAACAGCTGTCGCGGTTTTTGCCCTGACCTAATCCCTACCTTACTCTCACATTTGCAATCCCCTCTGCTAGCTCTGTCCCGAGGAGCCCTGCCGCCGCAGCATTTCCCATCGTTTCACTCTGGAAGGGACTGCCCATCAGGCTGAACTGTGCTCAAGCTTTAGTGCTGCCACCCACCAAGCTGCCTTCCTTGCAGGTCAGGCTGCCCCCTGAGTTGATCTTTCCAGAGGTGAAGATTCAGTACACACACTTGGCTGGACAGAGGCTTCGCAGCGGCTGGAACGCTTACCTGTTGGGAGGCGTTTGTAGTAGTAAACCACAGGGTGCAAGAAGTTGGACTGCCAGGCATGCTGCGCCTCTCCCACAGCCCGGTTGTAGTAGAAGACATCCTTGTCAGCCCCCGAGAAATTCCTCCCGTACTCCATGACGACGACGAACAGCCCCTCGGGAGCATTCCTCCCCGCCTGCGTTTCCAGCTCAGCCAGGATTCCGACCGGGTACTCTTCCAGGTATTCAAAGGCTGTGGCATTCCTAAGAATTGCAACCACAATCGTAAGAGTTTTCTGCCAGAGAAAAGCCAAGTGGGATCCAACACCCCCGCAGCCGATCGAGGCTAAGGCCAAAGAGCCATCATCAGCTACCAATTATTTTGGTAACTACAGATCTGGGCTGGACTCGATGCAGAGCTTAGGAAGGCTGCACTTACTGTTACAAGACTCCCTTACGTTCCCAGACTCTGTGATCCCTCTACTAGCACTGCTCAGGGAAAACTTTCCTGTGGGGACAGTAAGAGTGCTGCACCTCCGAGCCCAGCGGGAACGCCTGGGCCGTTTCAGCCCTTTAAGAGAAGGAAATAATTGCCACAGTTGGGTACAGGGGCACCAGTGGTACAGGTTTTGAGGTGTCTGCCTAAGGGACGGCAGCGTCCTTAGGCAGCAATGTAAAGATTTGTGCGGTGGCACCACGGGCAGTGATAGAGAAGAAAAAGGAAGGAGATGATGGAGCGCAGCGCTGGGGATAAATCGCTCGCTCGCTCGCTCACTCACTCTCTCAGCAGTACGATGTCAGCCAGGACACCGAACATCTGGTAGAGGCCCGAGGCCTCGTTCACCCGCTTGATGATGGAATTGGTCAGCTGTGTAACAGGGCGGACTGCGGATGGCCAGGGGACGCCGTGGTGACGGTTCTCCAACAGGCGGTGGACTGCGCGAGCTGAGGCATTAAGAAAAACACAAGGCGGTTTGTTTAAAAATCCAGGCTCACATAGAAAAAACCTCATCGCTCCGTTGCGCACGGATCGTGGCCGGGCACGATAAAGAAGCTGAAGAGCTCCTCTGTGCGCAGCATCTCCCACCCAGCTCGCTGGTAACTGCAGTGGAGATGCCCTCGGAAAGCTGATGTGATGCTAAGCGGCTGGTGAGGGGGAGAGGGGCCCCAGGGGATGTTTCGTTACTCCTGAGCAGGCCTTGCACGGGAAGGACGGACGCACAGACACAGAAATTCTCCCGACTGCTCAAAGCTGCCGGGTTTTAACACCGCAGCGCAGACCTCTCACCCACAGCCTGTCACCAGGCCGAGTATCTGGCAGGCAGAAATCTATTGTTACGCAAGAAAGAGACAATAGGGCAGCACAAGTACACGACAAAACAAGGACAGACAACCACAGGCTCCAGATATGACCCCGAGTCACTTCCACGGCCTCTCCTCCCCTTCAGACTGTGCAGCTGCAGCTTGGCTGCGTCTTGTTTTTCTTGCTGCCAGCGGAGGATGAAGGGTCATCCCTTTCCAGCAGTAAGCTCTGAATTGTTCCTTCCAAGGGAGCGCCGAACCCCAACCTCTGCCCTTCTGTACACCCCAGCACTCACTTGTGTACCGGAAGCCGTGGATGAAACCCCCAGCGGACCTCCTGAAGTCAATGGAGTGGCTAGCGGTACCGAGAACAAAAAGCCCCCGAGTGCCTCTGGACTCGTAGCTGGGTTTGATCTGAGGATATTTGTTTTTGTTCCCTCTTCCCGGCATCATTCTAAGAGATCTGACGTGCAAAAGAGAAAAGCAGGCTGTCAGAAAGGGCAGGGGTGGAAAAATAAAACGGGTTTCTGATATGACATACTTTCCACTGCAGACACAACAAGACACCGCTTCATGTCCCCGCTGCCTTCCGTGGGATTCACGAGTCTCCCAAGTGCATGAGGTCACCAAGGACCTTCCAGAAGGCACGGGCTCATCTCAAGCTAGCTGTGGCCACGATCAAATTCCAGCCTGAGCCACTGGCGATGAACTTCAGAAGACACTGAAGTTAACAATATCATTTTCAGCTGCAGGATGCAGTAGGAGACAAACCAAGGTGGAGCGCAGGTTGCATCCTCAGGAAAAAAAAGCAGACAAAACCTTTCTGTAGCGATCTGCCCATCCTCACCCAAAAACCGCTAACCTTCTCCAGGTGACCCGGCAGCTCAGCGCCTTGAGCTGTAAAGGCACAAACTTCTTCTGCATCGCCCAAGCCACGGCACTGCCACCTGCTCAGCCCTGCAGCCTGTTGGTCAGAGGGCAGCACACACGCGCTCGCACTGGGACACGAATGCAGCTGCAGGGCCAACACAGCACTGTGCGGCACCAGGAAACCTGGAGCGCATCGAAATCTGGGTGGCGCTGCCAGCAGAGGAGCTTCAACTACCCTGCTTGCCCTTCCCTCCCCTCCCAGGTCGGGCCCTTCAGCGTCTTGCTACAAACACCTGCTTCCCCCCGGGCCCTGGTCGTCCCTCACCCGTTGTAGATTGAGAAGTCAAACTTCCAGCCCAGGCAGCGGATGACACGGTCGTAAGGCGCGCGGGTAGCAAAATTATCCAGCTCGTCCTGGGGGAGGGTGACGGAGTCGATGCCTGCACTCGTGTTCCTGTTCTCCAGGTAGAACCGGAGCGTGATGTGCAGCTTCCCTTTCTTGTCCTTGACGATGGCCAGATCTTCCAGGTCCCCCTCCAGAAGCCCATCCAGAGATTTCAGCTGGTACGTATCCAGCAGGCCGTTGTTAATTGCTCTGTGAAGAAAGGGGAAGGTAAGAAAAGCTGCAAGAAGGAAGGAGAGGTGGGATCCGGGGCTTGGGGTCAGCTCCTGGGAACGGGACAAGTTTACCAGGAGGGGTTTATCCCTTGTTCCTCACCCCTGTGAGTCGTGCGTGTGCTCCCTGGTGTGCCTGGCACAACTGAGAGGGCAGCTCGGCCTCCTCTGGCCCGCTCCTGAGCGCTCATTAATGCCTTAATTCTCACCGCGTTCCCGCTGGCTGCAGCGGCGCTATTAGCCTCGCTGAACGACGGGGCGGAGAGGCACAGAGCGCACTCGCAGTCAGCCAAGGAGTCCGCAGCAGAGCAATTAACCACACGTGGGTCTGCCGAGCCCCAGGCTTAATCTCTGATCACAGCGCTGCCCTTGCGCGAGGCATTCAACATCTGAGCGCTCTTCTGTGATTGCAAGCAGGGGAACAACTCGGGAGCCAGCACTTTTCAGTGATGCAAATTCCACAGGAACACTTTCCTGTTTCACACCGACCTTGAAGAGCTCTCGTAAAGCTCCTGCGTTCAGCAGCTGCAACCTGGGCTGCTTTAAACCAAGGACCTAAAGGTAAAAGGCCCCACGTTCCCTCAGCAAGCCCCAGAACTGCTGAGCCTCCTGGGCACGCAGCCGCTCTCATTTGTTCCTATTCCAGCTCCATCAGGAAGAAGAAGAAGAGCAGTTTCCTACCTCAGATCCCCGACGTAGTGCGTGGCCCAGGAGAGGCGCACGCGGGACCGGCTCACCATGTGGATGAAATTCGTGACGCCCAGAATGTTCTCTGCCGTCTCAAAGGCCGAGTTTCCTCGGCCCAAGATCAGCACGGTTTGGCCAGCAAAATCCTCCGGGTTGATGGACACCGTCTCGTAACCCTCCACGTACTCTGAGCCAGGGAAGTTTACCACGTTGGGGACCCACGTGCCAGTGGCAACCAACAAAGAGCTGCAAAAAGAGGGACAGCATTAGGGAACACAGGAACTGCACGAAATCAAAACTGCCTTTCCATACCATTGCTCCTACCACTGGGGACATGTCCCCTCCAGTCACGCTGAGTCGGCTGACAAGGTCGATCGGTGCTACGTATGCTTTGGTTTTGGGAGAAACCTTTCCCAAAACCTCTCCCCAGCTTCACCTAACGACCTGCTCCCACCTTCCCTGGCATTAGGCCAACGAAGAGGACTCCTGGTGTCGTTACGTATGGCAAAAGTCAGTGCGGATGCAGCACGTGTAAGCTGCACTTGTCTCCTAATCTCCCTCAGTCATCTGTGGATGTGCGGACACTGCTAATGTGTTTCACAGGTCGATGACACGCCGCTTAAAAAATTACTTTGATTTAAAACGTGCGCTGCGTTTTCATAGAATGGAACAAAAGCCGCTCTTAAGAGGGATGGAAAACGGTTTCAAGATTTTAAAATGCAACTCCTATTCATAAAAATATGCCAGCTACAATTCTAACTGTTAACACTAAAAGCAAACACGGTAATCCTTTTATATCCTTCCCTAAGAGCTTTTGCTTAAATATTAGGGAAATCTTTGCAACTTGGAAAGAAGCAGCAGGCAGCCGAGGCTCGCAGCAGTGCCCGCCGTCCCAGCCTTGCTTACACAGCTCCCGCGAGGAACTCACTCACGCTGCGTGGGTGTCCGATACCGCATTCTGTCCCCTCCAAGCCTGCCAGCCAGCGCACCTCCGAGTGACAGCCAGCACGACCTGCTGGCGTAGATCTGAGGCTC
Organism: Cygnus atratus; assembly: GCF_013377495.2. Lineage (NCBI taxonomy): Eukaryota > Metazoa > Chordata > Aves > Anseriformes > Anatidae > Cygnus > Cygnus atratus. Next base: position 55,598,592 of record NC_066362.1, on the reverse strand, counting down.
TCAGGAGAACTGAGAAATACGCGCCGTATGTTCACATGAGTAACTCGTAGATGTTTTTGAAGAACGTAATCGAGTAACAGCGCAGGGTGCGTGTGTGTGAGCATGACAAGGGGAAGGGTGATTCGGGGATCCGTAGTAGCCTTGTCTGTGATTTCTCGCAGTCCGCTCCCTCTCTCGTGGCAACCCCACTGTTCCCCCGTTTCCTCCTGCTGGTTCTGTGCCAACTAAGGGCTTCAGCTAACTGGGGCATGCTTCTAAACACTGTTTTTTTCTAAACACATGCAGGTTAACTGAGGTTAGGCATCACAGCACCAATTCACACCATCTTATGCATCAGGCATGGAAATCACGGCAATGGCAGCCAGCTCGTGTCAGCCCTGCCAGCTCCCCAGGTACCTGAAACATAACATTGAGACGCTTTCCCAGGAGCTGTTACTTCCCCCACAAACCCCGCTGAACCCTGTGAAATGTTTTTCACCACGATGGTGGGTAAGGGCTGGGACACAGCCTCTGAGAGGCTGTGAAACCTCCACTCTTGGAGATGTTTATACCTCAACTGGGCAAGGCTTTGAACAACCTGATAGAGCTGGCTCAGCTTTGAGTAAGGGGCGTGGACAAAATGACCTTTAAAGGCCTCTGCCTTTAAGGCCAACCTAACTTATTCCATGAATCTGTTAGTTTAAGAACACCTGTGGAAAGCTGTGTGGCTGGCCCCCAGTTCGCCCACTACCTGCATTTGTAGTTCTGCCTGTTCTGGTCCGTCAGGACAAAGTAGTGGCCGTTCCAGGCCTGCGGATCCTTGTCCAGCGTGACGTGGACAATGGCCGTGTTGTACTGAACCCGCAGCTCCAGCAGGGCGGCGAAGTCCTCTAGGTACTGCACCATCGCATCGGCATGGGGGAAGAACTGGCGGGAGTAGCGGCGGAAGAGCAGCCGGGGGTCGTGGCTGAGGAGCGAGTTCCAGTCGTGGCGGAGGTTAAACTCGCCGTTCGACTTGCCCGTGTACCGCTTGTTGATGCTGATCAGCTTGCGGTGCCGGGGGTAGATGGCGAAGAAGCTGCCGGGCGCGTGGCTGCGCTCAAAGACGAGGTAGTCGCGGCCGGCCCGCTGGAGGAAGTAGGCCGCCTGCAGGCCCGAGGGGCCGGCCCCCAGCACGCAGTAGTCGTGGTAGAGGAAAGCAGCACCACAAGCTGCGCAGAGGGCACCAACAGAGAGGGCGAGGCGCAGGAGGGTGCCACAAGCCATGACGGGGCGGCCGCTGTGGGGAGAGGAGCGGGAGCGTCGTCGGGGGGGCACAGGGACACGATGGCGCCGCCGCCCAACATGGCGCCTCTGCCTCACAACATGGCGCCGCCACCCCTCAGCGCCTCGCCCCGGCAGGCCCCGCCCCCCTCCGGCCATTAGCCAATAGGGCCGCGGCACTGCTGCCCCCGCGCCCTCCCCCGGCCAATAGCGTGCGGGGCGTGGCCGCCGCCCGCGAGGCGCCGCACGTGACGCGCGCCTCACCTGGCCCCCACCCCCCCGCCCCGCCCCGCCCGCAGCCGCACCTGCAGCGCGCGCCGCTCGCCGGGGGGGGGGGGGGAGGGGGCGCAGCCGGCGGGAGGCGCGCGCCGGGCCCCGCCGCGCGCGTAGCCTCCACCGCCGCCCGGCGTCACGTGACGCCGCCGCCGCTTCCCGCCGCCGGCAGCAGGGCGCCGCCGCGCGCGGCCGACCACGTGGCCGAGGGGCGGGGAGGGGCGCTTAAAGGGACAGGCGCCCGGAGGGGTTGCGGGGGGGGAGCGACAGAAGACAGGAGGCTGGCGCAGAGCTCAGTGACTTTATTCCGGGCGTGCGGCCCCTGGGCCGGCTCCTGCGGAGCCCGAGGTGCGGCAGGGTCGTCCGTGGTCCTCCCCGTGCACAGCGCCCCCCGCTCAGCTCTCCTCCTCTGGAAGGGAAGGGAAGGGGTAAGGGAAGAACGCGGCTGGGTGGGGGAGAGCAAAGTGCAAACCCCGACCCCCTGCGGCGCCCTGACCCCACAAACGCTCCGGTTCCCTGCAGTTAACGGGCCACCTCCCGCCCCCCAACCCCCCCGCGCCACGGCCAGCCTTTAAGCAGCAGCCTACCACTGCTGTAATGAAAGAGGTAAGAGCCCGGGTAACGCTATGGCAAAAAACCAACAAACGAACAAACAAGAAAAGCCCAGCTGTACGCTGTTTTTCTGATCAAAGACCAGAGGCCGAGGGCAGCTGCCGTCCCCCAGGTGACAGGAAGCGCCCGCAGAGCCCCCGGCAGGGCTGGCCGCCGGCTCTGTAAGAAGAGCAGCGGCAGCCGCCCGTTCAGGCGGGCGGCTCGAGCGCAGGCGGCAGCCACAGGCTGTACGGGTGGGCGTTTTGCAGTCGCTCCTAAAACTATAGTCAAAAAGAAATAAAACAAAAAAAATCCCCACAGCAGTTGAACTCAGGGCCTGCTATTGACTGAAATTTATTAACGTCACCCCTAATCCCAGCAGCGCTCAATGAGGCTCTGCGGCAACCTTCACCCCCTGCAGTGCTCAGGCCCTGCGCTCTGTCCCACCTCCGTTAGCACCAGCACCCACCAGGCACGGCCCCTGTGCCTCTTCCTCTCAGCTTTTTACTCTCCGGGCCTTCCACTTCAGTCCCCCGAATGTCCCCAACACCCCCTTTTTCTCCCACCGACTAGAACATGCCCCAGCCTCGTTCCTCTCACCATTATCCCAGCCAGATCCCATCCTTACCGTACGTCACCCTCTTCCTCCAGGGCAGCGGTACATCATTTAAAAGCATGAACCACCAACCACGCTACAAACCTTCCTCCTCCTCCTCCTCCTCCTCGTCCTCCTCGTCCTCATCCGAGCTGAAGGTGCCGTCAGGCAAGCTGTAGATCCGGATCACCTGCTTGTTGGGGTCTTTGAGGATGAGGTACTTGCCCTCGTCCAGTTTCATGCAGATGTCGATGACGCAGCGCAGGATGCCCCAGGCGTTCTCTATGCTCAGGTTTATCTGGCTGGCAAACTCATTGGGCTTGAACTGCTGCGTGCCCAGGATCACGTGGCGGGCAGAGTCCTTCACGTGGTAACGGGACACGTACCTAGACAGGAGCAGCAGGAGGTTAATTCCAGCCGCCAGAAGACCACCACCAAGGAAAGAAGAACGATGGGTTTGGTTTTCTTCTCTGGGCTGAGCGGCAAGAGCCATCCTCATCCTGCGACACTAACAGCTAAGAGGAGCTGCTGGCTGCAAGCGTACTCCATCACCGACATACCTGGAATCCTTCCCCTAGCCCAAATCAGATGGGACAGCACAAAAGAATTAGTTTCACAGAAAAAACGTACGCAATGGCATGATTACCAGGGAGTTTGGACTCTAAACAGAAGTCCCCATATCCAAAAAACAGAATTCTGAGTTGCAGAACCACCAGAACTGAGCCTTTTCCGTTACGCTCGTTACGGATAGGTACCAGCCGCATCACCTGTGGTGAAACCTACCGCGGGGAGTCCCAGCTAGGGGCCCACCCGCTGTGCTGTGCGAAGAAACCATCCAACAAGCACTCAGACCAGGGTGCCTGGAAAACTGGATGAGTGGCAGAAGCTAGCACACCAAGCGGTTCATTCGGGCCATCAATAACGCGGCACATTCTCGACTGATTTTAAGCTGACAGCTCCAAGTGGGCTGTGGTGATACCTCCTCTCCACCCAATTTCTCAGCAGCCGTGCACCGAGGATTTCAATCAAGCCCCTGACAGGTAGCACGGCCACTGCATTTATTTCCCTTGTCGGCGATCTCAGCAAATAGGCTGGGAACGGTGGAGGCTGCCTGCCTGTCACAGACAGGAGGTCTGCCAAGGTCAGCCGCAACGGAGGGCACATCAATCAGACGCTGAGGAGAAGCAGCTCATGCTAAAGCCTGGGTCACCGGCGGCACCGTTACTGCAAGCTTCCCCCGCTGCCGCTCAAACTGTGAGACAATTTTATGATTGCTTACATTCTACCGATGCTTCACTGCGAAACATACCACGTTAAATCATGGAAAACGCACCTGAAAGACGTTTGGTGTGAAAACCCTGCCTTACCCGAGTTTAAGATACTCTGATCCAGCCAGCAGCGCGCAGCACGTCCAGCGGGCTAATTTGTAGCTGTTGTTTTTCAGCTCCGTGGCAATCACAGCTCCTCTCTGCGAGTCAAGCTTCTGGCGCCAGTCTACTCCATTGCAGTACTAAGAGGAGAATCAAAACCAAGGTGAACCTAACAGGCCAGCAGCAGTCACCTCTTCAGCCGCGGTGCAGGGAAGTTTCTTCTATCTACCTTACGATACCACGCAAGGGAATGCAGACTGCAACTTGCAGGGCAAGCCCCTGCACTGGGAAGGGAGAAATGTGAACAGCGTGGGTTACGTAGCACTGGTTAGGAGGAAGTTTGCGAGGGAAGAGTTCGTGAGGGCAGCACTGGAACACACTCACTACAGCACACAACACCTGGGGGCAATGATAGGGTTCAAACCAACTACCTTGCACCTGGGGGAGACTTATCAGCGCTGCTAGCCCACCAAAATGTCTTTGATGGAAGGTAGCAACCCAGGGGACACCACCAGATGTTTGTCTCGTCTTGCCTGCTGTACCTGGCGTGTCAGGCAGCAGTGAAGCAGTTAGAGCTAGCTTTGGGATCCCACTCTTCCTCACCCTGGAATCCCATTCGTTCAGCGTTTTGATGTTGATGAACGACACCTCCCCGTTCGCTCCCGTCATCACTCCGTCGTGCTCACAGCGGACAATGAGATCGATGTCATCTCCCAGCTTCCACCTTCGGTATCTGCAAACATGCAATCCAGCTGGTTATTTCTCAGCCTCGTTCTCTCCCAGATGCAAGAACTCAGCAAGATCCTTTCACCCTCTGTCTGTTCACTAGTTCTGTCTAGTTTTGTCTGCAAACCACGCCGACATCCTGCATCCTCGCCAAAGCTGGGAGTCAGAGAGAAATTCACATACCTATATGCAACAGAAGCTACTTCATTTTTATCCATGTCATCCTCCACAAAAGGGTTTGGGTTGGGAAACTTGTATTTCTCCTTTCCCTGTGAAAGAAATCAGAAGGGTTTATTAGGGGGATGGAAACAAAAAGAAAAACAAAACAAAAACAACCACAAGAGCTCTCCTATCGGATACTTATGCTATTACAGCAACAATAACTAAACTTCCCCTACGTAGAAAAACACTAAAAAATTAAGACGGCTGACGAGAATGCTCCTCTCCACAACGCTTTGCTGTAAACATTACTTCTATCAGCATTTCTGCTTTAATCAGTGTACTCAGAAGCCTGCCTCCTTTACCAATGGGAGTGGGATTTCTTCTTTGGGGGATAAAGGTGAAAATCGTTCTACAAAAAAAGTTGTGCTGCTCACCATAAGTAATCCCACCTCTTTCAAAACTGAAATAACATCAACGTAAAGTATCTTTGTCAATTATAACGCTTTTCTACCGAACTGCTTTATTCAAGAAGTCTGAATAAAGTCTCTTCTCCAGACTCTCCAAAACACAGCCCCTACTAACCAGGGCTGCTTGGCCTTACCATCCTCAGACACTGCTGGGAGAAGTTATGGTTGATGTAGGTGGCTTCCATGGCAAGGTTGCGGGGAGAATTAAAGGAGTTGCCCTCTTCCTGCGGTGGTTCGTTAGCTGTTTCACTCACTGTCAGGAGGTCTGGGAAGAAAACCAGTCAGAAACGGTTATACTCGGGCAGTAACCACCTCAGCTTCAACAAGTTTCTAGCTCCACACTAAAGCAGACCAGTACTGAAAGTTCCGCAATGTACTGCAGCAGTCAGGTTGTTCCAGGTGTCTCAGTTTGGAGACCGAGACACAGAACCAAATAATAATAATAAAAATAATAATAATAATAAAAAAAAAAAAGCATAAAGAACAGTGAGACTACCATAACAGAAATTACTTTCAGGACTTTTCCTCACCAAAATCTGAATTGTCCCTCTTGTCAAAGAAAAGCTTGGATCCAACTCTCTGGACAATGATGTCCCAGGAATACACAGAGCGAGTGCAACTCATCAGGGTGGCCAGGATGGCATCTGTGGCGAACACGTTCCCCTGGGTCTTGGCCAGCTACGGGTACAGAAGAAGGAAAATGCTGCGCTGAAGCAATATTAACTGACATCCCCTTCCCTTTCACAGCCAAGATCAGAAGTGTTGGAAAACCAGGTCATGAATTTCTTCTCCCACACTCGGGAAGCTACACTGGCAGGTACATTACCGACTGCTAGATAAATCGTGAGTGCTACCCAGCAATCCCGGCTCAGCCTGGATTAGACAAAGGATAAAGTAAGGAACCCATTATCAAGTGGGAATCTGTTGTGAAAAGACTCGGTTCCTTATTGCTGGCAGTCATAAAGGGGAGTCTGAGACTCTCATCTCCAAAGCAGAAATCTCTCAAAGCAGGTCTCTGACACAGAAGTTTCTTTTCCATCATAGCCCGAGTTTGGTTTGCCTGCCCTTACAGAACCGCAGCTTTTCCTTGGCCAGTATTCCTAGTATTTCCTTAACCTTGCTCTACTTTAAGAAAAGTAACGATACCAGCTAATGCTTTTTGTCCTTTGTAAGCTGAGGGACGTGGATTTTTTCTGCTCACCTCTCAACTTTGCTCTGACCGTGCCAGCAGGTCTCAAACAACAGCAAGCAATGAAAAGCACACTGCGGGGTTTGGCAAACCAGTGAGCGTACCTTTCGGATAACTGGGTCATCAGTAGTGGTGACGGTATGGAAGATGCGCTTAATGCTCCTCAGCAGCTTCTCATTCCTTGTTGTAATGCGGTCAAAGGCTTTGTCGTAGTATTCTAGGGCTCCGCAGCACTCTCTACAGAGAGAAAAGGAGGACCATCTCGATACCCTCGCGCAAATACCACCACCCACAAACCACACAGGACTGGGGGGATGGGTGGGTGTTCCACTACCACTCCCCACTTTGAGTACCTCAACTAGAACAACGGGACTAGGCCAGGAGACCCTCGTCCTCCTGCTTGCCAAAAACGGGGTCGTTTCAAGAAGCAAGCCCCTGGCTGCTTTAGGAACTCACATGTCCTGTGGCTCTGACACCTCCAGGTAGCGCATCTTCATCAGCCGAGGGAAATCCATCTCCTCCTTCACCTCCCAGTCACTGCGAACTTCCACAGAGGAGTCACGAGGCTTCTGCTGTGCGGCCAGAGGCGAAACAGAGAGAGAAACAGACACAGCACATCAGGATTGGTGCAGGAGAAGCTTCCCCACGAGCAGAGCAGAGAAACTAAGCCACCACAGGGAGTCAGAAAGCTAGCCAGTTTACCTGTGATTTTTGGTCCCATTTCTGCCTCACTCCAAACTGCTTCTGAAACTTCTTTTGTAGACGCAGACGATCTCTACAGCGATATGTGAAAAGCCATGAAGACAATTTCTCGGTTCCTACATGCCACAATGACTCCTACGCTTCCAAATTACCACCAGAGGAACAAGGCTTTTAGGCACCAAGCCACTGACACATTTGCTGAGTGTTCTGTTGATCAAAATGCCTGAGGCACTGAAAGCTGTTCTTCACTGTGAACACTCCAAGTATTTTTATCCTTAATGACTACAACACAGTTTTCAGAAAGGGCACAACCTGCTTTAAATTGTCACGTTTACCTTCCAAATTCAATTCAAAATTTCTCCTGAATTCTTAGGAGATTCTCCTAAGGATTCTCCTGCTTGAAACCCATGCTTATAACTACCGGTCACGTCAGCGAAACACTGGACTCAAAATACCCTGAAATTCTTCTTTGCTGTTAGGTCTAGTGGATTCCGCTGCAGTAACTAAACCAATTTGTCGACAGCACCTTTGCACACTCCAACACAAGCACAGAATGCTCATCTCTGAGGCCCTCACCTCTCCTTCTGCTTGGCACTCTTTGGCAGTGTCTGCATGCTGAACTGCAGCATGTTCCGACGGTCCTTGTCTCTCCGCAGGTTCCTCTGTGGAAATGCAGGAAAAAAAAAAAAAGAGGACATTTTAGTGACGAAGTAATTCTGTATCTCTCAATCTCTCCTTTGAGGCTGTTTCTGAAAACGAGCATTACCTGTGCAAATCGCATACGATTCCTCTGGTATGCAGTTTTCTGCGTCCGGGCTGTGTCCACCAGCTGGAAGCTTGTCTCATCCTCCTCGTGGAAATACGCATATTGACTCCCGCCACCGAACTGTGACGAGTACTTGTCTAGAAATAAAGAAGTCCATATTGCTTCCAAGTTTCTAGGAAGAAAAACACCTGACACTCCAACCCCCTGAAATTCCCCCCAAGAGCCTTCGCTCAAGCCTGATGCACAAAGTGGGACTCCTGCCTTACGCCACGCTTCCTCCTTGCTTCAGTCCTCCCGGAGAAGCGTCGGCCATGAGGTAGAACAAACCCCTGAGAAAACCCTAAGGACAGGGAGAGTCCCAGGGAGCTCTCCCAGTGGTGAGACATGCTTCTGAATTTAAGGAGCCTCTTTTGCTGAGGCGTGCAGGAAGCCACTACAGAGCCAGTGCAGAACATGAAAGCAGGAATGACGTTTGAAGGAAGCTTTGCATAAAATAAATGAGAGGGGCAGCCACCGGACAACACGTACTTGTGTATCTCTTATCCTGATACGTGGCTCCAGTCCAATCAGCCACCTGAGGACAAACACAAGAAGTCAAAATAAGTAAGTATTAACATTATGTTTTTCTGATTTTATATATGCAGGACTACAAGCAGCAGAAGCAAGCATTGCCGTGGTCTCCAGAAGTAACAACTCCCAGCTCTGCCTGCCAGCCTTACAAACAGTTCACACTTGCCCCAACCGGCACACACCACAGAGCAGCCACGGCACAACGCGAGGCAGGCCAGCAGCGTGCAGGGAGGGCTGTTTGGGGGGGGGGGAGGGCACGGTGCCTGTAACGCCCGACGGAACGAGGCCGGTACCTTCCCCAGGCGGTCTCCTTTGCTGAAGGGCTGGTAGGGCATGTCCCTGAACTGCTCGGGCACGGCGCACGGCCCCCAGCCGGACGGGTTGTCCTGGATCACGGGGGTCACGAACTTGGCCATGGCTTACACCTCCTGTGAGGGGAAACAAACCGGGAAAAAAATCCCTTCAGTTACCGGGCCCTGACGGGAAGGACCCGGGGAGGGGCTGGGGCCCGGCCCACCGGAACCGGCGGCGGGGCCGGGGCGGGGCCGGGGGTCCCGGTGCCCACAGGGGGGATCCCAGGAGGGTTTCGGGGGGGTCCTAGGAGGGTTTGGGGCGGATCCCTGAGGGGTTTCGGGGCGGCCCCAGCGCCCCCCTGACCTGCGCGGCCCCGATGGCGGCGGATGGCGGCGAGCAAAGAGGCGGCGGCGGCGCCCGGCCCGCCCTTAGCGCGTCATCGCCACACGACTGTCGCAAAAGGGGAAGAGGAGGGGGGCGCGGCTGCCGTAAAGCGCGGAAGTTGGGGGTTGGGGGGTGGGGGTTGGAGGTGGAGCCGTCATGGCGGCCGGGTGGGGTGGCCTGTCGAGTTATGTGGTATAAAGTCTTGTAGAGGAAGGATTCCGACCCTGCCGTCAGTAAAATAAACACTTCAGTTAGTAAAATAGACGCTAATACTGGTAAAATAAACACTTAGTAAAATAAACACTTCACTTCCCATCTTGAAGCCAGGGATAGAAGGATGGGGGCTTGTTTAATCACATTAATGATTTCTAAATAAAAGAATCGTTATTATTAAAGCCAGGAATGGGAGAATGGGGGCTCGCTTAATCGTATTAAAATGGATGTTGCTGAGTGTCTTTGCTCACTACTGTGCAAATTAACCAAAACCAGGAGCCTCGGGGCCCCTTACAGAGGATGTGTCCTGACAAAAATGGGGAACCTGTCTCAAAAACCAGCTGAGACCGACCTTGTGGTTTGGACAAGAGCCAAGGAGCAGCTGAGTCTGTGCAAAGGCAGGCGGTCAACTAGTGGTGATGAAGAAGAGTTACCAGCCTTCGTCCCCACGACCCCCCGACGACCACCACCAGAAGGCACTGCCCAAGCGCAGACGGGAGGAGTTTATGGAAATGACTTCTTGGAGCTAATTTTAATACAAAGCGGGGATAGGTTATGCATATGTATAGGTGTATTGAGAAACTTCATGCATATGTAACTCTTTACTGCATATAAAACTCTTTACTACATATAACCAAGGCAAGTTGCCGTGTTGGGGTGTGCATGCCTTTGGGAGCTATCCCGCATGCGCCCGGCGCCGAAATAAGCCACATACCTACTTTATAACTCATTTGCTTTGAGTTGTAGAGTTCTTCCATGAATCAATCTCACATCCCCTCATACCCCTTAGTAAAACCATCTCGCATCCCCCCCGTCTGGTTGTGCCATGTTGTCCTGCAGACAGGTGGAGGACTCACCATGAAGTCCGCTGGCCCAAGTCCTGTTTTCACAGATAAACGAGGAGGAGGAAATTAAGAGATGTATGGCTTCGATAGAGAACAGACAGGACGAGGAGTGTATCAGGCCATGCGTCAGGATAGGAAGTGTAATTTCATGCGGTGCCTCTTAATTTTCTCAGACCTGCAGCCTCATGAAATAAAGATATATTCCAAACTATGCAACGCTTTTGTAGGAAAGCAAATACTATCGTTTCACGTTCTTACAACTCACTTTGTGTTTTAGAGGTTGTTACAAAATACTTGACTTTGTGGGGCAAAGATGTGTGAAGAACTGGAACGGTGGTCGTCCTTGTGTTCGCAGCGTGGTGTTCCGTGTTTTGTATTGTCCCTGATGGCTTTCCTCGACCTGCTGGAGGGGAGACGTGGGGCTGGAACGGGGGTTCAGCTCCACAGCTTCTCGAGGAGGCCATGGACAAAGCATTTCATACAGCATGTGCCTCAGATCCCTCTCTCTATAATATGGAAAGTGTTTCTCTCCCTTCCAGGAGAATAAGAACAAAAATCTGTCCATAAATCTCAGCTGTTCATGTCAGAGAGACTGAAAGTTTCTCTACCCTTAAAAAGAGCAGGATCCAGTTTACAGATGTCTTTAGCTCACAGGCTATATAGCCCAACTCTTTAGAGCATTTCAGTGGTCATCTTTCACCTAAGAAGAGTCTGGATCAATATTTTTCAGGCAGAGTGCTGTGCATTTCTTCTTTTATTTACCACTTTTAATTCCTCCTCAAGAAAGAACCGAAGCAGTCTCTGCTTTGCCAGGAGGCTGTGCCATTAATCAGATGTAGGATTATTAAAGCAGTTTTCCCCACTAGCAAAAAAAAAAAAAATCCACTTACAGAAACATGGTTTATAAAATACCATTTGTAACTGTCTCACCCTATACAGCCTTTGCGGAGACAAAAGTTGCCAGTGCTGGAGCAGCCCCGGGGTGGCAGCAGGTGCGGTGCTCCTGCAGCACCCATCCCTCATCCCCTGTCCTGGACAGGGCTGGCTGGGCACAAAAGGGCTGTGATGGGGAGCAGGAAGTGCCCTGTGTTTCGCTGGAGTGCTCCAGCTCGTGCCCTGTGTGGGACAGATAAATCCATGCTGTCTAACTGGATGTGTTAGACTCAGCCTGAATATGGCTACATTCATGTCCTGCTTAGGAGATATAAAAGGAGCAGGAACACCCAAAGAGAAAACTGGGCTAGGGAGTGAATGAAGAGAAAGCAAGCAGACTGAAAACAAAAATCCTTTATTTTCCTCGCTTGCCCGTTCCTTCCCAATCCTGTGTGAGGTGCTAAAAAGCAAGCACAATGCTGCTGCTGTCTTCCGAAGATGAGAGATATTTGCACTTTGGGCCCAGCCCATCAAGCTACCTTTCCTGGGAATGGAGCTGGGTGTCAGCGTGCTTCAGAGGAGAAAACATGCACAGGGAGCAGCCAGTGAGGAACAAATACTCCTCTGGGCACAGCATAACCCAACAGTTCCTTATCAAGAGGAAAGCTCTTAAGTTCTAAGAAGAACATAGTCTTTAGGAGAGTGAGATTCGACGCCCCATTTAGGTGAGAATTACTAGAAGAGGGGACGGAGTGGCCTTGCTTCACTTTTTTTTAGCACCAGACCTTACCCCGGCATCTCCTGCCCCAGCACCATTTCTGCAGATGATCTGCTGAAGGGCTTTCATTAACGGCACGTGAGATGCGCAGTTTCCCAGAAAAGTGCTGACTTTGCCCAAAATACACTTGCTTGCAATCACTTAATCTTTGATCCGTAATTTCAGTTAATCAGTTAATTAATCAGTTAATAAGGCTAATCACTTTTCCCTGGAAGATGCTTATGAAACTGCTAGGATAAATTGCTCCCATCTGGTTTTACACTCTTGTTTCCCACTTCTCTGTTTCTGGAATCTGCGCTGATGTTTGCAGATCCATAAAAGAAGGGGCTTGTTCCACCACTGCTCTGGTCCAAAACCCTCACAGCCATAACCCAGTGCTCTCCCTCTGGAGCTTCTGCATCCCACAGCAACTCGGGGTTTGCCCCTGAGCTGTTGCTCTGTGCTGAGCAGCCAGCTTGTCCTGCTGACTGCAGTACGCAGCTCAGGCAGTTTGCTTTTCATCTTCCATGACTCCTCCAAGAGGCAGCCTAGTACTGGAAGACGTATGTTCACATTAAACCACTCTTTTCCAGTAGTTCCTTTCCTAATTCTTACAACAAAAGCACCAAAAATAGCCAATTATTTCTAACCAGACAATAAATGCATGGTATACCTGTACCATATTTAGTCTTCATGACGCTGCGCTCCTTGACAAGCCCAAAGAAAATAATCTTCAGCCTTGACACCTTCCCACAGCTGAGAAGCCCAACAGCTCTCAAGTCAGATTTCTTTTCTAAAGTCTTTGTATTTAAAGCAGCAAAGCTCACTGCTGGCTCCTGGGTTCTCATTGCAGCCAACCATCCCTGTGTGTGCAGCAGCTCGTGCCGTGGGTTGCCCACTGCCTGGCTGCTCATCTGCTCAGGAGGTTCATTTCCACCAAAAAAAGCTGCATTTCCATCCCTCTCCCTCTGTTCACGTCCAGGGAAGCCCTCCTTCCTCCCTGGCATTCCTCTTCCCATTCCATCCTTCTCATTGCACTTTTATCTGCCTCCTCAGTCTGCTGTTTTCTCAGGCCAGGTGCTTTGCTGCTACATTTTTTCCTGGAAAAAAAATGGCCATAGAGCAACTTCCCTGTGCCATGAATCCGGGTTTAAATTTGCTGCCTGTGCAGCCGAGCAGGGCTGGGAGCAGGTGGCACCTGGCAGATTTGCTGCGTGTGCTGGGAGCCATCATCTCCGTACAGGAAGGTCCGAGCGGGGAATGTGCTGAGTTAGTTCTTGGCGGGGGGATTGTGCTTTCAGTGCTAAGCTTCCTCCCTCTTCTTCCTCCAGCCCTGCTGAGTGCTCCCCACGTCTGCTGGGACAGACCTTTGAGGGTGGACAGAAACCTGACAAGCTTCCCTGTCTGTAAACTGTATTTCTTCTTTGGATTCAGTCTTGCCCTACATTATCTGCTCCTTTCATGCTGCTAAGAAAAGGCTGTCAGGCAAAGCTTCCTGGAATTTAGGGTGCACTCCAAAATTATCTCAACTAGCGCTGTCTCTTGCCTGGCTTTGGCTGTTTCTATCACCAGTGTCAGACCTCTCCCAGGACATCTGTAACTTTGACCACCGGGGCTTGCACCAAACGCGCCATCAAAGAGGCAACGTGTATCACGCTCCGTCCTCAGCTGCTGAACGCTGCCCCTTCCAGAGCAAAGCTGCCGGGGAGATTGTCTCCTTTGATCTGCATTCAGCGCTGGATTTGATCCCGGCAGCCAACAGGCTAATTCCACGAGTTTATTCTACAAAGCTCAATGAGAGCAGCTGGTGCCGGCAGCGTCCCTGCTGGCTCCGAGCCTGCGGGAGGCGGGGAGGGCTGGGGTAGGAGCCTGGCGCTCCGCAGAGCGAGCTGCGGATCCTCGCTGTGCTGCGGTGCTGCTGGAGACCCTGGGAAGGCTCCTCCGTGGGTGCCTGGGTGCTGTGCAGGGTTGGGGCCGGGGAGCGGAGCTGCAGGGCAGCGTTCCCCTACCTCACCAGGAGGAGAAGCACATCAGAGACAAGAGCTGCTCCCGAAATCGGGGTGATGGGGCTGGGTAAATAGAGGCAGAAACAGACCGCTCCCAGACTGCTGCATCTGGGAAACCCTGCACGGACCCAACTGGACCAACACGATGTGGCCCCAGGTGATGGCGGGCACGGGCATGCATTTCCTTCTCTCCATGGTGCCTTTCAGCTGTGGGAGCCCTGCTCCCTGCCCTGCAGCACTTGGTGCCCGAGTCACGTTGCTGCTTCCTTGGCCAGCTCTTGGTGTGCACAGAGGGCTTCAGGCAACAAGGGCTTTCTTCACGAAGGCCCTGCAAGTGCCCACAGCTGCTTCCTTCAGCATCAGCAGTGTTGCAGTAACCTCTGTGAAAGAAATCGGCATCTTCTGGGGTTAAACGTGCTCTGCAAATGCTCCTGCCCAGCTGGTCCCTCCTCTGGAAAGCTTGCTGCTTATGCCAGCTGGGCAAAGAGGGCTAAGCAGGACTTTGCTGGGAGCTGAGGCAGATCTGGGTCTGCTCTAGCTTTTTTCTCCTCCACTCCCTAAAGCAACATTACGGGACAATGATGAAGCCACAGGACAGCCCCCTGACCTCTGCCCCTTGGCTCTTGGAGCAGCTGGCTTCAGCCTCCAGGAGGTAAAGACCCCAAAAAAAGGGAGCAGGGCAAGGGATGCAGAGCAGCCCTGCATTGCCATCCCTCCCCTGCCCTCGGTCAGCCAGAGATGCTTGGATGGGGACAAATGTGCGTCTGGAGGTACGCGGGGAGCTGAGCCCTGGGGCTGTTCCTTTCTCTCCTCTTGAGCAGATTTCAGTGCCATCTGCTCTTTGCTGGCTTCGGAGGAGTCAGCCGCGTGCTTTTGTCTCCTTGGGCAAAGCCGTGCCGCGTATGTCTCCCGCCGGGCCGTGGGTGCTGCGGGGCAGCTGGCAGGGATGCACACCCTTAGCCCTGCTCCTGGGAGCTCCCGCTGCAGCAACCTGAGGTGTTTCTTTCTCTCCTTCTCCCTGCCTGTCCCTCCAAAGTTGGCACCTCCCAAGGTCACCGCTGACACCCAAGGCTGGTCCCTGGTTTTGCTCCTGAACCAAAGCAGCCTCGGCTGCTGCAGTTTGGGGATAGAAAGGGGCTGGGAAGGAACAGAGCTGGCACCTCATTGTCCTCAGATAGGCCAGCAAGTGATGCGGAGGGTCTCAGAGCCTTGTGTCTGCTCTGCCCTCCTAACACCGTACCTTCCCTCTGTCTGGATGGAGCCTGTCCCATCGCGGTGAGCCGAATCCCCACATCCAAATGGGTTATGACCTTGGGTCTGCTCCCAGATTGCAGCAGAAGGGAGAGAAAGCAGGAGCAGGGAGCCTAGAAAAATGGAAATTGTCCCCAGCCACCCCCATGCAGCAGCGGGACACCGGTCCGGGTCCTGCTGCCCAGGGCTGGGACATCCCTGCAAGCCTGCGCTGCCGCCGGCTCTGCACAGCGCGGTTTTGGGACTCGGCTGCTGTGCTGGGCTTATCCCACGGGATGGCACTGCCTGCTCAGCTATGGGCACGGCCCCGGGCTGCCAGCAGCCGTGCATTCGGCAAATTAAACGGCGGTGGCAGATTCTGATTGACGGGTCCCCAGAGAGCAAAGTCCCTCGTTTCCTCCATCCCGGAGGGGATGAGGAGCAGCAGGAGGAGCAGCAGCAAAGCAAACCTGTTCCCTAGCCCAGCACTTTGCCCTTGCAGATCTCTTTCTGGGACTCAGCCCGCAGCCGTACATCCTGACCCCTTTGCAGAAGCTGACGGCTTCTTCAGTGCCGACTTTGCGCAATGTCGAGAGCCGGTGGCTGCAGAGGGCACCGAGACCTCCTCACCTTGGCGCACAGGCCCTTGCACCCTTGCTGCTGCACATCTGGGGTGCATGGTGCCACGGGTGGCTCCACACCCCACCTCCTACCTCTGCACCGACCCAGAGGTTTCAACAAAGGGCAAGTGAAAGGAGGCCAGCAGGGTTTGGCGTCATTTGCACGTTGCTCCTCTCGGCGTTGGAAAACTGGCACAAGTGAAACACTCTGCCAGAACAGCTCACGTTGGCACCGGGGCCAGGTCAGGGCTGGGATTTGTCACAGGGCTCCTGTCCCCGTGGCTGCGTCCGTGGGAAGCAGCACGGCCCTTGATCCTCTGGTGGGGTCCCTCTGCTGTCGGGAGCTTGAGCTCCTCAGGCCTGTAATGGCAGCAGCAGCAGGACAGCACAGCCAGGCACTCCTGGTGCTTGTAACCTCTGGGTTATATGTGGAATTATATGTAGAATAACCTCTGGGCATGCTGCTTGCTTGCCTTCACGTGGTGTTCTCCATGTGGGGCCTCCTGGCAGCAGCTGGAGATCTCCTGGTTGTGGAGGTGGCCTGTGCTCTGCTGGGAGACTCTGAGAGAAGGCCTCTATAGAACCTGTCCTGGGCTCTGGGGGCAGGTCCCGGTCCCCATCCTGGGCTGGAGGCGAATTTTTGCCCTCTTTGGGGGATTTTGGCTCTTGGGGCACCCCACAGGACTCTCATTGCTGCTGCTGCCACTACTCAGGGAGGATGGGAAGAGCACACGGTAGTCAGAGCCATGCATGCCAGCAGGGAGAGGATGGTGGGACAGGTCACCCAGCCGCGAAACCCTTCCAACCTTACTGTCCCCTTACGCTATGCAGGTCCTTGGCCATGCTTACAGTTTACCCTCCCTCTGCCTCCCTTCTTTACTGTGGTGGTTTTACTCGGGTGGGCGGCCGAGCTCCACCACAACCGCTCTCTCACTCCCCCTCCTCAAAGAGGAATGGGGAGAAAATACAATAAAAAGGGCTCAAGGGTTGAGATAAGGACAAGGAGATCGCACAGTAATTGTCGTGACGGGCAAAACAGACTCAGCATAGGGAGATAGTAAGATTTATTGCCTATTACTAACAAACTAGAGAAGCGAGAAACAAAGGAAAGAAACCAAAAGCACCTTCCCCCCCAACCACCCTCTTCCACCTCCTCCCCCCGAGCGGCGCAAGGGAACAGGGGAATGGGGGTTATGGTCAGTCTATAGCGCTTCTCCTCCGCCGCTCCTTCTCAGTCACTCTCGTCCCCTGTGCTGTGGGGTCCCTCCCATGGGATGCAGTCCTTGGTGAACTGATCCGGCGTGGGCTGCCCACAGGCAGCAGCTCTTCAAGAACTGCTCCAGATATGGGTCCGTACCATGGAGTCCATCCCTCAGGAACAAACTGCTCCAACCTGGATCCCCCACCGGCAGCAGCTCCTGCCAGGTCACTTGCTCCTGCGTGGGCTCCTCTCCACGGGCTACAGGTCTGGCCCGGAATCTGCTCCGGCAGGGGTCTTCCACAGGCTGCAGCCTCCATTGGTGCAGGTCCACCTGCTCCACCGTGGTCTCCTCCACGGGCTGCAGCGTGGAACCCTGCTCCACCGTGGTACTCCATGGATTGCAGGGGGACAGCCTGCTTCACCATGGTCCTCACCACAGGCCGCAGGGGACTTCTGCTCCGGCGCCTGGAGCACCTCTCCCCCTCCTTCTTCACTGACCTTGGCGCCTGCAAGGCTGTTCCTCACTCCTCTCACTCTCCCAGCTGCTGTGTGTCACAGCGTTTTTTTTTCCCCATCTTAAATATGCTCTCACAGAGACGCAAAACAACATCACTTATTGGCTCAGCTCTGGTCAGCAGTGGGGCCCTTACCAAACATGGGGCAGCTTCTAGATCCTTCCCACAGAAGCCACCCCTATGGCCCCCTGCTACCAAAACCTTGCCACGTAAACCCACTACATTTACCCAAACCTCTCCCCAGCAGCTGGGAGGCAGCAGGAGGGTGCCAGGTGCCCTGGAGCCAGCCCTGTGCTCAGACAGACCCCAGAACACTTGGCTGGCCTGTCCTTGGCCAGCCTCACTCACCCGGTGGCTTTGTCATGGCAGCACCCCACACAGACCCTGTCCCCACCACTGCTCCTTCTCCATGCTTGGCTTCAGCGTGTAGTTTCTGAAAGGTGAGGTTTTTTTGAAGGGAGCAGCTGCCTTCCTCCCCCACCGAAGTCCTCCCATACAAGTACGATGAGCGGCGTGCGCGCCTGGTGCTTGGCCTCTCCCTGTAGTCATTTGGCACAGAAAATTATCTGCAGAGAAAAGCACCAGGCTCCATACCTGGGTCTTAATTTCCTCCCTCACCAAACCATTACTACTAATTAGCGCTCCTAGGTGTTTAAACCGTTTCAACGATGCTGTTAAATGCCCTGTGCTAATTTAATCGCCTAGGAGCTGGGTTTCCCCATGCGCTGATCTCCTGCGGAAGCAAACCCAAGGCTGTCATCTACGCCGGAGAGCAGCAGCCGGCAGCCCCACCACCTCGTGCTGGTCCCCTTCCTTCTTCAGGGGACCAAATACTATAGCTGGCCTCTCTGTCACAGGGTGGGAGGCCTCCAGCATCCATGGTCCTCATCCGGCATAGCCAGGGACTGGGGGGAGCAAAAGGGTGGCAGGAGGAGCACCATGACCTGGGTAGGGGACAGGGCTTGCACCCACACAAAATGTCCGTATACCCCAAGGGAAGGGGGCGATGAGGGCTCCCACCCATGCACAGGCCCTTCGCATCCAACGCAGCCCCCCTTTCAGACATGGCTTGTGACAGTTAATTAGCAAATGTCTGTGAAGTGCTTTGAACGTGAAAAGTGCTGAGTCTTGCTGTTAATTGCTGTCACTCAGAGGCCGGCCCTGTCTGGGGCACTTCGCAGGATTCGGCAGGCCTAATTTCCAGATGTTGCCTTCCTCCTCCATTACCCCGACCTGTAAAAGCGAGGAAGAGGAGGGACGAAGCAGGGGGGAAGAAGGGAGAGCATCTTTTGTCCTTGTCCTGGGTCACCGTGCGGGACGTGGGGCTGGAGCCACGTCTCCCCAATGCCCTGCTTGCAGGGGGAGCAGGCAGGGGCCTCCACTGGGATGGCGGCCACATCCCGTCCCGCTTTGCCGCCTCCCCCCTCCCCACCAGTGCCCTCATTCTGTGTGGGAAGGGTCCCCCGGGAGGAGCTGAAATGGGGCGGCAGGCGGAGGGAGCAGCGTGATGCCTGGGGGGGACCAGGGGCTCGCTTGGAGATCTGGGGAGGAGATAGGGAAGGCCTGCAATGAGCCCGGCCTCGTGGCCTCTTTTCAAGGCCAGATGAAGGCATGGCTGGGGTTTACCTGCGCTCGCTCCACAAGCAAGTTGGCAAAGCCACCTCCTCTTGCTGTGTCCGCACTCGGGGCGAAAGCATCTGCGGTAGTTGACCCTGTTGCTGGTTTTCCAGGTGCTCTTCCAGCGCAGTGGGATGTTTTCCTCTCCAAGTTCCCCACCCTCCACCCCCAAGAAATCCACTTAAACGAGGACCAAGTTATAAAAAAAAAAAATCTTTATTTCATGTACCAGGATTTTTTTTTTGTCATTTTCTCTTTTTAAAATTTTTTTTCTTTTTAACAGTCTGAAAAAAACCCACAAAAGAAAGAAAATGGAGGTCGGTTTTCTTGTACTGCTTTGAGCTGGACATGAGCAATATCCTCGGAAAAAGGCTTCCCTGCCAGCCCTCGTCCCTTCCCATCCCTTGCATGGGGGGTTCCTGCGCTCGGCCCCCGCCTCCCCCTGTGAATGCTCCCCTGCTCCATGGAGGCTTTGGGTTTAATCCCAAACATCCCCCCACCCCCAATGCCACAGTCTGGGACACCGAGCTTCGCTCATCCCCGTATACCAGGGGGGTCATTTGAATTTTTTACCGCTTTATTTATTTTTAAGAGGAGGGGGTTTCAGCAGGGCTCTGGACACCCACCTGCTCCCCTCGCCCTGCCAGCCCGCCTCGGGGGCTGAAGCTGAAGTATTTGGGGGCGATGGGGGGGGGGTCAAGATGTTTTTAAGCAGAAACCCCACTGGGAGCCGAAGCGGGAGCCTGCCAGGCTCCTGAAACTGGAGCAGCAGGGACGGGAACAGAAAAAAGAAAAAAGAAAAAAAAAAAGCTAAAAACCAAAAAGTCGAAAAAGTGGGTCTGAGCTGCCCCAGGGCTCGGCGCACCCATCCTGTGCACCGTGCTGCTTTGGGGGGGGCAGGGAGCAGCCCCCAGGGGTCCCCTCCCCACAGTTCCCTCCCCCCATACCCCCGTCAGGGTGTACCAATTCCCTCTTAATTCAGCTGAATCCAGCCAGGATAGCGGGGGCCCAAATGGCCGCGGTGGAAGGGACCCCCCATGCGGGAGAGATGGGTGTCCAGGGGTCCTGGGGGGTGAGCTGACCACATTTTGGGCCCAGGGAGCCTCCGAGCATTCACAGGGGGGGGTGTGTGCGTGCCCCCCGCCCCACAGCAGCCCTCGGGGATGGGCTCTGGTGCCCCCCTGCAGCAGCACAGTGAGTGGTGGGAGCCCCGCACCCCCTCCCGGCCCCCCACCCCATGGCCCCCCACGCCCACCCCCGCTGCCCGCTTTGTTTTTTCACAGTTTAAAGCTGGAGAAAATAAAAATGAAAAGAAAAACAAAAATACTATCTGTTTCTCTTGCAAGTAAATCCACTTATTATATTTACATTTATTTATAGTTGCTGTTTTATTAAAAAAATTGCCACTTTTTTTTAAGAAACCTTTTTTTGTCTTTTTTTTTTTTTCTTTTTTCTTTTGTCATTGCGTGTCTCTGCTTTTTGCACTGTCACTGCTGACCCCAGGGTCCCCAGGGCTGGGGTGGCCCCTGGGGACCCCCAGGGACACTGTGGGCGGTGACTCGGTGGCAGCTCCTGCGCTCCTGGGGACAGCGGCCACCCTTACCCCTGGGGACCCGCAAGGGACAAGCGGCTCCCCAGGGTCCCAGGGGGACTGAGCGGGCTGTGGTTGCCCCCCCTGGCACCCCAGGGTCCCCCGCAACCCTTGGGAGTCCCAGGACAGGGGAGTTGCTGCCAGTCCAGCCCCCCCTTGCTCCCCCAGGAGCCTGTGTTGGGATAAAGTAAGTGGGAAACAAACCATAAAATTAATGACCCCCCCCCAAAATCCAAAGAGCTGCCTCCTCCTCCTCCCACATGGTTTATTGTCGTTTGCTATTTCTTGGTTCCCTTTTATATTTTTTTTTTAAATCTGTTTTTATTAAATGTTAAAATAATGGTACATGGGAAATCATGCATTTTCTTTTAAATTTATTTCTATTTTTTAAATCTCTCTCAGTTTTAAAGTTTTTCTTTTTTTTCTTTTTTCTTTTTCTTTTTTTTTTAAAGATTTTTTTCACTGTTGTTCCTTTCCTCGCGTTTCCTTTTTTTTTTGTTTGCTCGCTTGTTTCTTTGTTTGTTTTTTGTTTTGTTCGCGTGCTTGTTTGTCTGCTTATCTGTTTGCTCGTCGGCCGTTCTTTTTATTTTTTTGTTTCCGCGTGTGTTTTTTTTTTTAGTTTTTTTTTTAAACTTTTATATATATATTTTTTTTGCGATTGGAAGGGCCCCACCCCAGGGGCGCTCGTGCCTCCTCCTCCTCCCCACCCCGCCGCCCCCTGCCCTCGCCCCCCACCCGCACCCTGTCCCACCCCCCATCCTCCTGCCTCCTCCTGCCCCGCTTCCAGCTCCTGGCGACGGCTTCATACCGGGGTGGTCCGGCGGTTGGCTGTGTTGGTGTGGATAGAGTCCTTGTTCTCCTTCTGGATACAGTTGTGAACCTGGAGGAAGCTGTTATCCCTGTCGGAGTTGTAGGTAGCGGTGGGGGTGGTGGTGGCCTTCAGCGGGTCCCTGCTCAGGGTGTACATCGAGATCTCTGTTGATGGGAGGGTGTTGAACCCTTTGATCCCGACGGGAGAGGCATCCCTGGAGTGTGAAGGCTCAGTGGAGCGGGAGCTGGAGCGGCTGCGTCTCTGGTAGCGGTACCGGTAGCTGGGGATGCGGGTGATGGCGGAGGACTGGAGGTAGTCCGTGGCGCGAGCGTTGGCGCGCAGCTGTTTGTGCCGGTCTATGAACATGTGGACGGCCAGCACTCCCACCATCTCAGCTATAATGAAGGACAGGGCCCCAAAGTAGAAGGACCAGCCGTAGGAGTAGCTGTTCTTCTTGGAGTCGCTCTTCGAGGGGTCTCCAGCGTTGGCTGATATGTATACGATGATGCCAATTATATTACTCAGACCTGAGAGAGAGGCGGCCATCAGGAGGACAATGTGGCAAGAATGACCCGGGGAGGGGGTAATGGGGGTCCCCAGCCTCCCCACTACTGATGGGCTTCACCACAGCTTTCCTCAGCCATGACCCTGCTCCTGCATCCCTGCACCGCTCTCCCATGCCAGTCCCCAAAAGCCACCAGACATGGGGACACCCTCTCCCCACCACGGTCTCATGTACAGAGAGGTTCCTCGGAGGTTGTTGTCTGCACCCCTAGGAATGCTCATCAGGGCTGGGAAACACAGCCCACCCGTGCCCCAGAACCCGTCCCGTGCATGTCCCGTTACCTGCAGACACGAAGAAGATGCCGGCACTAAGAATGATGTTGTGTCGGGTTTTGTAGAACTCGCTGGCTGCAATGCAGAGTCCACCCATGAAAAGCAGAATCACACTCAGGATCGGAAAAATACTAGAGGCTCTAACAGCCCCTGTGGAGGAGAGAGGGAGAGGGACAGAGATAACAGCGCACGTGTCAGAGAGAGGAAACGGGGGTGAGGAGGCAGCATGGGGCGAAGGGGGACCGGAGGGCGCGAGTGCGTTTTGTAGGTGTGGGGAGAATGAGGGGAGTAATTCAGGAGGGAGTAAAAAGGGGGAGAGAGAGGAGAGAAAGTGTGCCATAGGAAGAGAGCGGTTGCAAGCAGCTCTCGCTGAAGTTGTTGTGGCTGGAGCAGGGAGATGGAGGCTGGTGGAGCTGGGGGCCTCCCCTCGCTGCCTGCCTCCCGCCTTCTCCCCAGCTTTTGGTGGGACCATGGGTGGAGGAGAGCCCTGGCACTGACGCTGCTCAAGCCTGTTTGTCAAAAAGCATCAGCCCCACTGCATCCTACAGCACCACTCGGTCTCAAAACATCCCCAAAATGCACCATCCTCTCAGGGGAAGAGACTTTTTCAGGGCTGGGAAGCAGCTCCTGGTGCCGTGTGCTGCTCTGCAGCTGCAGTGAGGGCTGAGGAGCAAAACTCCAAGCCCTGCGTGCCGGCACACAGGGCTTTATCCTGGTGATTAAACAACTGGGCTCTTTCCAGAGGACAGGGATGGGTGCATGTGTGCCAGCTCCCACACACACGCGCGCCATCGGTCGATACAGAAGAGCTCAGCCAGCAGAGGGCAATGGCACAGATGCACGCAGATGCTCGCACAGGCATGCACAATGTACCCCAGAGCTTTGGGGGGACTTGCACGTATTTGGGCAGTCTGCATCAGTTTGTGTTGCTGATATCCTTATTTTTTATGACGGAGGTTTTCCTTCCTCCCTTCCCAAGAGAAAATAAGCTGTGAAGTGTGAAATGAAGCCTTGCTTGGTAAAGAAAGGTATCAGACACGCTGGTGCAATTCTGCTTGTGGAGCAAAGATTTGGAAGAGGGATGAAAGCCAATCCCTCCTTGCCTACAAGAATGAACCTTACCGATGTTACTTTTCATGATGCAAGGAGAGATTGTGCTTCAAGGACCCTGCTGGTGTCGGGGTCCCACCAGGCAGACAAAATAGGCTTTTTGTGGGGGGCCCTAGCCCCCTGCCTGCACATAGGGAATGGAAAAGACAGGGAGAAAACCTCTTGCTTGCTTTCCAGTTCTGCCTGGCTGTGTTTCAGGGAATAGGCGAGTGATAATAACCTTCTTAATAGCTTCTGGAAGGCAAGGCAGGATTCGACAAGGCGAAGCTAAATGGCGGTGAGCAAATATCAAGCAGACATCCTCTGTTCGGAGGGTTTCTAGAGGGATGCTCACAACCCCACCCTGACCTCATCGGTTTTAATTGGGTCTGAATTCTGAAATTCCCATCTGCTGGGAGAACTCAAGTTACTGGCTGACATGGGGAGCTGCAGGCACCATGTGAAGGGTGAGGGCAGCTCCTGCCTCCTGCCCCTCTGGAAGACCATGCAAGCAAGAGAGGGGCAGGATCTCATCCGGTCTTCTGGGATCCTTGGGGCTAAAGAGAAGAGGATTTATGATGGTGTTTGGATACTCCCTCATAGCATCTGATTGTTTTCTAAGTCAGATTCCTCCTAGCAAAGAAGCACAGAGATGCTGCTGCTTCCTCTCTAACTGGTGTTTAATTTCCAGAAACATAAGACACCTTCTGTAGATGGCTGGCAGGCATAAAGTCTAAGCCCTTCTAGATTGACCATGGACCCTGTCCCACAATTATGCTGGTCCTCCAATCAAAGGAATCACCTAGTTTGATAATAATGAATACCTTCCCAGCTGCTCATGTCAGTACCTCCAGGCGTCACAGGTGCAGAGCACCCGAGGACCCCAATTTAGCAGTAGTCCTGAGAAGAGGCTGTTCGGTGACATCCCTGTCCAGCCGGGGCTAAGGCAGGAGAAGCCCCACTTCCCTCAGGAGTGACCCAAGGAGTCCTTAACTGACCAGCCAAATCCCCATTTGAACCCAGTTCTTACATGAAAAGGGTTCTGCCCTGGGGACACTGGGGACTGGTCCTGACAGTTTTTGCCTTCAGACCTTCTCCCCTCTGAGGGAACGGATCCCTCCTCTTGGGATGCTTGCCCCCTTCCCCCAGCTCTCCCTTCTGAAGTGCAGTGGATGCTTGCAGCTTCCTCGCTCCCAAACGACTGTGCAAAAGCAGATTTGTCCTTGGAGGCAGCCTGCACAGCTGCTGTGCCAAAACAGATCACAGCCGAGCCTCCTGCTCCGCCATGCAGGGACCACACAGCCATGAAGAGACCAAGGCTGCGGAAAGGCAATCTCCCCGGGTTATTTACAATAACAGTGGGCGAAGGAGCATTTGAGAAACCAAGAGGAAGCAGCATAAGAGCCTTCTCTTTTCACATACAAATGAGCTTTCCAGAGCCTAAATTATCTCTCTCATCTCTGCCGCAGGGCTGGGCCTCCACAGCTGGCTTCCAGCACACCTGGCAGACAAGGAGCAGTTCTGAGAGGCTGCAGGCCTTTGGAGACCTCTGGTGCTTCACCTTGGGGGGTCAAAAGCTCTTGGCTCAGGTTCCTGAAGGGAGAAGATCTCATGTTGTCAGAGGACATTGAGCTTGCAGGGAGAGGAACGGAGAGTGGGGTGGGGACACAGGAGGAGGTTTCAGCCGAGCTTAAGGAAGAGCAAGCTCTGCTCCCAGGGTGGGAGGAAATGGCGGCTTGCCATGGGCCTGCTCTGCAGGCAAGTGGTGTCTGGGGACAGGAGGCACATAGAGAGAAATGGGTGCTCCTCAGACACAGTCCAGGGAATTTCTTAAATCTGATGCAACCGGAGTATCAGGCAAGGGACTATAACCTTGCTCTGCATTAGGTGGGTGCACACATTTGGCATTCAAAGTGGGGATGCGGAGGGGAGTGCTGGTGGTCCTGTGCCCAAGCTCTGGGTGCAGAACCAGCTGCAACCATGACCTGCACTGGGGCATAGCCCCTGAACCCACTCCATGTCCCCAGGTGGCTTGTGCATTGGAGAGGGCTTCAGAGAGCGTTGTTGTCATGTGTCAGGCTGTGCTCTGCATCTCTTTGATGAATTTGGGTTAAAAGACTCCAGATTTCTTTCATAATTGGTTGCCATTAATAAAAATATGCCATTGGTTGTCACAACGAGTTAGAAACAGCAGGTCCCAGGGAGGTGAGAGTGGAGACAGCCGGGGGAGATGCAGAGGCTCAGGGGCATGGAGGGGCCCTGCCCACCCCTCACAGCCATCGCTCCCCCGGCTTCCCCAAGCCCCTCAGGGCCCAGAGTTACATTGCATTGCCTTCAGAGAGCAAAAGGCATCCGACGCTAGCACCTACAAGCAGTTGCAATGAAAAGGGCCCGTGGACTTACGGAGGAAATATTCTGCTGTATCGGCTTCATAATCTGCATCCTCAGGGAAGTGATCGATTTGCTTACACAGACCTTTAAAATTCCCTAGGGAACAAGAGAGAAAAAAAAGAACAAATGAGAACACCAGAAACCTCCGTGAAGGAACAACTGCCCTCTGCATTGCTCTTTACACCCTCCCTTCCTTTCTCCCAGGCAGCACCCGCGCTCATGTATCGACCACCAGATGCTCTCCTCTCATGCTCATACATAGATCTCCCTCTTATTCACACAGGATGGATGCAAACTTGTGTACACCCAGCGCTGCATCCCTTGCTTGGTGGTGGGCAGCACTGAAGACCTTGGCCATGGATAGACAGGAGTTGGCTGCTCGTCTCTGCAGGGGGCGGAACAGGGGTTGCAGGCTGGGTTAAGCGGCGAAGCACGCGGGTTAATATCCCTTCTGTTAGCATCCACTGGTGCAACTTCGGGTATTTGTGTAGCTATAGAAAAGCCCACTCTCCATTTGAATTTCACCTGGCGTGGCCTCGGTGGATTCCAGCAGTGCTGCATACAGCGGGCTGATTGTGTTTGTGCGGAGAAGTGTTTGTTCTTCTCAGCTGTGAATTTGCTATACCTATTCATTTCACTGGTGGGATATATTCCATTGTTCCAGTGTTGTACGAGAAGAACAAAAGCTCCTAATCTACTTTCCCCATATGACTGCTTGTTTTGTGTACCTTTACCAGGCCTCCTCTTGTGTCCTCTCACAGATTAAGCCTGCAAGAAGCTTGGCACGAGTGTGTGGGTGCAGCTCTGTAGCCAAGCACCCCGTGCACTGCGGGAGTCAAATCTACCTTAGATGAGAAGCTGGGCCGGTCACCTGAAGATTCACCAGTCTGATTTCCATACAGGGTCTTCTCTGAGCCTCTCTGCTTCTGTGGGTACCCTCTTTCACACACTCCATGACCAGCAAAGCCCTCCCACCAAGCCAGAGAGATCTGGCCAGTCCTTCATCGTCTGGGATTTCTACAAGTTTCTTATTTTCACCGTTCTTGTCGTTCTCCTCTTGAAATCAGCAATACTGCTTGAGAATGGTGATCATCAAGCATCGTCAGCATCACGACCACTGGTTGACCAGCCACTGGTTGACTAGTATCTTGAGGTATCAGGTTGTTCATGTTGGGACAGGGGTGGCTGTTTGGAAAGGAGGGATGCAGTGTCCACATGTGGTGCGTGGCTGGGCATGGTGGTCCCATGGGTCCCCTAACTGGGGACAGATGGTTTGGGTTAGAAGGGACCTTAAAGATCACCCAGTTCCAACCCCTGCCATGGGCAGGGACACCTCCCACCAGAGCAGGTTGCTCAAAGCCCCATCCAGCCTGGCCTTGAACACCTCCAGGGATGGGGCATCCACAGTTCTCTGGACAACCTGTTCCAGTGCTTCTCCACCCTCATAGTAAAGAATTTCTTCCTAATATCTACCCTAAACCTACCCTCTTTTAGTTTAAAGCCATTGCCTCTTGTCCTAACACTATGCTCCCTGATAAAGAGATCATTCCCTGATCTCTCAGGTATTTGGGCCTATCTGCAAGAGGGACCAAGCACAAAGGGTTCCCCCTGGGTT
Organism: Cygnus atratus; assembly: GCF_013377495.2. Lineage (NCBI taxonomy): Eukaryota > Metazoa > Chordata > Aves > Anseriformes > Anatidae > Cygnus > Cygnus atratus. Next base: position 55,571,050 of record NC_066362.1, on the reverse strand, counting down.
TTTCTCCAGGCCAGGCCTTGCTGAAGTCAGGTTTGGGATGCTCTGGGAGGATACACTGAGCAGATAGCTGTAGATCTGCTGGGTCAACCCCCAGGCTCGGCTCTTCTGTGTCCTGTTGGCTTGTGTCTGGTACTTCTGAGATACCCATCGCCTTTAACTGCTAGTTCAAAGAGCTTCCGTGAAGAGGCTAGACGCAACGGAGAGGAGTGTGTGTAAGAGGTAAGTAACAGGAAAAGAAAGTAGGAGCAAAGCCTCTCTGTAGACCTCTGAAGTGTTGTTCCCACAATGAACCTGTGGGCTGTGAAAGGAGGTTATTAATCACCCTTCCGCAGTGCAGTTACTTCATCCAAGTGTCTGCCTCTCAGCCATGGCTCTCCTGGAAGGAAAGCTTCACAGCCAAGCAGATTTCCCTGCCACACTCCCACCTGCTACTTGCCCACACAGTACCAGCAAGGAGGGCAGATACAGAGTGTGGCACAGCTAGCTGGAGGCTCAGGTGCTTAGACAAGGTGAGGTGACATGCAGGCTCTTTGAAAACTTGCTCCTGGTGCTGGATGTCCCATGGGTGTTACAGAAGTGGCTCAGCAGGGTGCTTGGTCATTGGGGTGTCCGACCCCAGCTTGTTTAAAATGCTGTGGCACTGAGGAGCTGCTCTTCATCACAGACCAATGTGCTGCTCTGGACTGGTCCACCTCCTGGTTCAGTCCTGCTGGTGCGTTGAGGGCAGGGTGGACAGTGCTGGTCCCACTGTAGCTGCTGCTTTGTGTGTGATACCAGCACAGAGCGCCGTGGCTCTGGATGACAGCAGTTTGTCTGTGCTACCACAGCCTCTTCTCCAATGCCTCCTAGCTCATATGGGCGATGGATGGAGAAAGGATGTAGAATTTAGGTCATTAATGCAGTGACTGGGAATAGGAGAGAACAAGATTCATTTTCTGCTCTGCCACAGGCGTGCTGCTAAAGCCATTTCTTATCTCTGCCTTGGAGGCCCACCTTGTGAGACAGGGGAACAGCACTGCTCTGTATGACATGCTATGGGGATGCACTCCAGAGGCCACGGGGTGGCTGCACGGGTGTTGGGGGCTGAGCAAGTGCTCAGGGTGCTCTGGGGATCCAGGAGTTGGACTCGATGATCCTTGTGGGTCCTTTCCAACTCAGATATTCTATGATTCTAGGCTAAGTGGTGGCAGCTCAGAAAAGAGCCTCAGGATGGAGAAGTCACTTCTGGCACCAAGGTGGCTCAGCAATTCTCTCATGGACATCCATGGCCTGCTGGGATAGTGGGACAGCCTCCCCAGCACCTGTGCCGGTGGAAAAACCTCAGCCATGCATGGGGAGGGGGATGAGGCTGCTCAGTAGTATTTAGGAGGTCTGATACAAGGCCCTTCTATTCCATTCATTTGCAGAGACCGGGAGGGAAGAGCCATGTGCCACACTACAGCTCCTGAGCAGGAGCACATCGTTATTTGGAAACCCCACTTGACACACCACTGTGGGGCTCCTTGGGGCAGCCTGATTTGGGATGTGCAAAGCAACCAAGCTCTGACTTGTCTCAGGAATGAAAAGCTGAGGATGCCTGGGTCCATGGAAAATACCCCTAATCCTAGCTCTCAGCCTTCTGACACGACAGCAAGATACCAGAGCAGCCCCCAAATCCCCTGGGTGTTATCGTGAGTCCTTCAGTGAGATCCCCAGCGCTTGCCTGTCACCTGCCCGAGCTTTGGGAAGCTTAGGAGCAGAGACAGCACGTTGGGCTGTGACCTGCCGTACTGCCAAGAGGGGCCGAATGTCTAAGGTGCACAGACATCAGCTTTGACTGAGCTTTTAGTCTCAGGGACCTCCTCCGATGCAGCCAGGCCATCGTTTGGGTACACACTGTCTATCCAGGGCAGCTGGCAGCCGCCGGCTCTGCTGCAGCGTGAGCCGGACCGAGTTACCCCCGATGAGAGCCCGGCTCGGTGCTGTTGATGGCACGGTTTATTTTTGTGCCGCTTTGTGCAGCCCTGGCTGTTTCAGAAGTCTTGCCTGCCTGCAGAGCGCAATCCACTGGCAAATAGTAAGTTCCAAAGAATACAAAGCTGCTCCCTTCCTGCAGGGCAGGGAGCGCTTTTAAACGGCCGGGACTGTACATCTGAAAACTGGGAGCCAGAGGGAGAGGAAGAGACGTCCAAAAGGAGAGAAGCAGACAAAGAGGGAAGAGAACAGAAAGACCTGTTTTCCCAGAATGATTTGTGATATTTCCATTTATGGGAAAAAGCAATCCACTGAAAGCTTTCCTCTAGCCTCCCTCTCTAATTTAGCAGAGGTTTTGGCATGGTGGCTTCTGGAGAAATAAATAAAGTGGCTGGATATAGCTGTTGTCTCTAAAAGCTTGGAACGACGGCGCGGTGTTAGCCAAGGATTCAGCACCTCTTGCTGCCACATGCTTCCTGTATCATTTTAGCAAGTCACTTAACCCCTCTCTTCTGTCACTGACAGTGGGAATAATGGTATTTCCCTGCCTCGGGGAAACAGCCTGAGGATATTTGTATTAAAATCATGAAGGTGATCAGACACTGGAGTCATTTAGGCCAGATAATTCTCCCCACCTTCCAGTTCAAATGTAACGTGCTCCTCCTTGATGTGACCTTCTCTCAAACAAATGCTGAGGCTGTGCCCATGTGAAAGACCTCCCAAATCCACCCTTGTGATTCCTGCCTTAGAAGTAAACCTTACTGCAGATTAAACTGATACTTGGTATTTACCTGTGAAACAAATGCATGAAATGACCCATGAAGGGCAGGTGGACAGTCAAAAAGCAAAAACATTTCTTTCTGCTCCAGGTCCCCATTTCTGAGCTGAGTCCCTTTGGTGCCAGGTGGTGAAGCTCAGAGCCAGCCTTCAGGCTGGGAGGACAAGCTCCAGAGCTGTATGGCAAAGTGTTGGCATGCCTGACACATATTGGCAAAGGATTTCCAAACCAGGAGTGGAAGTTTGTCATCACCATCCAGAAATGATGCTAGTGATGCTGACTCTCTGGTTGATGATGCTCAACCCGACAATAGCTTCAAGAGGAAGGAGTGAGGTTTCATGATGTGCCAAGAGAAGCACAGGAAACACCCTTTAAAGGCATTTTGACTCAGATCCACCCTTCCAAGGAGGAAGCACACAAAAGCACTCATCATTTGGGAAGATTTGGAGCTGGTGAAGAGTGCAGTGGCAGGGAGCAGAGAGAGTGCTCATGGGCATCTGCTTTTACCTGCCTGTGCTGATGCACCCTAAAGAAAAGCCAGTTTCCCCAAAGTGCTCTCTAGCTCCCTAGGATGGCAACTTATGAAAATTAGGCCATCTGTTCACATGTCTCAGTATGGATTTAAAGGCCTTGGTTACAGGTTGTAGGGTTATACATGAGGGATGGTTATTTTGAGGGATGGGGGCTTGAGGAGGTGCTGCTCTAGCAGCTCTGACCCTGCGCAGCAGCAGGTGATGCTGTGCCAGTGGCAATGCCTTTTGATTCAGGTGGGTAGCTTTAAGTCCAAAGAACCCACAGCTCTTCTCCTTAGGGACAGAGGAGCTTTCTACTATGAGGTGAAACTCAGTGGGGCGGCAAGTGGGGTCTGCAGGGCTCGCATCTGGAGAAATAGCAGAGATCCCATGAGGACAAAGGGCCATCCGAAATCTTGCCACCTTCCCATATAGCTGCAACGTGCCTGCTTTGATGTGGCCTCCTCCAACATAAACATGCAGCAGTGCATATGTTAAAAAAAAAAAAAAAAAAGAAAAAAAGAACACAAACAAAACCCTAGCAACATAACCAGTATGTTGCATACATAATTCTCTCCCTGGGGAGAGGATAAAAGAACAAACCACATGTGACTGATATCAAGCCCCATCACTTAATGTGCCACTGGAAATCATTCAGATATTGTGGTGAAGAAGACTGTAAAAGGACTGATGCAAAATAGAAATTGATCTTATAGTTATGAAAGAATATCCCCCCTGCCTACAAGGGAGAACCATTATACCAGCTCTCCTCGACGTGTTATTAATAATCATGTTTATTACAGCTGTTGCTAAGGATCAGATAATAACGGGGTTTTACTGCAGCAAAAATGGTACAAACACTACCTTACAGTGCCTTGATGAGCCCGAAGGAAGGGCTGTATCGCAGCGCATTAACCATGACCAAAGCTACAGCAGTGAACGGCCTGACAGTACCAATTCCGGCGAGATGACTTTGGTCGGGAGGCGGTTAATAGAAAGAAAAATGTGGACATCGCTGGGCAAGGGACAGAAAGGTGGGAGACATCAGCACTGGGGAGGAGAGGGTGAGTGGTGCCCTGGCCTTGCAGCCTCTTCCTGGGGCAGCAGCCTCCTTGCATCCCCGCCCTGCAGCTCCATCCTCCGCTGCCCCCCGGCTGGCTCAGGCTCTGCCACATAGTGCAGCAGTAGCAAAAGCAGTTATTAAGATTATCCGAAGATTTACGTTTATAAACACCCTCTTGTTACAGGGTTGTAACTTTCAAAAATATCCGCGGCGGCGTTGCTTGGAATTTCCCGAGCTTTGTTGCAGGCAGAGAGGGGGGTTGGCTGGGGAAGCTGTGCAAAGGCTCTGGAAGGCGTTTTGGTGCAAAGACAAATCCGGCACGCTTGAGCTTTACAAGCTGAAGCATTGCGGGTGGCTGGTTTTCAGGCACTGCTAGACATCTGTCCAAGTTACAAATTAAAAACCTCAACACAGCAATAAGAAAAGTCATTCAAAAAATCCTTCTTTTGCATACATCCAGTACAAACATCTCCCCTGGTAAGCTATTGACTCTATTTTCTAGATGCTGCCAGAATCAAACCTGAGCTGAATTTCTTCTGAAAACAGTACTAAACACAAAAATGTAGTAGGCTTATCTAAAGCTACGGATGTTTTCTTCTCCTAATGTTGTATTTCTTACATTTCCCAGCTGCGATGGGTTTCTGGAACTGAAAATAGTTTTACTTCTACATACATAGCAAATGCACGTTGTGATTTCATATATACACATCAATGAAAGTGTTTGTGTTTTTCTTACTGATATTTTCCCGTGTGGTTCGATGGATGTGTAAAGCACTGACGAGACCTCTGATTCCTCAGCAGAGAGGTTAGGAACTATTTCTGCAGCCGTGAGAGTGTCTGGTGCACAAAACCATGTGAACTTTCATGCGTACAAGCCCTGTCACAGAGTTTTCAAGGCACATCAGCTGAGCCAGTAAAAGCTATTACCTCTGCCTTGCAAGAAGAGGCAGAACTGGTGTGTGAATGAGCTGGGAATCAGAAAAGAGATTGAGAAAAGGGTTTGTAAATAGTTGTGCTCAGATGTTGCAGTGTGATGTTCGGGTTTAGCCACCCTGGAGCACAGCCGGAGAGATGGAGCTGCTGGAGGGAGGGTGGAAGAGTGAAGGCAGAAGATGATCAGGGCATGGAGAGAACTCCTGACAAAACAGAAAGGGCAAGTGAAAGAAATCAAGATATTCCGGATGGATAAAAAAAACAAACAAACAAAAAAAAAAAAAAACAAAAAAAAACAACCAACAAACCACCAAACTGGCAATTTGTAGCAAGAACATTTGTGTGTGTGTGGAAAACGAGTCAAATGTGACACTACAACTGCGAGCCGAGTGACAGGAAGGGTGATGCAATTATCTGCAGTGAGAGAGAAATGATGTGCATAAGGTGTGGGAGGAGAGGAGCTGCTCCACCGCTACCACAGGCAATCCCAGGCTGCGGCGGCACATCCAGATGTCAGAGGAACGGAGATACTAATGGAAGCCTGGGGGGAAAAGGGTGGATGGGATGAAGGGAGAATTTAAGAGCTGTTGCTTCTTTTCTTTTTCTTTTTTTTTTTTCTTTTTTTTCTTTTTTTTTTCTTTTTTTTCTTTTTCCTTTTCCTATCATGGCAGCAATATTGTAACTAGGACAGGTTTTGCATACAGGGTTACAACATCAAACTCTCTGAAACAAGAGCATGTAAACACTGTCCCAGCTGTTGGGGATGTAGGGACTGAACAACCCCAAACTTGAGCTTGAAGACTCAGAGCTCAGCTGGGCTGGGTCCTCCACAGAAGCACTCAGAGGATGTCCTTGTGGCAGAAAATTTGTAATTCAACTCATCTGGTTGGGTTGCATTTTTTTTTTTTCTTCCCCAAAACTGTGGTGCTGATCTTTGAGAGTACATCAGAGAACAGGGCCGGGCTCACCCTGGCGGGTCATGTTTTGGGTGGGTAGTGAGACCATAGCTCTAGGGGCGATTGGAAGTCATGGTGCACAGGCATGGATGCTTGCAGTTGCAGTGCTGTGGTCAGAAGGCTTTCTGAAAGCCATTTCCTTAGTCATTTTCAAATTACCAAGGAGGAAAAAAGGCAACTCAAATCTTTCACCTCCAACCTTAGCTGCATTTGTCTCTGACATATCCTGCTGGTTCTATAGGGAGAGGCTGTCCTCGGTTAAACTGGTGCAAACCCAGTGTGACCCTGAGCTGTACCTTCAGCTGATATGGTCACAACCAAGCAAGGAACTAGGCTCACAGCTGGCAATTAACTTATGAAGTATGTGGTGTGCTTTAGGGTCCTTCAGAATGAAAAGTGCTGTATAAAAATTAGTTATTAATAATAAAAATACCCGAGTACCCCAGGGAAATAATCCAGACAATGGAGAAAGACAAGGACAGTAATAGGTTTTGCTCCATCCTGCCTGTCTCCTGCCCCTTCCCCTCCAAGGCTCGGACACACAGGGGAAGGGTGAGACCCCATCCCACTTACTTAGCAAATTGTTTCTTTAATGACCTCAGGGTGAGAACTGGGGGACTGTCTGTATTGCAAGAATTGGGCTGAGTGGCTTCACCAGGGTTGGAAAACCTGTTTTATCTCTTCCAGCCTAGAAGACAAGTGTGGAGATGATTTTAGGCAAGGAAGCAGAGCAAGAGCAGTGCTGGGTTTTTGCCAGCACGTCTGACACTGGGGGAACCCAAAGCCCTTCACGCAAGGCTGAGGAAGGTCCCCTGGCGCGGGCCCGCCACAGACGAGTGCTGCGGCCATTACGCGCTCGCTGAGCTCGCCCAGGCTTTGCCCAGCTGGGGAGCATCGCTCATCCCTCGCTGCGGTCAGATAAAGTGCCCTGGGGGGTTTTGCTGTCCCCTCAGGCAGCAAATGCCCCCAAAGCAATAAAGAAATGGGGGGAGGATGAGGCAGACGTGATGCACACTGAGCCTGTTCTTGCCAGCCGCTGGGGACAAAGCCATTGGTGTCCCCAGCAGTTGGAAGGGGAGCCCCCTGCCCTGGCAGGCCCTTCTGCAGTTCAAAACATGTTGGCAAACACAGATTACACCCCACGGGGCCAAACGGGGTAGGTGACCCACATGAATCCAACCAGAGCATGCTGCCCAGCTGCTCCATGTCTCCTGACACCTCCAGATGAGTGGCTGCTGCTCCAACTCACTGCTCTGCTCCCAGCCCACGTCGAACACTGGCTGTTGGAGCAGCTATTGCACAGATTTAATTTCAGGTCCCTTCTTCATGCAGCCCAGCAAAAACAAATGCCAAGCCTTGCGAGCAGTGTTAGCTTTTGGAGGCTGCTTATAGAACGTTAATAATTTTATTAATGTTATTTCTCCTGAGTTGCAGGCACCCCTGTGCTTTACAAGGAAACAAAGTGCCTTGGCCCTCTCCTGAAGCACTTGTAACAAAAGTTAGGCTTAAGCACAGCGCTGGGCTTATTTAACAAGCAAACAGTGCCAGCAGGGTGTTTGGAAGAGGGAGGTTTATTGCAGCACAGTACTGTGAGACATTTACGGTAGCGCGCGTGTGTGTATCCTGTTAAGTTTATGTTTGCTTTTAAAAAGAAATCTGTGGAGAGGAGAAGCGTGCCAGATTTAGGGATGGTGCCTGCAAGAAAGGTGAGCGGAGGTCGGCGAGGGGTGGATGATTTGGAAAGGAGCAGACAGAGGGGAGGCTGCGAAGGATGAGCGTGAAAGCCCCTGCGGTACGGCTGGAGCAGGTAGCGCTGCTCAGCCACCAGAACCCCTTTGAAGCTTGACTGCAAGCCGTGCTGCTGCACCAATATTTTTTCATCCATTGAGCACACTAATTCATTACAGAAGAGTCTGGAGGTGTGAGCTATGTGCTAGGGCTAATCTCTGAAGCGTTTTCAGCTTCACTACATGTAACATTGCTCTTGCATCCTGGGGAGGAGGCTATTCATAACGGGATAAAATTTACTTGCAGTACTAGACTGGAGAATATTATTTCTAACGTGACCTGGTCCGGTTACACTCAGTTAGAAACCTGAAGGGCCGTTTCAGGGGTTTGAATCATGTCCAAGCCACCTTGTGTGGCTGGGATCGCATCCCCTGGAGACATGCCCAGCAGAGCTTCCTGCACCAAACTGCGTCTCCCCGCCTGCCCCACACGTTGGGTAAAGTGGGTCTCAGAGCTGAAACTCTGTGGAGTCTGTAAAACAAGAACCTGACTCCTGAAGGCTGCCGAAATTCCTTCCAGGTCTGCCCCCTTTTCCGTGAAAAAAATCTCAGTTCTCCACTGGAAATGCCGATAGGAAATTCCAGCCCCTTCCCCAGTTTCTAATTGACTGCTACACTTCCAGCAGCCTGTGAAGCAGCGGAGCCTTAAAATGCTGTGCTGCACGTTAGATCTTACCCTCGTGATCTTATCATCGCGCTGGAGCTGCCTGTCAGGACGTGTGCCAAGATCAAAGAACTGCAGCATTTCAGCTTCACTTTGTGTTTGCCTTTCCATGAGTAAATCCTTTTTTTTTTTTCTCTCTCTCTTTTTTTTTTTTCCTATGCTACAGCCACTGCAGAAAGCCTTTCTCTCTATCAGCTGGTCAGGGTTTTTCAATGAAATTTTTCTCTGAGGGGTACAGAGGCTTTGACTTGATCCCAGATGAATGAGGTCAATACACGAACTGCTGGCTGACTGACAATTTCAGTGCATTGAACCCATGATTTTGGTCTAAAAAGTAATACATATATATTTTTTTTGTCCCACCCCAGTGTAGAACAGGAAGCTTTATAATTTCAAAGTGGTGTGGGACGTAAAGATAGGTCTCTATGTTCTGCTAGCCCAGCCTCTGAATCAACCTGTCTTCACGTTGGCTGCCGCGCACCTTTCCCCCAGTTCCTGGCATGTGTTTGCAGCTTGCCTGTGAGGCCTGCTGGGCCAGCTGTGGCTGCTGGTCCACTTAGCCCTACCCACAGCTGCTGTTCCTCAGCCCCTCAGCCCGTTCCCTCAAAACCAACTCTGAGGTACGCTGTGCACCAAGGCCTGGTTCTCCAGGCCTCTCGGTTAGCCCGGCCTCCCAGGCCTGTGGCCTTGGTTTTGCCAAGCTGGCATGAGTCGTCTGAAACCCAAACGTGAAACCCGGTCTGTCTCATTCCTCTGTGCACCAGTCTCTGGTCCAAACCATTTTTTCTGGAGCTACTTTTAGTGAAAAACAGAATGAGTTTTGGCCAAGCTAGGACTCAAACCGTGCTGGTTTTCCTCTTGCTTCCCCTGCGACCTGACAACATGGGCACTGTGCAAATGCCTCTCAAGGGCTGGACTCCATCACTACCAAAGTATTCCTCTCTTTCTGCAGTGCAGTTGACACTGTGCTGTGAAGCAGAAGCATTTAATATATCAGAGCGAGAACGCATGGCTTTGCCTTGCCACCGGGATCCTGTAACAACCCTGGAGCTTGGAGATTCCCTGGCAGGGGGGAGAAGAGAGAGCATTTCTTGACTAGCTGGAAGCCCTGTGTACAGAATACCTGTGGAGACTGGCAGAGCAAGCGCGTGAGCTGGGACTGGATGCCTTCCAAGCATCAGAGCAAAACTGAGTCTCTCGGTGGAGGATGGGATGCTAAATTTTGACAACGGGAAAGAAGCAGATAGACAAAGGGTGAGTGGGAGGGGAAAGCCTTTCCCTGCTAATGCTGTCTGTTCGTAGTGTGAGGCGTTATTATGTATTTCCACATGCCATCAAGTGTACATGGCATTTTACTGGCAGCTAAAAAGGCAGGATCTTGCCCCCTGGATTTCACAGTATGAATACCCCAGCCTTTGGGGCACCAGCAAGCAATGATGCTTGGCTCTTCCAAGGATGCTCTCGGCATCTTGCAGAGTCAGGCCACTGGGCTTCATCCACAAAGCCTGGATCCTGCTTTTAGTAAGGTCAGTGGGAAAATACTGGGAACACGATTAGGTCTGAGACTTGCAGGCTGGAAGGAGGGAAGGAAGCAGCTGAGAAAGGTCACAGGCTGAGCTATTGCATGTTCACATCTTGTTTGCTCCTGGCTTTAGCCGGGTATCTCTGAATCATTCCACATTCTGAAGATGCAGTGTAGTAAACAAAGTTAATAGTCAGAAGGGGCAATGCTTGCCAAGGGCGTAGGCGAAGTGGAAGTCATTAGCACAGGAAGACTAGCTGCAGTGAATGAGCCCTGAGGGCAGGCGGGAGGGAGGTGGACAAGGCTGGGTGGTGAAAAGGGGAGAGAGGGGGCTGTGGGAGAGAAGGAGCAGAGCTGTTGCTTTAGGGAGATGGATGGGGCTGGGGAGGGGAGAAGTGCTGAGCTAGCGCAGGGTAGGGTGGGAGAGGAAAGGGGGGACGAGCCCCAGCAGGGCCACATGAGGCCTTGGAGATGAAACGAGGAGCTGAACTTTGATGTAGAAGGAGACTGGGAGTCAAGGCAGGGATTTGAGCAGAGAGAGTGACACAAGTGGAACAGCAGGGAAGGAGAAGATGCTGCTGCTGCACGCTGGATGTTTTAGTGTGAGTATTAAGCCTACCCTATACTACCCGTTGAGCTGCAGGGGTAGGCATCTCCAATCTTTGCCCGCAGGTGTCGGGCACAGAGCCTTTCTACAGAGAGGAAGGCAGTGGGATTGCCTCTATCCTCAGACTTTTCCATTTCCCACACTCTGCAGGGTCCCAGGTAGATCAATGCCACTGTCTCAGCTGCTTCTCTGGATCATATCTCACCAAGGGTGGTCCCTGAAGGACAGAACTGCTAGCACGTGCAAGAAACCTTCCTGTCCCTGTGGCTCCCTTGCAGGAGAAGCCCCATCTCCCACCTTCTGCCCAGCTTAACAACTGGGACAGAAGGAGCTGAAGTCACACAACAGTCCCTGAACAACAGCCTCTTTTCCTGAAACACATGGGAAATAAGAGTGAAAGGAAGAGCACCATGGGAGGGGGACAGAGGTCACCTCTGCGTGGTAGCCAGGAATGTGATGTGCCAGACCTGGGGACCAGGTTTTGGTTTTAAGCTCAGTTAGGTCATTGTGAGAGCAAGGACAGCATCTGGACCACTAGGCTATGAAAAAAGATGGATTCACGTCCTGAAACCCTGAGTAGATCCTATGTCTTTTCTATTTTTTTTTTAACAGCTCAGCTCTCCTTTCACTCCTGAAACAACTTCCTGCATGTGAATTTCTTCTGCTTTCTTACCTTTCACGATGCTTCCTCACACTGCTCCTTCCTCTTCCTTCTCATTGCTCCCCAAATATTGGCATGCAGTTTCTCCCCTTCAGCTTCCTGACCTCTGTCACTCTGTCCTAATGAGCCCACCTTTTCCATCCCTACCCAGTGCTGCCGTCCTTGGTTTGCACCACTTCCCTGGTGTCTCTTCATCTCAGGATCACACTGAACCTTCGATTCCCTTCAAATATTTTCCCACATGCTCGCTAGTGCTTGTCTGCTGTGTCACTGGCTCCCTTCTTTCCTCTCTCAGTTCATTATGGCAATACCTGCAGGGTTGGGGTAATCTCCATTTCTGTCCAACACTGGCTGCAATAAAGAGCAGGAAAAAAAAAAAGTCCATCACTTCAAGATCTTCTTCAGGACAATTTGTCCAGTCTCTGATTTTCAATCATTTGGGTTATACCTCCAGAAATAACAGTATGAATCCCTTTTCCAGGTCCAGCTGGAGACTTAGGGCAGTTCATTATGGATAGTCCTGTTCCTATTCCTCCATCGATTCTCTAACTGCTTTTAGCCCTTTCTCAGACACTGCTATTCTTCCCAACATACCCATGTTGTTTTCACCTCCTAGCCCTTTTCCAGACATGTACAACATACTTTTATTTTTTTCCCCAGTCACAGATTGCCCTGATTTAGCTCACCTAGACTTAACACCTCCCTTTCCCGAGTCTTTCTCGTGCCTCTCCTCCTACTCTCTTTGCGGCCCTGGAAACATCTGACATAATTCAGTCACTCAAGAAAACAACTACTTCCCTTGACCCTGCTATCTCTCATCACTTAGGCCTATCTCCTTACTCCGTCTTTTTACTTTACTCCTGTATCCAGTAATTCCTTAGCTTCTGGTACTCTGCTCAGCTCTTTGAAAATAAGCCATTATCTGCTGTGTCCTCAGGCTCCTCCATCGACACCGGCTTTCCATTTAACAAGCACCAAGAGCCTCCTTATTCTTCATAGAGTGCTTAAGAGAGTCACTCCTTCTTATCTCTCCTACTTGATTGTCCTCGGCCATTTTTGCTGTAGGTTCATGTAGACCGTAGTGCAGGAATCTAATGATCTCCTTGCTGTTAATGATGCCTGGTCCCATCTCTTTTTTACCTCGTGGCAGCTTTGTGAGATGGTTGCCCACTCCGTCCCTCTCGGGGTATTCATTGGGATGAAGGTACTCAGGTTTCTTAGCAACTGTTCAACTTCCAGGCAGTCCTTCGGACAGGGATGCCTCTTCTGTGCTGGGATCCCTTCTCCAGGGATAAAAATCCTTTAAACCTTTTCCTAATAAAAATGATAATCATACTTAACATTCATTCTGCTTTTCATCTGTAGAGCTCAAAGCATTTTGAAAAATCAGTAAGCATCGTTTTCTCCATTGTAGAAATGGAAAAGCTGAGTCACAGAGATATTAGGGCCAATATTTTCATGTGTTCATTCACTTTATGCATCTCCATTTCTGGGAATACAGTCTGAAATAACTTAACCTAATTGCTTTGCCGTAGGCCTTGAAAGGGAGCAGTAGGTCTTCAGCACCTTTGAACAATACAGAATAGAACAGGAGGTGCAAAATATCTTAGATGAGGCATTCAAAAAAGAACACCTAGGAAAATGTAGTTGTACGCCACCTGATCGGGATCACATACAGCTCGGTTACTTCTGGCTTCAGAGCCAGAGATCTCCATTCAGGAGGATACTGCCGCTTCATGGTATTCTTTCTGCCTTAAGGCATGGAGAGATGGTGATGCTGGAAAGCACCCGGCTATTCTAGAAGTTTCAAAATAAATCTCCAGTTTGTACTGTGGTATATCCGGGTTCATCAGTTGTTAATTTTTTCAGTCTGAGGAAGGGAGAAAACCCTGCCTTAGAAGAACTAGCAGTCTAGCAGCTGGGCTTGCTGTTGAAATTGTGAAAACATCGGTTCAAAATTCTTCTTCTCACCCGGAAAAGTCTTCACCCTGGATTTTCTGTATTCTAAATGAGTGAAGTAATTATTTGGCTCCTCTGATTGCCTCTTCTCTTTCTTTTCTTCCAGTTAGTGATCCCATTTCAGGTCTAAGCAACCTTTTCCGCTGAGACTAGAAAGTATGTTTCAGCAGAGTGCCAGTTTCAACAAACTGATGTTCACAGACAAAAAATGTATTTTGGTAGAAAATTCCTGTGAGCTCTACCAGCAGGTTTTGTGTCAGTAATGCTCAAATACACCCACCTTTTATGACTTCAGTGGCTCTTCCCTGCTTACCTGCAGTCTTGCTTGAGAAAGCTTCTGGATTTGTATCAGCTTTTCTCAGTTAACTCCTTCACAACTAGAATACTTCCCCTTAATCTGAATTTATTCTGAATTTTTAATTCATCTTCTCAACCTAGTCATGTCCCAACTGCAGATCTACCACTCACCTTGTTTACAGCACGGTCTGACCTTTGCAGCTTTCTTACTCCATGCTTTCCCAAATTTGTGTGCACAACAAAACACAACTGGTATTGCATCTTTGCCTGATCACCTCGGACCCTTGGTTTCCCATTCATTTAAAGGCAAAAATTCAAATTCCTCTCCTTTGTTTCCAAAACTGATTTGCTCCCGTGTGTGTCATTACTCACATTTCTCTGCCAGTGCCAGCTTCCTCAGGGTCCCACAGCTTCAGCGGTTGACCTATCTTTTTCCAATACTGTTTCTTTGGCCTGGACTAATGTTTCCATCTGTCTGCTTTTTTGACTTTCTCTCTCTTTCCCTGTCTTGATTTCAATTGATTTTAGATTTGTTTTCAATTTTTTTAAACTTCATTCTTGTATTTTTCCACTGTGAACCAGACCAACTTGCGTTCTTCCAGCACACGGTACAAATGTTATAAAAGACAGGATTTAAAAGTAAAGTAAAAGTACAGTTCTGTGCATGATCAACAGAAAATCCTTCTCTTTTTTGAAGAGCTTAGGAAATATTTACTCCCACAGAACTATTAATCTTTACTCCCATCTGTTTTCAAATCATTCTTGGAGGAAAGTCATAATTTCCCTTAATTTGTTTGTTGATTGACATCTTTTGACAACACAAGGTCAATTCAACCTCTGATTTGTTTGTTAAACTGTTTCTGCCAGCATTACTTTAAGTATATGAGATGTCAAATTCAGTTGTTTTGTGACTGGAGTGACTTTTAACCTATGCCACCACCAACAAATGCAAAATGTTTTACTTTCCATTGCCTCTACCCCCAAAAGGGAAAAATGTATAAAAACATGTCCCAAAAAAACAGATATTTGATAACTCTTGTCATTTTGTGTAAATTCTCAGTTTCTGTCAAATAAACATTTCCAGTAATAATTTGGTAGTGGCTTTAACTCATTAATAGCAGTGTCTTATCAGAGCAAATACTTTCTGATTGTAGATTCAACATTTTCTTTTTACAAATGTGTTCACTTAAATGTTGCTGTTTGAGTGAAAATCTGTGCCAGTAAATATGTTGCTGGAACATTCACAGAAGGCAGACACAAATGGAGTGGGAACACAATCGAAGCAAATTTGTTTAAAGTAAATTGAACAGTCACACACAAATATTTAATGTGCTGTTTACCAAAATCTATCTCCTTGTGCAAAGTAAGAGGAGGTCCTGTCGACAGGCCCATCGGAACCCAACCCGCCCTGCCGGATGGTAGGAGTTAACCAGCGGCAGGAGATGCAGCGCACCGAGTTTTCATTAGAGGAGTAGTCTGAGAGGCTACTCCAAAATTCAGGTCACATACACCCTGCACTCCAAATGTATGCACGCGCTCAGTCCCGCTTTGACTGCAGCTGCAGAATACCTCCTTGATGAAATAAGCCATTTAACAAAGAAAATGTGACTGGGGAATCAATACTTAAGGATAATGATAGGTAGAGGGTATGAATTGCTACCTTCTCCTGGTGGAAATATATCAGCTTTCTCAATTACTGGTCTACCCAGCTACGTTTCTTTTTCCTGGCTGCTCTAGGAACGCTTCTGCTGTGGCACAGGGCAGCCGTGCAGGTGCTATTACTAGCACCACATCACTATCCGGTTTATTGGACGGCAAGGGACAAATGCGGGGGAGTCCGTCAGCAGTTAAGATAGTTGGAGTTGTGTGAGTTATGTGCCGGCAGGACAGAGAAAATGACATATTACAGCAGCTCACACTGCCTCCAATTCACTTAGCTCAAGCTGTGAATGCAGCCAAATGTATACGATTTTGCTGGCGTTTTTATTAGTTATAAACTTCCATCTTCTCCATCCCAGCCAGTGAAACTGCTCTTGTGGCTCACCGGACGAAAGGCCTTTGCTCCTGGGTGGGGAAGTCCTGGAGCTAATTCCCAGATGTTGTGTGCAGTGAAATGGCTGCAGTGCAGTCATGGCTGCGGGTAAATCAAGGTGGTACAGGAGCTTGCATTGCAAACATCTGATGAAACATTTAAAGAGAGCTGACAGAGCCGGCAGTGCTACCACATCTAGCTCTGGATCAATCAGCTTCCTGCACACCATTACATGCCTAACATATAGATTATAAGCTGGCTATAAAACCGATAAGCAGCCCTTGAAAACACTCACATTCTGAACCCAACAAAACGCCAAGTGCTCATCTACCATATGCAGCGCAGCGATGCTCTGTGCCACAGAGTGAATACAAGCAAACAAACAGGGGGCCATTTGCAAAGTCGTTTGTCTGGGTTCCTCTGGCTACATAGTGCTGAGTTTGGAGTGCAGGGGCTGTCTATAACACAGCCCCAGCTCCCAGCTGGCCTGGGTGTTTGACTCCAGGAGAATGGGATTAATTGCAACCGATACGGGTGCATGCAAGGAATGAATGGAGGTGAGAGTAAAGAGGAGATGTCTGAGACCGGTGCAGCCACTGATGTGGCACATGGGAAGGTCTGTGGTCATATAAAAGGGCTCAGCTGTTACCGAGGGTCTTCAAAAACCTGGTGGCAGCCCAATGGCCCGTGTTTCTGGAGCATCAGTGGGCAGCACCACCCAGAGGTGTGGCCCCTTCCAAAATTTGGGAAGTCTCCTCTGGCTGTGGGTTGTCTGTTTTGACTGAACCAGATCCAGCGGGCCGGCTTAGAGCCTTTTTCTGTGCTTATCTAACATGTATCACAGCAGGAGATACTGCTTTATGAAATACTTACTGTTTCTAATTACAACCCAGGGTTTTGCAGGACTGTGGCACTGGCTGACAGGCGGTCACGTGGCCTCAGATTGCTTTTTAGTGTGTTTTTATCCTGTCGTTTGTCCATTGGGCCATTGAACTATTGAGCAGAGCAGCCCCAGCTGACACAGTTTTGCAGCCCTGGGACTTACAGCAGCAAATCCTCAGCACATGGGGACTATGAACCCGTGTCACATTTAGGGGGGGGAAAAAGAGCGACTTTGAATCTGAAACAGCTAAGTTCATTGGTGTTGTGGTTAAACCTTTCCTGTCCAGTTTGCACTACACAATGAAACTAGCAAAATCCCTGTGCTGCTGCCCAGTGTTCTGGATAAGGTGCCAAACAAATGAGATTTCACAAGGATATTTTTCTCCTTGTTCCTCCTGACATCAGCAGGGCATAGGATCCTGGTGCGGGAATCCAAACCCAGCAGCCAAGCTGACCGAAGACAGTTGCACAGGGTTCAGATGCCTGCCATGGCTCCCAGGACTCTGAGGATGACCCTGATGGCTGGCAGTGCCTCCAGCCTCACCCTGAAGGCTCTTGCCAGCAGAAAGGCACAAACTCCTGTTAGGTACTCACCTCACGTAAGAGGTGACTCACAAAGAGGAGCCCGCTCATCCCCAGGGCAGGGGAGAGCCCCACGTGCATCTGACTGCAGGGACAAGACATGGGGTGTGTGGGATTTCATCTTCTGGTCCAGAGAAGCACAAGAGATGTTCCCATGGGTTCACAGCCTCTGGTGTGCATACACTGAGCAGTTGTACTGCAAATCATGTTTTCCTACATGTCACACTCTCTGGCCACTCTCTATCTATTGTGATAAGGAAGATGAAACCCTTCCTTGATCTTCCAAGTGAGACCTCAGGACTGGGAGTTCATTTTTCCACCACCAGACACGACAAAGCTCTGTCTGAATGTGTGTCCCTTTCTGCCTACTCGTGTGCACCACCTAGAAGTCACACCGAGTGCCTTCTTTGGCTTTCTTACAAATATATGGCCCACGTAGGACTTACAGAATATGCTGGTTTGAGATCTAAGGTGGGCTATTTTCAGTCTTTGATCAGTACCTAAGGAGGGCTGCTAAAGTGAGGAGCTAAGTTTCAAAGGTGTGATGCACAAACCACTAAGACCAAAGTACTATTTTTTAAAAAGCCATATGCCTCTGGAAGTTTGAGCATCACTGTTCTTCAGTGATACACAACATCCATTTGAAGTTCTGCTGAGATATGATATCAAACCTATCTCCAGCTCTATAAAGCCCTGAGCAAACTGGCCTGGCCTCGTCACTGACCCTGCTTTCAGCAGTGTGTTGGACGAGAGACTTTGTGAATTTCCTTCCCAGTGAAACGCTTCAGTGATCCTGTAATTCAAACTTGACTAACACAGCTGCCTGACCGACCTTTTCTTTCCCAATTCCAACTTCCCTGTGATTGGAGGGTGTCTATAAGCAAGCACAACGAGAGGTGAAAGTCAGTGTTATGTCATTGCAAAGCCTGGAAACCCAGTACTAAAATACATACACAGCATGATAATGGCCGGACTATAAATACCTACAGAGCAACTGTAAAATTTCGTCCTGTCACGGGATCCAGCTGCTGAACTTGTGCTATAACTAGAACTTACAAGGAGAAAAGGAATGAGATTGAAAAACATGGATAGGGAAAAACAGACGTTCCCAGACTAGCTGCATGTTGACAGACTTCTGCCAGTAAATCATATATTAAAGAAAAAGAAGTGTCCATGTTAGTCTAAACAGAGGAAATGGGTGAGTGCTCTGGCCGATCCACTCCGTTGGCTGGTCATGATGTTTTTCGTAACTGATAAGTCTTTGGGATTGTTTGGGATGGAAACCCAGACATAACCTAAAATGCAGTATTATTACCATCTTACCAGTGAAACCAAATCAGAGAAAATGACAGAAAATGAACTCTAACTCATGTCGTGGGTGCCTTTTTTGACTTGGGATAACCATGGGTCTCACTACACGTGAGAAGTGCCATGGACAAAGCAGGAAAATGGGATCCTTGAAATTCTGATGAAGCAGCCTCAGCAGCCAAAATGCAGTACACTTCACTGGATGTTGCTGCATTTAAGTGGAAAGTAAAAACTCAGCTTGTAGTTCATAAGAAACTGCAGCAAGAATCCAAAACCCGCTGACTCTTCAAAAGACCAGTAAACCCCAGTTCCTTCCCTCTCCAGCCCTGGGCATAAGTTTTCCTCAGAGGCTTGCCAGGTCATTTCTGGACATGTGCTTGATGTAGAAGAGAAGATTGGAGTTATTAGCTTTGTCCCTTCTCCAGTGGGGCTTGTACAAGCTCATTCCATTATCGCAATGATGAGGCTCTTGCAGGCAATGAGGTCATGACTGCAGTTACCTTGGACCTTCGAGGGTCTCTGGGGAACTGTAGCCCTCTTCTCTAGGAATGCAGCTGCACGCTTTCAAGCTGCATTTATCTTACAAAGCAGTGTGTCTGGAATCGAAGTTCTGCACAACAGGATTCTTTATAATGGACTTGACAAATCTGGGGCAGTACATAGAAAATCTCCTTGCGAGGGAACAGGTTCAGGTGCACTGACACGGATTTTCACTCTTCAGCAGATGGAGGGCTATTTGGAGCTGGAACATTGATGATGGCGTTATTGCCAAGACTTGCACCCTGGGGCTGTGGGGAAGGGAACTGCAAACAGGAAAGTTATGCTGTTAAGAAACTCCCAGATCATCCCAACTCCATTCCAGCAGAAGGAATGAATGATCAGTGACCTTGGGCAAATACTTCTATTATGAGGGTTG
The DNA here is from genome assembly GCF_013377495.2 of Cygnus atratus. Lineage (NCBI taxonomy): Eukaryota > Metazoa > Chordata > Aves > Anseriformes > Anatidae > Cygnus > Cygnus atratus. The sequence continues at coordinate 55,551,638 of NC_066362.1, read as the reverse complement.
AGGACTTAAATAAAGAAAAGATGTCCTTGAGGAACGTGTCCAAGGAGACATATGAGATCTGTCTGAAGAAAGAGATGAAAAAAAAGTAAACAGCCATCCAAGCAGATGGAAAATGGTAGTGCTGACTGGCCTGACATTTGTTTGTATGTGTATGGTGAAGCCTGGAGTTGAGCTGCCAGGGATGACTGAGTGTGTTCTGTCCCTGAGGACTTCTGCACAGGATCCTCAGTCTGGGATCTCCCTGTGGACTCACTGGAGTGTTCACCAGTTCCAAACTGCATTGCCATGCTCCACAGCCTGTGGAAGAGTGGTGTACAGACAGACTCATCACCTGCACTCCTCTGCTGCAATGAAGGAAATGCCCAAGGCAGGAATAGAGTCCCAAGGGAGTCTGAAAGGATAAAGCTAAGATGGGCACGCTTCAGCAGATGAATGGCAAAAGAAGAGGGATGAACAGGTTTTTCCTGTTGTGTGACCCATCCCGACAGTAGGTTTTGGACTCTGTAAGACTAACTCACTGTGGTACAGTCTGCTTGTAACTCCCATGGATAAAGAGAGGAGTGAGGGCTTATTTGTAAAAAAGCAAAAAGAGATGGAGTACAGAATAGATCTTGGAAGGAAACCCAAGGGTAATCAGATATAGTCATGATGCTTTGGCTGAGATATATATTGAATAATACTTCCGAGTTGCCTGTAAAGTCAAGAACCTGGCAGAGGATGGCTCTGGATGCTAGCTCAGCATTTGTGTGCTGAGAATGTGGTGAGAATACCACAGGGACTCAGTCCATTTTCCTCCATTTTCCTCATTGAAACGATCAACTTACATAAAGTGAATTAACTCAGTTTCCACCTCACCCAGCCTAAATCATCCTCCTTTGAAGTTCTCCTTCCTCATTCATGCTATGCCTGTGCCCTATATATAAAATCCAATGCGTCTCAAGGGCAGCTGGAGTAGAAACCACAGAAGGGACAGAGAAGGCTTTTATCCTAAACGGACTTACACAGAAAATTAATCCTGTTTTGGGACACTGTAACAGCTCTCAGATTAGAGAGGCAGAAGAAGGGAGCATGGTTGGACTGCTGACTATACCTCTGCTTGCTGCCCTTGAAAGGGGCTGTTCCAGGGGACTTTGTTCACAAACACTGAAATGCTTGGTGAGTGAGACGGAGGTGGAAAACCTTGTTCTGATGCTACCTAAGCACATCGTGTAACTTAAACTGAGGGATCAGTTCAACCCTGTAACTGTGAGCAGGCATAACCGTGGTGGAGTGAAATCACTATAAGAAGGAGAGAGAAGGGGTTTAGGGACTGACTTTTCTGTCATATCTCTCAGGGAGAAAATCTCAATGAAAGCCACCAGTATTAATGAAAGCCAATTGGAACTTGATAGGAATTATTTTGCTATTTTGTCAGCGTTGGTTGGAACACAGGGATTTAGGAAGATTTCCTTTGTAGAGGCACATCTAGGAACACTGTGCTGTCTCCTCTGGGCTGCGAGATGCATGAGCCTTTGAGAATTTGTATTTCTCTTAGGATCTGGTTTGTGTTCAGCTTTTCAGATTTTTATAGGAGAACAACAAACCCACTTCACTGGACCCATTAACTGGATGAGAATGCAAGAGCACAGACATAAGTCCTACCTGAGCTGCTAGGAGGGAACCAGAAGAGAGGAAGGGAAATTCAGGTTGCCAGCTCTAAACGCTGTTCCTCTTCTACATATCGCCCCCATGAACTAAAGAGAGGAGCACCAGGAAGGATAAATATGTAAATTTTCACACTGGAGTAAGCTGCCAAGTCCCAAAGGATGGGCTTCAAGAAATTCCTTCACAAATTATTAAATAGGTCATATCAAAGAAATGGCACGCAGGGAAGTGGTCTGTATTGCCCACTGCTTGCTTCTGTCATGCCGAGGCATTAGATTCACATGTCTTGCCCTCCACACTCACAGGTCTGCCATGCCCAGAGGGGGATCTCCAGAGCAGAAATTCGGTGGTGTGTCATGATGCTGTGAGGGTCTAGGGACTGGAGGGGGCAGGGGACATGGTAAGTGGGCGCCAGCTCAGCTTGTAGGGCTCCCAGAGAGAGGTGCCTGCTTCAGCTGAGAAATTTCCTAACAGTGTTTGCTGGTGTTACACCTGGGCTCTGACCAGAGCCATTTGTTGCTCCTTCTTGGTAGCACACAGATGCTCCCTCCCATTTAAGAGAAAGAAGGAAGAGCTCAGCTGCAGGGGAGAACAGAGAAATCAGAGAGTGAGGGAGGGAGCAGCGGAGGGAAGAGCAGGTGTAATGCGCGTCTGATGATGTCCATCTGTTCCTCATTAACCAGATGTCCCCCACCCACCTCCTGAAGTGCCATTGACTGTACATTGTCAGGACAAGAAGGGGATAACAATGCCACCATGGTGCAGACATTCATACACCAACAGGGGTCCTGCCATGCAGCCATCCTTCTCTCTACTACCCTTCCAGATTGGATGCCAAGTCCCTCTTTTCCTAATCAGCTTTTAAACAGTTACATCCTTATAAAGCTTCTTACATTATAATTGCCATGCGTTTCATCCTGCTCAGAAAATGGCAAGTTATCTCAGACCTGTTTAGCAGGGTCAGATCTTACTTCCTGTAAGCGTGTCACCACTTCCTGCAGCATTTGAAGGAGGGCAGAGTGAATCCTTGATCTAAAAAGTGATTTCTGCTTGCCCAACTTCATCATTTTAAGAGTCAGAGAGTCCTTGAATTCACACCTGTATCCAAACAACAGCAGATAGATTTATGGATAATTCAACCCACTAAGGATTATTCAGAAACGCAGGAAGTGCCATAAATTACTTTGTCTCATGTTTGTAGCCAGGAATCATTTGTAATAAGAGCCCATCGAGCCATCTTTACTCCAAGGGTGATCTGTGCGTTGGTCTGTGTGTGGGCATGTCAGTGTAGGAAGATTCTGCCTCACACCCTAAGCTGTGCTCACAGCTTTTTGCAGAAAGCTTTCCCTTACCTCCACATCCCCAATGAAACCAAAGCACTCTATCCTCTAAATCATACCTCATCGTGGCTCACAAATTGTAGTGTGCAAATGGAGCACCTGCTGAGCCACAGTCGCAGATGATGTGATGCTTCTACCTATTTCCCTTCCACCTATAAAAACATGCCCTGGGTCCCTGACTCACACGACATCTAGAAGATGACCTGTGTCCTTATCTCCTCCTCATGCTCTGAGCTCCTGTGCAAGGAACTTGAATGGCTGGAGGAGACCCAGGTGAGCAGTTATCCTCCAAAACCAGCCAGATGAGGAGCTGAAGGGCCCAGTTGCTTGTTGAGATAAATGCCTCTACCTCTTGCAAAGCACCTATCAAACCTTTGGTGCTACTAGAACAGCACTAGGTTTAAATGTGTCTTCCCTGGGTGCCAGCTTTTGAGCAGCTGGTCCTGATCCTCATGTTGACTTGGGACCTCTGTATGAGCTGAGCTTGATGTTACGGTGTTGCTACATAGCTTTTCCTCTGGGAATGGTTTCAGCGCGGATGTGTGCTCCCTGTTAGACAGAAGAGACTGTGGAACCCTTCACACACCACTGGTGGTAGCTGGTCCTTGAATCCTGGTGGGTGATGACTGAGATCCAACACAAGGACGGCAGGATTCCTGAGGACTGTGCAGGTTATGAAAAGCTGAACAAAGCTATGTAAGGGTGGAAAGGATTAAAGAAAGGCTTGGATGAGGAACAAAACAGCAAACTTCATCAAGAGGCAGGAGAGTGTAGATGGCGGAGAGGGGAGTGAATGTTCTTTGAAAGAAAAGCTAAATTTAGTGAAGGGAATAACCACGTTCAGAAAAGACAAATTATGAGCTGGCAACCTGAAGGCAGGAGATCCCCCACAGAGTCAAAGAGAGAGGGAGCTGTGCGTAAGGCATTGTGTTTGTTGTTTTCCCATGATCTGTATTTGCCGAGTGATGCTGGGTTCAGGCATTATGTACAAAGTTCATCTTTATTGCATATTTCTTACATCTAGCAGTGCCTGATGAATTAAAGCTTAACCCAGAAGGCTCATGCCTCACAATAACAATCTGTGAGAGGCTGCTTTTAAGCTACCTGGAGAAGTTGTAGGAGCCTGCAGGAAGAAGTAACTGTGGCAGGAGGTCAAGCTCTTGGGAGGGGATGGTCAATAAAGGCTCTGAGCCCCTCAGACATCCCTGGAGATGCCCAGTCAGGTGTAGGACTCATCTCTCTTTATGCTCATGGGCCTAAAGCACACTGGAAACCCAGCATCTGCATTCTGTGGTAGCAATCTGATGGGTGTCCGATGAATGGCTCCCAGCCAGGTTTGTGACAGCCTGATCAATCAAATTCAGAAAATCCCTTTTTAGCTCCACAGCTGACATTGGAAAAGATCTGGGAACATGGCTGGGGACTGAAGGCATCTGCTGAACATGAATGAGAAAGAAAAAAAAAAAAAGAAAAAAAAAAAAGATAGGCAGGTGGAGAAAGAAATGAGAGATGATGGTGAAAGTGATTCCTCATGCTGTTGCATGGAAGAAGTACAAGGTGCCAAATTGTGTCTTTGCCTGCATCATGTAGCATACATGAGGCTGCTCTGCTGTGGCAAGCTAATGTGGATGCATAGCCATGGCTTGCTTTTCTGTCAGAAGAACACACCTGAAAATGTCTCCAGGTGGGCTACAACTGATATGGGAAGCCTCAGGAGGAAGCTGGAATCCAGCAAGAAGTGGAAAGTCATACCCTCAGTGACTGTTGTTGCTATTAAACACCATCTGTTGCAGATGTACACAGGAACGCAGTATTGGGTCATGCTTACATCATACAGGTTAAATGAGATAATCTACTTCCTAGCCTCACATGCATTACAACGTAAGAATCAGTGGTTTATGCTCACTTGTTCCAGCCATGGGTTTGATCCAGTACATCAACTGCAGGCCTCACTTCCCTGACAGCCTCACTGCCCTAGACTTCAACAGCAAGGATTTCCTTTCCTTTTTTCCTTTAATTTTTTCTTCTTCTCATTCAAAGCATCGTAGAGTTGGTTTGTTTTTTAATAAAATCTCTTTTAGGTACCAAGTATGTCTGGAATTGCAGCAAGAACAATACCCCAGTGTTCTCTCCTTCCCCTTTGCTTTTAACAACCTCAAATGGGTTCAAACGGGCTTTGCTTTGGAGAGAAAAAAGATAATAATGAATGACTTAAAATAGCTCTGCTGAGGAAAATATGAGTTTGATTGGAATTGCAGAGGGGATAAGATTTTTTTTTTCTGGCTCTCTCACTGACTCCAGTAGAGGACCAGCAAGATCTGATGCAGTTCCTGCAGAAATCTCCTGTGTCTGAAGAACCCAGGAGCTTGCAAGAAGTTCTGTAGAGCTTGAGTCAGCTTTAACAGTTTGATGATTGCAATCCCTAACATTTTTGTGGTTCTTTAGAGATCATCTACGTTCTTCACACTTGGAAAACAGGCCATGTCCTTCAGTGGTGTGATTGACGGCAAGGGCAGGTAAACTGTGTTCTGGAAGGACAGTCGAGTGATCTGGATATGGACTTAAGAACTGGAGAAAAGTGAGTTCAGCTCTGTCACGGTCTTTGTGTACTTGGCAAACCACTCAACCTTCCCGTGTCCCAAATTTCCATGTATATCATGGGCCTGGGAGCATTTCCTTGTTCTCCAGGGACGCTGGGTGCTGAAATGCATCAAAGAGTGAGAAATAATGCACTAGCAGAATGACTTCAGTTGCCCTGAGCAGAGGACAGCAATGGTGTGCATAGAAAGTACAAGTTGAAACCTCACCAGCAGCATTGTTTTTGCTGATGGAAAATGGGACATTTCCTTCAGTAAATCATCTGCTAGTCTTTGTTTTCCTGACCAGCGATGGCACCAGTGGGCTGGGCATGTCATGCTGATTGGTACCAGTAAAAATTTCATGCCACAATCTGCCACTGTCTATTCTGGAGGTGCCATATGTGTCATGGAAAATAAATTTATTTTGAGAGGCTTAAAAATGTTATTGAGACTATTCTCGTGTTCCTCCTCTGTGAAAGCAATCATCAGTTACTACTAAACTAACCACACAGACCTCACAGGATGCCATAACGATCCTAAAAACAAAACAAAACAACAAAAAAAATTGAATTGCCCTTCTTTGCATAAAAATGTCATCATTTTAAACTCCTGCCCTCTGACATGAGTTCTGTAGAGAAGCTGAGAATTTCCAGCTTTCTCAGTGGTATCTGAAACAGGATGTATTGTGGGGCCGCTAAAGGTGGCTTTATGCTGCCTTTGTATTTTTCTGACCATCAGACCAGAAAAGATTGGCTTAGTCTCTGATGCAAGTTAGAGACACCTCAGGGCTGTTCTAATACATACCTGACCAAATCATAACTCAAAACAAGGTATCACTGAAGAGGGGGACTGTTGGAACAAGACGTCTTGTTATCTGTGTTCTTCTTCCCTTGACCAGGTACCCTAACTGAGGAGAAGTTTTACATTTCTTGGCTACGTGGAGATTTCCCTATAACAGGGTGATCCCCAAGCAGCCACTTAAACCAGTGATGTGCAGCAATGTTAGCAGAGGGCAGGATCTCCTTCTGACTCTGCGGAGTCAGGCAGCAATATAATCAACTGGAATAGCATGATGTTTTCTGCTCTGAAAAAGAGGTCACTGGCTCAAGACTAGATCTTGCCTGTTTTGGGCCTAGGGCAGGTAGTGTTTTTGGGGGGACAAATCACAAAAATCTCAGTGGCTGTTCAAACCAATAAAGGAGACTAATGCAGATTCTCCAGAGAAGAGATACCTCACCCATGAGAAGAGGCAGGAGCCAGGTGCACTGAAGGCTAAGCGGCACACCGTTATCATTCCCCGATATACTCCAGGAGGGCTCCTGGCAAGTTCAGGCGATGCCATCTGAGGAACCAACCCAACATGACCCCGTGACCCAGCAAAAACCTGTATGACACAGCAGTACCTGATCTAACAGCGCACAATCGCCACCATAACCTAGCGTGACCCGCTGGATTGACCCTGTGACAGGATTTGATTTATTACAAATGACAAGAATTTAATCACTCGCCAGAGAATGCCGAATGACGCAGCACAGCGTTGCTCACTGTGGCTCTGCTGAACTGGCGTGTTCGGATTGGCTTAGGGAGCACACCCATTGGACGATTCATCCAATTAAAGAGGGGCCAATCCTCCCAGCGCTAACGAAATACAGCTCTATTTTACTTGGAGCACTTTCTAGCAACCCATTTAGGCTTTTCTGCTGCTCTCATCACCCTAATGTATGAGCACGTTGCAGTTGATGGACAGTTGGTTTGCAGTCGGGATTAAAAGGAAAACCTGGCTACTAATAGGATAGAGTTGAATAATCTGTGAAATTATAATCAGTATATAAATGTTCAGCTAATTAGTTACTATACTGACTCAGAACAGGTTGGAAGTGGCCCCAAAAACACTGAGGTAGAACTTTTAAGGACTGTGTGTACCAAGCCAACCAGTGTTAAAACATTGCTGTAAAGTGCGTAAACTGTATCTCGAATATAGTGTGAGATTTCCTGCAGACCATGAGAACGATGTTGTGGTTCTTCTCCACTGGAAGTGAGAGTGTAGATAGCTTCAAGGTACATAGCAAGCTGTCCACTGAAATCACTAATGCATTAGCATATGTCACTCAGAGCATAGATATGGGACTCAGTCCCCATATTCATTCCAATTGTTTCACGCCACTTAATTACACAAATCAGAAAACACACTTGTTTAAATTCCATTTGAAGACATTCTGACTGGATGGCATAAATTCAGGGACATGCAAATGCGAAGGTAGTGTAAGGCTCTCTTTTCTCCTCCGCTGTCATTCTGAATGGGGTGTAATATACACAGTCCAGGTGGTCTAGTCCAAATGTGAAGGATGGCCAATAGGGTCTGTCATGAACTGCCCCAGTTCCATAGTACTGTTCAGCCCTCATAATAGATCTATTTTTTTTCTGTAGAACCTCAGTTTCCCTTACCCTTTTTTGCATAACCCTTGGTCTAATACCCATGAAGTCCCAGCTCACTTTCTTCCCTGCAAGAAAATGAAATCTCCCCTCAGTTGCAGACCCTACCCCAATCCCCCTTGGTTTTTGTTGCTGTACAATCCAAAACCAGATTCTCCCTCACTTGTTCTCACCACCTTCCTAATCTGATGCCCTGGTGTTATTTCCATAACAGCATGTAGAGATGTGAACTGATCTGCTTGTCATCTTCTCTCACATATCCGACCCAGTTCCCAGGGTCTGATTTTATAGAATTATGGGCATTTATTCTTGAAAACTGATGACTTGCCCAGAGGCTAAATATTTGTTATCTGGAAAAAAAAGACAACATAACATTTTTTTTCTTAAATTAGGTCCTGAAGAGGACAGAAAGTCCTACTGCATTAGCCAAGAAAGGAACAAGGGTGGCTTAAGAGGGTCTTGACAGGTTCATGGAGTCACAGCATTTGAAAGCAGAGTCCACATTTGATCACCTATCAACCATTTATCAATAGCTCAGTGATTAAAAACAAAGCTCTTTCACTTCATTAAACACATTCAGTGCCATTTGCTCAACATTCCAAATGGCTGAACTGATGTTCCAATGCAGCCTATTTTTAGTTTTTCTGATTAGTTCATTATTTGGGAAAAGCTACTGACTGTGTATCAGTTGCAGAGATCTAATTCTTCACATGGATCCCAAAGAAGAGTGGTGTTCCACGTGGGTTTTAAGAATTTGTTTGCATATGAGTTCAACCTCCAACCCTGCAGTGGTGCAGCTCAGCGAAGAGATGTTCATGGAGTTTTCCTTTCCTTAAGCCCTTTTTTTTTTATATATTATTTTTATTTCTATTTTTTTTATTATAGGGAAGAAGCCATGTAACATATTATACTTTTTTTTTTCTTCAAGAAAACTAAGATCAACAATGACAGAAAATGAGCAGTCTCAGTGAGAATTAAACAAGATACTCAAAATAAGTGATCTCTTGGGTGTCTGAGTAAATTACCACCCCCAGATCAGATTTTTATTTATTTTCAGAACAAACTATTTCTTTGCTGGTAAATCCTGCAGTTTTGTCATGAATCCAATGAATTTTCACTGGTAAGTGACAACCCTAGAGACAGAAGTGGCCATGTATCCCCAGGGCAGCTACCACATGGGCAAAAGCATTCCAGCATTGCCTCTTCAGCAAGCTTCAGCCCTCATATGAAAGGACAGAATCTGCAGGTCACATGGAGATTAGGCTCTGTGTCCTTCAGCCCTGCCTGCTAAAAACGCAAAGGAGAAATCCAGCTGTGATTGTGTCTTCTGGCTCCAGATCTCCAAAGCATTCAGAGAAACACCAGGGACCACATTCCCTTTCAGAATCCCAAATAACATGGTACTCCTCCCAGAGGAACTGAAATGCAATATGGACCATTCATTTCTTTCAGACTACCTGTGGCTACCTAATAAAGGAAAAAAACCTCCAAGCACACAGTCATGCCTGTTTGGGGATATGGGAATTAGATTGAGAGCTGAGAGAGACTCCTGCTGTAAGTCTCCATGGCACAACATAATGTGACCTCACATGGGTCTTGGAAGCAGCACACCTGAGTAAGCGCTGTGTCCTGACAGCTCTCAGACACGCTGCTAATTCGCCTGTGCAGAGCACCATGCTTGAGTAGCCAGTAGGGCTTGAAATACCTAAGCTAACTTACTTTGAACTATTCAGGTATCTTTTTCTGGCACTGCCTGGTGCTGGGCAGATGTGTCCTGATCTGCATTATTCTGTTCTCCCTACTCTGGAGAAGGAGATGAAGTCAGGTCTAGGTGTAATAACCTCTTACTGATGTCAAAAACAACAATGCAGAAACTAGTTTTACACCTTTGCTGCATTTTGCTTTGCTGCCTTTCATATGTCTTTTGTCATCTTAGGTTATCACTTCTTTGACGTAGGGATGAGATCTTTTGTGTATGCACAGTGTCTAGCATAAGGTGCTTCCACCATACATGAAGCATGTTGGTGTAGCTGCAATACGCCAGTGGCAATAACAGATGACATGCTCAGAACCCTCTGCTGAAGAGCAGCAGCCAGAGAAAAGCATTAAGTTTTGGTTGCCTTGCTTTACCAAAGATAATCTGGCCAAACCTTAGGTTCTCTGCCACAAAAACTACCCCAGGCCTCCAGAAGTACAAATTCACGGGCTTACAGCTGGGAGACCAGCAGAGAGGCTCAGTGTAGGAGATGTCAATGTCTGCTTGAATTTGCTTGCATGGATAAATTTCTTGGCTTCACCAAGAAAGAGCTGGGACAAAACAATTACACTTCAGCTCCTTTGACTCTTCCTCTTGCCAACTCTCCTTTGTTAGTCTTTTATTGCACAGAGCCATGACCAGTGGTCATGCTTTCCACACTGGTGCAGGTCCGTGGTTGGTTGGTGTGATTGACCCTGCCCTGTCTATGTGTACCTAAATCCTTCTTTATCCCAAGGGATGGAGCAGGGAAAATAGGGACAAAAGGCTTCACTGCACCACTGAGTCAGTCTGCTCCCAGTAACAACCCAAGTCCCCAGTTTCTGCATAAGGTGGTAAATCTTTTCTGGCGCTGGTGCCTCCACATCCTCACGGTGTTCTTTCTTGTGGTCTTGCTTTGCTCTGAATACTTCCTCCTCACCATTCCTGTAAATGTGGGCCAAGCTGTAATGATGCAGCACACAGAAAAATGCCTTTCTCTTGTGATCTTAGACAGCCCCTGGAATTAATTCCTGGAAAGCTGCTCTTGGCCTTACTGAGATACTCTTTCCTGTGTATGCAGGGACGAAGTGATGAGTGAAGTGGGGAAGAGTGGTGCAATGATTGGGGAAGAGTGCTGCAATGATTACGCAGTCACCTGAAATTTAGGAAAATTGTCAATCCTAGTTTTTCCTGTGTGCTGTGCTGCTCTTTGCCTTGCATTTCACTCTGCAGGGCAGACATATTAGTTTCTCTGTTTCTCTTTCTCCCAGTAGTGAAATAGCTGCACCACTCTGCTCTTTATTTTTTATTTTTTTATTTTTTTTCCTTCAAGACTATGAGGTGCTTGAGTACAGTTGCAATGGATGTGTCTTAGCTAGAGGACACTGTGAAACCTTCTGCTCCATTAATCCCAAGCCTGTCCACAGCTGCTATGTTACCCCAAACCCTTACATTTCAAGACAAACCCTGCAATCCTCTCTGGTTTCTTTCCAAGCCTCCCCTTGTCTTTCTCTGTGAACTTTCTCTTCCGTGAAAGGAATACATGGCTCCTACTTTCGGAGACACGAAGAGAGCAGGAGAGATGTAAACATGCTCATTACTACAAGAGTTAGGGTTTAGCCCAATGTGAAATCCCTCCCAGCCCAGAAGATAGGAAAAATCCTAGCTCTGGTAATTTTTTGAGGGAGCTGCTTCATGTCTCCACTTCTGTTGTTTTACAGGTCAACTTACAACTTCGCTTTGTGCTGGGTACAGGCAGACTCCAGGCTCCAGGCAGGCAAATCATTTAGGGAGTTTCTGGAACAGAGGCTTCTACACCAAACCATAGCACCCCTCATCCTGAAAGCACGCGCTGCAGGGGTGATTTGAAACCAGCTGGAGGAGACAGGAGCCCAGAGTTGGCTACTCCTGGACATTTCCTCTCCCCTGGGCTGCATTTCCACAGTGCATTGGAAATCGGTGTCTCACTCAGCTGTTTCCTCTGAACATCAGCTCTGCTTTCTGTCCCCCAAATAACCTAAACCACCTTCTTCACCCTGCCTACAATGTTCCCACTGTCTGTGTCGAAGAGTGAACTCCCAAACACAGGAAAACCATCCATCCTCCAGTCATGTCATTTAATAAAGCTTTCTTCAAACTATTCCCTGTACTTTATTTTACCTTTCAAGCACTATTCATTACTCTGTGAATATTTGATTTCTGCCTCCCCTCCTTCATGCAGGATGACATTCTTTTCTGCTTGAGTCCTTTCAGGCACTGCTGATCTTGAAGCTCCCCAATTACAACCACTTTTCTTGTGCTGGTGACACCTTAAGAGACAACAGCAGCTGCCTATAAAGGGCCTCTGCCATCTGTTTCCTCTGCCACTTCTCTGAGACAGCTCTAGCTATATACAGAAAAATATTTATCACAGTTCATTCATTCTCTCACTCAAAAATGAGCAAGAGAAAAAAGTCTTCTTTCATGATTTTGCCACTGCCCTTCAAAAAACCATGACCCTCAGCCTAAGGAAAAGGGCAATGCTTGAATCTAAAAAGAAGCAGCAGAAATTCTTAATGATTGATCCCTTGGGACCCTGTACTCTGAAGGCAATTCTGAGGGGCATCTGCATTCAGAAATGACTCCTCAGGGCTCTCTGAAAGGTGAAAGTCAGAGCCAGGACACTTCGTCTCAGCCACCAAGCTTTCTAAGTGACCACATCTGAAAGGAGATGTACATATGTGCACACACACATGCACGCGTTTAGTTTCAACCCATTTTCACTACATCTCCATAAAGGCTGAATGGGATGGGATCTGGGGTAGTTCCTACCCAGGACTGAGGGATAGAAATGTAGAGGGAAGAGAAGAAAAAGGGGATAAAATGGCAGACCCGAGAACTAAAGTGGAGAAAAAGGAAGAAAAGAAGAAGCAGTGAATTCTGAAGGGGCCTGGTGGAAGGAGTATAGAAAAAAAAAAAAACCTGGAAAGGAAAGTACGAGGCAATATCTTCATGAGGAAATAAAGCCCCCAGAACAGGCTCTCAGAAATGCACTAGTTGCAGTGGACAGCCCACAGCTAGGTTGCAGGAGTCAGCAAACAGGGTTGGATGAAAAGTGTTTTGAGTGACAATGCTTGGTCTATGATACTGAATGAACATGACCATAAACCTGGGAATTATTCAGTGTTCAAGTGTGATCCATAGCACTGCAGCTACACTGCTGGTATAAACAAGACCTGAAGGAAGAGGGAAGTTCTCTGAGTGATAGCAAATTTAAGAATGAAATGTAGTTATGAAGCAGTGGGAGGAGAAAAATAAAACAGGCACTAAAAAAAAAAAATCATGTTCAGGGGGAGAATGAAAACTGAGAAATAGGAAGAGAAAAATCAGAAACATAGAAAATCCAGGGGACGGAGGTGGATACTGTTATTCTTTATTTGACAGAATGTATACTTTATACAACAAGCTAAATCAGAAATTTATAGTTGTTCTGCTTCTAGCAAAAACACACATCAGAGGAATTCCTACCCATGGATAGGATGGCACTGCATTCTCAAGTTTTTGTATACCATCCTCATTTTCTGTTTTTCAAAGATAGCAGGTAGAAGTATATGCTCTGGGGGAATAGGAGGTGTAGGATAAAGTCCATATGCTTCTCTGGGGAGTTATAGATTTGATAGGAAGCTGGTATAAAAACTTCAGCAGCCTGTGCCACAGAAACAGAAGTGGATTTCACCTATCCTGCAGGGCTTGTTACGGAAACTGATTGTGTAGTTGGGAATTTTATGAGGGAGGCTTTCCGTAACACAAAGGGGATAAATGGGGCTGGGAGACAGAAAGCTGTCAGTAAATGGAAGAGATCTGGTGAAAGACAGAAATGCAGAAGGAAGAACAAGAGAAAGTTTAATGTCAGGGGCTGCACGGTCCCCTCTGCTATTTCACACTTCCACCAACCCAAGGTGAGGAGCCCATAAAAGGCCTTTTCCCCCACAGGGAAGGATGCCAACTCAAATTTTTCTAGCAAGGATGAAAAACGATGAAAATGGAAATAATTTTTAAAAAGGGACTGCTGGACAGCAGAACAGCTGGCATAAATGAGTGCAGAATGTCATCGGCTTTGGGGCTGTCGCACCCCCACGCTGGAGGTGAATCGAGCCCCTGGGTTTTCGGGTACGGCACTGGTGAAGCAGGGCACACTGTGACCTTTGGGGGCACAGCTGTTTAAAGCAGGCACAGCCCTTTCTCATCCTGATCCTCCTCTTGCCTGCATGGACTGTGAAAGCAACGCAGCTCCATCCAAGCAACTGAGGTTACACCAGAGCAAACGAGGGGAGAATCGGGCCTTTATCCCCTGTGCATAGAAACACTACAGTGCTGTACGTCATCAGATGCCAGTTCAGTAATCATTTCCACAGATGCAAGAGGAAAGAGACAACCTCGTTTCTAATTTAGTCATGATAGCATCAAAGAGACCCAAAGCCTATTGCTTTCTGGGAAGCAGGGACTTCAACAATAATAATTCTTTGCACATATATAGCACCTTCACTGCTAACTACTTGCTTTATACCCTGGGGTGTGAAGAAAAAGGACTCCACTTAATTCCATATGCTCTTAATTGCTCTGTATCCCAGATCCTTCCTAGCAAAATATGATAGAAATACCTAAACTCATAGTTAATTTGTCAAATTAGGGCAGTCATTGACACCAGCAGAAACGCAGGCCTAGTTTGCACCTTATGCTGCAGCTGCATAGCATAGCATCTAGAAACAAAAGAAATGCCAGACTAAGTAAATCTGAGCTCCATTTAATCCCTGACAAATGTTTCGGGGAAGAGGCAAGAAGCACATGGCGGTCAGATAGGGGATAGGCTGTCCTTGTGAAATGTTACCCTAGTTTTTATGGAGCCTGGCTTAATTGCCGAATTACGAAACACCCAAAACGCTGTTCACATCCATTATGAGGACGCTTAATTTTCGTGAACTCTGTTGTAAATGCCCACTTGCTTGCTAAATGTGGTTAAAATCTTGGCCACGGGAGCTCTGGTGGCAATGAGATCCACAGCCCTGATACGCATCAAATGAGAAAGCTTTAACTGGGTCTCCGGTGACTCACGTCAGGTCCTCTTGTCTCTGTGTTACAAAATGGGGAAATCAAGAGCTACTGATCCATCTTCTCTAGCCCATTCATTATTCAACACAATCCAATTGCTTTCCCGCTCATTCACCTCCTTTCTCAGGCAAACACATCTAGTATTTCAGGCTGTCCTCATACACATGGTCTTTCTTACTCCTCCTTGTCCCTGTCCCCCTTTTATGAACCCTCTTCCGGCTTTGCATTCCCCCCCCCCCTTGGACAGCCCTTCCTCCTTGTGCTCTCTGTTATCCCCCTGCTCTACTCGTGCTGCCTGGGGAGTTGCTGCTGGTGGGTTTTCTGTCTGCAGCCATGCTCTGCCCTGGGCCACTGACAGCAGTGTTCCTGTTTCTGGGATCCGAGGAGCTGCTGCAGTTCATTTAGAGCCCTGCACGCCTCACAGCTCCCCTTTTCCCACCAGCCAGCAGCATCCTCAACCTGGTTCGCTGAGATTCATTCACCTAGCCATCGAGTCTGACTTTGGAGACCCCAGCCCCATTCCCCTCACCTCCTTGGGTGATCCTGAGGCTCTCAGAGAAAATCCTCCCCCTGTAAACAGCTTGCAAAGGATGACTGTTTGCTGAGACACTGCTTGCTGACAACCAGAGATCCCTCCCTGTAGTGCACAACAACGGCCCCAGGGCGACGGCTACAGAGACCCCGATTTTCCCTTTGGACCCCAGCCTGATTCGTGTCTGAGGGCTGCCAGGGAGGGTATTTAGGGCTGCCGGGAGCTCCTTCCAGCCCAATTGCTGGCTGCATGCAGATGAGCCAGCTCATCAGCTGCGCTGCCAGTGAGCCCTCCGGCCACGGGAGGTTGGAGGCAGCAAAGTGGAGGGATGTTGGCTTGACCAAAAGGCAACTAGCAATGAGGGGAGCAGAAGGGGGGGCCTGTGTCTCATCCCCCATCTCAGGGGGAGCTGTGGTGCCCTGGGGTGAGAGCAGACAGCGACAGCAACCAGTGTCATAGGCTGCTTTGAGGAGGGGGGCCACGGGCCAGAGAAAGGAGGAGGGGGACATCCATCATGTGGGGCTGCAGGAGGGTTGCCTTAGAAAGGAGCTCCAAAAGGATGGGGTCGTCAGCTGGGGGAATGACTGTGTGTGAGATGGGGGACAGCCAGGGGGGTATGACGGCAGAGAGAAGAGGAAAGAGGACAGACAGATGAGATGGCAGGAGCAAAGGGGACAGAGGAAAGCAAGGACAAGATAATGTAACAGAGGAAAGAGCAAGGGGGATGGGCCTCGGAGAACTTGGTATCAGGGAGAAATAATGAAGAGGAAGCTGCCTCTGAGAGAGAGCACAGAAGAGATGTGAAGATGAAAGAGAAAAATAAAGAGGAAAAACAGGGGAGGGAAACAAGAACAAATTAAAATGGAGATGGATAGAATGAGTCAAAGATGGAGGGCGAGGAAAGATCTGGGGTCAGGCAGGCAAGGGAAAAATAACTTTGGGGTGCGTTGCATTTGCGGTCTGTTCCATGCATCCCCGACCCCTTCCATGCTCTGCATTTTCCCCGCAGGGCAGCTGCGGCCCTGGGGCTGGGAGCCCTGCTGGTGACACTTCCTCTGTCAGGAGACCCCGTCCCTCTCCGAGAGCCCCTGCAAGGGGTATGCAGCAGCACGTCCCCACAGCCAGCGCGATATGGAAGGGGGAAGCGGCACAGAACGGAGCTGCGAGGGCTCCCCCTGGGATAAAAAGGGTATGCTTGGTTGGGAATCCTGCTCTTAAAACAGGGGCAGGGGGCAGAGCCATCCGGCAGCCTGAAATGTTCCCCACTCCCCCTGGCAACCTCCTCGCTCTGCTTTTAAATTAGATAAATATGGAGATGCTGCTGGCGAACCTCGGCAGCCCTCCTCCCCCAAACTCCTGATGAGGTGGCACCAAACCGCAGCCAAGAGAGACAGGGGCTGGAGGACCTGTGAGGGGAACGGGATGAGTTAAAATGGAAACATGGGATAGGAATAGCTCCTGGTCTCCCTGGCAAGGAGACATTTGTTCTATCTCTGTGTAATTTCTTTATACATTACTGCTGCCACACTGCATCTCCATGTCCCTCCCACTGCATTTCGCTCTCACTCTCTTCAGCGAGGCAATTTCTGGTGCATTTCAGGACAATATTAACCCATTCCTCTTTCTCTGTCAGTAGGAAGATTCAGAATTTAAAAGCAATTTAGAAGTCATTTCTAGCAACTGACTGGTGAGAAACAGCTTCTGCTTGTCAAATCTTACAGATGAAGTGAGCTTGCAGGTCTCAGCCCGTCAAATCCCTGGCTCCCCACTGATGTACAGCCAGGTGTGAATTTAAGCTGAGAGGAGAACCAAACCCACCCGTTGTCTGAGATCCCAGGTACTTCCCCCTCACCACCTGCCACCCCACTTTTGGAAATCCTCTGCCTTCTTCATGCCAGGCCCGTGCAGCTGTGCATCCTCCTGCTCCCCAGCAGATGCAATAGCGGCAGCAGTCAGCGCTGCGCTGGGCCATTGCCTCCTGCTGCATCTCAGGGCCGTGCTGTGGGCTGCTCCTGCACCACCAAGACGTGGAGACCCTCACTTAAGCTACTGCTATTTCCACTGCATCCTCAGAAAAGCCCCTGACATATGATATAAAGAGTTGGGGGAAAGGACCCTGGCGGATTTGTGGATGCTTATAAGTAGGACGGCGGGCAGTTCTGCAGGGCGGAACTGGGGATGCTGACAGAAACAAAGGGTAAAAGAAAGATAAGAAGGGAGACAAGGAAAAAATGCTCGTAAGATCATGCAAAAAGAAAAAGTGGCTCAGAAGCAGCCAGGGATGGGAGAAGGCAGCGCAGGGAAGAGACGCAGTGCCAGGATTGTGTCCAGTGCCTGTGCCCTGCCTCGCTTTGCCATCAGCTCTTCGTTTTTGCAAACACTGAAACTGCACTTAACTCTCATGCGCTGTTCAGATGTAACAAGCTGGAAAGGGAACAGATCAGCTCATTAATTTTCCTTGGGAAGGGTCTCTAGGCAGGAATTATTTTCTGCACCAACATCCATTCAATTACTTGCCTTCACACCAGTCAGATCTACAGGGATGTCTAACCCCATGCGCATCACTCATGCCTGCCTGCCCTGGACTCCTCTCTCCCTCCTTCTTAGTACAAAAGCCTCCCAGACCTATCCCTTTCCTAATAATAATGACAACATGACAAAACCAATAACCTACAGATATAAAATACATTTCATTTACTTGCTTCATAAGACCCCGATAAGGCATCGTCACTCACTTTTTGAGATCCTGTAGGAGATCTACAGGAGCTAATGAAAGAATTAGACAAGGCATCACTCATAATAAAAAAAGTGTTTTAAAAGCATTTGGTGCCAAGGAGGAATTAGGCTGGAAGATCCGCAGCCATTTCAAAGTTGTAAGAGGTGCAGCATCCATACGTGGCATGAGCTTGCAGATCTCAGCTGCTGGGTGTATGTGCGTGCGCTGTGCATATGCAGTCAGGGGTCTGAGAAAGGCAGTCACTCTGCCATTTTTCTTGAAGGGCAAAGACTTTTGAATGGCCCAGGGACGCATTTAGGCAACCCCAAAGCCTGAGAAAGAATTATCTGAAGGAAGATTAGGAAAGGAATAGGAAGTGTAGTCTGCAGTAATGTGAACAACTACCACCTTTCTGCTCTAGCCTCAGCACTGAACAGGGGCTCCCTTTAGGACTCAGGAAAGAGGGGAGAGTAATCCCAGTGGAGGAGGAACTCCCAAAATGACACTGCTGTTTGGAGCAATGCAAAGATCTGAAAATACTGACTGAAAGTGTTGAATGACCAAACAGAGGGGAACCCTGAAACTGAAAGCCCAGGAACCTAATTCTTTGACGGGAACTCACATTGTGATTGCGGTGTATCTGTGTGCACAGCCTGAGCTCCCACATTCCTCTTTTGCTATTGGGCACCTTGGCCAAGAAGAGAAAAGACAATCTACCACTGCGCTTTGAACACAAGGAGTCCACCATTTCTGACAGCCTACAGTGCTGGCTAGTGCCAGCATTCCCCCACATGCGCCAGAATGAAGGCAACCTCATCAGAGGCTTCCTACCATTAGCAGAGGAATGTTTTGGCTCCTTCTTTGATTATTTTATCATTAAAAATCCTCCTGCCCTCCTCTGCACTGCCCCCCCTCACCCTATGGGCCTGCCCTGATGCCCCCCCACCCCTAGGCACCTTTTTTGTTCCACACCCTTTGCCAGCCGCCTTTGCCACACTGTGGGCAGGGTGAGTGTGAGCAGAGCCCATGGCTTTGGCCAATTTCTCAGCTTCCTGGGAAGAAGCCCTTCCCTTCACAGACCTGTCCACCCCCTGCACCATGGGGACAAGGAGCCCAGCTTGGAGCTTTCAGTGGGGAGGGCGAGTGACCCAGGGACACCTTTTCTAATTCCTTCTGCTGAGAAGGAAGCTAACTTCTGGCTGATCAGACACAACAGCAAGAGTCTTGCTGTCCAGGGCCTGCTCCTGGCTGCCCACTGGGGATATTTGGCTGTGTTGTCCTGGAAGCAAGGGGGTGCCAGGGCTGTGCTGCCCCACAGGGCACAGCCGTGGCCTGGTCCTGCTCGGTGTGTGGCCATGGGGCTGCTTCTGCATCCTGTGGAGATGTTTTGCTACCTTGCTCATACCGAAGTTTTGGTGCAAGCTGTGCCCTCAGGTTAGGGATGCCCTGGCTCAGAGCAGGGCTTGCTCCTGAATGGTTCCTTGCACCCTCCAGCCCTGCTTGCTGCTCCTGCCCCATGTCGCATGGCAAGGGCCCAACCCTTGCATGGCAGGGGCAAGAGAGCATCCCATGGGGGTACACAGCTTGCTCTCAGGCTGCCTTTTGTAGCCCTCGTGCAGGGCTTCAGTGTGAGCCATGACAGCACAGGCAGGGGACAGGGCTGGCAGCTGGGGGGCCAGGGGCACGTCTGAGCTTTTAATTGGAAGCATCCTGGCACTTTCCCCTGCCACACAAACCACTTCTGCAGGGCGCCTGTGGGGTCCTGTCAGATGTAAAGGCGAAGGAGCCCCAAGCTCCTCCGATCTGACAAACCTCACCCGCCCCTTCCTCCTCCCCCTCAGACCGCGTCCCTCTGGATCCGGCTCTGTGGGCATATAGACATGATCTGAATTCACTGCCTCTCCCAGCCGGGGTCCTCATACCTCTTGTCTCCACCCCAGCCTCCCTTCGCCCTCCGGCTCGGGGACACAGCTCAGGAAAGGAGTTCTTCCCCGCAGCCTCCCTCCCTCCCTGCATGGCTTCGCATTTGGGCTTGCTTTTTTTTTTTTTTTTTCCCTTCCCTCTCTCATTAATTTTTAATTAAGGAGATGTCTTTTTCCCTGGTTGTAATGAATAGCTGTGTGAAAGGCTTTTCATTCTTTATTAATATATATCTCTATATATTTATCTATTTGGAGGAAATGTGTGTGTGAGTGAGTGTGTTTAAAACATCCCCCATTAATTTACTGCTATTGATTTTCTGGCGTGGAGACAGCATATAGTATTCAGCATAGAGCTCCTCTGCAGGATATGTTAAAAGGCAGCAGTTTGGGTTGACAAAGGGCACTAAATGCAGTATGCGTCAAATAGACCATCGCTCAATGAAGTCACTTAGCTATTCAAAACATGTCCAGCCATCACTCAACCGTTTGCACCAAGAACAGGGGGGAAATTCGCGCTTCTTCCCAGACACAACCATTTCTAAACAGCGGCTTTAGCTTGCTTTGGTGAGAGACATTAGGACATACACAGTTTATTCTCCCCTCCCCCCTGCCTTCCATCTCCCAGTGCCGGTCTTTGAAAATCCGTCCTGCGGTACCCACTTCCCCTTTTCTCCCATCGGGGAGCTCCAGGCACACCCAGCTCTGGTGGACACCGGCAGACACATACGTTATCTGTGGATGTCCATAAACCCCCGGCAGCCCACCCTCCAGCTGGGAGCTGATTCATAAGCAGGGGTTTTACAATGGGCTGTAATATGCGCTCTTGCTCTCGCTCTCTCCTCGCTACGTGTGTAACATAAACCATGCGTTTCCATCAGTTGCCCCTATCCCTCCAGCACCGGCTGAAGACCACCTCCCCAGCCCACACGTACGCCAATAGCAGTACGGAGCAACACATATTTAAAAGCGAATCACTGGCCCCTCTCTTCTTTCCCCCTCCCTTAGGAACGTCTGATTCCAGAAGTTGGCTGCGGCGGTCTCTCTTCTGCCATCAGACATGTCACTGAGTTGCTGTTCAGTTTCTCCACATCAGACTTAGGCTGATTTTTCTATTCAGGCACTTGTTTATTTTAAGCCTTCACCATAAACCTTAAAGAAAAGCCCAAAACAAAAAAACCACCCCCAACAACAAACGAACGGGGGAAAATTCCCAGCCCCCAAACAAACCAATCAGCCGCCAAATAGACCCCTCTGCACCCAACCCAGTGAGATGTGGTTGCTTACAGACATTACGAAATGCTCTGAACTCTGCTCAAGATGACTGGAATCATCAGATTTACCATGTGAGGCATTTTGGACATAACAGGGTTGTTTCCATTTCACTCTTTTTCCCTCCTAAAGTGAACTAATAATTGTATCCGAATTGCTTTGCAGTCACCCTCTCCCCACATTGCCTCTCACTCCCAGTCTTGTCTTTGCAAATAAGCTGTTTGCAAAGAGACAAATGATTTCACTCTGTGGTTGCAGCCGGAGCACAACAATAATACAGCATTTTGGCATTGCTTTCCCAGGCAATACAAACAATCTGAAGACAGGCAGACCACAAGGTTGCCTTCTGAAAGGGTCTCTTGGTGTTTTTGTAACACACACATCATTCCCATCAGAGGGGGGAAGTGAATTTTTGGGGAGGGTGTGCGGGGGAGGGTGAGGAAGAGGAAGGGAGAAGGGAACAGAGCAAAGAATAATTTTCCTGTCTTCTCGCCTCCATGCCCTGAGTAACTGAGCCCACCACTCTCAGTCGTGAAGGGAATGAAGTGAGAAAATGGTGGAATGCAAAGGGATTTATTGGGGGGGGGGGGCATGGGGTAGTGGGATAGGAAAGTGGGGGGGGGGGGGGGGGGGTGTTGGAGATCCAGAATCAAATACCTTCCAGGCAGCAGGTTCTCCATAATCCAGAATGGGTCATGACTTCCTCGTTCTTTTTGCTGGTTTCGTTCTCACTGACAGTTTTAGTCTTGCAAACCCCTCTGGAGTAAAGCCAGTAGTCGGTCCCCACAGCTATGGTCATCAGGCTGAAGGCAGCGAAAGCACCAACGGTGGTTAAAAGCATCTGAACACCTCTGTCAAAGAGCCCCATAATTCTTCATTATACAAATACCCAACCGCCTTCTGATTCTTGGGGTGTGTGTGTTTAATAAAATAAAAGAATAATAATTCCGACTAATAATATAATGGGTATATATAGAGAGATAGATATCAAAAAAGGGAGGTAAGAAAGCCCACGGAAAAGAGTGTAAATTAGAAAGACCACACGGGAAGAGGCTTGCCTTTTAAATCGGAAACGTTCTGGTTGAAATATAAAAAAAAGGAAAAAGGAAAAAGAAAAAAAAAAGAGAGAGAAAAGAACCAAGAAAAAAAAAAAAGAAACAAATAAAGAGAGAACCCCCCCCAAAACGAGACGCCTTAATCCCTTTTTCTAAAATTCTGGTCTCCAGTTTCCATATGTAATGGCTAATTTGGAGATGGCTTCCACAGTGAACAGGGGAGCAGCAGCAGCATCCTCAACACAATCTCTCATTATCTGGACCTAGACAGTTAGAGACTGTAAGAGCAGAGATGCAACCTTCAGTCTTCTTGCTTAGCTCTGCAGCCTGCGCCATGAAAATCCTTTTCCTTCCCAGTTATCTTCCTTGGGTTTTTATTTTTTTTTTCCCGGCAGCGGCAGTCGCTCCAATCCTCTCTCACTTTTTCTCGCTCGCTTCTCCTTCCTTTCGCTCGCTTCTACCACCAAGCCAGACTGCCCAGTATACTGTAAGCCCTTGATTTCAGCTGAACAGGTGCCGAGGTCTCGCCTCCCATGGCTTTTCCGCACAGCCGCGGCGCTCGCTCCCGGCGGAGGTGGGCGAGGAGAGAGGGGGGCTCCTGGGGGTGGCGATGGGGAGGGAGGCGGGGGACAGGCGCGGCGCCCCTCCCGGGCGGGGGTCTCGGAGCTGCGCCCGGCTGCGGCACCCCCTGCCCCGCGGCGTCCCCCCGGCGGCTCCCGGGCCCGCTACTGCATCAAGGCGGCGGCGGCGGCGGCGGCGGCCGGAGGTGCTGAAGGACAGCTCCCCGGCCGGCGGGGCGGGCGGAGCGCAGCGGGGCGCCGGGCGCCGCAGGGCAGCTCGCCGGGCGGCGGTGCCGGAGGAGCTTTCCGCGGTGCTGCAGGACAGACCCCCCCGCCCGCCCTGCCCGCCGCGCCGCCCGCCCTGCCCGCGCCACAGCATCCGCGGGCGGCGGCCGCCCTCCTCCGCTCTGCGCGGGCAGGCGGGCGGGCGGGCGGGCAGGGAGGGGCGGAGGGGGCAGCCCTAAACACCCCCCCCCCCCCCCCCTTCTCCGCTGCCTTTCCCCGCCGCTGCCAGCCCCGGGCAGGGCTGCTCCCCCCGGCTGCCGGAGCCCGGAGGAAGGCGTATCTGGCTGGGGCTCTCCCTCTTTTCTCGCTTTCTGCCTTTCGCTCCCCCCCGCTCCCCCCCGCCGCCCCCCGGCCCGGCTGCCTTCGCATCCCCGCCGTTAAGCGCCCGGAGCTGCGAGCGCAACCCGCGCGCCGCAGTGAGACCCGCACAAAACTTCAGTCAGACGTTCCTCTCCCCAGGAGACAGGGGAAATGTAACGTGGAAGGGTAATTTAGAAATAAGCATCTATTTCCCTTATTTTTGCTGTCGCTATTATTTTTAAGTGCTTGCTCTTCACTCTTCTCCGGTTCGCTGCAAGTTGCATATGTTTTTGGTGTTGCTTGTTTTCCGTCCCTCTGTCTCCCCCTGACCAGTGCTGTGTGAATCCCTGCGTTCTGACTTTCTCTTTGTAGCTTTCTGTGAAATCCCGAAGCCTGCTCCAAGAAGCAGACATATTGGGAAGATTCTTCACGAGAAAGGGCGATTTCTTATTATTAGTATGATTTTGTTAAGGAAAGGAACCACCAAACCGAATTCCTTCCCCCTCAACCCTCAGAAAGCAACCCGCCTTTCAGTCCTCATTTCACACAGAAAGATGCATGAGCTGAATGAAGGCAGACTGAAATCTATCGCTGCTTTAAGTTTCCTATGTCAGACGCATCCTGATAGTACTGAGAACGTATACAAAATTGTGCAATGCTAACATCTAAGTATGTCATAATCCTCTCTCCCTTCCTCAGCAGTATCATTACACCAGGTTAATTACATTAGTCACCTCCTGGTTCTATACATGTAGCTGCTCATTAATGTAACAATCATAAAGAAAAGAAATTATCTAATGCTCGATACTGCCGATTTTCTTTCTCTCTGATCGGATTCATTGTTCAGTGAACAAGAGACCAGAAGGGCTGCTTTAGGTTCACTGCTGTTTGGAGGGGGAGAAGGGGGAGAAGAGCTGAGGGGAGGGGGTGCTGGGAAGTTGAACCAGTTGGAGGGCTTCAGCTATGGTGTAATTTCATAACTCCATTTCTCTCTTCTCCCTTCTTCCTCTCTGGGTGCAGCCTGGGACTGCCCTTTCAGGACAGTCTACCCCAGGACTGTCGGACATGAAAGAATCTATAGCAAGCAGCGGGTGATGAGCAGCAGCGAGGGCACTGCCCTACAGACAGCAAAGCATTTCCCCCATTTGGAGGGCTCTGACCAGACTGCCCTCGCAGCTGAGACCAAGGTGGGGTGTTTACCAGCAAGCACTCACGGTGTGTGGCATCAGCCATATGCAGATTGCCACTAGCAGGCAGGAAATATCCTAGGGGAGGCAGGAGAAGGGATGCGGTGAAGGGGGGAGGTGATGGTGCAGCTTGAGCCCACTGACACATTTCTGGTGGAAAACGACAGTCCCTAGCCTCACCTGGAGGACTCCTGGCCTTCTCCTCTCTCACACAAAGCAGGGGTTTCTTTCTGCACTCATGGAGCTGCCAAAGAGCTGAGGATGGACATGGACATCCCTTTAGCACTCTGAGTATGGCCTGCTGGAACACTGGGGAGTATGGCAGCTGTGGGCAGGCTCTCTGGACTGTTGGCCTTGGTTTAAACAAATTTAGAGGTGAAGAGACGTGGAGAATTCCCCTAAACTGATGGGAGATTATGGCTCTGCAGAGCCTGCATCCTAGGACCTCTCCTCCCCTTCTGAAAGCTTTCCACTGACAGAGGGAAGGCATAAGGGAGGAATGAGTCATTCTGGGGGCTCTGGGCTCTTTTTGTGTTGGTGGTCATTCCTCTCCAAGCCCACCCCAGCATTCAAGTCTTCTCATTCTTCAAAAGAAGGTAGAAAAACTGGGCCAGGAGCCTGGAAGACTCCAAGGAAGAAAAACTTCAGGAGACTATGCTGGCACTAAAATCCATCAAGCACCGACATCACCATGTACGGAAGGGAAAGGCATACTGGAAATCTCTGGAGCTCATAGCTCCAGGGAAAGCGGGCTCCTCAGTTACTCTGTGCTCTTAAAAAAGTGCAACACAACTCTTTTAGTAACGTCACACAAGCAACCTGGGTGGAGTGAGTGGAAGCAGGAAGAGCTCAGGCCCTCTGAAAGCTCGCTTGTCCTTACACAACAGGGTCATTCAAAGAGGAGAGGGAGAGAAGGTGCGATGCTGTTTTTTCACTTAAGGCTCTCCTGTGTGGCTAAGCGTTCATTTTGTTGTGACAAATTGGAATGCGCCTGTGGATCAGGGTGTGCCAGGCTGCACAAATGGGGTTGAGGAGCTTGCTTCTGCTGGTATGAATCTAGTGAGACAAGTATGGTGAGCGAGCAGTCACTGCAGAGGTTGTAGGCTGCTGTTCACAGGGCACCCCAACACAGTGAGAAAATAAAAATTTCATCTATAACAAGAAAAATGCTGCTGAAATAGCTAGATTACATATCTTTAAATTTGACTAATCCAGTCAGGTTTCAGAGGATGAAACAGAAGCTGGACCAAAACAGAGATTCTCAAACCAACCTGTGACTGTTGCCTTTATTACATATTTCTACAGATTTGACAAGTTTGACTTCAAATGGCTGCAGCAACAGGGCAGGGGCACATTTTCCCCAGAGAAACTGTCGGTACAAAAAGGCCAGGCCTGCAGAGTACTGAGTTCTTTAATCTCTGGCTAAGAGGAGGGAGACCTATGATGGTTCAGTATGTCTCAAGATCAGGACTAAAGGGGGCTTCCTGCCTTACACTTCCCAGATTCCAGAAATAATTCCTGATATCCTACTTATATGCTCTTAGACCATTCACAATAATCCCTCTACAGTTCCAAATGCCACGGGAGAAGAATGGAACAAAGGCAATGCAAATGCCAGAATGTCCTGTGCAACTGCTTGTGCTGTGGCTAGATGCTGTGCTGAGATTTCATCTTTCCTACAAAGAATCATTAAAAATGATAATACAAAATGAGAATACAGACTGAAAACACTGTGGCAGATTTTTACAACAGTCGCATCTTACTGAATAGTGCAAAACAGAATGACATCTATAGAAGAGTAAGGAGAGAGAAATTAATAGTCTGGAGGAAATAGAGAGATTTTAAATTACATTTTAAATTACTTGAAATGAGAAGCTGATGAGACAGGGAGCCGCAGGAAGTCTGCTTCCAATGGCAAACCAAGAGTGCTGCTATTTGTGGAGAGAAGGGGCAGTGCTGTAGGAAAGAAAGGGGCACGAGAAAGATGCAGGAAGGGAGATGAAGGGCATGAAGTCGGAAGCAGCTCCATGGGATGGTAATGGAACTGAACAGAGTATTTGTGCACTGAGTGCTGCAGTGGGGCTTTTCAGCTCGTAGGAGAAAAATCAGACAGTGATCTGGTATCTAGGAATCTTCATACTGGGCAGGCCATCTCAGAAGGAGCTGCTGTAATGAGATGTAAAAGAGATGGAGTTGATGCAGCTGTTCTGCAGGCAGAGCAGAGGTGTTAATAGACAGATACACCAGCAGAGAAGATGTTAGGAAAAATAAATTGGGGTTAGGGTGGTGATTATAGAACAGAAAGCCAATGGAGCAGAAAAGATGGAAGTGAGATATGATCCAGAAAAAGAATTAATATTAAAGAAATTTCACTGGAGAAGGTTGAAAAAAGCTATATATCTGTATAGTTAAGCAAGCGGGGGGGTGATCAGAGCAGTCATCACTGGTGTCCAAAGCTGAGGGACCAAAAGTTCATAGGAAACATTATTCACATTATATCTGCATACTGGTGGTTTTCTTAGACCAAATTAGAAAATTAGTAAACCAAAGACAGATTTTTTTTTTTTTCAGAAAATCACAGGTAGAGAAGGTAGAGATTATAGAGACAGAAATACAGATGGAGAAAAAACCAGCACCTCAGTGGTCATCTCTCCTTATCTTGAGGTCTTTTAACATGAGAATCAACATGAAAGACAATGTAAATATCAAATATTCAAATACTGTAGGAGATTCATCTCTAGCATAACATTGTGACCAGAAAGGAAGAAAGAAGAAGGGAGATACATGGTATGGAGATCTAATGATTAAATTGAGGAGGACTCTGTGCAAAAGCAGTGCTGGTGCCACCGTGAGAGCGCACAAAAAGCTCCTGCATTAGATATGAGTGGAACTCTAACAGTGAGTAAGTATGAGGGTATAAGGCTACAATACATAAGTCCTTCAGTTTCTGACCTATATACTCTTCTAAACTAAATCTTTTGAAAAAAATATATCATTTAGTCTTATACACTCTCATAATGCAACACTTTGATCAGTTTGTGGAGGCACTGAAACAAAATCCCAAAGCCCACCAAAGTCTATCCACTGATTTTAGTGAGATCTGGGTACTCTCATAAATGAATTGGGTATCAATGGTTGTCCAAGAAATCTGTTGCAGATTGAGTCTTGAAGTTAAAACTCCTGTGCCATCAGCACAAGGCTCCTTTGTCTCACACAGCCTTTTCTTCCATTGAATGGCAACCTTTGAAATGTTTGCTCCTTGAAGATGGTTGGAAAAAGCAGTGTCATTTCATGTGCCTTGTGGGTTGAATTCTTCAGAAAGGGAAAGGCTTCCTTCTTTACTTGAAAGAGAGAGTGGGAGAAGATTGGGATTCCCAGGATGAATTTTCCGCCATGATGAATTGCTGGGATGAGAACTGTTTTGCCTCTCTTCCTCTTTCCATGCTGTGCTGAGGTTTGTGTGTACAGCAGCCTCCTAATCAATAGGAATAGAAAAAAAAAATCAATGTCTGCAACCCATTAACTGTAACAGAGGGCAGGCTGCTAACCAGTCACTCTAGCTGGAATTACAGTATTTGGTAAAGTATCCTCAGTGATGAGATATGAGGAGATATATATATACACATTGACATGTAAACTTACTGAATAAGGCTAGCAGAGAAAATCAGTTGTGAGGACATTCCCCTATCTCAACAGAATATCTATCCCACTTATTTGCATGTTATGTTACGTTATGCATATTTAGTTATGTTAAACTAAAGACACTACCCCCCACACCCCCCAGATGTCGTCCCTCATACTTTTCCACTCCAGAATGTACATTTTTCTACACTTGATCTATAATCTCAGGTTACCTTCGTGCTGGCCCATCCTGCATATAAATGAATGCAAGCCTCTATGCACCCTTACTCCTGCATAAACCACGTTCCACAGAAATCCTATTTAAGACCCATTTACTTACATGTCGTTCCTACTCCTTTGTTGTATCTTCAGACCCTTCATGTAAAGCTTTGTGTGTTTTTTTTCCCCCTTTCTTTCTTTTCTTTTTTTTTTCCCTCCTTCCCATCCATATGCAAAACCAAATCAGGCACAGATTGTTCTCATAGCCATCCATATACCTCCAGCCCTGGAAGCGTATTCCAGGAAACAGGGCCAAGAGGTACAGAGCCTTGACACCTGGATAAGCAAACACCTGAAAATCAGAGCTAAAGAAAACAAAGAAGAGGAGGAAAGAACCCAAACAGAATCACACATTGTTCACAAGAAGGTGGTGAAAAGCGTATAGCACAGGTTCTGTGATCAGAATTTGCTCTTAAGTCAAGATGCAGGTAAAAGGTCTCCTGAATAGTTCATCACAGAGCAATGCGTCTCACTGGAACTGCATGAAATATGAGCACAAGTAACACAGTCTTGTTTGAAAGTCCTTTGTCTATTCATTCATTAACCAGGACTAGAACTCACCCCAGACCTGCCTCTTGTGGTCAGGGATGGTGTCTCCTGGTCAGAATCCATGGGTTAAAAAAGCCATTGTTTTTTGACAAACAGGTGTATGAAATGCCAGAGAGGAAATGTGCAGCAGCTGTGGTAGGACTCTTAAAGAAGAAAAAAGCCCATTTTCAGGTAAACATAGCAATAAACAGAGATGAGAATTGTAAAGAATAAGGCAAGAAAGAGAATTGTTGGTTCCTTTTTTTCTGAACTGAAGATTTTCAGAAGCTTCCTGGAAACATTAGTACAGTGATAAATGCTGGAGGAAAGCGACGCCTACAGTGAAGACGCTCCATGTTGACCCTGATCAATATTCCCTGATATCAGACTTTCTTCCAGTGTAAAGGGCACAGATGAGGACGGAGAAGAGGATCCTGTGCAACCTCATCTATTTGGTATTACCATTTAAAGCCACAATCTAGCCTAAACACCAGCTTTTGCCATCTGGTCCTCAGCAACCACAGAGGCATCACCGAGGCTTGCTGTATAAGGCAGACTTGCTCTCCTAGGTCTGGTGGTACTGGTGCAGGTAACCCTTCTGCAAACCAGCTATATACCCATCTGTCTTCTTTAGGACCCCCCTAGCTCTTGTTTTGTCAGATAGCCTAAGGTGTCAGGGATGGAATATCGAACTTTTAATTTTTCTGATGCTCAGTAATAAATCAGGGTTAAAAGAGACTCTAGAAGGAACATCCTAAGCAAAACAAAATAAGTGGTTAGGCTCTGGGACAGTTTATATTGTCGCTCTGATTTCTCAAATCAAGAGAAGCATGTATCCCAACACCTAATCAGGAGCTCAGTGAGTGGGGAATCTTAGAAGGCTCAAAATCACGGGGTCCCACTGATAGCAGTGATAACAGGCTACAGATTTTAATGGGAGGAGGGTTTCTTTTTGTAGTCTCACATAACCGGGGAGGCATCTTGTGAGATGTGCGTGTACTTTAGACACTGTTTCAGTGAAAGCCAGCTGGTGCATTGTGACCACAGAGCCATTGTATGAATTCCTCAGATTTGGTTCTATATTACCATCACAATGTTTTAGGGGCCGCAGTGTGAATTCCTACAGAGGAAGTAGGCAGATCAGATTAAAGCAGTCAGATGCTAGACTGGAGCATTCTGGTATGCACATGGACAGAAGTTGAAGATGGGTGACATTCCCTGCCTCGGGAATGGAGGCCTATTTTAAAAAGAAAACAAAACACATATGTCTATTTAGGCTCCTAACTCCATGTTTAGACATTGAAGAACTGTCCTGATTTTCAGTTGTGCTGAGCAGTCAGCATCTCACGTTGATCTTACAGAGCTGTATAGGCTCCAAATACCTCTGAAAATCTGGATGTCTGTTTTGATATCAAGATGTGATTTTAGCAGATTAACCTCCTATAGCAACAAAACTCTTAATAGAAATGAAATCAGAAGTTCCGAGGCCAAATGCTGGGCTCATCAGGACTTGCCACTTTCAGTCATTCACAGCAACTACTAACCACTTGTGAAGATCTCTGGGAACGGTATGTGCAGAGTTTACACATACTGTGGCAAATCATGGCAAGTGAGGGCTCTTATACAGAGCAAATCAATTCCCAGCAGTGCCAGGGAGAGGCCTCGGCTCTTCCAGCTCAACCAGGCCAGGCCCAGAGCCTTGGTGACATCTCTCTGCTGGCTGTGTGGGGCTCGTCGGCAGCACCGACCCCAGCAGAGGCTGGCCACACACCTCAGGACATCCTCCAAGGGTCTGTTGTTGTCCACCTGGGCCCAGCGAGCAGGTTTGGCTGGGGGCACCGGGAGGTGTACCTCAGCCTTGCTCCCCCCTCCACGTGGGGACAGAGGAACACGCACAGGAGAAGACAGCTCGGAGGCAGGAAGAGGGAATCTCAGGCTGGTTATTCCCTGGGTTAGGGTGGTGGCCAGAGATGAGCTGTGCGTGGCTTGGCTCTCCTCCCCTGCTCGCCACCGCTGCACTCTTTGACAGGACGCTTTTCCAGGTTGCTCGCGTCATTTGGATAAAACTGTTCAGCTGCCATCTTTCCAGTAGCTGGTCTGACGCGACAAACTGCTTCTCTGCTTCACAGACCACTGGGACTCTTCTCTGCAACTGACCTATATTAGTTTTAAGCTTCATTCGTTCTGGCCTGCACTCCCCTCTCTTCTCCCACATGGAGCACATGTACTGCTCCTCCCCCTCAAACAAACACCTTTATACATCCAAGGACATTGTAAAAATAAAATGATCACAACCTGGCCCTCCGGGAACCTCGGTTTTACAGTTTGTCCCACTCTGATGCCAACAGAATTCACAACCCAGTTCAAAAGAGACAGACAGTGAATGAGAGAAAGCAGGCAGACAGGCAGACAGAAGGAGATGGAGGAATCAGGGAGAGATTAAAAGGAGCAAAAGAAAAGGAACAGGGCAACCAGAAGGAATAAGTTGAAACAACAAGGGGAGGCACATAACCTAGAAGTCTGGAGCACAACAGAGAAGGGGGAATGGAGTTACAGGGAAGAGTAAAAATTTAAAATGATAGAAAGTTGAAGGAAGACGTAAGGGAGGAGATGAAAAAGACACAGAAAAAGACACAGAAAAGGACAGAAAAGAAAAGAAAAGGTCAAGAGGAGGGGTGGTGGTAGTCAGGCAGCAAAGCAAGGTGGCAAGTATGACACGAGGTGGAAGAATTAAGAAGGTGCCTGTGAATTTGGCCACTGTGTTTTTCATGTCTCCTTTTCCATTGAGAGCACACTGCGAGGCTAAAGGGCAAGAGGGAGGAGGAGAAAATGATAAATAAATGCTTGACCTGCCATCTTAAACAGCTCCCAGCAGCCAAGCAGGTACACTGGCACTAGGCAGCCCACAGGTTGCAGATGCTCAGGTACTCTGCAGTTCAGCAGGCAGGAAACAACCTGCGCCTGCACGCTGGCATTTACATTCCCTGGTCCACTGGGTCCCTGCACCAGCAGTGAGCCGTGCGTGCATGGAAATGCTTCCTTTTAGTACGGGGGATTTGTGCTCTGATCTCTGCCCTGCGTCCTCTCTCCTGCCCCAGTAAGAGAACCTCAGCCCCAAATACGCAAGTGGTAACACTGTTAATCTTCCTTCTTCTCATACAAGCCCCCTCCTGTCCCCCTGCCAAATCCCAGTTCTTGTTTGCGCTGCGAGGCTGCCTCGCCTTCCCACATCTCTCTTTTTCCCACGGTTCGTCTCTAGCTTTGCTCTTTTGCTCCGTCTTATAGCTCTGCTTTATCTCTCTCCTCGTTCCTCATGGCTGTTCTCCCTCCCTGTCATTCACTCAGCTCCCCCTTACACAGGCATATACAAACACGCGCACGCACACACGCAATCGCTTTATCTCCATCTCTGTAGTTATCCAGTTACCTATTACTGTAGCGCCTGGCTGACACACAGCTCTCCCACAGACAATCCATCTCTCTCCCCGCCACACACCGACCGAATCTGCCGGCTTGTCCTTCCTGCTCAGCCTTGCTCTCGCTGTCCCCCCGCCAGCCCGTTTCTTTGTCTCCCCCCAACCCAATTCTTCCGCCTGTCTTTCCTTCCCGCCAATCCATTCCTCATCCCCTCTCCCCATCTGTCCGTCTGTCCCTCCTTCCGCCGGTCCTCTCGAGCTGATACCCATGGACCCCGGCGCATCTCCCCTCGCCTGCCTCCCCCCCTCACATATTTCATCTCTTTGTGTCTCCTACACACCCAGGCCCACGCTCGCTCTCTCCCATACTGAGAGGAGGCGGCGGCAAAGAATTTGCTGCTGACCGCTGCATTGCTAGGAGGCAAACACATGGCCGGCCTTGTGCAGGCCAGTTTCTGCCTGAGTGCCCCAAGTCACATATCCCCAGCATCATCTCCGGCACTGGGAAAACAGATGGTATAATAAATGAGAGCAGTCTGACAAAAGGAGGAAAGGGTGCCTGCCTCGGATGCCCCTCACCCGCACAGAGATGCGCATCCGACGTGGGCACAGCTCTCTTGCTCCTGTACCAGTCCAGTTTTGTGCCAGAACTAGCCAGCCGAGCAGGGCACAGGCTCTAGCCTCGCACAGATGGAGAGCAGAGGGGTAGGGGAGGGTGGCAGTGTACAGAAAGACCAGTGTTTTTTCCTGGCATTGGTTTATAACCCCAGCGAGAGGCAAGAGGCATGGAGAGTGTAGAGGAATCAGATATTAGAAAGGTTGTGGACCCAGATGGCATCCAGTGATCACTTCTGCCTTAGTGAAGAGGGAAAGCCACCCTAGTGGCAGCCTTAGCTGGGTGGGCACCAACAGCAACGACTCAGTCCACTTAAAAGAAACGTCCCCAGGTCTCAGTGGGGTCAGAGACTAGAAAGGACAGAAAGAGCTGCATTAACCTGCTTATATCCGTACCTGAAATATCCTCCTGCCCTTTCCCAGTGTCACGGCACTATCCAAGAAAGTTCCTTTACCTCCTCCACTACCTTCCCTGACATCTGCATCCAGAGACTCGCAGCTTCTTTTCCTCTACATTTACCTCAGCTCCAAGAAACGCACCGTTATTGCCTGTTTCCAAACCTACCAGCACTCCTACCCCATCTCACATTTTCCCATTCCTTGCAGCCTGATACCTCTGCTGACAACAGCAGTGAAAAGCATTATCTTAACTCCTTGGGGCTCTTTCCCAGCCTCTGTTCTGCTGCCCTCACAAACCGATTTCATGCCTGATGCTTTAACTGCAACCTGAATTCCAACACGTCCTGGCTCACAGTCCCCACACTGAAGCCAGCCAACATCACAAAACCAAAGTCCTAGAAATAGCATGCAATGGCCACGCACAACTGTTAGAGTACGTGATGCTTTGCAAGAATCAAAAGAGATTAGCAAAAGCAAAGAAGGGAAACCAACACAGGAAAGAGATTCCTCCCGTGCAGAGCTGAGGGCATTTT
Source organism: Cygnus atratus (assembly GCF_013377495.2). NCBI lineage: Eukaryota > Metazoa > Chordata > Aves > Anseriformes > Anatidae > Cygnus > Cygnus atratus. The sequence goes on along the minus strand of NC_066362.1, from coordinate 55,517,602 downwards.
TAATTGTAGTTAGTTCTACTTGTGAACAAGGTGATTTCTACCTGCTTTACATTGACCACATATACATTGCATTTTTCTATTTTTTGAGGTTACATATTGGTGTTTTGGGGAGGTCTTCTGCAGTACGAACTGGTCACGAACAGTTTTTGTTGTGAAATGTCAATGCTCAAGTTGTAGCCATCACATCTGCTTGGTCAGGTGAAGTGCAGGTTCTCTTTCCGTTTTCTGAATGGATGGATATAATGTATTCAGGAGGCTGCAGCACAATTATGCATAAATGTTATGGGTTGGTTGCCCCCCCACCCCCCTAAAAAAAAAAAAAAAGGTTTAAGCAAACGTATCACCCAGTTTCTAGCAAAAGAAACAACAGAATTAATTTGTGTTGTAATAATACAAAGCTCTGTGGGTAATAATCGTAGGTGTCTATTACCCTCCACTCAGAAATCCCCTTAGAAGAATTGAACTCAATCTGAATTTCCAGCATCTCTTCACACTCTTCCACCGTTTTAGTCTGACAGTGTCTGCAGCCTACCTGCTTTTTCTGGTCTCACCTGAATATGCTGACTTCAGCCACTGCTCCTCAGAGCATCGCAGCGTACTATAATTATCTCCTCCCATTACTTGTTATTATGGGTTCTCACTGTTGCCCTATCAAACCCCAGCGCTGACCCCGTCACGCAGACTCTAACTCACCCTGCCTTGTTCTAATGCAGGCCCTACATCTTGAACCTAAACTGATGGCTACTGTTGACCTTACTCGTCATAGCTCTGAATTCCCCAAACCAACCTTGGCCCGGAGATCTCGGCCCTGAAAGTCTATGTTCAGTTATTTATTCTTGCCACCTGCTCTCCAACCTGCAGCACTAGCACGTATCCTCACTTTCCCTCAATGGCTCAAGCAAAAATTACTTTTCCTCCCACTTGATTTCCATACATAATTCTACAAGCGAGGAAAACCCTTAGGCCTTTCCACTCAGATTTCCCACCCTCCCACTCTGCCTCGGCAAATCCCTTGGGCTTTTCGTGAAGGAATACACACCCCACTCTTTCCTACACTTGCCTGTTCTCCTACTGCTCCTGCATTTCCACTGCTCAAGACACAGCAGCTAATCGGTTCTGCCTATGCACCTGTTCTAACAGTCCCTAACTTAAGGTCCTCACAGCGTATATTTTTCCAGTACTTGTGCAGAAAGATTACAGGCTCCACATTTCTCCAGTTGATGCATATCTGGCTGGAGGGAAACTCATCAAACTGACCCCATCCCCGACCCCAGCTTGGCATGTAGGGTCTGTCACATTTCCCTTTTAAACATTGCCAAATTTGGATTTGATCTCAGAGACCAGGAAAGAGAGCAATTGCGGGCTTTTCTTGACAAACAGCTCTAGGGGAGGAAATATCTGAAGCTGTGACAGAAAAATGAGAGAAAGACCCCCAAGGAGTAAAAAACATAATAATAATAATAAAAAATCCACAACTCCAAGTCAGAATGAGAACAGCCAGTGTCTGTGAAAGTTACACTGCGACAAGCTCTGAAGAGCCAAGATGAGGCTGCCAGGACTCTGCTGGGGGTCTTCTGCCAGGAAATTACACTCTGGACTGAGCAACAACCCAATCTCTCAGGGGACTTTGACAGGGAGTCACAACACCTAAGTGCACCGAAAGGACCAGAGATTGAGGGGCTCTCTGCTTTCTCCCTCCCCCAAGCATTGTTGTTCCGGGTCAACAGAGCCAAGGGCAACTGGCACAGAAGACATTGTTCTCAAGGCGAGATGACAGCAGGAGGAGGAAATGGGATGCGAGAAGCAGAGAGATGATGTGCCCTCAGGCTAAGAGGGACGTGGGGGGGCCAACATGGCCCTTGAATAGCTCCTGCTCAGAATCCACCTCTGCTGCAGAAGGTCCTAGAAATCTCTTAGCCGCAGGACCACAGAGTACCATCTGCAAGATGAAAAGATTACTTGCTAAGAACAAACAGAGGTGGCTATTCTCCATCAAGAAGTGGATATGAGATAGGAAAAGAAAGACCGAGACCCCATGGAGAGAGAGGGGTCCCATAATGGATGGTATCAAGAATAGGAATGTCTTCCAGCTACTAGCAGAGATCTGCCATCACACTGCTGGCTTTATACAGGCAGACGAGACAACAACTGCAAGCAGTTGCCACCTGAACATCACAGATACAGTAATCATTAAAAGCAGAGCACAGTCTTGAGCAGGGTATGGACCCCCACGGATCTGTGTAAGCACCAGCAGAAAGCATTTGCTGCCCGCAGAACAGAAATACAGTGTTTTCCCTGCTGTCAGCACCTGCGTCAGGCTCCTGCTTTCTCTTGAGATACAGCTCTTAATTGGGATAGATTGTACGTTTTCTGCTGTAGCCCGGCCCAGCTCCCAGTTTAATTGCTAGTTTATGACTTAGCCTGTTTTGTGCTTTCCACACTACTTCTTTCCCCACTTAATCTAATAGAATTATATAAAGTATTGCTTGGAGGACCTCAGGAGGCCACACGGTTTATCCTTCTGCCCCAAGGCAGTATTTCATTTACAACAACATCATGTGTCTTTTGCTATCAGTTCAGATTCGCCCAAGATGTATAGAAGGTAAAGAAATGAAGCTTACCCAAGGGAGTCAATTGGAATAAAAGACTAAATCCAGCCCTTCAAGTCGCCGAAGTTTTATCAGAAATAACCCTGGACCAAATTGTGTAATTTATCAGATCAGTTTTCTGAAAGATGTCTTTTCTAAAGTTTTAAGTCTCTAAAATGAATAAATCTCTACAAGGAACTTTTTCACGGCCCCATTTCAGTACATTTAATGCTTTATTATGAACAGCAGTGACCACTCCATTGTTAAGACTGAACAGCTCTTATCACAGTATGATCAGCTTTGAAACTCCTATTAAATCCCACAATGAAGCCTGATCTTTCTGCAGTTCTACATCCTGCATTTCACTTCATGGTAGAATATGTCTGGCAAAACAAAACCAAACCACTGAAGCATCTTTAATATGACAACTTTACAAAAATGGATTTCCAGGAAAATTTCAAAATGTCAGTCAGCTTCCTAAGGTTCATTCTTCCATGACAACTTGACTAAAAATTCCACTTTTTTTTTTTTTTGTCTATTAATCTCTCTAAGATGAAAGGTAGCATTGGGAATAGTTAACAAAGAAATTAGAAGGCTTTAAAAATCAGCTGGTAATGTTTCAAGCCATGTAAAGCAGGGCACAAGTGTAACAGGGATTCTGTGGAGCAGAAACACGAGAAATGAGGACCAAAGAAAAGGTAAGAAGGAGGGGCTCTGAGGAGGAAAGATTTTTTTTTTTTTAATCAAACAAGGAAGCAGGAAAAAAGGACTATATATTAATCTCTTATAGATGGCTAAAAATGCTGCTTGTTTTCTCTCCCTTCTTTTGAAATTTCAGTTCTGGTTGAGCTGGGGCTCTTCTAGGTTGTAAACATTCAGTGCTGCAGGTGCTCAGCATGCACAGCTGGACAAAGTAGGGGAGCTGTAAGAAGACAACAAGCTTCCTGGTCAGCAGACATGCTTTCTGCCTTCCTCCCACTGTCCTCCACGGTGTCTGTAATTCAGGGAATTGCAAAGGCTATAAGCAGCAAAAAGCATCCTCGCTCTATAGATACGACCACAACAGCTGCTGGCCACAGTAAGAGAAATCACTAATGGCTTCAGACTCTTACTCGTCCTGCTCATCTAGCTCACCTACTCACTACCCAAACTCCTTCACGCAGACACAGAACTCTTTTTCACAGCCTGTCTGTATCTGGCTCCCATGGACTCCACTCACCCTTCACTACTAGTCTCTACAATCAAGGTCAAATTAGGAAAATAGCATCGCCTGCATCATGCTGGTATCGTATAGCACATTAGCCACGAAGGAACAATATATTACGCTTTTAAAATGCATTTGGAATGACTGAGATGGTTATGAGCAAACATACCATTTTGACAGACATTAAATCGTGTCTGTGTTAGTCCTTGAAATAGTGCCGTAAAATCAAGTTGGGCTACATGCTTTAGAGACAACCTTTTTCCTAATTCTAGTCCTGGCCTGTGGAAAGAAGGAAAGGGGCAGTGGGTGAATCCCTACTGATAGCTAATTAGATTATATGTTTCCTCTCTCAGGCAATATATCTTTCCCTCCATGGGATGCATTTTTCTTCACTAACCTATCAAAAGCAGCTTCCCTATAAATCACGAATCACCTCTGCAAGCACTCCCTTAATGAGATCCTCCAGCTTTTGTGTTCATTTAATAAAACAATGTTCACCAATCTTCACCTTACCGGCGCATTTTGACTGTTTATTTGAAACTATGGGAAGTCTTTCTGGGGCAGAGAGATTGAACTCCCTAGTTAAAGATCATACAGGATTCATTTCATCACCTATTCCCAAGGCATTCATTCCCCCCTTACACCACGTCACAGGTGACAGACACACCTGGCATGATATTTTCAGTATGAAAAAATATCTGTCTTGTGTTGTAATCACATCATCAGTAGAACTAGGGGCAAATGAGCTACCGAATCAAAACAAACCTTCTTTAGTTCTTTAACTAGATCAGCACAGCATCCAAAATAGCTTTTATTCTTAATAGTCAGAGGCACTAACATCTGCAGGCAAACCTCTACCCAGCCCATGTAAATAAAGAGACAGCCCCCAGAATTCACAAGGCAACCCATGTACGACAAGGATGCCAATTCAAGTCAAAAAGGGTGAGTCTTCTAGTGACCCTAAACCCATGGAGGAGTCCTCCTTATTTGGAGGAAGTAAAAGCTTTCCCAGCTAGTTCTGTCATGTTTTCCCAAGTGGCTTCTTGAGGGAAAAAACAAACAAACAAAAACATTATTCATTTTCTTTCCTAGAGGGCTCAACTCCTGCTTAACCCCTTTAGCTGGTATTCATGCTCCCTAGCTAACTCCCAGCATCGACATGCTGTTGCCAGTGAAACGAGCCCAGCTGCTATTCCAGATTCTTGAGGTGTTTCATAAACTCTGCTACAACATCTACAGTCATATTCCTAGCACTGAGCATAAAAATGGTTATAAAATATATAAAAGTCTTGAAACACAGATCCCTGAAAAGCCCGCCTGAAAAATCCCTCAGTGTTTATTCTCCATGAAAACGACCTTGCCCAAGGGAGGCTAATGTAATTTTGGGAGGAGAGAAAGGTTACAGTTTTGAGCTCCTCAGTGTTAGGCCCAGCTGCAAAGCAGTGCCTAACCATGGATGCTTTCACGTACCGCATTAGCAAATAGATTCTTACAGAGGCAACATCAATGCACCACACGAAAAAGTGCTCTCTCTAGGCTTTTGTCCTTTCTGATACAAAATTTCCAGCCAGACATGGTTGAATCAAAGTAACTTAGCGAGGTTGTTTTTCATTTACTGAGTCTTGCTTCCACTAGTGACATCAGAATCATGGTCTTTGCTCTGAAATTCAAGGATAGGCAGGGGAAGTTTAACAACAAAGATGAGCCTGATTCTAGTAAGAGATTGAGAACTGAATCTAATGAGAACACGGAATTGGAAAGCTCAGCTGACAAGATGAAAAATGACACAAAAACACATAAAATAACAAATGCATGAAGAAAGAAAGATAATTTAAGTCTTAGATTTGTCCCTGGAATAAAAGAGGTATTCTTACTATATGACCCCATTCTGCAGATACGCCAATTTGGATGTGACAGTAGAAAGTCCTGCTTGCTTCATCAGAGGTAGCTTCTTCAAAAATCTTGTGACCTGGGGCCAGCAGAGGGCACTGCATTACCAAGTGACAGTAGTACAGATGCGAGACAGACAGCTCCTGCCAGGCAGCGAAAGCCAGCCTCATTGAAGAAAAGAACCAGATACCACAAGTTAGAAAAAGATACTAGTCATCAGCCTACCAGTCCTACAAACGATATGGGTAACACTGTTAAAATAGGCCTCAAACTCTGGGCGCTCCCAGAAACACACCTAAATCCACCTCAATCCCCATATACCTGAGTCTCCATGTATCAACTACAGGGCACAGGCTTCCTACTGAAAATGCTTTTCAAGTAGTAGGACCGAATCAGCCCTGTCCTGCAAGGCTGTGTTGCTTAAGTTGAAAAATATCCTGTCAGCTTCCTCTCTCCTCCTCCAAACCTCTATATCCTTGTTTGTAGCAGCAGGAAGTCTGCTGAGACATGAGACAAGGCACTATCAAAGCAAAAAGCTGGCAATTTCCATTCCGCCCTCCCCCTTTTACTCCCCGCCTCCCCCAACCTACCAGACTTCCAGTGAGCAGAGAACCAAGTTAGAGGACACAAAAGGAATGCTGAGGTAGCAACTCCAAAAGAATGTCTTTCCACTTGCTTATTTCTAGTTTATTTTGAATTACCAGAAGATAACCATGAGGGAGCAATCATCTTTTTTCTTCTCTCTGTATCCCAGTCCACAGGATTCTGGGCCCCAGAAGGAGCTCATAAGCTAATTAAGTCATTCCCAGTCACAGCCCTCAAGCTAGTGAGTGAAAGGTTTCCACTTTCTCTTTGTACAGTTGGTGGAATGACTTTGCCAGGATGTGGAAAGGGGCCTCAAAATTTTTCATCTCCTTCTGAAAAGAAACAAGAAAGTTGTGAATGACAGATGGGATAAGCATTTTACTATTTATGCTCTAACAGCTTCACAAAAGACAGATTAAAACTGAGGGTGAGTTAGAGGACAAATAAGCAGAATTCAGCCCCCAGTTATCTTTCCTCACCTGAAAGAGAAGATAACTTTACAACACCCACTTCCACAGATGGTGAAAAGAGCAGATACTCACCACTGACATCTCACAGTATTCCAGGCCATGCTTGTCAGCCCACTCCTGTGCTTGTTTCTGCTCCACAACTCGACGACCAACCAGATCTGTTTTATTCCCCACTAAGACACCTACAGAAAAAAAGGAGAAACAAAGGAAAACCAGAAATGATGATTTGTTAGTAATAAATGTTGGAACATTTGCAGAAGTATCTGATAAAGTCGGAGGCACGGATAACAGTCTAAAACTATCTAGAAAAGGTTCCACAAAGGCATCATCTGAAACATACTCATATCTTATCCGAGCTGTGACAAAAGCAGATGAATTGGAGGAAGCCATGCCTGCATCTGCTTTAAAATAAATATTCTATGCCACATCTCAACAGGAACAACTGCTGCCATACAAAAGGGGAGCAGACAACAAGAATATCACCCATTTCTTACCTGGGATGTACATCCCAACTGCTTGAGCCCTCAGCTTCTCCAGCCACTTGGCACAGTTGTTGAAAGATTGCTCATTAGTGACATCATACACAAGGCACAGGACGTTTGGTTGCTCCCACTGCACAGCAAGAAAGGAACGTTGTCAGCTCTAATGAGAATGATGTGGTCAACAGCCAGCCTGCATCTGCATGGCAAACACAGATGCTGAGACAAAAATAAAAAGCCTAATATACAGAAACCCAACGCCCAGGCTGAGGTTTCACATCTCTGTTAAGTTGATTAAATGGGTAGCTGGCAGTGAGAGAGGTGATCTTGCTTTCCTTCCCCATTCCTGTCTGTATGGTCCTGCTCCTTTACTTGTACCAGCTCTGGCACTCATCTGATCCCTGAGGAAGCTGATTCTTCATGCTGAATCAGTACAAAATTAATCCTAGAGAAAAAAGTAAAAAGGTTTTCTGCCAGTTTGAGAAGCTGAGTCAGCTTTCAGAGGGGTCCCTTGCAAACCAGACGTGGTGCAAGGGCAACAGTGCAACTGCCTCTTGTAGAGCAATGAACCACTAGGTTGACTTTGCCATCTTATCAAACTTGGCGTCAATTAAATGATCCTACACCTTTTCAAATGAGATAGCACAATGGAGAACTGTACAGGTAAGGACAGGAATGAGTGAAGGAGAAAAAAAATATCAAGGACAGTGTTATACTCAAGGACAAGAATGTGTCCTGTTGCAAAGACATCACTATAACAAAGAAAGGAAAAAAACACCACCAACAAAACAAAACACAACAAACCATTGCTGGAGTAGCAGCAAAATAGATGTTTTTCTAAGAAATAAAAATAACTTTAAGCAACAGCACAGAACTATTGCCAGTTAAATATCCCTATTTCTTTTGTGAGAAAACTGAAGGATTATCTGCCTGCTTTCTTCTTGAAAGTATTCTAGTACTTTTACAAGTTTCAGATAGGTAGAACAGGAAGCATCGGCAATTGAGGTAATCGCTCCCATTTATGTTAAAGACAAAGTCTGCTGTATCTGTCAGACTGGGGAGTTCAGATCTTCAAAGCAAAAGCACTCCTTTGGAAGGAGAGGACTGTTACATAACACTTACCAGTTTCTCCAGCATCTCAGAAAATAGATCTTTTCCTGCAGAGTCAAAAATGAAGAATTCCTGAAAGCAGAAGCAGAGAGAAGGTTCTTGCCAGGAGTACCACAGTGTAGGGCAAGCTTTTGAAGGTAAATACTGGAACTTGCCATTCCTGCATTTTGTTCAGTACAGCAGTCTCGTGTCCCTAAGAGACAAGCTCTCTGCACTGAGCATTCCCAAGTTCAGACAGGATAAGAAAATAAATGGCTATTTTTCATGAATAAACAATAAAAGGATTACCTCCGGGGCCCTGGGTATGGTTTCTGCCCCTACTGGAAACACAATACGTGGAGTGAGACAGTAAGAAGCTAACTTGCACTATTTATACAAAATGATACACATGTCCACATCCCAGTAGTGGGACCGTAGGGCACTAAGGAAAAAAACGGATGAGTTCCAACTTCCAACATAAACTAAACCGAGTGTCTTAAAAGACAGAACAGAAACCTAATGATGCTGGCAACAGCTTTGGTTTAACACGCCCTGTTAGATATAACTATGTAAAATATTTTTTAAGATTAAACTAACCCCGGAGTCTCAGCAATTGTATGCTACCAGCCTCACTTCCTTAATGCAACTTAACGGCCTTATGAACATGCAGTGCAATCTTCCACCAGAACGAGATAGAAAGTGAGGCTTGAGCTCCGGATGTCTCTTTCTGACCCAATTTATGTCACAGAAAAACTCACCACACTATCACTTGTCTCTGGAACTGATACAGCCTTCACCAACAGTTCAATGCCTGTTGTCTGTCAAAAAGAATCAGGAAAACAAGGTTCAGAAGACTTTTTAAGAGCCTGTCCAACTACATACCAACTACGCATTGGATTGAGGCAGTTTTTCTGAATCATTACAATCCCATCAAACAGACTGTTGGGCACTCAGCAACGCTCCTCATAGTTCTGGTAACATAGTCCTGCTTACATGTCAGAGCCGTGTAGATTTGCTCAGGAGGAAGAAAAAAAGATGCAGAAGTACCAATGTCCAGATCTTTGCCTGTATACTAGGGTATTAGCTGATATCTGTGGGGCCACTTTTACTATCACATTGTTGCTCTAACGCATGCCTTAGAACGTTTTGCACTAACCATGTGATCAGCTAACATATGGGACTGAGATTATTCATGCCTCTTCCACCTTTTATCTCATTCTGCTTTGTAGCTTGTTTGTTTGTTCTATTTCTATCCTTAACTTCTGGTTTCCATCTTTATTTCAATGAATAAACATATTTTAGTTTTTTTCCCCGCACTTATATTTTCCTTTTTTTACTTTACTTATATTTACTTTTATTTTTATCCTGCTTCTGATTAGTCATCACCATTGATTCTCTCACTGAAAGACTGCAAACTGTATCCTCTTCATCTGGGAACAGTTTCTGTAGATTATAATTATCTTGGGGCTGTGCAGCACATCTTCATGTTTGCATAGTGATAAGCACACTGTCCACACGCACATTTAATAGTTGGAATTAAGAGCTTTTCTCCTTCAGCAATGCTTTTTCATAGAGCATTCCCTAAAGGGGGAAAGTCTCTCACACCGCAAAAGCTTGTGAAAATATTTGTTCCGCAGGAAAATTATAAAAATTAATTGATTTACTCTGCTTTGTTTCAAAATCAGCACCCACTTAATGTAAGGACTTACAGAACTTTACATAGTTTCTCTTCAGAATCTAAGGTGCAAAAGAAAGAAAACCACATAAGATCCACCTTGAACACCTGAACTTAAAATCACATTATTTATTTTGATCTAGAGCTTCCAATTTCTCTTATGTGACTTAGAGAAGTTGTTGGCTGGCAGTTTGAGCCTGTTGTGTCATTTATGCCTACCAGCGTGTAGTTCTTCTGAAAATGAGCCCCATCACTGCGGAACATCTGAGCTAAAGCACTCTTCCCCACGGCTGGATCACCTCAAAAAATAAAGATTAAAAAAAAAAAAGTTAATCTTAGAGAATCTTATTTTCCCTCAGTTCTATTCCTATCTTATGCCATAAGAACTTGGACACTGCAAATCTGAATACAGGCAAGATAACCGTCACAGGAAGCACAAAATAATCTAAAAGGTACTACCTATGGGATGAAATAAATATTGCCATTACGTATATTGTTGCTGATATCAGATTTCTACTCCATGAGTAACAGCAAAGGGTCCACAGATCAGGCTTGACTTGCTGTTTGTTCTACAATTCACGTCTACCCCATAGCCTTTACCAAAGAACTCAAATTTTCCAGATACAGTGTCATACAGATAAAAACATACCAGGATATGGGAGACTGGGCTGCACAGGCTGATTTCTCTCCTTAGAATACACATTTCCACAAATTCAAATTCTTGTTATATACCGAGTTTAAGGGAGAGACAGGTCATTCATATACTACAAAGCTGTTTAAGCTGGTAACATTCCTCGATGAACTCTTCTTGCTGACCCTGCTAAGTGAGCAACTCTTGCTGACTCAATGCTGCCGGTGGCTCATTAGTTGCATCCTGGGCATAACAGAAGCAAATGTCACTTGGCTGGAGGGAAAGAGCCTGCTGATTCATCCCTGTACGGAAGGCAAACCAAGGGGCTTTAGTTTTCGCTCTTCTAGAGCCAAGTTTAACAGTGTGGTTTGCGTAACACTTCGGATAAACCTGAGAGCTGCTCTGCTTTGAGTCGCTGTTACAATCTTACTCTTTAAGACCCAAAGCAATGGCAGAGAACTGCAGAATTCAGGTATGCTCAAATCATTCCACGAAACATAACATTACCCTTGCAAAACAGATTTAACAACGTTCCCTGAGGGCTTACCCTCTCTTCACATATCCTTTCACCAGCCTGGATGGCTCAAAGGGACAGAAACCAGGAATTAAATATCTCAGTGTTTGAGCTTTATCCTGAAAGGAACATTCACAACAGCCAAGCCTGGGACACCAATCGTCTATGTTACATTGTTAATAAATAAATCCAGAAAGGGGTGTATTTTGACCCTATTACAGCTTCCTAGATGGGTTTGTGAAGGAGACTGGGAAAGCTATCTTCTCGCATGATACTGTAGAGTAGGAAGGGTATTTTGGATAGTGCCAATTGCTCCTAGATGCATTAACTAAATGCAGTTCTTGTTAAAACACTTTTAGCGTGCTTGCTTACTTTGAGCTGAGTTGGGCTCATAATATTTAGACAGGAAAATCTGGTAAATCAGCTTGTTTGTTCCCTGATCAATCCAAGCTTGTGCTGAAGACAACACTGTTCTGGGTGGAAGCTACTCTGTATTTCAATAGACAATTAGATCTGTCTTTGTGAAACGAGTTAGAGAAGCATACATTGCTCAGAAGTGCGTAGACTGCTTTTATTTTCATCATCCAGTACAAAGTCTTACCTAATGTGTTGCTTTTCTTTAATTTGACAGCCCCATTTTTTCCCCCTCTTTTATTCTTCTCTGCCATCCTCTTAGCCCATTATATCATTACACTTTCTCAAAATAAGTTTCCTCGCTTTTCTCATTTAGTTTGGTGTCATCTGCAAGTGCTGCATCCCACAGCTTTTCTTCCATCCATATTTCCGTTCCTCTGCCAGAAACTGTAGCACGTCTGTAAAATGCCTACTGCTGACAACTCTCTCTTTACAAAGGAAACCCCTTCATAGCGTCTCTGCAGTAAGCTCAAACAACAATATCTTTGGCTTTGTGTCCGTAAATTACCCTCGAGATAACGTAGAAATTGCTTTCTGTTGTCAAGTTAATGGCCTCTCTTTTGCTAATAAAAGCCCTTTCCCCTCTGCTGTTCTCCTTGACCTCAGTGCAGCTCCCAATACTGTGATCCACTCTAGTCTTCATAATTTCCTTAGGTACACAAGCATTTCTTAATCCACCTCTGATGTTTTCACTCCTACCGATGTAAGCGCATTCTCTTGTTCCCTCCAGATTGTGGTGGTTACTCATCGCTCATATCCATTTCATTATAGCTCTCTCTTCTGGAAGAAAGAAGTTACTTTGCCAGGTATGCTACATTAATTTATTATTTTCAATAATATACGGATATTATCCTAGTACTTAGGAGCCCTGCACATGGAACAGGACATTTCTGTTGTTTGTATTGTGAACAGAATTGAAAACGCAGCTTCATCCCGAATTGGGTTTAAGCACATAACTGGGTAATCCAAGGAAAACCTACAAGAATCTAGACCTGTCATGGAATTGGCCTTTGATAACATAAACATCAAGACCTGAAAGACTTAAGCAAAGCCTATAGACTGGGATCTGAGAACTTCCACATGGGAATGAACATGCAAGTTTCAAGTCCAGAAGACAGGCCACGGCACTGTCCACAGTAACCGCCAACAAAGAGCAGGGAGAATAACTGCTCTGTGTTTGCCAAGCTTGCACCTGGCTTTGTGCAAGCTGATGGTTATCTGTTTCTGAGGGGAAAAAAAGAAGGCAAAGGTTTTATTCCGGGTGAAAGAAGACAGGTTTGGAGCAAAGAGCAAAACCCACGTGTTGTCTGCACACAAAGGTTTAAGGTCTTCTGTTTTGGGGCTTCTGCCTCAAACTGCACGGAACTTCCACGAAGAGAATCAAAAAAAAAAAAAAACCAAAAAAAAGCGATGAAGTTTTCCTCCAGCAGCGTTCACAGCCAGCTGTACTCACTTCCAGCACCTCCACCACCCACCCTGCCTAAATAACCCGGTGATTTCACCTCCCCTCCTTTTTTTTTTTTTTTTTTTTTTTTTTTCTTCCAGGTTCCAAGTCGCTCGGGGAGAAACCAGCCCCTGCGCGTGCAGCCGAGCCCCCGACCTGACAGGACAACCCCGCCCCCCCCAACCCCTGACAGGACTTTTCCATCCACCCCCAGCCACCCCCGCCCCGGGGCGAGGCCTGCCCCAGCCGCCCACCCTTTCCCTCCCGCTCCTCCCCCGCCCCGGGGCCGCCTCCCCTCGCTGCCGTTCCGCACCGCCGGCTCCCCGCGGGGCGGGTGGGGCCGGACCCACCTGCCAGCAGGCACTTGGCGCCCAGCTTCACCATGGCCCCGGCCCGGCCCGGCCCGATCCGGGGGAAGGCGGCGGCCGCCACCCGGCTCTGCCGCGGCCCTAGCAACGCCGCGGCCCTAGCAACGGGGCGCCCCGCCTCCTTCAGCATTCTCCGATTCGATTGGCCCCCAGCTCTGCTCATCAAGGCTATCACGAGTTACTGTTGGTTTGCGCGCTTTTCCCGCCCTCCGAGCGGCCTGTCATTCGAACGCGAGTCCCCACCCCCTTCTGGGGCGGTGCCGTAGTGGTACGGAGGCAAGGGGGTGATTTCTGCCCAGCAACTATGACGTTTGCAGAGACCGGCTTCTTATTGGGTAGAACACAGCGGATCGTACCATCTAGCCGAAATTAATCCACAGGGCACAAGGCAGAAAACGCTAAAATTACGGGCAAAGAACTACAGAACAGTAGTTTGGAAGCACCACGGAGGGAAAATGAAAATGAGAATAAGGGAGAGAACCCTCCATTTCCCATCTCCCCCCTTCCCAAACTAATGGAATCTTCCGTTCAGGAGCGCCCTCACCCGCCCGCCCGACTGAGACCCTGCCCGCGCATGCGCATGACCGCACCCCCCAACCCCCCCCCCATGTCCGCGGGTGGCTCTGCGCATGCGCGTAAGGGTTGAAGGGCTTATGCTTCTGGTGACCGTTGGGCACCCATATTTTGACTATGAGTGAGCATTCAAAGGGAGCAGTTGGTTAAAACTGATTTTTTTCCTCAATTTATTTATTTTTTGTTTGAACCTCAATGTAGTGCCAGTTTAGAAGGCAACTTTTGGGTTCTTTTCTGGTGTGAGTGCCGCATTTTGCGTGTTTGGGGCTGTGGTGTGTGCGCCATACATTGTGTCAGACAAGCACATAACAACACTAATAAGTACCTGTAGGAAAAACAGCGCAGTCTGCTATATGCAAACGAAAATAATTGTGTCTGCAATCAGAGTATGAAAGGGAGTTCTATAAGTTGTGGTGGCCAGAGACTAGGATTGTGGGTGATGACTGGAGAGAAGTGTGATGGGATCAGTTCTGGCGGTTCCTTTAAAAGTAAAAGGATCCCAGGTCTGATTATTTCCTTCAGTGTTTTCTTCTCCATCACTGAATCCTCCCATCATGTAAAATAGGTGTGCTTTTAACGATGTTCTCCATCACATCTAAATAGTTTACCCCTTCTCATCTTTCTTGCCATCCACTCTGTCCTCCAGGAAATCCACTTATCTCTGCCCTGCTCTGTTTTTGCAGTCCTTGCATTATCCTTTGTCTATTTGTAATACTGTCCCAGTTTACTGACAGGTTTGTATGCACAGGCTTTGAGGATCCATTATGATGTACTTGAGATTTATTGATTGTGTCTGTACTGTAGTAGTAACCATCAACATTTACAGAGGTCTCAAACGTCTCTACCATTTTACACTGGGATCAGTGTAATAGGAAGGATAGATTATCTTGGAGGTGAAATTTTCACTGCTGTTGAAAAATTCTGCTTAGAACCTATCTCCTTTCTCCTATTTGCTACTTTTCTATGAGCACCCTGGTCCTTTGTCCCATTCCCTCATTTCCTACTTACCTCTGCATGTGGTTGTCCACGCAGCTCTTGAAGAGAGGGCACAAGTCCCTTATTTCAGCTGTCCTTTTGCCCCCCACTTTTTTTTTTCCCCCAATCTCAATCTTTTCCTCTGCCTGATTTCTCACAGGTAAAAGTTCTTCCCTTACCTGCATTGACAGTGATAGATTAAGGATCAAGTTACTTGTCCATACCTTGTAATCCAAGCAGAATCACGTTTCGCTGTTAGCAGTCCACAGAGGTTGCTGCTGAATAAATTGGAATACTGGTCTCTGTGCTCACTGAAGCTTCTCTCATCTTGAATACATGAAGAAGAGGGAGGGGGAAAGAAACCCTGCAGGTTTGAAAAAACAACAGCAACACAGCACAGGATGAGGTCCTCACCCCAGAGAAGTGTTGATTACGTTAAATCCTGTACTTAGCAGCTAAAGAGAAACAGAGCACTACTTTATTCACATTTCATTTCTTTACCAAATATAGCAAGATTCCTATGAGTGGGAAGTGCCCCTTCTCTAACGTGAGCAGGGTAAATTGTCCTGGTAGCCACAGGACCCTGAAATCTGAAGTCACGTTCCTTTAGGCAATGGTCACAAAACAGCAGATAAAGCACAGTTCATCAGGCTCCAGAAAGCAGTGATGGTGGCACTGCAGCTCCAGTAAGAGTGGCAAGGAATGGCAGCAGCAAGGTGAGGTAAGGCTTTACAATGACGATTAAACCAAGGTCATGTGGTATTTTAGACTGTTACATGATTTTTACTTTTAATTCTGCGGGGCACTGAGCAATTCACTTCACTGTCTCCATCACAACATACCTGTTAAAATGTGATTTTGGTGAGGTAGAACTCCCTAATTTTCCTAGGACTTGTTTTTGTATTTCAGATTCAAAGATTCTGGTTGTGTTCTGGTTGAGTAGGTTACAACCTGTAACTTGAATGTGCTGCCTAATATAAAGGCTGCTGAGGAACTAATGTAGCTATCCTTGGAGTCAGCAATGCTTCTCAGGAGGGCATTAATGCTGAGGAAAAGGATTAGTAGATCGTTATGTAAGAAAACGCTTAAATACAGACCGTCTCATCTCTTCTTAAAATTTATGTTACTAAAAACAAAAAATGTGACAAAACAGCATCAGAAATACCTTGAAAATAGATAGATATTCAGAGTTCATGTGGTTCTTCATCTGTATAGATTCTTACAGAATTAGCTGTATTTAGTGATATGTCTGGAGAGCTTTGAAAACTGCAAGAACTGATGTGTACATTTCATTTCTTTACACTTTCCAAAGATAGTATAAGAAACGGAAGCTTCATCTGGTTTTGAGGACTACTTCATATCGCATCCCCCCAAATGGTTTTTTGTTTCTTTTCTTCAAAGTGAGGTTATTAGCACAGAAGTACGAATTTGGATGTTTTCTGTATCACTATTGCTAATAGCATTATAGTTCCAGGTCTTCTGATCTTGCTTATTTGTGGTCAGGACCGAGACACGGATATGAAGGCTTTTTGTCTGAGACTCAGTGGACTGAAATTTAAGATGATTACAAAATGGTGGAATCAGCCAAAGGATTTGTTGGCAGCTACAACAGCGCTTCTGACTGATCTGGCACATCTATCATTTGTTTTTGATGTACTACACTGGGAACGTGGAAGTCAGAAATGAATGGTGGTTGTAGCATTAGTAAAAAGTGGTAAATCGTTATACATAGAGTAGGTATCTCTACAAGGTTATAAACTTGGTTCAAGTATGCTAATTGTAAGTGCTTTGTCCTCTCTGCTGAATATGGAATGAGGGACAGATTTCTCAAGGATGTGTTCAAATCCACGAGGATAAAGATAAGGAGAGTTTATGGGGAATAATTGTTCTGAATATGTCTGGAAAAATTCCAGCTTGAATCTTTATTTGTTTGCTCTTGTATATGGTAGATAGGAAAATCAGAGTAACAGTTCTGGATTAGACTGCACTAAAAGATGATAAAGCTAGGAAAAGTGCTGGGAACAAACTCTATTTTTTTATGTCAATTTTAGCAATATGTCCCAAAGCATTAGACCTGGGTTGCTGATTTGTGATCCAAAGCCTCATACAGACATCTTCATGTAGGAGAGATCTCTGAATGGGGGTTGTAACCGTGACAGACTAAAGACTTACTGCAGCCCTCTGTGTGGCCTGAACCTCTTTCATATCTGACTACGCTCTTCCTGGAGCAGCCATTGCTGGGCAGTTTTGCACAGTGTTGTGTATTGGGTGTTTCAATGCCTGTGAGCACTGATAATGCTTCTGCATTGTGGGGCTGTGGCTGTACAACTCAGAACATAGGAATTTATGATGTCCTCAGATGAGCTATCCATAATTCCAGTATGCCATTCGTTACGTGGTGATGAAGATCATGATATCGGCTAGGAGTCATCTTTTTGGTTCTTTGGCTTCTGTCAGTGCTTAGAAAGCAGCTGCTAGGTTTACACTAATGCTACTTTCTGCATTAAAAACTGTAAGACAAACTACATTCAAATCTGGAGATTTAATAAAAAAAGGTGATGTTTTGTTTTATGTTGTGCTGGAGTTTTTAGGGTTTGAATTTTCCAGATTTTCTCTGCTGCCATGACAGCTAGATTTTTTTTTTGCCCTTGCTGAAAACTGAGTCAGCCACGTGACTCCAGGAGCTGGAGCTTTAATGGGGGATGGAGAAGAAAAATACTTGAGACTCCTAAAAAATTCCAAGAGTCTGCAATACTCTGTTTTCTATCATCCCCTATTATCTAAAAGGTTAATTTTTAGGCACAAGCTTTTCCATGTTATCCATGTCCTTTCTTTTCAAGGTCAATTTATTACAATGTGTTTATGTTATAATAAAACCTCTTCATCTCTAAGCTTTTCAAAACCTCCCTCTAATCATCTCCAATCCTTCCTGCTCTGGATATCCATCTCCACAAGTCCGAGACCCTGAATTTCTGTGTTGTTCACCCTCTTGTCCCTACCTTAGAGCTTTCTCCCTTCATGTATTGTTTGTTTCCCTCTCCCACTTCAAAATCAAGGCTCCCCCTCGGAAATTCCCACAGCTGTGCACACCAGCTACTTCCTTCCCATTTGCTGTTGAGCCTTCATGAACTCTTCGTCACTTTCATAACTACAGAAGTAGAGTCTTGGTTCCTGCTTCTGATAGTCTTAAACATCTGGGCTACAGCATGAGCTAATAAAAATTCTGAGTGAGTAGGATCCTGAGCTTGTAAAAATAGGATATGTCCAGGAAGAAAAAAAAATTACATGGGGAGCCCTTCATTGTTACCTGCTCTGTGTTCTGTATTCGTGAGACCAGATGAAATTTTAGGTTAATTTTGACCTATCAGGCCTTCAGTGAGAAATAATTCAAGTTACATTATACCAGTTATCTTCCTTTGGAACATTCAAAATGAAGATACACTTGAACACTAGGATCCTCAGCAGGCAAAAAGAAGATGTAGACTCATTAAATTTATGGGCAAATGTCTCTCAAGATTCCTCTGCTTTACTAAGAAGGCTATCACGTGTGAACAAGAAAGTTAATGCATGCAGGGAGGAACAGAAAAACACTGGCTCCAGTAATGGAGGTTGTTACAGAACATAATTGAACACTGACTGCAGCAAAGCTAAAAGGAGACTTGCATTACAATTACATAAAATCTTTATTTTTTCCCCCAACCTCTGATTTGAGCTGTCTGACTAAGAGCAGGTGCTGGGCAATAGCTCAATTTCAACAACCCATTGCAGCTGAAGGAGTGGATGCAGTTGTGCTGTATCCAGCAAAATTGAAAATTACTTTAAGAAGGGCGATGGAATGCAAATGTTTTAAGACAGAAAATCTCCATTCATCTACAGAAGGAAGCCTAAAATTAGCACAGCCACATAATTCTGATTTGTCTCTATATTAGAGCGGTAATAAGTGCTTGATAATTTATTACCTATATATTCTAGTATCTAGTGATATATATGTATAATTTTAAACTGCATTGCATTGTGAAGCTACTGGAAGCGAAGTTTGTTAACAATTAAGATATTAGAATTTAGAAAACAAAACAAAAACCCCGCACCCTTCAAGGCAACATTTCTAAAACCTGAAAATGACTCTGAGCCGTTCGGCTTCTCAGCAACCCACGGCCCTTCCCTCCGGTTGTGCCTCCCTGTTAGCCAGTTGACCTCTGTTCCTCTGCTTCTTTCTGACCGTCTCAAAGCTCTACGGTGGCAAAGTTGGATTTAATAGGTAGTTACCGTGTTCTTACCACCAGAAGCCCTGAGTATCCATCTGTTAATGCCAGCGTTGTAGCACTGTAACTCTAGTGAAACCAGCTGGGGTTTTGTATGTGAGCCGTTAATGGCTCAAGGCGAGCATCCCCTGGAATTAGAAACTGTGATAAGAGTTGGCCATTCTCATTCAGGCAGCGACAAGATCCTTTCACTTAGATTTTCCTAGATGGAAGACTAAATAAGTTTATGAAAAAGTATCTTTTGTAACTGAATGTTCCACAGCCTGGTTAAGTGCCCCCCAGTGTTTTCATTTATATCCTTATATTATCATATCTTTTATATTATTGTCGCTATTTCAGCTCCTTCTGTTTGTCTGCAGCTGGAGAAATGACTCTAGTATTTGTATTTGTAATAATTTCTGCCTTTAAAACTGTATCAAGCTTTGCTGCGTTATTAACCAGGAGAGCACTAACCAGAAACATACCTCCTCCCGTGTGAAATAATTGTCCCACACTAAAAGATCCTACGGTCTGGGAAAGTTTCGACAACTGGTCTCATTAGCACAGCTAACCCCCTTTAGAAACATTTTGCTCTGCGCTCACTTATTTAGCAGAAAAGTTGTTTCAGATGTTGGAGCTCTAGCATGTCTGGGATTTCTCAGGTGTGGATCTCTTTGGAAAAGAGAATTTGCCAAAATATTCTTTCAGAAGGAAGGTAGGATTGGGCAGCAGCTCAGGTCCAGGCAAACCTTAGCAATGAGAGAGTCCAGGACTTGGAGGAGGTATTCTAATTACTTGCATGTGCTGAAGTCTGCGCTCTTGTATCTTCGTTACCTGTGGTTCCTGGGTAGTGGTAGCACAAGAACGCCAGCACAAACTGTAATCACAGCTTCATTTTGGTGGCTTAATGTATGCCATAAAATTTCTCTTTCATTTGCAATTGGTTTATAAATAAAAACGTGTTCTCTATCCACTGACCACTTAATTCTCTGCCTGGGATTTTGTAAATTCGTAATATTTGGTGTTGAATTATTTTGCTGAGGTAGAACTTGTTTACAATATTGTGAAATGCTGTAGTTTTTAATTCCATAACAACAACGGTATTAACTGTTTCAGATGGAATGTTGTACATGTTTAGATACTAGAGTACAGAGGCTTTGTTAAAACTGTGTGTAGCTGGAAAGGAGAGTGTGAACTGCATTTCCAATCACTGAAAGTACTTAGAAACTAGGGAAAAACGTCCTTACTTTCCCCCAAAAAACGCAAAGTCAGAAAAGGCAAAAGAAGCAAATGAGCAAACTTTGCTTTGACAAAGTGAAGATTGGAAGCAAACATGGGACGTTAGGCAGTGATGAGCTCAGGACGAGTGGATAGACAGTAATTATGAATTCTAGCTCAGTTTCTGCAAAATGAACAGGTGTTATGGCCTCCAGTCCATTGATTCCCAAAATAAGGCATGTGGAAAATTGCTGATCCATGAAACTCCATTAAAAGCTTGGCAGGACCTTGTAAAGCATAAACAAATATGAATTTGTTGGTTAAAGGTTTGGTAATGGTAAAATGGTGATCTGAGAAATGTCAAGAGTTGGTGATGGTCTATTGGTGTACATCTTTTTTGTTAAATCGTGATGTCATTTGTCAGGAAATCGTGTTTTGTCTATGACTTGAGGATTTGGCTCTTCCCTTTGAGCTGCAGCTGAGAGCGAGCTGTATTTCTTTCCTAACAATGTATGATATCAATATGAACAAGTAGTACCTTTTTCATAGGGGTAAACATGATTCACATATCTTAAATCACCCAGATGCCTTGTTTATGTTTAACCATTGGCTATGTATCTAATGAAAGGATGTGTATAGTTTTTTTTTTTTTTTTTTAAGATTTTGTCTTCAGTGTGATGGCTGGAGGTTTTTTTTTTTTTTTTTTTTTTTTTCTGTAACTTGTACTCTATTGCAACAGGGAAGAAAATTACAGAACACTTACTGTCCATGACAAAGATGATGATGAAAGATGCCAGTTAAGAAAATTAAGGTAAATGTTTCCTAGAGAAACTTAATTTCTCTGCTTTGCTTATGCATGTGAAAATTAACACATCTTTCTGTATGAAATAGTACATCACAGGGTAATGTGGATTTTTTTTTTTGTATTTGTCAAGCATATTATCATCTACACTCTGCTGAAGGCCCAATTTAATTTTGCAGCAAATTCATTTTTCTTCAGTTTTCAAAATAATTTCTATGACAGCCTTAATGACATTAAAATGAATGATATGAAAATGAATGATTTAATACATTTTATATGATGTTCTATTTTATATTTTACTGTAACTTTAAAATGCTGGTTTTAATTTTGCTGCATTTTGAGCTGCAACTAGGTAACTTCCACCTAACAGAAGCAGTTGTGAAAATTCTGAGAGTTTTTCTTAACTGGAAATAGAACAATTCAAGATTTGGGAAAGGTCTGGAAGCAACATGGGAGGCAGAAATAAGAATCTAAGATAAACACTGAGGAATCGACAGTGATAGTAATAGTTAAATAAATGATAAAACAGTCATTTTATGTTCAGGCAGAAATGTATTTTTATTAGACATCTGTGTTTTTTTTTTTTTCCTTTAGTCGTAAAGGCACAAAATATTGAAATTTGAACTTTGAATTTAAAATACAGTTAACAATAACTATTTAAAACAGATTTTGAGAGTTTTGATGGTATGGGGCATCTAAGTATGGTATTTGCATATTAGAACAAACTGAACAAATACGTGGCTAGTCAGGTATTAGTTTGTGTTTAGAATATCAAGTACTGTCTACTATGAAAAGTGTAGGTGCTATTTTGGGTGTCTCTGTACCCATTGGAAGTGGTATGTGTATTTTAACGTTTTCTATATGAAAGTAAATGGATATTTCTTTTAATCTTATCCATTACGGTGTAGTGGAAATTTTTAGGTCAGATTTGGCCCTGAGTGTTGCTTGTTCAGGAGTGGTTGAGGGAATAATGGGAAGAAAGACTGATGCAGGAATCAGTGGGGTCGTCAGACTTGTACCAGTAAAATATCCCCATTAATGTTTCTGTAACATATTTTATTTCCAATAATTTCCTATAAATAATTTTTTAGACTCATCAATGGCTAGGTTTATTTACTCTTTTTACTATTGTGCTATTTTTTGGTACAGCCCTGGAAAAAATTAGTTTTCATGCCATACAGAGATGTATTAAATATAAGTCCTTGCTTGTTCAAAAATAGACAGAGAATATAAAAAGCTTCGATTATATAGTGATTTTTATGGCGATACTGTGATTCCGTGGATCTTTATTCATGATACTTCAGTAGCTGGATTCCTTATGTTTTTTCTGTACCGCAGTATACTCTTGTAATTATGCTTTATTACCACTTGAGGTCAGCAACTGCCGAGAAAAAAATAAACAAACTGCTTCGTTGCAATCCATTTTCATTTGCTTTATTTGGGTACTTAAAAATCGATACATTTTTCACATCCATATATACATTGTGCAAAACCAGAGGATTTCTTTTGAATGAACAGCAGCTTCAGCAAAAAAATCTTCCTTGTAAGTGGCTATAGAGTGAAAATCTAGAATGGCTTTAGGGATTGTTTGTTGGCTTTGCAAGTAGCATTGGTAATTGCCGTGGCAGAGAATGGTATTCTGTACAATGTGATGGTGACAGTGTTTCTGTCTTACCTTTTTTTTACAATACTAATTAGTGATAATCAGAATGGAGCAAGGTATTATTGCTGCAGGGAAGAGTTCAGAATCAAAAAAATGTCAAATATCCTTCTTTTTTATTGCAGTAGTAATCAATGTTCTGTCAAGATGTGGGGAAAATGTTGCCTAAAAGATTTTTCCCCCCTCATTTATTCTTTGATTTAAAAAAATAAAGAGAGAAAAAAAAAGAAAAAAAAGCAGTAGCTTGGTTTCAAAGTTATTGACCAGGATTTGGGAAACAAGGCTCTGCCATAGGCTTACTATCAGTTGCTTCCTTAGCTCGAGTCTTAGTTTCCTGTACTTAACTCAAAGAAAGGTATTTACTTTTTTTTTGGTAAAGTTTTAGAAGAGTTGTTTTTGATGGGATTTTTTTGATATGCTAGTTTAACAGTGGGAGTGTCAACAGTAGCATCACAGCCAAATCTTGGTGCCCCCTTTCCTGAAATTTCCTGAAATGCTGTTTCTCCATTCTTTCTGTCCTAGATAGTTGTTTAAGACTGCTGGTGAATATACCCTGCATTTCAAAAGTGACCGTATTTTGATAGATTATGAAGTTATCCCTATCCACGATTGGCAACGATTGATATTTCTGTCAAGTCTTTTAGCCAAAAATCCCCCTCCACCAGGCAAATTTAGCAAATGATGCAAATAATTTACTGATCGCCAATAATTTACTGATCACCAACATGCAGCAGGGAGAATGTAGGCTAACAATTAGGAAATATGTTTTAGCTGTAACATTGATTAAGTCAACAGAACAAACTGCCAAATGAAGTTGGGTAATTGCCATCACTAGAGATTTTCCAGGCTATGAGTATGCATCCATCTATTTGGGATGGCTTAAAAATAACGAAGTCCGTTCTGCCACGTTTCGGAACTTGAACTGAATTTGACTCATTTTATGCACGTTTTATCCCAAATTATTATTTTTTTAAATTTCTTCCCACTTTACCCTAATTAGGGATAAAGCAGCAGGGGGGTCAGCAGAGGGAGGGGGAAGTAGAATTTTCACTCAATGTGTGTGAAGCCTATATGAAATAAGTGATAGTGAGAGAGAATAAAGCCCAGATTGATGTGACCTTTATTATTTTAACAGTGTCTTTCAGCGCAATTACAGAGTTGCAGGATTGCAGAGAACAGAGCTGGAGTATAAAATAACATAAATAAATAGAACAGGAGCCAAAGCAGTCAGCAGGAGGTGGTTGGAATTGGGCAGTGAAGGATGGGTGAAGGGTTTGCATTGGTTAAAGCCTTTATGATTCAGCCACCATAGTTGCAAATTCTGGAGAAAGGAAAAAAATTAAAATATTTAAAAAGGAAGGTGTAAAGAGGGGAAAGCATATTACAATGATTACAGAGTCACTGATGTAGCAGAAACATCACAATAACAGAACAGCAAAGAAACCCAAGTTAATTAAAGTGAAAGTATGACTTAGGAAATCTTACAGTGACATGAAAGAATTTTCTGAGGGTAAGGGAGAGGAACGCTTTACGTGCCAGACTGTCAAAAATGTCCACTGCTTTTCATGTGAAGAACTTGATTAGTTTCCCGTTGTTCCTTTGTAAATCTCAATGGGATGAATGCAAGAACTCAAAATTTAGTTCTGCAGTCAGATAAATTTCCTTTATATCAGAGTTTGCCAAAGAGACTCATTAATGAGTCTTTCAGAGTACTTGTTATCCCTATATTATAAGTATATTACATTCAAACTGGATTTTGTACTGGCAAATTGATGGAAAATGACAGATTACAGAAAGAGCAGGCTGACTCTGCTGTAAAAACCTACGTAGCAATCTTGACCGCAATGGTGATAATGTATATGTAATGGTAATAAAAAAAAAATCCTGTGATTTCAAAGGGCCCTGTAGCTTTTACTGGTGTTATATCCATAATATTTATATAAATGTATCTATTTGCAGTTTGGGATTATTTTATGCTTTAATGTATAGAATGCCTTCCAGCAGGGTGATAAAGCATGGAAAAGGCACATTTGTATCTCAGTAAGTAGCTGCCTGGCCCGCTGCACTCTGTGAATATTGTATTACCCATGGAGGTTAAAATTCCTAACTCCATCTAACCTTGGACCATTCACACATGAGGATACCTTGAACAGTAGTTGTGTGTGCCTCAGAGCGTTAAAAATGAGAGGCTGGAGGGAATCCCAAGAAGGGAAACAAAGATGATAAAAGGATTAGAGGATCCACAGAGTGGTTTATGGGTTTAACATAATCAGCTGAGAGGAGAATGACAAATAGGGCAGGTAGCCATCTGTAAAGGCTCAAGAGGACATTATTGAAGTTTGACATAATGAAGAGTAATGCCTTTCAACTAAAAGAGGTAGAAGGCAAAATTAGGCATTTTAGAGAACATTCTGATGTTCAGCTGAAAAATGCTCATCTCTAAATCAGTGAAATCTTTTCTGATTGGTTTGTACGAACAGATAGCACTATCGATAGACATGTCCAGAAAACGTTTTGCCAAACACTGACAAGCCAGACTAAGAAATAAGTGTCAGAGGGTTTAAATTAAATCCACAATTGTCCATCATTTTGAAAGATGTAAATCCAAATTAGGATTAGTTATGCAGATTACTTAACATAAAACATGCATAAATCCTGTACGTAGTGGGGGTACATAGATCGAAAGTGTTGCAAACTGAATTTAAGAGATAACATAAAGCACTTGTGATAGAAACCCGGACTATTCTGGGCAGAAAAGGAAAATAATGATTATTAAATCACTGTATGAATAAATCCTACAGCGAGAAACATGAACCCCCAGGGATGAAACCTTTCCAAAAGGGAAAACTAACAATGCATATTCTATTAGAACAAGTTGTCGTACTTGCTACTGCTAAATTAAATCCTTTTTAAAGCAAGTTGTATCTACAGAATATATTTGGAAAAGGTTATTTAACTTGCAGCCAAAATTTTTCTATAATACATTATGATAGTGATATTATCACTTAATGGCAATATATTTCAAGGGTACTTTCTGATAGCCACCAAACCGTAAAATAGTCCTTCATGAATAACTACTATGCACTTTATACTTTTTCCAGCATTTTCAATGTACTTTAAATATTTCAGAGATGTTCCAGTTGAATAATTTCATTAACTAGTTTGCCATTTATTTTCATATGAAGGTTAGCTCCACCGCAGGCAGGTTGTGTTAGAAAGCATATTCATATATGCAAAACTCCTGAGTTAAGGCACTATACGCTAGCCCCTGCATGTTGGGCATTTTTGTCAATGTTTGTTGCCTCTAAATGGCCTGTTAATGAGATAAATTGTCTGACTGACTGCATCTGCTTCTCCAGTCGCAACTTGCCTTCCAAACAAAACTAATAATGCACATATAGTAGTTTTCAATTACAGGATTCTAGACTATTTTGTCAGGTAAAGTAATTTTTCTGATCAGATTTTGTAAAAATGTATGTTATCAAATCTATTTAGGAAACTTTGTAAACAATGACCTAAAATAATTTATTTTAGAAAACATTAGAGCACAAAGATGGTTAAGAAAAGAAAAACTTCCCAAAGGTTTTTTCTTTTTTGTGATGACTTTTATCTGTGTCAAGGTCATGATTTACAGTTGTAATTTTGAATGTATGATGCCTCATTTTAGCAACTTTTAAAGAAAATAACTGAAATATTCATAAATATTTTTAGAAGTTGAATTGTATTGAGTAAAAGACTTTGACTTACAGTCTTTTTTTTTTTGATTTGTTCTATCTATGGTGCCCACTCTTTGAAAATTTTCTATGTACTTTCTCATGTTTATTGAAAAATAAAAGGCAGGGTGTGCGTGTCTACTGCTAGCACTCAGAACAGATTTCAAAAAAACATTTTGAGCAGAAGTTTTCATTTTTGTTTCTACCTCTGTTCTGACAGTGCTGCTTCAGCATCATTTCCCAATCCAATCTGAAAGCTAATGTTTGTAGTTTTATTAGGTAACCTGGATTTCGCCTGCATTTTTTTTTCAGATTCCTCACCTTCTGTTCACGTCAATGGAAAATGGAGGGGGCTTGGCATCACACAGAAGGTGATCTTGTCTTGCATGAACAAGCTACACATTTTCAACTGTTTGAAACTGGTGGATCAACCTCAAATTACAGATCTTGAAACAAGTGGTAAGTTGGCAAATTAATTTCAAAGCTAAACAGTCTTGCAGAAATTAAGAAAGTCCTTAAGCAGCAGACCTAAGAGAAAAAAGTGTACTAACCGAAGAAATGCTGATTAGAAAGTTGAGAATAGTGTTTGTGATGACACAGCTGAGATACGATTCTATGAGGTGGTAAAAAATCCAGGAAGCCCAGCTGCTATGGGCTGAGTTCAAGGGATAGAGTTCAAGGGCCATCTTGTGAATTAGTGTTAACTGCTGTGAAAGGCTCATGCTCATGTTCATGCTCATTTAGTGACATATGAGGCTGGTTGAAACAAGGGATAAAGGTGGTGCCCTGACAAGGAAACAAACCAATGGTTTGTAAGAGAAATACAGCATTACAATGTTGAATTTTAATGTGATGTACACTTGTGACTTCACATTTTATTTAGGTAGGCAGTTATAATCTGGAATTGGATTTATGAACCAAAGGAAAAGGTGTGAAGTATCTGTCATCCTCACCCTTTGGTCACAGTCCCAGCTTTTAACTTTGCATGTATTTCAAGCCTTTCCAGTGTAATAGTTTGTTGTTGGATTCATATTTAAGAAACAGAAAAGGAACGTATGCTTTATAGTAGGGATATGGCTAGAAAATGCAAAATGAAAACAAACAAACAAAAAACTTTCATTCTTATTATCTAGTGTAAATTCAAAATAATTCGAGCTCAGAGTTAAGGAAGAGTAAAAGTTGCAGAAGAAAGAGGTAGGGAAAAGGGGACGTGTTTCATATTGCCTTGTTACTAGGTACCAACTTTCAGGCATTGTTTCAATTAAAAAAAAAAAAAGTTATAGTCAATCTTGCATCAAAATATTAGTGCTGTGTTCTTTCATATAAGCCAAAATGGTTCTTCAAAGTATTTCTTTTATGCCAATTGAGGTAATTTTTCGTTTGCAGCCTTCTGGGAGTAACTGAGAATGTATCCGATGTGAAGTTGCCCAATCAGCTGCAAGCTTACTTACCTGAATCAAGTTTTCTTCTGAAAATTGTGCCCACTAATTTTAGTATCAGTGCCACTCATTTTAATGGGAATAAGGAACCATATAAAATAGCATATGAAATGTCAGATAATGACACACTCCTCAGGCTCAATAATGCTGCTAAAGTTTAGCAGAAATTTCCCCTGGATGCTTCACAATTGCTCCTATGCAACCATAATATAATCATGATCTGATAAATAAAGAGGCTTTAGACTGGAAACAGGATCATAGTCACTGATATGCCAGTGTGCTATGAACAGGCAATTTAGCTGATATATCACCTGACTAGCTTCTGTGGATGATGGTATATGCCATTTTTTCAGCTTCTAAACTAGGAGACAATGTTAAATAACCTCATTATTTCTTTTATTCCTTTCTTAATTGCTTTTTATTTGGACATAATCTCAGAGATCAGGTAACAGATTTTTTTTTTTTTAAGAAATCCTATCATATGGCTTATCAGTATGGTGAAAACTTAGCAATTGCCTGCTGTCTGGGTGATTTAGTACTCTCACTGCAAACCCCTGCTATTATCTCCTGCGGTGAGGAAAGATGTAATTCAGAAATGCATCTCTTCATGTCTCTTCCAGTGTGTCTCAGGGATACGGGGGGGGGCAGGGGGGGGCAGAGAAGGAGATTTTTTTTTGTTGTGGGCTAATTTGATTCATCCCAAGGGGGAACTGAAAACAGCAATTTTTTTTTAGCAATGTTGTGAGAGGAATTTTTTCCCTTTTCAGTTCTCATATTTAAAAAAAAAGGGAACGATAAGCTTTCTTAGCTGTGAAGACCCACATAAGCACTAGCAAAAGCTGGATAGACTGTTATAGTATAGAAGTGCCATACCAGACTGACTGTACTTTGAATTTTAAGAACATTGAGAGACTTTGGATGACTTAGCAAAGCATTAGTTTTTTTCTTTACTAATCATCAAGGAGAAATGCAGGTATTCTTTCAGATCTTTAGAAAAATCTGCAAGATTTTTGCTTCTCTTTTCTAAGTTTTATAGTCATGTCCCTCTGTAAAGTCTCAGTGCCCTGACCCTCACCACACGGAAATTAACAGAAGAATTAAACTGATTTTAAAAGAAGTTGTGTCGGTACTTAGCCTTGTGCTGTAGTGTGCCTTAACTATATCTCTGTTTCTGTAAACTCTTGCCCCCTCTAGTGTCAGAATTCAGCTCCTGTTTCCCCTAAAGCCTGCAAGTAAGGTATGGAAAATGTAGCAAGACTTCACATCTCATTAAATCCAAATTGTGCCCTTCAGAAGGTCACAGCCCCCAGTGTTTCCTAGAGTTACACAGTTCTTGTTATGTAAGAGTGATATAGTAATATTCGATTTTTACTGTCAAAGTTTATTTCTCTAGTTACATACCATCAGCACCAATTTTACCATCACCGTCCTTATCTCCAGCAGCCAGAAGAGCTTTTGTTTCTTTGTCTGATAGGTCTCTGCCATCTGGGGTAAAGCCCTTCAGTACAAACCTAAAGAGGAGGCATGGAAAAAAAAAAAAAAAAAAAGAACAGGAAAGGTCTTTAAGTCTTTTTCAGAAAGGTTTTACTTTGTATTTATTTGCATCACTGTTTTGATATATGAGGTGGAATCCAGATGGATATAACCCTCTTTTTTGTCAGTCAGGAAGAGTGCTTTACTCTGAAACTTCATTTTAACTGAAGAGCTGTCTGTGAGGTATTGATAATCCATGTGTTCGAGGGATCCTGCAGTGAAAGCTACATCTAGTACCTCCAACACACTTTAGAACATATAATCAGCAAACAACTGATTATTGCACACAAATACTAGGCAGGAGATTGAACTGTATGTATGTATTATCTAGGGTATTGTGGGCGAAAAGAAAAAAAAAAAAGAGAACAGGGAATTAGACTCTTAAGGTGAGATTATTTGAGAAAGGACATATCTTTACTTACTTTAATTCCTCCTCTTCAATGAAGCCACTCCGGTCCTTATCAAGAATACGGAAAACCTTCTTCACATCTTCTGGGCTCTTCTTTTTCAATCCTACCATCTCGAAAAACTTCTTGTAGTTAAAAGATTCAGCTGCTACAGGAGATGAAAAGCCAGACAACTGCTTAGAAAAATCATTAAAACATATACACTTACATTTTCTTCCTTACTGCTGCATGTCCTACCCTGGGAGCCAAAAGCACATTCCAGCCTAGCTGTGGCAGGAGCTAGATATCTGCACTGTAATAGTCCATGCTTCACAAACACTAATTTAAATATACAAAGGGTGAGAGGGTCAGTGTCTCTGTTTTGCAGATGAAGAGCTGAGCTAGAGAGGGATGGAGACTTGCCCAAGGTCACGCAGAAATTCTGTGGCAGAGTTGGAAACTGAAGTCTAACCTGCTTGCTCTCATTTCAGTGTCTTAATTCCCCCACCCCCTTTTTTTCCCCAAAGTTTTACACTACAACAGTCTTCTGAGACTGAACCCTGACTGTTAGATCACTGCCACTTTTTGACATTTCCACCCCTGGAAAAAACACTCTTACTCACCCACGGAGCCCAACACTGACAAAATCTGTTTCAGAGCGCATGGCTCTTTCAGTTCTGTTCCATTTTTCCTGGAGACTTACTCGAAATCAGAGAATTGCATTTCTGCCTCTAAAGGTATGTGCAATCGTGATTTGTAAGCTCAGGCACTGCAAGGGAGCGCTGTGCTCTGCTGCCTGCAGGACCTTGTAGGCACAATCACCGGGAAAAAGCAGAGCCCTGGAAATCGGAGAGGGGATGAGTGGGTTTACCTGTTCCACCTCTCCTGTCCTTTAACCGCACCTGCTTTTGTCCCACCCAGGTAGCCTTAAATCTAATAGAGTGACCTCCAAGACATGCTGTGGACTTATTTATTTATTTTAAATGCATCCTTATTCCTACCGCAGCTTTTCCTATTACATAAAATTAAGGCGGCTCAGTCATTCGGGATCTGCTTGACTGAGATCTGTCATTAGCTGCTCCTAATTGCACCTGCTCCGGGACTCGGAGACGGCCCTAGAAGAATGGAAGCTAATGAGAAGAACAGCTGCTGGATGGAGCAAAGCGGTTTGTTGGTCCCTGCGCCTCTCCGGCTGCTGAGTTTGTTCGGGCTCAGCGGGTTTTGCACTTGCGCCTGTTTGGGAAGGTCACGGCACAGACCGGGAGAGAAAGAGGCTGATATCCCGGGTGGCAGGGGCAGCCCGGTGGTTTGGGGTTCAGGGAGCAACCTTAACAATCTGGGGCTCCGGAAGCACCAAGGGGGTTGCTGTCATTTTTCAGGGGTCTCCATGAATAGATGAGGTAGGGGATATCTGAAATCTGGAGGAGTCTGCGAGGGATGTGAGGACCGCTGCAGCCATTTGTCCTGCAGAAAGCTTCTGCAGTCGAGCAGCGCACCCTCTTGCTCTGCTACTGCTGCCTTCTGCTCCATCCCGAAAAGCAAAGCCCACCCGAGGCGGGGGGGGGGGGGGGTCCGCAGAGAAAGTAGGAAAAGAGCGGTCCCTTGTCTCCTTGAAACGCGAAGGAGCAGTTCTGCAAGACTTGAAACTGAATGTCGGGGGTGATGGATAAGCTGCCGCCATCCACGGCTGGCTCCCCTGTCCTGCATCAGGACGCAACCCGCCCTAGTTCGGCCAGGGTTTTGTTCCCTCAGAAAGTCTCCTGTCGTTGGAAGCAAAGTCTGTCTGCAGTTCCTGCTTGCCTCCCTTTAAAAATGAATGAGTATTTCGCCTCTGTAATGTGCAGAGCAACTTTGCTGAGGATGCAGCCCTGCGCTTGATAAACCTGTCATGCCTCCGCTGCACTTCTGAAAACACATCCTCTTTGATATTTTATCTAGCCGGATCCTCTAATCTTCCCCGAGCTGAAAAAAATCCACTGCTATCCTAGGCTGAGGAGACGAAAGGGAGGAGAAAAAAGAAGAAAAAAAAAAAAAAAAAAAAGCACTCACCTGAAAAGGCTCCCACAGCCTTCTTGATATCCTCAGCGCTGAGCACGTCAGTCATAGCCATCCTGCAACTGTTTGAACAGGGAAGCAAGTGCGAAAAGATTAAAAAAGTGCTTTTCTCATCATTTCTGCTCATATGACCAAAGCTGCAGTGCTGTGTGGGGATGGCACACCGGGAGAGGCTGGCCCGGCGCCAGCTCCGTTAGCGGCGTGTGGCCAAGTGCCACGGGGCTGGGTCGCCCCCCGGTCCCGCTGCAGGCGGGGGGGGGGGGGGGGGGGGGGGGAGGAGGACGGGGATGCCTTTTAGTAGGGCTGGGGAAGGGAGGGAGGTAAAAAGGGGGAGGGGGGGGGTCGCCCCCCGCGGGAAATTTGGAGGCTGAGCCTCGCTGGAGCGGTGCCAGAGCGGAGGGGGAGTTGTGCCAAGGTCAAGTTCTCGGGTGCGGTGGAGGAGCCGGTGGTGCAGAGCCTGGTCCTTCTAATTTTTATTTTTTTTTTTTCCTTTAGGAAGTCGGGACGAGCTTTACCGCTTAGGTTCGGTGACGAGCGAGGAGCTGCGGCATATGCCAAGCTTCAAGCCGCTCTCGGGGTCGGCGAGCGAATGTGATGGAGCTTTGGAGCATTTGCCGTGCCGTTCTGAGCCTTGAGACGTCTCCCCCTTCTGCTTCCCCCCCCCCCCCCCCCCCTTCGCACACCCGTTCCTTTTAGACCTCGTTTCTTTCGGGCCACTCCATATTAAGCATCATCCTCGCTGAATTAATTATCACATCCCTGCGAATCCCACAGCTCCCGTTTGTAATGCACAATATGCTGCAGAGCCTTCCGCGACACGATGTGGTGAGGCGAGACGGGAGGTGACAACGCGCTCGTGCCGGGCTCCTGTGCAGCGCCGGGGGCCTCGGGAGGGGACCGGGAGCTCCCCGGCATCGTCGGAAAAGCCGGCACCAAGCCTGAGGAAGCCCAGCCTGTTTTCTGGCTTTGCTTTGCCCAAAAAACCCGTGCCAATTTTTCACGGCAAGCGCGGCAGGTAGCGCAACTCGGGCTGAGGGATGGGCAGGAGCCAGCAGGCTGAGGCAGCCGAGGTTTTAGGGCCCTGTAGTAGGGCAGAGCTCGGCAGGAACGTTATTGGCATCTCAGTGTGGGCATCTCGGCTTTAGGAAGGAGGTGGGAGGGAGGCAGCGTGGCCGCAGCATCCCCGCGCTGCTCTCAGCAGATGCAGCCCGACCCCACTGACGCGCCGGCCCCACGTCCTGAAACGAGAGAGCGGCCTGGGAAAGGAGGAGGTGGCTGCTGCGAAAGCTCTGCTTTCCCTCGGTAATCCCTCAGCGCTTTTTCTAAAAAAAAAAAAAATAAAAAAAAAAAATAGTACGAGCCCCCAGCCTCTTCTCCGCGGCCCAAGTTCAGCTCCGACGGGTGAGTCATTAGCGTGCCACTGAGCGCAGAAGGATGGAGGAGGAGGTGACATTGGGGTCCTTTTTTTTTTTTCCCCCCTCTTCCTTTTCTTTTTTAAACAGAGAGCCTTCGTTGTGGGAGGGACTGTCATTCTTCTCTCCTTGGATTTTTTTCCTTCCCCCTATTTCTATATATTTCCTAGGATACAAGAGAGGCTTTGTTTTCTCCAAGGACAAACAGCGGTGATGGATGGGGGAGCGGAGTCCACCTCCCTGGGGAAAGCAGGGCAGGGCCGGGGCTGTGCTTGGGGCCCTGCCTTTAGCGGGGTTGAGCTGGGAGGATGGGGCTGGGAAAGCCTCGCGTAGCCCAGGTTTAAACCCGGTAGCCTGTTTTACACGGGTCAAATGCGGTCCCATCAATGCATAACTCTTTATGAGAGATATCAACGTGCTGGTTGCACGATCTTCTGTAACTGGCGTCTCTTTATTTCTGCTTAACCGATGGAAGAGAGAAAAGCCCCTTCTTGTTTCCAGTGGAGACGACTCCAGCCTGACCCGACATCCTCATCCACCTCTCTTTGCCAAGCTCAGCATCGCTGCGATCTGCAGAGGAGCCGGGCCTCCCTCTCCACGCCTTCTTCGCTTTCCTACGACCCTCTTGCAAGCCCCTCGCTGATGTTCCCTCTCCCTTGGAGCCCCAGCGCCTCCTTTCAGGTCCCTACAACCAGGGGTGGCCGCTGCCCATTCGCCGGGCGAGTCGTATTTCGGTGTCAGCCCCGCTGCGCTGACCACGCATCAATTTTGGAGGGCTGCCCCCGCCAGCAACACAAGCCCGTAGCAGACTCCTCCTGCGCGCAAGGGGCCTGAGCGTGGAAAGAAACGAGTGAGAGGTGCCAAAAAAAAAAAAACAAAACCCGCTTTGAGGACAGCCAGCAGCCTTCTA
This sequence comes from Cygnus atratus, assembly GCF_013377495.2. Classification (NCBI taxonomy): domain Eukaryota; kingdom Metazoa; phylum Chordata; class Aves; order Anseriformes; family Anatidae; genus Cygnus; species Cygnus atratus. The sequence goes on along the minus strand of NC_066362.1, from coordinate 55,483,334 downwards.
GAAGCTCTGAACCTCCAAGCTTTAGTCAAGGCTGGTATGTTATTCTCATAGAAAAGGCGTTTCACGAATCGGCAGCTTCACGCCCGACCCTTCGCCTTTTTTCCATCATCCCTCCGAGATATGAGTGACGCGTTTTCCTTTCTTGCTGAGGTTTTGCCAATTTTGCTGCCCGAACTATTTGCAAATTCGACACCGTGGATTCCCAAGTTGACTGCACAGAAGCTTTCGTATAGCTCAGCTCCCCCTTCCACTAGAGCCAGAATGCTGGTACTCTCACCAAGTAAACCATCATGGAAATGAAGTAGAAATCAATCCCCCCCCTTCGCCCAAAGCAAGCGAGTCGGGGAGAGTTGAATGAACAGCAAGAAGAAGCCCCCACGCCAAAGTTCAAGCTGCAGACAAGCAGAAAGCCGGGAGTTCTTTGCAGAGAGGGTGGCACATCTCTTTAATCTTCCTAATGAGCATATCAAGGAGAGCAAATCCATCCCATCGCTTATAGCAAAGAGCAATTTTCTTTCTGCCACGTGTTTTGGAGGTTTTTTTTTTTCTTTTCCTTTTACCTGTGGTGTATGACTGAGCACTTCAGTAAATCCTGTTCAACGAGCCCTCGAGTTCTCGTTCACTTTCTCCCCTCCCTTTCCTCTTTTGTTATTTCTATTTTCTCACTTTCTCCTTGCTTTTCATCCTCGCTCCCCCTCAACTCGTTCACCCATTTCCTCCTCCTAATGGCCCTTTCTTCTCGGTTGGAGTCTTCTCTGCGGGAAGCCACTCCTCTGTGTTTGGAAGATTTGCACCTCTTTGTCTCTCGGGTTTTGGTTGTGGGAAGGGCTCTAGGGCCGGAGGGATGGAGGAATTTCCTTATTTATTTCCCTTCAGGCAAAGGTCCTGGGCTCCTGCCGGGAGCAGGCGCATCCACGTTGGCTGTGGAAGTCTGAACGTTTTCTTGCTACTTACATTTCGGGTTTCTCCCAAGGAGGCTTGCACAGGTTGTTAGATAGGAGGTGGTCAAAAAGAGGTGAAACTCGGGGTAGGAACCCCCCTTATATAACCTCTCTCGCTCCTTCTATTTTCGGCAGGTGATACCCACTCCTCAGTGGTATCAGGTATTCAGGGATTTTGGTGATGGTGTCACATTTATCTTTCCCTTAAGTAATCAAGGAACACTATTAATAATCCTTGGCACTCACCTTCCCCCGCCTGTGAAAACCTATTACCTCGGCAAACCGACGAGGGAACTTTATTGATACGGGGAGAGGCAGGAGGGCTCTTCATCTCCCATCAGACGAAGGCGGCTTCAGAGGGACCCATCGCGATGAATCAGGTTCAGCTTGGGAGACGGGACTCTGCTCAGAAGGAAGGGGCCAGGAAGATGCAACCATCCGATCAGAGAGAAGAAAAGCAAAGACATTCAGGAGTTTGTCCTTTTTTCCCTCCAGCTCTGGCAGACACTGCTCGAAACAAGAGGAAACAGCCCTAAGCTGCCTCCCGCACCTCAGGCTGCAACGTTCAGGTCTCCCTACTGGCCTTGGCAGAAGGCAGAAATACTTTTATTTTTAATTTAATTTTCTTTTTTTCTTGTACAGGCCACAGTCAAGATGTGGTCGTCTTTACCGCAGGGTATTCAGGGAGGTGCTTCCTGCAGGCAGCAGCGAGCTCCGTTTGGGTAGTGCTGGTTGTTCATCCTTCCAGGGGCATCCAAAATTTCTGATCTGGGCCTTGCTGGACAAGAAATCTAAAAAATTTACAACCTGAGCTTACCTAAGAGAGGTGGAGTGTTGCAAATGAAGAGTTACAATATATACAGGCATAATAAGTTGACTGCAGCCTTTTCAGCATATGAATTCTCTTTATGCCGAATTGCGTATTTGGGTGAAACATACCTTTGAAGACGCTTCTATTTTCTACTCTATCAAGCAATAATAACAATGATAAAAATGCAATTGAGCCCTATTCACGGCTCTGTAATCCACCTGGGGACACTTTTCTTGATCTTTAATTTTTTTTTTTTTTCTGGCAAGGGGAAACATTTTACAAAGGACTGTGAATCATATTTATCCGGAATTCTTAAGTAACAAAATATCTTTTCAGTTGCAGGATGCAAAACCAACAGCTGGTAGGTTAAAAAGTGACCAAGGCTGTTGTGATACAACTGAAATTATCTTCCAGGAAAGGCAGGTGCTGCAAAAGTGAGATTGGATTTTTCTATCTTGATTAATTGATCCTAGAAGGGAGGAAAGATAATTGAGGTACGTATGGGATAAGAATATTTAAAAATATTTTGCTAATACCAGCATCATTTTGATGCCGAGTTCTGTGAAAAATTGGAAATTCTCCAGGAACTTTAGATAATTTCAAAAGAGGGAAGCTTTATTGAATCAAATATGACAAGGGTTAATTTAATCAGTTTAATATTCTCTCTCCTGTATATTTGTATTACATTTCCTTTAGTGGTCTTCGATTTTTGCTTGTGCTACAGTTAGTAAGGAAAGTGATATTACATTTCAGGTAGCCTCCTTTCCTCCTCGCTTTGACAAACACTCTCTCTGTGCCCTAGCGTAGAGCAGGTGAGACTTTGTATTTAATTACCTTGTGAAATCACTGATTCTTGTGGGTCCACAAACGGTGTGCTGCCTTTGGAGCAGTATGATTCATAGTACGCTGTTTGCTACGTTCAGTGATGTGGAGTTTGCATTACACTTTCGCATATTATACCCCTTTGATGTAGTACCACGATTAGATTCTGGTTTAGAGATACCAGCATCTCGTGGTTATTAGCAGGATGCCACATTTTCATGTGGTAGCAGGCAGAGCAATATTTCCCTCTTATCTTCTTTTGGCAGCTTAGAGGGGATATGGATTGTAGGACTGTCTTTTTGTCCACCAGAGTGTGACTTCCATTTCTGTCTGATCCATTGGAATTAGTGCCTTTGTCCACTGGTGAAAGGAGAGCAAGTGCAGAGCTAGCCATGATTCCTCTGTGTAATTCAGCCGTGAGAAAGGATTTCCACTAATCAGGATAGCTTTCTTATCCATTTACTTAATTCCCGCTAATGCTTATTTACAAAGAGAGAAGCAGACTTATGACCTCCTCGGGCAGATAGTGAGGTCTGTGTTATATGTCAAGTATCACATTAATTAAAATGTTTGCTCTTTTTTTTTTTTTTTTTGTGAGAAAAACACATTCAAAATCTGATCCTTCTAGGTTATTAGTACAAATCTGGTTGAAGCTGAAAGACATAGAGCATCGTGGCAACAGGGCATCTGATCACTGAGAGTTCACCTATGTGAAGTGATAAAATTTAGGGAGGATGTTTGTCTTACAGCAGTCATCACCTCAATCAGGTTCATTCAGGAAAAAAAATAGGACTGGGCTTCCCCTTTGAGATACTTAGACACTGCAGAGCTAATTGGGACTCATCCATTTTCACTCCTTTTTTTTCACTTCTGCCGCACAAACAACTGTGATCTGAGTAATAAGGTGCTTCAAGTCCATATCAGCCAATGTGCCTGAAATTTTTGGTCTTAGCATCATGTGCATTACTGGCACTTTAAAAAGGAAGCTTATCCTGCTTCTATCTTCTGTGTTTAGTACATGTAAGCCATATGACATCCCTTATTTGAAAGCATATTCTAAAATTCAGAGGTTTCATTGATAAAAAACGTGTCTTGGTTGCCAGTTAACATTTCTCCTATATTTTTAGCTTACCAGTCTTTCATACAAATTTCTGTATTAGTCTTCTTTTTGTTCTGTCTTTTTCACTGTTTATGCCTTCCATTTGATTTTACAGTTACAATATCCTCCAGTCCTTGCGTTAGGTGGGCTATGGCCTCTATAAAGAATTATCTGTTTTACATCTTTCCTCATGAATCAGTCTCTCTAAACCTGTAATTTTTTTTCCTGTTTGTTTTTGGTATTCTCACAGTTCTGTTGACATTTTTGTGGTACTGTGGTGCCCAGCATAATACAGAGTTACTTTGCTATCTGAGCTTGTAAAATATTCTAAAATATCTGCTATAGTCTCTAACCTGTTCCTAGGATATAAGCCAAGAAGAATCTGGTTGAATTTTCTGCAGTCCAAGACACACATGTGCACATCCACATTGTATTTAGATTTGGAAACAACTCCCACAACCATTTAAAATCTTAAAATAAATAAATAAACAAATATTGCATTCCTGCTGCATATTTCAGTTAAAGAACATCTTGAAGCATTTTATAGCCATCATTCATTATATGGGAACTGCTTCATCTTCCTCTACAGCAAAGCTCAGCAAACCTCACCTAAGTTTAGAGGCAGCATAGGAATCCTTACAATGGCATTATTTTCTTTGGTGTTTTCCTTGTACATTAGGATGTAAGTGGATGCTTCTACCTCCTGCTCTTGCTGTCAAACTTGCTCCTTCTTACAGTATCCCTGGTATATAGTCCTCTTTCATATTACTTCTAAATAAAGGAAGGAAGAAGTGTCATATTGCTGTTTTTCTTATCTGAAATGAGATGCTTTAGCTGCTCCATATAACCATAAACCATACAATATTGGGGTTCTGGATTCTAGAAATGCTGTACCAAAAGTCTTTTGGAGAAGTGGGAGTGAATATTAGTTTTAATTAATGTAACATAACATTATTAGGAAGATGAAACATCATTGCCCACATTAGACGTTGTCCAGAATTTTAGGGCAAACCTCTCCTGGAGAAAGGAACACTAAACCTTTCATATTGGTGAGTACAACTTGCAACTTTTTCAAAGGATGCGTATACATAGTACAGGATGTAGCACCTATTAAATGTATTCTGGCGAACTGTTTGCCAAGGATTTTGTGGTGCTGACAGCTTTAATGTGTTGAAGAAGGGAATAGTCAGTTTTGTGGAAGAGAGCTCCAGTGAAGGTTACCAAATTTATACAGGCCACCTCCAGCCTGGGAAGTTCCTGAGCAAAAGTGGTTGGGATTTGGAGTAGGATTAGGGAAAAGTTTCATAATGTGTTTGCCTTTTGCTTACATTGTTCCAAAGGCTTTTATATATGTCCATGGTTAGGGACAGGATTCTGGGCTAGAGGGAACTTTTTCCTCCCTTTCCCTTTCCCCCTTCCCCCTTCTCCCTTTTCTTTTCTTATGATCCAGTGTGGTAGTTCTTAACTTATTTTCCTTGGTGTAGTTTATGATAACCACATGTGTGAAAAGTGGAAGGATCAGGTAGACAGAATGTATGTGAGAAATGCATCAGTTAAAAGAATGACTCACAGTATCCATAGGAAAAAGAATTGTTTGCTTCCTAATAAAAAAACAGGAAACTTCCGTCCTTGATTACTGTGACTTTTTGCTTATATGCTGCTTTTTGCTTCTTATCTGTGTTCTTTAGGCTGCATATGAGCATTCCTGTTCAGGTACACATATATTTTACGATAGTAATCTGTGACTGAAAATGTCAATTGTTTTGTATACTAATTATCATTTTGTCCTGCCAGATGTAGTATATCAGACTGCTTCAGGCTTTTTTAGCTTCTGTTACTACTTAATAGTCCTTGCAATGGACTGTTATTTGGTTTGCCTGATAGAAGTTTGTACTCTTAGGATCCAGTTTTAGTGGTTCTGTTTTTACACGACTCCTCTGATAATTGGCTCAAAAGCTGAAAATAGCAAATGGCTACAACAGATACCCCAGAGGCTAGAAGTAGGTCACTAATAGTACATGCCACCATTGAGTTTTGGGAATTCCGCAGCTTGTATTGCAAATTATGTGGAAAAGAAAGTGAAATGTCATGAGCTGTATCACCCAAAGGAGATAATACAAATAAAAACCAATGATAGGTGTTTCTATGTAAACCCCCAATGAGAGCTAGGCTCAGATTACCAAACAAAAAAAAGCTAGTGCTGAAAGAGCAGGTCTGTGCATCCTAACACCTTACAGCAATGCTCAAATGGATACTTACAGCAGGAAAAAAAAAGCTGTTAGTCCCAGTGGGAAACCCTGACCCCAGGTTAAGAGGATGGAAACAGTTGGTTTTATTTACAAGACACTCGTGGGTATCAGACATTTGTCATAATTGACACTCTGGTGTTGTTCACACTGGGATGGATAAGCCCATGTAATTATTACCACAGGGGTTATATTCTAGGAAAATTAGCACAGCAGAAAGATAGCTTCATTACTTATTCCCATTTATAATAGACTGCTGGTAGGAGAGCAGTCGAAGCATTTAGATCAGGGAAAACAGCTTTTGGGGAAATATGACTTCAGTTTTAGCAATTGGAATCCTGTGGTAAGCCAAATTTTGTTAGTTATTTACTAATGAATCTGCTGTTTTTTGTTGGAGTTTGTTTTTGTTTTTCTCTTATGTTTTTATAATTTGTTTCAGAGTTGTTAGATGTATTTAAAAGTCAGTGAAATGTATTTAAAAGTCAGAATTTAAAAGTCAGTGAGATGTATTTAAAAGTCAGAAGTTTGTAAAGGATTTATATATTTCTGGGTAAACTGAGTAGAAATAATTCCATAGCAGTGATGCTTAAATGGCAAGTTTGGGCTTTCCCTGCCAACCTCTCAAGTGGAAAGTGCTGGCTAAGAAAGTCTATAACTAACATCAGAAAAGGAGCACAGTTGAGTCAGCTGTTTGTTTATTGTCAATATTTCATTAGAAAAACAATTCTTCCATTTACAGAATTGGTAAATGGGATGCCTTCTCACGTTTAGGTCATGATTTCAATCCAGCCAAGGAGAATATCAGTAAATAAAAGTAATTATTCAGTAATATTGTTTTAGTCACCCTGATGAAATGAATTCAGCAGTCCCACTTCAGTTGTTAATATACAGATGCACACAAAACAAACTTACTGGCACTGAAGAAATATCTCCATGTAGTTGGCAGATTGAATCAGACTCAGACACTGAATTCTCCTATACTTTCTCTCCTTTATCTCTTTAGGTTGCCTAAAGGGAGGACTGCAGGAAGAAAATCTCTAGTTTTATTACCTGTACTTCTCACATGAATGGACCTGCACTGGTGTTACTGATCCAGCAGCACTCTCTTCTGCTGAATCTGGGACTCCCTAGGTTATATATCAAATTGAAATTTCTAGTTTATCTTTTGTAACGTCCTTATTCTCTTGTCTTCTCAGAAGAAAATTTATCAAAGAAAGGCTCCCCAGCATATTCCTAGAGGGTAATGGCATCTTCCCTGACATTACCAATGTAACACAACTACTTACAGTTCTTTTTTAGACATTCCTTTTGCTAATAATCTCATCACCTTGTTAATAATCTTATGTAGGGGGATTTCATTTTTTCCTAGGTAGCGTGAAAAAGTTTTACATGATTTACATGATTCACAATATTATTTGAAAAAAAAATAATATTGGACTAAACCATGTTATAAAAGCTCACAGTGCCTTTTTGTATTCTTCACATCTGAATTGATGCTCATTATGGGCATATATTTTGTTCTCGGATGTTAATATTTTTGGCCACTTCTTATATAAATTATTGCTAGGCCTTTTTGCACCTCACCTTTCAAAACAATGTGAGTCTTCCATGTTTAGGTAAAAGAAATGTAGTCTAGAAGTGGAGCATCAAATGTAGCATGTGGTACAGACTTGACTGATATGCAACAGAGCTTTTAGCTTGTGTTGTGGTGTTTTCACAGCCATTTGTAACAGGCAGTAACTCCTAGGCCCTTTGAGTTTTGATCTCAGTGGGACACCGAAGCTGTTGTCTTGAAGAAGAGTGAGATATTTTCGGTAAAGGGATCATTAATATCTTGCTTTTGGATCAAGCAGAGGCTTGCAAGATGAAAGTGATGTGCTGTTCGGCAGCATTTTGCCTCTTTGAAATGTATCATCTCTGCTATTTTTCTGCGCTTCTGCTGACACTTCTCCCCTCTACTCTGAGAAAGAGAAAAACAAGTAGCGGGTCATACTGAAAACCTCACTAATCTTTGAGCTAGTTTACCTCCATATCTTCCTTTACTTGTCTGACTTTCTTGGATTTTTGTTTTCCAGTAACACTTTCTCCTGTTAAGGGGCAGAAAACGTAAACTCCAACAGATTAACTGATTGCATGAGACCACACAATATAGTGGTCTTATGCAAGGAACTGAATATTGCATCCTTTCTTGAGACAGTATCTTCAATAATGAAGCATCCTTTTCTCTTTTTTTGTTGCTTTGGATCTTAATCATGAGAAGTACAGCCCACGAAAGTTTCACTTGGGTGGAGCAAGGGTATCCTCTTTCACAGAGAGGATCTGTTTGCTACTCAACTTCTCTGCTACCAAGTTCACCCTGTGTACCACACAGAATATGGTCTCTTTTCAATGGGGCTTCCCTTGCCTTTTCTTAATAGAGCTGGATTTTTTTTTCCTAACTATTAACATTAGTCATAAGCATGTATAGTATAAAAATGCTTAAAGCTGTAATTGCGAGAGGCAGGGGAAGGAAAGTGGCTCTTCTTTATCTCAGAAGAGAGAAAGTTTGCTAATGCCCTGTGAGGGAATGACAGATGATTTCTCTCTCAGGTTACACACACTCTAAATCCTCTTCACCATTTCTCTCCAGCAATGGGGAGACCAGATGCTACTGTAACAGCACAGAGCTTGTGCGAATCCCTTACAAGGACCTTTTATTACTGCTATGAGTAAAAACAAGTGACTTGCATAGCTGTTCTCTATTTTTAGAGGGGTTTATGTTTCTGAAGGACATATTTGGTCCCCTTACGTGGCTTTGGCTAGTTTTCTGTTGGTGACTTATCTTTTTTTTGTTCTTTTAGTGATATGGGAGGACGAAGGTGGGAGAAAGCTAGCGTCTGTTTCTCTGAGCTGTTGTGATGGAATTTGTTAACCTGACATTTTGTATGCTGTGATGTGCCCAATTCCCTTTCTAGCTGTTTCTAGTAGCTATGGGGATACAGACAGCAGAAATCACACTTCTCACACACACTTTCTCTGCTGAAAAAAAAAAAAGCTGGTGAAAATGATAGACAAATGATTTTGGAAACAAATCGTTGATGTGTCCTCAGAGTAAATGCTATAAAGTTTTTGGATATGAAGTTTGTCTTTATTGCATCAGTATATTGTTACGTGGTGTGCAAGAATTGCTTTTACATCTAAAGAGCTGTAGTATCTATTCAAATTTCTTTTTTGGACCTGAGCCGTCTTCCACGGTTGTCACTGGAACTCTTTTTGGTATTTTTAGTGGAGATTTGACCAGGCCTCTCTTCTAGACTTCTAGAGATTTTTACAGAAATTGCAGTGAGATAGGGATCAATTAGTAGCACTGAATAATTACTTTGTGGAGAGAGGAACACTTTGTTATGAATTTGACCGAGACTGTCAGTCTATGTTGGTACTGATCGCTTGTTAGATATTGGTGACTTATGAAAATTACTGGTAGTTTAGATCACAATTAGTCTTACAGGTGAAAAATCACTGTCTTATGCCAATTCCTCTTAAGCATTCAATTTTTTTCTATATACTTTTTTATTTTCTTAGAAAGAGTAAGTCCTTTCGTCCCTTTCTATGTTTTGCTGGATTTTGTTCTTGTAAGGATACTTAATAATCCTGCTTCTCATGGAGGTACCATAGAAGTGAAAAGTTCTGCAATAATAGGGGAATGTGATGTCTTGTCATGAAAACTAACCAAGTATTGATGTTGACATGCAAAGTATTTAAGACTGTATTTTACTATTCATCATAAGAGCAGGAAAGAGAGCAGGCGGGGTATTGGTTCTGATAAATACTTCAGAGTGTGAGCAAGAGAACAAGCAAGGGAATGATTGATTGGGTGAGGACAAGGACTGGGGAACAGATACATAAACACACACACATAGATAAATACATGTTTAGCACGTGTGTGGGTTGTAACAAATGTCTCAAGCAGGCATGCAGCCTTAACCTAAGTGTGTACACATACCTTTTTGAAATATGATGTACACACTTGTAGAGGAAAATGTGTACGTCTGCAAAAATTTAGGCACGTGTAACATGCGCACACCTGATACAGAGGTAAATGACAAGTTGTTTCAGTAATTCATTTCTTGCTTTTATAAAATCAGGGAAATTGTGGTGATCTTGACAAATCTGAGGAAGCTTCGAGAAATGATGAGAGAAAAACATGGTTCTCATGTCTCTTCGTAAGCAGAACATTTGGAGCTTTCTACTCCACCTCCCCTACCAGAAGTGCATCTGATACATTGTACAGAGATTTCAAAGTTTAATTTAGCTTAACTCTTGGCTGCAATCAACTGCTGATAAATTTAGTTGGGGGATTAGGGAACCTAAAAGTCTAATAGCTCCTTAAAAGGAGCCTGAGGATGAGAAAGCAAAACAAAAACATCTGCTAAGAGTCTCCCTTAAAATGGTGGCACACCATACAGTAACGGCTTACAGAAATAAGTAGTTCATTTTAAGGAGAGAAGGGATTTTTGCAGATACAGATGCTTGGAAGAAGAAATCCAAAGGTGTAAATATTTAAGAGAGTTGTTTCTTTTGCAAAGCAAAAGGATATCCTGATTGGATCAATAGCATGTAGCAAATATTCTTCTGTAGTTCTAGATAATTTGCTACTCCAGGAAAAAAAGAAAAAAAAAAGTGGAAAAAAAAAAGCTGTTAACTTCTTTTGCCTGTTACGTCTTTTGTGTAGACTGTCATGTTTAAGATAAGGTCTTTGTACTTGCGTGGCAGCATTAATTCAAACGTGAATTCTTAACCATGACTACCTCATCTTCTTAACACTGTGGATAGTAAAGTAGATGTTTTGACCAGAATTTTACACGTACAGTCAAAAATGCAGACTCAGACTAAATCAATCCAAGAAAACTCAGTCAGATATTTATTTGAAGAATAGATTTATTATAAAAGGCCAGAAGTTTCTTTTCCTAGATGCTTCTTTCTCATTTGTTTTTATACTGCGTCAGTTTTTGTAGATTCATCTGTAACTAGGGCCTTTCATAAGTATTGCACTTACATATCTCATAGCAAGAAATAATTCTTGTGCCAAAGACACTGTGATCTTGCCCAACCTTATGCATATGTTTTACTTTTTAACTATGAATAGTCCCTCTGAAGCCAGATCTAGGGCCTAACTGAAAACCTTCAGTAACCATTTCTTGCCTTTCCCCACTTCTTTTGCTATATCAGTAACATTTCAAGTTGTTCCATTGTCCTAGGGCCCAGGAAAGGACTTAGGTGAGAAAAGGTTAAAAAAAAAAGTATTTGAATAATTATTATTTAAATTAAGATGGAGTAATCATTTGATAAAAATTAAATCTGCTAAAAAAAGAAATGTCCCTTCACACAATGTTTAATTATCTTGTGGGTTTAGCAGCTGGATGGCTATTATTTCAACAAAGAGTTTATAGAGATTTGAAAAAAGATTATATGTAAAAGTAGAGTATCTGGTGTTAGCCTAGCTAAATCTGGTAGGCTTTGAAGCATAAGACAATCATCAGAAGGAGTAAGTATGTGAACTATATTGCCAAAGCAGGCAAATGCATTCTGAATTCATTTTTTTTCTACAACATATGGATTAAGGAACTATTGGAAAGAAAGTATCCAGAGCAGGATTACAGGTCTGCTTTGAGGAATCAAGAGAGGAATTTAAGAGTGGGAGAAACTAAATATTTTTCCATGTAAAATTGTCTGATGTTCATAAACTCTTACTATAGTTACATCGTGACATAGGTGGACTGGTAAGTATTATGTCTGCCATTCAAACATGTGAACAGCGGGTTCTGCAGCTGAGAACAAAATTATACCCAATTTTTAAATGATGTCTCTGAAATACTAATTAGACTTATTTAGTTATGTGATGAAAGTGTTAACCTTATCTGATTCTTGTTGTCTGAACCAGTTATATTTGTAAAACTCTGCAGCCTTTCCGATTGGTTGCTAGTCAATGGCTGTAAGAGTTCAATTTCGAGTTGTATACATTTTTCTTTATCCTTTTTTTCATCATGCCAGATATATAGACAGACACACTAAGTTTATATAAATTATTTTATTTTTTACAGTAAGTATCTTAAGCTCTAAAGGCCTCAGCACTAACAAGAATAAAGAAATGGGAACCAAACTTCTAAGACAAAAGAATAACTGAAGAACTACCTTTATTGCTAATGAGACTAGTGCAGGTCTAGTGCTTGTGCAGCGCGTAAGTTTAGTCACTATTCATTTTCATGGCGGCTATCTTCCCCTCCTCCTCCAGTTTCAAGCAGCTTTCTATCCAGGTTGTCAATATTTCTCTAGTTCTGGGGGCTTGAAAACTAGCAATAGTATTCCAGGAGAGCACTATAAGCATTTACTAGAGAAGAAAATTAATTTCTCATGACCTACTCATGTTCAGCTTGTTCTCCATCAGGACCTTTCAGGTCCTATTTTGGCTACTTAGCCAACCCATCCCCACGCTCCTTCTAACCTAGGTGCAGAACTTTACATTTGCTGAATTTCATGATTTTTACTGTTGGCCTATTTCTCTAGCTTGCCAAGGTCCTTTTGAATGGCAGCCCTGCCCTCCAGTATATCAAGTGGATACTGCAAAAAAAGTGCTTTAATCAAAAGTCAGGTAGGAAACAAGATATAGATCTTAATACCTCAGGAAAATGCTAAACCAAACAAACACAAGTGCAGGCATTTCCTATAGGTACAGTCCATGCAGCTGCCTTTAACATCCCCTGGTCCTGGCAAATCCTTTTTTTGTCAGCTAGCCAAATGCCCTCATAATGATTCTTTTTCTCTAACAGTACTCCTCTTAAAATAGTCTTTCTCCAGTAAGGTATATAAAGAAAATGTCAGAAATCAAAATGGAGAACAGTAAGAAGAATGGCAACAAGCAGATCAAAAGCAACAGAATGAGAACATAATTCAAAACTGTTTTTAGACTCTCTCTTTGGGGCAGGGACGGTCTTGCACTGTGTTTGCAGCAGACCATGGAGATTGGAGTTCTGATGCCTGCTAGGTCTCTCAATACAACTTCTATACAGAGAATAATAAAATAAAACAAGAAAAAAAAAGGTGCATATATGGAGAGAAATAAGATAAGCAAGAAAGGTATATGAAAGAAGAGGAAAATGAAAGGACTTGAGCAAAGCCTGATCAGCAAAATTGCTGGTAACATGGAGCTGAAAGTGTAGTTGCTCCATGCATCCGTGCTGTCAGGCAGTAGAAAAAGGCTCTGATCTATTAGTTTTTATAACAGACAGGTCTTGGCAAGAAGTATAATCACCTCAGAATACCTGTAGATTTTTAGAGGCCAACAGAGTATATCTCAGGCAGCGGCCAAACAAGGAGGGCAAGGGGCATGGTTCTTATTCCTTAGTTTTCTCTTCCTCTCTCCTAATGTAAATCATCCTGTCTTATCTAAGAGAAGTAATTTATGGTCAGCCTGCTGGCTGGTCAGCTTCATGCCTCTCATAAATTAGATAGTCAGACACATGTGGGTCAGGTTTGGAAATGCAATGCATGTCTTCAGAGGAGGAATGGATTCTTCCCAATCCTTCCTTACCTTTGGTTGTTCTTACACATCCCAATTTATTCCCTTTACTAATTTATGTTCCTCTTTCTGCCCACTTTCCATTGCCTGTATCTTTCCTCTTTTTCTTCAGTGAACATGACAGCTATACTAGAATAACATAAGGAATTAGATTACTTCTTTGCCTTATCTTTTGTTTATCTCACATCCTAGATACGGAATAAAGGACTATGTTTCTCTTCCTGGTCTTTCCTCCTTTGTTCTCTCTACGTAGGCACATATTTCATGCTGAGAGGAACTGCAAAGAAAATTGTCCGGACATCAAAGCTCATTATGTTCTATTGCAGCTGAACACCAGTAAATAACTCTACTAAAATTCTCAAGAAAGATTTTATTTAGTCTCAGCTAGGGCTAGATCTCTGGGCCATAATAGTACTTGCTGTGCAGATCTGCTGTACAGGTCTGAGATTTTTTTTTTCCCTTCTTAAGACCAGGTCTGTAGTTAATACTGCTGTTCAATGTAATTATACCAAAAGAAACATTAGTGAGGATGATATCATGCCATCCAAAGAAGTTTACTTTGTTCTGGCATAAAGTGTTTTCAGTTAAGTTATTGATATAACTCTGTTATCAAAGGTGGCTTTTTGTTTGTTTGTTTAGTTTTTTAGTTTCTTTGTTCTTTTTAACCTGTAGTTCCCGTATGTGTCTATTGGTTGATACAGTCAAGAGAAAGAAAAAATGGAGTTGGGAGAAGACAGTGGTATGGGGTATTCTCCTTCTGGCATTATCAGCACCAGGGTAGAAGTAAATAGTATTGAAAATGTATCTAATTCAATACTTTCTCTACTGTGGGAGGTGATGATTCCACTAAAAAGCTTCTGCAAAAGTTGGTCCAGCTAGCTGGAAGCATGAAGGGGTATCTGGCACAGAAGTTTTTCTAGTCAGTTAATGGGAACACATCCAGTACAATCCCCTTTTGAGTATGATCAGGCCGGGCTTTAAAGGTTATTTGACCATTCTCATTTTGTTAGAACCTTGTATAGTAGAGAATTTGTCTTTGAGATGCAGAGATATCAACTAAGGTGCAGAAAAAGAGATACCATCTTCACTTCAAAACCTTGATTATGATCTTACAGTAATCACTTCTTATTCTGTATCACTGTAGTATTAAAAAAGCCTTGCGGCCAGCAGCCTGATTTAGTATTACAGCAGCCAGACAGAATCTAATATGGGAAAAAAGGGGAGAAGCTCATGAGAGCCTTGAGTTCAGTGAATCTTTGTAACTGCTGTCAGATCCACTGGACTAGACTGTTGACAAACAGCACAGGGAGAGCTGAAGAAAGACCCCTGGTAGAGAGCCAAAAATCAGCTAAACACCTCTGAGAAGTTTAGAAGCTTGTTGCTTGTTTGGCTCATTTCCACCTGCCTTTCCCCATTTCTCTGCAGCAGAAAGAATGTTGGAGGGTGCGTACTCTGGCTGGCAGGCTGTTGGAGGAGACTCTGGCCTCAAGTTACACAGCATGAGAGGTCTGTGCATAAAATTAGCAGCAGAGTTCTGTGTATTAGGCGCCAGGGAAAAATGTCACATTCAGCAGAACTCAGAGGCGAGAGGTGGAACGGAACAAACTGGAACAGGACGTCAATCCCCCTCCACTTTTGACTGGTTTGCAGCAGACTTATCTGAGGGTGTCCTAACCAGCTAGCTTGGAATAAAATTGTTTAGATAGGAATTGTATTTTATGTCTTAATAATAAGATAGTTTGATTTTTTTTCATCCCTTTTCCCTCTTGCTCTTTTTCCTTTTATCTCAAAATGTCTTCCTTGTGTCTTTTCACAAGGAAATCCCTCTTTACTCATGAAGATGTGCTATTGACATACAGTTTTCTGCCCTCTTTTCCACGCTTCTGTGGTCTGATTCCCAGTGAGAAACACACTGTGGTGGCATTACATTCAAATTTTATAGTGGATTCCGCAAGCTGTTTGTAGTGAAGTCTGGAAAATTAAGTAAAGGACTGGCAGACAGGGCAAAGGCACTAAAGCAGAGAGACACAGCTATTCAAGGGCTGGATTCTTCAGATACTAACTTAGTAGCAGATATGTCATTCAGAAAAAACTATTACAGAAAAGGTCACAGCTAAGGGTGTGTTTTGGCTCTTTCCTTACATCATAAAAACAGGAAAATCCTTGCTGTGCCAGTCCTAGGTTGCCCTGAAGCACATGTGTTGGAGACTGCATTGCCATCTGTATGTAGAGATGAATTGCCAAGAGACATAAGTGTACACTTGCCTGATTGTTTGGAGATGTACATGTACACATACACATTCACTCTGTAGTCAGAATGTGTTTTCATAAGACAGAGTTATCTGGCAGCAATGCTGGTTTGATGCATGCTTCCCCATTTGTTCTCTATATTGATGTCTGTACTGTGAGCTGGGCTTGGAAATTGTTCTGTGGTTTAATAAGAGTTTTAACAGCTGGATCAGTCAGCTGATGTATTTTGCAGCAAAGCCTCATATGTGCCTTCCTGTGGTGCAGGAAAGAGCAGGATTATGTGTGGACAGGGAATATAATAAGATACATCACTGTGTGATCACAGCTTCGAAGTCCCCCATTACTTTTGTTGGGCTCAGATTATTGAAGCAATCCACAACTAGGGTGATGCATTCCCAGATTAGATAGCACTCTTGGACAGAAAGCTATTCTTCATTTAATTTTCTTCTTCTCCTTTTCAGTAGTAGGGCAGGCCCATTGGCTTCTGCTGTTTAAGATATGTGATAGTTTAGCAACTACATTCTTTTGTAATGGATTGGGAATAAGTTCTAAGGCCTGGCATCAGAGCATACATTACTGGCATGTTTTTATTTTCTTATATTTTCAATTTGAACTGTAGGCGATTTTGAGTGCAGGTGGGTTGCTAAGGATGATATATGTAATTTATCACTTTTCACCTGACTTTCCCAGAGAATTATTGCTCTATTGAGCCTTTTTCTTTCCTCATTATCTCCCTATTAAAAAAATAAAAAAAAAGTTTTATTGTCAATCCCATTTTGCAGATGGCAATGTTGAGGAATTAAGGAATCACATAGCAAGCCAGTGGCTGAACTGAACATAGTTAATTGAGAGCTCTCTTATTTAGACCCAGCTTTACGTTACAAGGCAGGTTTCTGCCTGTTGAGGTGTGAGGCACACAAACTCCGCGCTAGAAATGGACAGACTGGCAGCTGGTTTGCAATCAGATTACTTATTTGTACAGTTACTGCTGGACCCAGTCTGCAGGTTTATCTTTCAATGAATAAAGGCTGAGTTAATGGCAGCAGGTGAGGCAGCAGGTGAGGCAGGCTGTAAGTGTACACTATGAGGAATACTGGCAGAGCAGAACTTTGAAATTCACAGCATTCTGATGTTTATTTCCTCTACATTTTCCACTCGCCTTTCTATCTTAATCTCTAATCCCCTTGCCCCCCAGTTTTATTAGGGGATATTGTCCCAGTTTATGAATCATTAGTAAATGAGCCTTAAACTCTCTGTAATAAGCAAACTGGATATGTCTGCACCAGAAAATTGTGCTTCTTTGACTATATCAGTGTTGCTAAAGTAGTACAACTCCCCTAGGGTAAAGACAATTATACCAGTGTAAAAGTGCATATCCAAATATAACTGAGTCCCTAATGGGAAGGCACCTCTATACCAGTAATAACTAGGTCCATAGTAAGGCACAGTTTTATATTCCTAGCCTTAGGAACCTGAGGTGACCAAATCAGGAATGTAGCTACTTTATAATTCACGTATAGTCCAAGGAGACAGATAAAACCTTTAGAGGTGGAGTTGGCCCACTTGAGGTCTGATTTGCTGACCAGAGGTGCCGGTCTCTCTTCATTGTCTATTCAGAGAACTTCCACTTAACTAAAAGCACTTATCTAAGGTTTCTAAAGTAAGTCAGAGGAATTTGTTCACAGGATTTCATCAAATGGATGGGGAAATTATTAGGAACAGTGTAGGATGGTTTGAATGTAGCTCTGCACAAATTTTAGCAAATCCTAACCCTGTTTTGAGATTTGGGAAAGTTCAGTGAAAAAAAATTTTGAGTAATTTTGACAGGTCTTTGAACCTGTGAAACAGATGAAGCAGAATTTTCTTTGCCTTGAATAGCAATAACTGTGACTGACAGATTTCTGACTATCTAGAGATTAGGAGTCTAAACCACAGAGAATCTCCTGCCACAAAGGGTCACTGCTGCTGTGCACTTGGAAATATGTTTTAAGGTTTTGGAGGAATGGTTGTAGGCATACAATTCTCTCAGAGGTTCTTGAATGGAGCCATTCTGCTTCTGTGTCTGCAATAGCTGGTTACCAGGCTTTGAAGCTGGTAGTTAGCTATTCTATATTGGTCTACCTCCAGCTCACTACTGTCACACACAGTAGTAGTGACAGTGTCTGCCCTCTTTCTTCCTTCTTTGCCTCTTTTATCTTGGAAATCATATGCTAGCTGGTTAAAGAAATGTTCTGTTGCTGTCTCTGAGCTTCCATTTCTCTAACTTATCCTAGTCTTGGGCATGAGTATCCACCTGAGCTCTGCAAGAGCAAAAAACCCCATTGCTCATCAAGAAGTTACTATTGTTATGGTAAGACTTACTCAAATTCTTTTTATCTCAAGTGATCATGCTATATCCAAGAGAAATCTTGCATCTTTTTAAATATTTATAGTAAAGGCAGAATTGTTTTCCATAGAGAGGAAGACCACAATATTGCATGTGATACTGCTCTGCATAAGAAAAGCCGTGAAGATCTGGCTATAGCACTCTGAACTAACAACACCCAGAATGATAATGTTGAGTGCAAGTAGCTGAGAAAGACTAAACAAAAACCTCATTTTGGGGGGGTTATTTTTTTGTCTTGCAATACTCATTCCTTCATGAGTGGTTTTATTCAAGCAATTAAGGTGCAAAGAAGAGATTTAGTTATAGGATTTAATTTGATATTCCAAGGAAAATTCAATTTAAAAAGAAGGCTACTGTTTCTTCAGTTTTTGGCTCTGTAAAACCCATTCATGTTGAGTACTAATTTATTATATAAATGACATGATTACATTCACTGTCAGGGAAGAGTGGTAGATGCTGACCTTTAAATTTTTTTTCAGTTCAGGATAGATTGTGTAGTCATGTTTATGTCAGCAGTGCATGATCATAGTCCTTTTCTGCAAATTCCTACCAGTTACTTTTCACCCCTAACAAGCAGTCACAGAAACTGCATCCAGCTTTAAATCAAGGCAAATTTTCAAAGTTCTACTTATCCATAGTCCCGTGCTTTTTTTCCCCTCCCAACTCAAAGTGTGACAGGGAGAGTATCTGTGCACTCAGCTAATATGGTTTGAGCCATTACCTGGTGAAGAATATAAAAACAATCAGATCAACTTATCATCTCTTTGTTTCTTTTCAAGAAGTTCAGAAAGATAGGACAACTTCAACAACATTTTTTTTGGTTTGGTTTATGATGGGTTTGTTTTCATCTGTCTTCAAAGCATATACTCAAGAAAGAGAATTTTGTTACTTGCCACTGTACCAGCTATCTTTTAAGGATTTTGTAACACTACCTGCAAAAGAACATTGACAATTACAAGGCAGGCATGAGTAGCTTATTTTATGTAACTTTTATTAAAAAGTTTTGCAGAGACATAATTCAATATTAATGTGCTAACATGATACGGAGTTTAAGCATGACTGCATTTGAAAATATTGTGAATGTATATCAAAGCCTTCTGTAAAGCTGATGGTAGCCATAAAAGCAAAATATGTATAGGTGTGTAATATGAATGGAAAATGGAATATAACTCCAAATCACTTTTTCCCAAATCAGTGTGATCAGTTACAGCTCAGCATCAGGCAACCACAGAAGAAAAGACATTCAACAGCTAATGCTGCATGTGCTACAGAAACAAATATTCCACATATCCTCTGAAAACAGTAGGTTAATGAAAGTGTTGTGCAAGCCAACTCTGCTGCTTGTGTTTCTGTTTGATGTTCAGCTCCCTTGCAGTGTTTAGTGCAATATACTTTCCTCTACAGATTATTACGTGATGAGACCAGACATCTTTCAGCAATATTATTCTTGTTCATTTTATTCAGTTACTTAACAAATTCACTCTATGACTAGTGATTGAATGTAATTATGCAGTACTTTTCTAGGAATGGGTGCATCAGACAGAAGTTATTTTTCTAGAGCTTAGTGGTGTGCACAGTCAAAATTATACAGTAGCTGCTGCTCTAGTAGACGTGGTATGTAGTGCTGTCATCAGAATTGATTCAGCTGAGGAATTTTATTATGTTCCTTTGATTAGTGGTTCATGTATCTTTAGTGATTTGGAACTACCTCCCCATATTCCATGTTTGTTCTGGGTGTTTGGTTATAGGTGATAATCTTGGACTTCCAAGGTGTTTATGTATCCTTATAGAATTATATTCTAACAACATGTACATCAGACAGAAGACCACAATTCCACAGTTCACAGCCAGGCACAGCCAAAATAATATAGTAGGTGCTGAACTGGGAAAAAATATGTAATTATGTCAGCACAAGCTCATAATTCAGTCATCTGAGGATTTTCTTAGTAGTCTCCCATAATTAATTAATTAATTAGTATTTCTTGCACCTGGATGCCTATTTTCTCTTACACATGGATAAGTCAGCTCTCCAGTTTTCTGAGGTGGTAATCTGCCTTTTATTCAGAAAACAAGATCTTTGACTTGTTTTAGTTCAGAACAAGAAAATTATTTGCAGATCAGGAACTTTCACAGCAAGTTTACCATTATTCTGTCAGAACAGTGTTATTACTGGTTACAATCTCTAGTAAACAGACGTGCGATTAAAGAACTTCAATCAATTTGTTTCTTTTACTCAGCAAAGCAGTTGCATAGACAATTTATCTATGAGGTTTTCTATCAACCTGTTCTTTGAAAACCATGTCTTGGAAAGAGAAATAAACACTGGGAAAGTATTTTTGCGCTGTCTCTTAAAAGATGTATCTGCATTATATCTAGGTTATCTTCCAAGAGATTTGAAAAGATTAGGATATCCTTTTTATGATTTTCTTGTCAAAACTATGATATCCATCTAATATGAATAGTGATCTTAAAAGCATCACTCCCACCTTTCTCTTCTGTTAAAGTTTACCTGGTTCTTGTGCCTTCCACAATCTTTTTGCACACCAGGAGGGCCCCTCTGAATTTTCATGAGTTCATATATACTGATCTCGTGATTAAGAGTTCTGGTGAAGATGATCTTTTATTATTTCTTTCCGAATGTCAAGAGAAAGCAAGAAGATTGCAGTTAGAAAACTTTGTTATGGTCACACTCATTCAAGGCAAAGGAAAGAGAATAATGAGTCTGCCTTCAGGTTACATGAGAACTGACCATTTAGCAGGCCTCATCAAGAAAATGAAAAACACAGCAGAGTGTGAAGATCTAGGGAGATACTTATATCCAACATCACCATCTTAAAATTACTCTGCTAAATCTTCATGGATAGCACAGAGTAGCAAATCACTCAGAAAATACAGTACAGAATTTTGTGACTTCTGTTCTCTTTGATCAAGAGACACTATACTCCCTCTCAAATTCTGTAATGCCTTCCATTCTCCACAGGAAAAAGATGGCTGAAGAATTTACTTCATTAAAATGCAGTAAAATGAACTTTACTCTTAAGTCTGATGATTACAATTGTCAATAGAATTTTATGGTGAAGGATGCTGGTTGACTTTTGCTCCATTCAGATATATTTTTTTTGGTGCTTGACAGCAGAAGGATGAGAAGGAATGAAACATGTACCAAACATGAAAATGGAAGAAAGTTAAAGACGGAAACGTGGAGACAAAGATACTGCACATGACAGCTTTTTGACTAAAGCAGATGAGATATGCTGCAACTTATCCACAGTGTTAGGAAATTATGGTTTCCTTGTCACTTTATTCCTTTCATATTCTTCTTGAAAGACTTTCAACTGATGTTACACAAGTGCTATATCACTACCCTTTGAGTACAGGGCAGAGCAGTTAGGATTCTCCTTGGGTGAGCCACCTTGTCTTTGTGGGTGGCAAATGTGGATTGTTTGGAGCATATGAAACTGAGAAGATCTCTGCTCTTTGAAGGACTCATGTTTTACTTGTACTGTTACATCCTTCAGAACTAACTTCCTAACCTCCTGTACCTGATTTCCTGGTATCCATGTGATTGACAATGTTGAATTTCCTGACCATCCTTTCTGTTCCCTAATGAAAATTTATTCTTTAGCTCCAACTCCTGGCTCTTGGTCCATGGAAGGGAGGATCCTTGGGAATCACAAAGGCTTAAGAAGGGATCAGAGGTATTCATCCTAGCTTACAAGCATTGTTAGTGTAGCTGTGTATTTGGAGTCATTACAGCTGGGGTAAACAGAATTTGATGAGTCCACTCATATTGGCTTTCCAGAGGCAAATATTTCTCTGCAGGGGCAGACAATGGCTCACAGTTTCTGCTTTTTGTTGGACTTTTGATTTCTCAACTGTGGCAGTTTCGATA
Source organism: Cygnus atratus (assembly GCF_013377495.2). Classification (NCBI taxonomy): domain Eukaryota; kingdom Metazoa; phylum Chordata; class Aves; order Anseriformes; family Anatidae; genus Cygnus; species Cygnus atratus. Next base: position 55,461,332 of record NC_066362.1, on the reverse strand, counting down.
CATGACAGACATCACAAAACAGCCTTTCTTTATGACTTTTTTCTTTAGTACTTCCTCAATTTCTTGGGGGTGGGGAAGTACAGAAGAAACTGACACTGAAACGTCGGAAAAAAAGATCTCTGAGGCCTTGCAGAGGAGTCTTGATTCACACAGGGAGAAATGCTTTGATCAGGCTCATCCCATTCAATCAAGAACTGCCTAAGAAGCAGAGGAACAGAGTTTAGCCATCTGGATTTAGGAAGCTGAAAAGCATGTCTCTTCCCCGACAGCTGCGAGAAAAGAGGTAATATGTCTGTCCCTCCTCCCACAAGCCTCCATGCAACTGCTACGATCTGTGCATTTAATTTTGATGGTTCTAACAGGCTGCTTCTTATCATAGCTTCCAGACTATTAGGTTTCTTAGCGTGGAGCAGAACATTTGTTAAGTTGGAGTGGATTTTCTTTCATCTTTTCTGGGCAATATTCACCACCTAGGACAACAGTGAGTCGTTGTCCTCTATAGCTGTCAACCGATTCCCTCTCGCTTTTTTTTTGGTTATCAGTGTTTGTGATATGACTAGTTGTATTTCTTGATCTCCATAACCACATCCCTCTTCACAGTAAGTGTTGGTATTTAGGGTATTGTGGGTGGTGCTGATTCATGCTATTCTCCTCCTAGAACAAGTGATTGCAAGACTTTACATCATTACTTCAGCTCTTCTGATAGGCTACACATTGTGGAAACCCCTCCTTGGGATATTCTTATAGCAGAATAAATTAAGCCAACTACTGTGTTTTTTTGTAGGATCATAAAAATGTAACATTACTCCAGCTTGGCATTCCTTAGTGGATCCTTTTTGCAGTTTCTTTTTCTCTCTATCTTATTCTTGATCCTTTTTACTTAAATGTTAATATAAGTAGCACTCTAACATGACATAAGATTGAAGCAAAGGTGAATGTCTTATGTTTGTCAAAGATATTGTGCCAAGAAGGAGGTCTCAGAGGAAAAAGCATCTGCCAATCCATGCTGTTTTATTGCATGGACAATATAGACAAGAAATGTGAGAGCCTGGTCATATGGCTTCTCTTTTGGTGTTCCTTCAGGGATCCTCCCTTCTCTTTTCCTTCAAATGCAACCTGTTCATATTCACTTTTAAGAATCTGAAAAGCTCATTCTAACACTGCCCACTTTCATGTGTTCCTCCATGCACTTTTGACGTTTTCAAACTTGTATCTTTGTGCTTCTTTCAGGTTATCTGTTGTGGCTGGAAGGTCTACTTGTAAATATTTGCTAGGCTATTCCTTCTTTCTCCAAAACAACTTTAAGGTCTACCTTACTGTGAAGTTTACAAGAAAACTTGGCAACATTTTGACAGCTGGTGCAGGAACCATTAGTTATGATATAGAACAATATTATATCTTTGTTTCTTTGCTTTTTCTGTTTGTGTTTATCCTTCTGTTGTTTCTTATTTTATATTTACAAACTACATCATATACATTTTACACATAAAATATAACATTTGTACGAATTGCCTTTATGCTGACAGTTTCTACAGCATGTAACACAACAAGCTCTTTATTCAGATCTGTTTCCTATTCCCTAATGTAACACAGTAATAGTAACAGCATAAATCACGGTATATAAAAATCTTCTTAAGAATAAGAAATAGTACTACCGAATTGTAATTGTAAGCCTACTAGATGCTGTACGAAGGATTAAGAATGCATAAATTGTTGATCACATATATCAGGAAAGGCTTACCAGCTCAAACTTTTGTTTTGTAGTCCTGCTACTCTAGCAAACCCAGCAGCAGTAGGGCTGTTTTTCATGCTCATAGAGTTCCCACAAAGGTTCCTGGCTTGTGCTGAATTTACAGAACTCAGCATCCCGCAAAGGAAGAGAAGGACACCATGGGTTTCTCTTGGTTTTGACACTAGATATTGTAATGTTGCCACCTAATCTTTGTTATGTATGGCATAGATATCTCCAAAGGCTAACAGTACAAGTAACTTAAATCTTTTGTTTTTGCTTCACAGTGATTTTGACCAGCTTCCAGATGATGTACCTGTTTCAGCCAATATTGCAGATATAGAAGAAAAGAAAGGCTTTACTAATTACTATGTAAGAAAGGAGACTTATCTTGTCTTTATATGCTCTCATCTGTAACTGGTTTGGTTGTGGAAAGCAAGACGCAGCTAAATTGGTGTAGCTGCTTTTTGTAATGAGTAGTTCCGTGCTGAAAGCTTCTCAGTGCTTAACTTTTCAGAAAAGGAGGTTAGTCTACCACAAACTTAGTCTAAACATTCATTTTACTTGGTGAAACCTGACAGAGGTTTCCTCTAATATTGCTTGGTTTCTAAATTCTTAACTAACTTCTGATTTATTTCCTGTTAGAGTGCTATAAGCTTGGTGAAGAGGGTGGGAAAGGGAATTCAAAGAGGGTAGAAGGGCAGGGTCTTGGCTTAATTTTTCTATGGTACTGTCAAGTTAGGATGTTGCCATTTCCACAAAAGGTAGTGTGTGTTTGATGTCATATTTAGATCTTACAATGAGTCATCTAAAAGCACACAGGACGGGAATAGAAGGGAAAAGCAATATGAGATTTTCTGAAGAGGGGCTTTGGATGAACCCAGCTCAGTCCAGCTTCTACAGACTATGCTTCTTTTGCTGGAGACTTTGCTCATAAAAGCTTCCCACTGAAGTATGCAGGTTTTATTTTGGAATGTAGTGAAGTTTTGTTACCCTGCCTTTATGTTTCCAAACGATATGGCTGCAACATGAATCACAGTTCAGTGCCTGGAAATCAGGGGCTACTTTAGGGCAAAACAATTTTGGTGAGAGATAACAAATACTATCAGAGTTGGAGGGAGATCATTAGAAGTGAAAGGACTAAGTTTTTTATTTTTACTTTTTTATTATTAATATGGTTTTACTTTTGGTCAGATTACATTGACCATAATTTCTAAAATTGCGTACTTACAAGTCAAAGAGAAGTATGAATGCTTTCTTGTCTGAAAATCAACTCATTTAGACTTCTGTCTATAGATATGGATGTTCAAAGCATCCTACTATACAAAATATTGGCTTTGATTCTTTAGTGTCTTCATTCTATTTCAAATGGCAGTATTTATATTTACCTCCTTAATATGTTTTGCTCCTCTGAGGGAAGGTACGTAAGCACAAAGTAACATCTAGTCATTCCAGGTTTTCTTTTAAGATCATGTGATAGAAAGCAGCCACAGGGACATGATCCATGGGAAAGCTGGACCCATGCATATACCACACTGTCTGGTGCTAACTTGTTATTTTCTAGCACTTGACTGTGCAGATGCTTAACTGAAGCATTGCTTTTCACGTTGCCCCTAAAATAACATTCCCACCACTGGAGCACTGCCTACTGTATGCCTCATTTTCTTCTTGTAAGTATTTGTAAGTCTGAATGTCAGCCTGAGTCCCCCTTCTCTGTTTCAGTTGTTTGTCATTGAAGTAAAGATTAAAAGTGGTGGCAGATACCTGATTTTCCGACGCTATCGTCAGTTCTATGCCCTGCACACCAAACTAGAGGAGAGATATGGGGCAGAGAGCAAAAACAGCCCTTTTACCTGCACACTCCCCATATTGCCAGGTAAGCTGCGAGTACCAAATCTGTGTGATTAGTAGCTTTGTCAGTCCCAGGCCGTCCTTAAGAGGAGTGCATTGTATGGAAGTACACAGGATTTCTAGCTGTGACGGGAATTAGTTCCCAGCAGTGGAAGCTGGAGAAGTCAAGCTCCACATGTGGTAAAATTCATTTAGAAAGCTAAAATCCTTCAGATAATACCTATTTTCTTGGAGATCCTACTTTCTTTTGATTGCTTCATTTCTGTGACAGCCTCTTATTTTTTCTTTAGTAACTTTCACTGGTTTAATGTTTTCTAGGGAAGGTTTATGTTGGGGCCAAAAAAGAAATTGCAGAGAACAGGATTCCTATCCTAAATGTCTACATGAAGGTAAAGCTTCCTTCCTGGGGGTAGAGATTGCACTGAGCACTGTAGAAAACTACCCCTTGCAATCAGCTGAGAGACACATTACTGATGTAGCCCTGGGTACCTGCTTCTCTCTGTACCATTTTTCTGGAAGACACAGTGTCCGCACTGTGGGACAATCTGCAGTCCTAGTCACCAGATTGTTCAGACTGTAGGGATCTGCTGGAGTACAGCGTTCAAAAACGCTGACTCCCTGCCTTCATATCTGGATAGATAGCCTTACAAACAAACAAAACCAAGATGTATGAGGAAATGGTGAATCTTAGAATGTTGCATGAATACGGGGTTAAGTAAGTGTGGAATACAGAGTTTGGCAAGTGCACGTAGGAGACTAGCAAGGTGGGATGGACTTCTGAATATACCTGCTCCCTGGTGAAGACAGCCAGCAACATCAAGGAGAGAAATTATTTGTGTGCAGGTTAACTGAAACCCTGATGTTAAATCAGTAATGGTCTGAAGCACAGGTCAAGTCTTCCAGTACTCAAGGTTGCCCACTTTCCACAGTCATGCATGTTCTGAAGGGAAACGCCAGGAATAATTTACTCCTGCAGTAAATCAGGTGCACAAAGAGTGAAGCGATACATTGGCCAACTCCAAGAGTAAACAGGAGAAACTGTCAGCTGTTCAGCCTTGTCCTGCTGAGTGAGAAGGGAGAGGAGGGAGATTTCTGGCGGTAATGAATATCCTTCATGATCCTGGAGGTCAGAGATGCATATTTGGTACTTGTAAATAAATAGAGAATTGATCTTTCCCACTGTTATTACTCTGTTTCCTACTTGCTCTTGGCACAGAACCTACTCTGCCTACCCGCTTGGGTGTTGATGGATGAAGAGGTACGGCTGTTCTTCTACCACTCAGATTTTGATAGTGAACAGGTGCCTAGAAGACTGAGACGGCTTCGCCCACGGACACGCCGTGTGTAAGCGATTGACATGTTTTTTTTTCAGCATTGCTTGATGTAAGAGATGCTGTCCAGTTTTGTGAGAAAAGAGAGCTGACAATCACCACTGTGTTTCCCGAGTGAATCCATGAAATCCTAATATGAGCATCTCTGGGGGAGAATGAAAACATGCTATTTCTTGCTTACAAAAATCTAAAATTTTTGAAGCATAGCTGGTATTTGCATCAAAAGGAAAATTCAAAATCGAGGAATTATAGCCTGCTTTTTTAAAAAAATGCTCTTTAACTCTATCTGTTGATAATCCTTGAATGGTAATATCTATTATAATCTGAAGAATATACAGGCCAAACTTAAGGACACAGGCTTGCACCACTAAAGTCAACATGAATTTTGGCACTGAATCAATGAGATGTTCCAGACACTAAATGAAACTGAATATTTAATTCGTTCCTGTCCTTTGTCTAAACAGGGGCCTATCCTACATACCAGCACTGGCACCTCTTTGCTAAGTAGATATTTTACTTCATTACCCTTCAGAGAAATTAGTTCTCCTTTCAGCACATCAAAGATGGACATGATTCCTTTTCACTTATCACAAGCTGTGCAAAACCTGCATGTGTGCATGCATTTCTGGATGTATATGTGATGGCAGATTTTGAACAGAGTGCCATAAATGCTAGAAACAGAATTGCCCAGAAGGTAGAGTAAGGGGACTGAGCAATGCTGTGGAAGAGGCATACTGGCTGTATTGAAAATTGCATCTGTTCTCAGCAGCAGACATCATCAGATTGCTGCTGCTCTGCACTGAAACAGAGAACTAGGGCAATGCTGTTCCATCCATATCTATTTACTTCAATGCTGCACACACTCATGCAGTGATCCTCCAGTGATCTGCGGCTTGCCTGCCTTGTATATAATGAAAACGTGAATGCTGTATTGATCATGTAGTATTTCTGATGACTAGAAAGACAAATATACCTCCCTGTTGTCTCCTTTGTCTTCAGTAAAAGCATTTCAGCCGAACTGCCTGTTTTGGACCGGGTGGCAACTCCTCGGGCTGAGGTGAGTACTCTGCACAACCTGTCACAGGATAGGAGAGAAAATTCTGTTTTGCTCTGCTATCTCTTTGATCAAGATGTCTTTTTCTAATTAGAGCTTGGGGAAGGAAGGGAAAGTGAAATCAGCACAGGAAACCAATTGTCTTTCACAATAGGGAATGAAATAAGGGATGGAAGGAAGTGTTCTGTTCCTCCTTAAATGAATAAGAAGGAGGTCCATTGTGAAGTCAGAATGACAGTAGGTTCAAAATTGAAAGACATGTACGACTCACTGCCAAATGGTCCACATGCACATAGTGATACCCATAAACTGAATTTAAAGCAAGCGGAAGCTTCAGTCTCATTGACTTTAGCATATGTATTAAAGCTCTGCAGGTGAGGCATCTTAGTAATTTCTGTAACATAAGGGTTCTACTGAAAAGTGCCTATAACCCTGTCTTTTGCTGTAAATTGTATTTTTATTAAGCATGTGGAACTGCCTTGTAACCACTACACTTGTCTGAGCATAGACTCACTTTCTGGAACACGTGACATTTTCATGTAAGGTTAATAAACAACATGCATTTGCCTTGATGTTGTTTTGTTTTTACACTGATGATAGCAGCTCTTGGATCAGGTGTATCTCTTGGGTTGTATATATTCTTTTGTTAATATTTAATCTACCCACCAAAACTTTTCAGTAGACGAAAGGTTTTTGAAAGGGCTATTAAATAGACATATGAACTACTAGCGTGATAGCTGTTTTTTTTGTTTTTGTTTTTTTTTTTTGTTTTTTTTTGTTTTTTACTAGGAGAACTGTAAAGAGAGCCTTACTAGGCTCTGAAATTTGGTATTGATAAGACCAAAACAGCCATCTCAACACAAAATAATAAGGAACAGCTTTTCATTTTTGCTTTTATAAGAGCATTTAAATGGCTGCTGTGTTCTTGATGGACAATGGGGGGAATGTGTGTTTTTGATAACTCAGCAATTTTAATTTTTCAAGAACATCTTGTTAAGGTGGTAGTATGTGCTTACCTCCATTTTATTATTATTAATATTTATTTATTTATTTATTTTCCTGAAGGGGGCATCTAAGTTCCATTTTAACTACACATGAGTTTCCCAGACTTCCCCAAAGCGCTCAGTTCAGCACACAGGCCTGAACACTAGATGTAAAAAGAACAGTTAGTTACTCTTGAATTAGGACACACCAATTCTAAGACTTACGTCTCTTTGTGACATTTTGCAGCAAATCAGAAAGCTGTAACACTGCAACCAGAAATAATACATATTTTTTCGATTCTCAGGAGTTCAAGTTGTCATGTTTTCAAGTTGCCAGTTGTCTTCAGCTCTCTTGGCTTACTTGCTCTTACATGTTTTCAATGTCTTTATTTCTCTGGTGCTCTATGTCTTGCCACTACTAGGTGTAGCCCTTTCAGAGCCATGCTTATCCTATTGCTTTCACTACTCCCACAAAGCAATTTTGTGTGTGCTGAGTAGGAGAAGAGATTGTGAGAACTGTAGACTCCAGTCATATATATGACCTTGCCCTAGAAGTAAATCTGTGATGACAAAGTGCATACTGTCTTGCTGGTTTATACTCTGTGCATCTCAAGAACAGAGTTGAAAGAAAGATTCACATTTATAATTCTATGAATTAATAATTTGTGTTGCTGCTTTCCATAGGCACTATTTGATTTTTCTGGAACCAATAAACTAGAGCTCAGCTTTAAGAAGGGAGACTTGATCTATCTTCTCAGCAGAGTAAACAAAGACTGGTTGGAGGTAAGACTGTGATAGTGGTACTGAATTATTTACATACCTTGAAATACATGAGCAGGAAGGGCTATCCTAGTCCTTGGGATCTTTCTCCTTCTTTCAAGAGGAGACTGTATCACAATCAGGTGTCACTGTCAGGAATAAATCCTTGACTCCAAATTTGAAATTGTTTCATTCCATGATGGTTTTAGCTTACAAACTTCCAGCCTGTTAGACTTCAGTTTTCTTCTGCATTTGCTTGCACTGGAACGTTTTTGAATTCTTTAGAAGTGATTAGAACACAAAAAAAAAAGCCTCAGAAAGGAGACGGAAACTCCATTTCAGTGATTAATTGGTTTCTTGCCTCGGGGTGAGTTGCTGTATACTTCATGCTTCATACCACAACACATGTCAGCCTGATTACAGAGAGCATAGGAAATGCAGCAGTGTTCTGAAAAAGGATGAGGAAAACATACTGTGTGTTTGCTGATATGATATCTCTGCTTGCTCACAGACCATAGCCTTTCTTAGTAACCATCTGACTTTCATTTTTTACACGCAGTTTCACTCCTATGCCTTGTATTTATTTGGCTACACAATTGTATAATCTTTCTATGGAGGTGGCATCAGGTCACTTCCATAGCCTTTATATTCTTGCATATAACAAAAATAAATAAATAAAAATACTGTTGTTTCCATGGAAATTAATTGAATTCCAGAACGTATAATTTGTGGCCAAAATGGTGTGGCATTCTTCATTCCAACCCTTCCTGTCTTTCCAGGGAACAGTTAATGATACCACTGGGATTTTCCCATGTGCTTTTGTGAAAATCATAAAAGATTTACCACAGCAGGAAGACACAGTGAATAAAGTGCGCTGTTATTACCATGATGAGACAGTAAGCACTATCAGGTAATAATAAAATAGTCTTCCAGGTTACTGCTGAAGAGATGCCAATAGTTCTCTATTCATGATATGCAATGATTAGATTTGTTCTCATTACAGGGATATCTCAGTGGAAGAGGACCTGAGCAGCATTCCATTATTCAACGATCTCATGGAATTGATAAGGTAAGTGCAAGCAGGTAGTTGTATATTTAATATCATTTAAACATTTGTCAAGTTCCTTCCAGTCCTAGCTTTTGTACATTCTACTTGGCCATCACCCTGTTTTGAATGTGAAACTCTTTTGAAGTGTTCTAAAGAATTTGTAATTTGTCTTGGCCAAGAGCCATCTGGGATTGTCAGCAAGTACTGTATACTACGTACTTCCAACTCAGTTGTGCTGGGTAGAAATTTCTATTTCTTGTTCTAAGATCAGAACCATGCTCCCAAGCAAGGATCTTTTGTCTAATATACTTCTTCAGGATGCAGGACAGCATCTTATAACATCCATTAAACTAGTGTTGAATTAGATTAAGCTAGTGTTGAACATCAAAACGTTAGAACATCAAATATTAGTAATAGAACACCTGTGTCAATATTTTTCCATTCCTTAACCTACGCTCCCCTCAAAAAATGCAACCATAAGTAGGCAAAATTGGGGAGTAACTATAGTGAACTTGTATATATGGGGATTTTATCATACAGAGTAATTACGCTATGTGTATGGAGTTACTGCAGATGGTTCTGACAGGCTTCTTAGCTTAAATACAGCACAGCATGAATGCAGCTGTATGATTTCTAGTACTAGCTGTATCAATAATGCCAAAACACCCAAGGCTTAATGTGACTTTTAGCAGAATTAATTAGATTGCCAGTATATTGTTCATCAGGCATCACCTCCCAGGCATTCCTTGACTTTGGAATCAATCAATTTTTCTTCTTCCAGGCGGGAGTTTGACCAAGATGACATTGTTCTGAATTACCGGGACCTTGATGGTGATCTGATCCGGCTGCTCTCTGATCAGGATGTTGAGCTCATGGTGTCTCAGAGCAGGAGCAAGCCCTCTGAGAAGCATATCTTCCCTTGGAAGTTGCACATCACTCACAAAGATGACTTCAGCGTCTACAACACAAGTCCAGGAATGGGTGCTATTCACATAGTTAGAGCAACATGAATGCTGTAGAGTAGAAGTTCCTGCAGGTAGCTACATTGTCCTTCAGTAATTCTTCTCAGCAGACAGTTTCCTTTAGCAAGCCTTTGAAGTGAGCTTGAAAAGAGTAACAGTAGTATATTATCTTTCAGCCTAAAATCTGTACTTAGCTTCTTGGTCTCTTTAGCACTCTTCTGTAATAAAGACAGCTATATAAAGACCAGAGAAAGTGAGGAATAGAGAAGTAAAATCACTCGACATGTTCACAAAGCAAGTCAGTGTTAGCCAGCCATAGAGGTTTAGTGTCCTGAGCCCCAGGACCTGCTCTAATCTCCATCCTTGTTCCCAGAGCTAATTCCTTGCCTAGAATGTCTTCATAAGCATTTTTTTTTTCCTCTAGACCACCATCACTTTCTCTTCACTTGCTGGTATGAATATTTGTGTGCAATTGCTAATGAATGCAGTAATTATTTCTGTCCCATGACAGTCTGACTGGACAGCCAGAGTTTGTTCTGGAGGCATCGAGAAAAATTTTTTTAATTCAGTGAAAAAATTACAGCCCGCTTTTGCCGCCTTCTTTCCACTGGCCAATATTTTGAATTCAGTGAATCAAATCTAGTTCACTTGCAGTGCTACTCACAGACTTCTTGTAACTGTAGTCTACTTGTTTCCACATTTTGGGATAATTTCTGTGATCCCTATCCAAATAGTAATTTATTCTCTGTCTCTCTTCTTCTGCTTTCTAACACCTCACTGCAAAACAGAATGAACAAGAAATTACTGTGTTGAATTCTTCAATAAATAAAGTTGTGTATGTGTTTATTTTATCAGTTTTCATTAGAGTGTTTTTTTGGGTGTGTATGTGAAATAATTCATGCATTTGTGTTTTTTTTTTTCCTTGAAAGAGAGAGAATTTGGAAGAAGAGTTCAAATGTTACTTATTCAGCTTTCCTTAAGCAGGGGTTCATTACTGAAAGAAAAAAAAAAAAAGTCTTCCCACCTTTTCTTTAATGGTCATGCAATTAAAACATTTTTTTTCAACAAATTTACCTCTGCTTGTTAGAATTACAAATTACGTATATGTTATGTAAATTGTATGAAACCTAAAATACTCTATTTTAAAAACACCATGCAGTCATGGTGTAAAAGGATACCATCCTGTATAGATATAATCAGTAAAAAATAATAAGTTAAAAAGGGTTTTCAAATATTTTGCTTTGGATTAATCTGTTAGTTTCGGTGGTATTAAACTGCACTTCTAAAAGAAATGTTTGACCTTGAATTGCTCTTATAATTTGTACAGACAAAAGGTAAGACTGGTAATTATCTGGAAGTACTGGTAAACAGTTACCTAACCATATATGAATAATCAACCTACCCCTCCAAAAACTGTCAAAATTATGTTTTCTCCTTTTCTTAGATGTTACCTGTAATGCTGTCAGGTAACAAAATCTTCAACGACAACAGAAGTATTTAAGGTGACTTACCCTTAGGCTTGTTTTTTTTTTTTTCCTTTCTTTTTATTATTCTTCCTGATATACATGCATAAACTTACTTATTATACATAATCTTTAATTTTCTATTATCTGTAGTCCTGTATTCATGCATATATTTGTGTTAGCAATAATGGAAGTAATTTATATTTACAAATAAGCATATAATTTACTATACCAGGATCCATAAATCATTTCTGACTTGACACTTCATTAAGTGCATAGTTTTAGCAGTATACCAATACTGTACACACTTGAATAAGAAAATGCTCCTCCAAAGAGTTGTAACATGCTGCAGGACACATCTGTTTTCCAGGTACGAAGGTTCCGCCTGAAGAATCCACACATATTAAATTTCAAAGCTAGATAATGTATACTCATGAGAGACATAGGTTGTCTTCTTTTTTCCAACGATGGAAGGTTTTAATGGACATTATTTTACTTAAATGTTATAAAATGTAACTTCCCACTTTAAAAGCATTTTAGCAATATGTTTTAGGATGGAGATGGAATGATATATTGATACATATATATGTCCATACATACGATAACAATGCGACAATAATACAATAATAATGTTAGTAATCTTGCATCATGTGATATGCAGGAGACCTCACTGTACATCCGAAACCTAACTGGCACATATGCATGCAAAGCTTCTGGTGTGCAGGATCGCCTGGTACCTCTTCCTGGAGTTCAACAGAGCACCTATCATTTGAAGATTTCCACTGACAACTAGATCCTCTGATGGAACCAGCAGCTTAGCAAGTCTCTTGTAAGATGGAGGAACTGTTTGGGTGAGGAAGGAAAGGGAACGAAAATGTTTGCTGGGAAAAAAGGAGGAAGAAAAAATATAAACTTACTAGCCTTTTAAAGTCCGAGCAGGAGAATTCTTGTCTGCCTTTATACTGTAATGAAAAGTAAATTCTGCTCATCCAGTAAATTCATATATTTACCCCCTTGTTTACAGGTTTTATATGCACACCTCCTGATAGTCCCAATGACACATGGTTTCCTCAGGTACACCCAGATTCTCCTTCTTGCTCCATAAATGCTTTCCTTATTCATGAAATACTCATTTTTTTTTCCCCTTGTATATTGATGTAGTTTTTGTGAGAGGCTAAGTGTGCTAACAATGGTTTTGGTCAGTAATATGGGGATTTAGAGAAGTTCTAGTATGGGGATTTAGAGAAGTTCTAGTAGCAGTCTCTCGTGTTCTAGGGAGCCCAAAACTGGATGCATACACCAGGTGTGGCTTCAACAATGCTGAGCAGAGCAGAGGATCACCTCTTTTGACCTGCTGGTGATATTTTGCCTAATGCAGCCAAGAGTACCATGAGCCTTCTTAGCTGCAGGGGCATGTTGCTGGGTCATGTTCAACTTGGTGTCCGCCAGGATCCCCAGCTCCTTTTCTGCAGAGCTCCTTTCCAGTTGAGTGGCCCCCAGCATGTACTGGTTCCTCAGGCTGTTTATCCCCAGGTGCAGGACTTTCCCTTAGGGCTGTCTAACTTTCATATAGAATTTATAATTGAAGGCTACTGGTTTAAGCTTTGAAGCTGGTTTTAAAACAGTATAGTTGCTTTGGATATAGGATAACTTCAGATCAACTCTGCTCACCAGTTTTCTTTTGTTTCCTCTATGTACTAAAAAATTATAATCAAGTATTGATTGTTGAAATCAGTAAAACTTAAAGGGTTTTAAAATATTGCTCAAATTAGGAGATTACAAAGATAAAGGTAGTTTCCCCCCTTCCAATTATATATATGCATACAAACAAAAACTACAAAACGGTCCCAGCCTTGAAGATTGTCTAGACAACAATAAAGCAAGAAACAACACTGGAGTAAACAACAGGGAAATATTTGCTATTCTTTCTCCTTTCTGTTTCAGTCAATCTTCCCATTTCCTGCCCCTTTTTCTGAAAATACACTAGCCCCATGATCAGCGACTTGTTAACACACAGATTACCAATGGCATACTTCCTTCCCCTCTCTTCCCAGTTAAACACTCCTATCTGAGTAAGTGCTTTGGGGGTTAAAATAGGAAGTACAGACTGTGCAATTACATACGTAACTCCTTTCCTTGAAAGGGTGTGGTCTACTTCTATAAAACTGACATTTGAAGGTATAGAAGGTATAACACTTATTTTAAAGGTTTATTTGCCAGGAAAATCCTGTAATTGTTTATAGCTTCCGTCTCCAATTCCAAAGAAGCGTGTTTTTGCTGATTTCTTCATCAGAAGATTCTGATGCTGTTGGGGAAAGCTGGACAGGGAGACTCACCCATCAAGTTTTATCATCTGCCTAACTGACAACTCTGGATCCAGGTAAAGGAACTATGCTTCTTTCTGGGGAAAGCAAAATAGAAGGGTCTGCTCTCATTCAAAGACTTGGAAGATGTTAAGGGGTCTCTTAACTGTGATGATTCTTTAAGGGCTCAGCCATCTGTTTCTGGTGTCAAGAACCAGCATTCAGGAATCTGAAAGTCAGTAAGAATTTAAAAGGAGCTCTCTCCATGCTCCCCTAAAGTAGAAAAGAGCTAGAGACTACATGTTCCCTGAGTACAAGAGTGTCAGCTTTGTGAGCTGATTATACTTTTGAAAGAGCAATGAGAGACAGCCAAAAGTGCTCGAATTCCAGTATTAAAGAAGGTGGTCCACGGTCTTTCAATCACTCAATCTACTCTGGATCTTGGCAATCACCAAAACAAAATAAATAGTTTATTTGGATGTATTTGTACAATTTGCAGCTTGTTTGGGGAGTAGCTGAGACAGTAGCATATTGAAGAGAAACCTGAAAGTGAATTAATATGGAATTTCAACTCCTATATGTGGTATGTGGTTGGAAAATGTATTTTTAAGGAAAGTAAGAAAGCAGAGCAACACTGGGGTTCATTATGAAGGCTCTAAGCATGAAGAGCAGAAGGATGAATGAATTTGAAGGATGAGTTCTTTTCACAGATTAGGACTGTTTCTTGTTAATAGTCTTAGCTGAAAGAATCCCTGCGCTTCCTTGGAAATGCACATTTACTTTTTCATTCTCTGGTCATATTTCAGGTTCACAAAATAAGACAGGGTTTTTGTCCTAAAGTAAAGACTTTATAAAAGTTCTTTCTGATTTTTTTCACAATAAATGTGTTGTAGGAGTTCTTTCTGAATGTCACTTCAACACAGTGTAATGACTAAAGTTCCCTAATTCAGTTTTACTTCTCTTTACATGAAATGAAAACAAGAAGCTCCACAATAAGCTGAAAAAGAGAGTTTGCAATTAAATCATTTATATTCTGAAATAGGATCAAACTTATGTGCAAAGGACAGTATGAACATGAAAGAGATTTTCATCATTTTGCTGAATCTGTCTTTGGTCTTCAGTGACCAAGCCATTAATGGTGAGTTTCAAATTTATATTTTCTTTTATTCTGCTTTTATTCCCTCTCTTTTTATAGCTGTCTCCTTTCAGCTGATACTGTTCCTCATTTTCTACTTTCTTCTGCTACCATCTTGTGTGCTGTAGGAGAACAGGTGTCTTGCTCAAATGCAGACAGTCTGCAGACAGGTTATATTGTGGCTGGAGATATGAACAGGTGAAATGCTGAACAAACAGAGGAAATTAACAAGTTTATTGCTTAATGAGTGAATAGGAAGGAGGACTAGACCGTGACATAGCGGTATGTGGTTCAGATGGTAGAGTATGAGAGTAGACATAAGTGGGCAGGAAGAGGGTGTGGGTGTTTGGGCTACCAACAGCAACATCCAAAAGACTGGATCTTCCTGTGGAACTGCTGGTACTTCCTGCTTTCTCTCACTATTTCTATTTGTAATCAGTGCTTTTTTTTTTTTTCTTTTTTTTTTTTTTTCCTGGATTCCTTTCTCAGGTAGTGTCCCAATGAAGAGCTTGAGCTGCTACAATGACTACAGCTCACAGGTGACGTGCAAATGGAAAGAGCATATAAAGGCTCATGCCCTCCTTGGTATGACACTTTACCAAAGGGATAGTGTTCAGAAGTAAGTACCTGAAATGTACTGTGCTGGATAAAAGTCCAGTGAGAACCTGGACACATCTTGGAATCCCAGGGGTTGGCAGTCAGATTTTTGGAAAGTGGCCTCACCTCTTCCTGTCATTGAGTTGAAGTAAAAGTTGTGCTTGCTATTGTCTTCTAGAAAGAGAAGAAATTATTAGGTTGTGATAGGGGAGCAATTTTTATCATATTTTCAATTATTTCTCCATGATTTTGTTGTGGAACATGGATAGCAAATATGATGGGGCGTATATGTTGCTATTCCTGGGGTGGGGAAGGTCGTGTCAGAACAAGAGTGGGTTTGAGGGTTGTTCATGAAACTAGCAGGGAGGAGACATTTCCCCAGTTGCTTTGCCTGTTTAGGAGCATCACTGAGTATATTTTTGATCTGTTCAGAAGAACTTGAATAGACTGTGTCTGTGAGACAGCAAAAACCGTTAAGTTCATCTGTGCTATCAATCTTTCTCCCAGAGATACTGGTCTGTTTATAACAGTATCTCTCTACTACGTCTGTTTCCTTATGAAAAGGGAACTGAATCACCAGACTCAATCAATTGTGAGGATAAGAAAGGACAGAGAGGGAGGAATAGTCAAGGAAGAGAGGAAGATAAAGATGGAAAGCTGAGAAGAAAATGAATTAGCAACTGCAGATACAGAAAGGAAAGGGAAAACTCTTGATTTTGTTATAAGTAAGAGAGAATTCATATACGTAAAAGCAGCTGAAATCAGTTGAAGGCTTTGGAACAGGACCTTGAAACTAATATTTCTGAAAAAAAAGATGATATAACATTCTTGTACCTTTGGAAAATGCTCTGTAATGCTTATATGATAGAATGTTTTCTGTGGATGATACAGGAAACATGACTGAAGTGAACTAATCAGATAAGCAGCTATTAATTGTGGACAGCTGAAATCAAAATGGCCAATGATTAAACACGGTCAACTCACAGATGAACAGTAGTTGACTAAATCCCAAACTATAAGCTGTTGCTGATGGGCAGATAGAAATATCATCAAGGCTTCACATCCCTTGGGCTGACTCTCTTGTTTAAGGGCACAGACATGTACGGTTGATCCCATCCATACTTCAGGAACATCCCTAGTTTCCCTGCCAATACCCAACTTTTCAAGATATCAATACTACTGGATAATCCTTGCGGGCATATGGTTGGCTAGGAGATTCCATCCTACCCTTCAAGACAGTATTTGAGCTCATTTATACACAGTACTTCTCATCTGAACGGGAAAAATGTAATATACTGCACATGAAGCCATAGGCTCAAGCAAAATTCCAGAGGGTATGAAGAGAAGCAACACATCTCTCCAGCAGCTTAGCTTACTGCAAGCACACAAAGCTTATCCTCTTTTGACTAGTTTAAAGTATTGTTTTTAATCTTTAAGATGCTCCTTGGCCTGATAAAAGACTATCTAAATTGATGCCTAATATTCGGGATGAAATCTGTAACGAATGCATAAGGTCCCTTGACAGAACCGAACAGGATATAGAAGTACATTTTGGTTGTAGAAAAAAATTATGTGTCTTTCCGGGACTGCAAAATGAATTTCTTCAAGAAGCTAAGGATCTTTGGAAACTTTATCACATTTCACTCTAAGTAAAAGATGCATTTTCATGATATTATTTTTCATCATATTATTTCTCACATAAAAATATGAGATTATTAAGAGTTAGGCTAAAAACCCCACAAAAGTAGACCCGTACCAAAATATAAGATTTCACTGCATATTTTGAAATGCAAAGGCATTCGAGAAAAATCCTGGTGTTAAAAATGTTAGTCATATTAATTGATGCAAAACAAGAATAATAGATACAGTGATAATGAGGACATAAGTGTCTAAGTAAATTAGGACAACAGAATGGGATGGAATTGGTTTCAGACATTTAATTTTGCATGAACAATATGTTTCCAAATCAGATCTTTATAGATCACTTCCTCTTTACACAGCGAGAGCAAGGAGATGCTTTGCAAACGTGAGACAGAAAGTGCCTTACCTGAGACTTCAGACTCCTACATCCT
Organism: Cygnus atratus; assembly: GCF_013377495.2. Classification (NCBI taxonomy): domain Eukaryota; kingdom Metazoa; phylum Chordata; class Aves; order Anseriformes; family Anatidae; genus Cygnus; species Cygnus atratus. The sequence continues at coordinate 55,444,045 of NC_066362.1, read as the reverse complement.
CTGGGTTTGTCGGAAAACTGTAGGATATTTTGGAATAGGGATAAAGGATATTTACAGCTTCAAACCTAACAAGACTCTTGAAACACAACTAAATGTTCATCTTTTCCAAAATGGTAAGGAATTAATGCCAAGTTCTATTTTCAAATGAATATTTGAGATCTTTGAGAATGTTTTTGTAGATCAGTCAGGAAGTGAATTGCAAAAGTGATTGTGAAAACGGCCAAACAGTTCTACATTGAGAGGATGTGGCAGGGAGGGGAAAGGGCAAGATTCTGGGAGCGGCCAGACATGGAAGGGGCTCTCAACAAGCAACTACTTGCTGTAAAATATGATAAGATGCTGTGGAAATGGGGAAGCTTAGCTAGATATTTTCTTCCTCCCTTCATGTCCCTGTCTCAATTCACATGTTGCACCTTCATCTTCCAGTTCAGCCCCTCCCGCCGCAAAACCTCTCAGTCAGAGAGAGTTCAGGAGACTTCTTGCTGACCTGGACAGCAGCTGAAGGAAGCCAAGGGCTGGGCAATGCACTGGAGTATGAAGTCACTTACAAGCGGGAGTGGGAGTCCTGGGAGGTAAGAGTGGAAGAGCTGGGCTGTCCTGACTTGGGTGGCACCCTCTGGGGCAGTTGAGGGCTTGTGGTAAAAGCCGTGCAAACGAGTTGAAATTTATTTTACCCTGAACCCCTCCCAAATGAAATTAAAGCACTTTTCATGTGTAGTCCATGGGATGGCTCATGTGGGAGAAAGGCAAAATACATTTGAAACCACGACAAGTGTCTTGGGCAGATTACACATAGTTCTGAGCTGGGCAGTGCTGTGACCCTTGTGTAGCTGGTGCTGGAGCCAGCCAAGGCTCTGCAAGCTGCAGGAGCTGGTCCATCTGCTGGGCTGGGTTGGAGCTGGCCATGCCTGTGCCTTGCCCTTCCAATGTCATGATGGCAGCATGCAGGCAGAAGCCCTGTGCAATGGGAGCGAGGAGCACTATGTGTCAGCATGTGCGTCACCATCACGTGCATGGGATTGCTTGGAGGTGCGTCCTGACAGGCACCTCCTTGCTCCTTCCCTGCCTTCTCTCCACCTCTTCTCTGTTCCCCATTTGTCCTCCCTGCTAACAGAAGGCTGTATCGCGCTTGCTCTCCAACACCACACGTTGCCACCTCAGCCACCTCGTGCCAGGGAGCCGATACGTTGCCCGTGTGCGAGCCAGAGCGGAGCAGGCCAGAGGCTTCTCTGGGCCGTTCAGCGAGTGGAGCACGGATGTGTCCTGGGAGACCCCCGAAGGTAGCGTGGGTCAGAGTGGGGCTGTGCAAGGGTGGGACAGCTGGCTGAGAAGCCAGGGCTGGGGGATGTGGTTTGGCACGATTCTGGCAGAGCATATGGGCCCAGGAGAATTGAGGCATCTGCTGAGAAGGATGCAGATGGTACTTTATCTTTTCCCCCATTACAGTCCATTTAAGTTGTTCACTTCAACTTAGCTTGGCAACAGTGAAATGATTCATTTAAGCAGAAAAGGAGACTCTTTGTTGGGCCTTGTGATCCTCGTTGGTCCCTTCAAACTTGGAGTATTCTGTCATTCTGTGACTGTTCTTTGTTTAACCTTACAAGGAATAGGAATGGCACCAGAAGTCACAGGGATGGTCCCTTCTAGTCATTGCTTTCTTTCAGGAAGCCTCAAAATTTGTTTCAATGGGATCTGCCTAGTGATAATGAAATGGCTGTGCCCCTCCATGGGTCTAGTGCTCTCTATGGGGACTGATTGTGTTTTGGGATGTGTCAGTCTTGTTTCCACTTGGATGGACAGGTATATTATTCCAGAAGATTGTGGAGAAGTTTGAAAAGGAAATAAGAGCAAGTCTCCATCTTGCCTCTTCCAGAGTGTTTGGCATTTCCATCCCATTGGACAGACCTTGTTCACGCAGACCCAGACAAAGGCTTTCACTGCACTTTCCCTGTCACTTAGCTTGCTCTGATCTTCTGTGTAGGCCAGGAACACATTCAGCCCAGGAACCTTCGCTGCCTCTTCAATGGTGCAAATCTTCTGACGTGCAGCTGGGAAGTGAAGAAGCTGATCACCACCTCTGTCATCTTTGGCTTGTTCTTCAGGGCCACTCCAGCATCCGCGTACGTGATCTGCTAATGGCAGAGTGCCCATGCCTCTCCCACTGAGCTTCTGCTCTGTCCCATTCCCGCTGATCTCAGCACAGCCTCCTTTCTCCCCCCAGGGAAGAGGAGTGCTCTCCCGTGTACGAGAAGGCCTTGCCCCACATCCCCTATGTGGTGCAGAGCTGTGCGATCCCTGTTAGCAACATCAGCAGTCAGAGCCGGTACCACGTGTCTGTCCGGACCAAGACGGAGGAGAAACTGATTGAAGCCTACAAGAACAGTGAGCTGCTGTGTTGTGTCTCGCTTCTGCTGGGAGTTTTCTGGGAGGGGTGGCTGTGTGGGCAAGTGGTGGTGAGGAAAAGTGGGTGGGAAGGAGAAAAGCTGAGCTGGTGAAGAGAGGGTCTGGACAAGGTGGCTTGCAGGTGTGCAGTTTCTCAGTGTCACTTGCTGCTCTCAGGATGGTGGCAGTAGTGGAAACTGCTGTGCAGAAATCCTAGAGCTCTTCTCTGAGCAATTGTCACCACACTGAGTTCCCTGCAATCAGAATGTCATTGTCCTTTGCCATTGTTCCAGGTGACAGGGAGCTGTAGTGAGAGGTGTTTTTTGGAAGTGTGTCACTGTGTGATTTTGCAAGAAGCTGGTGGAGCTCTTGGGGTGCAGTGTCCCCTGGAGCACTGGATGAGGTAGGACTGCTCTGCTGAGTGAGCTGTGCCAGGTGGATCGTCTCTGCCTGCATGCATCTGGAGGTACCGGTGCTGTTCTTTACAGACCAGAACTGGGGAGAGCTCCTGCATTGTTTGAAGATACCAGTTAGTAGCTCCAAGAGAGCTGAAAGTCTCTGGGAACATGGTGGATGAGTATGGACTCTTGAAATATCATTTCACCGCTTTTTTCAATTTAGAAATTACTGTCAGCATTAATGGATATGGATCTTCTGTTATTTAATGGATGCACTGGTTTATGATATTTGACTATAAAATGAAGATATGGGGAATTAAGAAGTGTTAGAAAGCTGAGACTTATTGCATTCCACAACACAACCTGGTTTTCGGTCTCTGCATACTACCCACAGTGGTGAAAGGGAGTGCAGGATCTGGATGTTGATTTGTATTCTAAGATCTCCTCTGTGTTATAGTTAAGGTCCTACCACCTGCAAATGTGTCTGTGAAAGCGACAGAGAACCAGGAGTATGAACTAAGGTGGATAAAACACACTTTTCAGTACGACTTCATAAAACAGAAATACCAAGTCCAGTACTGGAAACACAACCAGTATGATGAGGTAAGTCACAGGAAGTGCAGTAGTCCTGGATTTCTCCTTGCTGGGTGAATGGGAATGACAGTTCTTCTCACCTCTGTGATTTGTGTTTCTTTCTTCTCCCCAGGCCCCGCAGATATTAAATATCAGCAATGATGAACCTCCCTTCATCTTCACCCTGCAGATGCTGTCACCGTCTACAAAATATAGGGGAAAAATGCGTGCAAGGGTGAATAGTCTAGACTACCAGAGCAGTTGGAGTGAATGGAGTGAGGAGTTCAGCTGGGAAACTGAGAATGGTACTTTTCATATGGGCTGATTTTGTAAGGTTTTGTGGACTCTTAGTGGATGAAATATCTCTATAGAAACATATGATTCTCTCAGTGGATGTTGAAGTTAGACCCAGCCATGAAATAGGTATGCTTGCTAAACAAGATAGCTTTCCTGTGTGCAGCCTTACAGAACAGCAGTAATGCTAATGAACGCAGTGAGCAGAATTGACCTTGTAATCATCTTTCCTACTTCTCTTCACAAGACCAATACAGCCAGCTGTAAAGTTTTCCAGACTGAGAATCAAGCAAAGATCCTGCCCAAAAGATCATCCTTGTTTCTTGATTCCAATAGTCCATTCTGCTGTCAGGGACTGAAGAGCCTGCAATTGCAAGAAGACAGAGGAATAAAAATCATCAGCCTTTTTTATTTACAGAGTGAATATGGGGTTGTGTAAAACACCTAGTAGAGTGTACTGGAGATACAGACCTTAACATGTTTTTTGTAGTTTCTCAACTTAAAAGCAGAATGTCTGCTATCAGAATGGTCTTGTGCCCAAGTTATATGATCTTATATAATTTGTCCTGATGAAGCTTAAAGTAGTAAGAAAGCAGCTGGGGCAAATTCTTCTACTCGTGAAGAAGTTGGTGTCTTGTTCATGTTCAGCTATAGCTATTAGCAGAGGAAGCTCAGGAGAATCTCTGAGACTCCCATCTCTCCAGCACTGTACACAGTAAGGCAGACCTAAGATGCCTGAAGATCCTCCTAGTGTTCATGGTGCAGTAAGTTACCTAACCAGCTTTTTATTAGCATAAGTTGTTTTCTCGGATGTCAGTAACAAATAAAATAGAATCAATAAGGAAACAATGAACTCCTTTGGTCATCAGTAAGGTGTTCAGGCTACATTTGGTCTCTCCCACCTGGGAGGGGATCCCAACAGTAAGAAGGCCTGTTTGCATCCTGTGCTGTGCCACTTGCATTTCTCTGATGTGTTTGTGTGGAGAGTGACCAAAATGCAAAACCTGTTATGGGAAGCAGCCCCTCTGTTGGTGGCTCCCTATTTCTCTTTTCTCTCTTTCAGTTCTGTCACCAGTGCTTCTACCAGTGATGCTGCCAGTTCTCATCATCACTTTGCTAATAATTGCTTCTTACAGCTATAAGTATTTCCTCAGGTAGGTTTGCATCGTGAGGAGGAGATTTAGCAGCGTGTTGGCCATGTGAGTGGAATAAAGTTGTAAGGCACTGCTTGTGCAACACGAGAGTGATTTGTGTGGAGGTGAGCCTTGGTGTGCAATGGGCAGCCTGGTGAGTGTTTGTGTGCAGGTGAGAGTTGGGTGGTGGCCTGCCAGAGTGTGGTGGTTTTACCCAGCTGAGCAGCTGAGCTCCACCACAACCACTCTCTCACTCCCCCTCCTCAAAGTGTAAGGGTGAGAAAACATGATGAAAACACCTCAAGGGTTGAGATAAGGACAGGAAGATCACTCAACAATTGTCGTCACGAGCAAAACAGACTCAGCACAACGAGATTAATGAAATTTATTACCTATTGCTAACAAGCAAGAGCAGTGAGAAACTAAAAACAAATAATAACTAAAACCACCTTCCCCCCAATTCACCCTTTTCCATCTCCTCCCCCCGAGCGCTGCAGGGGAATGGGGAATGGGGGCTGCAGTCAGTCCCTGACGCTTCGCCTCCGCAGCTCCTTCACGGTCACTCTCTGCCCCTGCTCCCCATGGGGTCCCTCCCAGGGGATGCCGTCCTTCTCCAACTGAGCCTGTGGGGGCTGCCCACAGGCAGCAGCTCTTCATGCACTGCTCCCACATGGCTCCGTACCACGGGGTCCATCCCCCAGGAGCAAACTGCTCCAGCACGGGTCCCCCACGGGCGGCAGCTCCCCCCAGACCCCCTGCTCCTGCGTGGGCTCCTCTCCACGGGCTGCAGCTCCGGCCCGGGGCCTGCTCCCGCGGGGGCTCTCCATGGGCCGCAGCCTCCTCCAGGCCACATCCACCTGCTCCACCGGGGGCTCCTCCATGGGCTGCAGCGTGGAGATCTGCTCCATGTGGGACCCATGGGCTGCAGGGGGACAGCCTGCTCCACCAGGGGCCTCTCCACAGGCCACAGGGGAACTTCTGTTCCCTGCCTGGAGCGCCTCCTGCCCTCCTTCCTCTCTGACCTTGGTGGCTTCAGGGCTAGTTTTCACTCCTCACTCTCCCAGTTGCTGTTGCACAGCAGTTTTTTGTTCCCTTTCTTAAATCTGCTCTAACAGAGGTACAGACAACATTGCTTATTGGCTTGGCTCTGGCCATTGGTGAGTCCCTTTGGAGCCTTCTGAAACTGGCCCTTATCTAACAAGGGGTAGCTGCTGGGCTCTGCTCACAGAGGCCAGCCCTGCAGCCCCCCACTGCCAAAACCTTGCCATGCAAACCCAATACACAGGGCCTTGGCGGTGCCTTGCTGAGCAGAGCAGCATGCTGTACGGCGCACAGTTCCTTCCCCTTGCAGCCACATTGAGAGGCAAATCTTGAAAATCTGTGTTGTTGTTGTTGCAGGCAGAAGAAACTGTGGGAGGAAAAGATTCCGAACCCCAGCAAGAGTCTGCTGATCCAGAGCTACTTGGAGGTAAGAGGGACCTGTACCTTTTAAGGTTCACTATTTCTCTCTTTTATTCATGATTCCCAGTAATCTTAAGAATTCTTTTTCTCCTCACCTATAATGAACAAATATTTGATTAGTCTCTTCATTATTTAGGAGAAGTTCAGACCCTATTTAACATGTGTAATCATACATTTGTAGTAGTAGACATCTGTTTGTTAAACATTGCACATTTGTTGTTTTGCTATAAAATGGAATTAGACATTGCAATGGTCTAACACATCGGTGCATTGTAATGGTTCAACACATCATTTTCAAATAGATGGGAAAAAACTAGACATGGATGCTCCTGTGTATGCTTTTTATATACCCAGATAAAATGGATATGTTTATACTAAAGTCTCATGTTAATTTCTTTTGCCTGATATTTGAGTAAAAATGGATTTTTTCCCCCACTCTGAGAAGCACCTTGATAGTTTTGGTTTCTATTTCTTACCTGTTTCTTGATCTACAAGCACTCACTGCCTTAGTTTCATGGTTTTGACACTTTTCATCCCTGCACTGAATCACCTTATCCTAAGTGTTGTAAACATCTCAATTATTCTGTTTCTCTGGTCAGCTAGTACAGATGACAGACACTAAACCCCTATAGGTGAAATATTGCCCAGAGTGTCACATATGATGCTGTAGAGCAGACACTACACAAAGCAATAGCTTTGATGTTTATTGTGGAGAGAACCTGCAACGTTTCTATGAGTTCTTTAAGAGAACAGCTTCAGACCCCTAAGCTATGTAAAGTTAGGTCAGTGGCAAGGCCTTCAAAATGGGTTTTAAGCAGCATTCTTCTGGAAAACAGAAAGTACCTTCTAGTCATACTACAGCATCTTGGCAGATGCTGTAGGCTCTGCTACTTGTTTTCATTGTCCATGAGAACTGTATGTTTCTTGACTCGGCTGCTGGTGATACACTTCTTTTTCCTCATGTCTGCTTTCTCTTTTTTTCAGAAAGTGCATCTAGGAAACTGGCTGACAAACAGCCAGCTGGACTTCAAATACAACCTTCCAGAGAAGATGGATCAGCCTAGCTTTCTTCAAGTTGTGGACAGGTGAATGAACAGCACATTATAGTGACACTGTGAATGAGATGCTCAAAGAGCTCCCTAATTCATAATTAAGTGTTCTGTCACCACGAAGCCTGTGCCAGTTGCTTTTGAGCTTGGGATACGATTTTTTGCTATCTGGTTTAGTCAAGATAGAAACCAAGTCAACCAAGAAAGATTCTTCTAACCGTATGTGTAGCTACTTAAAATTTTGACTAAGCTTGTGTTTATATTTAATGTTTACCACAGGAATATCTCTCATGAGAAACTTTTAACTGTTCCCCATTCAGGCAGATGAAGACTTCGGCAGAGTCCCCTGAAGGGCAGGCTGGAAAGACAGAAGTTTCTCCTACTGCACTGGACCTACAGAATCCATACCATGCTTTAAATGTGACAGAGCGTGCCCCAGTTGTCTGCCTAAGTCGGACTGCTGGTCGTTCCTTTTCTGTTTCAAGGAGAAACAGTGCTGATGCAAGTACTGCTTCCCAGACAGCAATCACTTCCTTTGCTTTCAATGGTCCATACTTGTACAGCCCAGTGACGTCCTCCCAGCCTGAGATGCATCAGCCCCTGGATGTGACCCCGAATCCAGTGGGAAACCAAGAGAAATCAGTGTCCCTACAGTATGTGACCCTCCCAAATGAAGTCTGTCCCCAGGCTCCACGAAGACAAGAGCAGCCAGGAGCAGGTCCTCAGCAGCCTTTCCTGCTCCCAGATCAGAAGGAAACAATGCAGCACCTCAATGATGAGAAAGAAGTCTCACCACTCCCCCCAGCCGGTGGGCAAGGCACGAATGTGAAACCAGAAGAGCAGAAATCTCCAAAGGCTCTTGGCTGTGCCCCGTCCCTTCAGCAGTGCCCCTCAGAGTATATTGCCACAGACAGCCTGTTACTGCCATCAGCCAGTGACTCCACACATCCGCCACTTGCCACTGCTGGGGAGTTGCCTTGTGACCCACAGGAGCCCCAGCTCCCCAGTGACCGCTCTTGCCATGAGTTTGCTCCTGGGAAATCTGGTGTCACGGTCCCAGTTTCAGGTCAAGCCCCAGTCTTTTTTCCTGAATCTCACCTGAATGCATTTGGGGACTACCTTGTTGTCCCTTCAGGTCTCCATGGACCTTCAGAACCCACAAAGATTTCTTTGCCTGTCCTACAGAAAGGAAGCACTCTTCCTAATGAGCTGCCTTTGTCGGAGGGTAATTTGGTGGTGTTAAACCCTGACAGCACTGAGCCAGTTTTCCTTTGCCAGGTTGGTGACTATTGCTTCCACAGCCTGAAGTCCAGTGAGAAAGTGCATATGAGCCAGGAAGACCCCCAAGTCAAGAAACCTAATGAAGCCAGGACAGCACCCGGGAAACCTCTATCTGATGATGAATCGAACACTGGCAAGAAAGAAGATGTGTCAAAAATGCAGGCTATTCAGCTTTTCAAAAGCCTGAAATCAGATGATTACTTTTCCTGGCAACAATCTCTGAGGATCAGAGAAATCTGTTAAAGGAGCAAATATCAATGAATACCAAGGCTACATGCAACTAAAAGAGATTGCAACTATGTGATAAAAAGGAACCCTCCAAGCTAGGAGCAAATAAACAGCAATTACTTCTTCCAGCCTCCAATCCAATGTGTTGGAAATGACTTTCATCCATTTCAGTGAATTTCAGCTTGATCTCATTCTCAATGTCCATCATAGTTTTGGCATGAAAAACAATCCAGATATTTGCATTTTGAGATAGTTGGTGTTTTTTGAACTTTTTGGCTTATACACAATGAACACATTAACCTCCTCCTGGTCCTGTGACAGGTCACAGTCATTTTACCATAATACCAGATTGCCTGGAGCAAAACTCACGGCAAGAAATGCAGACTTTACAGCATGAAATGCTATCAGATTAAGATTGGTTTGGAAGCCTTGTAAAGAAAACTTATATTCTTTCAAGCAATGTTGTTATCTTTTGTGTGAAATAGATCTAAAAGTCATCAAGGAGCTTTCATTATCTCTACCTTTCCACTGGTGGCATGGAATAAGTATTATCCAAGATGAAAAAACAACGGACAGTAATAGAAGCGTAAGTCAGAAATGAGAAAAAAATTGTTGAAATCCAGGAAAACTTTCTTAAAGCTAAGGTGTGATGTATCCCAGTGTGTTCTAAGAATAAGAAGGAAACATTACTGAGATACATTAAATTGGCTCTAGGGAATCATGGGAAAGATATATTACTTGAGAAAAACCCAAGGACTCAACAATACAATGAAAGGAAGGGAGTGAGTCAATAACAGAGAATGACAGTGGAGAAAAGTTGTAAGCTTGAGTCTGATTCAGCTTTTCTATTTTTAAATGTTAAAGTACTATATGATTTTCTTTTAAGTTAATTGGGTGTTTATGCATGATATAATTAATCTTAACTATGTGATGTCTTTTTTTTTTTTCTAATAAGCTGTACTGAGAAAGAGGAGACTTTTTTTCCAGTAAGTGTTGCATGATAAGGGCACAGAAGTGCCACTCTGTGATAGGTAAAAGGCTTTGGTTTCAGAACTAATGTGGGCTTGCATTCCACAAAATATCTGCTTTTCAAATATATAACTTGAACTAATAAAAATTCTATTTCTTCCTACAATTTTTTTCCTTTCATATGTTAAGAATGTTGTGCTTACAATATCATTACTATTAGCTCATCTGAACAGACCTTCAAAAATTCTGTTGGTTCAGATATGTCCCCTATGAGGTAGGATGTTTCCTTCTGACCTTGCTATGTTATTTGGCAGAGCTAATGAGAGGTAGTTCTGTGTTTGTGCCAGCTGATTCCTCCTGCTGGTTTAATGGGGCAGTGCTGATGAGAAATTGCAGAGAAATGCATTATTTTTTCATAATTTAAATCCTTACAAATACCATTTTAAATCTGAAAGATGCACAAATTCAATCTGATATTCTTAATGGCAGAAGGCAGACAGTGGCAGCCTCTGATAGAGAATACTGAGGAACACCTTAAGGGATTTTCAATTTTTTGGTAGTCTCTTTGGCCTTTTATGAGTAGCAAAACCAATTTCTTCTAAGCTATATGACTGTGCTCTATCTAGGCAGGTCCTAAAAGGAGATGTTTTATGCAGGTTTGGTATCTGGATTCAGATCTCAGATATGCATTCCCTTGCTGGGCCTTGAATTGCTGTGGTTTTAATAACCTAGAACAATAGTCAGTGGGACAACTTCTACTCTGCTCAGGCCTTTTGGATGAAGTTCATTTGCATTGTGATCAGTACTCTGAATGCCATCTGTTCTTTCTGTCCTTATGCACTTCATTGGGCGTTTCCAGAGGCTGCTCTTGGAGGCAGGATTTATAGGTACAAGGACATTTATAGATACAAGAACATGACCCCACAGAGCAACATTTATGATCTGAAGATTACTACAGGAGCTTGGAACTTGTAGAGTAGCATGCCATTTTCAGACTAGGGGAGCTGAACAGTGTTTTTCATCAGCAACTATAAAAATTATTTTAGAACAGAATGAATTTCTGCTTTAGGAACTCTTCGTGCAATATCCAACTAAGCATCATTAAATTAAATATGTAACAGACAATGGAAGCAGAACCTATGGCTAAAGTGTGCTAGGGGAGTTCATTTATTACTGGGTTACAGAATCAAAGCTTCCATAAACTTTAGCTGTTGATCCTATGAATCTTACATTCCTTTCTGCACGAGGCCTAGCTGCAGTGAGAGTGATAAAAAGCATTGTGCAATCCTGCAGTCTGGTGGCTTAGGAGCTGTTGTGAGTCCTCGGTCTTAAACTTCCTGATCAGTAGCTGAAGCCACAAAGTTACTGTGCAAAGGGAGGTTGCTGCTACCTTCTGTGGTGCTAGGTACTGATATGAGGGAGAGGAATCATCATTCTGATGACTCAGGAGCCAATTACAACATGCTTCTCTGTTCAGGGTTTCCCACTAAGAAGTTCCACAGGGGCTCCTCACCCTGTATATCTGAGAGGCAATTCATTTATGTTTCTTATATAGCCAAAGAAGGAAAGGTAGGCATCTCAATTAATACTGTAAATCACCTTTTACAACTCTTTGACTATTTACATTGAATATATAGACGTGAAATCATTGCAATCCTTTCCTTACTGTATGCTCAAGCATCAAAGATTGTCTGTGTTTTAAGAGCAGCCAATTTTCTCTTTGTTGCTTTCAAGTAATTAGTTTATTATTCCTTTTTCAGAATCTTTCTCAACTGGAAATGTATTACCTGTATTTGCATGAGACTAGGGTAGTAAGTATATTGTGACCTCAATAGTTCTAATTAAGATCCAAGCTGAACTAGTCTGTTGTTCTGTTTCTGCTAGTCTGGGTGTTGCCTTTTATGTAAGGAAGGAAAATGAAGGTGAATGGTTTACTAGAAAAGGAAACTACAGTGGAAAGCCCTTCATGACCTCAAAGAACAATAGCTGGAGAATTTCTGAGAAACCTGTATTTCTACAGGGTAGTGGAAAACAAACCCAACCCATCCCACCAATCCTTGTATAGTTTCTTGTTCATACACTGTCAAACACATTTGTACACACAGTCTTATTCCTATAAAATTGCAGTGAACAATCTCTGCCTCTTCTCCTCCCTCCCTACATGCTCCCTCTGTTCTCACTACAGAATGGCAATTTCCATAAAAAGAAATCCTCAGAGTCATGTTCTGTAACTGGTGAATAACTAGCACAATGACTCCAGTGACGATTTTGGCCCTTTTTACCTCCTTCCTATTTGCTGCCAGTATTTGGTGTTCTCCAGCCTCAGTCATAACTACTCCTCATATTACACTGTGGATGTTTCACCATGGGGTTAAGTGGGTGGACCCAAACTCTGCAAACTTGCTCCCATGAGACACGTCAAAAGCTTTGCAGATTCATTGTGTCCTTTACAGTTTGTTGATAGAGGAATGTACGGTCCTCATTGTTGAAGGCTAAATTGTTTGTTTAAAATAGTAGGTGTAAAACTATCTGAAATAATTGGCTGACTACTTCCTATTGTTCTTTTTAAAAATGTTCCAGCTCCGTGTCCACAATGTGCACTTTTTGAGCTGAGTACTTTCTGCATCTGCTGCAGCATACTTCTAACCTGTTTGTCTTTCTTCTGCATTCAGAAGTACATGGGACATTGATGAACATTTTCAAATTTATTTCATTCACAAAATCATAGAATCAGAGAATGGATCGGGTTGGAAAGGACCTTAAAGATCACCTAGTTCCAACCCCCCTGCCATAGGCAGGGATGCCACCCACTAGATCAGTTTGCCCAGGGCCAAGACTCATTGGAGATTCACGATGGATTCATGATGCTGTTTCAGCATCTAAAGACACCTGGTTCTTTCTTCCCTTCTACATGGAGCAAAGGCTGTAGTATAGGAACAAATGATGAACACACTGGGTCTAAACAGTCATGACATATTGCTGTATTCTGTCTTTGCCAATAGCTTACAGTGGATGCTTAACACAAGGGTGTAGTAAGCACAGAAAAATATACAGCAAATCATTAGATCCTTAAATGATATCTTTACCTGTTGTCTGGCCCAGAACCTTCTTGAGATGGAGGTTACATCTAAGCTGTTGAAGATAGTATGTACTTATGGCTCTGGCCTTTAGAGATTGAGCCTTTGTAAAACCACTTAGTTTTTGGCTTCATAATGTCTATTCATAAAGCATTCATCAGTTTCTTTATAAATAAAAACATTTAAACAAACAAAACAACAACCTCTTTTTTTTTTCTTTTTGATTCATTTTGTGCCAGTTGCATGGTAAATTGTTCTTTTGTTCTTGTTCTATAAGAATCAACGAATGATCATTCCTTATTTACTATCTCGCTCCTGTTTGTGATGCTATAACCTTCTGTCATATCACCTCTCACTTGTTTCTTTTTCCAAGCTGAAGAATTACAGAGTAATTAGTCGTTCTTCATATTAAACCCATATTCCTGATAACACTAGTTGCCCTTGTGCACCTTTTATGTTTCTACAGAGTATTTTACAATATTCTTTCAGAGATGAGATGACAAGAACTGAGTATGGTATTCAAGAAACATGTTATTTAGCCAGTCAATGATAATTGGACTCTCTCATTACTATTATTATTACTCTGCTCTTACACGTTCTTTGATCTTGTTGTGAAGTTAGAATTATTTTTCTGTCACATGAATTACTGTGCATTTATTAACACTGAATTTCATACCCTTTTTATACCTAGTAACTCAGTTTCTCCATCATCATTAGATTTGAGTACCCTAGATAAAGCTTTCAGTAAACCTCTCAGTAACCCTCTCTTCCAGATCATTTATAATTATGCTGAAGATTATAAATTCCTGGAAGAACTCACTTAAAGCTTTTCTCCAAGATGAAAACTAACCATTAATTTCTCTCACTTGTTTTCTGTCTTTGTTTGACTTTAATCTACATGAGAGCTTTTCTTTTATCCCTTAGTTTCTTGCAACAGCATTTTTGAGGGACTTTGTGAAGCTTTTTGGAAATCTAATATACTAACTGCATAACCCTGTGTTTGTTTGCTCCTGGAGTTCTTCTAAGAACTCTTCTAGTTTTGTGAAACTTCTCTACAAAAGCCATGTTAACTCCTCCACAGACCATTAGGTCTACTATTTCTATTTTATACCATGGTTTATATCAGGTATTCAGTACAAAAGCCAGACAGATTGGTCAGTAGTTCCCTGGATTCATCTCTGAGTGCTTCTTAAAAACTTCCATTTGGTACTTCCTTTTCTCTGATACTGAGACCTACTTCTGGTGGTTTTACTCAGCTGGGCAGCTGAGCTCCACCACAACCACTCTCTCACTCTCCCTTCTCAAAGGGAAAGGGGGAGAAAATATGATGAAAACACCTCAAGGGTTGAGATGAGGACAGGGAAATCACTCAACTATTATTGCCATGGGCAAAGCAGACTCATCGTAAGGAGATTAATGAAATTTATTACCTATTACTAACAGGCTAGAGCAGGGAGAAATAAAAAGCAAACCAAAACCACCTTTTTGCCATCCACCCTGTTCTACGTCCTCCCCCTGAGCGGCACAGGGGAACAGGGAATGGGGGCTGCGGTCAGTCCCTGACGCTTCGTCTCTGCTGCTCCTTCATGGTCACTCTCTGCCCCTACTCCACTTGACCTTCATGGCTGTTTCTCACTCTCCCAGCTGCTGTTGTGCAGCAGATTTTTTCTCCCAGAGGTGCAAAAACCATTGCTCACTGGCTCAGCTCTGGCCAGCGATGAGTCCCTTTGGAGACGGCTGAAACGGGCCCTTATCTAACAAGGGGCAGCTGCTGGACTCTTCTCACAGAGGCCAGCCCTGCAGCCCCCTCTACCAAAAGCTTGACACGTAAACCCATTACACTACTCAGGCCTTTGATTTTTTGCTGCAATTACTTGTTCAGCAATTGCATTTTAAGTTTCCTTATAGATTTTATTATAAGAAAGCAAATTGGTAAGACTGTAGGTTATGCAAGGCTTGTAAGGAAAGTAATTATGTCTTATTAAACCAATAGATTTAGTTGGAAATAATCACGAAGTTATCATTTTTCTTTACCTGTCTTGCCTCATTTACCTTTTCAGAAGATTGAGGCTACAATAACCCTGCCTTTATAGTGTAGCTTGATTTTCAAAAGGCCTAAGTTCATTTTTGAGTTTTTAAATGATTCTTTTAACAGATCCTTTGTCACTGCAAACATTTGACCTGTTTTACAGCTTCTTGGGCCTATTTTTTGCCAGTTTCATTATTTTTACGTATGCCCTCAAAATATTATTGTAGTAACCTTATGTCATTTTTTGTTTCAACTTGTACTAGGTCTTGTATACTGCTCAGGACTAAATCACAGCTTGTTTTTTTTTCTTGTGAGTGCTTTCAGAAATAGCTCCAAGAAGCAATCATTTATAGTGGCTAATCTGTGCCTACATCCATTCTGGGAAATAAACTGTGCCAGGGCTGATTTCTGGTCATAAGGGCAAATGACATGGAGTAGTCATGGAACATCAACGTATACAGCCTCTTTTCTCTTGTAGTAGGAGGTGGCCTTTTTCACACCATGTGTTGGATACTATCCTTGACTTGCTCACTGATATGGATAAAAGAGGTATTAAAGAGTTTGACAATTGAGTGGAGCCTGTGATCTCGTTCCAGAGCTCAAGCCTTTGCCTTGACCAGGCTTAGTCAACCAGTGCAGACAATGCCTGTGCCATGGTGCACTATGATATTTACCTAGTCTTGAATGATTGCGTTGTCCATTGTTATTGCTGGTCTGTCCTTCAAGCTCTTTGTCTCTAGCATTTCACTCATCTCATTTTGGTCAGGTGATTGGTACCATACTGTTCCTTTTAACGTGGAATGAAAGTCCACAGACATTGAAATTCTGTAGTAGAACACAACAGTAGACATATTCTGTTGAACACAGTATTTTCTTTAGCATTCATGTGTAAGTTAAAATGAGTCTTCTTGTACAAAATGTATTTTCTTGTATTAAAGTTCCACTGAATGTCTTCCTTTCATCAAAATTCCACAATCAAAATTTTGTTTTAAAACAAAAAATGGGTATTCCCCAATGGTTCTGCCATTTAAACCATACTTTGAAATTGAAACATCTGTATGAAGGTATTTGGACATTTGTCTTGATCTGGTTGCCTGTTTTATATGGTCTGGTTACCTGGGATATTAGCTATTTTATTTTTTGTGTGTGTGTGTGTGTGTGTTTTTTACCCATTACCTTCTGTTTTATTGATTTTTTTCTAAGTCATGGGCTTTTTTTGTGATTTCGGGCCACACAGATATATCAATTTGTACAATTTACTTTTCACATCTACCATGTTTTTCTTGGTTCTCAGTTTAAAATTTTCTCCTAGCATTTTTAATCTTAAATGTCAGCAGTACTGATTCTATTTTGATTGGATGGAACCCATCTTCTATAAGCTTAATCTATTTCAAAAATTTACCAGATACTAGTAAATACAATCCCCTTTTACCTACACAGTTTAATCAATCATGCACTGAGCCCCTGCTGTCTGACACAGTGTATGTGACTAGGACCATTTTGAAAAATGTTCCTTTGTAGGTCTGCGTTTTTAGACTCTTGATTTAAACTTTGCTTTCAGGACCTCTCACCTGCTCATCCTCTGTTGCTAGAGTGGATGTGGGCCATAACCATTGTTTTTTTCTCAGCACTTGGTAAGAAAATGTCTAAATTCCTCATGATAAGTGCCATCTTTTCAACTGTGTGGACTTTTTCTAGTAAAATGTTTGTTCATGTTTTTAATTTACTTCGTTGTGATCCTGCTTAAATTTGTTAGCAATGAAGGAGATCTTTTTCTTTTTCTCCCCCGGAAGGGAGCCCTTCTAAGTAAAGACACCCATCAACCTGTGCACCACATGATACCTGTTGGGTAACTTGTGGCTAGCACTCATATCCAACAGATTCACTTTTTGATAGAGACCTTTTTCCTGCAGGTGAAGACCAGTTCCAGTGGGTTAGGTCCACTCTGCCCACCCAGGGATATCTGGCTACTGCCCTGCCTGTGATATCACATGCCAGACAGAACTTCCCTTGAGTGCAAAGTAACCTATGGAGGACCTACAGAGATATGACAAGACCCATGCAGGGTCTAAAGGATGATCTGGCTTCTTTCCCATGTCCTTACTTGGAGCTGAAAGGCCTTGACTTGGCCATCCAATCAGTCAAGGTATACCTTATTTTGAGTTAAAAGATTTTAACTGACTAGCAAATGTCCTTTTGGTGTCTTATCAGTTCATGATCTTGGGTTTTCTGAAAGAATTAATTAAAATCTTTTCTTTCAATCTCAACTTCACCAAGCATTGCAGAAGCCATGATAAGCATCCTTCTGACAGGGAGATCCTTCATGCCTCGGAAAGCCAAAATCTAATTTGGAGTAAATTAAGTGAGAGGAATAATAAAGTATTGCTTGGAATCACACACGGTGTGAATAAAAAGCATGAAAATAAGAAAAAGCAATTACTTACGAATGACTAGAGCAATAAGAGACACAGTCCATGGGCATTCACTACCAATCCTTATTTTTCTCCACTGAGGTTTCTGCACATAAGTGGGTTAATTCTTCTACCCACTAAGAAAAAAACATGAAGGGATAAGCTTACAACTCTTTTTCATCTGTAAAAAGACCATAAATGGAAGGAGAGTACATGTGGGACTGCAAAGCTAAACATCTCCAGTCTCAAGTTCATGTGTATAGACTGTGTGCAATGTTCACTTTTGCAGCATATCCTGAAAATTACTGCCCAGTAGTTTCTGCTTCTCTTTGGCTTACTCTGTTTTGTTTTGTTTTGTGTGTTTTTTTTTTGTTGTTGTTGTTTTGTGTTTTTCCCTACCTCTTTTTTTATTTTTGTATTTTAATGTGCTTTTAGCTGCCACTGATTCACAAGAAAGTGTATATGCTGCTGAGTACATAATCTAAAATTGCCCAAACTCTGGTATTTTCAATGGATAAAGGTAACGTGAAAAACTTTCCCTTCCCAGAGACTGCACAGTCTAGCTTAGAGAAAGCAATAAATAACTTCACTTCCTCCCACTTCTTTAGATGCTACCACTCTTCTTCCTAAGATTAAAAAGATCTAAATATATGTTAAACTACATTGTCTCCATATGAGTGTATTTTCTTCACTTCTACCAATGCAGTATGATATTATCACTTAAATTACAGTATGCAAGCAGAGCGTGGCTTGAATTTTAATTCCTTAACTGTGGTTTTCATTTAAACAGAATTCACACTTCTTGTGCTACTATTTGGATGGAGAAAGCTTTATGCAGGTCAGGCTTAGCAGCAGCAATGCATCGTTAAGACTATATTCACAATGTAAACTAATATTTTATTTAATTACTGTTTGATTTGATGGCAATGAATTTTCCTTGCCTTTCCTCAAGAATGGTGATTTAAAGGAGAGCTTTCAAGTACAGCTCAGCAGAAGACAGAACAAACAGCAAAGTTCAGAATCTGTTGAAGAGATCATCATATCTTATTTGCTGAAAAATTGGTCTCATTTCTTGGAAAGTTTAAGCAAAATGTAACAATGAAAAGTACTTCCTTCCCTCTTCCTCTTAACTGCATGATGTCTGTTCAGGCGCCTAGTTGTTGAACCAATACTATAAATGGGAAGGTTACAGATAGTAAGTCACACGTGTGCCTCTAATGATAAAGATTGTAACAGCACAACTGTGAGAAAAACAGAGCACAGGCTTATTTGAAGGGCTAAGACTGTGGGTGTCCCACTGGCAGTTGCATTTGCACCAACTTCCTGTGAGTGATAAATGAGAAAGCCAGATATCCACTTTCTCTGAAGTACCTGCTTTGAAGACTACTCAGTATTCAGGTAAGGCAAGTGTATTACTGTGGAGAAGGAATTGGCAATGAACCCTCTCCCCTCAAACAAACAAAGGATTAAAAGCTCTGTGAATCAAGTTGTAAAGTGAAGAAATAGAGGGACTGGATCTCTCAGTTCACCAAAACTATATTGTTGTTAGTGGGAGTAATAAGAAAGATAAGAAAGTATTTCCTTTATGATACCTTAATTATTCAGTGGAACAGAGGGTGTACTTTGAATAGATTGGAAGGGTGAATCAACATGGATAATTAATTCCTTCTCATAACACAGGGATTGTTTCTTTTGAGGTGAAGGAAGGAGGTTGAAAATCTTGTCATTAGTTCCAAACAGCAAGCTTTGTCCTTTTCTCTGGTGAAGAGGTGGAAACTTTTCTCCTTAATAAATTATCTCCATATCAAGCTACTCTGAAAGATCACTTCAGTGTTGATGAAGAGGTAGTTTGTGGCCAAGAGAAGGCCCAAGACTTTTCCAGCTAATGAGTTTTGCTTCCAGCTATAACAGATGACAAAGAAGGAACTACAGTAGCTGTTAAGTATGTATTTGAGGAAGAACAGCCAGTGATGCAGGGAGCTGTTGCTTGACACAGGATCACGCTTGTGTGCAAAGGTGTGAAGATGTCAGAGTTCATCAGTCTTCTTCTGGCTCCATGTTTGGTCTGGGGAGCTGAAACAATGCGAGGTGAGTTTCAGAATCTTCCCTCCCCCCCCCCCCCCCCCCCCTTCTTTCTTTTCTATTATTGTTCTTTTTCTTTTAGTCTGACATTTCTCCACCCTCCCTTTATTTTCTACTTTCATGTTGGTGACAGAAAGAGAAGGAGACTTTATGAGTGTACACATGTGGTTACCAAGGCTATACCAAGTACTCCAGCTGTATATCAATAGCAAGGTTGTGAATGGTATTTAGGCAAGACCCCAAATTTCATGGGCCAAACAATGTTCAAAGTCTATTAGTATTATTTAAATTGAATAGTCATGAAGTTTCACATCTGACTAGGCCTGACTATTACCTTCATGAACTGTGACTTTGCCTATCCCATTATTAGATACCTTATTTGTTTATACCAGAAAAATTCTTTTCCAACCTGTGATATTTCCCCAATGGCTCTTTGTTATGTCTGTTGACGTGTCCTGCCTCCAGGTGATACTCTCCTTTTGTTTAGAGTTACAGTGAGGGCTGGCTGCACCCTTAGGGACAGGGAACTGAGAGCCTGTTGGTAGCACAGCTGGCAGAGCAGAGGCTGTCCCACAGCACACCTGTGAAGTGAAGAAATTATTCATTACTCCAAGTGTTAGAAGTCCTGAGATTGTATTAAATAAAAGGTCTTGAAAAACATACCTGTTGCACACCTATCTTTCCACAGAGAGACACATATCTGGTACTTGGGAGAATTATGCTGTCTTGCCTTACATGTGATTCGCAGTACTAAATATATACCATGGGCTCTCTAAGCTTTGTCTCCATGAAGACTGAAACAACCTTTTATTTTCATCATGTTCCACAATTTGGATGTGAAAGTGGGCTTGGCTTGGCCACAGGCCTTTCTTGCAAGAATAGGCACCAGCTGCCCCAGGCCTGCTAGAAATTCCTCAACAAAGCTCCTCCTTGCATAGAGCTTTTTCACAAAACAGAAAGGGAAAGCAGGTTCTCTGCAAATTCACCTACAAGGTCTGTTTGTTTACTGATAGAGGGATGCATATTTTTCACCCACTAGATTTCTGAAGAATGTTTTCCTTGTCAGGAAGCTTTCTCCTTTCTATGACTTGAATGTCACTGTGGCTAACTGGAGAGGGTATCTTTCGCTTTTGCACACAACTTCCTAGAGGCATAACTCTTCCTAAGACAAGTGGGCTTGCTAGTTGGGCACGTGAAAGTCTTCACCCTGACAGCAATCCACAAAGGCAAAACTGAATGTCCTGCTTGAGGAGGCAATAATTAATCAATAATGATAAATAATTTTATCATTATTAAATGATAAAACTCTCATATCTTGCACTTTATGCCTTTCTACTGAGACATCTCTCGATTGTTAGAAGGGCAGTGAATTGGTAAGATCATTTGTTCAGCTTTCTAAAAAATCTGTGTAGTATTTGAAGCTGTTTTTCTAAACATCTCTCAGATTCTTTCTGTCTTTAAGATTTACACAAGGCAATATTACACTGGCTAGTCCTTCCATCCACCTTAGACCCTTGTTTATTGAAAAGTCATGCTGAGATTTACCAAGAACTAAGAATTTTGCTGGTCGTAGGGCAATGATGCTGAAGTGAGCGCTCAGCTAAATGAATCTCCATTCAGCACTGCCCAGTTAGTCTTGGTACTCTCATTTCCTTCTACTGGGAATATCAAAGGATCATTCATAGGAGAAGGCAGGCTTCTTACAGTGGGAGCTGTTCTTTTAAGCTTTCTGTGTTATAATCACACTTGCTTGGTCACCTTCCTGTCTGTTTTGGTATTTCATGGAGCATCAGGCCTCTGCAGTTCAGGAAAAGAAACAGAGGTAAAACCTGAAGTCTTAGATCATCTCACTGTATCAGAGTGGCTGTGATCCCTGCCTGGCAGATGGAGAACAGAAAAGGAAGGATGTTTTTCATGTTTTAGTCAGTGTTATGAAGGCCTTTTGCTTTGAAGGCACAAAGCCCAGTGAGGCTTAAAAACATACAGCTTAAGACTTTGTACTTATCTTTTGAATTAGAATATTTCAATACATCTTGCAAATTAATTGTACCAGTTACAAAAAAACTCCAGCTTTTCTTCAGAGCTTGTAGACCAAATTCTTATTTTTATTGCGTAACCATTTTGATTTGCAGACAACAGGCAGAGTCAAAAAGTTGAGGCTTTCTCAGTCCTAAGACTCACAATAAAATTCAGATATATGGCAATGTAATGAGAGTCAGCCCTACTCTAAGAGCAGCAGCTGCTGTTGGAGACTTCTTGCATTCAGGCTGTCCCATGAAGGACTAAATTTTATTTGTGAAATCTGTGCAGTGTGAGCTGAACTACATAGGGAATATTTTCAGGAGACCTCACAGCCCTGCTCCTCACTTCTTTTCTCTGCCTTCTGAAGCACAGTAGCAGAATTTGTGTTCATTTTACCATTTTCTACTACCTGCTTTATGCCTCATCTGTTTTCTCTTTTCAGAGAGCATCCCAATGCAGACTCTACACTGCTATCCTGACTACAACTCTCTTACAACTTGCACATGGATGGAATGCTCAGAGGCTCATCAATTCCTGAATGTGACTCTGAACTTTAACCACAGCCATGAAAAGTAAGTGACTGGCTGGTGTTCTGTGAAGAGTTCAAAGGGGCTTGGCTGCTGAACCTAAGAGATGGAGCGGGGCAATAGGGTGATGGCCTGAGCTTGCAGCCAGCATAGTATCCAGCATGCAGACACCAGTGTTATGTCCAGGCTGGGGAGAAAGTTGGATCTGTACAGGATAAGGAAGAACAGGAAGGAAGCAAAGCATGGTAATCGAGTTGTTTTCATTATCTTTTCAATCAGTCTCCCCTGCTTTTGCTGTGAGATCACAGGTGCAAAATATGGCAAGACGTTAATTATTGCACCTGAGTGGAGAAGGTAACGCTAGATGCAATGGTGATAACGCCTAGTTAGTATTCATAGAAGGCTCCTTCGCCTTCCTTATGTTGGTAAGAAATAGTTACTTTGAAATAATTTCTGCAAAACAAGCTGTGAGAAAAACAGAAGTTGTATGCGTTTGTTTCACTGGGTTTCCTCTCAGAGATACTGGGTTACGTATGTCACTATCTTTTTACTGCTTCTGCTTCCTTTCAAGAAAAGAAAGAACCATCGAACATGAGATTACAAGGGAGAGGAAGGGCCAGAGAAAGAGGAAGATAAAGGGGAAAAAGAAAAAGAATAGACAGCAGAAGCAGGGATGGAGGGTCAACAGCAGATAGATTGGAGGGTGCTAAGAAAACATGTGAAATGGGAATGGGAATAAATTGTCTTGGTTTTATTTTTGAGAAAGAGCTTTGAGAAACATTTATTCATGAATTGACCCAAAATCTGATGAAGTCAATGGACAAAGTTCCCTTACAGTCTGTAGAGTATTGAATCACATTGAATATTTGAGCAATTTTCTATGCATTGAAATCTACAAACCACAGAAGTGTTCCTGTGACACAATGGACTCCAGAACTCTGCCTGGAAATCTTTTTTTTTTTTTTCTTTTTTCTTTTTGTAGGATGACTGAAGTCCCAAAGGCCTCTCAAATATTGTGTTCCAACTGCTAGCTGCATGTCTTTGCCTTACTTTCTTTGATTTCTCTAGTGTAAGTAAGAACACTGAGAGTGACCGGGATCAGCCATCCATCCATATCCCCAAGGAAGTCCACAGCCAGGAGCCAAGCTCACAGTCAGCAGCATATATCACCAGGCACAGATATGACTGTGTCATAACTCAAGCAGGGGCCTGAGGAGCTTAAAAGCAGCTTCTGAGTGAAAATGAGGAAGCCCTCAGTCAGGCCAATTCCAACTTAGACAGCATCAAAGCTGGTCTTGACCATACAGAACCAAATCCCTGGAGGGAAAGGATGTGCTCAGGGCTCAGACAGCTACCAACCCAAGACAGTTATTGTGAATGCATCTTCCCCTTAGGAAGGGAAGGGAGAACAAACTAGATGTGCTTGATATTAGAGAAGAAAGCCATAACTTAGACCATCTGTCAGCATCCTATTCAAATACTCATGCCTTTTATTCTGTGTAACCAGGAACAAAGAAATGACCTGCACATTCGACAAAGGTGAAAACCACACTAAGTGCCAGAACTTCACAATGCACTGGGTGTGTCAAAGCCATCTGAGAGCAAGTAATATAGAAAGGTACAAGTTTAAACCTGACCTGAACCTGCAGGCAGAGCTAAATGTCTACTTGTTTCAGAATGGTAAGCATGAGCCTCTAGGTCTTGTCTCTGTTCCTGAGTATTTAAAAGTTTTGTCAGATGAAGATGTCATTTATATTTTGAATATCCAATCCTAAAAAGATACAAGAACATAATACTATGTATGGGTGAATAATCAGCTAATGGGTAAGGCTCAAACAGTTGTAAATGGGGTTACATAAAGCTGGTGACCAGTCACTAGTGGGGTTCCCCAGGGTTCCATTTTGGCACCACTTCTCTTCAGTGTTTTAATAAGCGATATGGACACAGGACTCAAATGCCTACTAAGTTTGCAGATGATACTAAATTAGGAGGAGCTGTTGACTCCCGTGAAGGTAGAGAGGCCTTGTGGAGAGGCCTTAGTCAAACTAGAAGGCTGAGCAATCACCAACTGCATGAAGTTTAACTAGAGTAAGTACTGGATTCTGCACCTGGGAAGGGGTGACCCTGGCTGTATGTACAGACTAGGGGATGACAGACTGGAGAGCAGCCCTGCAAAAAGAGATTTTGGGGGTTTTGGTCAATGGTAAGTTGAATATGAGTCAGCAGTATGCCCTGGCAGCCAAAAGGGCCAGCTGTACCCTGGGGTGCATCAAGCATGGCATGGCTAGCTGGTTGAGGGAAGTGACTGTCCCGCTCTGCTCTGTGCTGGTGGGGCCTCACCTTGAGCAGTGTGTGCAGTTTTGGGTGCCACAATGAAAGAAGGACATAAAACTATTAGAGAGCATCCAAAGGAGGGCTACGAAGATGGTGAAAGTGTCTAGAGGGCAAGATGTATGAGGAGTAGCTGAGGTCCCTTGGTTTGCTCAGCCCAGAGCAGAGCAGGCTGAGGGGAGGCCTCATGGAGGCCTGCAGCTCCCTCACGAGGGGAGCGGAGGGGCAGGCGCTGAGCTCTGCTCTCTGGGGACAGCGACAGGACATGAGGGAACTGCATGGGGCTGAGATAGGGGAGGGTCAGGCTGGGTGTTAGGAAAAGGTTCTTCACCCAGAGGGTGGTTGGGCACTGGGACAGGCTCCTCAGGGCTGTGGACATGGCACTGAGCCTTCTAGACTTCAAGAAGCATTTGGACAATGCTCTCAGACAGATGGTCTGGCTTTTGTGGTCCTGTGTGGATCCAGGAGTTGTACTTGGTGATGAAAAGGTACTTAGGTCAGTCAGCCCTTAACCTGAAACCTGAGTGAGAGTGAAGTTAAATGGCTGTAAGGCCATTCTACCACCTTCAACTTCAGTGCATTTTGGATAGACAGAAATGGCTGCTCCTGACCACAATAGAAAAATGGTACTAGACCTTCCAGTTTACCAATGTCTTAATCAGGGCAGGGGGGAGATATCAAAAAAGCCTTCAGTTTTAGCACAATGGTCTCTAAAGTATCCTCCCACAAAAAGCTGTTATGGAGCTGTGCAGGAACACTGCTTTCCCTACTTTCCTATTCTGTTCAGGAATATACTACCCAGGTCTAGTACAGTTTGCCTTTTGTGCTGAAAACTAGTAATGGATTATTTGCAGAGCTGAAAGAAAATTGTTAAATGTCCAGATCCTATCATTCAGAGAAGGTCAGCTAGGTGTTTTCGTCCCCTCTTCATGTTCCTGCGCTCACTATCTCACGTGTTGCACCTTCACCTTCCAGTTCAGCCCCTCCCGCCGCAAAACCTCTCAGTCAGAGAGAGTTCAGGAGACTTCTTGCTGACCTGGACAGCAGCTGAAGGAAGCCAAGGGCTGGGCAATGCACTGGAGTATGAAGTCACTTACAAGCGGGAGTGGGAGTCCTGGGAGGTAAGAGTGGAAGAGCTGGGCTGTCCTGACTTGGGCGGCACCCTTCGGGGTGGTTGAGGGCTTGTGGAAAAAGCTGTGCAAATGAGTGGCATTTCCATGCTCAGGCACTAGGAAAAATAACAAATGCTGTTTCAGGTCAGGTGGAAGGGGCCCCGTTTCTGTTTGCAAGTGACCTTCCCGATGAAATACCATTTGTCCTGACTTCAATGCAAAAATCTATACTCCACTGAAAAAACCACTGCACTTGGGCTTTGAGTTGGAATTTATTTTACCCTGAACCCCTCCCAAATGAAATTAAAACGCGTTTCGTGCGTAGTCCATGGGAGGGCTCATGTGGGAGAAAGGTAAAATACATCTGAAACCACGACAAGTGTCTTGGGCAGATTCCCACACAGTTCTGAGCTGGGCAGTGCTGTGACCCTTGTGTAGCTGGTGCTGGAGCCAGCCAAGGCTCTGCAAGCTGCAGGAGCTGGTCCATCTGCTGGGCTGGGTTGGAGCTGGCCATGCCTGTGCCTTGCCCTTCCAATGTCATGATGGCAGCATGCAGGCAGAAGCCCTGTGCAATGGGAGCGAGGAGCGCTATGTGTCAGCATGTGCGTCACCATCACGTGCATGGGATTGCTTGGAGGTGCGTCCTGACAGGCACCTCCTTGCTCCTTCCGTGCCTTCTCTCCACCTCTTCTCTGTTCCCCATTTGTCCTCCCTGCTAACAGAAGGCTGCATCGCGCTTGCTCTCCAACACCACACGTTGCCACCTCAGCCACCTCGTGCCAGGGAGCCAATATGTTGCCCGTGTGCGAGCCAGAGCGGAGCAGGCCAGAGGCTTCTCTGGGCCGTTCAGCAAGTGGAGCATGGATGTGTCCTGGGAGACCCCCGAAGGTAGTGTGGGTCAGAGTGGGGCTGTGCAAGGGTGGGACAGCTGGCTGAGAAGCCAGGGCTGGGGGATGTGGTTTGGCACGATTCTGGCAGAGCATGATGGGGTGGCCCTTTCTAGTCATTGCTTTCTCTCGGGAAGCCCCAGAAATGGGATACTCCATCTTGCCTCTTTCAGAGTGTTTGGCATTTCCATCCCATTGGACAGACCTTGTTCACGCAGACCCAGACAAAGGCTTTCACTGCACTTTCCCTGTCACTTAGCTTGCTCTGATCTTCTGTGTAGGCCAGGAACGCATTCAGCCCAGGAACCTTCGCTGCCTCTTCAATGGTGCAAATCTTCTGACGTGCAGCTGGGAAGTGAAGAAGCTGATCACCACCTCTGTCATCTTTGGCTTGTTCCTCAGGGCCACTCCAGCATCCGCGTATGTGATCTGCCAATGGCAGAGTGCCCATGCCTCTCCCACTGAGCTTCTGCTCTGTCCCATTCCCGCTGATCTCAGCACAGCCTCCTTTCTCCCCCCAGGGAAGAGGAGTGCTCTCCCGTGTACGAGAAGGCCTTGCCCCACATCCCCTATGTGGTGCAGAGCTGTGCGATCCCTGTAAGCAACATCAGCAGTCAGAGCCGGTACCACGTGTCTGTCCGGACCAAGACGGAGGAGAAACTGATTGAAGCCTACAAGAACAGTGAGCTGCTGTGTTGTGTCTCGCTTCTGCTGGGAGTTTTCTGGGAGGGGTGGCTGTGTGGGCAAGTGGTGGTGAGGAAAAGTGGGTGGGAAGGAGAAAAGCTGAGCTGGTGAAGAGAGGGTCTGGACAAGGTGGCTTGCAGGTGTGCAGTTTCTCAGTGTCACTTGCTGCTCTCAGGATGGTGGCAGTAGTGGAAACTGCTGTGCAGAAATCCTAGAGCTCTTCTCTGAGCAATCGTCACCACACTGAGTTCCCTGCAATCAGAATGTCATTGTCCTTTGCCATTGTCCCAGGTGACAGGGAGCTGTAGTGAGAGGTGTTTTTTGGAAGTGTGTCACTGTGTGATTTTGCAAGAAGCTGGTGGAGCTCTTGGGGTGCAGTGTCCCCTGGAGCACTGGATGAGGTAGGACTGCTCTGCTGAGTGAGCTGTGCCAGGTGGATCGTCTCTGCCTGCATGCGTCTGGAGGTACCGGTGCTGTTCTTTACAGACCAGAACTGGGGAGAGCTCCTGCATTGTTTGAAGATACCAGTTAGTAGCTCCAAGAGAGCTGAAAGTCTCTGGGAACATGGTGGATGAGTATGGACTTTTGAAATATCATTTCACTGCTTTTCTGCACTGAGGGAGCATCATCCAAAGGATCGTTCGTAGACTTTATGTTCTTCATAAGAACGTGACTCTTTTTCTGACAACACTTGGTTCCATTGGGTTTTAGTACTTCTTTTCTAATTTAGGTAAATGAGGTCACAGTTTGTGCAGATGTGTTTTTTGTTTCGCATACAGAAAAAGCAATTTAGATGTTTTCATTTAATTGTATACCAAAAGAAAAGGCATAGAAAGTTGATGTTATGAAATGAAACATTGGTTACAATCTGTAATAGAAAAGTCAGCTACAAGTTGAGATGTTACATTAGGATTTCCAGATTATTACAGAAGTAACTTCTGTAAGCTCTCCATAAAATCAGTGTAAGTAGTTTTGTTGTTCTTGTGTTGTTGTTGGTGTTTGGTTTTTTTGTATGTTTTGTTTGTTTTTGATATTCAGATAATTTCATGGATTTACATGGTGCCATCTTGGAGTTTTCAAAGCAAAGTTAGCGTAACCTGTAATAGTAATATTACCTGTAATAGCCTATTCAGTCAGTTACGCTTACAGAGAAGCATAGCACGGAAAGCTGATCATTTATGAAGTTCTATAATAAAAAGAAACAAACAAAAAACACAGAGGAAGCTTCTGTATCTCAAAGAAGTTGAGGGAGTCTGAGTAGTGCTCTGAAAGTGTGCCTGCACACTTTCTATAGTGCAACAAGAGTAGAAATTTAAAACAGAAAACATCATGCACTTAAGTCCACATATGTGCCCTTGGAAATGATCACATTGTAAGAAACTTACCAAGAATATGCATAAGAACTGAAAAAACATCTAGAGAATTAGTGGAATTTACATGCTGGAATAGGTTATATAGATGTTGAACAAAGACAGTGACCATAACACCATACTTCAGCAACTTTTCAGAAGCAACAGATGAATATCAAAAGATGAACAAATCAGTTTTTAAACTCCAGATCTTGGAAATTTGTAACAACTGGTGTTGAAGTGACTATGCCTTCACTGCTCATGGCCAACAAGTTCTCAAGCAAATCACATCCACACTGTGAAGACCGTATTTGTTGCCAGGTTGAAAAGTCTCTCAGAAGCACTTAGGCCTCATGGCGCAGGACTATTTAGCACCCACCAGTCTTGCCTCTTAGGTGTTTCACTCATACAGTGTAACCTTTCTAATGCTTTCAGTGTTAAAAGACACTCTCATTGTTTCCCTAGAGCAGTTTTACTGATCCTTCCATTGATGATCTCATGCCCATGGCTTCTTTTTGAAAGACCATGATGGTACAATATGACCAAGCACATGCCTAGAAATAGAGGCAGCAAGCATGCATACTGACAAAGTTTTTGTAAAAAAATAAATTAATGTGGAGTCTGGAGGAAACTGTCAAGCAACTACTGCTGAAATAAAACAAAACAACAGAAAAACCCACCCAGATACTTAAAAGCCATGCAGTGTGTCCTTCCTCACAGGTGTTAGATCTCTGACGCCACAGGTACTGAAGAAGTCAGCATCTGTACAGAAGTCAGACTAAAATGATCCAGGAGATGGCTGCAGTCTGTGTAGAGAGATGGTGATACCTTAAAGAAGTTCCTGGGACACAGATTATATATGGCTTTTGCAGAGCTTTTTTCACAGACTCATAAATCAGTCATCCACAGAATGGAGAACATTTAGCCCAGGCACATGCTCAAAGCAGATTATTTAGACGGGGTTGCTTACAGCCTTGTTCAGTTAAGTTTTGAATACCTCTACGGACAGGGATTTCACCCCCTCTCTGGGTCCCTGTATCAGTGTTTGACCACTCTCATGGTAATATTTTCCCCCCTCTTATCTTGAGTTGCAACTTGTATCCATTGTCTCCAGTCCTTTCACTAGGTACCTCTGAGAGGAGCCTGGCGCCATCTTCTCTACAACTTCCTATTAGTTAGTTGAAAATAAGCGGATATTCCTTAGTGTGTTTCCTTTATTAGGCTAAACAAGCCCAGTTCCCTCTGCCTCTCCTCATACGACATGTGATCCAGCCCCTTCTGAACATCTTTGTGCGCTCCTCCAGGACTGTCCCCAGTTCATAAATCCTTTCTTGTACTTGTTAGTATATTTTTAAGATATCTAAAATAGTGTTAATACTTCAATTATGTTGCAGGGTTGTTACATTTGGCTGAGGATAGCAGGTATGAAAAAGAGTAGCTTTCTCAAGAGCTCAGTGAAGCTGGTTGTTATGCTTGCTTAGCAAGATAATGTCAGGGAAAAGCCATTCTGTGAGGTACTAGTTGAAGCACACCTGCATCTTTTGAATTTTAGACATTACTGAACAACCTAGTGTAGGAAAAGGAAAAAGATCCATAGGAAGGAAAGGAGTATTCAGGAAGGTGATGCCTGATATCAGAACTGTTTCTTCCAGTCAAGGTGCTACCCCCAACAAATGTAACAGTGACAATGAATAAAGATGGAGATTATGAGCTGAGATGGATAAAGCATACACTTAGAAAACGGTGTTATGAAGTGCTGTACTGGAAAACCAGCCAAATGGAAAAGGTAGGTAATGTAACACATGGGACCGGGGGCATCCTGTGAGCAGTATGGATGGGAAAGTTATTGCTTCTTCCATGTTTTCTTCTTTGTATTCCTCAGGTTACCAAAATGATTATCAATGATGAGCCTTACTTCCTACTGCGGGAGCTGGAGCCATCCACAACTTACACCATAAAAATGCGTGCAAAGCTGCATGGTAGTGAGGGGCTTTGGAGCGAATGGAGTGAGGAGTTCACCTGGAAAACTGACAGTGGTACATTTCAGTTTGTATTCCCTCCTGTGCAAGATTGTAAGGGAGTGGCAGGAAAAGCAATCTGATGCTTAGGAAAAGAGTCCTATCAGGTGGGGATGAAGTGCAGGACAAAGTATTCATAGGCACAACGAAGCCAGGTTTCCTCTTAGTCCTCTTGTTGGCTGTGTCTGGTCTTCTGTTCTCAAAACCATGGGAACATGGAAAGCAAAGCTTCATTAGGTCAGTGCTAGGATCAGGACCTGGGAGTGTGTGAGAAAGCTGATGACAGAGGAGTTTTCAAAGGCTGGCTTAGAAATAAAAAGTTCTTTCATTTTCAAAATGTCTGATAATAGTTTTGGCTTCAAGATTTAGAAGAAATTTGTGGTGGGTCACTTGGTTTTAATCTTCCTGGGCACACAGGAATGTGTAAACATGCACACACGTGTGCATACATGATCTGTGTATCTCTGGCACAAGGTATACTGAATCTTAAATACTATGAGGATGAAAAGGGGGCCAGTGTGAAGTCAGATAAACTTGTGGATCAGCCAGAGGTAGGGGTGTTTATGCATGTACTCAGTAACTCTAGCAGACTGAGCTCTGTTGGAGAGGAAAGCTGTTGAAGCAGAAAAGAAAATACTGAGGGAAAGATGTAAGTAAGATATTCAGGCCACATTTGGTTTCTCCCACTTGGTAGGGGATCCCAGCAGTTAGAAGGCCTCATGTTCACATCCTGTGCTGTGCCACTTGCATTTCTCTGATGTGCTTGCATGGAGAGTGTCCAAAACGCAAAACCTGTTATGGGAAGCAGCCCCTCTGTTGATGCCTCCCTATTTCTCTTTTTTCTCTTTCAGTTCTGTCACCAGTGCTTCTACCAGTGATGCTGACAGCTCTCACCATCACTTTGCTAATAGTTGGTTATTTCAGCTATAAGTATTTCCTCAGGTAGGTTTTCACCATGAGGAGAAGATTTAGCAGTGTGTTGGCCATGGGAGTGGAATAAGGTTGTGAGGCACTGCTTGTGCAAGTGGTCTGTGAGAGATGAGCCTTGGTGTGCAATGGGCAGCCTGGTGAGTGTTTGTGTGCAGGTGAGAGTTGGGTGGTGGCCTGCCAGAGTGTGGTGGTTTTACCCAGCTGAGCAGCTGAGCTCCACCACAACCACTCTCTCACTCCCCCTCCTCAAAGTGTAAGGGTGAGAAAACATGATGAAAACACCTCAAGGGTTGAGATAAGGACAGGAAGATCACTCAACAATTGTCGTCACGAGCAAAACAGACTCAGCACAACGAGATTAATGAAATTTATTACCTATTGCTAACAAGCAAGAGCAGTGAGAAACTAAAAACAAATAATAACTAAAACCACCTTCCCCCCAATTCACCCTTTTCCATCTCCTCCCCCCGAGCG
This sequence comes from Cygnus atratus, assembly GCF_013377495.2. Taxonomy (NCBI): domain Eukaryota; kingdom Metazoa; phylum Chordata; class Aves; order Anseriformes; family Anatidae; genus Cygnus; species Cygnus atratus. The sequence goes on along the minus strand of NC_066362.1, from coordinate 55,412,344 downwards.
CTGCAGGGGAACGGGGAATGGGGGCTGCAGTCAGTCCCTGACGCTTCGCCTCCGCAGCTCCTTCACGGTCCCTCTCTGCCCCTGCTCCCCATGGGGTCCCTCCCAGGGGATGCCGTCCTTCCCAAACTGAGCCTGTGGGGGCTGCCCACAGGCAGCAGCTCTTCATGCACTGCTCCCACACGGCTCCGTACCACGGGGTCCATCCCCCAGGAGCAAACTGCTCCAGCACGGGTCCCCCACGGGCGGCAGCTCCCCCCAGACCCCCTGCTCCTGCGTGGGCTCCTCTCCACGGGCTGCAGCTCCGGCCCGGGGCCTGCTCCTGCGGGGGCTCTCCATGGGCCGCAGCCTCCTCCAGGCCACATCCACCTGCTCCACCGGGGGCTCCTCCATGGGCTGCAGCGTGGAGATCTGCTCCTTGTGGTTCCCATGGGCTGCAGGGGGACAGCCTGCTCCACCAGGGGCCTCTCCACAGGCCGCAGGGGAACTTCTGTTCCCTGCCTGGAGCGCCTCCTGCCCTCCTTCCTCTCTGACCTTGGTGGCTGCAGGGCTAGTTCTCACTCCTCACTCTCCCAGTTGCTGTTGCACAGCAGTTTTTGTTCCCTTTCTTAAATCTGCTCTAACAGAGGTACAGACAACGTTGCTTATTGGCTTGGCTCTGGCCATTGGTGAGTCCCTTTGGAGCCTTCTGAAACTGGCCCTTATCTAACAAGGGGTAGCTGCTGGGCTCTGCTCACAGAGGCCAGCCCTGCAGCCCCCCACTGCCAAAACCTTGCCATGCAAACCCAATACACAGGGCCTTGGCGGTGCCCTGCTGAGCAGAGCAGCATGCTGTACGGCGCACAGTTCCTTCCCCTTGCAGCCACGCTGAGAGGCAAATCTTGAAAACTCTGTGTTGTCGTTGTTGTTACAGGCAGAATAAATTGTGGGAGGAAAAGATTCCAAATCCTGGGAAGAGTCTGCTGATCCAGAGCTACCTGGGGGCAAGAGGGACCTGTACCTTGCAGGGTGTCCCTGCAAGTACAACATGGAGTTATTCTAAGGTAAGAAAAAAGAAGGGAGGGATGTAGTGGGATGACTTACTGATGGGGAGCTTCCAGACCGGGGTCTGGGCTGTCACTGAACAGGCTGCTATCCTGTTCAGGAGGAGTACAGGGTCTGGGTGAGCCTCATGAAAGCCTTCACTACAGCCTTTGATCTTGTGCCTATTTTCCAACTTTGGTAGCCAAGGTGTGAGAGTTGAAAAGTAAAACCATCTCTCCCCTCTGATGCATCTGGTAAGGCATGTCATCACCTGCCTCCAAAATGCCTCCCATATTCCTCATACATGAAATCTGTTGTCTCTAAATTAACTTGGCCTTTCTCTGTTACTAGTTAGGTTGTCTCCTGACTCTTTTCAGTGTTGCCTGCCCCTCTTCTATAGTCACTGCATGATTACCTCCCTCTACACTCTCCTGCAGTTGCTGGAGGTTGACTTCATACTGTGAGAGATGTATTTCCTCCCACATTGTACTTTTCCTGGACATGGACATGGACATTTTCCTCCATGTGGGAAAGGACAGGGCAAAGAGAAGTGTGCAGTTTACACAGTGTTATCTTTGGAGGCACTTTTAAAAGAAATGGCTTAATTTTCCTCCATCTCTCTCCCTCACCCATCTCTTGATTTCATCTGAGAAGCCTATGCAAATCTTGTGATCCAAACAAGTGATATCCCAGTAGGTGGATATCACCAAAAGAGGCATGGCATGAAACACACTTCAAGTTTTACTAAAATAGTGACTGGGTTCCTTCCTGGAGCTGACTCTTGCATGTTGCAGTTTCCCACTATCATAATTCCACAGCCTTATCTATCTGTGAGTCTCCCCTGAAACCACTGGATTTGTATTTGATCTCACATCTGTAATGTCTCTGTCTCCTCAAGGCAATGCTGCTAATCTCCGTTCTACAGACAGAGCTCGTGCTATTTTTGCCGATTTGTATTATCTTCTACTTAAGCTAATTGACTTCCACCTCATCTCTGACTCCATGCAGTGTAAGTCAGTGATGCAGATCTCCAGGGAAGAGTGGTCTTTACAAAGATTAACTTCTCGTTTACCTCTCCAATCACAACATTTTTAGTTTTTACCCCTATCATCTCTATAAGCCTCACCCCCTACCTTGCAAGTCCTTCTGTCCCACTTTATAGTTTCCCCTTCAGTGGAATGCTTGGTCTTGGCATTGCTTTTGAGACCACATGGTGGGCTGTCATGGCCTTCAGCTAACTCTTTATTTGGCACCCAGTCATTCTCAGCCCCTTATTCAGCCATCAAGCAGTGTATCTCAGGCATGCATCCAGTCAGCAGCTGATACAGGGGAAGTGTGGTAGGCCAGACTTCTTCACATGATGCTTAGCTGCATGTTTTGCAGGCCCTGATAAATCGCCCTTGCAGATCATTTATCATTCTAAAGTTCCTTTTGATTGATTTGACTATTGGCAGACTTAATCAAATTCTTTTCCTGCCCACACAATAATCAACACTGGTACAAGGTCATCCCGCATGCTAAAGGGCATCACAGTAGCTTTGTTACGTATTTCATACCCAGCTTTCCATCCACAAGTGCTGTCTGCTCTTTGTCTCATGGTTTTAAGAGTTTCCATCCCTGTAGTGAATTACCTTATCTTAAATTTTGTAAACATCCCAGCAATTCTGTTTCTCTGGCCAGCCAGCAGAGGACTGTCATTTTAGTCCTACGGGTGAAATACTGCCCAGAGTGTCCTCATCTGGTGCTGATTCAGAGTAGGCACTGCATAAAACAGTAGCTTTGTGGTTATTCTGAACCTGTAGATGCAGCAGCCCCTGATTCCTATGCTACATAAAGACAGCTCAGGATTAGACAACATGGAAGTTAAGGAACAGTCTTCTGGAGGACAGAACATATTTTGTAACCACAGCAGTGGGATTGCTTCTGCATTACCATCTTTTGTGACTTGAAGATCAGAGAAAAACAGATCTCAGCTTGTTTTGACTAGAGAATGAAAGTTGAAATGTGAAGAGGATCTGCAGATTGGAGCAAGAACGAAGGAGGGAAAAGCTGATAGAAAATGTTAAAATGGATTGAGGAGGTACGAAGGTGCCAGGAATACATTCAGACTGGCAGCTTTTAAGCCTGTGTCAATCCATTACAGATGGCCTGTAGCAATGTTACTGCTCTGTTTAGGTGGGGAAATGGCACAGCCCTTAAAATGAGAACACCAAGGTCATTTGGACAAAAGTTTGAAAAGGCTACTTTTGAAGTACGGGTTGATAAACTATTAAAACTAATTATATGGGGTAAGTGCCTGGAAGCTCATTCTTATCATAAATGTCCATCGCAGATGTGCTGCTAGCATGCTTGTGCCCATGGCGCCTGTCTCTTCCCAGCCTTAGAGTGATCTCTATTTCCTCAGAAGTGTTAACATTTTCATGTTCTTTTTTCTTTCCCCAGGAAGCTGTCAGCCAACTGCCAGCCAGCCAGGTGGGCTTCAGTGGGCAGAACACTTCTGAGGGGGTGGAGGAGATTAACTGCCTTCAAGTGCTGGATGGGTAAGTAAGCAGCCCACTCCTGACTCCTTTCTTGAAAGGTTCCTTACTAATCTTGGGGAAGAGCAGACTGTGCATAGATTCACTCACTGAGAAAGGGAGGACAAAGAATTTTCACCTATATATTTTGCAAGTCTGCATACATCTTCCGAACATCTACAGAAATTGCAATGAATTGCTGCATCTGCAGACTTTGACTTCCCTGGATGGATGTCTGAGGATAGAAACCTGCTCTATTTCTTTCTATGCATTTCCTTTGGAAATAGATTTCAATAAAAGGCATTGACTACTGGGGTGGATTACTACTTGGCTGAATTCCTCCCAGCCCACCTGAGCATAACCTCCATCACGTGCAGACATGCGTATTCTCTTACCTCTTCATTCTCTAGAAATGACGTACTTGCTGGTCCTTGAAGCAAAGTCTGACTTTGAAAGTGGAGGGTAAACAAAAAGCTGTTTACAGTGGTCCTGGCCTGTGTGAGGCTGATCAGAAATAGCTCCAAATTGTCCATACAAATTTGTGTCAGGTCTTCAAAGATGGAGAAGTGACCATAGTGCTCTGTTCAAGAAATTATCCTAGGTTTCACAGCAACTGGGGGGAAGCTGACAAAAATTAAACAGACTCTTAGGTTTTGTGACTATCTGCTTCCTAGAAGAGAGGGTCAGCTTTTTCCAATAAATACTTTTCTAAGTCATGTTAGGGGAAGATGGCTTATGTTTGTTACTTCTTTGAAATCTTACCTTGCCTTCTCCTTTAATCTAACTTCCCATTCAGTGCTTGTAAGATCCTTGAGCCAGAGGCCCCTTATTTTGAAGAAGTAACTGTAAAATATCACTGAGAGGTCTAGAGCTGCATAAATGCTGATGCTAGCAGTCACACTGCCTGAGTCTATACTGCTAAATAAATCAGGGCCAAGATGTACTATCAAGCTCTGTCTTGTAACTGCTCATGCTGCTTTGTTGTCAGCACTCTCCTGGCCATGGTTTGGCCTGTGCCAACTAGTGCTCTCCAAGGCAACATCCTGGCACAGTTTGTGATAGCACAGGGCAGTAATCATTCCCAGTAGGCGACACAGAAATGGCTGTATCAGGTTCAGTGTCCCTCAACAGTATTCTAGCAAGTTTTGCACCCAGGCCCTGCAGTTTCATACTATGAATACAGCTGTAACACAGCACTCACATTACATTGTGTACATTGAAATGAAAAAAACAAACAAACAACAAAAAACACACAAAACACAAAACAAACAAACAAACTTAGCTGTGTTTTAGACTGCAGGGACACTGGGGGAGACCTGGAAGGCAACCAGGGCAGTACAGTGTGGATGCAGCCAGGCTACATCATTTAACCTGAGGGCCAAAGAATGGTCCCTGGCTCTGTTTTACTTACAGTAAAAACACAGCCTTTCTCAAAAGGTAAATGCTGCTTGCATGACTTGTAATTGAGCTGGAGTTGGCAGTAGACAGTTGGTGTCTTGCTGTGGCACAGGAAAGGCTGAGGCTTGCATCTTCTGAGGAAGATATAAGAGATGTGGCCAAAGATTCCTACTAGCTTCCTGGAATACAGTGCGCCCCCTTACAGCAGCTCCTGTTTGTATGCAGAGATCACCTTAGAGAGCTGTCAATTAGACAGCTGTCAGTAGCAGCTAAATCCTGTGCTTTTCACCAAAACAGGATGATTAAGAACAGTTCACCAGAGTTCCATGGAGCTAAGCCTGTGACAGAGAACGTTTCCCATGGTACACTGGATCCGCAAATCTGTCAGACTTCTGAAGTGCCACATAAAACCTCGGTTTCATCAGCTGCCCTTGTCTGCCCACTGAATAAGAGTGCAGCACTGTCTGGCCTGTTGGCCAGGCTTCCGTGCAAGAGTGCTGCTGATGCAAGTACTGCTTCCCAGACTGCAATCACTTGCTTCGCTTTCAATGGTCCATACTTGTACAGCCCAGGGATGTCCTCCCAGCCTGAAATGCATCAAACTCTTCAAGTGGACCCAGTGGGAAACCAAGAGAAATCAGTGTCCCTTCAGGGGCATGAGTCTGTTCCCAGGCACCACGGAGGCAAGAGGAGGAGGTCCTCAGCAGCCTTTCCTGCTTCTAGATCAGAAGGAAATTATGCAGCATCTCAACGATGAGAAAGAAGTCTCACCACTCCCCCCAGCCGGTGGGCAAGGCATGAATGTGAAACCAGAAGAGCAGAAATCTCCAAAGGCTCTTGGCTGTGCCATGTCCCTTCAGCAGTGACCCTCAGAGTGTATCACCACAGACAGCCTCTTACTGCCATCAGCCAGTGACTCCACACATCTGCCACTTGCCACCCCATGAGTTTGCTCCTGGGAAATCTGGTGTCACGGTCCCAGTTTCAGGTCAAGCCCCATTCTTTTTTTCCTGAATCACACCTGGATGCATTTGGGGACTGCCTTGTTGTCTCTTCAGGTCTCCATGGACCTTCAGAACCCACAAAAAATGTCCTTACTTATTTCTTGAAAAGGAATCAATTTTTCTGAAGAACTTGTGTTGGAGAACAACATAGTTATGTTGTTCCCCACACTACCATGACAGTTTTCCTCCACTGTGGAAAACTGCTACCTTGTTCCCTGCCTAAAATCCAATGAGAAGGTGCATATGAGTCAGAAAGATCCCTAAGTAAATGTGTTGGAAATTCATTATAAGTATCAGATAGTTTATACATGGTGGAGGATCCATCAGCGGCAAGGAATAAAATGTACAGAATACTGAGGTCATCCAGATCTCCAGAAAACTGAAGGTGTTATAGAAATGAAACCAGCCAGCTTTGAGATTCAGAAAAGCCTGCTGGAGTTGCAGGGGTCTCTGACAACTAAGACAAAGTTTTCAAAAATTATATTGTTGTAATCCCATTTTCTTTCCACAAATGCTACTTCTCCTCTGCAGCTTCTAGTCCAACATGGTGAAAGATCCCAGGTGAGCCTACCCCTTTCTTAGTTACATTACTGCTTTTGGTAAAAGGGGCAGGCCATAATTCTCATGTACCTGCATTTATATAGGCTTGCTTCACATTCCACTGATAGATATGATTGGCAGGGCAAGAAGCCAGATTTAGCTAGGGCTCCTTTCTAAAAATAGGTAATCAATTTCAGCTCAAGCATCTCAGGATATAGGAAAAGAAAGTGATTTTGCTTGGGCACATAATAAGCATGGATAATCAGTTTTCCTGCTCAAGAGCAATGAACTCAAGTGTTTAAAAGAAAAGGAATGTTATTAAAAGGGATAAAATGGCAACTCAAAATAAGCACTGGGAGGCCTATTTACTAAAGCTAGCTATATAACCTGAAAAAGTCATGGTGATGTAGCCCACTCCCACATTTTACATGGATTCGAGAGTCCATTGTTGATGTGTAAGAAAGCATTGGAAAATGTTGCTCCTAAGCCTCTCGTCACTGTTCCCAAGTGCAGTGTTTCCACCTCTGATGCTGGGTCACTGCTTTTAGCAGCTTTAGCCCAAGAAACCTTGGTTCTGTCTGCAGTCCCCACACTGCCACCTCAGCATTTCAAATACTCAGAAAGGAGCCAACTGCAAACAAACCCCAAAGACAACCCTGAGAAAACTACTTTTTTTTTTCTTTTTTTCTTTCTTTTTTTTTCTTTTAAATTTCTTACTTCATAGCTTTTTTGTTCTACCAGTATCAACAACACAGGCAATTCCTAATGCTCAAAAAAAACATTCTCTCCTACTGGATACTAGTGTTTTAAATACCTTTCAAACACAATTGCATTTCAGTCTCAGTGCAAAAGACTTAAATCCACTGAAGTCACTGCACTTGCACCCTCTTTGTTGTGATCTCAAGTCACTTCAAACAGCTCTGGATTTCCCTTTTATCCCATTATAAGCGGGATCAGCAATAAGTACTCCATTCTTTTAGGAATTTTGGGCTTACCTCAGGATAGATGTAGCTCTGAATTTAACTTTTATTGTAGTGCAAGCTTTACTGCATAAAGGAATGAATTTAATAGCAGGATGAAGACTTTGATAAGAGTTTTTGCACTATCTCCTGTTCTTACAGTTACCATTTCTTTTTCAAAATCGCTTGCAGTGGAGATATCAGAGATTGGAATCATTCAGGATAGCACAGAATAGGCAGAAGTCAGAGGGCTAAATGAAAAGAAAAAAAGGTTGGCTGGAGAACAGGAAATCTTTTTTAACAGTGATATCCTGCAGAATAATCTGTTTCTCAATTACAGGGATGCATAAACCTAATCTAGGAAATATCCTTCACTGCAGGAAAAACTAAAAGATAGGAGAGGGTTTTAGAAACTTAGATGCAATTGGTCTCGTCTGTATCAAATTGCTATAGTATGATGTATAGTGAGAACCATAGCATAGTGTAGAGTGAGAACCAGCCCTGCAGGCCCCAAGGTGAGTGCAGAAGGAGGGCAGGAGGTGCTCCTGGCACTCAGCAGCAGTTCCCCTGCGGCCTGTGGAGAGGCCCCTGGTGGAGCAGGCTGTCCCCCTGCAGCCCATGGGTCCCACAAGGAGCAGATCTCCACGCTGCAGCCCATGGAGGAGCCCCCGGTGGAGCAGGTGGATGTGGCCTGGAGGAGGCTGCGGCCCATGGAGAGCCCCCGCAGGAGCAGGCCCCGGGCCGGAGCTGCAGCCCGTGGAGAGGAGCCCACGCAGGAGCAGGGGGTCTGGGGGAAGCTGCCGCCCGTGGGGGACCCGTGCTGGAGCAGTTTGCTCCTGGGGGATGGATGGACCCCGTGGTACGGAGCCGTGTGGGAGCAGTGCATGAAGAGCTGCTGCCTGTGGGCAGCCCCCGCAGGCTCAGTTGGGGAAGGACGGCATCCCCTGGGAGGGACCCCATGGGGAGCAGGGGCAGAGAGGGACCGTGAAGGAGCTGCGGAGGCGAAGCGTCAGGGACTGACCGCAGCCCCCATTCCCCGTTCCCCTGTGCTGCTCAGGGGGAAGACGTAGAAGAGGGTGGACTGGGGGGAAGGTGTTTTTGGTTTGCTTCTAGTTCTCACTGCTCTAGCTTGTTACTAATAGGTAATAAATTACATTAATCTCCTTATGCAGAGTCTGTTTTGCCTGTGACAATAGCTGCTGAGTGATCTCCCTGTCCTTACCTCAACCCTTGAGGTGTTTTCATCATATTTTCTCCCCCTTTCCCTTTGAGGAGGGGGAGCGAGAGAGCAGTTGTGGTGGAGCTCAGCTGCCACTGGGTAAAACCACCACATATGATTATCTATATTTCAAATGCATTACCTGTTTATAGATGACTGAAACAGCTACTAAATAGCTATTTTAGTGAACGATATATCTACACCAGAGAAGAACCTATTTTTTTTTTCTGAATTCTTGTATGCCAGATAAAACATTGGCTCAGAGCTGCCACCCAATGATAAGACCTGGCAAAGTCACTTAAATACAGACTACCTACATTGCAAAGTGCTGAGTTCAGTGAGACTATTTAGAAGTGAGCAACTAATTTCTCACTGCATAAAAAAGACAGTGAAAGGATATTTCCCTCTCCAGTCCTCTTCCCCAACATCTGCAGGGCCAACCACTCATTGCCTTGCCTGTAGCAAGGTCTTTTACTTAACAAATGACATTTGTTAACCTGTTAACTTTGATTTTTTCTTCTTTATTGATTTTCTGCTGATTTATCAACTTGAATCATTTCAGTGTGGGCAGGTAAGTAAACAAGCGGGAACAAAAAACAGCTGAGAGGAGAAGAATGAGCAGAAGGGAGACTTCCAGCTGCATTTTGTGCTCATTTCAGCCCAGTTCTTGCCTACCCGTATCTGACATGCTATTTGGAGATTTCAAAGCTGGCTTTAAATATGCGTGTTTGGATACTCAAAGTCATCATGGAGTGCCACTTGTTGGTGTTCCTAGCCAAGGTTCTGGCTAAATTAGTCTGTTCAGTACTCAGAGACTTTAGGTATTGATCGGTTCTAGAAGCTGAGCCGTCTCCTTGAAAGCTATCTCAGTTATTTCTGCAGCTTTCAATGTACCACCCATCAGAAAGCGTTTGCCGCTGGCTGTGCTGTATCATTTGGCAAAGCAGAGAGGAAGATGAAGGGGGATTGCACACGTATGTGTTCATTTGTCATCAACTGGCTGTCACTCATTTGAGTCCATTATACAATTCAATCTGTTTTGTATTATTTACTTGCTTATAAGCATTTTAATTTGTAGAAAATGTGCAAAATGACCTTACGGCTCTTCACTGCAGAAGGCAAAAACATGGTTTGTGGCAGGGTGTATTGGTGCAAGACCTGACAGTCTGTTTCCCTTCTGATCTAGTCTCTTCATTAGCCTTTGATGGGTAGCAAAGGGCATTTGCTTCAAGCCTTACCATAATTCTGCAGTCTGTCTGCCCAGACATTAGAAAGAGACCTGTGAATCTGTATGCTGATTCAGCCCACGTTATGTCGTGTATGTATTAGCTAACTGTGCCCTGAACTGCCTGCTTTCAGTATGCCAAACACTATCAGTAGATTTTTGTTCAGCTCCATGTTTTCTGGATTAGGATTTGCCACAGTTTCAGAAGACAGCACTTATTATGTACCTGGAGACATGTTTGTCATCAGTGCTGGAAGCAGCAACAGAACAGGGTGTTCCTGCAGGGCTGTGCTGTTCATGTTCAGCTGCAGTCAAGTAGCGTGTGCTCAGGCAGGAGCCTCTTGGTACTGATACACAAGGAAAAAAACCTACAGGGAGATTTCTACAAGCTGCCATTTGGCCATTCTCCTTAGTTGAAAGACTTGAGCGTGTGCCTAGCAATATCTGAATTCCAAATGGTTAATTATTGCTGGTGGAAAATAATTATCACTTGATTACTGCTAGTTATATTTTAACATCCTTCACTGCTTTTATGAAGTCAGCATATTGTTAGCTAACCCCCAACCAATGAAGGGTGGAGTAACAATCCTAATTCTGCCTCCAAACACTTCATATCACTGAGAAAAGCATCAGTCTTTTAAAACTATGAAAGCTTGGGACCAGAGGGGAAGGTTCAGGGCATTGCTGCTCCCAGACACGTACTTTGTGATTGCTGCACCAAACTGGTACACTTCATGGAGCTGGAAGGCAGGATCCTGCAATAAGGACCATTAGATACAGTGAGAAAAACACATCAGGAATCCCCAAACACCCTGCATGTCTGGCAGCATTCAAACCCTTTGGTGATCCTTGGTTATTCTTCAGATGAGCTCTCTGGACTCCAGATTATGTAGGCTGTAGGGTGGATGCATACATGGGCAGTGCTCCTCTGAGAGGCATTTCTCTCCGAGTTAGGGAAAGGGCTAGTAGGGATGAGGTTGGCTTATGAGATTCAGTATGGATCCATCTGCATTGTGGGGGGATTTCAAATTGGATGGGAAGAGCTGGCTTGTTTTTGCATTGCCCTGGCATGCCAATAGTGTGGGCATTGATGAATACTCTGGTGCTTCCTCTTCTCAGGTGAGTTCCTATTTGTTTTCTCATCATTACTGCTGTTCCCTGCCAGGGCAAGAGCTTTTCCTGAAATCCTCCAAGAGGCAGATGTAACAACAAAGCTAGAATAGTGGGCAGAAAAGCCTCTTTTCCTAACCAACGTTCGCACCTGGTGCCGACCGTATGGAGTTGTCCTTAGGTCATTCCGTGGATACTGTTTGGTGCCTTAGAAGCACCAGAGCACCTGAATTCACCTAAGCAGCATCAGCAGGAGCTGGTTCTTCATTTGGTGTGCCTGGCTGCTACAGACACCCAGCTCTGAAGCTTCCCTGTGTGGCAGTTTTACAGCCTTCCGTGTGGGGAGAAGGAGGCAGCATTCAGGCCCTTGGGTAACCTTCGTTCAGGGAGGGTGACATTCAAAAACCATGCTCATTTCCGTCTGGACTTCACTCCCCCCATGGCTCTCATGCCACTCAGTGGGATTCCTGGTCCTACCTCATAGGTCCCACTCTACCTTATGTGCTTATATAGCCTCCTCTCACCACTATGACTTTCTACCCTCTGCAAGGGTGTATGCTTCACACCCCAGGCAGACCCATCTTACCAGTGACCAACAAAGTGATTTTTCTTTTCTTGCATTCAGACTTATCTTGCATTGCTCTCCCCCAAAGATACCCTAATTGAGCAGGGAACAGCTCACCAGCAACAAATCTGTTGTTGACAACAGCAATGAGCTGGTGCTCTATACGGAGGTTTATTAGATGGCTGAGGAGGAAGATCCCCTGCTGAATGCACTCCAATTCCTATCCTTCATCTTCTAAAGCTTGCCTTTTTTCTTCCCGTATTTCTCCTCCAACGCTTTCTGCAAGTTGAGATTTAGGGCATTTTTCTGATGCCATTTCCCTGTAAAGGAGTTCATAGAAAATCATCAGCCTCGCTTCTAAAACTATTATCCCTCAGGGATTTTTCTAGCTGTAGAGCTCCTCTCTTGTGAAAACGCCAAGTTGTAGCGCCTCCTCCTCCCCCCGCTTTGTCCAGATTCATCTGTTATCCTTGGCAGAAGCAGCATCTTTCTCAGGAATTCAGCAATATACTTTTCCCAGCAGACGCCATACCTAGCTCATCAGTCCTCCTTCCATGCCAATTCTTGGGATCCCTGATCGCCTTCTGAATTACATCGGGGGTGTAGGAATCTTTCATCAAGCTCCTGCTCTCCAGTGGGCCACCTGCAAGGAAGAGGGAATGAGGAAATGCATGCAGAAATCACCCTACTGCAGTCCTGGAACTGAAGCAGGGAGCACCACCAGCAATTTCAAGGGCACAGGAAAAGTCATGTGTTGACCGCAATACCTTTGATCAGGTGTGTGGTTAGGTGCTGAATAATAGCTTCATCATCACCCAGGAGGGAGCTCGTTTGCCAATTTATCTGCTTTTCATCCCCAAGCATGAGACATACATAAAGGGTACAGCAAGGGTATCACCTTTATTTGTGTCCCAGTGCCCTTTCTTTATTTAAGTGCTCACTTGATGTCCCCTTGAATCTCCTCATCCATGTGAGTAACTTCCTGTTCAACAGTACAGCTCCACAAGAAGCACCATCTTACCACTCCAGGCCTTCTTGAGCTTCTTTTCTGACATGATACTTACAATTAGCTCCCAACTGAGACTTCTCTGTTTATTCCCTTGTGACTTCTAGCCATTTTGGGGGGCTTTATTTTCATCTCTCATCCTTTTCTCCTCACCTTCCTTTTTATTGTACTTTCTCCTTGATAATAATGATTTTGAGCTCCCTGGGTTAAGATGTCCCTCGTTTCTGTGTGTTAGAAAGACCAGGACAATGCAATCTTCAATGCCTGATAGAGGTTTGGGAAGAAATTTCAGAGGCCCGCATCTCTAAATGGCTTAATGAGAAATAATGCCAGTGTTGGAACTGGGGGTAATTTGGGAGTGGATATGATAGGGAACACTGAATTCCAAATGGTGGCTATTTAGACAGCTCTGCACATGGTGGATAGGGGTCACAATACACCTTCACTTTTCGTGCTTCAAAAAAAATGTGAAAGATAAGAAGAGAAAGGGATAGAATATGTAGAAAGGGAGGCTCTGGCTTTCATCTCCTCGAACACCACAGCCTGGGAGTGACTGTGGATGGAAGGAGTAAGAAGGGAAGTGAGGGTATCCTACAGTCAGACCTCTATCCAAACTAACGTGGCTGCCGTGAGCCCAGGCACAGCGCAGATAGAACCAGCTTGAAGGTCAGGTACAGGTACGTGCATCCTCTCACCTTGGAAGATATTTGACCTCAGGTTAAAACCCAGCTCATTGTATTCAGCAAATGTTGAAGACTCCAGGCGCTTTTTTAGCATCTCAGTGCGGTCGCTGAGTCTTTTCTGTCCTATGATTAGTGCTGCCTTGCACAGAGCTCGCCGTTCCTGAAAACATGAACAACAAGGAACCACTCTCATTCAGTGCTCCCAAAGTGCAGCAAATTGCTGGCATTTCCATCCCTGCACAGACCTTTGAACTACGACTAACCCCTGGGAATTGGGTCTGTCCTTGAGTCTCCCCCAGCAGCTTCTGTAGTCATTATTATTGTGTAGAACAACTGTGACTGGTAAAATGGGTGCAAATCAGAAAGGGACGATGGTGTTGTGCCCTGGATTAGGTCCAGGTACAACATTTTGCCTCGCTGAGCTAGGGCTCTGCCTAGCTACAGGAACCTTACAAATGAAAGGGAGATGGAAAATCGAAATGAAAAGAGATGGGAAAGGCTGTCTGTGGAAAGTGTCACTGCCCCTTACTGTGAAGCCCAAATCCATCCCTCTACATGTCTTCTAGAAACTGCTAATATCCTACCCATTCAGCCCCCCGCTACACCATAAAAACATCCTTCAATCTGCCACAAAGGAGACATCAAACAGCTTCCTCCAATACCTCTTCATTGCTGGCAAGTTCATCTGCACTGGAAAATTTATATTTGCTGTTTTCATGGATCAAGCTGTCTCTCTTCTGCAGAAGCAGCTTCCACTCTGCTTTCATATCAGGCCCTAATGATGATAAGGACTCTTTGGCACTTAATCTGCTGCAGGTCGCCTTGGCTTTTTCACAGCTAGCTTTGGTGGTCTTCCAGGGAGATCCAGGCACTCTGGTGCCTGGCATTTGGTGCTGGCTTGCTACTGGTTCTTTGGCATTTGAAATGGATTTGTTGTCCTCCGACTCCCTCTGCCTGGATGTTGTACACAGGCAGTTAGTGCCGTTCCTCCCTCTTGGCTCATGCCCCGCTCTGGGGTCTTTGGTGGCAGAGCCATCTTCTCTTTCCTCTTCAAGTTTTCTTGAATGATGGCCCTGAGCGGGGGGAGTTTTGGCCTGGAGATTCTGTTTGCTCTGTCTTTTAGTCTGAATACACTTTGCAGAAAGAGATGCCCGGCATTTAATAGATGTGGAGTTCTTTGCTGTTCCCTGAGCTGCTGGGCTCTTGGAGGTCTTCCAAGAGGCTCTGCTGGAGCTCCTTTGGGATGTTCTCCATCTGCTGGGATGTAAGCCTGCTGGAAGATGCTCCTTTTTTTCTTCCTCAGGTTTCACTTAAAGACAAAAAGAATAGCTCAATGATTTTGGTACTGTCTGGATGATTGATAGGTGGTACCTTAATGGGGCTGGAAACAACCAGACATGTCACTGTGTTGTTGGCAGACAACAAAAGAAGAATTAAAGTCTCAAAGTGGGAAAGAAAGCAGTAAAGAACAGCAACCCTGTAGCTTTATACCAAACTTCCCATAGAATCACTTCCTAAAGAAAAAAGAAAGTTCCTAAGCAGTCTTAAATGTCTTTGCTACATGAACAGGCACAGAAATGTGCAAATAAAAATCTTGTGGTCAAACATGCATAAAAAGGTCTGTGTTTTCTTATGTGTGGGTGGCCCCTCCAACCCCTGATCGCTGTCACACTCATGAAGATGCACTTACAGTCTCTGTGGCTCGCTGGTATTTGCTGATGACTTTACAGAATGGTGGTGGCTCACTGCAGTTGTGCAAGGAGGTAGTGAGATAAGTCCACCAGCAGGGGAAAACACTCTCAAGGGGATTTTAACCCATCAGCCCCCTCAGGAAGGAGGCTGGGAACGACCCACTGAATCACAAGCTGTACTGCAAAGCAAGCTCTGAAGGAGGGACAGCTTCTCTGCCATCCTGCTTACCTGATGTATTGCTGGCCAGCACAGGGTCACTTTCTGCCACATCAGGTGCAGGGGACGGTGGGACCTCTAGCACCCCCTTGGAAGAGAAACAAATGCTGTGTCAGGCCCAGAGAAGGGAATGAAGGGGACAGTGGCCTTGCTCATCTGCTCATCTCTCTATTGACATAGACTTTTCTCAAGCAAATAAACCTCCCCAGATCATGACAGAGCTTTCCATGCCTAACCAGATGGTTGGTCCTACAACCCATGATCTTGTGAAATTAAAAAAGCACAGAAATCCTGCAGGATTTCACATTAACTGCTCACGTGGGGCAGCCTGACTAGGACATGGCCAGCCAGCGCCTCTGGAGAATACTGAGATGCAAGAGTTTTCACAGGCAGTGGTGCAGACACAAGCCAAAATGGAAGGGGAAAAAAAAAAAAAAAAAGAAAGAAACCACCAACAACACAGTGAAAACATCATAATTTATTCTGAAGCATCTAGAGATGTCAGGTCTGTCATGTGCTGTGCAATTACAATAGCTCCTTCCCTCAGTGTGTTAAAGGAAGGCCAGAAAATACTCGTGCAAAGCTAGCTCTGCAGAGGAATGCAGACGGGCTGAAGAAGGGGTGCCCTAATCCTGGCACAGACTCTTCCGTGGTTTGCTTTGCTATTCAGGTTGATATGGTGATCTGTCACTCAGCCTTTGAAACCTGCCTCCTCCACTAGGAGGGAGCTCACGCCTTTCCTGCACAGGGAATGTCTGTGTAACCCTAAGCTGTGCCTGCTGCTTGTCTGTTCCTCATCCTCACACGACTCTGCAGGCTGAGCCCAAGTGAAACCTGTGACAGGTTACAACTGAAGCCACGACACATGATGGTGAATGTGTTATTTGTGAGCCTGCTGGCACCAGCAGCAATACAAATGTGATCTGGATCAGGTAGGGAAATACATCTACATTTGTCACTTTAGCTCAGCATATGATTTATGTGCTTAGGTTCTGCTCTGAAGGCTGGTTATTGGAGTACAGACACCAGCTGAGGGGGCAGGGAGCCTACAGCTTCAAAGTTAGCTCATGAGAATCAACAGGGCTGATTTAAGCCAGCAGCTTGTTTTACACCGTGCCAGTACTTTGCAGCAGTGTCTGGGACAATGCTGGGATCCTGAAGCTGGAGTTACCATATCAGTCAAACTCCAAGCATCAGCGCTACGTACTGTGCAAATGTAGTAAGAGACAGAACTTCGCCCACGAAAAGAAAAGGGCCACCACAGATGCAGAGAAGAAGCCAGTCCTGGCTCACACTGCAGGATCTGCTTCTTTTCTGTACTGCTTTTATAGAAGAGCTAAAACATTTAAACACGATCAAAGTGCAGGAATCTGCATTCCTAAAGAAACTCCTGGGTCAACTCCCACCTCCTGCTTAAAACAAAAACATGGCTGTTATTACTATATTCAGTGGGAAGGACTTTCAGTCTGCTGTTGTACTCCTCCCTTCCCATTTCAATGCACATCTTTCAACGTAGCAGAATTTCTGTGTACAGAGGCAACGAGCTCATTTCCCAAATCCCATTCAGTGACAGCCTTCATTTCCCCAATTCACGCTGGACAAAATGACACTGAAGTCCTGCTACTGTCCCTACTTTCTAGTTTGTAATTGCATTTGATGTTATTGCTAGTGCTTATTGTTCATTTTACTTTTGAGCCAGTCAAAGTTCCACCCTGAGACACCTGAATCTTAATACAAAGAAGGACTCAAAGATCTTTTTACCATCCTCCTGGGTAACAAACACTGCAGTACAATGCCTACTTATTCCTTTGTTAAGCCAATTGGCTTTTTGGCTTTGTTAAGCCAAAAAAACCCACATGGCATACCAGAAAAGACAAACAGCTAAAAATTATCAAACTTGACACCTCTTTCTGAAAAACAACAACAACAACAACATGTTTCTATAGCCTAACACTCTGACTTTCCTGACAACCAGCCATGGAGGAGAGACGGGTGTACAGATTATTATGCCACAGTCACCAGATGTGCTCAATAATGGTCTCATACGCCTTTCGCATCTGGCCAGGCCTCCAAAACATATGAATATTTCAATGACTTTCCAGATCTGAGAAGCCCCTTTGGGTTAAAATGAAATTAGATCTTTTCTCTTTCTTTCAGATAGAAAAGATCCAGGATTTAACGTGGGGCAAAGCCTCTTCCATAACCACCTCTCTCACCTGCTCCATGGCCCCTGACGTGATGCCACAATGATTCCTACAAGCAGACAGGTCCTGCTGAAGTCCAGGTACGGAGGTGGTATGAAGGCTGAACGGCAGGGACAGTTGCTAGGGAACATCCCTCCCTCTATCTATGAGCTGTAGTCACCATGGGAACCAGAAGAAACATGGCAGAGATCAGGGTCACCCTTCAACAAAAAAAAGGGAAAAAAAAGCAGGAAAGACAGTAGAAGGCTCACATCTCATTAAGTGCCTGTAATTAAGTGCCTGTGCCCGTAAATCCTCATCACAGGTGTAGGAGTTCTTGGAGACTTCTGTAACACAACAATAATCAACGAGACTGTTATTTCAGCAGAACGGGATCTTCTAACATCTGCAAATGTTTCACACAATCTCATTGACCCCCATGAGAGGTGCACCCATTTTCCACAGCAGAAAACGGAGATGGCTGGCTGGCAAAAGGTCTCACGTTGAGTCAGTGACAGAACCAAAGCCTGGCCCTCCTGCGTTCAGCACCCAGCACTGTGTTTTAGCTCCAGACTTTTCATCTGTTGCACTGTACCACGGACCTGAGCTCTCACCAAGGCAAGAGTGCAACTCTCCCTCAGCCTGCAAAGCTGTTTTCCCCACCCAGTACACAGAGGTCACCGGAAGCTGAGAATAATTAGAGACAATAAATGCATCATCTTTGAAGTAAATTTTATTTCATTGTGAGAAAGTGTAAGAAGTCATAAAAAGCTACTGATCATTCTTAGAAAAATTGGCAAAATACAAATCACCACGATTTTTCTTTATTTCCACTTCCTCCCTTTCCCTGTAGCCTGGGCTGGAGATTGCCGCTAGATCTCACTGCCCAAGAAACAACGCTCCTTCTAGGCCTTGTTGCGCTTCATCTCAGAGACCTTGTACTCAGGTGGGGCACGGTGGAACCACTCCGACCAAGAACCATCATAAATGGACACATCAGGCTTGCCACACAGGTAGGCCGCCAAGGCAATGTGACATGCCGTGACGCCTTTACGGCACGTGATTGTCAGTGGCTTTGAGAGATCCACTTTCTTCTCGCGGAACATCTGTTGAATCTCCTCAATACTCTTCTCATGGCCAGTTTCTGTTAGGAATGATTGGAAGGGTATGTTCACAGCACCGGGGATGTGACCAGATTCCAGCCCTGCAAGAGGGAATAAGAAAAGAAAATATGAGCAGAGAGACGTTAATGAAGGTGGTGAAAGACACCTACAAAAAGAGACACTACAGAGATATCACTGCAGACACTCCCAGTCTCTCCAGGATACTCATTTGTTTCAGGATACGACGATGATGCAAAGCAACAGGGGGCTAAAAAGAGGAGGACAAAGATTATTCAACTTTGCTAAAGTCAAAACTTCCAGGATTTTTAGCAAACTATTACCGCCCTGAAAGCAATAGGAGGTAGGAATCTGAAGGCTTTGGCAGCCCTGGATGTGACAAGAATCAAACAGCCACCACAGGAAAGATCCTAGCAAAGGCATTAAGGGGATCTGTGTGAAGAGAAATATAACAGTGTATTTCTGACCTTACCCACCTATGCCAGCGGTGTGTAGTGACACAGCTTTCAGAAGCAAGAGCTGTGGCTTGTAGGTGAAATTTGTGAAAGTAGCTTTCTGTTCACAGCTTATTCCTGTGCCACATTAAAATCATGCTTCAGAAAAGTACAGCGACCTTAACGTCATGCGCATTACTGCTGAGGCAGCTATACCAGGGCAATAGGGTCAGAGGAGTGAGAATTTAGATTCTGTAACACTTCTTATCCACTCCACGGATAAACTCAGCATGGGTTCTGTTTTTCTACTGGTACAGCTGACCACTTCGCGTAAGTTGAAAGTTACATCTCAAGAACAAGGTCTCTAGAGAGAAGCAGATCTAGAGATACAATGAATGAGAATTTCATTTCATCCTTGAAATTCAAACTCTGTCACTACAGGCTTAATTGAAATCTATTACACTCAACTGGAGTTTTTCCACCGACTTTGAGAGGCTTTAGATCAAGCCCCACTGGAGCAGGAAATATTAAATATTACATTGAAAATGCATTTCAGGGAATGGCTCCTCGCTAGGTTTGAATTTCTAACAAGACAGCCCTGGGAAAGCTACGGAAATGGTAATGTTTCATTTATAGCTTTCCAATTCCCTCAGTCATCAGGGTAGCTGATCTCAAGAGATGGGGAAAGCTTGGGGCAGGGAACCTTTGTCACTGCCAAATGATTAAAGTAACACTTGGTCAGAGATTGGCATCATCGTAACGATACTGCAGTTTCATTGCTCATGCAGAGTGATGTCATGATGTGACGAGACACGCCACGAGGGAAAAACAGGATTTTAGGGGGGTGTTGGGGAGGGGATTTTTGCTCAGCTGGGCAAAAGTGAGAGCCTAAAGACACGTAAAGCTGCCCCTAGTCCACTTCACAAAATCTCTCTGTCCGAAATGGACTATCTTTGTCTCTTAATTCATCCTGAGTGGAGGGGGACACTGGGGAAGTCTACTGAGGTCAAGAAGTCATGGGGGCTGAACAAGAGGGGCCAGATCTTGCTCAAAGAAGCTTGCCAGGTCGCTGATTCAGTTCTTAGCTGTTCCAGACCCCGTGGTCATGACTGTCCACAATACATAGGTTTGTATCCCTTTCTTATTGCAGACCACTTATTAAAGTTTAAGTTCTATACTCACTTAATAAAGACTAAACAAATTTTTAGTTCAGAGCTCAGCAGATCTGAAAAGAACAGTCTCATTTTAGAGTATTTTGGCTTTCATCTATAGCGAGATTTCCTTGCTCCAGACATTCTGAAGTTTGTCAGAGAGACCAGAGCTCAAGACAGGGAATTCTGTAGAAACAGCATTTACTCATGTATGTGGGTGTTCAGCTGAAAGAACTAGCTGACACTGCACAACCACAGCTCCTTGGACTGCCTAAGAAGTGCTCTGGAGTGGCTGAGGAAGTTTTATCAGCTCCCTCTCTTCTAGGACAAGAGCAGAGAAGCACAGGACTGGAAGGCAAAGCTGGACAGAGCAGGACCTGAAGAAAAGAGAAGATACATCCACTCGTGCCTCAGATGACACAAAGCCATACTCTACACCAGAGACATGCAGTCACCCTTGTAAACTCAAGGAAGGGACCCTAGGATTACAGAGCTTGACTCCCAGCTACTACAAGAATCACTTTATAGGTTCCCTTGTCTACTAGATAAGAAAAGTGTCATTTCCTAGCATCTCGACTGATAAACAGGAGGTTAATAACTGCCGTTGTCAAGGCCAAATTACATCTGAGGTTCTTGCAATCCTCTTCTGTTGCTTCCAAGCGTGGGTCAAAGTTCGAACGGATCAAATCTACTTTGTGGCTGCTTCCAATAGCTGGAAAAAGTATCCAGACACAACATCCAGGCATGAATGATCCCTTTTCTTTTACCCGGCAAATCAATTCTGTTGTCAAAGAAACAGAGTCCTTAGTTGCAGCGCACGTTTACCAAGGTATTTTATTCAATATTGCCCTCACTTCAAATACTTTTTCTTGAAAAGTCTTTTGAAAACCTTCCAATCTATTGATGTTATGCTAATAGATCAAAAGCCACACAAGTTATGCTGTACCTTTTATCCTAAATTAAAAATACAAGCTTTGCTAGTGTGTCAGTCCTATAAAAACATGCTCTGATGTGATCTACTTACTAAATGTCTTGCTTCATGGAGTTGCAATGTCACAACTGATTTTTGGCACGTATTTGGGATAGAGATCTTCTGCCTTACAGATCCGAGCACATGGATAGCTTTTGGTTATACTCCCCGTTTAGAAATGATCATTTCCTCCTCTTTCCCCTTCCTGTTGCTACTCCTCACTCTCTAAGACTTTATCCTCAGGAAAAACAAAAACCCAGCAGCACTGACTCGCTGCAATTTGGAGGCTGTACACGATCTTTCATCCAGAACCCCTGCTAACTGCATAGCGACCTTATTCACTCCTTCTCTCCTTATTTGCTTTTTACACTTCGCTCCAACAGTTTTTGTTATTTGTATTAATTTCCTTTGCCAAGTTTCACTCAGCTGGGCTTCTGGCAATCCTCCCTCACTCTCTGTAACCTGTAATATGTTATCTTCTTCACTGTTTAATCCCCTTTTCCACATCTGTTAGGTTCTCTGCTTAAACATCTCTTTTTTTCATTGGCTATTTGCCTAGCTAAGACCACAGTTCCTTTTCTCCAGACTTTCCCTTTGTGACAAAAGCTCCAAATGGAATTTCTTAAGGGCAAAAAGATAAAAGATGTGCCTTGTTCGCATTTAACTCCCTGTGGTCTCGGAGTTAGCTGACTGCAAATAGCTGCTCTCTCCAAAATCCTCCTCTGTTGCCTTTTTTCCCTCTCTCTTTCATTAAAACTGTATGTCTTCAAGTGGACCATTAAAGATCTCATCTGACCTACTGTGAACTCATTGGAAGAACACTTTAAGCTCAGTCCTGGCCTGACAGATCTTCATTTTCAAATCAATAAGCCTTTGCCACCAACGTCAAAATACTGTGTGTGTATATGGCCAGAAGAGTCAACTCTAAGAACTGGCACGACCTCGAGCCTGGCATCTTATGTTTGTCAACCTTGTCACAAAGATGGACAGCTCTGACTGTAAGCTCCTGTGGGATGAAAGAGACTTTGAAAGTCACACTCTCAATGTTGTGCCTTGAGTATTACTTCATGGACAACATACAGTCAGTCAGCTCCAAGCTGCAGACTCCACTTAGAGAAAGGAGCAGCAACATTTCATTCTCCCTCCCACTGCTACTTATCATTCAAGCTGAGCAAAAGCTTTTTGTTTGGAGCAGGTCAAAATAAGAGCTTGGAAGATGGGAGCAAGGGAGACAGGGACCACCCAAGGTCTGAGAATGAGAAATAAAAATGGCTGGAAGTTCATTAAGCAGCTTAGGGTTTACTTTCTTTTTTAGTGAACAGATTTTGTTGTCTGGCAATTTTCCCTTCTTTTTATATACTTTTGTTCAGCCACAATTCCTGTTCCTCGTTTCTTTTTGTGAAAAATACTCAGAGAGAATCAGCACTGGTAACCACCTTACAATTATTTTTATCATCTGTCCCTGGATGGCCTCTGTTCAGGGTGGTTCCCTGGACCTGCACCCTGCAGCACCTGTGTGAGTAGGTTGGTTTGGCTACTGCTGAAACATAGCTCATGAGCCAAGCTAGTCCCGAGTTGCCAGCTCCTCTAGGGACACAGCACTCTGTAGGGATAACTTTACCCACTCTGTGCACAGGTCAGGGCTGCACACCAAGCACTACCATCAGAGCTTCTTTTTCATCCAAAGCCACACCTGTACTTAAGACCTTTGAGACCCAACTTGAAGACACAACATCTACCTTTCTCCATGCTGGCAACCTTTGTAAACATCTACCTGCAACTGAAAATGAAGTATGTATCGTGACTTATCTTAAACATTACAACATCTAAGTCACCAGCAAGGTGACTGCTGCATAAAAATAAAGCAGGGGCAGCTAATTCCTACCATAAGGAAGTGAAAAACGAAGCAGACAAAAGCATCAGCTGAAATTAGCCTCTTCTGGTGATGGAGTTCATGGAACTGCAGAGATTAATGGACTTAATTAAGAAGTCAAGAGCTGAGGCAATAATTAAACTGAAATCACCTGAGAACATATTAAGTTCCTTAACCTCAAGACCATTCTTCTTTTTCTAAATTGCAGGCTATGTTTCTCCTCCCTGATGGAATGACCCCTGTAATTAATCAGCATTGATTTCAAATTGTTCTTTTAGGTGTAAGCACTGCCTTTTACCCACCGCTGGCTGTAGCACAGCTATTGGCTGGCCTGGCTCAGAAAGCTGTCGAGCTCTTGCAGAACGAGCAGCTGCAGCTGGAGTGCTTACCCTGCTGGATCTGCTGTGGGAAGCAAAACTGGACCACCACAAATAAACTGTTCCATGCTGACTCATTTCAAAGGAGAAATCTGTTTTCAGGATGATGTCACAGGGGCTGCGGTATTTGTCACCCAGTGACAACTCCACTTTGGAAAAGAGAATGTGAAATCCATCAGCTCTATCAGCAAGGGGGCTTTAATCATGTCTTAAGATTAAAAGTCCACCTTCACTTTGATGGGCTGCAATAGGTGAAGAAACAGAATGAGTGATAAGCCTAACTCCCCTCTCTCCCTGCAACAATATCCGCTATCACTCCCATCCACTCCCACCTTCTGCAGCATCAAGCACAGGTCGTGTTTAGGGTTCACCACAGACACTTAGGCGAACCAAGTGCACAGAGCCATTACATCCAAACAGTCCTGAGGTTTGGCTGGGGGAATTTATTTCAGGATTAGGTCCTCAGAGCTTGGGATGCAGTGTCCCACTCGATGGCTGCGAAGCAGCACACACATAATGAAACGTTCAGGACAGAGTGACAGCGCACCTGCAACGTGGAGGCACAGCACAGCCACAGGAACACAGAAACCTGCTGCACATCCACTCCTATGGAGCAGATCATAACTCATGACCAGACTGTTGCTGAGTTTTTCATATTGTTTTTAAATGTCCAGATTTTTAAAGCCATTTCTGATACTGATTTGGAGGGGAAGACGTTCTGCAATATACAAAGGCCTAAATTACACGCTATGGGCCTCCTTTAGCAACCAACTTGAATTTCATTTGAAGCACGCTACTGTACCAGCTGTCCCCACTGCACATGTTATTTCTCCCACCTCTGTTGCTTGCATATCCAGCATGGGACTGAGGTAACTAAATCAATTTTTATTCCTTCTACTTGCAAAAAGAGACAGGGTGACAGCACAAATGTTTGGGAAAGGTTTGGGGCTTTCCTTATTTAGGCCTGTTTGATTTACAGCACAGAGCAAATGACCTTTGATCGGGACCAGCAAGTTCTCTATTTGTTGGGAATCAGAGCAAAAAGGAAAATGTCTCTTGGGTTACAGCACTGCCTAAAACAACCTGGGCTTTTGCTGGTGCATTCACATAGGTGACAGGTGCCTGTCTTACTGATTGTATGTGCCTGTTACTATTAGACTGGGCCCTAAAGAACCCCCTGGAAGCTCTCATCTCCCATCTTTGCATTCTGTCTGATTAACTGCTGCAGGGTGTGGTATAGGGGAGCCAACTGACAGCAGACCTCCAGGTGTTCCTGCTTCTTTTTCTGCTATTTTCTCCTGCAGCTTTATAATGAATTTCAAGAAAAGCATCCCACGAGGGCACCGGGATCCGAATGCTCAACCGTATATGCCTTAAGGGAAATCCATGAGTTAGGCTGATGCATGCCTGCTGGCCGTGAGGAATTATTATGCTCAGACTATCATCAACACTCATCCTACTTCAGTGCGGGGGTCGGGTGCTGTTGCCCCTTCTTTACCTTGGTCCAGCTCAGTCCCCCGAAACCGGCCCTCAGGGCGGGAATCCACTACCTGGAACCGCCTGGATCCCACATTCTCCATCATCTCCTCGAAGGTCTTCAGCAGGGTCTTGTCCAGCTTGGCCTTAAACACAGCTGGCGTGGGCTGGCTGACCTCGGCCGTCACGGGGTGGCCCTCCTTCACCCAGTTCTTGAAGCCACCGTTCAGCACCGACACCTCGCGGTGCCCAAAGACCCGAAACATCCACCAGGCGCGGGGGGCGTAGAAAGTGCCCACCTTGTCCCCGTCGTACACCACGACGTGGGTGTCGTTGCCGATCCCCAGGTGCCCCACGTAGTCGGCGAAGTGAGCCTCGCTGGGCAGCATGAAGTCATACGGGGACGACTTGTCCCGGCACTCTTCGATGTCGAAGAAGGACGCCCCGGGGATGTGGCTCTCCCTGAACTCCTGCCGGGCGTTTCGCTCCTGCGGCGGGTACCAGGAGGCGTCGAGCACCCGCAAGCCAGCCCCGACCCTTCCGGCCTTCACGGCCTCGGACAGCCATTTGGCGGACACCAGCGCCTTTCCGAGCACCTGCGCCGCCATCTCGGAAGCCAGAGCCCAAGGCCGAAGCGGCGGTGGCGGCGCCGGGACACGGCCAATCAGCCCGTACGGGCGGGGCGGGCCGGTGCCGTCCCCTCGGGCTGCCAAGCGAAGCGGAGGGGAAGGGGCTCGGATCCCCAAATAACCCCCTGATAACGAGGGGAAGCTGCGGGACAGCCGAAAGTGGGCTGCCCCCCCCCAATACCCCGCACACACACAAAATGGCGGCCCCGCGCCGCGGCGGGGGGACCCGGGGTGGCGAGGGGCGGTGCGGGGGCGGGCGGCACCGCCTGGGACCGGCCCGCTGGGAGGGCCCCGGAGGCGGTGTAGGGCCCGGCTGGAGGGGACCGAGGCTTGGTGATCCTCGGCAGAGGCCTGGCACGGAGGTATGGGGCCCCGTGGCTTTCCCCTCCCCTGCGCGGGGGGTTGGTGGCTGGGGCGGCGGGGCGTGTGGCAGCCCCCGGTGGTGCCCGGGTGAGGCCGCAGCTGGAGGTGGGCTCCAGGGAGGTGTGGGAGCAGCAGGACGTTCAGGTCCTAATGGTCAGGGTCCCAAGGCTGTCCTGCTGCCCTCGTGTTGCTGTCAGTGCTGGTTGATGGGCGATGGGTGCAGAAGGGCCAGGGGGCTGTGGTGGCTGGGTGCGGGGCAGAACTCGGCCGTAGCTGCCCCTCTCGGTGCGGGGTTTAGGCTGAACTTTGTGAAACTCCTTATTCCTAGGGCTGGAGCGCGTCAAACTCCTCCCTGTAGGCTTTAAGTTCTCATTTCAGTGTGGGCACAGGGCTTTGGTTCCAAAACACATCTTTGTCTGGTCACTTATTGTGAGGCTGGTCTCTAATTTGTGACTGTCTTGCTTTTGCAGATAGGTGGATTACCGGAGATCAGGTAATCTTGGCCAGGATTCAGGAGTGATGTCGCAACAGCTCCTCTACCGTGCTCTGGTGTCTGCAAAATGGCTTTCAGAAGCCATCAGGTGCCAGCAAGCTGGACAGGCCTTGAAAGTCGTGGACGCATCTTGGTATTTGCCGAAGATGAAGCGTGACCCGAAGCAGGAATTTGAGGAACGCCACATCCCCGGTGCTGTTTTCTTCGATATTGACCAGTGCAGTGACCGTACTTCACCTTACGATCATATGCTGCCTAAAGCCAGTGACTTTGCTGAATATGTAGGGAAGCTGGGTGTAGGGAATGATTCTCATGTTGTGGTGTATGATGGCAGCGACCAAGGTCTCTTCTCAGCACCTCGAGTTTGGTGGATGTTCAGGATCTTTGGACATGAAGCAGTTTCCCTATTAGATGGTGGTCTGAAGAACTGGTTGCGAGAGGGATTTCCGCTGAGCTCTGGGAAAAGCCCAGTAGCTCACTCTGAGTTCCACGCCACCTTGGACAAGGGCATGGTGAAAACCTATGAGGACATCTTAGATAACTTGGATTCCCACCACTTCCAAGTAGTGGATGCGCGTGCAGCAGGACGATTCCAGGGTATAGAGCCAGAGCCCCGAGACGGTAATGTGCCTGTTGAGATATTGGCGTAGTAACCAGGGCTTATATGTAAGGTGTCTGTAAGTTTGACTCCTGTAGAAGTAGTGATGGGAAATAGAGTCGCCCTTTATGGGATGGAATTCAATACAATATATCCACCTGCTCTCCTCGCCCACTGAGTGGCTAGTGCTCTTGTCAGAAAACTCAGGAGTGGGAAAAATGTGTATTTTTTCTTTCAAAGGGCTGGGGTGAGGAAAGTAGCTTTCATAGACCTCAAAGATATGTGTTAATCTCTCCATGTACTGGCTTCTCTTCCATCAGAAGAACCTGTGGAAGTGCTTCAATGAGCGACTCTGCAGAGTGGGTTGCTCTGGTGGAGGGAGCTGGGAGGAAGAATAGAGCTTAATGACAGGATTTTCTGTACATTTAATAACCTGAAGGCTAGAGCCATCCTTCCTGAGTTATCAGTAATCTAGTAAAGCAAGCTGTAACAGAAATAAATGTATTTATTTTAACAAAATACACTAAACAGTAAGTACCCCTCCTAGAGAAACAGAGAATGGGTTTTGTGATGGATTCGTCCTGGACAGTAGAGGTTAATTCCTATCTGTGCTGCTTTTCTTCCAGGAATTGAGCCTGGTCATATCCCTGGCTCCGTGAACATTCCCTTCACCAGTTTCCTCACAGAGTCCGGCATAGAGAAGACCCCTGAGCAGATCAGAAGTCTGTTCCATGAGAAGAAGGTGGACCTCTCAAAGCCTCTAGTAGCAACATGTGGCTCTGGGGTCACTGCCTGCCACGTGGCTCTGGGGGCATACCTCTGTGGCAAACCAGATGTCGCCGTGTATGATGGGGCCTGGGTGGAATGGTACATGCGGGCAGATCCTGAAAATATTGTTTCTGATGGAAAGGGGAAGACTATGTAATGAGCTGCTTCATCTCCCAGTCGTACAGATAATTTGCCTTGAAACAGAGTTTGGAAAAGATGGGTTTAATGTTCCTGGGCAAGTGTCATGAAGTGAAGGAGTTGGGTAACAAGTATGGGCACATGATTCTTCAGCACCTTCTCCTTCCTCAACCCCTGCTGCTTAGGAGCATAAAGACGACTTGGGCAGCCTGCTCTAGGTGACCATGCATGAGCAGGTGGGTTGGAACAGATGGCCTCCAGAGTTCCCTTCCAACTTCGACTGTTCTGCGATTCTGTGACCATTGTACAGTACCAGCTGGAAGGGAGAGAGTGCTGGTGGCACTGTGGGGATGTTAATTGAGTCAGGCCAGGCTTATGACTCAGGACATTCCACCATGTTTAGTCACAGGACGGTCATACTTGTATAACTGTGCCTCATGGTCTTACTCTCTGCCTCTGTCCTAGAAGCCAGCCACGCACACTAGGGCCGTTTTGGGTGCAAAGCCTAAGGAAAAAACATAGCTCTTAATGGAGGAGATACGGCTTTGAGGTTGGCACTTTGTGGGTTTAGAGATTTAGTTTGCATTTCTTCTTGCACTTGGACTGTTAACTGCAATGTGTGCTTAGCCAGTTTTGTACCCCCATGGCACCAAATCGCTCCTTAAAACAAATAAACAAAAAAGATTCTAGAAGTAAAAAGAAGTAAATAAACATTTGTTTCAAGGTCTTTCTGCTGAATGGAGCTTATGTGAATGTTGCTTGGGCGAGTCCTTTCCAGGAAATCGATTTTCATGGGATCAATTTGTTTAGATGATTGAAATGAGAAGTCTTCTTTCATGAGTAGAACTACTTCTCTTACCTTCAACGAGCTCTTCAGCTGATGAAAGACAATGGCGTGCCTCTCTCTTGGGACTTTTCACTGGATTCCTACTTTTAGTCCTTGCCTGTTTGCTTTTTGGCTTAAAACTCCGTGTTAGGCAGTCTCAGCTCTATTCTTCAAAGAGCGGATGTCAGTTCACATGGTGAAAATTGGACTGCATGGGTGTTCCTATTCTGTCCTTGAGACTTACTGTTCAACCTTAAAAAAAACGCAGGGGAACTGAGACATAAAGACGAATAGCCCAAAATGGCAAGATTTTTTCCCTGAGACCATTGTCCTCTATTTCAGAGTTGAAATCTCCCTAGGTATCCCTGCCAATGTTCAACTGTTTGTTTTCTCCAGGATTTTCTCCTTTGGAAAAAGAATGTCTGCACCTATTTTGGCTCACTGGTAACTTAGAAAGTTAATGAGACAGCTTTTGCTCTTGGGCATGCAGCAACATGTACCCGTGGACATCGGGGGATGATGCAGTCATCCTTTCTAGGGGATGCTTACTATCAGAGATTTGTAGGTTCCCCTACAAGCCACTGATTACAAGGGCTGGATCTTATCCCATTGGAGAGCGTTTATTCTCTGTATCTGTGATTCTGGCATACAGAAGCGCACAGGGGTCTGAGTTTAGTGACCCTTTAGTAGACAGTGCAGGACACAGATCTGGATAAAACAACAAAGCTTTATCTTTGCCAGCTTTCATTTAGCTCTTCGGGATTAAACTTCCCAAAAGCTCTTCTTTTCACAGGTTATATTGTGCCCTGCAAATTGTGAAGGCCTTCCATTCTAGATCAGCTTCTGATGTAATTGGCTGTTTAATTGATTTTATTCTTCCGGCTAGGGAAAGATTTTCTAGTCCCGTGCTTTATGACTTTTCCCCACCCATCTAATCGCTGTGTTGTAAAGACTGGTAGCAACACCTTGCTTTATTCCAAGTGGGATGATTTTCTTACAAGCCTTTTCTGCAGTAGAAAGGGAGGAACTGGTCAACATGTCACACTGGACATCTGATTGAGGTCTGTAACTGAAGGCGCTTAAAAATGCTTCTTTAGCTGAAGTTTGGTGTTGACGTGAAAACAAAAGGATAAGCCCTGGTGGGGGATCAGCAGCTGGTTCTAAACCCTCTGTGGAGGGGACTCCCAGTGTGTGCAACAAGGACCCTGTTTTTTAAGACACTTTTAAGATATTTGTACAGACAGTGTTGGCTGGTATGGGATCCTGTAACAGGACCTGACCTGTGACGTCTTTTCAGTTCAGGATTTCTAGCTTCTCCCACCATCACACAAGCTAAGAGGCTTAAGTGTGGTAGGTGATTCAGGCTTAACACCCTGGGTGTGGTGGGGAGGTGAGGCAGATTTTGTCAATATTTACAAATGGACAAACTGGAATGCTGCGCCTGCCCTGTTTCTCCAGGAAGATTTAGTTACTAGTGAAGATGGACATATTCTTTCAAACTTCAATCATCATTTCCAGTGGATGCAGAAGTGCTGGCTTTGGTTCTTATCCTTCCAGAGAATCTGCCTAAGCACTGCTTCTTTTTAGGACAGAGCAGTCCTTGGGGTTAGTAGGAATCTCTCTGCTTCTTGAGGCTGAACTGCTTTTCTTCGTCACATGTGTCAGGGGAAGGTATCTGGTACAGCCCAGCGAGCCACCTGGGAATGGCAAGATAAAAACGACTTCCTTCTCCCTACGTTTTTTCACTGTGACTCGACGGCATCCAGCAGGGCCCTTCCCTTCTGTGCCATGTGCGCTGAGGCTGGCAGTACTCAACTACCCTTTTCCCTGCTGCCTTTTGAATCACAGAATCTTCTCAGCAGTTCTTTGGTTTCCCAGCTTTCAGCAAGTCTTTTACAAGGCACTTAGCTTTGCCTTGATTCCCCCACAGAAGAGAAATGGAGAGCTTCCTCCCCATGCCAAGGTATTTTGTCTTTGTTGTGTACGCCCTGTTACACATCAAAAATCTGTCCAAGAGAGAGTCTTCTGATGTTCTACTTCCCTTTAGCTGAGATCTGTTCTCGCGCTGCAGGCAAAGCACTGGGAACACTGAGGGGACTGAGACAATGTTTTCAAAGCCTGAAGACTGCAAAAGCCTATTTTGAGCCGTAACAGATGCTACTGGACATATGGAACAGCTGAGGGGACTTGCACCAGGACTATAAATGGTCTGCAGATCTTTATGTCTCTGACTCAGTGGGTGGGTTTCCTATGGGAACTGCAAACGAGGAAGGGGAGAAGTGGATGTGAATGCAAATCGCTGATGTTCATGACTCTCCTGTGGAGAATTTGCCACTAGGAAATAGTGTATCTTGAGTGGGATAGGTCTCATGGTGGATGAGAAGTAGCCTAAAAAACAGCCCGGATGTGGGAAGGTTGTATTGACCTGTGGCTAAACTGAGACTGGAGCTTTTCCAGCTCGATATAAATTTGAGAGTCCGAAGTCAACGTGTAAACTCTTTATTGTTTTATTGGTGCATACATTTTAGAGATAGTAAAAGCAGTTCGTGACTTTATGAAAGCAGTCTGGTCAATGGATAACTCCGTGCCTCTTTCAGAGCACAGCTCAGCTTTAAGAGTTTGAGCACCCCTGAGCCTGCAGGGATGCAGTGGTGGTGGCGGTGGATCTGCTCCATGCCTCGTGACACACGAGTGTGTATGCTGTGTGGAGCAGTAGTAATGGAGAGAGAGAAGAAGGACTACAGTTTCTTGGTAAGTCTGCCTGTGGAGCTGAATGCAGTGGGAAAAGAAAATGCCACAGAATGGGCAGTGCTCCCCCCTTACCAGTCCCATCAATTTGCAGCTCCTGTTTTGACCACAGGCCTGGCCATACAAGACTCTCAGGGCCTGGGCTGTGATGAAAGAGGAGAAAATGCTTCTCTTGTCAGAGGAGGTTGTGGGGAAGCAGAACCTGCACACCTCTGTACTGTGTAACACAGACCCCACTCCAGGAAAAGCAGGGATTCAGAGCAGGTAGCTGTGGCCTGTTCCTACTGCCACTGGTGCTGACACCTCTCCGTGTCTGTTGTCACAAGTTTTGTGTTACTGACAGAAGGAGCGGGTTGAGGGCTTCAGGCCATCCCTGCAGCTCCCTCTCGATCCCTTTTTTCCAGCTCTAGTGCCAGGTATTCTATCATATATGGAGGCTCTGCTCACCTTCCAGGGACATGACTGTGTCACATGCATGTCCTCCTCCTTTTCACCACAGTTTGCAACACAGCTCCACTTTTTATAGGGCATAAGCATGGACAGTTCTCTCACAGCAATCCCACAGTCTCTTGTTCCTCACTTCTTCATCCCCTGCCTTTTTTTTTCCTTCCCTGCTGTACAGTCCCGCTGCCCTGTTTCATACTCAAGTTCCCAGTGGACCTTTTGTTCCCCTGCAAACTTTGCAAATCCCAAAGCAGCCAGTCCTCTGCCAGCACCACTGTCCCTTCCCACTTACGGCCTCTGCGTGAGCAGTAGCAATCACTGTTACCTGCAGAGGCTTGTCTTGTTCCTTCCACCTCTCCTGGCCCCAGCATACTACTGGGTGCTGTGTGACTCTCCCAACACCCTTCCAGCTGAGGTGCTCAGTGATGCACATACACATGCAGACTTCACACACCATTCTGAATGTGGGTACATTGCTCACAGACCACATGAAGCACGAAGAGCTGGAGAAAGGTCAGCTCACCTGCATGCCAGGGAGCCTTTCTCTTCCCGCTCCAACATGCCTGGCTCAGCTGGCAGTGAAACTGCGTTCTGTTGGCTACACAGGAACTGTCCTACTGCCAACGTCATGTCCCACGTAGGGAGTTTTCTTTGCCCAGTTCACTGTGGGCTTAATAGCAAATATCAGAGCATTACTTGTCCTTCCCTTCCTGTAGGTAAGAGAGGAGACAGTTTCTTCTCCAGTGCCCCGTGTCACGGTATATTCGTTAACTAAATGATCACACAGGCATGTGTTCCCAGCCTGCCAGAGCAGTGACATTGCCAACACGTGGTCATTCCTGCTCCCACTGATGCTCCGAAATTCTGCAGTTCCCTAAGAGCAGCTCTGCAACGTCAGTGACACACTGCACGCGTTGTACCCAGCTGGACTCTTCAGGCTGTGATGTATGTACTGAATGCTGCAGTGTCTGCAGCTTTCTGCAGCTTTACGCAGCAGGCCTGCTGGCTGCTGAACAAAGAACTCTCAATTTACCCCTCCCCGTATTTCCTGTCTCTGTTCAGCCCCACCACCTATCTACCAGGTGGCTGTCCAGCTTTCCAAGCCCTGGTCTGTGCGTGCAATTAGCCCTGTCCCTTTAATCAGCTGGGTAATCACTGGGGCTGTGTGGCAATACACAGTCACGCTGTCCTGTGTAAGCTCTTGCTTGCTGCTGTCTCGCTGTTTCTGTGCAAGTGTTTTGTATATAGTTATCATCAAAGCAGGAAGAACAGGCATTTATTATTTAAATTTATTTCTCCCCTGTTCGATTGCGTAATTTTAATGGTCCTTAACAAGGGCATCTCAGAACTATGTCTGGTGACGATGTGCCAATCAGGCTCTTACTTAGCCCACACCAGCTAAACAGGATGGTAACTCACCTTGGACTGGCTTCTTCCTAAAGATGATTTTCACTTAGTATGGGAAACTCCCTGACCTAGGGGGTTCCAGTAAAGCTGATGCTGTATGTTGCAGAAAACAAGTCTCTGGGGATGGGAGTAATGTACTTTGACCTCTTTTCTTACTTGCAGGATATTTCTTCAGATTTACCAACTTGCCTTTAACCCCATTGTCCTGGGGTGAGCAAGACTTGAAGTGTTGGCCACGGGTGGAGGCTGGAGTTGATGAAATAAGGTGTGCTCTGAAGACAGGCCATCCCTGAACTGTAAGCAGTATTGGCATGGAAGAGGTTAGGGAAGAAGGCATCAAAAGCAAGAGAGTGGACCTAAAATGGAGAGAGAGAGACTGAGGGGCTGTGAAACAGTGTTAAAGGAAAGGGAGGCAAGTTGAACCCTTGACAGAAGAAGGGAGAAAACAAAGGCAGGGCAGATTTCTTGGAGGGGAAGATAAGGGGCTAGAGGCTGCCACCTTCAACTGCTGCATTCGTATCAGGGAGCCACAGCCCTCCCTCTCTGTCTCTGCTGGAGCCGTAGCCAGCAATGGCAGGGTCCTGCACCCCTTACACACCAGAGTGCAGGGCAGAGCTCTCGAATGTGCCGTGGCTTGACTCAGAGCCAGAAGTAAAAAGGCAACAGTCCCACAGTGTGCTGCTCTGTGTGATGCTTCAGCTCAGGTCACTATTAGTCTGAGTATCCTTGATGTCCTCTGCTCAGTGGAGAGTGGTCTAAGGGCTGGGGACTAATTTAATAATGGAGGACTAATTTAATGCTTCATACAGGTAAGAAAAAAATAGTTTTTCATCCTCTCCCTATTAATGGTCACTATAGTGCTGCCAAGCTTCTGATATAAATTAAAGGAGATCCAAGAGTTATTTGAATTTACACCCTGCAGCAGCTAAATTGTTCCTGTGCTTAAATTAGCTGGAGGTCAGCAATCTCAAAACCTTTTCCGTGTTGCCCTCTCTTCCCCTCCTCCCCTTTGCACTCCTCCATGCAAGGAGCAAAGTACACAGTTATACTGTCTTTGTCAGGAAGGTCCTGTGTGGTTTGGGGGAAGGGTAACACTGCTTTCATGTTCCATGAGGATAAATGTGAGTGATTTTTAAGCAAAAGAAAAGAGGGAAGGAAGAAAAGACAAGGAAGGAATGCGAGTAAAATGCGATCTTTCTCTTTTTTTCCACCCTCTTCCCTAGTAAACTCCCACCTCAAAAGACCCAGGATCTAGGTGCAAGAACAAAGTGTCTGTAGGGCACCACAGTGTCTCTGCAGTGCTGCATTGTCCTGGCAAGGAAGAGCCACAGAGCAGCTTTACGTGAAGGAAGACTTTGGGCCACATTCAGGTGAGACATCAGCCTTTCCTTTCCATCCCCAATTTGCTTGAGCTGTTGGCAAGCACGGCTGTCTTTAGGTGGGAGTGGGAAAAGCAGAGCTGCTGGAGAGAGATCTTGTTCAGGTTGTGTCCATGCCAGGGACTGCATTTGAACAGAGTCCCGTGGGTATGAGCTGCCGAGCTCCAGGCTTGGTCTGGCAGGAGGGGTGGCCGAGGCAGGGCTGGATTCAGCAAGGAGTGACTGGCACGTTGGCATCAGCAGGCGTCACGTGCCTGGGGCAGACGTAAAACTCCGTGCAGAACTGAGTAAAAATCGGAGCTCTGTGCTGCCCAAACAGCATCAGGGGTGACAGGAGCACAGGGGAAGAAGACAGGGGTCTCTCTCTGGCGTGGTTCGTGCTGCTAGGACAGCGTGGGGGGACGTCTGCTGAATCAGCGGCTCTTCTGAGCCAGAAGAGAAATTATTCCTGCCCCCTGCCAGCACTTCATGCAGATCCAAGATAGAGTTCCCAGAAGTGTCGCTACATATGTTAGCAAGAAGGCAGCTGTCTGCACATTTTGCAGCAAGAATAATGTGGCAACTGATGCAGCACTGGGCTGCGAGCCTGGGGTAATATATCTCCTGAAGGGAAAGCTGTGGGGTACAGCGCTGATGGGCTTAATCTGCTGACTGTCAGAGAGCAGGTTCTTCTTCCCTGCAAGACCCAGGGCTGGAGGCATGCAAACTGCTAGCTGCAAGGCTGGGGCCGTGTATGGCAGCCCCCTTCGTTACTACATCCTCTTTTGCAGGGACGGCGGGCTGGGAAAACTACAGTTCCCAGCACCCATTTGTGCACGTCCTTGTAAACTACAGGTCCCAGAACCTTTCTCATGAGCTGGAGAGGGTGTACATGGAAATACACGCCAAGGAATTTTGCATAACGCTCCGTTAGCCCTTGTTTAGTGAAATCAGAAAGAGAGGGAAAGCCAGGGAGCATCGGAGCTGTGCTTTTGCTCACCTCTAATAGCTGCAGCGATGATATCCTCCTGCACAGAGGATCCTTCCTCCCCTCTGGACCCTCTTTGGTGGTCCCAGAGAAGATCCTGGCCCCTGGGGAACCACGGCTGCTGTGGAAGGAGAGGCAGACAAACTACAGATCCCAGCATCCCCCGGCAGGCAGTACCTGCAGCAGTCCCTGCGTGCTTGGAAGGGGTTGAGGATGAGGATGGAAGGCGGGGAAGAAATGCAGGGCGCTGTGGGGCTACGCTGCAGCTGGGACATCCCACCCCCAGCTGGCACCCAGGCCAAGTGGGTGAGGCTCAATGTGGGGGGCACCGTCTTCCTCACCACCAGGCAGACCCTGTGCCGGGAGCAGAAATCTTTCCTGTGTCGCTTGTGCCAGGGCGAGGAGCTGCAGTCGGACCGGGTAAGGCAGCTGGGTTGCCTCCTGCACCGTGCCCCTGCACCGAGCACGGGGAGGGCAGGAGGGCTGGATGGATGCAGGGGTGGAGCCAGACCCCAATAGCGAGCGGCAGGAGTAACCCGGTGAAAAATAGCTCCGCTTTCTCACCCCGCTCCCAGGAAGAATTTTCTCTTTCCAAATGCCACCCGGCTGTGTTGTAGCACAGCACCTCATTTCCTTGCCCGGGGAAAAGCGAGGCCAGCTCCGCTCCACCCCTGCTCTCCCACTGCTCTATCTCCCCAGATCCCCTGGGTTTACCTCCCAGCTGTACCTGTCTGACTCAGCCTTGTGCCCTATAAGGGGCCTCTCTGCTCCCTCACACCAGGCCTGCACACGCAGCTGCAGAAGGAGCCTGAGGTCTGTTTTTTTGGCTTTCTGAGCTGGGTTGGTCCATGTTGAAATTGATACGCTGGGCATAATAATGCAGGAGTTAAGATCCAAGCAGGGCTGACTTGACTATGGTCTCTCCATTGTATATCTCAGGAGAGTGAATTGCAGATGTTCATGCTATATACTATGGGGATAAAACCGTTAGAAAGTCAGAGGTCTACCAAAACTTTAAAATCTGTGGCTCGTTCCCCCAGACCCTGTGGTGCTGTGGTGAACTTTGCAGAAAGGCTTGCTCTCCACCTCGCCTGTGGGTGCAGGACAAGATGTCCCCCTGCCTGGCTGTGGCTTTGCGTGGTGGCTGGCTGTTGTCCCATGCAAATGCCTGTGCGTTCACGTGCTTTCGGATCTTTATGCTTTGGATCATCTCATGAGGGAGTGGTATCTGCTTCACCTGGAGAACTTTGCTATGTGCACTCTGTAAGTGATCATACCATAAAGGAGCTAAACCGAGGGCCCATGGTTTCCAAGGAGTTTTAGAAATAGTTGACATTTTTGCTTGGCTGCATATTTAATTCTAGTCTGGAGCATTAGAGGGTTGGTGACACGTTTACCATCCATTTTTTTCACCTCATGGTCCATCTCTGTTGCTAGGATGAGACTGGTGCATACCTGATAGACCGAGACCCCACTTACTTTGGACCCATCCTGAATTTCCTCCGACATGGGAAGCTTGTCCTGGATAAAGATATGGCTGAAGAGGGTGAGTCTTGGAGCTTAGAAACTTCCCACTTAACATGGCTGAGGGAGCCAGAGCACTGTAGCTGGCCTTCTTGTCTCTCGTTGTCCGTCTGAAGGTTGGTGTGGGGGACTTGAGCAGGCCTTTACTGCAGCTCTTGAAAAGCATACCAATAGTTCCTTGACTAAAGGGGTTTGGAGCAGATGGAGAAGGCATCCTGCAGGTGTTGCAGCTTTGTGACTGTTAGCTCAGGAGAGGTGTCACCGAGACAGAAGCAGGCAAGGTTTACCAGCATCAATAAACTGTTTTATTACCTATTCCTTACAGACTTTCCTGATCAGGCTTTGTGACTGAGCTTTCTGTTAATGCCTGTTTCTAATTTGGATTGAAAACCCAGAAGACCAAACAGACCAAGCTTGTCTCTTCTACTGACTAATAAAAACCATCATTCATCAGCGATATGTGATGTATGCTGCTAGTGCTCTGTTGGGTTGTGGACTGCAGCAATTCCAGCGGAGCAAGCCGGACAAACCAATCCCTCATTTGATGTTGACAGGGAGTCCAATAGGATAACTCAGTAACATCGTCATGGTGTTACGAGCCAGTGATCCCCAATGCCTCATTACTTTTTGGATGTTTGGGTCTAACAAGCAGCCAATTTCAAAGGCAGGCTGTGCTGTCCATCCCTTGCCAACCACAGTTTCTGCAGGTTCATTAGCCTTCTTCTCCCTCTCTCTTACATATTTTTACCAAGGAATGTTTTCTTCAGAATCATTTTATGAGTTATAATTCCCCCAAAAAAATATTTATAAGCAATGGTACAGAATTGTAATAAATGTGATTCAGAGATGTCTTCTGCTTGTCATTGCTTGTAATCCTCAGGTCAGACAGAGTTCAGCCACAGCTTTTAACACCAGATCTGAAGTGTTAACAGGAGTCTTGTTCACAGCTTAATGTTGCCTTTTGTTTCTGCTCAGACAGGCTGGCATAAAACTAACCCATTAGAGGCTGAATGAGGCAACTCTGAAGGGGTCTGAGTGCTCAGGTAGAGAGGGATCAATCCCTCCACCTGCATTGTCTGCATATTAGTTTGGAGTCATGTAAATGTTGGTTTCTAGCCTCCTTCCCCTCACTGACCCACTGGGACCCCACCTCCCTTTCTCTGATGGCTTGTTAGCAAACAGGAGAGTCTCAGGAGAGGTGATGGCTGCAGACAATGTGCAGAAAACAAAACAAAACAATTCTCTGTTTACCTGCTCTAAGATGAAGCACAGGTGAGAGAGCCAAAGATTGTCTGAAGTCCTGTGGAGCTGCAAGGTGGGTGCAACTCTAACTGCTCTGGGGGGTGGGAAAGTTGGGATTTTCTAGGATCTTTTGGTGTTGAGGTCCTGTGTTTCTCTGCCTTCCAAAGAGGGCCTGAACAAGGTGGTAACTAGTGGTCATTGAAAGAAGATGGAGTCTACATTTATTTTTCTTGGCCAGTAATCTGTGGGTGGATTTCAGACTCCCAGGGAAAGCCTTTCCTTTCCTGGAAATGTATTACCAGGCCTTGGCACCAACCTTCATTGGCAATGCCTGTTTCTGTAGTAGCAGACAGTGCAAAGAAGTTGGGGTGAGCAGCAGGAGCACAATGCAGAGAGGCAGTGCTCAATTCTCCGCAGTAAAGGTTTCAATCAAGAGGAACTTGTTGAACTCCTGAGTGAGGCTGGAGTGTCATTTCTTTCAAGGGACATGACCTTGGGAAGTGTCCCAAGAGTTGATCTTTTGCCAGCCAAAAAGACTGGCTGTTAAATTTCTTAATTGTTTCTCTATCACTCTTTCTTAGGGGTGCTAGAAGAAGCAGAGTTCTATAACATTGGCCCTTTAATCCGAATAATTAAGGATCGACTGGAGGAGAAGGACTACACAGTGACTCAGGTATGGAGGAAATGGCAAGTATTAGGTGAATGGATAGTAGGTGAAGGAGGAGATGCTGAAAGGGAAAAGCAAGTTAAATGGGAGAGCAGGCTTGGGAGAGGCAACAAGGAATGGAAAGAAGCAACTAATTAGAGTTTATGTGCTAATCTCTGCATAGCAAAATCTTGCTGGGGGACTGGCTAACACCAATTTAGTTGCAATAAACAAGTTACAGGCTTGTTTTACAGCTCCGGAGGTAAAGCTGGGTGTGGCCTCTGAAACTAAATTGGCTCCTCTAGCTTCTGGAAGAAGCCAGCTAGTTGCAGTGGGATATGGGAGAATGTTTGTGATGAGACAGGAGGTGCTGCTGGGAGGAGGACGCTGGTGCAGGGAGTCCTGAGAGTGTAATCACAGTGAAGAGTGTGGGGATACTTACAGAGAAACCTGAGGGAACAGGTGAAGGGATGTCTGTGGAAGAGTTAAACACAGAAAACGAGGCAGAAGGAATCAATCCTGTGGCACAATCATACCCTGTCTTGGCCAATAGCCTTTTTAAAACTGTCTTCTGGGAGTGTTGACTGACATCTCACTATTCATCATGTCTGCCTCAGGCTGTAAGCCTCCAGCAACACAATCGCTTTGTGCTCGCAAAGCCCCATCGGCATTTGTGGCCTGTGTAATGACAAATGCAAACTCCCTGTCAGAACGAGCCCAGTATCTTCTGAGGACATTGCAGGAAACTCTCAGCTCAGTCCCTCTTCTCCAAAAGTGATACCATTGCTCTTGCTTCCCAAAACAGCGTAGTACAGCATAGTACATAGCTGTGGTTTCCAAATCCCTCTTTAACCTGGGACGTGAAGAGGAGGACAGGTGTGTAAAAGAGGGTTGCTACCATTTCCTTCTGCAGGTGGGCAGCAGCCTCTAGCATTTGTCCTCTGTCAACATGCTTGTCTGCGATTTTGCTGTCAGGTGCCTCCTAAACATGTCTACCGTGTGCTACAGTGCCAGGAAGAGGAGCTCACTCAGATGGTTTCCACTATGTCGGATGGATGGCGCTTTGAACAGGTATGGAGAGGGCAGAGAAGAGCGGCAAGCAGTTGTCTTCTGGAGTAAGGATCACAGATACCGTGCAGTCTGCAGACTTCTCTGTCTGAGAATATTGGGTCAGTCGCTGATGGTACTGTCACACTTGCTGTCTCTCGCCTCTTCTCTAGAAGCTTAGAGGATGCTGTGTGAGGCTAAGCTGTTTTGTACCCTGGCTGACTCCCCTCCTTGTTCTCTGTGCTGCCTCAGCCTAGTTATGAGGCCTTTCTATTGGGGGTATGGAGTCTGTGCTGCATGGGGGGCTTTCCCCCTTGCTCCCCAGGTGAAGTGGAAGCTTGCAGTAACATGTGCTTGTTACCATTGCTCTCGTCTTCTCTAGCTTGTGAACATTGGCTCATCCTACAGCTATGGCAATGAGGATCAGTCCGAGTTCCTGTGTGTGGTCTCCAAGGAGCTGTACAACTCTCCCAACGGCCTGAGCTCCGAGCCTAGCCACAAAGCCAAGGTGAGACCTGCTTCGACAGGGCCTTGCTCCTGTTCCCTATGAGACCATTTGCTCTTGTTCACTCCCTCTTCCTCTCTCCATCGTGAGTGTGGGGCACCTCAGTGGTGAAGTACAGGGGCTTCTCCCGGTGTTCAGTGCCATGGGATTACACTTGTGGCCCAAAATAAGGAATGTGCATGTTGTGAGTGGTGGTGTCTGGATGTGTGTGGAAAATGGCTTTACCAAATGA
This sequence comes from Cygnus atratus, assembly GCF_013377495.2. Classification (NCBI taxonomy): domain Eukaryota; kingdom Metazoa; phylum Chordata; class Aves; order Anseriformes; family Anatidae; genus Cygnus; species Cygnus atratus. The sequence continues at coordinate 55,371,650 of NC_066362.1, read as the reverse complement.
CCCTGGCATTTCTCATGCTACTTTAACATCCCCCTCATGCCTCCTCATGACCATGCTCTGCGTGTCACTCTGCCATTAGGCTGTGATTTCCTGAAAGGTTTCGCAGCGTTCCCTTTTCTTGCTGAGTCCCAGCCTAAGGGGCAGGAGTTCACCTGCTCCGCTTCTGAGGGAAGGACAGGAACGTGTGGCAGTGCATGACATCCTGCAGACACCTAGGAAATGGGAAGGAGAGCTAGTGAGTGGTGGCAGCTGTCGGGCAGTGGGATTGTAGCACTCGTAAAGGTGTTAGATAGCCCTGACATAATGCTCCAGAGGAAAACAAGTCTTTTTTTTTTTTCCTCCCTGACCCAGAGCTATCTTGTCTGTGGGGAATGGTCCCTTTTTATTCCAGAACTGTGACCGTTGCTCTACGCCCGTGTCAGAACTGCCATGGCTCATCTTGCAAGTGTCTCCACTCTTTCTTCCCTTTGTCCTGCATGCTGGGCCGCAGAGCACAGAGGAGGACCTGGAGGAGGAAGAGCAGGAGGTGGAGGAGGAGGCAGAGGCAGAAGGAGAAGCAGAGGAGAAAGGTGCAGCAAATCCTTGAGGAGAATGGTAGAAATAAACCCCCAAGCATAGACTCGTCCACCTGTCTGGTGAGAACTTGAAGCTAGCAGCAGGGAAGGACTAGGGCAGGTGTGGGGTGGAGGGGAAGTCCTCCCAGGGAGCAGGAGTCTCTCTGGAGATAAAGCTCACAGGGGAGAGCCGTTACCTTGGCTGCTGCTTTGTGTTTGTAACTGTTTGGTTTATTCATGGTTATATTTTTATTTGCAGACCGTCCATGTATTCGGGAGTCCACTAAACTCTTTCTTCCTCCGGATCCTCCCTCCTCCCTTCCGTGTCCATCTCTGCACTGTCACCTGCCTGGGACACCACACCCCACTCCCCAGCCTCCAGCATCCCTCCCTCTGCTCTCTTCACCCCTCACAGCCTCTCCCCAGCAGCCCAGGTTCCCTGCCTCCCCTCCCAAGCCTGAGGGCCTGTGTGCTCCCTGCTCAGGGCCTGTCTTTCTCCACTCCTCACTTTTCCTCCTCTGCAGGTACGTTACCTATCTGCATTCTCAAACCCTGCCAGTCTGAGCTCTGCATGAGTGACTCACACCCTCCCCTCTTGTGGATATAGCCCCAGTTTGTAGAGCTTGGGGAGGAGGAGAAGCAGGGGGAGGCTGAGTCATTCCTAAGGTGGCTTTTCTGATTCTCACCGTAGTGTGTCTTCACCTGGTGAGCAGACCTTACAGCTCTGGACTGGAGGCTCTGGCAGCAGGAGGGAGGATGCAGCTGGAAGTGAAGAGGGCTGGGAACGAATGCAAAGCAAGCAGGGGTGACACAGGGGGATGCCTGCCATGTGGCTGCCTGCCACGCATGCCAGATCGCTTCTCCCGACTGCCGTCCCGCAGCTCCTTTGCCAGCCGGAGAACGGTTTGCAGGAGGCAGCCTGCGATATTCCCCTCCTGGCACTTCCCTGGGCTTTTCCCCCACTGCCTCTGCCAGGGTGACAGCGCAGTGACAGAGAGGGTGGTGAAAGCAGAGCACGTGCTCTGGGTCCCCCCTCCAGATGTTCCTGCAGCTGTGTGTGAAAGGCACCTCTGTGCTCTGCCTGCTGCTGAGGCAGGCTTCCCGAGCAGCGTGTGAGGCTGGGAACAGAGAGCTTTTCAGAGGAGGAGTCCTCTCTCTCTTGCTGATAAACTTGGCGCTCTTGTTGAACTGTCGGTGCTCGGTGCCACTTCCCATCCTGATGGAGGGCACTTGTTAGCTGGATGCCATTTCTCACTCCCTCTGTTCAAGAGCCTCCTCGTCCATGGCTGTGGGATCTGAGTGTTATTCTCTTAAAAGTCGATCTGTGTTAATCACAGGGACTTTTCCCTCCTTTTTCTTTTTTCCCTCACCCACACTCCTCTTTCATTTCTCTTTTTTCCCCTCTGTTTTCATTTCCTCTGTCATGTGCCCTTTCCATTTTCCTCATTCTTGCTCTCCCCTCCATGCTCAATTGCTTTTTTTTCTGCCTTTGATTTGGTTTTTCTCTTTCTCATTCTCTAGCTGTTACAAGCCAGAGGCCTGAGGATGTGATCCCGACACTCCACTTCAGCCTTTTAATTTCTTGTTTATATCTTTATTTTTGTACTGTAGTGTAGGACAGCCCCTTGCACCACAGTGACACCCCCAGCCCCCCTGCACTCTCCACATGCAGCCATTGATTTTTACAAACTCGCCTCTGCCTGGAGGAGGGCAGATGCTCCAAGGAGAGCCTGGGCTGCTGGAGGGGCTGGAGCCCCCTCGCACGCCTAGCAGACTGTCTTTCCTTAATGTCACAGTGGCCCCTGCTGGGGACATCAGTGATCAGCCACTGCAGAACTTTGCTCCCTTCCCCAACACCTGGCTGGGGCTGGTGCCCAGATGTGGTGGCATCTGCAGCAGGACCACTCCTTGCCCATTCCCTGCTGCGGGCAGCTGGTCTGGGCTTGTGCCCAGAGGGCGAGTACGGAGCCACTGCCTTTTTCTGGGCCACCTGCACTGCTCGTGGGGTGTCCCTGTGCTGGGTGTCACCTCACTGGTGCCTTGCTCCCTGTCCCCCAAAGCAGCCCTGCGTCAGAGGGGTGAGAGGAGCCAGGCATACTGTCCGGGTACCCGTGGGGAACATGCTGGCACCTGATGTAGGGTCTTCTAGGATGAGGACATCCCTGCCTCCAGGAGCAGGGTGTTCATTTCACCACTGTCTCTGAGGACGCTGGGTTGTAGCTCCTAAATAAAATTCACACTTTCTTCCTCCTTGCTGCCTCTCATTTCAAGTGGTAGAAATTTGATTCTGGTAGAAAGTGGGGTAGGGCTGGAGAAGAGGAGGTTGGATTGATCACCCGGAGCCACCAGAAGCTTCTTGTGCTGAGCCTGCCTTCTGGGCGTTGGAGATATCTCCTGCTGCATCTGTGCTGCATCTCCTGCTGCATCTGTGTTGCATCCCCACTGCATGCAGATGGGGCTACAGAGCAGGTTTGCTTATTGGTATCTGCACCCCTAAATCTCAACAATAAGCGAGGACCACTTGTCTAGCTGGCAGGTTGACCCTCCTGTACCTGGGACACAGCTGAGACTCAGCTGTGGGAACTTTCACCAATTGCCAGTGCCAGGATTGGAGTTTGGTCAAAAAGATCCAAACCCCAAAAGAATTTGTAACAGAATAAGGCAAACTAGAGCCAAAAAAAAAAAAAATCCAAAATAATTGTATTTCTAATTCCAAGTGACCCTTTATATATATGCACATATGTATACATACTTATGCACACACACATATATATGTACGCATATCTTTGGTAAAAACCAAAACCCCTAGCAGTCACTGTCTAAAGCACTGTGCCCCTATGCCTTCTCCTTCATCTCTTGGATTACTTCAGGAGATGGAAGCAGCTGAACAATCCCTCGTGTTAAAGGCATTCAGAAGGGCTGAGGGAAGGGGCCAGGAGGCTGCTTTAATGTTTTTACTGAGGGGCCAGGGTCTTCTGAGGGGTCCAGGAGCAGCAGCAGAGCCTGGGTGCTGCTCCTGCAGGGCAGCAGGGACACGCCTCGGGGCGTGATGCTGGGCTCGTGCCTGGGAGGCAGTGAGACGTGAAGAGTTGCCTGGCTGAGCTGAACAGCACATGCTGGCTAAGAAAAGAAGCAATTAGGGAGATGGAAGAGGAGGAGTGATGGGAGGGGAAGGGGGAAGAAGGACGAGCAGTAGGAAGGAAGAGGGAGACAGATTGATTTCACAGTTACTGGAATCTCTAACTACATCAGTCACATTTTCGTTCAGCAAACGTTCCAGCATAAGACTGGCTGAATCACATGGTTCATGGAAAGTTCAGCTCCGCTCATTCCTGTACTTAGAAACCATCAGTTTGGGACCCTACCCCCAACACGTTTGGATAGATGGCCCAAAAACACCTTGGGATGTTCCCGGGGAAGCACTGAGGGGGAAGAGGGTCTGCCTGCTTTCCTCTACAGTTCCCACTGTAAGAGTTTTTATTTTTTTACCCTGCTCAGAAGAGCATCCTGGGTCTGACAACATCCCACACAGAAACTCTTTCTCTGCGAGGCAAGTGAGCAAGGTCAGGAACGAGTGCCATTGTGAGCGTAGGTCTGATGGGGAGAGGGCAGAGATGCACTTTTCTCAGCTCATGGTTTGGTTCATCCAGCCCAGCACTTGAGTGATCCTGGTGTACACTCCGTAGTAATTTGGACGTGCGCACCCCATTCCCCAGCTGACCAAACCAGCCAGGAACCACCTGCCGCTGGGCTCCTCGCAGGCCAGCGGACCTCCAGAATCGCCCTAGGGAAAGGGAAAGAAAAATGGGGTGATGGTCATCCACCGGCTTCTCCCACGGGGTGTTTTCACTGGCTTTTGGAGTATGCAGATTCCTGTATCCCCTCAATTCATGTCTGGGACATCTGCACTTAAACCTTAGACAGATGTCAAAAACTGTCTCCTGTGCAAACATCTGACCCATTGCTTCATTCCTTCATCATGCAAATTCCTCTCCTTTAGCATCTCCCAGGAAGCTGGCAGCTCTACAGTTTCCTTCTGCTCCAGGAGGCATTTGCAAATATATGGAGAGCAAGGAAGCTGTTGGAATTTAAGTGGATATCCTGAGGGATGGGAGATAGAGGAATTGCTTGAGATTGATTGACTGTAATGAAGGAACAGAGTGGTTACTGTGTTTGACAGATGCTAATGAGAACGAGGGGGGAAGAGACTGATGTAGGCATGTGACTTGGAAGTGGGAGGTAAGGAGTAGAGAACGGGCTGGAATGAGGAAAGGAGAAGTTTATGTGTGTTTGGATCCTGTCTAAGGCAAAGATACCATGAAGAATTTGTCCTGGGAGTTGTTTTTGCCATTTAGATCAGAGGAAGGATCAAGGAGTTGGGCATTTTATGGTCTTCTCACCCTTATTTCAGGCTATGGAGTGCATTTGGGAGGCCTGGGGCACAGCTCGCCCTTGGTAGCCCACCCTGCTCCCACAACCCCTCTGTCACCTGGCAGGCGTCTTTCTTGCCCTTGTGGTACCCAGCACAGAGCATCCTGGGAGAAATCATGTAGTGGTAGGCCTCGCTGCAGATGTCCTGCTGGATGATCTGCACGTCCACCTTCTGCAGGACATTGCTGATGTGCCCTGGGGGATAGAGCACCAAGAGCAGCGCCGGTGAGCAATGGTGGAACTTCCCACTGTTTACCGTGGTCCCCCAGCCCATGCCCATCTCACTGCACGCTGAAAGCTGCCATCTGAATCTCTATTCTCCTGTCCACTGGCATCACAGTCTGACTTTCAGCAAAGTGCTTCACTTGCATGACAGGAGCAACATTACCCTGCGGTCCCTTTCCCTACCAGGACGTGTGGTAGGCACTTCAGCTTTTGGGAAGAGGAGGATTCTTCAGCTCTTGGAATGTCAGCATTTGGGTTTGCATCTCATTGACATGGAGGTTAAGCTCTTCTGGCAAACTATGCAAACCCTGGAGCATCCAGGGTTTGGACACTGTGACCCGAAAGCAAAGGAGGTGAAGGAGGCATGGTCCTCTGCAGTCAACAGAAGCCTATTCTACCTACCCCACACCAGAACCTGTGTTTCCACCTTGGCCCTGCTACAGTGGGCCACCAGCAAAGATGCTGCACCTACCGCCTTCCTTAAGGGCTCCCCAGCCAGTGATCCAGCAGTGAAGGCCGGGCTCAAAGAGGTGGGAAGGGGCAGGCAAGCAGATGGGCTGGATGAAGGGCGAGGTGATCACAGGGTGGTCCAGCTGGAGCAGGGCCACATCATAATCGTGGCTGTCCTCCTCGTAATAGGGGTGGAGGAAGAGACGGATCACCTTGAAGGACACCTCTGTGTGGCTGCTGGTGTTTTGGAAATATTTGCCCAAGTAAACAGTCCAGATGGAGGGAGAAGCCAGTCTGTAGGATGCAACAGAGAAGATAACTCATCACACAAACAGAGAAGGATGAGAAGACCCTTGCTGCTTTTGTCATGCTCTTTTAAGGAGTGTCATGATGGACAATCATCTCCCTTAGAGGGGTTTCTTTTATTTGGTTACTAATTTCAAGAAGTTGGTTGGGATATCTCTTTGATGCCTTGACATGCTTTTACAGTGGGATCAGCTTTGGGCAGGCACTCATACACGCAGGCAACTTGATCTTGTATCCTGATTTTCCTTAGCAAAGCTAAAAGGTGTATGTAGGTTACACATACAAGTGGGGGCTGGACATGTGCAAATGACTACGACAGAGCAGAGAGCAAGGACTGAACTGGGGAAGCAGAGCTGCAAGAAGGAGACTTTGAGAAGGCTAACAAGATCTAAGAAACTTCTAAGAGGGCATGACAACCTTTTACAGAAGCAGGGTTTAAAGCTGGAGACAGCCTAGTGAGGTGACACAGAAGAACAGAACAGCCAAGGTAGACCCTGTCTGCAGAAGGGAAGGGGCAAAGGGCCTCAGCCTGGACCAGAGGAGGAGGAAGCAATAAGAGGGATGGTTTTAGGCTCAGAGTCCTGACCACCTTTTGCATTACAAATGCTGTTTTCCCCCAGACTGCCTCTCTGGGTGCAAAAAGCTCCCTGGTTTGGTTTGGCCATTTCTCTTCATCCAAACTACCCTTCAGGTTTCACCTCCAGCCTATTGCAAAGCAACCCCAGTCCTACCAGGGCCAATTGCACCATCCTGAGGATGACCAGCAGCTCCAACTCCCAGTGCTCACATGGCACCAGGAGGGAAGGGCAGCCAGGAAATCCAGCAGCAGTAGCTGAGGAGGAGGGAGATGCCCATCAGCTCACTCGAAGAGGGAAAGGGGAGTTTGGAAGAGGTGGAGAGTGGACCTGAGGGATCACAGTCCTTTCCCCACCCAGCTCTGTTGCCCAGCACAGCTGCAGATATTCCTCCCATTCACTTATTCCCAGTTTGAAAAAATTAGCTTAACACCACCATCCCCCTTCCCCAAATCTGTATTTTTACTGCTGCTTTTTTGGTAGATACACTGGGTGGAAGGAAGTGGGAGAGAGTCCATCTAGTGACAGGGCAGGTCCCAGGGATGGGCAGTGTGGGACCCAAACAGCATCTTCAGCAGATAATGGTATCCTGGTCCCATCCTAGCACATGCTGATGTCTCCGTGGTGGTGATGGCATGGGGACAAGAGAGAGCCAAAGCAAAGGTGGATCTGTGGGGTGTCTTCCACTATTTCTGCTCTCCCAAGGCCACGAGCAAATCCCAGCATCCTTACTCCTGTCCATCCCCCTCCTCTCTCCACTTACCTCTCATCCTGGAAGCAGTGTGCGGCTGAGACCACCCAGCGGTCCGCAATGAGCGATCCCCCGCAGATGTGGCGTCCCCGAACCTGCAGGCTGGCTTGCCAGGGCCATTCCCCTTCCACAGAGTTAGCACCACCCACGATCCTGCTGAGAGGGGCTTGCAGCCCACAGTCTGAGGAGGAGGAGGACACACAGCAGGTGCTTCAGTGGAGGAAAGGAACATGATATGTTGTGCCTGCCCTTCCTTTCCTGCTTCACTGGCTGAAGAGTTTGACCTCTACTCCCTCCGACCCTTGCCGTCCCCAGCCAGCAGCTGCTGTTTGTACTCTCCAGGACAGGTCTAGGGAGCACCTCTCCAAGCACATATTCCCCCACTGATGCCTGCACAGCCATGCCCTTCCTCCTGGGGATGCCTTTGGGGCAGTGCCCTGTCTGTGCTAGCTACCATCCGGTCAGGGGAAACCTCCCCGCCCTTTTGCTGACCGTGGAAACTCCAGAAATATCAAGCAGGGCAATCAAAACACAAATTGTCTTCCTGCCAGTACCACGGGTGGTTTCCCTGGCTGGAGCTTTGTAGGATGGCATCGCTTCACGTAAGCCAGCACAGCGGTCCAAAGGGCAGCCTGTGGGTAGGACCTGGATTGTGAGACCTGTCTGTCTGGCCTGATGCCTCTGCCCGAAGGAGATGGGGAGCAGCTGGTCAGAGAGCAGGCAGCTCCTCCTCACAGCTCAGCTAGGAGAGCAGGACAGAGCAATGGCACTGGGGGGAGAGGAGAAGGCGGACCAAGGGAGGGGGGGATGCTTATACTGGGGTGGCAGGGGTGAGAGCGAACAACCTGGAGCTACGTGGCATCCTGAACCTGCCTGGCTGAGGTGTGAGTGAGCATTTCCTCACCGCAGCGCTTCTCATCAGACAGGTCCCTGCAGTCCACCGTGGTGTCACACCGAGGGTTCGGTTTCTTCACGCAGGTCCCATCATCACAGCGGTGGGTGAAAGGACCACAGGGGACCCCTGCGAAGATGAAGGGAAGCTGGGGCTGAGGAAAGGTGGCAGGTTGTAGGTACAGCCTGACGTCCTTTGAGCGAGGGAAGAAAGCAACGCAGAGCTTGGGGGAACTACATAAAACATGTCAGAATTTCCTGAATAAGGCACAAAAAGAGCAAATGCTGTGGGCAGGCCCGGAAAGCCAGCTCCCAGCTGGTGCCCTTATCTCACCAGAGGGAGGCACGCTACCAGCAGCCGTGGTTTGAGAGCAGAGCAAGGCATTTGTCAGACCCCCATCCCCTCCCTACCTTCACTGCACTGCTCCTCATCGCTCCCGTTGGCGCAGTCCTGCTGCTGATTGCAGACCCTGCTGAACTCGATGCAGGTGCTGTCCTCTCGGCACTGGAACTTTGCAGGGCACACTGCGAGGGAGTGAAGCAGCCAGCAATTAGATGCACAGGACGTGGTGACTGTCTTGCCTTGCCTTGCCTTGATTTGCCATCTTCACCTCAGATCTGCCTCAACACTATCGACTTGCCTTGTGCTCCCTGGACTCTGTGCTGACCCTGGTTACCTTCACCAAACCTGCTCTGCTTACCCTGCTCACATCCTATGGGATTGCATCCCAGCTAGAGTTCCTCCTGCCTTGCTCTCACCCTCAGCTCAGGCGTCACCTTCCCCTACAGAGCAGCTTCTCTTGCTCTGATAGCTGAGTCCTGAACCCTGATTGACTCCTTGACGTCCATGATTGCTGGTAGCTGCCCAAGACAGAGACAGACCTAAGGTGCCTGCCCATCACAGTTTGACTTCTGATTACACATTTTCATTGCAGGAACTCTTGCTCTGTATTCGTGTACAACTATGTGTAACACCAAACGTGATGGACCAGGCATTTTCTTACTGCAATGACTATAATTGCTTCAGTAATTAGTGCGAGGCTTCCAGGTGATTAAAGCCACACAAAAGTCTGAAGCAATGTGAACAGGGCAGGCTGGAGAAATGGGCTGACTGAAACTTTCTGAAGTTCAGCAAAGGGAAGTGCTGAGTCCTGCACCTGAGAAGGAACAGCCCTATGCACAAGAACAGGCTGGGGGCTGCCCAGCTGGGATGCAGTTTTACAGAAAAGGGGCTGCAGGTCCTGGGGGATGGATGTTGAACAAGAGGAGCCAGTGAATCAGATGTCTTGGCTGAGCCTGGGTAGGTCTTCCTATGAGAATGGGGTTTTGTAGGAGTGCTGGGAGGCAGTGTCTGAGTCCGCACTAACTGGTGCTGGCATGAGGCCTTGATGGCTCGTTGAAGACTTTGCTCCCCTGCTGGGTGGCAACAGATGGCTGAGGATTTGTACAGCTCGTATGTCACACACGGCCTGGAGGAGAGGCAATTGAGCAGGGCAGCTGGTGGTGTGAGGAGGCAGGAGCAGGGTGGGAGGGTTGTGAGGGGGACATTGGGTGCTCTGACAGCAGAGGGGGCTGTAGGCCAGGGCTAAGGTTGGTTGGCAGGGGAGGGTGGTGGGAAAGCAGGGCAAGGTGGTGGACAGCATGGGCAGGGGGAGTCTGGTGCAGGGGTATCAGGGGGTTCTCGATGGAAGGCTGCACTGTGCACAGGAGGAGTAAGTGCTGCTCCTCTTCCAGAGCAGGCTGAAGCTGCTTGGCAGTGAGAAGTGGCTTTTGTGATTCAGAGATTTAATCTCCCAGAAGGGGAGGCATGGGCCACGTGGATCCTCCCCATCTCTCCCTACCTTTGAAAGAGCAAGGAGCTGTGTCCTGCTGGGACCAGGGACCGGCGGGGAGAACAGATCACTCACCACAATTTCTCTCATCCAGCCCATTGGGGCAATCTTTGATCCCGTCACAGGCTGGGACACACAGGCCGTTCACCGAACACAGGAACTCCCCGGGACAGGCTGTGAAACCACGAGATAGTAGTTAGTCCCCGGTGACTGGAAACCTCCTTGCAGCACAGCACCGCAGCTTGAAAGTGGAGCATGGAGCTGCACACCTTCCTGACCGCACATGAGCCGCAGCAGCTCACAGGAGGCACTCAGTAAAGTCCCCGAAGTCTGCCAGATCACCCACCTGCCTGGCATGCTCTACCTCTGCTCTAGCTCTGTTTTGTGACTCCTGAGCACTGCGGCAAAACAGAAGTAGGTTCTTAGGGGCTGGGATTAAAACGTGGTCGGGGCCGTGAAGGGGCTGTTGTTAGACGTATTGCCAGGTGCACGTATTCAGGGACAAGTGTGGGTTACAGCACCCTTAGGAGGGAGCTGGAGAAACCTTGGGAAGAAGGCCTGTGGGTTTGCATATACATACGTGCATACGCGTATTTGTGTGTGGTTTTATTTGTCTCTCACTCGCACAGGTTCCAAGGTGAGCAGGAAACAGCTCTCTCTGAGAGCTTTTGTGATTGAAACAAAAGTCACTTCAAGTCAGAAATAGTCTCCCATTGAAATCCCAAGGCCAGTCCGTGCTGAGGGGTGAGCCTGTAGGCAATTTTCTGAAGCTGGGCCTTGGCACAAGGGTGCTCTGGGAAAACGAGGCAGGAACACTTGTGCAGAAGCACCTTTGCATGTAAATACCTCTTTTTTGGGGCAGATGAGTGGTTTGTGCGGCATTGTGTCTGTAAGCATGTGCCTGAAGGGCAGTTGGCACCTCGGGATCATGGGATGTGCCTTGTGTTTCTCCTAACACAATCCTAGCACACAGAGGCTGCAGGTAGGCATCTGGGACCCCACGCACACCCCGCTAAGGAGCAGGGAGGAGGCCTGGACGTACGGTCAGATAGGTTGTACAGGCTGTAAGCTGCCTGCACGCCAGGGCCCGTTAAGGAGATCTGCGAGGTGAAGGTGATGGTGATATCGGCAGAGGACGTGACTGGGATCCTCTCGGCATAGGCTTGCAGGGTCCGCAGGCCACACAACCTGAGGAGCAAACAGAGGTGGGATGTCCCAGGTGGCGAGGGAGAAGAAGACAGCAAAGTGGGGCAGGGGGGTTCTGTGGTGCTGTGGAAGGTGGAAAAGAGACCACAAAGACTGGGTATGGAGGGCTGTTGAGGGGGTAGCCAGTACAGCAAAATGCCTTCAGTGTGGCATATGATTACACAGGAGCAATGGGAAAAAGCTGTGATTTTAACCCATGTCCAGTCAACATGAATGCTGTGATGGGAATTGATACAGAGAGAGGGGAAACCAAATAACTGGGGACAACAGGGCATAATTAGTCTTTATGAATGGAATGGAAACAGTCTATACATATTGTCACCCATTTCTGCCCTCATGACTCCAGAGTGACCCTACTACCTTTGGTCATTTCCCATTTTGGGGAAAGTGTTGAATTCAGGCCACACGAAGCAGATCTTATACTTATCTTTCCTAAGAAATCATGTTGTAGAAACTGTGGCTCTGACAGCTCAAGAGAGGAAGGTAAGGAGATAAAAGGTGAAAATAGTAAGCCAGGGAAATGTAATGTTCAGTAGCTTCTGGTTCAGACCCTTCAGAAGAAAATAAATTACCACTGCAGGAGCAGCGGAGAGGAAGTTAATGAGATGTGCTGGGGGAGGTTTTGGAGAGAAGGGGGCAATTTTGCAGTAACTCTGAGGAAAAAAAGGGTCCATCTAACTCAGAGCCTTCTTGAGGAGATAAAAGTGTGGCAGCTGTGTCTCCTTTGCACCTAGACAGTGGTGGGCAGCAGCCCCAGCAATGTATGGAGGCTGATTTTGGGAAGTCCCGCAGGGGGAAGTGGCTCTAGTCAAAGCAGGAGGATCTGGAGCTTGGCGGAGGATCTGTACGGAGGTGGATGCGAGGCAACGGCACACGCAGATATTATTGCGGAGGTGGTGACAGGCAGATTTGCAAACACAAGAGACGTGGGAGGACACCAAGGTTACACACACAGGAGAAAATTAGGAAGCCTGATGCAAACAGCAAGACAGAGAAGGCAGGCTGGTATCTTGGAGCAAATTGTAAGAAATGTGCTCCCTAGGGAGCCTGTGAATGAGAGAGGCTGAAAAAGAAGTAGACAAGCAAGAGGCACCAGCCCTGACAGTGACCACTAAGTAGGATGGTGGGATCTCCCCCCTCAGACCTAGTGGCTAAACTGAGCAAGGGACATGCAGAGGTTTCATCCCAGGTCAGGAGGAGGAAGTGAGAGACAGAAACCAGGACCCCAGCAATACCCACCTTCTGTTCTGAATTATCCACTGGCCTTGGGTACAGGGCAGGTCCTGCTTCTGTCTGCTGAGCGCGTAGGCGTCGAACCACAGGGTGACCCCATAGCCAAGGGAGGGGACCTGCAGGCGAGGGGGTCCAGAGCAGAGTGGAGATGGCTCCTATGAGTGCTGCAGCCCACCCCACGCAACAGAAATGAGCAGGGTAGATGTGAAGGGGAGAGGTGCTAATTCACACATTGCAGGCCAGAAGGAAGGACCATCTAAACTGGGGCCGTGCTATAACCCAGGGTGGCTCTGCCGCTGGTCTCAAAGCACGGTAGTTTCTAGTAATCTGGTTCTGCCTTGAAGAACCAGATTACTAGAGACAAGACTTCAGATTCCTCCTCAGTTATGGCATCTCTGCTCTGGCATGCAGTAATAGACTGCTTTGGCTTCAGAAAGACACGTTAAATGGAGGCTAGGCAGGCTTCCACCCTCTGCTCCTCATGATGGTCTGACTGAGAGTGCTGGCCGAGCGCTGTGCCCCACGTTAACACAGGGAGTGCCACGTGGGCTTCAGGGAGGAGGTGGATTCTCCGGTGGGAGCTGGCTCTTACCGTCATGTGCCAGGTGCACTGCGTGTTGGGCGAGTAGTAACTGGGGTAGTGTGGGGTGCTGATCTTCCCCTGCAGCTCCAGGCCTTCCCGCAGGGTTATGTTCACTTCGCAGGCTGTAAATACAGACATTCAAAGCTTTCAATACCTTTCGATACCTTTCAGCTCAACCTCAGCCTGGGGATACTGTGTACTTATCCTGTTGTAGCAGGGGATAAAAGGGGCTCTAAGACCTAACGCTAATGGTCACTGGGATGTTCCACCAATCCCCTTCAAGGGGCCATTTCTAACTGGCAAGACTTTTAGCTTCCTCTTCTTGTCCATAGAAGGGTAATGCATTTTGCTGCTGTATCTTATACTGAATTGACTTCTGGCAGTGATGTTGTAGGAGAAAACCTGCGTCCTTCCTGTACTTATGGCTGCCCTCCTCCAGCCTTCCTTACCTCTGAGGGGCACCGCCTGTGCTGTGAGGATGAAGGGGTCATAGTAGCTGTACATGGCTTTCTTCCACACGATGGACATGACAGGGCCTGATGAAAGGACTTCCACAACAGGCTCCTGCCGGCTGCAGCCGTAGATCCTGAGGGGAAAGAGAGAACAAAGGAGTGGGAGTGAAGCACACCACAAACAAATGAAAGAGAAGAATGAAAAAAAAAAAAAAAAAGCAGTGGAGGCCTGTGTTATCCAAAGAACATGCCTGTTGTGAGACACCAACTGAATCAAATAAAGAGCCACCAGAGAGACAGCTCGTGCTGCTGTAATCTATCAGACTGCAGGGCTGGCTGTGTGATATCCCACATCAGTGACTTTAGCTCATCAGTGAGAGGCAGGTTTTGCATCAAAGAGAATTTCCTCTGATGTAGTCTAACACCTTCCCCTGCTGTGGTGTTGTGCCATCCTGCCTGGGTTCCCCACTGTGCTCACCCTGCTCAGGAGCTACCTACGAGGTGATGAGGTGTTTCTCCAGGGGCCCAGCTGCATCATACATAGCCAGGCGGTCCCTGCAGTCTGGAAGAGTCCACTCCAAGTGTAGCTTGATCATGTAGCCCTTGAGGCCATGGAGGTGCCAAAGACAACTGGAGGCCAGGTAGTCGGGGCCCTCCAGCGTTAGGATGTCATTCTCTTGGACATAGCTGTATCTGTAGCAACCTGAATGCAGGGGAAAGATAGAAGGATTTAAACCTCAGGGTGATATAAACTGAGGGAAGGGGAGCTTAGGAGTGGCTGTAAAGGAAATTAAGATATGGGATTGCCAGTTGGGATACCAGTGTGAGCCCTATTTCAGGGTTAGGCTGAATCATCCCAGTGATCTCAGTTTACTTTCACATGCATCTCAGTGACACCAGTCACCTCTTACTGGTGTCACTGAGATGCATGTGAAAGTAAATGGTGCATGTGAAACCCTCCCCCCCCCCCATTCCTCTCTGTAACAACTGGCCCCTCTCCCTTGGTTAAGCCCATACCATCTCAGGAGTTAAACATCAGCACAACACAATTATCTTCCACTGGCTTCATTTTATTTTTCATTTCTTTCTCCTCTCACTACCATATTCTTCACAGCCTTACAGCCCCCTTGCATGCTTTCTAGGCTCCAGCAACTGTCTAGCCCAAGATTTTTGAGTAAAAATCAGCTTAAAGTTGCCTTTCTAATAGTGTATCTAATGAAAGTTGCCAGCAGCGCTTGCAGCACAGCCCAAAATTATTAAAAACACTTTCAAACATCACTAGGAGAATAAACTTACAATGGTTTACACCACGTCCAGTGCAGAGCCATGGAGGGAAACCCTCAGCCCCTCTCAATAGGTTTTCTGGGGCCCAGAATTGGCACTGTAGCATCAGTACACCAAGACTTTACTAAGCTGGACGCACTGCTCCTGGGAGCTGGTATCTCTGCATAGTTGTGCGCTACCAGAGCTGCTCAGAGCACTCCACCATGTAGTAGCTTCACACAGTTTGGATGTGGCCATGGGCACTTCTGCTACGCAGTGGTGCTGTTGCTCCCTTGCTACAGCTTTCTTCTCCCCTTCCCAGGATTTACAGCTCCAGGAAGCCAAACAAACCTGTCCCCAGTGAAAATCCCTCCCACAGAGTAACAAACTCAAAAGGAAAAGAAAAGATGGCCTACCCAGAGTGGATTTCAGCACTACTATGTCTTTCACACTGGATTCTGTTAGAAAGGAAATATATAAAGGAATATAAACAAAAAGTGGTGGTAACTGAATGCTAGCATGGCAGGTGATGACTCCCTTACTACATAGGTGACCCCCCTAAAATCTTGGTGTGGGGCACTCTCCAGGCACTTCTCTGTCTGATCTCAGGGACCTGCTTCAGTCATATCTTCCCCATCCCATCCCACAGGGAAACCTCTCTGGCCTCAGTCCCAAATCCAGCAGCCCTAATTCATTCCTTCCAGACCAATACAGGCTTCTCTGCATCTTCTCCTTTGCCCATTACCCAATGCTCGTCAAGGGCATCTTCCCCTTCCCACCAGGGCTGGACATTGCCTCAGGACACCATCCCCCTTCCCTGGCAGCCACATCACTGGGCACAGCCCTAACCCAGAGCCTTTGCCCTGCTCTCTGAGTTCAGATAACCCTTCACTGAAAAGCATGCGAGCTGATGAGGGTGGGAAGGAGGTCCTTTGATGACGACTGGTTGGTAGCTACTAAATAGCCTACAGAGCCCACCTATGGGGAAGGCAGATGCAGAGAGACACACCAGCAAGGGCTACAAATCTGCACACACCAAAGCCAGTGGACAATGCTTTTAGGAGCTGGGCCTCGCTCCAGCCTCCCAGCTGAACTGGGAGCGGCCAGAGATGAGGTGCTACTGGGAATAATTGCCGAAACTAAAGGCGCCGTGAGGTCAGCTGGGTGTGAGAGCTGCTGCTGGGGGGCTTGCCTAGGGCAGGCCTTTGCTCTGTTGTGGCCCCTAAGCAGAGCGTGCAATTCTGCGGGGAGAGCTCTGTAGCTTTGTCATGGTAAAAACAGATGTTGTGGAAAGGAGGATCCTGCCTGCACAAGGCTGGAGAAGCTCCTCTGCTGTAGGGAAGGACATGAGGTATGCTGAGCTGACGTTACTTGCTCTTTTGTGTGAAGGCAATAAAACTGAGCTCCCTCGAGAAGAAGGAAGGAAATCCTAAAAGTCTTCAGGGGAAAAGGGGAGGCTAGTGCCGTGGAGTGAGTGTACCTGTTGGTAAAAATAAAGCACTGGGGGGCTGGAAAATCTTCCTGCATTAGTCAGTGGTCTGCAGCTCTGTGTGTTACAGAAGACTGCAGAGAGAATTCATATTTAGAGCTCAGCGGGTCAGCCAGTGAGTCTGTCAGAAGGCAATGAAGTGCTGGCAGTTTTTTCACTCTGCTTTTACAGAGCAAATGAAGCCAGAGGTTAAGCCACTGGCGTGAGCTCATCCCAGACCAGCACTATAGGGGTTTTCTACTTTTTTTTTTTTTTTTTTTTTTTTCCACAGCTGCTAGACTGTGCTTCTGACTGGAGAAGGAGGCAGGAAGGATGAGAGAAAGCAGAAGGAGCCAGAGAAACTACAACTGGTGTGTTAACTCCAAAATAGAAAGAAGCATGTTCTGCTCATGCAAATCTACCTGAAATGAATAAAACAGTGAAACAGATGCAAAGGGAATAAGAGGGAGCTGGGAACAGCTAAAAGAATGGTAACATCATTTTTTATTTTTTTATGGATGACATTAGGAAGTGAGTAAATAAATGGAAAATGCAAGATGGGCTGACTTTGAAGCATTTAGCATATTGTGTTATGACATTTTTCTTAAGAAAGTTGATTTAATTTGGCTGAACATAAGGTCTGGTACACTGGAAACAAATTAAAAGCAGGAGTAAGTGACTAATGGTAAATGCAGGAGGAGAGGTCTTCATGGGGTGCTGATGCAGGTTCATACTGGATCTTAACACAAAGATCTGGATCAGATCCACAAAATGATCTGTGAAATCATTTTAAGGAAATCAGATTTTGTTTGGAGACACCAAAAAATAACCTCCAAATCAAAACAATTGTGATGTGCAGGGAAAGGTTAGAGAAAATATGGGTGGGATATGTTAAAATAAGATTCATCTTTGAAAAATGCAAGATAACGTCTGGGGAAAAACTTGGAGATGTGGCATTTCATAGGAAGAAGAAACTTGGAAATGGGAGTCCTAGTGGGAGAGAGTAAACACAATGTAGTTTAAAACCTCTGTGGTTTGGGGCTCTGAAGAAGGGATCAGATCAGCCTGAGAAGCTAAGTTTCATTATAAGGACTAAATGCAAATTCCATTGGAGTTTGATGCACTGAATATAGACACATCCCCACATCCTTTATTTAACACCTATTTTAGAGCAGTTCTGTGGGGGCTTCTTTTTAAACAGGCTGTGATCTTTACTTTGGGAACTGATAAATAATGCTTAAAATCATATGTTAGGAACTAAAGTGGCAACAATGCTTTGCTTCAGAGTAAGACTAGTGGTGACTTAAGTATGTTGACTTTGTTCTTCTCTGAGTTGAGTACACTGGAATAAGCTCCCAAAGGAAAGCAAGAAACCTAACTGCTTGCTAATTTTGAGCCGAGCTGGTCAAAGTCATGATCTGTGTGAGATTTTACTCAACACAAGCCAAGGCTGAGGGGAGAAGGAGGAGAAATAGGAAGTTGTTAACTACCTGGTCATAGTCAGCTATATCTCCAAGAATCTTTAATCATTCAAAGGAATGATGCTATTTGTGAAACTTCTGTTCTCTATGAGGAAGCAACACATGTAATCACCTGTCTTGATCCTCATTTCTTCCCTGTCCTCTTCAGATTTCTCCTATCCCCTTCAGCAATGACTTCTAGCCACTTCTCATAACCTTTGTTCGGCACCCTGTAAACCTGGGGCCACGTCTGATGGCTCAAGCCACAGCTGAGCAGAGGGTACTTACCCAGCAGAACCAGCGAGTCTGGGTTGACCCTGTACTCTGCCTGGTAGGACAGGCTGCCCGAGATGTTGAAGCTGGCCGAGAGCTCTTGGTGGAGCATTGTGTTTACCCTCTCAGCCGTCATCTCCTTCTGCTTACTCTCAGGGATTTGGAGGGTAAACCAGAAGAAGAAGGTCAGAGCCCCCTCCCTAACAGAGAAATAGCACGTTAAATATCCTCTGTCTTCCTCTACAGGAGTGTCAAACCCCACAGATTAATCCCCCATTGTTTAGCCACAAGTCAGGTATATCTGTGTGGACTATCCAGTGATGACTATATGTGGTCAAATTAGTGTGATAATTAATCAAGACTGGTCTAATGAGTAGTCTCATTTCAGGTAGAAGTGACCTTTAGTTACTACTGACCAGAGGCTGAGATGAAACTCTCAAGACTTCGTTGTATCACCTCCCAGTGGTGACAAAGAGTTGATTTATGACTCAGTACCTTACCACAAGCCATTAATGCTGGGCAGGCTCAAGTTGCGGGAGGCTGTGACTGGGAAAGCTCTGTTCAACCAGCTGGCAGAGAAAATTGGCTGGGGGAGGGGGAAGAGATGTTGAAGCAAACCTTTGTTCGGTAAAAAAATAGAGGAAGAATTGCAAGTGAAACTTTTCTTTCCCTGGTAGAAAATGGAGTTACAGCAAAATTGGAATTTTCCTTAGTGAAAGGTCAAATTTAGGGGTGTAGTTTTCCATGGAAAAAAAAATAAACAAATGTATACATCAGTTTGGAAGTTATTCCTGATTTCTTGAACTACTGTGATGACCTGCAAAGCTGTAGTCCCCTATCTGTCCCACTCCACTCTTATCCTGTTCACAGGTGGACCACGCTTCTTGCCTGAAATACCTTATCCATGGTGCATTCTGGCCTCTGCCTTCTGGTGCCTAGAATCAGGCCATAAAAATGACTTCCTTGAATTAGAGAAATTAATTTCCAGCTGCTTAGTTACTACTGAGAATGCCAAGCCCAGATTTTTATTTTTTTTTCAGTTCTTCCCAGTCAGTTTTTTTTCTTTGCTTGAACTTTTGTCTCAGTGAAAAAAATCTCAGTTTTGGCTTTTTGTGTTGACTGATTTTGTGATGAATGTGAATGTCAAAATATCCACAGCTCTGTCATGCTGGAGCCGTTCTGGATGTGTATTGCCCAGCCTAGCCTAGAGCTCATGGTTGGGTGTGCAGCAGCTTGTCATGACCAAATTTCAGTGAAACGAAAGTACAGTGGACTGGAAACTTTCACATACAAACAGGCAGAAATGCTGTGGGTGCTACTCACCCGAAGGCATACACTGTGCTCGAGTTGTAATATCGACCCAGCTCTGTGGCACGAATGAGATCCTTCAGCTGCAATGAGAGCGTCGCCTGATAACTATCGTGCAACATTACAGTGACAAAGAACCTACAGCCAGCCCTACGCTTCATCCCTCCTGCTGTACAGACCCACCATGTTCGTCACTTGGATGAGGGTACCTGACCCCTTGCTCTGCTACTCACTGAACTGCCTCAGGGCCAGCTCTGGTCATGGAATTGCCCTCACCATATTCTGGAGTTTGGCTGACTCCAACCAGAAGGCTCTGGACTCCACTTCCCCAAGGTCTGGGAAGTATTGGCGATTGAGGACCTGGAGGCTGCCGGAGTAAAACTGCAGGACAGATGGTTCCAGGTGCCATGGTCTGTAGTCTGCCAACAGAAGACACTAATGAATTACCTTGCTGATATGTAGGAGAGAGGGATATGCCCAGTAATTTGCTCAGATTTGATCTGTAAAGATCGCCCAAAGACACAAATATTCGTTGGGCTGGACATTGCCTTTACTATACCCCATCCACCTCCTACACAGGGAAAAAACGTGTTGAATTTTTACCTAGGAAATACCATGTTGCTGCAGCAGTTCCAGCCAGCAAAACAAAGACTATTCCAAGAGGCACATAGCGGCGGCAGTCACGTGAGGTAGTTGAGTTAGTCTCTGATCCGTCTTTTGAGAGGGAGTTGGCATCTTCCTCCTGTTCCTCGGCCTCCATCTGGGGCATCTAGTGACACAGCACACCATGGTCAGGCTGGGTTTCATGCAGCTTTTTACATCCATCTCTGGAGGTGCGCTGTCAGCTCTGTGATCCTCTCCCCAGATCTATAGCCCTAAGAGGTCTGTGGGCTAACCATCAAAGACTTTGCTCAGTGGAAATGTGAGTTAAGCTCCTATTTCAGTAGAAGACAGGCTTCCAGGACACTGTCCTATCTGTCTATGCCTCCAGGGCATCCTCCAGTTTTCAAAGACAATCCCCAGGTTTCGCTTGCTTCCGCCCAAAAAACACAAGTCAGTACAATAAGAAAATTCTCCATAGATAATACTGTTGTTTTCTCAGTTTGGGAATGGTTTTAGGACTGGTATTTTATTGACCTGGAGATCAATGCAAAAGAAAATCAGTGCCCTCAAATGCACACAGAAGTTGCATGCAGCAGCCCCAGCCTGGGAGCCTGCAGTTGTACTTTGCCTGCCCTGCCACTTTGCTCTCGGTCCCTCAAAGCAAAAAAACCCCTGCCGTTCTCACCAGACTGCCTGTCCCAGGGCGAAGCCCACACTGGCCCTGACTCAGTAGCTGTGCAAGTGCAGGGAGAGCTCGCAAACAACGTCCAGCCCTCCACCTTTCTCTGTTCCAGGGGGCATCTTCTGGCTTCCCTCACCCTTCTTCTCCCTCGGGCTGCCTGTTTTGCTTTCTTCTGACTGCGCCCCTCCTGTCAGCCCCAGATGCTGAAGATAAGGAAGAAGTGCCATCACCCAAGAGAGCCATCTTATCTCACCCACCCTCCTTCTCCTTTCCTCTCCAGTCACCTACTGCCTTCTAACCTCACTGCTGTCCCCAAAAGCTTTGTGCGTGTGGCTGGAGAGGAACGAGATATGAGCACATCCATGTGGGAGGGCACGGAGCTCTTGGGGAATGCCTGCGCCCTGCCTACGTGCCTG
Organism: Cygnus atratus; assembly: GCF_013377495.2. NCBI lineage: Eukaryota > Metazoa > Chordata > Aves > Anseriformes > Anatidae > Cygnus > Cygnus atratus. The sequence goes on along the minus strand of NC_066362.1, from coordinate 55,350,688 downwards.
TGAGCTGTGCGCTCACCCAGCGGTGCCTGTCTGCGCCGAGATGAACGCACAGCAGGGACGTGCTGCAGAGGTAGGAGGAGGTGGTTGGCCTCACACCCCTTTTAGCCTGTGTAGGTGCCCTGGGACATTCATAGGACAGGGATTGTTCAGCCTCCTTACTCTCCCACCTTTTACTGAGCCCCAAACCCTCCAGGCTGGCTTGTGGCACAGCAATGTGCTCGTAGAGCATAAGCACCAAGCGACATACTCCAGAAAATCAAACGTAGCTTGGTGAACATCAACACTCCTACAAACGGCGGCACATCTGCTTCCTCTGATGCACCCTTCCAGAGAGGCAGGAGCACCTCTCCGCTACCATAGGATCCTTTCAGAAACAGCAGGCGTAAGCAAAGAACCGCAAACCGAGGGGCGGGGGGAGGAGGACAGGAAACAACAATAGAAGAACCTCTTTTTTTTGAAGATTTAATTGTAGGCACTGGGGTTTCCCCCAGAGCTGCAGACCTACCTTTGAAACCTGCTGCCGCCTGTGAGGCCGGGCCCACACCCCCCACGCAAGCCCGCTCACGCATGCATGGGGAGAGAGAGAGAGGAGGATATCTATTTACCCAAGCTCAAGGTCTCCTCAGCGATCAATAATTTGATGCCATGTCCCTTCAGCTTGGCCTTTGTCCCACACCGTTCTGCCGTGGTGGGTCAGCACACCCTGTACAATGGCTTGCTTTTTTTTCTTTTCTCTTGAAATTGAGATTTTGAAGGCTTGCAGAGGGAGAAGGTCTGCAAGGGGGGAGCCTGGAAAAAGTCAGGTTAGGAGCACCTCCTGCTGTGCTGAGAACAACCCAGGAGGCTGGCGCAGGCAGCTTATGTTGTCCTCCCCAGGGGACGAGGAGTTGCTGAGCGACTGTTGTATGTCTTAGCCACCCTCCTTGGTCCCATTGGGTGTCAGCAGGCAGAGCTCCTTGGCACAGGGATGGAGCAGCCGCTGGCTGACAGACGTAGATGTCCTGAAGGAGGGAAGACGGAGCTAGACAGCGGGTCCAGATCCAGCAGCGGTCACGCAGATGAAAGCAAGGCACGGCGTCTGTCAGTCCTGACCTGCAATGCTTCCTCTGGTCTTCCTGGGCTCCTCGCTGCCCACCTTCCTGACACTGGGCTCCCCACACTCGGTTGTGCCACCTTCCTGCAGCATCTGATGTCTTCTGTTCCCGGGCCCTCCCCCCCTGCCTTGCCGCACCGCCTTCTGCTTACTACCCCTTGATTTTCACAAAAAGCAACCGTGCTCCAGCCAGAACAAAGTAAATAGAGTTATCCTGTCAATAAAGCAGAGGGGGAAGGACACACGGACTACTTTTGACCTGGGGCTGAGCTCCAGCCACTGGGGTTGGTCTGGGGACGAGCTCATTTGGGCCAGGGCTCATTTTGGCAGCTGGGCAGGGATAGCTGCTCCCAGCTCTGTCACCAGTTCAGGTTTAATCTGGGACTGTGAGAAGACCAGAAGTTATTGCTGCAGTTATCTTGTGTGGGATTCTAGTAGAAAAATGTCAAATGTAGATGAAAAGCTCCAGTGTTTGACTGGGAATGTGTCGATGTGGTTATCCTGACTAACTCACTGCTATACATGTAAGAAACTGAGGCACGCAGTGACAATAAGAAATGCTTTCAGAACTGCCTAAGAGATTGAAGGGACTAGATTTCATTTTCAGAAGTGGCTTTGAGCCAGAATTTCCCTAGATAACCAAGGACTAGCTTCATCTTTAGGCATATGTGTATACTTGTATGGCTTTCCTGAACTTACACTATGAGGGCTTGCCACGGTGGGTCAAAACCCAGCTGAGGGTATTTCCCAGAGATCTTACCTTTTTGTATCCATCTTTACTGGAAAGAGGAAAGTTCCTTTTCTGGTGTTTTCGGCAGAACACAATATATATTATTTCAATCTGATCTATCTAAGCAAGCATACCACATCTATCACCGCAGCCTTTTGAATCAACCAAGGACCCAAAATCTTGATCAGATCTGACTTCAGAGGAATTCCTTTACTGCAAATACCCTTTTTATTTCCCATGGTGAAAAGAAAGAAGGTGGGAAGGGGTGGAGGATGATGTTGCCTATTTGTAAACGAGTCATCTTGGAAAGAGGCAGATGAGATATGTGACAGCTATATTTGCTGTCTACAGCTTAAGATAAAGAGAGGACTTGTGTATGGGGTGGTTAGCTCAAATATCTTCCACACAGCACTCAAGTTTAGCTTCGGTATGACTCTGGTACTGCTGGACACTGTCATCTCTCTGTGGTTTATCTCAGCACCGTGTTCACATCAGCCGTGGAGGGGAACACTCCCTTTTGTGACATTTCTGAAGAGCCCTGGGGTGCCCAGCAGAGAAAGGGCCCCATATCGCTGAGTGTTATACCTTGGGTATTCATAACCTGGGTTACTCACATACGAGACCACATGACCTTGTCTTCCTGGAAGAAAGGTCCGGTTATCACCACATCTTATGTTGAGCGCTTCCTGCCGCTGTGTGTCACACATTCACACCCTGTGGGGCTGCTAATGCAGTGCTAACAGCTTGCCACTTCGAAAGCTGTCAGCATTTTCACAGGGGGGAAAAGTACCCAGGCAGCAGGATGGTCCTCAGCGGCCTGCAGCAGGATCACTTCCAATTCTGTTTTCTGGGGATCAGGCAGAGCGGAACATGGTAAAGACATTTCTGCGGCACATCTCTGCAAAATTGTCTTCTTCTCATGGCAGTAGCTGAAGGATTCACCTCTTTAGACCATCTTCTCCCCCCTCCCCCAAGCCTGCTGTGCTTATTGTAGCTAACACATCTTTCCTCCTTTCTTAAATATGGACATGGCTGTGTAAGCACTCAGCCATCTGTGCAGTGGATCTACCAACCATCTCCCCCTGAAAACTCAGTTTGAGCTTAGTCCTCCTTGCCTGAATTTTGGAGCTGACCCCAAACCTGCTGAAGTCAGTGGGGTATGTGTCACCCCAAGGGGTCCTGATGGTATACTCACTGTTGAGTTGTCCAGGCAAATCATTTTACAAACAGCCCCTTTCTGTGCCCTGGCCTCAATACCACCTGCCTACACAGTGCTCTGGCTGCCCTGGGATGCTTCCTGGCACTTGACGGCCTTGGAAGTGAGCTACCCCCTCTTTTAGGTGCCTGAGTGCCTTGGGGAAGGGAGTTGGAAGGGGACGAAAGGTCTATTGGTCTCAACGAAGCTTTGCCTAGTCCTCTGTTTAGAACAGCTGTTGATCCTTTCCCCCCACCCCAAAGGACGATAAAACACCATAGATTCTGTAGTATTTCTTTTATTTTCCAAGAGGAAAAAGGGGTGTTTTTATTTTTATTCATATTCATCTTAGCAGCAAGAATAATTGAGAAGCTTATGGAGATCTACATAGGGACAGGAGAGCCATCAGTGCAACTAGGATCCATGGCCTATGTAAAATAGCAATTTGCCCATCAGGGCAAGGGATTCATTGTCTCTTTTTGAAGTTCATCTGCAAAGAGTCTCAAAGCACGGCAAATATCTGGGCAAGCCTCGTACTTGCTTATCTGGGATGCTGTGAGGCTTTCTTTGCCTGCTGTCTTCTGAAGACAATGGAGCAGTTCACATCTTGAGGCAGATGAAGAAGCTGATGAGAAGAGGGTTATAGCTGCCCCAGCCCTTTCAGCTGCAGGCAAGCTCAAGTACTTTGAGCAACTCTTCTGAGGTGAAATCCAAAGCAGTGGGTGCCCCCATAGCTGAGATTTCTAATGACATTCAAGCTGCACAATGCAAGGTCAGGTAACAGTGTGGGACTGGGACAAAGCAGAAGATCCACGTTTCTACAGGCAGAGGTAGGGAAGAATTAGCTCCGGGTGATACTCAAAGAAATGCCAAAAGTACCACCAAGTTTGATATCCTTGAAATTTTTTGATGTAAAAACTCTTAGAAGAAAGATCTTTAGCACAGGATTGGTATTTTCCCACTTCTGAATAGTCCACAAATATAGCGAGAGAACAGACGGACTGCACAGATGTTGAATGCAGGAATGGATGGAAGCAGAACAGCACGCTTTGCTTTGTCTTACTACTTTTCTTCTGTGGTGTTTTGCTGTTTCTGAACCTAGGTCAGCAAATGCAGAAGAAGAAAAAAAAAAGTAGTCTTTTCAATCCTTATTTTTTTGTGAGTGGATTGAGGTTTTCTTTTCAGCAAAGGTGCTGATTTGTGAGTTACTTTTCTGTGCTCATTTACCACATCTTTGCCGCTAAATAGGCAATGGTTTCCCTTGAGCAATGGAAGGAATGGGCAGCACCATTGCAATGTTTTCCACTAATACAGGATGTGGGATGAACTATTCTGCAATCAGCTTATCACAGTCAAATAACTGTATTTTGCCAGCAGGGCAGAGAGGCTTTCGATTTCATGAAAAATATTGCAGCAAGAATGGGAAATTGTATGCATTCTTTTTACTGCCATCATCAGACCTAGGGGGAAAAGTGGGGGGAGGGGGGGGGGGAAGGGGATTTCCCCAGTATTTTTAACCCAATAATGGGGATTTCTTTTTACACTGCACTGCTTAGACAGCTGACACAGTTCTGGCTCTGAGCTAACCTTAGAGATCTGAGTCTAAAGCTGGTCTAAGCAGTTCAGAATGTACTCTGATTAAAACCCAAAATGGGGACATTCAGAAAAAAAAAAAAAAGACACCCTTGGTCAGGCAGGAGGAGATGTGTTCATTTTGTCATCAGCCCCAGCACTCACTGGCCTGAACGAAATCCCGTATCCACCTCTTTGGGCATTTCCCCTTCCCATGAGACATTTGTAGGCTGGAACAAGGCAAATGGAATATGTGGCTGCTCAGCCTCAAAGCTGGGTGCTGTTATCACACCAAGATGCAGAGCATGGAAGTGCCAGCACAGCCTCTTACAGGGAGCTGGGGAGGAAAAAAAAATGCTAGTGAGATTTGGGATGGCACCTAAGCAGTGTGGGAAAGGGCTTCTATGCTAGCAGATCCAGTAATAGCAGAGAAACTGATTCAGTGATGAAGGTGAGTCCTTGTTGTTCTGTATGCCTAAGAATCCCGTTTCTTTGTCTCTGTTAGGTGGTAGCCACTTAACAGCTTTAATGTGCCTTTATTATTCTCCATGCATTGCTTTACTAATCACTAGCCTAGTTTCCCATGCAAAATGTCCTCTCATTTGCAGTGGTCTGTTTCACTGATGTTTTATCCTTGGGACTAGTGATACCATGGTAGTTATCCATGAATTTACGCCTTGTCCGGCCTATTCCTTTTCTGGTTTTGCATCCCTCTTGAGTAACTTTGTTCTTCAGCCTCATTAAAGAACAGTCCTAATGGGTTTGATACTGAAAGCTACATTCATGCTCTGAATAGAAAAAATGTCCACTTAGTCTTCGTTGCCGAGAAGGCCTTTCCCACCTGTAGATTTCCCACAGGCAGATCCTAGACAGAGCAATGGTTGTATTGGCTTTGCAGGTCCCTCAGAGAAAGATAGGCACCGGTGTTTGGGATCTGGTTGGGGAAGGCAGTTCTGCAGGGATTCTCATCGTGTGCTTGCCTTACAGATGTAGGCTGAGAAAGGGAAGGGGTAACGTGTGCTGCTGGAGCGGTGGGATCAGTCGGAAGGCCTGCCTTCCCACTCCCCTCCATAACACTGGCGGTATTGCTGTCATGCTGGCCTGGTGGGTCAGGAAAGTCTTTGTCCAGCTGGCACAGGGCCTCAGCAGGTTGTAAAGGAACTTTGTCAATCACCTTCTCATCCTGCCTCAGAACTGGTGTCGGCGGGGTGCTTTCGCTTGACAGGAAAGCCCCTGAAATAGCCACAGGCCGCTGGGCTTCACCTTGTGTCTCTGTCACAAAGGAACCATTCTGGAAGCCCTGTATCCCCTTGAAACACTGAAGGAAGTTGTGGGACAACATGGGCATGTCCTCTGCCAGTGTGCAGAGGTCTGGGGAGGGGAGAGCGTGGTAAGACTCGCTGTCCTCGCTGCCACTGCTCTCCTGGGTGAAAGGCTCGTACGTGAAGTAGACCTGACAGGGCTCGATCTCAAAGGAGTTGGGAAGGTGGAAGAAGAAGTAGCCTTGGTTGGTGAAGCAGCTGGACACAGAATGCCCACTGGTTTCTGAGGGAGGATCAGGAGTCAGGGGTCCCTTGGAAAGCAGAAGCTGGGATTCCTGGTCATTCTTCTGCATCACCTCCAGCACAGAAATTTCTGGGGTTATGCTGTTCACGCAGTATGAAGATGAGGAGAATGGGGAGGACAGCCATTTCTGATGGGGAAAAAACACAGGAGAGAGACTGTTATGCCCAAAGTATAGCACGGTGAGGAACAAAAGGCCTCCGCCCTTGAGCACCCACACCAATTAAGTGGCCATTTCTTTGGTCAAACAAGAGTTGCTGGAGTTGTGGGAGGGAAATTCACGTCCATGATGTCTCATCTGTGGGGTTTCAGAGGGAGTATATCTTTCTGTCACTTTAAAATCAAGTGCAGATATTGCTAACCTATGTTATGAGATTTTTGGGTGGGGAACGGAGGATGGAGGATTAGAGTGAAAAGGAAAAGGAAAAGGAAGAGGAAGAGGAAGAGGAAGAGGAAGAGGAAGAGGAAGAGGAAGAGGAAGAGGAAGAGAGGAAAAGGAAAAGGAAAAGGAAAAGGAAAAGGAAAAGGAAAAGGAAAAGGAAAAGGAAAAGGAAAAGGAAAAGGAAAAGGAAAAGGAAAAGGAAAAGGAAAAGGAAAAGGGGGAAGGAAAAGGGGGAAGGAAAAGAGGAAGAGAAAAATGAAAATGAAAATGGAAATGGAAAAGGAAAAGGAAAAGGAAAAGGAAAAGGAAAAGGAAAAGGAAAAGGAAAAGGAAAAGGAAAAGGAAAAGGAAAAGGAAAAGGAAAAGGAAAAGGGGGAAGGAAAAGAGGAAGAGAAAAATGAAAATGGAAATGAAAAGGAAAAGGAAAAGGAAAAGGAAAAGGAAAAGGAAAAGGAAAAGGAAAAGGAAAAGGAAAAGGAAAAGGAAAAAAGAAAAAGGAAAACAAAAAGAAAAAGAAATGGAAAAAGAAAAAAGAAAAAGAAAAAGAAAAAGAGAAAAAGAAAGAAAAAGAAAGAAAAAGAAAAAGGAAAAGAAAAAAGGAAAAGAAAAAAGGAAAAGGAAAAGGAAAAGGAAAAGGATAAGGAAAAGGAAAAGGATAAGGAAAAGGAAAAGGAAAAAAGAAAAAGAAAAAAAAAGAAAAAGAAAAAGAAAAAGAAAAAGAAAAAGAAAAAGAAAAAGAAAAAGAAAAAGAAAAAGAAAAAGAAAAAGAAAAAGAAAAAGAAAAAGAAAAAGAAGAGGAAGAGGAAGAGGAAGAGGAAGAGAGAAAAGGAAAATGAAAGGGAAAATGAAAAGGGAAAGGAAAGGAAAAAAGGAAAAGGAAAAGGAAAAGGAAAAGGAAGAGGAAGAGGAAGAGGAAGAGGAAGAGGAAGAGGAAGAGGAAGAGGAAAAGGAAAAGGAAAAGGAAAAGGAAAAGGAAAAGGAAAAGGAAAAGGAAAAGGAAAAGGAAAAGGAAAAGGAAAAGGAAGGAAAAGGGGGAAGGAAAAGAGGAAGAGAAAAATGAAAATGGAAATAGGAAAAGGAAAAGGAAAAGGAAAAGGAAAAGGAAAAGGAAAAGGAAAAGGAAAAGGAAAAGGGGGAAGGAAAAGAGGAAGAGAAAAATGAAAATGGAAATGAAAAGGAAAATGAAAAGGAAAAGGAAAATGAAAAGGAAAAGGAAAAGGAAAAGGAAAAGGAAAAGGAAAAGGAAAAAAGAAAAAGGAAAACAAAAAGAAAAAGAAATGGAAAAAGAAAAAAGAAAAAGAAAAAGAGAAAAAGAAAGAAAAAGAAAGAAAAAGAAAGAAAAAGAAAAAGGAAAAGAAAAAAGGAAAAGGAAAAGGAAAAGGAAAATGAAAAGGAAAAGGATAAGGAAAAGGAAAAGGAAAAAAGAAAAAGAAAAAAAAGAAAAAGAAAAAGAAAAAGAAAAAGAAAAAGAAAAAGAAAAAGAAAAAGAAAAAGAAAAAGAAAAAGAAAAAGAAAAAGAAAAAGAAAAAGAAAAGGAAAAAGGTGGGTCTCATGCAATCTATTCCTAGGTGCTGAGCCAGTGTCTGATACACCTACATGACTGCATGCAGCTTTCTGCTCTTCCAAGCCCCTCATGCCTGGATTTCCACACTCACTGCAAGTTACAGCCTGCTGCATGTCATTATCCTTAAAATATACTGGTTTTGATAATATCCAACTTAATTTCATTTATGGCCAGTAAAGTATTTTTTGTAGTTCTTTCTACACTAGGAAAGTGTCTCCAGTGCCCGCTGCACATCCCTCCCCAACACTCTTCCCCTGTAGGTTTAGCTTTCAAAGGCTTTTTGCACTAAGGTTTTTCCAAAGCTTTGTTTCCTCTGGACTCTCTGCAGCTTGTCTCCACCCTTCTTGAAGCAAAATGTCCCTTGGGATCACCTCCCACGTCTTGCATCTGACGCTCCCTTTAATACTGCACAGAATGGTAATTGTCTTCTTGCAGCTGCCCATACTCAAAGAGAGATTGGGGAAGGGAGAAAGAGGGGGTGTAGAAGGAAGGGAAAAAGAAAGAAGAACAGAAAATAGCTAAGTGCCACCCAAAGTGATAGTAATTAGCAATAGGAGAGGAGGTAGGGCTCACAGCCAGAAGAAGGGGACCACAGCAGGAAATATGGGCAGTCTAGGGAAGGTGGGGAGGGACAGAAGCAGGGTGGAAGGGGATCTGAGAGGCCAAGCTCCCTCCCACAGGTCCTTTTCATTCTCTCAAGTTCTCCTGTCAGGGGAGCAGTTTGCTGAGGTTTGCGTGGTTTGCTGTTTCTCAGTTCTGAAATTAGAGATGTATCAGCCAAGTGTCAGGTTTTAGGTCAAAAAATAAAACTTGAGCAGAGAACCCAGCAGCTGGTGCTACAGGCACATGAGTTGCATGCACACATGTAGGTCTGAGGACCTGGTGTCTGCCCCAGGCATGTACAGCTGGACCCTCCTTTCCCTCATTTCTCCCTAATAACCACTTGGATTTGTCCCCAGCCCCATACCTGAATGTCACCTCCATGAACAGAGACGAGTGGGGGGAAGAATTTCTCGGGGTCTGGGATGTGAATCTTCAGAATCTTCTTAAACCTTGAGAAGAGAGGAGATTGAGAAATGAAGCAGGGCCTGATCCTGACCTCTCTCAGACTGTGATGGGAATAAGAGAGAGCATCACAGCTCATGGTAGCAGGGGAAAGGTAAAGTAAAAACAAGCCTGAGGACCCTCCTTGCTCTTGAGTGGCCTGAAATGCAGTGGCTAAGAGGTGAGAGATAGAGATGAGCCAGATAAACCTGATTTTGGAAAATACACTCCTCTCAGCCTTTTTCCTGGGCAAGAACAACCAACAGTTCACAGCCTTCCCTAACTTGGTGGTCACCTTAGCTGCTCCATTTCCCCCTGCTCGATGATAGGTCTGGGCAGCTCTCCCTTGTTTCCAAGGTCCAGCTGCTGCGAGCTGCCCCTTCTTGGTTTTGCTGCCCCCACAAAGACTCAGAGAACCCCATGGTGTGAGCAGGACCATCACTGGCAAAGCTGTGTCGCCACCGTCTCTCCTGTTAGCAGGATACTCTGCGGTACAGCTAGTACTTACTGGACATGCAAACCTATCTGAGCATGTCATGCACCAGCCCAGTGACCTCCTTTTTACTGGAACCAGTGTGTTGTCATCCTGAGGCAGCATGAAGTGATCTCATCTGCTCCTCAGTCCCTCAGAGAGGTCGGTTGATCCCGTCAGCTCTTTGCAGAAGCTTTGCTGTGGGATGCTCTGAGGAGAGACCCTCCCGACCTCTGGAGGCAATCAGTGTACTCTCTGAAGCATAAGAATTTGCTAGTTCTTGCATATAAACTATTTTACATCACTGCAGATGCTATTTTTATTTGTGCATGTCTAATCCTTCCTTGGATCTTACCTCAGCATTATCCTCCATCCAATCTCACAGGTTAACTACACTCTGTGGAGAATGGAGGCCTTTTTATCTCTTTGTTTGCCATATAGCTAGCACTTCCTCACCTTTGTGTTATGACTCAAGGTAAAACAGTGACTTTCTCAGTATCCACCTTCTGTTAATATGCTTCTCCTTCTTTCCTTCCAAAGAAGCCATCCCAGCCTCTGCTGCCATCTTCCCTGAGAACATTTCTGCCACCAACACCAGCGACCTGCTTCTCCATCCCTGTCCTGAGATGAGAAAATCTGAAGCCATTTCTAACCTCACCATGCTGACAGGTCACTCTCTGGATTACTGCACTGGGTAACCTTGTGAGACACTTTCAGTCCTGACTAGAAGCTGTGTACGCTGGCAAAAAGAAGAGATCTTCAAAGCATCACATAGATGTTTACCAGCATGCGATGAGACACTTTAGGAGAAGAACTGTACTCCTCACTCAGGAGTTTGCCTGCAGATCAAATACTACTCATCCTCACTGAGCTCTTGCTGGAGTATTTAAGAAGGTCATGGTACTTAGGCTTGCTTCGTCCTCTCTTCTGAGAGAGTGCCCAGCTCAGTAACCTATTTTTTGAGAGGTGATTTTGGTGCATCCCTGCCAGGGAAAACCGCTGTAACCCATGGGCAATACAAGCATCTGTTTTGAAGCCAGCCAGACCGTGGCACTGGGTCTCAGGAGTATGGCACAATATGATGACAGTGTTAACACAACATCATCTTGGGTGGCTATATATCTACTCAGACAAATGTCAACCTTGAAAGCTTGGGTTATGAACTGTATATTTGAGTCCCTCTGTACGCTCTGTAATGCCAAATACAAAATAAACCAGGTTATGAGAAGACACACAATATACAGGAGAGCAACAAAGAGGAAAACTTGACACTCATTTACCATTTCAGGGTCCGTAAGTTAATAAGGAAGGCAGTCCCAATGACCACGAAGATGCATGTGCTCACTATAAGAGCTGGCAGAACCGGCCGGGTTGTTTCTGCAAGATGAGACAGAGAGGGAGTTGCTGTAAAAAATTAGCCAGGATTTTGGAGGTAGGATCTTCAACTTTTCCATGTCTGTTCGAAGTGATCATGTTATTATAATATGCTGTTAATTATAATAATATAATTAATATAATATAATACACAGGTCAGATAAAGGAGTTAATCTCTGTTGTGTAGGATGCCTTTGAACTGAAATGGGTTTGAGTCTTCTTGGCATGGTTTAATAGATAATTCTTGCTAAACAGCTGTAATTCCCTGTCCCTAACAGCAACACAGCTGGGGTTTACCGCAGATGAGGTGCCACATTGTACTGGTAGGTGCCACATTGTACATCCTGCCTCATTGCAAAAGAAAGGGAGTCCTAAAATCAGCTTAATTGGGCTTGGGGAATTGGAACAGCATTGTAAGTCAGTGGGGAGGTAGAGTCATGGGGTTCATGGGACTGGGTTAGAGGGTAGCAGGGCCAAGGATGGAGAAGGTTAGGGGTCAAGGGACTAGCCTCTTTATTCGGACAGGTGGAGGAAAGTTTTAGGAGGCTAGGGAGGTTTACAGCTTTCCGCCACATGCTGATTTTGGTACTTGGATTGTAGGGTTAGGAGAAAGAGACTGAATTTCCTCATTGCCAGCTCTGGCAGCACTCCTCAAGCCTTTCTGGAACCATCTTAAACTTTTGTTAATCTTTCTCTTACACACATCTCCCCAGGGCACCTTTGCTTGGTCTTGCTGTTCTGGTGCCTGTCTCCTCTGCCTGCCACCCCCATTTCCCTCCATCCCTAGTGCCCCTTGGTCTGGGCCTGCAGGGCTCCTTTGGAGTAGTTGTAAGGGAGCAGAAAGAGATAAAAGAGACAGTTGTAGAGAGTCCTGTCTTTGCCTGTCCTTGGGATGCTACCAAGATCACTGTCTCCTCTGCCTCTGGTACCCTGGTTATCTTTGGGTCTTGGTTGCTGTGACAACCGGCTGCGGCTGTATCCTGTTCATTGACATCACACACTGTCAGAATTTGATTGCCACAGCAACACAGTGCCCTTTCTAAACATAGCTCCTCTGTTTATACCAGTGCTGGGCACAACAGGGAGGGACCAGGCAGGGGCAGAGTGGGGGTGATGCAAGGGGAATAACCTCTAGCTGCTTATTTTCTGGAAAAGATGTGACAGAGCGCACAGCCCGTAATTCACAGAAGAGACTCGCTCAGGTCACTATATTTCAAGGATGCAGGTGCCCTCCATGCCGTGGCTCATGGTAACGACTGGTGCATATATCATCAGTCCTCTTTGGAAGTGACTTACACACATGTAAGTCTCTTTCATTCTCCCCAAGACTTTCCTTCCTAGGCTCTGGTTATATTGCATTTCACTGATCAATGGCTCCACTGAACTGGCCCTGATTTACACCTTGTGGATTTTGCCTGGCCTCTGAAAGTCAGAGGGGCTGCTGCCCTTTACTCCATTGGAGCCAGGGGGTCTTTGTCCTTAAGCCCTGTTGAGCCAGCCTGACCTAACAGATTAGGAGGGATAGATTGTTTTCTTTTTTTTTTTTTTTTTATTGATCTTCGGTTAACACAATCCTCCCTACCCATCTTCCTCCAGCTTCCAAGCCTGCTTTGGTCCTTCTGCTTTGTTTTCTCTGAGTTCCCTCTTTTCCCTCCATGTCAGACTGATTGACTCTCATCCTTACCATCAGCGTCTGTCTTCCACAGTATTGTCTTGCTCCAGTCACTCCACACGCCTTTGTAGGTACTTGAGTTACTTGGCTTTGCACGGACAGCTGCCTCATATTTCAGGTTGGGGGACAGTCCCTCAAATACCACCCACATCTGGTCCTGCTTAATGCAGAGGGTCTTGGCTTTCTGGAAGAAGGGCAAAAATAGAGCATCATCAACATCCTGCAGTGGCTCACACCATCATATATCAATCATTTCCCAGGCCCTCCGAGAGGACCTGTCTCAGATCCCTCCATTTTGTGCACTGTTTTGTCACACTGGAGGATAAATCTTCTTCATTTTGTACTTCTCATCCCTTTCAGGTCTACCCTGGAGCTGTCTAGATTTCTTTTGTGACAGCACTAAATAAAATAGGGTTCCCGTCTGCCTCCATGTCATCACCAAACGCTGGCAGCAGGTTATGCAGACAAAAAGGGGTGAGGAAGTAATTCCCTCTCCAGATTCACTAAAACTTTTTTCATTCTGAGCGGAGAATTCTGTAAGGAAGACCAGGATTCGAATGGTGACACATCCCAGTGCCCCCGCTCTGTGCTCACCTCCCAGGACTGACTTGTGGTTCTGTACCGCACTTGGTATTGCCGCTCCCCATCCAAGTAGTGAGAGGAAATATTCAGGCTCCACGATAAGTTGTAGCTGTTTTTAGCTTTGCTAACCAGTTGAAGATTTCCTGGAGGTCTCAGTTTTACTGGAAAGAGACAAAGAGCAGGAATGACACCAACGCACTGTCCGTAACAAGGCTCCACTGGAAAAACCCGTGTCAGTAGGGTTGGGGCCTTGGTTGAGCTCACAGACTCCAGCCATCCATGGCCAAGTGAGATGCTTAGAGAGTTCCCCCTCTCTGTTCCTCCTTCCTACCCACTGTCACTGGTGACAAAAGGCCTGGGACTGCATTAACGGCAGCTTGTCCGGTGAGCCTGCAGTGAGAGTGGCCACAGCAGTAAGTGCAATCCCACATGGCCATGCATCTTATCTTGTAGGGGTGATCCACAAGGCAATTGTATGGACAGGAAAGGATCATGGTTTGGGTGACAGCTTCTTCCCAGCTGCACTTTCAGAGAGCTACAGCCACAGGGGCTGGAGTTACATAGACTGTCTGGGGTAAACCTTCTCAACCCTTGACTCCAGCCAGGCCTTCTTATGCCTCACATTCCAGCAGCTCCATTGGATTTCTCCTGAAGCCAGGTAAACATCCAGCGGAAGAATAACCCAAGCAGATATATATATATATATATTATTTTTTTTTTTGGCTGGATTAGTGAGTTGAATCAATTCAGCAAACTATTGCTTGCCAAAGCTGGCTTAAAGGAGGGGGGAACCACGTAGCTCATAGGAGGGATGGAGCAGCAAGACTTTCCCTTCTTCCTGCAGCACATATTTTTCAGAAGGTCAGCTGAGCTGACGTAGCCTGCTTGGAGCCTGAACTCCTCGGACAAAGCACTGTCACTCAGCTGTGTCCCAGATACAGGACAGCATAGGAGGTGGCTGGCATGACACTGCACATTAGAGGTGCATGGCGCAGGAGTCAACGTGGTCTGTCTGTGCTAGTTGTAGCAGGGGACAACAAAAAGAGGTAAGACTAAAATCTGCTATGGGTGTTGCATGGTTGAGGATGGGGAGAAGAAACTGGGTGTCACCTTGTGGAGGAGCTTCAGAGACTGCAAGATGGAAGAGAACTCACTGTTTGCAAGTGGACTGAAGTCTTCCAATCGTGCAGGTGTAGACCCATTCTCTCCTATTCGGCAATGTACAGACATGTTAAGACGGTCTGCAGTAGTGAAGAATTGAGACTGCAAGGAAAGTTTACCATTAGTGACACTGAAGCCTCATCAATAACCATTCATATTTCTAAGTATTGCCTGCACATAAAGTGGTTTAGGAACACTTGACAATAAATATGGATGACACTTGTGGTTGAAAGGCATAAGCCTCAGTGGTGAGTAGAGGAACCAAAGATTTATGCTTGATGTGGTTCGATTTTTTTTTTTGTTCACTGAAAAGCAGGGCACAAAATATTTTGGTATGCTATTTTAACAGAATTACTGCATGTGCTGATTAAGCAGGAAAGATGGTACTTTCAGTGTGTGACATTCATCGAGACAAAATATTTTGACTAAAATATTTCATGTTCATTTGTAAGGTTGAGATAATATTGAGATTAAATATTACTCGTGAAATGCCATGGAGTTACGATGAGTTGATATAACATGGTTCCACAATGATACTAAAGGGCCATGTACATCACAAAGTATTAAATAAGAAATATGTCAATTAGCTTGATTAGAAAGAAAGGAGTTTGACAGAATAGTTTTTGAATCTGTTTATGAATCCCGCAATTTGTCTTCGCACATAATAAGTGAAAGTAAGAAAACTTGGCTGTTGTTAGAACTGGTTGTGACTATCCCAATAAGGAGAATTAGCTTTTTTCTTTTTCTTTTTTCCCCCTGAAAATACAGGAACTACAGCAATTTCTGAATATGACTGAGGGAAGTGCCCAATAAGCCTGAAAAAAAAAAAGGATTGATTTAAATAAAGAATAATAAGTAGGGGATTTGCATCACCATTGGCTTCATTGATGTGCTGCTTTTGCATCTTGCATTTGACGCGATTAACCAGGTTCCTCAGTAATTAATAATTTGGAAAATGGTAATGACCTCTGCAAGGAAAAATGAGGTCCAGAGGTGACCTCAGAGATGATGATCGTGGCCATTCTTCCACAGAGGAAGGGATTAGGGCCAGACTCGGATAACGGTGATGAGGGACACCGCATATGATCCGTCTGTCCTGCACCTCTTCTGCATGTGTCAGGACAGCATGGCCCCACTCAAAATGAAGTCAGTCCCCATGCAGGACAACATGCAACAAGTCCAAGCCCAGAACTGGAGTCAAGGATTAGGTCTGGGCTTTTTATAGTACTCTTGGGTGTCATGTTCTTTATTTGCCTCAAATTGAGAACCCAACCTTGTCATTAGCCAGGACATCCTAGATGAATTACTCACGTTACTGTTTTTGCTGAAGGTCTTGATGCATCTCCTCAGTTCTGTTGTGTGTTCTGCCTTAGGTAATTCACAATGTTCCTTGAATTTTTCGGGTAAGAAAATTGACCTGGATTTTAAGCAGGAGAACACCAGTGAGCTGGGAAGTCTGTTTTATATGTAGTCAGATTTTATCTAACACTAAAGGCCTTTCAAAGCACATTGCATCCTACCTTACTTGCTGAGCAGGTTACAGCTAGGATGTAATCCCACTTTCCCTCCCTACTACCTCACTCAGACAAGTTTTATGTGCTGGCACATGGAGAGTTAATGTATCCCAGCTTTTCAATGCCAGAGATGATAGGAGGTTTCCAAACCTCTGGCTACCTCCTCTGCCTCCTGTTGATATGGGAGACAGATGCCTGTTTCTAGGGTTTTACACATCTCTTTCAAGCCACTGACAGCCCTGTAGCATTGCAGATGCCAGGTGAGTTGTATCTCTTGAACCAGGTCACATCCCAGCCAGCCAGGACCATACCCCACACTTGGCAGTGCTGTGCCATGACCCCTCTTCCGCACTGACAAGTGTGGCTGGACAGGCTAAGCTGAGACACTGCACAGGAGGTGGCAGGGTGGGAGAGCGTCCATGTGGTTGCAGCTGAGGGGACAGCAGATTGGGCTGGCCACTCCAGCCACAGGATTAGACCAGACTTGCTGGTGTCTTTGCCTCAAGCTTTCCTAGAGGAGACGGCTGTAACCCTGCCCTCTCTGGGGGACAGTTGAAAGAGTTCTGGGGGGACCGAGAAAATTTGTTCTCCCATTGAGCAGTTTACTTCAATGGGAAGCAAAATAAACTGGACACACAAACCCTAGGTGTCCTAGAGCCCTGGTCAGCCAACGGCACAGTTCCAGACCTGGCCCAAATTCCAGATCCAACCTTTTTGACTCAATCCCATAGGGCAAAGAAATGTTTGGCTGTCAAGGTCTGTGTAGCAGACCCCAGAGCACATCTGCCAATCTCACCCCATTGGAGATGTCTCTGCTGATGGTCAGGAGCAACCCACCCACTGCCAGAACCACGCTGGGCCTCTTCTTACACCGGGCACCTGGTGACGCCCTGTGTAGACCAGTAACTCTTGACTCAAGATGTCACACATGGAGACCACAGAGAATCAGCCAACATCCACTGTAGTTCTGGCCACATGCCTACTGCTCCTCTGGGAGATACTTGGGAGGGGAAAACATCACAGACTGGGAGAGGTGAAAGGGCCAGGGTGGGCTACGGTAAAGGGAATGATATATTCCTTCACGTACTGTTGCTCAGTGTGCGACTTTCCTGTTATGTCCAGTCCCCTTGGCAATGGGCAGATGGCCCCTGTATAACTTCAATCCCACCTCCCTCTGTCCCTATCTCTACACAGCCTCCTTTTGAGTTGAAAATACCCTTCAGTCTGGAGGGTAGCTACCAGGGAAGAAGGACCTTTGGAAAATGAAGCACAGACAACGCTACAGAGTTGAAAGATAAGCAGTTCTAGGCAGTTTGGGACCCTTGGATGGCAAACACTGAGCAGTGGCCAGCATCTCTGTATGGACGGTGTATCTCAGTCCACCTGGGGTCAGACAGACTTCAAAGGCAGAGCCCTTGGCTGTGTGATTCCACTACACCTGGCCCAGGAAGGGGGATCCTACACTGATGTTAAGTGCTAAATTTTCCAGGACACTTTTCATTCAAAGTATCATCTTTCCTCAGCCTTTCTGGTCACCCACCTGGCAAAAAATGGTAGCTTTGACGAAATCTCCAGCTGGCACGGTGCATCGGCAAGGTCCCAGCCTGGGGTCCAGTCACAAAAGATTGCTGCCCGCGAGTCATACCAACAAGCAAGACTGGAGGCGCCTGCCAGCAGAGAAGAGATGAACAGCAACATGGCTGAATTAGCAAAGACTTTAGACATTAACAATCACCCCAGACAATTCTGCCCCATCCCAAACTACAGACAGAGTCCTCAGCTGGATAGCTGTCTCCAAGTAAGAAAGGCAGAACCGCTCACTTCTTCAACTGCTCTATGTCCTTGGAGGTTGGTGTGCTTGTAAAAGATCTTTAATTATTGCAGCCTCCTCCAGTTGTATGTTACAACACGGTCATTGCACAACAACACACCACAGCCCAGGCACTCCATCTGACATCCCCCTGCTCGTCCAGATGAAGAGCATCACTTCTTACCTTGCGTAGAGACTGATGCCAGCAAGAGAGGCGTGAGGCTGAGCAGCCAGAGGTGGCACAGGAGCAGCAAGGAGGGATTCATCTGTACTGGGGACACACTGAAAGAGAGAAGACCCCCACCACAACACAGCTCAGCAATGGAAGTTAAGAAGTTGTCATCCCATACAAGGTATCCACTGTCAAAACTGGTGTCAATCTTCCAGGCTTAGAAACTCATATTCCTTCTCTGCCTTTCCCTCAGCACCTCATTGCTCTCCTGCCTCGGGGTGCTTTGCTCAGCACTGAAACCATCCACAGTGCAACAGACAGGCTGTTTGCAGAGGTAATGTCTTCTGGAAATGTGTGCGAGTGCACAGCCCTCCGCGTGTATTGTTTCAGGTTGCTTGCTGACTCAGGTAGAGAGTGCTATCGTGGTTGCACGCGGCTGGCGTTGCGAAGAGCTGCTTTTTTTGGTAAGCCGTAGGGCTGAAATCACTAGGTGCTTGCTGCGTAAGAGGGCTCTCTGGCTTCAACTAACAGAAAAGTCAGTTTAGGAGGTAGATTTTGAATGGCTTGTTTGGGACTGGGGAAAAAAATAAAATTAGGGGGAAGTTTACCAAGTTCTGGAAAGGCAAAGCCTTACCATATCACGAAATATTAAAGTAATGCACAAATCACGCACCATCCTTGCCAAGTAGACCCCGCACTGCCTTGGATGGACATGTGCTTTCAGGTATAGCAGAAACTCAGGCTTTGCAATTAGGTAGCTACAGCATCCCTCATTCCCCTCTGGCACCCAGAGAAACTCCTTGTCTTACAAAGCCCATCCAGCTGTTTGCTGTACTACACACACAGGGCTTATGGGCTTCTCAAGCGAGCCTCCCCCTCTCCCCATCCACCTGGACACCCATACCTCGAGGTCTGCCTCTGCCTGCAGGAGAAGGGACCATCCTCACCTCTCAGGGAGCCTGCAGCACAGGCAGAGCTGGGGAGACCAAAGTAGAGACCTGCTGAACCCCGCTGAGGACTGCCAGGGGAGTGGGAGCGGAGGGTTTTTAAAGGGCTGGCATGAGGCATGATATCGATTCCCGTTGTGATAAAAGATTAGGTTCAGAGGAAGAAAAACAGGACGACGACGCATTCATAGAGAAAAGGGGAGAGAAAGAGAGAGAAAGCACCGACGTGGTTGTGAGATGTGGGGTTTGATTTGAGAGGACTGTGGAAAGACAGAGAGATAAATATATGCTCAGCCCTCCCCAACGGCAAGAATCAGTTTGTCAGACCGAAACTCCTTCCAAGACGCTTCTCAGATCAGCCACCCCCGTGCGGGACAGGGTTGGCATCGCCCCCTTTACCTTCCAGCTCCAGGCACCCGGTGCTCCAGGCGAAGGGGTCCCCAGGGACGGGGCGATGGATGCAGGTGCTGGCTGCCAAACCAGGAGGGGAACGGGGAGAAAGGGAGAGGGACTGGGGGAGATCTTCGCTCAGTGCATGTCCAGCCGCCAGCCAGCAGTTCTGGCAGGAGAGGAGAGGGGCAGGTCTGCTGTGGAGCCGTTCCTCCTGTCTGCGCTCGACCTCTCTCTGTCTTCTCCCTCTCACCTTTGCACAGGAAGCTGCTGCTTGCTTGCCTTGTCAGACTGAGACGAGGCCCTGAAGTATCGAAAAGGCTAGCAAGGCCGAGAATAAAAAGCCCCAAACCACGTCCTACTTCCTGCTGGTAAAGCAATAGGTGCAGAAACAAGGGTGGAGGGATCAGGTGTTAGCTTGCAGTGCTCAGATATACTAGGGACCAGTCTGTAACTATTGCTGGGAAGCAAAAGAGAGAGAAGGACCTGTCCTCTCCAGACACTGTCGAGAGACCCATAGCTTCCTCTTTCAGACAGGCAGGTTCACTCTCAGGGTCTACACACATGCACAGACCAATTTGAAACTGGGGTAGGAGTCATTCTGCCGTAGAAATGCTGTGGACCACTTTGTGAAAAACAGCTCGAGTCATTGACCTAAGCAACGCCAGAATGAAACCAGCCTCCCCACCGGTGCCCCAGTTTCAGAGGATCTATCCTGGGTCAGAGCTTGAGTGGAACGAGGCCAGAGCTGTGGCTGAGCAAGCTGGAGGCACAGCCCTCACACTTGCAGATGGTGTGACACCGCAGGGACAGCTGTCCCGCAGCGTGCCTACCCGGCCAAACACCCTGCTCGCCCCACAGAAGAAAGAACCCTTCCCTCTGACCTGACTATCTCGGCTAGTTCAGCCAGGCCGGTGCCTGCTTTACACGGCTTGTCCATTCAGCAAGCTGGAAAGGGTGCAAAAAATATGTCCACCTTCTTCTGAGGCTTAGTGTGCCCTCAGCTTCACAGACATAATCCCTCACAGTTCTCCATGGAACATTTGATATTAGAAGATCCTTTCACAACAGGCATCTTCCCCCACACCCTTTGCCCTCCCCTCCCCAGGCAGCCTCCCCCACACAAATTCAAGTCCACAGCCCACCGGTTGCCCATTTCACAAGCAGGCTTGCACACACACATCTCCCCACACACCTCTCTTTTTCCATACACACAAAATTGCTCTGAAAAGCAGCACATCACATTTCCTGTTTGGTCTGGGCTGTACAAAGATGGCCACTGGTGTGGGGCAGGAAGAGGTGAATCTCCTTTTATATACACTGTGGTCACCATGCTCTGCACTGCTCACCTTTCTCTCCTACAGCACGCAGCCCAAGGCCAAAGTTCAGGTCCGGTAGCAGGTCTTGTTGACCAAAAGCTGCAAGGGGCTAATCTCAGGCCACAGGCTGTTCTTTTTTGAGGACTGTAAGAGCAAGAGGATGGGGCCTCCTGTAACAGCTAAGGGATCTTGGTTTCATGTGGTGGAAAAAGGGTGTGGGAGGAGGATGAGCTTTTAGTCACAGGCAGTCCAACCCAGAAAGTGGATTTCAGAAGATATCAGACCTCAAAAAGAGAGGGTGTCGAAGAAAAACAGTGATTTGAAACCATGTGTGGAGCCATTCTGAAGGAGGGTGCAATGCTGGCCAAGGCCATTCCTGGCAGAGCCTTGCAGTTCAGGTTCCAACCCAGCATCAAGCACTCACTTAGAAAGGCAGAGGCCTGGAGCACAACACCTTTCTCCTCACCACGCGTGGCATGGTCCAGGGGTCTCAGAGGCATCGTTTGGATGTTCTTGCTAGCTATCTGAAAGCCAGCAAGTTACGGCCATTCTCTGTGAGGGAAACATGGGGAATATGACCAGCCAGCCCTTGTCAAAGAGGAGCAAGGGTGAGGATGAGCAATATGTTCGCCTGCCCTGGTCATCACAATGTACCAGTTGCACCTTGGAAGTTCCCACCAGGGTGGAGCTGTAATGGCCCATGAGTTGAAGGAGGGCCAAGGAATGGGTCTCAAGGTCCTGAGGCCTTGAGCTTCTCTTAGCATTTCTGTCAGCACCTGTTTAGATCATATTTGCCAGTCCCAGAGAAATGGCCTATGACCCTGCGTGTCCCCAGGGTGTTGGAGACAGCTGTTGGGCCCCGTGGGCATGGATATATTCTTGGTGGGAGCTGTGAAGGTTGGGTGAAGGGGACTTGTTGCAGAGGTCTGTGCATGGGGCTTGGGCTGAAAGTGGGAGACAGGATAGGCTCTGTTGATAGTAGCAGTAGGAGCACTGATGGGTGTACTGCATTATAACTTTGTGTGTGGCACCTGCTCTCTTGTCTTGTCCTGAAACTGTTTCCTGGCTTCGAGGGCTTTTCTACACCAAATCCTGGTACAAGAAGCTCCTGGCATGTATCACCAGGACACAGGCCGCAGTTCCCAGGAACTCTTAAAATGAGCACAACTTACTCTGGTGCAGAAGTCATCCGACGAAGCAATGAAGTGCTCTGTGAGTAACTTCTTGGTATCGCCAGCTCTGCAGCTGCAATGCAGTATTTGTATTAACCATCATTTTTCCCATTTGTCCTTCAGACGGAGAAATCTGCACCTTCCTTCAGATGAGCGATCTCTGGGGAAGAAAGCACAACGCACCCCTTTTTTGCTCAGCTAATCAAGAAAAGAAAATCCCACTGATCTTCCCCCCCTGCCCCCCTTCCCCCGTCCCCCCTCCCATTTTGATGTATAAGAATCAGATGAGGCTGTTTGTGCACTATGGTACCTGAAATAGTGGAATAGTAAAATTTAACTTGTGACAGGTCACTAGGAAAGATGGGCAGATGCTACGGGTGAAAACAAGTACGGATCTGGTCAGCCAATTCACTGAAGGCTATGTTTTTCTAAATCTGGGTCTCTGCAATAGATTCTTAGGCAGATTTTTTTGGGTATCTAGTAAGGACTAATGACACATTGAAGACTTTCTCAATGAACAACATATGAGAGAGCCAGCTCTCCTCTATCCAGTCACCTTTTCTTAACGGCAGTAAGGGATATACCTCTTTGACAAGTGCAACTGGAATTGATTGATTTTTTTTCAAAATTGTGGGGGAAGGAGGAATGGTCTGACAGATCAACTAACAGGCAGTCAAACACCCATGCATAAACACACAGACTGCCTTTAGTATGTTTAATTTCTGTCAGAAACACATTGAGAATATACTAAAGCAACAACTGTGTAGAGTAAGTAAGACAGGGTTTCGTGTATGGGTAAGTTACCACATATATATCCAGACCCCATCTAATACACATAAATACACTTGCTTTCAGCATGGTTTTTAGACTTGACTGCCCGGGACATTGCGCAACTGAGAACTTGGCACTTTTTATCTCGTTTACATCGACATTGTTAGGAATGGTGCCATTTGTAAGTTAAAAAGCCAAGCAAAACCACATTGTCAGCAACACATGCAAGGTGTTCTTGTGATTACCTTCCTGTCCTCATAATGGTGACTGAGGCATGCAAACTCACCCGTGAACTCTGCTGTGCAGTGTTAAAGCGGCAGGTAAAAGTGCGGAGTTGGAGGTTTGGTTAAAGGTGTTGCTTGGGTCAGATTAGTGTGTCAGAGGTAATGTAAGTTTTTTTAGCCCTCAAGGCTGGGGCAGGCTGATCTTTTTCCTCCCCTCTTGCTTTCATTAGAGAAGAGTGGCGCTGCTGAAACTTCTCGTTTTCAGTTGCATGTCCACTGAGAGTCTCTTCGGGATGGCAAAGGTGAACAGGGGAACACTTTCACTAAGTACAGAGAGAGTGAAGAACTGTGAAAGGCAAAAGTATGATGCGGTGTTGAATTATCCCGTGATTCATCAACACATTAGCTGTGTTCAGGCTAGACATATCCCTTCCCTTTGCCAACTCTCTGCTGGGGCTGGAGTCCCAGGCTAACTGGGATGCCTTGCCTGTGGTTTACAACCCATCCAACTCACCAGGGATGAGCTCAGTGGAGGGCTCAGGAGACCCATCTCAATGTCCTGTCCCCATGGCCCTCTGAAGTTGAGCAGTGGGAAGGGTTCAGAGCCAGCAGGAGGTGAGGGGATGAGGGCAGAGATGGCCCTGATGGCTGCCAAAGTTTGCTTTCTGCCAGGATACATTATGAACATCTCTAGACGCTTTTAAGGTTATTTTTGGTACTTTCCAAATAATGTTCTTTTAACTATAACCTTTACTTTGAATTTCCTGCCATACATATACATGTGCTTCTCAAAACTACAACATTGTATTACATCTGCCGTTATCTTCCCCTTAAATTGTGGTTCTACTCCGAAAAACGTCTGTTAAAATGGCTCTGTGGGGAACCGCTGTTTATTGTATCAGCGATCTCTTTATTGAATTTGTTCACATTACCAGTCTATAAGAGGCTTTGCTGTGTATCAAAATGGCAACTTTGGGCTGACATTAAAGCATCGAGCTCTTTTCGTTCCTCCTTCTCCAGCATCCCTAGGGATGCTGTTGCTATAGGCTAAATGCTGCCCTCAGGTTAATCTCTGTAACTGTGTTAAAGAGGAGAGGCACTTAAGCAACAGAATTTAAGTTCTGGGATCACATTCCACAACGGGGTCACCGTGCTGGCCAGCAAGTGTTAAGCCCACCTACACAGCAGACAATATTCCAGTGTTTCTTCCCTTCCAACTTCTGTCCCACAGAGAGTAACCTGATAAATCTGCCTGATAAAAGCAGAAGACATCAAATATATACAGAGATGAACAAAATGTTCAGGAGCAGGGATTTTCGTGCCCTGCAGGCTGTGTAAGAACATGGATAAAAGTAGTAGGAAGACGAGATATTTGCAGGAGTGCTGACCCACAACAAGTCTGGGGCTCTAGGTGGGAGAAGGTGGAGGAGGTGTTCACTTTCCCCCCCTGCCAGTGATGGTCGCAGGCCCAGAGAGGTGGAGAAACAAGGGTGGGAGGGGAAGCATGCTACTTTCAAGCAGTTTCACTCCTAGCTTGCCTGGCTGTCAACACACGTCTTTGAACTCATGAACATGAACACGGGGCAATCATGAGATGTTCTCGGTCAGGACCTGATTCCTCGCTATGTTTGTGTGGAGCTAGGCAGTGTGGCAGATCTTGGTCTGAAGGTCTGGAACCCAAGCATCAGACTGGAGAGAGCTTTTAGGTGTGGGTGCCTGCCTTCCTGATGGGTGTGCGTGGAGCAGGCTTAGTTGTCACATTTGCAGAGCCATTGCCCGTGGTGCCACAAAGGCGACTCGGACACAGAGTCACTCCCCAGAGAGACACACACTGAAGACCTGGATTATCACCCTGGGCCTGGCACTTCATGTCTCTCTACTCTTGGGCTGAGGAACCTGAAAGAACGCCAGTATCTATGCCCTTTTCTGAGCATAAGGACATAGTGTGGGAAATAGAGCACGTGTTTGAAGCAGAGCGATGTGACAAGTGGTAGCTGAATTGTGGTATCTGCATGTGCAGATGCTCTTAGCCTTGCACACCTGTGATGGAAAGCTCATCAGTGCAAGCTGGAAGGAAGGTGGCGTACCCGTGGGACTACCGACGTATTTACACAGCTCTCACATCCTGTCTGAGTCTCAATTTCCACAGCAGAAAAAGAAGTGTGAGGGACATTTTCCCATCTTCTTCAAGAATTGAGACTCTCAGACCAAGGACAAGGTCCTGCATCACAAACAGGTGTCTGCTGACCAGGTTTGCAGGGACATTATTAGCTTCTAGTATTAAAATGTGCCGATACGAGTCCTTGAAGGTTCCCGTTGCATTGAAAGCTGAAAACACATGGCCACAGCACCTTGTGAACTTGCTCACAGGCCAGTATTGAAGAGGGGATATCTGTGCAAGTTCTATGATCTGTGAAGGTAGCACTGGATTCAGAGACCAGCCTCATACAAAATCTGTACACAAGCAAGATAATCAACAAGTGTTAACTGGCCAGTTTACTATTCAGCACCAGTGACTGCTCTTGTCCCTGGGGCAGATTATTACCTTGTTACCTGGACAGTCTTGGAAATATAAAGCCCTGCTTTATTTTGCAGCTTGTCAAGGTGTTATACCTCTCTCTATTTAAAGGTAGAGGGGTTTGTGTGCATACTTGACAAGCCTAATAGAAAGCAATGATACATTGAGAAGAATTCAGAGATTTCTTGTACAGTCAAAATTGTTTGAAGGCAAGACACGACACTGCAAGGAGATTCTAGGGAATAAACCCTCAGGTGCTCTGATTAGCAAGGCCTCCTCTCGATGTGATCACATTCCACTTCCTTCTCCACAGTAAAATTCATTACAATAACCTCCTCCATTCTGCTCAGAGCTCTCATTGCTTCTTCTGTTTTCTTCATCTCTATCTGAGCAGTTGTTGAAAAGGAATTTATTAGATTGTTGATTTTATTTTAAAATATGCTTGATGATGTCATACTCATCCAAAGGCCAACACCCCCACTCCCCTTCCTTAAGCCCTTCTGGAGGTTACTGACTTGTGACTATGGCGATTACTATTTTTCATGTTATTAAAATGCCTGAACAGAAATTATATGTTTGTAGGCAGCTTCTTGTCTCCTTACCACTCTGCACATTGAATTGCATTCCTGTCTCTCCCCTGGCTTTACCAGGAGAGGCATTTTTCCCCCTGCTCTGTGGTTTCCCAGGTTCAGCCCCCTATTTGCTCCTCTACCTTCTTTGCTCCTGAGCACCCTCCTTTTTATTCTCCACCTCAAGAGGCAAAAGATGTGATGAGAAAGGCAATTGCCACAGCCAGTGTCCCCGGATGGAAGGAATGAAATGGGATGGTGAAGTCCATGTCCATGACCTGACCCAAGGACTTAAGGGCACTTCACTCCCCCTAGGGATGTTCTGCCTTGTGGAATAGGTCACCCCATTGGGTTCCTCATCCCTCTTGAGAGCCCACCTCTGTCATGGTTTTGGCTCTGGCCATGGTTCTCCGAAGACTTTTCCTCCCAGGGATTCCTCCTCTGGGATGGACTACCTGTAGCAGAGCAGCTCTGCAGCTAGACAAGGCTTTAGGGTATGGTGGCACACATCTGAAGAGGCTATTTTCTAGCTCAGGGGGCTGGAGTAGGAAGGTCTGGTTACTGAGACTGCTAAACTAATCCTGGTGAACACATAAGGACCACCACTTGGAGAAAAAACAAGCAGTGTGGAAATGGCTATTTTTTCCACTGTGGCTTCTGAGGAGCCTGGAATTGTTCCTTGAGCACTTTGTACATGAAACTTCAGATTCGTTGCTACAAACATGAAGTCCAAGCCACTTGTCATCACATTAACCCCACTGATTGTACCTGTATTTGGAAATGGGATGTGGAGGCCTCAGGGGAAATGGGACTTGATCCCTTGAAAGAAAGGCAAGACCAGAATGTCACTTTCCTCCTCTTCTGGTTGCTGAGAATGGCTTGCACGGACAGTAGGAAAAGGCCTTTTTGAACATTGCTCCAGCACCTCATGCAAAAGAAGCAGAAAAGTGCCCAGAGCATTGCAGCAGTTTGTAGTTTCATTCTTCCTCTCCCTGCAGCTCAAGAGAGCAATTACAGCGCTCACAGCCCACACTGGCCTAGGAGGGCTGTTTTAGTCAGGGTGCTGTGCCGCACAGTTGGGAGCAGGCTGCGGAGAAGGTCTCGGGGGGAATGCCCTCTGTCTGCACCTGTGCACACATTTACACACACAAATGCACGTACACAGCTGCAGCTAAGGTGGGAAACAGGGAGAGGGCCAAGCTCTTGGCTCCACTTGAATGCTTACCCTGGAAACAGCCCAAGGACAACGCGTGTCCACAGGCACCAGGGTCCCATCCCTTAGTCATGTGTCCACAGGTGACACCTTAATTCCAGGGGAAATTTGCACCATTGGTGTACATTTGAAGGAGAAGGGTGTCAGTGCATTTCCCCACTGCTGACCTCCCTCCCTTGCACCCCAACAGAAAGGATCCCCTCTTTCTTCTGCTCCCCTTTGCAAGCAGCAGGTTCCTTTATCAGACGTTCTCAATGCCCAGAGGGAAGCTGGCGGTCAAAAAGGACCGCTCTGAGTTTTTTTTCCCCCCTTCCGTCTTGGAAACGATGCTGGCAGCCTGGTGCAGCAGCTCTCCCTCCTTCCCCCCCTCCCCTGCTCGGCCCCCGTGAGGGGGGAGGAAGAGCGTGGGCGGTGGAAGGAGCTGTGGTCCCCAGATGTGTGAACTGTTGCCGAGAAGAAATAGCGCACCACGGACAAACAGCAGAGCAGCTCAGCTGAGGGACAGCCATCGCTTTGGGCTTGCGTCACTGACCTTTTCCTCTTGCCCTTCTCAGTCCTCACCTGACCCTCCCACCGCTTCCCCTGCACTTTGCACTCAGAAATCTCTCTGCACAGCTCTTCGCAGCGGTGATTAGAGCAGGCACAGGAGCTTAAAGAGGGGGAGGAAAGTAGAAAAAAAAAAACACTGCAGCAAACAGAGGGCTTTGCAGCGATCATCTCTGCATTTCCACAGAGTTCACGTTGCCACCCTGCAGGCCAAGACTGTGTGCTGACCCACCACACCGCTGTCCCTGCCTGGTGCAGCCTTTGCAATGAAGGCACAGCAGTTCTGCCTCTGCAGCTGGCAACCTTACGGATGGGGGACGAGAAGTAAGCCTGTCCTGGGGTCAGGGGAGTGCTTCAGACTGAAGTATCATGAACAAATGGAAATTCTGGAAAAAAAAAACACACAGGAATAACCTTGAAAGCTTGGTGCAACTGCAAAGTCTGCATAAGTGTTCTGAAGAGTCAAACAACACCTCCAACACAGCAGATGGAGAGAAGTGGGAGTTGGGGTGAAGCAAGGGCTTGGGAGGCGTTTTTGACTGTGTGTGGAATGGTAATCTTGTGGGTCCTTGTCTCAAAGGATGTGCTGAATTGCTGGAGGGACAGAGCTGGGTTACCTGGGAGCCCTTTCTAGTGATCTGCTCCATTCCGTTACTTCAGCGGAAGGATCAAGGACTCATGGAAAACAAAATGTGTGTATGGGAGAATGCTGTGAGCCCATAAAAGCATGTGCGGGGCAAGCAGGAGAATGCAGTGAGCATCAGGCACCCCACGAAACATGCACACATTTTTCTACATATGTCCAATAACTCATTTTCTTTCTCCTTGACCTTCCATCACCATGTTAGATTATGTGTAAAGGAGGATGGAAAAGGACAGAGCAACAGAAAGTTCCCATCCTGTTCCTTCTGAGATGCTTTGCCCAAGTCTTGCACTAGGACACTGTTCTGTTAAATATTTGGTGCCTGGCCAGGACTTCAGAGCAGGGAACCAGGTCATGATGCCTGCAGGATGGGTATCAGTGGGACAGGAGACCCATTGTCCTCCCTCCTTTTGCTGCGCATTCCCTTCCCTTGTGTTCTTTGAAGCACTACAACTGTCCCCAGTGGCAAGCAGTGGGGCTTGGACACTTCTCACACCTCAGAGGTGAGCTGCAATTTGCATTGTTTTGGGCTCCCTGGTGGTTGAGGCACATTAACAGATTTGAGGTTGATGCTGATAAGCATCACTTCTCGAAGGCATGGGCGCAAGTAGGTTAGTGCGAATCAACCCCCACCTCCTGCTCACCCGGGGCTGGATTTCCAGCCTTGCAGGGCAGATGGGGAGCCCTTTGCTCCTTAAATTCTCAGACCCAAGAGCTCTCCATTCTTAGCTATTGCCAACAGACGTAGAAAAGTATGAGCTTCTGCAATAATTCCCTGGCCATTTGTGAGTTAACTAATGCAAACTCAAGAGATGGGACTGGTTTGTGGGTTGAGAAGCTGTCAGAAGCCTTTGACTGGGACCTTCTGCCTGCCACTCATCGTGGTATAACTGTGGGAGAGAGATCACAGAGGGAGAGCGGGGGAAAGCATGTCATCAAGCGAAGGAGCCACGCTTGTACAGAAGAGGCCTGGCACCTTGGCCCCCCGTACCCACCTTCTGATAACATCTTCAGAGCGAGCCAGGCGTGCAAAGGGCAACGGTTTCCGTTGGCAGGAAGGCGAGAGATGTCCATATGGGGCTGGTATGTGCGCGTGTAGACGTGTGTGGGTGTGACAGCAGAGCACAGCGCCGAGCTGGTCTCTGAAGCCTAGCCGGGCCCAGCAGATGCCCAATTTTACCACCATGGAAAATCCACCCACACAGCTGAGGTGCGAATGAAGCAGGTTGTCTGGGCGGTTTGGGAGGCTGGAGCAGAGGGGAAACCTGCCACGTTACCGAGCCTTATGAATGGTGCAGAAAGCCCTGACGTGGGGCAGATCCTGTGTAAGGTCAGAAGCTGAGATGAGGCTCATGGGGCTGCCTGAGACCTCCTCCATGGCTGCCCCACGGTGCTTTGGGTGCAGGCACGCACACTTGTGTCTGTGTGAGCACCTGCTGCAAAGCTGAAGGTCTCCTTCTTGTCCTCCCACCCCGGTACAAACCCTATTCCACCCTTCCAGCCTTTCATACCCCATTTCTTGCCCTGCTTCTCCTTTCCCACAGCTATCACAGGGTAAGGAACTCTCACAGGTCCTCCAGTTTCTCCTAAGCTGGCGCTGACACGCACTTCGTCTCCCGGAGATAGCACTATCTCCTGCCCTTTACCTTCTTTCCCTCCCTCCCTCCCCCTTCGTACCTGCAAGACCACAAACCCGCAGGAAACCAGTTTAAAGGGCCAACCCCTTGGCAGATACCTTCGTGAGGTTTGCATGGGCCCCCACCTCAAGTTTGATATATGGAAGACACTCTTTACCATGAGGGTGGTGAGGCACTGGAGCAGGCTGTCCAGAGAAGCCATGCATGCCTCCTCCCTGGAAGTGTTCAAGGCCAGGATGTATGAGATTTGGAGCAACCTGGTCGAACCTGATCAGGGAAGGTGTCCCGGTCCATGGCGGGGGGGCTGGAACTACATGATTTTTAGAGGTCCCTTCCAACCCAAGCAATTCTGTGAGTCTATCATTCTATTCCATACCTTGAAGGAACTTGAGAAAACACGTGATGGGGTGAATGAGGTGATTGGAGGTCTCTACGGTGAGCTGTACACATTGACTGGGCAGCAGAGCTGTCTCCAGCTCTAGGGCTCTTCCTTCAACAGCACTGCAGGGTCCACGTTGCCTGAGCTGAGCCTCACCCATGTTATCTCCCCAGCCAGACATCTATGGTGCTATGGGTGGCACTGGCTACAGACCCTGCCAGTGATGTATGCATCTTAGCCCCAAGGGATTGGGCCAAACAGACTAGGTGTGAGGTAGCACGTTCCTCTCCAAGTGGACAGGCTGAAGGACTGAATCACAGGAAACGTTTCTAGAAGGTCTGGCTACACATTTCCGCTCCTCCCTCCTCCTTCACTCCTCAGCTTTTCTAAGTGTGACAGAGGCACCTCCAATCTACCAGCATCTCACCTCAAGGGACCAGAAACATGCACAAATACAGCCCCGGAACTTCCTGAGGATGCATTTCTAACTGCTTCCTCAGAAGCAAATAAAAAACCTGCAGAGGGCTGGTCTCAGATATAACAGATCACCACATTTACTAAGATATATATAGCCCTAGCTCTGGGCCTGACACAGGACTAAAGAGGCCTGTAAGGATGCACATGGTTATGTTTTCCACCGCTTGCCAAATGAACCGTCTGGTACATGTCAAACCACAGGAGAAGCTATTTGAAGATGAATGAGGCTCAAAATAAAAGGTCCTATATAGGCATCTGATCCTGTTTTCTTGTCTATTCCTCCACCTCATTAGGAGTGCTCATCCCCTTAGTCCAAACCCCAAGGACCCTAAACAAAACCCCACTTACCTCTTCCACCTTCATGGAGACCTCCAATAAGCATCCTCCCTGCCCTTGGGACTCTAACCCTCCCAGATCTTCCACTCAGGCCTTGAAGTCTTCACTCCCACCAACCCTCAATGCTCACCATTTTCCCCAAGTTTATGTGTAATTGTCACTTGTCTTTGCATATCTGACTTGAACCTCAAGCTTTTGCCATCACACCCAGGTCTTCCAAAACATGTACCCAGCTTGAATCTGGAACTACCCCCTGCCCCATTGTTAGCAAGCACGAGTGTCTAGGCAACAATTTGATGTCCCTCATGTCTGCACTTCCTGGCTTTTACCTCTTGGCACAGAAAACACAACCACCACAGGGAAAACTCACTTATGCTTACTAAGTACTTGATAGAAGGATCTGCCAAAAATTTCACAATTTAAAGGACCTGATCCCCCTAAGGAGAAGTCTGGCCTTAGCCCAGCCTTCCTCGGTAGAATTAGTTAAGTACTTGAAGATCAATCCGACATTGTGCTGCCTTCCTTTTTGGTAACTTCCAAAGCATTCTTCCCTGAATTTGCTTAAAAGTTTACAAGGAGAGGGAAGAGAGGTGTCATAATTGAAAGTATCAATGTAGCAAATGTCTTTAAGGAAACAGACGAGGATTGCCGTGGATTTCCTAGGGAAGTTTCAGAGCTGAGTTAGTGGTTGTACCTGTTTGTTACAGGTTAATATCTTTTTAATTGCACTATTCAGCCATAAACAGAGCTAGAAGGAATAGGCTGGGAAGGAAAAATAGATCTAAATGCAAAACAACCAGGGAAAAAAGTTTAATACCACAGAATTTATATATATATATATATATATATATATATACACACACACAAAAGTTCTTGGAGTTTGTTTTTGTAACATAAAGCACCATTAATTCCACAGTACATTACAACTCAGCCTATTACACCTTCCAGAAAGCACCCAAGACTCCTGAAATCTGATTTAGCACCAAGGGATTGCCATCTTGTTTAGCACCAAGAAGCCTGTTAAACATACCCTTTGGTCCCCCTGCCCTCCTCCACCACATGCATTAGGCACCATCTGGATGCTCATGGGTAGCACATGAGACCTGTCACTGTAAGTAAAAAACAAAAAACAAACAAAAAATACAGAAAAGGAGGAAGAAAGAAGCTTGTTTCTGGAGATATTCAGTGTTATAGAGGCTTGCTTCTCTTCAGGGAGACACGGGGCACTCTAAATACACAATATCTGGGTTTGCAGCCTGTGGCTTAGGAAGAGAGAAAGGGATTCAGTCCTGAGCATCACCTCCAGCATGTTGCTTCTTCGCCACTGCCTGGAATCCTGTCTCTGAGCAGTTTCACACACTGACCTGCTAAGGGAAAGGAAGAAACTCAGTTTCCTTCCGTTCCCATGATCCCATCATCACGTGGTTCCCTGGGAAAGACCTGGCTTTGCCTCAGCGAAACCACATTTTTATACACATTGCCTCAGTGACAGCAGTGGGGAGGATCAGGGGCAGAAAGTGCCTAAAACTCATTCCAGTCTGCACAGCTTCCTTAGCAAAGCAGGGAGGGTAAGTAAGCAGGGCAAGAGAGAAAATGTCCTGCAATTCTCTCAAGTGATTTTTTAATATTTAGCCTGTGACCCTGTACCTTTGCCATCCTGGGCTGAGTGTACCTGACCGAGTCCTAATATAATAATTTGTTTTGTATCTCCTAACGGAGAGCTCTGGTAGTCACAGGTGCCATAGACAGAGACCATGGCTAACCATAAGGCCATGGAAGCATAAGTCAGAAGACTTCATTATCAGCGATGGGCAGAGGAGAAATAGTTTCTCCTGCTTGTCCTGTCCTGAGACTCAAATAATAATAATAATATATAAAAAAAAGACAACTTTTGGCACTGCAATTTGTGGCAGCATCAAAACTCATGGAAGTGATTTTCCCAAAGTGCTGAGTCAGTCTCACCCGATCCCCCCCAAAAACCATCACACCCCGAGCAGGATGTGAGTGAGGCCAGAACAAATGGTAGTAGAAAATCCTACCTCTGGCATCCTTTCCAACTGCAACATATCCAACCTGACAAGTGAGGGTTTGTTTTAGCCACATGTTTTTCTCAGTTGCTCTAATGAGATTGCCAGAAAAGGGCACAGAACATGTGGCAGGGAGGCTTTTAATACTGGGACAAGGTGCTGAAGTCTCGCCTCCTTTCACGCCACTGCTTTGCCTCTAGTTCTTTTCCAACAGAGAGGCAAAGAGGTGCCAGCCCGCCCAGGTTTGGAACCATGGTTTAACTGCAATTGGTCTTGCAGCCTGCAGCTCAGGCCCTGAAACAGCAGTCCCTCAACGCCAATGTGAGAGAACCACCTTCAGGAGGACTGACATAATGACATGCAGGAGCCAGGGCCATGGGAGCACCCCTGCTGCAGAAGTGAGCAGAATCAGGTTCAGTCTGCACCTGGGGAAGGGAAAACACTGTCTGGACTGGGCTTGGCTTCCCAGAGCTGGAGAACTGAGACCGAGCAGGGGTTTGGGAGGGAGTTTTGGCAGGGTTCTCTCTCTCTCTCGTTCTGTGCTTGTGATCCCCAGTGGGAACAGAGTGGTGGGCTCTCCTGCTTCAATGGCAAATGACTCTGAAGCATCTGGATGTGTCTGGCCCCTTTCTCTTCAAAGAGCTAGGGGTGACACAGCGGAGGACTGTCCCACCAGGCCACCATTTTACAGCCAGCCTACACTGGGGAAGGGCCACGGGGCCCTGAAGCTAGGGCCATAACCTGAGGGCTCTGTGACCCAAAATTGCGTCTACAGAAAGTCAATGACATACTTTGGAAGGCCAACAGACTTCTTTTTGGAAAGACAGTATCTTCTCTCACCGCTCCTACATCTTCCTTGTGCTACAGGAGACCAGCAGACCCCAGTCTACTCAACACACTACGGGTGTGAATGCTGACATTAGGGCCATGTTTCAGGCTGTAAAACTGGCATATCTAGTCAGGATAGAGAGAAGCCAGGATGCACCTGGGCAGTGGGAACTTTTTAGCCCTTTCTATGGGAGCCTTTTGTGTAGGAAGTCCCAAGGAGGGACACGTTCCCAGAGGCAACATCTTAGCTTTAACTCTAGGACCCTAAATGCCAGCCACATCCCACTGGCAGATTTAGAACAAGCCAATAACTTAAGCTGGGGTCATAAGGTGAGGGGTGAGAGATGGTAGTGTCCCGCTGTAAATGCACAGATACAGGCCTGGCTGCGAGAGAGTGTGAGGTGGGAGACAATGTGGCAAGTTTCACACTCAATGCCTGAGACTTGACAGGCTCATTTCCAAGTGTTTTGCAGTGGTTGCGGGCAGTAAAGAGAGAGAGAGGAAGAAGAAGAAGGCCAGAGAGGCCTTGGGAAGGAAGAGAGGCAATTAGTCAAGGCTGGGCTTGACCAGGTACCCGTTGAAGGTGATGTACACATCGACATCATCACTGTAAATGGCATTCTCCCGCTCCCGCTTGTAGAGCCTCACCCAGACCTCATCATTTTCCTGAAGCTCCAGCATGAGGCTCTGGCTCTGCATGATGCTGCGGTCACTGGGTTGGGCGTACAAGATGACTGCCTCTTCTTCATTGTGCATGATGTGCATGTAGGTCTCCTTGAAGTTCCAGGTGTGGACATTGAGGCTGAAATAGTACAGGCCACCTACAGAGCAGTAGAACTTGCCATTGAACATGTCAAAGTGGCTGTAGAGGTTGACGAAGACAGTGTCGAAGATCAAGACCTGGAAGCCCTCGCTGCTGTGCAGGGCTTTCTTGCGACCAACGGAGAACGCAGCGTACTGGTGCTTGCAGGAGTCCCCTGCTGTGCCCATCTGTCCTTTGCTGCCTTTCTGGCCCTGGGCACCTCGCTCTCCTCGTGGCCCTTCTTTGCCCCATTTCCCTGGCATCCCAGGCTCTCCCCGGTCTCCTTTCTCTCCTACAAGAGGAAGCAGAGAACACAACCCCTGTGTGATACCAGAGGGAGAGGTGGAAGTGGCAGTGAGAAAAACCAATGAGGAAACAGGACTGCTCGAGGATGGGGCAATGCTGGAAGAAGGAATGTTCCTGAGGGTCACCATATCATTGTGCTTTATGGAAAAGGAGCCAGCAGAGCTATGGGTGTGACTGGGGTCTCTTTCCTTACTAACCACCTGATATGGCCTTGCTGGAGGTATTGGGATCTGTCCCTAGGAGACTCCAGCCCAAGATGGAGCACAGCAGTGCAAAGTGCTGCTGGGGCTCTTGACCTCTTCTTCATCCTCCATGCTCTTTTACCCACACCACAGTCCCTGCCCCTCCTACACACATCTCCTGGGACCCGGTTATCCGTGTAGTGCGAACACTGTTCTTGCTGCAGGCTGGAGAAAGGGATGAAATTCTGATGCCTGTCAGAGAGTATGACTACAGAGGGGCAAGAAGTGGGGCTGGAAGGAAAAGATCCAAGGTGAACTTGGTGGGTGGTGCACTAAAGTTTAGAGGACTGATACTGTGAGGATAATAGCAATATCTGGGCATCCTGTGTAATTAAAACTGCAGTACTACCCTGGGGTTCATGCATGGCCTGTGACAAGCTTGTGCAGGCATTAATACATTGAGAGAACAGCACCAGGACTTACTTTGTGTGTAGAGGGAAGACACAGGTCAGCTTCCACCAAAAGTGCCAGCATTCCAAATTTGTGCCTTGTTCCCTTCCTCCTGTCCCTCCCCTGTGTGGTTTTGCAAAATTGCTGGTGCACAGATTTCCCTGCAACACCCCACTCTAGTCCAGACCTATATCTGCCCCTGGACACACTTGTGAGCTTTGATGGGCTGCAGCTATTTCCAGGCTGGGCAGGGGAGGGAGGACATCTGCCCAGCCAGTCCAGGGGAACCGCAGAGCAACAATGAGTGGAGCAGGATCCAGCTGGGAACAGGCTTTTGCCCACAGCAAAGGCTCGAAGGGGAGCCCTGGAGGGAGGAGCTGATCTAAAACAGGGAGCCTTTTCCCCCTAGCCAAGCCAGCCACAGCAGGGTGGAACAAGCTGGCCCCACGCATGCCTTGGCACCCCAGGGACCAAGATGGGCACTTACCCTTCAGTATGGTGATGTTGATATAGGGACGCACCTCTGGCATCGGGTAGGGCAGGTGGCGGTGGCTGGGAGGGTGAGGTGAGGCATCCGTGGAAGAGTCCAGCGGGTCACAGCAGCGCCTGCAAGCACCAGGGGCAGGTTCTGTGAGGCTGGGTTCATCAGTGGGTGCCCCAAGGACAACAAGAGGGAGGAGAAGGAAGGCCAGGGGTGTGCGCAGGTAAATTATGTCCATGGTGACCTGGGAAGATATGAGGAAGGGCTGGAGTGAGGCATAAGAAAGGGAGAACACGAGGGATGGAGCAGATATCACCAAGAAAGTGATACTGGTGGCTGGAGCCAGTGGAGGGACAAACTGGTATTGTCTCTTGGAGGGTGTTACATGCTTGATGTCCCTGGAGGTTCAAGGCTGCAATCTGAGTAGCAACCACATGGCCCAAGAGGATGCCCCACGCCCTTCAACCCAGACCGATGGAGAGTGGAAGAAGGCTTCACCCTCAAAGCCTGTCTCGAGGCAAACCACTGGAGCCACTCAAAGGCTCTGCCGCCAGGCAGGGATAGAGGAAGGAGACATGGCAAACCACAGATCTCCTTCAGCAAAAGCTCTAGAAAAGTGCTGAATCTGTGGGGAAGGCTGTAAAGAAGTTCTCCAGACCTCCAGCTGCCAGGTATCAGCCATTCACAGGTGTTATAACCCAATGCCCCAGCTGGAGCCAGACCCACATGTCCCTGCAGAGAGACCCCTTCACCGGTGGGCTGGGAACTTATCTCCAGCCCCATCCCTTCCCCACCACCAAATCCCATCCCTCTGTGTTCCTAGGGCCCTCCACCAAGCTCCCCTTTCTATCACAGGAGGAGAGCCAAAGCCCAGCGCCTTGCCCAAAGGGCTGGCTGACTCCTCAGAGCCGCAGGCCTTTGCAGCAGGTCCAGAGAGGAGCTGCTCCCCTGGAGAGGGGGAAGGAAGCAAAGAGCAGAGCAGGCAGCCCGCAGAGAAGTGTGTGTGCAAAAGACAGACACGCAAACATGCTCAGAAACCCCCTCTCCCAGCCTCTGCCCC
Organism: Cygnus atratus; assembly: GCF_013377495.2. Taxonomy (NCBI): domain Eukaryota; kingdom Metazoa; phylum Chordata; class Aves; order Anseriformes; family Anatidae; genus Cygnus; species Cygnus atratus. Next base: position 55,313,511 of record NC_066362.1, on the reverse strand, counting down.
CCTTGCCTCAGCCTGCACCCCAGCACAGCTCAACCTGGAGGCTGAGGGCTCCCCTCTGCGCTCCCCAGCCCCTGCTCGCTGCCTTCTCTCCACACGCAGCACTGGCCCCTGGGCCCATGGCTCCAGGAGCCGGCTTGGCAGCGGCTCTGCTCAGCACTGGCAGGGTGCACAGCCCGGGCTTGGACCTGCTCCCTCCCCTCTCCTCTCCCTCCCTTCTCCTCCCTGGCTTTGGGCGCCCTCCATTGCAAACCAGCTTAGGTTTCAGTGCTTCTTAACTCTTTCCTAGGTGGTTTCTTTTCACTTTTTATTCTCTCTGCCTTTTTCCTTCCAAAGAGCCTAGCCTGATCTGTGAATTGCAGGCAGAATGGGTTGCACCCTCTGGAAAGGGTGGGAAGGCAGCAGGGCACTGTGTCATCCTGAGCATCTTGTGGTGGGATGGTGCAGGATTCCCCCCTCTGCCGGTCCCCTGGGTTAGCCCCTTGCCCCATGAACCAGCCCTTCACCTGGCTGCCCATTCTCTCTCCCACTGATTGTCCCCAGACTTCCCCTTCTTCTTCCATTCTCTCCTGTACTGTTTCTTTCTGGGTGTCACCGCAGCCTCTCACTCCATCCACTCTATTTCCAGCAGGCTCATCTGCCAAATGGGAGAGGCACTGGCTTTTTCCCTCTCTGGTCACCCTCCTTCCCTGGGCAGAGCCCCAAGCCTTGCGCTCGGGCGCGTGTCAAACCCCGGTCATGTCCCGGGCAGAGAAGTTCACACGGGAGGGGTGTGCTGGCCCAAAGCTCAGCACCTCTGCCGCCAGCAAAAGCTGAGGCTCTGCAGAAAACCCTGGTGAGGGTCTTTGCCCCGATCCTCTTGTGCCCTTGGGGTGAGCACCACGTGGCTGCACTGCGAGCTGGGGTGAGGGCCATTTTGGGGGGGCGGAAGGAGATTTTAGGGGTTCTGTGGCAAAACTGGATTTGGGAACCTATACCCCGTGCGGGTGCACATGTGCATCCTTGGAAGGCAGAAGGGAGGGTGAGCAACAGTTCTTTCTGCGGGGGCCAAAAGTGCCAAGTCACCACTGCACAGTTTCCAAGGGAAGCTGGAGAAGACTTCTAGGCTTCTGAGTGGAGAAGGGTTTTGTGCATGCCTACGCGTGCTTGGATTTTTATTTATTTATTTTATTATGTTTTTGTTTTCCTTCTCCCAGTTGTTCGGTTTGGGAATGGGAGGCCCTGCTTCCCAGAGAGTGGCTGGTGCTTGGCAGGACCCCAGCACCACTGGAGAAGCAAGCGGAAAAGTCTGGGAAAATATGTGCTGCAAGCCAGGGGGAAGGGAGGGAGGGGGCTGGGAGGGCTGGAGATATTCTCGGGCTGCCTGTCAGCCTGTAGCTCAATGAACACGGAGCCAACATGCCTCCAGCCGCGGCCAGAGGGGGCCTGAGAAGCTCCCTGCTGTGCTCGCGAGCTCCCGGCACCGAGCCTCCCACCTCTGCCTGTGCACCGGTTTCCCCTTCTGGAGAATGAGAGGGGGAAGAGGGGAAGGGGCAGAGCAATGCTGGTTGCTGATGGAGCCTCGCCAGCTTACAGAAGCAGTTCACTGTGTGATGAGTTGTATTTTCTGCCCACTGCTGCTGGGGATTTCCACAGCTGACAGTACTATTGCTGCTAGCCTATACATTTTCTGGGGTGCAAGAAAACTTGGAGGCTCTGACACTGAAGGCAAACTTCCTCTCTGTTCATCAAAGCTTGCAGTGCCTCACTCTCCCAGGTCTTATTTCCAAGCATGACATTACCTCTTCTTGCAGCTGTCTGCCTTGTATCTGACCTCCTCCACCTTTTTAGGGGAACAGGCAGCGCGAAAGCGGTTGCCTTCATTTCCCTCCTACCTCTCCATCCACACACATGAGGTGCTGCTCACAACCAAGCAAATATTCTCCATGAAGGACCTCACTGGCTGGACTTTTGCCTTTTTCTCATCTGTCTGGAAGAGCAGCAGTGGATGGTGAGCAGGACCTTGTACCCCATGTCTTGTCCAAGCTGAACAGGGACACTCAGGGAGCCAGCAAAGACTTGCTCTGGTGGCATTGCTCTGCTGGGCAGCAACTTGTGCCAGTAAAAACACCTTTGCCAGAGAAATATTGCCGTGCTCCCTGAAGGGAAGGGGCTGTGCCAGCAGTGTTTTGCCAGTGCAGCCACTTTCACAGGAGGTCTTGGCTCTCATGGCTGCGTGCTCATATGATGGGTTTTGAGAGCTCTATCCACTGTCTCCGTGCCAGCCACACTTCTCAGCATAACCCAAGCCTGAAGGCACCCTGTGTGCTCAACCAGCCTCTCTCTCCCTTGTTGCACACTGCCTTGGAGGCAGCCCAAGGAAGCTCTGGCCAGATTGGACAACAGCAATCCCTGCTCAAAAGCAGCTGCTTCCTCCTCCCGCGTTTCCTTCCTTCTCCTGAAGCCCTCCCCTCAAAGGAGAGTGTAGGAGATAAAGCCTGGATCTCCCCCAGCGAGTCCGTGCATCCTATTAACCCTGTCTGCCACAGGTACAGAAGGAAGGAAACCCCTTGGTGTCTCCCCCTCCTCCACACTCCCTGTGTGCAGCTCAGCTCCTCCCGCACACGTGGACCCCCTGCCCTGCTACCCATGCAGGAATCCACCACAAACCCACCCCTGCGGCTCTTCCATCAGCAAAACCCAAGCTTTCCCTCCGCAGCAAAGGCACCTTCTGTGTCCGTCCACACCATGAGGCAGAGGAGCAGCCCCTTCCCTTCCCCTTCCTGGCTGCTTCTCCTGGACCAGGGCGCCTTTCCCCTTCCCCAGCCCTCTCCCCCCACTCTCCCAGAGCAGCGCAAGCAGGAAGGGGAAGCAGAGGAGCTCTTACCTCCGCACCCCTCCGGAGGGGTCCCGTGCTGGGTTTTGTGTTATCCTCAGCTGCTCCTGGTTAGCAGCGCGGGGAGGGAGGGAGGGAGGGATGGAGGGAGGGAGGGAGGGAGGGAGGGAAGGAGGGAGGGAGGGCTGGCGGGGCCCAGCTGACTCCAGCCAGATGCTCGCCAAGTGCTCTTATGTAATTACCGTCCTTTCCATCCTGCCTCGGAGGCCTTGGTGAGTGCCTCCCCCCTGCGCTGCCCCGTGTCAGGCTTGGCTCGAGCTCCCTGCCTCCTTCCACCCGCCCCGCGCTTTGCTCAGCGCAACAGCTGATTCCTTCTGGAAGCAAAGTTCACGCTCCTGGCTGCTGCCTTCGCCACCCTCAGGGAGGGAGGTCGCACGTGCCTCAAGGAGCCGGGGCTGGGGACTCTCCTCCTCTTCATCACTGCCCGGCCCTGGCCTCACTCTTGGTCTCGCTCTTCCTCAGTGCCTGCAGATGGGGAGGAGGACACGTGGGGTACGGAAAGGTGGCGGTGACTTTCCGTGCTTTGGGGTGCCCCAAGTCACCCTGTGACAGCAGCAGTCCCTCTGACACATCCCAGCTCTGTTTTCGGGATGGCTGATCGTCCCAGGCCAGATTGCAGAGAGGGGTGGGAAGACAAATCTTTTCCAGCCCGCGGACTTGTGCAGCAGCCAGTCCCTGCTACCCAGGAGCACCAACGCTGCGTGAAACTGCTGGCGGGGGGACAGCTGAGGATGTGCAGGCTTGTTGCAAGTCAGCTGCGTGGCTACATTTCCCTCATAGCTGCTGCCCGAGCGGGGCCTGGATCAGCGAGGAATGACACGTTCCTTGGCTTTACGCAGCCTGCTGCAGCGTTTGAGGGCACTTCTGCCAGCAGTGATTTCTTCTGTGGCCTGCTCTGTCAGCGTGGCAGCCTGGCTTTTCTCACATGGAACAAAGCCTGGCAAAGCTGATACTTTTTTTTTTTTTTTGAGTTCTTTCTTTTTTTTTTCTTTCTGTTTGTTTTTTTTTTCCTTTTTTACTGTGCGTTGCTTAAACGCCACGTGGAGCAGCTGGAAGAGCCATTCACCTGTACTCACAGCTAGAGCAAAACTCTTGCTGGAGCTGGCAGTCTCCAGCACTGAGCATGAACGATGGATGCATGTGCTCGTCTCTCACCTCCTGCTGCCCCCACAGCTCATCTCAGTACCACGCCTGCCAAGCACATCTGAACGGGATATCCGGGACCTGCTGGCACCCTGCATCAGCTGGAGATGTGCTGCAGCTCAAGGTGCATCATCCAGGCTGCCTTCTCCCCACAGGTGGCTTCTCCGACTCGAGTCTCCCATCCTCTGACCCCACCTGCATGCTGCATGTGAGTCCACTGAGAAAAGAAGCTGCCAGTTTCCACCCTGTCAGCTTTCTGGCACGGGACTACAAGCGCTAACCTTACTGCAGGCAATGAGACTTCACAGTCTTGTGAGCATCTAGACCCCATGCCTTGCCTTGGTTGGAGATACCAGGGGATGCTGCAGTCTCTTTGAACCAGTTCTTAAAAATAATCTTCATCCAAGCCTGCTCTCTTCTGCTTCTGTGACTCTTCCTTAGAGCCCCTCTTGCTTCATCAATGCCTCCTCTTTTCCCCATCCACTCTGATCTAGACCCAGGTGCTTCTACTCTTGTATTGAACCATCCTACACACGCCCCTAGCCCTCTCCTGGGGACAGCGGGCAGCTATTAACAGTAGCTCACTACTGGGGGCATCTCATATCTCACAAGGAGTGCTTTGAAAGGTGAACGGTGGTTAGGTCAAGAAGATTTTCTCCAGAGGTGCCCATGAGCTTTCTCACCACAGAAACAAGCACTGTGTCAAGAGGTGGGAAGCTGGTGTTTAAGAGGTCACAGAAACTCCCGGGTCTGCGATGGATATTTCCAGCTGCAACCATCCTGACACCAGGGCGGCTGAAACAAAGAGGTCCCACCATCCTGAACCGGGTCCTAAGCCTGGTCAAACAGATTCTTGCCACATTCTGCAGGCATTTGGTCCACCACGAGCACGGTCATCACTCTGGCCTCCAGGCAAAGGGCAAGGGCACGAGTATTGTTCGATACCTATGCAGCAAAGCACCGTGCTTTGTGCAGCAGGAGGTGGCCAGGGACAGCATCCCTGTGGGTGGCAGCAGGCTGGGTGCTGGCACACGTCCCTCTGTCCCCTCTGCCAGCTTAGCTTAAAGACCGCTGCAGGGAACAGTGACAGAGCAGAGATGAAACGGCAGTGCTGTATGTGACTCAAGGCACATAGATCTCCTTCCCACACATCCCTGTTTGTGGTGTACAGAGGGACGTGCCACAGCTGGCTGCATGGACATGCCGTGTGTATGTGTATGTGTGTGTGTGTGTGTGTGTGTGCATGACGTGCTGAGTGTGAGATCTGAGCGAGCCGGCTGTGCGCTGCGTGGCGTTTGCATATTTTATGCTTGGGAAGGCAAAGAACACCAAGTTTTCATGAGCAAATATTTGCATATTTTCCACTCATTCGAGCAGAGAAAGCATTTCAGTTCTCTGTTGCATCCTCAGGAGAGCCAGGAGCATCTTCTTTTCAGGGGGGCTTCCCTTTCTTGATCTCCCTGCCTCTTTTAACTGCTGGCTCTCCTATTTTGACAACAGGTTAACTGCTTCATCCCCCTCCCCACACCCTGTTTTTCCAGGGTCCTGTGCAGCAACTGACGCAGAAAGCAGCCAGGACAGTTTTGCATTTGTCTGTGCTGAGCTACTGCATTACCCTGCTGATTACAAATACACCGGCTCCCTAACAACAGCTTCAAATGACATTAAAGTGTGGGCTGCGTTACTAACAGCCTGGAAACGTCCCCTCGCTGCAGGACCCCCTCCCCTACCACTGTTTCCTGCCCTTCCAGCTTCTCTCTAGCAAACCCACTGCAGAGCAGAAGGGGTCAAAGGGAGGGAGTCCGAAGCTGCCCAGTGCAGATATTGGGATGGCAGAAATGTGCTTGGGGGTGTGTGTGTGTGGGGGGGGGGGTCATCTGCACCATCATGTTGTCAGCTCGCAGTTTTAGGCTCTGCCTGGGCTGTGGGGGTGTGGATGTGCTGTCTTCTCGCGAACACGCTTGGGCTGAGACGTACAGGAGTTACACACGTGTCTAGGCGTGCGTGCATCCTTGTGGTGGCCACGTATGCTCTCATGCACTCACAGATATGCATGAATTAAAAGCACCCACAGACATGAATATATATATATATATACACATTCACATGGTCACACATATCCACGCAGTCACATAAACACTCATTTACATATATGCATATGCATCGCATGCATATGCCTCTGTGTCTGCTCCTCTGCACTCTGACGTGTGCATATGAGCTCTCGGCAGCCAGCAGGATGGGCTCCCCACATCTCTCACACCCTGTCTGTGATCAAACACTTGCTGGGAAGAGACATTGCACAACACTGCTGAAATCACTGCGGCCTTTTCTAGTCTTGCAGCTCCCATCTCTACGTGATGAGAATAAAACCCTTTGTGTGGCGCAGAGATGGAGCCCTTATCTCCATGCCTCTGCACCCAGAATAGAAAAATCCATTTCCACATCTGACTGGAACAAATCCCCCCCCAGCACATGGCCAGAATTTCACTGAGCCGCTGCGCGCGGTCCCTGTGGCCTTTGGGTTGCCCAGAGCCAGCCGTGCTGTCCTCAGGAGAACCACAAGGGCACCCGGATTAGTGCCATTGTCACAGAGATGAGCCGGGGACACACCAGGAGGGAGAAAGAGCTGAGGAGAGAGGCCAGTGTGGGGAGACAGGGAGGTAACCTTCATCATTTCCAAATGCCTTTTAATTGATGGCGATACTTTGCAGAGTTTTGTAGCGTTCATATTCTCCTCATGAATTTCAGGCAAAAATACCTTTTTTTTGGCCCCCTAATCTTATTTTTGGTTTACCTCATTTCACCTCTCCCCCCCGTCCCCCCCCCCCCCCAAGATTGTCACTAAAATATAAGCTGTGGTGTAGGGGGGAGAAGGAAACCAAAGACAGAATAATATGGCACTTGTGATCTTTTTTATTTTAAACTCCTGTTTAGACTAAAGACCCCCAATTTTGCTTTCCTCAGCTGGCTCCCCTGCAGAGCTGCCTTTCTAGTGGGCTCACATTCCCTGTACCAACATGATGTCTCTTTGGCGTTGCAGTGCTTGAGCTCTTCGGAGATGTAGGTGTTTTAAGAAGCCAAACAGTCGGTGGAGTTTCTCAACTGGTGACTTGCAGCAGATGGACCTGCAAAGGCGTGCGAAACGAAGCCTCAGCTCGGTTTGGTGGGGAAGGAGAGCATCTCTGCTAAGTGTTGGCAGCCGGGGAGCTCCCCCCACCTCCCCAGGCAGCTGTGCAGCTGCTCCAGAGAAGGAAACCCTTCCCATATCTGCCTCCCATCCCGCTCAGCTGCCTCCTGTGAGGTCCTCATCCCCTGTTTCACACCTTCCTCAGTGCCTGGTCATCAACCACCGCCATGCTCCCCAGCTGACACCATTTCTCTTCTGTCCTACAGGTATTTCTGTGCCAGTTGTGCCCCTCGTTCCCCTCGCCCTACTCCTCACTGCAAGAGGCACAGCACAGGCCCCTGTTTAAAGTGCTGTGTTGTCCTTGTATCTAGCCACTTGGTAGCCAGGCATTTCTGACTTTCTACTCTTTGTCGCCTCTTATAGAGGCAGGAGCTTCTGCAGCTCGTCTTCGTTCTGCTAGGATTTATTCATTGCTCTTCATCCAGCGGATGCTGCAGGAGCTTCCCAAGCCAAAAAATAAAAAATAAAAAATAAAATAAAAAGAGGCCTTTTTAGTGCAACAGATTGTGTATCCCACGGCCATGAATAATTTGGCTGCTTTTCTCACTGGGGCCCACAGCGTGGGGAGCTGGTGCATGGATGGAAGGAGGAGGAGATGTGAAGATGCAGCAGAGGATAGAAAATGGCTACCAAGCACTTTCTTTTTTCCCCAGGAGCTGAGCCACACTCCTCAGTATATGACTGCCCACGCTCAGGGGAGCAAGTGCACTTTGCCAGAGGAGCTAAGCAGAAGGTGGGTGGTGTCACTGGTAGCTCAGCGTTGGCTTCTGAGGCTGAGCCTAGAGGCGTGGATGGCTTGGCACCAGGGTCCCAAGCTCAGAGAGGAAACAAGAGGGTGGAGGAGTCACAGGGACAAGTGTTCTCGGTCAGGGAGGTGGTGGCAGTACCAGTGGCTGAGAGCTCAGCTAAATGTCTTCATCTTGGTTATTTTTGCCATCCCTTCCCACCCTTCCTCTGCTCTCTGGCCTGGCCGAGGCATGTCTCCTCGCCTGAAGCCCTGCTACAGTCCTCTCCCAAACTCAGGTGTCCTGCACTCCATTCCGCTGAAACCTGCCAGACCTTCACGTCTTCTCACAAAATCTTTGGGTGACCTTGTCTCATGCTTCCTTGCAAAGTCATTCTGTTTACTTCATCCTCAGCTACTGCAGCTTGTTCTGCTTCCCAGTTCAGTGCTTTTGTCCTCCGACCCAGCACCCCTGCCCCAAACTATCCCTTCATGCCTTGTGATTTCTCTTAAAAAACCTGCAAAACCTTTCTATTACCCAGCCAGCTCTTGTCACTGACCCTCCACAGACTTCCTCCTTCAACATCTCCTGAGCTAAGGGAGGCATGTCTCCTCCTGATGGGTCCCTCCTTTCCATTCCTCTAAATTATTTGTGGAGGGAAGTGCCCAGACACTACCAAGGGCATTGGTATGAGAATCTTCTTGGTGGCTGTAGCTTAGCAACAGCATTCATGGAGAAGTTCAAGGTGTGGGGACAGACACTTAGCAGAGCCTGCAGGAGTGAAGCCAAAGTGAATGGAGAGACTTTCATCCCACCTGCCCTTGTACATTGCTGCTCCTCCAGCCTGCGCACTCAGCCACCAACAGCTTCCCTCCAACAATGTGCACAGAAGCAAGCTCTCCCCCAGCACTCACAGCGACACACGTCCTCTCACATTCTTACACAGCTAGTCACACACACACACACATTGCCATATATACTTGCATACTTTCACATACAGCCACCTTCCTGCACACACAGACACATCATTTCTTCTCCATCCAGAGACAAATACCCTCTCATTTGCCACAAGAACAATCACTTTGTAGTATTTCCCAGACTCCTGCAACCATAAATCTCACACACTGGAGATCTCCCAAGATCCCTCTGCTCCCTGCCCCCTTCCTCTACTGATACGTGCTTTGGTATTCTGTACCAGTCAAACATTCCTCCGTACAGAGATCAGAGACACTGTGTATTCCCCGGAGAGCCAAATCTATATCATCCCCCTTCCTCTTAACACACAGAGTGGCTCTGCTCAGTTGGCCTTTAAGTCCAAAGGCTTTTTGTTTATTTACAGTCAGGCAGAGGAAGAGGAAAAGGGAAAGGGTGCTTCAGTTTGTAATAAACCTTGCCTCCAACCCATGCCTCGCTGGCTTCTTTTTTACCCTTCTTACATCATCCACCAGGGTGCAGAGTCACCAGGAAAACCTGAAGTTTGCACAGTTCAGGAAAGAAACATCCCATTTGCTGTCCCAGGTAATTCTCATCAGCCTGCCCAGAGTCCATGAAAACCCTAGGAAGAAAGAGCAGGATTTGAGTAGTCAGAGTGGCCTCCAGCCAGGACCAGTGCAGGAGCATAAGCTGTCCCTAAGACTTGCTGGAGAGCTAGAGAAGGGTCAGCCATTCATGCAACTGGCTGGCGTGTCTTAGCTGCAGAGAATTTTCCTTCCTGTTCTTCCTTCAGGGCAAACTGCTTCTCATGTTCGTAAGGAAGATAACCGAGGCACTGTGATGCCTATTACAGATCTTCAAAGGCACAAGTCACATATACCTATTTGAAGACTTCCTTGAAGTGCCCGACACATGGTAGCTGATGCCCTTCACAGCTCAAGGTGGTCAAAGGTTGGATCATGCAGTGTAGGGCTGACCTTGCTCTCTCCATACTTCAGTGCCCATCACCTCTGCAGCTCTCCCTGGACCCAGTCCTTCCTTTACCTGGTATCAAACAGACCTCAGGTGTCCCTTCCAAAGCCAAGTGCAATGCTTTGCTTTTTCCACAAGCTCATGGAGCCCTCTTCATCCTTAAGCATAATCTTGACCTTTAATATTCCCTTGTATTGACCTTTCCCATTGTGTTTGAGGTGGAATAGCACAGAGGGTGAAGGGGATCCCACGTCTCAATGTCTCTTTCCCCTGCACCGTTCCTTTCATCATAAATAACTGACATGCAGCTTGTTGCTCTTCTCAGAGCCCACAGGCTGCTCAGGGAGTGGTTTTTGCACATTGCTCTCTCCTGCCCCATGGCATAGTGGTCGTTCCTGCCTGTCATTGCCGTTCTGGGCAATCTTGCTGATCTCTCCCTCTTCCCCTTCATCATCAGTCTTCTCTGGCGGACATGCTGGCACTTCCTGGCTCTGGACTCGGCGGGATGGCCTGAAGATGGCCCTTCGGAAGCCCTGCTTGAAGCGGTAGGAGAGGAAGCCGTAGATGATAGGATTGGCACAGCTGTTGGCATACGGCAGCACCACCACGAGGAAGTAGACACCGAAGAGGGATGGCTCCTCAGGCAGTGGGCAAACGACATTGATTATGTTGAGGACGTAGAATGGAAGCCAGCAGAGGACGAAGACGGCCACGACAGCCACCACCATGCGAGTCACTCTGCGCTCTGAAAGCTTGTGCTTGGAGGACAGAGCCCTCACCCGCCTGCCGGAGGAGCGGACCTTCACGACGATAAGGAGATAGCAGAGACAAATCACCAGCAGCGGCCCGAAGAAGCCCAGGGTGGCAGTATAGACGATGAAGCCAGCTCTCCACACCGAGGCAGGTTCTGGCCACTGGATGTGGCACGTGCTCATCCCTAAGGGGACGTCTGAGAAGACCACCACGGGTAGCACCACTATGGATGACAACATCCACACGGTCGCACTCACGGCCTTGGCTACCCGTGCCGTCCGCCATTTGGAGGACTTCCCGGGGTGGACCACGGCCAGGTAGCGGTCAACGCTCATCACCGTCAGGCAGAAGATGCTGGTGAACTGGTTGATAGCATCCACGGCCATCACCAGGCGGCACATGAAGGACCCAAACGGCCAGTAGGACAGGGCATTTTGTGCAGCCAGGAACGGCAGGCCCAGCATGAAGAGCTCATCGGCTAGGGCCAGGTTCAGGATGTAGACGTTGGTCACCGATTCACTCACCGAGTGCCGCAAGACCACATAAATGACCAGGGAATTCCCAACCAGCCCCACCACGCAGACAATGAGGTAGACCAGGGGGATGAGGACTCCGCTGAAAACCACACTGGGGCTGGCAGTGGTGGAGCTGTTGGGGGTGGTGAAGCCTGCCCAGCTACCAGAGGCATTCCCCTCCTCTGACACTGCCGGCGTGGGGAGGCTGAAAGCAGAAGTGTCCATAGCAGAGGCAGGGCAGAGGGCGAGGGGAGGTCTCCCTGCTGGATCAGTCAGCAACCTGCATGTGAGAGGAGGAGAAGAAAGGGTATTTACACTGGGGATATGACAGCTGACCAAGCCACAGATAAAATCTCTGCATTAACAGTCTGTGAGTGTGGACAAGTGTGGGAAGTCAAGGTGGGTTTGCAGATGCTGGCAGCCATGGGAACATGTGGGACAAAAACGATCCCATCCAGGCCTCGGAGGCACAGTGGGCATGGAGGGATAAACAGGGACATGGCTCAATGTGTGCCAGTGGATCTTCTCCTCTAGGGAAAGATCCTCAGGGGAAGAACCATGCAATAGGTTTGGAACAGGGGGGAGTCGCTCTTTTGTGTCACGCTAGTTTGAAAGTAAAGGAAGAGCTAGGTTATTTTGGGTACTCCAAGAGGGATCGGTCCATTTCTCTCTCTTGTCTTTCTCTCATTTTCTCTCTCTCTCTCTCTTTCTGCACCCTGCAACACACTGCTAATGGAAGAGGCTCTGCCTGCCCCAGCTGTTCACAACACCAAAGCAGTGTCCCAGCCCTCCTAATGTGGGTTGCCCAATTGCTCGTCACATCAGTGTTTGGCATAGAAACAGCACTCTCAGCTCACTCAGAGAGAGCTTTGAGCAAACAAGCTCTCAGCTCTCCACCAGCTCTTTGCTGACACTGGGTGAGAAGTTGCAGGGAGAGAAGAGACAGATAAGGGAACGACGTGCCTTCTGTCTTTAGTCAAGGCTCCAGACATGTAACAGCGCCCAGCATATACTCCAGACCAGAGACACCCTGGCATACCTTAGGCAGGGGAGACGTGTGATGCTTTCCCGATCACTCCAGCTCTGGTGAATTTTTCTGGACTGGCAGGGTCACCGTCTTGATGCACCAGCTCCTTGGAAATGATGATGACTTGGTGGAAGAGTGCAGGGACCCTGAGGCTCACCTTTACACATCCCGACAGATCTCTTAGGGCCCTGAAGCTCCTTTGTTCTTGAAAGGAAACCTGGGGATCTCAAAGGAAAGGACTCCCAATATTAACAACTTTTAGGAGGCTAGAAACACTCCAGAAACTTTTCTCAAAGACAGGATTTTACAGAGCATCCCAACATTGTTCACACGTCTTGATAATACAGCTTTTTGTCTTTTTTGTTGATATCATTCTGGAAACCTCAGGGGAGACCTGAGTTTTGGATGGATTCCTTGAATATCAGATAGGCAAACCCAACAGACTCCACAAAAGTACCAAATCTTATGCTGAAAGAACCTCATCTGACAGGTCCCACAAAAAGACAACTGGGCAACTATATCTTAAGCTCATTCTTACTGGATATTGCACAAACATTTCCTGCTATACTTAAATGGGCTTTGAAGGACTTGAATTGTTTAGGATTTTTTTGCATGTTCCTTGGGCTGTGAAGCACTGTCTTAATGGAAGACCATCTCTTGGGGTCCTGCAGTACTGTGTTGTCCCACACATCATGAGTGGATGCAATAAATAAGCAGAGTAGGAAATGATTTGATACTCAGTTTCTAAGCTCCAGGATCTTTCCTCTGATGTTTTTTCCACTGCTGTTCCAGTGACGCATGAGCCCATTAGCTCTTGTTGCAAAGGGGATGGCAGTGGCTGCTCTAGGGAGAAAGATCCCTGTGACAGGTGGCAGAGACCAGAACAAAGTGTTCGTAAAAAGATGATCCTCTAAAATGCGAGGACATCATTAGGAACCCCTGTGGATGTTCCTCCTTCATGCACAGGAATTTCCAAAAAGATATTTGGAGAAGAGCCCCACGGATGTCAAATATGGATAAGGACACTTGCTGGGGTGAAAAGCATGTGGGGAAGTGTCTGGGGTCTAGACCTCAAAGCTGGTTGCTCAGGCTGTTGTTTAGCAATACATTAAAGCCAGCTTCAGAGGTCCAAAAGCCCTACCAAAAATGCTAAAGCATACAGCACAAAACACAAATTCTCTACAATCTTGTTCTCCTGCTCAAACAGCTATGGTGGAGAAACTTCGTCTTTTAGCAGGCATGGTCTGTCTGCGCCCCTCTAACTTTGTTGAGTACCATCTACCAGCTCAAGCTTCACAGCAGATATTCTGGCTAGTTTTAAAGAACAACCACAGGACATCAGTGCCTCATTTGGGTCAGATCCACACTGCTGGCTGCTTTGGCAGCACCCACATAGGTAGAAAGTGGTGAGGAAAATTGGCCTCAGACTGAAAGTGTGCATCTGCTTGGGGTCTGTCCCTAGTGATGTGAACAGCACCTGTTGCAAGAGGCTTGGGATCTCCTAACAAGTGCTGCCAGAATGCTCCTGGCCCATACAGCTGGAGAGCAGGCGTGGGCAGAGAGGTAGGGAGGGGCAGGGAATTGGTGCCACTGATTTTTTTAGGGATAAAAATATGTATTTTTTTTTTCTATATTTCTGCATTGATTGGGAGGAGGAGGGGGATACTAAAACCTGATTGCAAAACAGGACAAAAAGCTGTGAGAGACCACTGAGCCCAGAAACTTGCAAGCCCCTTGCCACCCTCCCCTCCTGCCCACCTTGTTTCCCGTGGTCCCATCCCAGCTCAGCACGGCCGCTGCCTCCCTGCAGGGCTGAGCAAAATGGTGTGGACCAGGCTGCACTGGCAGAGCAGGGGGGTCAGCAGGCTTCTTCTCTGGGACTCGGAGTTAACTTCTGCGTGGACTCATGCCCGCGGGAGACAGCTGGGAAGAGCGGGCAGAGCCGCCGGGTACTTACGTGTCGTTGGAATGCATGTTTTCCTCTGCTTCACCGGGGAGAATCCGTGTCATAGTTTTCCCCTTCCCCTCGCTTTCTTAAAAGCAACTGAGCAAAGCAGTCCCAGGAGGGAGCAAGTCCTAAAATGTCCCGTCAGCAGAGACGCACGTCCTCCTTCCTGGGCCTGCCCATTGCCCCTCTCTGACTGCTGCGGGACTTCGCCTCCTCAGCCCCAGGACCCACTCATGGGGGGGACATGGCCGTGAAGGGATGCCAGACCCCCTCATCCCCACACTGGTGGCTCAGCGGACCCCGGTGTGCCCCCCGGTCCCCTGTCCATCTGCAGGAGAGGGGGGCTCGGCGGCTGGGGGTGGCAGATGGAGAGGGGTGGCAGCTGCTGGGGGACGGATCCTGGCGACCAATGGGCGCCAGGCGCAGGAGCAGCGGCAGGAGAATGAGAATGAAAGGATGAGCGATAGGGCATGGGAAGAGGAAGAAAGGGAGGGGAGCGACCGGGATGGAGAGAGGAAGCGGAGAGAGAGAGACAGGAGGGAAGCGAGCGGAGAGCGCAGGGAAGGGGGTGGGAGACAGCAGGAGTGGTGATGGAGGAGCGGGGTGGAAGGAGGAGGGAGCCGAGGGGAGTGGAGGGGAGATGAAGGAAGAAAGGGATGCTGAGAGCAGCTGTGTGGTGGGAGAGTGGTGTGGCAGGGGGGGATTCAGCTCCGCCAGGACCTCCTCAGCGAGGGGCGATGGTGATGCAAAGCGCTCTGCGAATGCCCCCCTCCCCGGGAGCTCCCTGCTCCCAGCATCTTGCAGGCAGGACCGGTGCTGCGCGGAGCTGCAGGCTGACAGCAAAGCCTTCTGGCTGGCAAGATGCTCGGAAGCAGGGGTGGTGTTGAGCACACAGATCCTGCTGCCCTCTGCTCTGCCCCTCGAGCACCTCCAGCGGCGGGCAGATGGGCAAATAGGGGGCTGTCTGTCTCAGCTTTCTCCCTCCCCTGGCTCCCTGCAGAATCTCATGTCTTTTACACCTTCTTTGGAAAAAACAAACAAACAAACAAACAAACAAAAAAAAACCTACATAGCCCCAAACTCGCCCATCAATTTTCATCTGTGCTGCAAGGGGTGGACCCAGAAGAAATGGGGCAGGGCAAGAAATTCAGCTCATTTGTAACTGGACTTCTCCAGGAAGGAAGTTAGGATTTCCCCATCCCATTCCCAGCTCTGAGTGCTTCCCTATACTCCTCACCCCTTCCCTACCCTGCAGCCTACAGCGATGACTCCCTGTACTGTGCAATCACCCAGCTCTTGGCATTTGGCACTGCTGTTCTGAGCATTTGAGCTCCTAGGGCCAATTCCAGCCTCAACAGAAGCAGTGAGCATCTCTGTTAGACGAGCATAGCCATGGGCTAACACCTGGGCTTCCATAACTGCTGGTGCAATTTTATGTCCAGCCAGTGTTGCTCGAAGGTGAACAGGTGAATGCAGGTTAGAAAACTGTCAGGACACCTTCTGCTGAGGTCCTGGCCACATACTGTCTGGAGCCACAGGAGAGATGAGGCCTTGCTGGGGAAGAAATGGCATGGGCAGCACCCAGTGGTTGTCTTTGTCATGGCAGGGCTGTGTCCACCGCACCACGCAGAGAGCCCAAGGGCTCGTGTCTGGAAACAGCCGCTCAACAGCAGAGGTCTGCCCACGCCAGCTACCCTTTGTAGAACCTGTTAGCATACGCACAGTCACAGGACCACAACTTCCATTTCTCCAGCTTGCTTCCTCAATGCCTGGAGTCCTTCCCCGTTCTCAGCCTCAGGCAGCTCCACCGGTGGTTGTGAAAGCTGCTTGAGCTGTGTTGGAAGGGGAGCTCAGCTCGTGCCCCTCCACAGATGCATCGATTTTGTTTCATGCATATGGCGAGCCTCTGCTTCCTCTGCATTGCTGCATGTGACAGGGGACAGGGCATTGAACACACTGAGGAGGTAAAAGCTTTGCAACTGGAGAAGGAATAACAACTTGCTGTGAATTCAGTGGTTTGAGTGATGTTTGCAATATTTTAGAGAAGCTGGGTCCCAGTCTCAAGGGCTTTCTGTCCCTTGCCCACCCACAGGTACGTACCCTCACCTGAGACTGGTGCTCCTCTGGAGCAGTGCTGGCACAATTTGCATTTGTGGGGCTTGGGAAATTTGTCTGGCAGCTCACATGCAATGCAGGCATTTGTGGAACTCGCTGCCGCAGGATGTCCTCCAGGGTTGCTTTGCAGACACCAGCGGATAGTGTCTCCTATCACTGAACTGCTGTAGGCAGATCCAGCCATGCACTGCACTTGCGCAAGTGTCCCCAGCAGCAGGGTACTTTGGGGGCTGTGCTGTGGTGGGTTGATGCCAACACAACCCACGCCACCCCTCGGTGCAGGACGCAGCCTGGGATGCTCAGCGTCAGCGCTGCAGCAAGGAGAGGCGAGCTGGCTCAACTCCACGGCTTCCCCGTGCCCTCCTAGGACTGCAGGATTTTGCAGTGCCAATCATTTCACCCGGAGCCCTCCTCCCACCTGCGAGCGGTGGCGGTGGCAGCCACCCTGTAGCACTTCTGACTCTCGAGTCCCTGCAATGCATCAGCAAGGCAGGTGCTCACAGCTGCCAGATCCATCGTACCGCTGGGACCACTCTCTCCGGCTTAATTTTAGTGACTCGGAGGCAATTTGTCTGGACTGGTGACTCATTCCTCTCTCGCGCTTTTTTCTTTTTTTTTTCCCCTTCCCTCCCCCTTCCTGTTCTCGCTCTGCCTGTGCCTGGCAGCATGAGCAAGTGCGGGCACCGATATGACCACCTATGACGCAAGCTCCGGAGCGTTCGTGCAGAAATGTTTTAGTGCAAGGGTTTCCCCAGCACCCTGCAGGGACAGCCACCACACAGAGCAGTCCGAGTAAGGGTGTCCCCCCCCAAAGCTTGCAGAAGAGGCAAAGCTTTGCTAGGGGAGGAGAAAACTTTTTCAAGTGAACATGCGGAGCCCGAGAAGGGCAAAAGCCAAGGTGTAATTGCCCTGCTGCCTTTGTGTGGCACCATGTTTGCAATTCCTGGGCACCCCAGAACCAAGCTCAGAGTGGTCCCACCTGGGTATCCCCTTCCAAAGGATGGTTATGGCTAGCGGGTGCCTCCAAATGTTGCTCACTGCCATCCCGCTGTCCCCCGAGCTGCGACACACCAGAGGCATGGCAAGGATGTACGGTCTTTTTATTATGTCCTACTCACTACGTTGTGACTTCAAGGGGGGGGTAATGAGGAAGGGAAGGGGCAGCCGGGGTGTGGGGCAGTTGTGCAAACGGTCAAACCAGTGCTACAGACCCACAACAGTCTTTCAAGCCAGCAGAAGTGAGAAGCGCAGTGACTGCTGGAAGGTACTGAGCTCCGGGATGGTGGAGTCATCGCTTTCCTGCATGTCGGGCACAGCCTGGCATCAGAACGGGGCCGTGATCTGCAACCAAAACAAGGACAGGCCTTGCGAGACCCGCTCAGCTGTTCTCCTGCTCTCCCTCCCTTGGCCCCAGTGGTGGCAAGAGAAGGAAGGGGGCCAGGCCCCCGGATGGAAAGCTCTCGCTCTGCTCTCTCCTCAGGCTCTGGCCAAAGCTTTGTCTCCTTGAGTTGAAGGAGAAGGACAGGAAGGGACAATATGAGGAATAAAGGAGTCCTGGGGGTGCAGCTGCTGCTTGCCAATGCGAAGCCGTACAGAACATCCCCTGAGGTGAGCAGGCTCTGGTAAGAGGAAGGGCCATTTAGGCAATTTCCCATGAATAAGGAACAGCTTTTTTTTTTTTTTTTTTTTTTTTTTTCTTCCTTGTTTATAGGCAAAGGCTGCAGCTTTGCATAGCTCACAGCTGGCCATGCCCAGGGCAGTTTGGATGCTGTTCCCTCAGTGGCAGAAAGTGACAGACAGTCCTTTTCTGTGAGGGCAGGGGTAGGAAATCCTGGGCCTCCCTGCACCCGGAGATGGGGGCAAACCTTCACATGGGCAGGAAGGAAGAAGTGGACAAGGGGCCCATGTTCTCCATCCCACCATGTCCTGTCCTGTCCCGAAGCAGGACTGCTGTTTCCCTCTTGTTCTCTGAGGGTGACCCATCCCACCAGGCACAGCAAGTCCTAACCATCTGGGTCCAGGAGCAGGAAAGGGCCACCGGTATCCTCCCCAGAGATCCCTCTCACACTTACTCTCCTAGAGGAGGCTGCATGCTCGTTTCTTTGTCCGAGTGGGCTGTGGACAGAGGACTGCTCGGATGGCCTCATCAAACACCGTCTTGAGGCCGCGCTGCGTCAATGCTGAGCATTCGAGGTATTTCACGGAGTCTGTTGGGAGGAAAGCAGGTGCCGTAATGAGTAGGAAGAAGACTGGGGTAGGCAGTCGGGGTATCTGGGAGTTTGCTGTGAAGGGTCCTGACTCAGAAGAGAACCAGTGCAGGAGGAGGAGGAATACCACAGATTGCTGTCAAGCAGAGAGAGATGCACGTGCCTGTGTCAGTGAACATTTCTGGCTCTGATCACCTCACCGCCACAGCACCCTCCTCCCTCAGTGCCCGTTTTGCAGACAAGGTCCTGAGGCACATGCCTGAACAACACTTGAATCTCATCTTGAGACAAGGCCTCAAGTCTCCGCAGGCTTCAAGTGTCATTCAGACTGCCTGGCCTCAAGCACCTTCGGTGGCATCTTAAACCACATAGCGCCTCCTTTTTGGGACTCTGGGCTCCAGAATTGTCAGAGATCTCATGCAAGGCACTTGGCTCTTGCCCAGACTGAATAGATAGGGCTTGTGTGACCAAATCCATTAAGCATTGGCAGGAAACACTTCACTCACTCAGGCACTAGTGACTTCAGGGCAAAGCTTTCCAGCTGTACAAGACCAGGGCTTGCCTATTCCCCAGTCCTGTAGTCGAAGCAGAGCCATCGCATGAGGCTGGCTATGATACCCTGGTTGGCCACCCTCTCCTCTAAACTCCCACTTGAAAACTCCTCCCTCAAGCTGTGTTTCTCTCCCTTTCTGCTCTCTCTGCCTGCTGCATCTGAGGGGTTACCAGGCACAGGCATTGGTGCATGTCCCAGAAAGCAGGAAGGGGCTGACATCCAGAGATGGGGTGAGATACATGTAGTATGTGGGGTTGCATGCATAAACCCCGCTTATCAGAGGCAGGAACAGGAAGCTGCAGTTGCAGCTCTTCCTGAGAGATGTTAGAAAACTCAGTCTTCCGCCTATTTCCGGAAGGCCTCTGCCCACACAGCAGCTGCGGCTTTCACAGAAAAGTATTGGCCCAGATAGAAACAGCAGAGTAAACGGAGAGCAGAGCATGCAAGTGTGTATGTAGGCACTTGCATATGTGTACTGCATGTGTGTGGAGGGTGGCATCCAGAGAGGGGCAGCAGACAGAGGTTTGAGGTGCTGAGGTTTCGTCAAGGAGCAGACCTCCTTCCTGAGCCTCCCGAAGTGCATTTTGCCCTTCATGTGTCTCCCTGTTTCCCTCAGAAATATCTCTAAGGAAGCCACATTAGGTTGAGGGGAAGCCTTTATCTTCTGCCTCTCTCCTTTCAGTAGGCCCAAGATGTTGCCTGCAAGCACATACCGATTTCCTTGGCCAGGGCAAGACCCTGAGGATACGTAATGGGGGATAGCTTCTTCTCCTTCAGCTTCTCAATGGTGTCCTTGTCATCACGAAGATCCAGCTTTGTGCCCACAAGTATGATGGGAGTGCTAGGGCAGTGGTGCCGCACCTCAGGAAACCACTAGTGAGGGAGCAAAAGGGCAGAGATGAGAGACTAAACCACATGTATTCACATGCACGGGGAAACAAAGAGGCACCCCTGAAAAAAATCCAGCAAGATAGCTGACACCCTGTCCTTCCCCACTGCCCTTCCATCCAGTGTTGGACACTACAGCCTGGCCCAGACCAGCCTGTTTCCAGGTCCACAGACATAATCCTTCACATGGAGCTCAAAGCATGAATCGAGTCCCTCAGGCACTGAAACATCAGAGCAGGGGAATAGTGAGGGGTGAAAGGAGAGGCAGTGCTGAGCACAGTCTACTAAGCAAAAGCACAAGCTGTTTGCCATCAGTCACAGCTCCCTGAAACCCAAGGAGAAACTTGAAAGGTGTTGGAAGGAAATACTACGTTTTAATTCCTTCTGACTGACACACAAAAAAAGGACATTACCTCTCTAGGTCTAGACATTGCATTAGCAGTCTCCACCCACAGTCACTCTCTTTGCAAGACCAACACCAAGCTCACCCTCCACAACCCCTGAAGGACCAGGATACACCGTCTCACCTTAGCACGGACGTTTTCATAAGATGCTGGGCTGACAAGGGAAAAGCAGATCAGGAAAACGTCCTGTAGACATACAACCATGGTGCAGAGTTAGGATGAGCACATGGGATTGCTATACAGGAGGCAGGGAAGGGACAGCAAAACTGAGTGTGCACCAAAGAGGGTCATGTTGGGGAAAGCTGTCTCTCACTATCTAACACAGTCCAGACTGCTGCTGATTGTCTCTAGAGGAGAGAAGAATATTTGCTCCCCTGACTCATGGTAACCATAGCCACCGCTATCAGAAGAGCCAAAATGTTAACTACAAGGATGGGGTTTTTGTGGTAGGCACACTCATCCTCATGGGAAACGGTCTGACAGGATCCTGTTCATTTCTCATAGAAAGCCAGATAGTTTTCAGGACAGAATAATTTTGCCTGCTGCTGAGACAAAACTGAGTTCAACCCCAAAAGTGCACATTCAGGAGGCAAATGAGGCAGAGGATGTTAACCACATAAGCACTTTTCCTGGGCATGGCAGAAGTTAGGCTTCTATTAGAAACAAAACAAAGCCAAACCCCAAAGCCAAACCCTTCAGGGCTATATTTCTTCTATCCAACTTCAGCTATCTTAAACAAGAGCGTCAGGCCCAACATTGCCATACTTCTACAGCCACCAGGGGCTCAGAAAAATTTTCCCTACCTGTGCTTGGCACATGTCCCATAGTGGGTGCAAACACGTTGTTGAGAAATATGCATGTTGAGAAATATGCACTGACTGCAGAAGGAGCCTAGGCAAGCAGCTTATATCAGGCATCTGACTTTCAGGTGGCTGAACCTAGCTGAAACAAACTGTGCCCTCAATTCCTAGTCCTTTTGGTTGCAATGGCAACCTTCAGACCAATGCCTGAGGCAGCGGGGTCTTTCTGCACTTGCTAAGAGACTGCTTGGAACAACATCCTTCAGGGGAGGTGACCTTGAAATCCTAAAATCACTCTGACAATGTGGTGAAAAACTGGTGAACACGGTATCTGATAAGAACCATCCGTTTGTTCTGTTAGAGGCTTGGGCTGAGTTGAGGCACCAGTGGATCAAATACATGTGTCCACACACCTGATTTCTTGTAAAGGTCAGAGGCCAGCATAGGGGTTCATAGGAATGTGGAAAGCTCCTGCCTCAGCTCCAAAATTCCCTGAGCCACTTGGGCTTCATAAGAAGGGCATTTTTTCACCAGAGCTGTGTAAGGCATCTAACCCCACCTTGAAATCAGTGTCAGGTGGACTCAAAAGTATCTTTGAGGATCTGTTTTCTTGCTGAGTTATCCCAGTAATGACATTTAGATGAAGGCTCCAAAACTCCCATAAATGCCTTTTACCTTTAGGGTTTCCAGGCACTGTGTATCAACATAAATATTCTCAGAAAAGGGCGGAAAGAGAAGGGAACAATCCCGTCACAGCTGTACGGCAAATGCTGATTTTCAAGCAGGTAAAGGAAATATATCTGAAAGAGGAACAAGGGAGGAGGAGCATGGAATGTGACTCACCGTCTGTGGGTAAGAAAGAGGCCTCAGCCTGTCATAATCCTCTTGTCCGGCAGTATCCCATAGTCCCAGATTTACAGGCTTGCTGTCAACCATCACATTGGCGGAATAGTTATCGAACCTGAAATGCAGAGACATATGCCATGGATCAAAAACTAGAAGAGGGAGCTCTTCCAGTGGGGCAAAAAAACTCACTGTATGCACCCCAGGGCAAAGCATAGTGATTCCTCTTCTCAGCTCACATGGCTGATGCTGTTTTCCTGTGAACCTCTACCTGATAGAATTTCCACTCAACATCAGCCTCCTCCCCATCACCCAGCTGTCCTCAACAGGTGCCTGGCTGCAGCTCCACCTTCTCCATCTTGCACGCTGATCAATAAACTTGTGAGTTTCCTGCTTATCTCCTCAATGTCCTTCCCACAACCATTCCCACTCTAGCCAAGTCCCCATGCTTTTCATTTGTGCTCTAAACCATGGATTTATCCTTGAGAGTGGGGAAACAACACATGTCTCTGTAACTGTCCCAAAGCCCTGCACTCCTCAACACTTCTGCTGGAGCAGAGGTCAATATACCCAGGTGTGCTCCCTTCCTCTTTGAAAGCATAAAATGAAATATTTGAGAACAGCTGTCAGGATTGCATGCTTGGGAAAAAAGACATATTGCCAAAAATGTTTTTTACATCCACAGAGGTGTTTTGCCCTGGGTTCTCAGAAAAATTTCTTTCCTGTTCTTTTTGCTATATCTTTTCATAAGCTTCATGAAGAAAAACAGATAGTAAGGAACCAATGCAAAGACCTTTTGAATGTGCTCATGGCACACACTGCCATTGTAAGATAAGCCATACTGCCCAGGGGCATAAAATGGCCTCCATTCCCCATCTCCAGCCACAAGTCTCAGGCATAAAGAGAAATGGTCTGTGGCCCACTATATGCACGTCCACTTCATGGCCACCTGCCAGGAAGGGATGATGTCCTTGCAAAAATGAGATTGAGGTGAGATGGGTTCTTGTTGCCGCAGTTATTATTGCAGCCTCTGTTGCAAATTGGTCTGGAAAAAAATAAGTGAGGCTCTGAGGTTTTCCTGCACCTGAACTGGCAGTGTGACACACTCTTTCTCCCTCCTCAGGGAGTGTGTAGTCATACTCCACACCCCAGTGGTAAGGTACGAGTATGCATGGTTTGTATCTCCAAACATATCCCACGTAACGGGGGGAGACAAATGCATCTGACCACTCAGCCAAAGGCAGCCCTAAGCTTGCTACCTATTCCACACATCTGCTGAATTGCATAGTTCTTCTGCTCTGGCATTTATCTGAATCCTTTACTCTTACCACCAGGGTTATCATGGCCTGCTCCAATAACATTACCTTGAACAATGAAGGTGTGCGGACCCCTGTCCAGACAGTCACCTTCTCCTGGGTCTGGTCCCATTTTTGTAGCCTGTTGCCTAACTGGTTCGCCTAGCAAGACTCCACCTGCTACTTGTAAACTTAGCAGGCAGGTAGACCCTTGGGTTGGTTTATGTTTCCCAAATATCCCATTTATACTAGGGTTTTGTAAGGCCATTGTGCTGAAACGTGAATGACAGACCAGAAGTGCAGAGGCACCTTCGTTGGTTTGGCAGCTCTTCCTCTGCTGGCCTGGAGATTGCAACCCTGCCTTCAGAGTGCAGAACAGGGCTTTCTGCACCCCTCTGCACCCTGCTTTCCCACCTCCCACCCACCCCAGGACTGCGGATGTGTCACTCACACAGTAGGGATGTATTCTCCTGGGAAGGCATTGGTGGTGTAGCTGATAAGGAGGCAGGTTTTCCCCACAGCTCTGGAAGAGAAAGAAAAAACATAGCAGGGAATAATGGTAGTGCCATCAGTCTTGCTAGGGTGAGATGAGGATGGGGAAATCCTTCCATGCCTCAAAGTTAGCCCTGTTAGAAAACCCCTGAAAGGAAAAACACATTCACAGGACCTGACAACGTGTAGCCATAGGACAGACAACTGGTAGGAAGGAAGACAGGATGTCACCCAGAGCTGTTTGTTGACTTTAAGCACAAAGGCTTGTTTTTATGCTTTGGTACAGAGATCACTCAGCCAAAATGCATCCACTCCGAGCTGGGGGTGAGACCATTTTCCAGAGCGTGCACGGTGCTGCACAGTCATAGCCAGGATATACACGTAGTGACTTGGTGCAGGAGTGTCAGAGCTAAGGCTGTCTGCAGCCTTGCCCGTCTGCACCATCCACGGGCTGCTGCAAACTGCAACATCACCCACACCAGAAGCCGCCAGCAGCCAGCAAGGTGCCTCTCCTTGTGGCTGCCTGCGGTGTTTCTGCGCATGTAGCTCGTGCTTCCTCTCTCCTCAGCCTCCCCCACCCACATGCTGCAGCAGGGTGGAGAGCAAATAAGATGGGGTAGCAGCAGCACAACCCAGGCTGGGTGAGAGCACTGGTGTGACAGAGAAGGGAAATGGGCAGTCAGTCAAGGGGAGGAGGTGTCATGGGCAAGGCGAAGCCTGTGGTGAGGTATAAAAGAAGTAGAGAGAAATTCCAAGAAGATAAAGCAGCCAGGGCAGGTATGGGAAGAAGAATCCTTTTCCTGCTGAGCTGTCATTTCTCAGGTCTGTGTGGCCTGGGAAAGCCTGGCCAGGCTTCAGTTTCAGCATGTGCAAAGTGGAAATGGGAAGAGCAACCTCCATCCTCAGCCTGTGACCACAGTTGCAGGATCAAGGAGATGCCTTTTCTGGGGGAAGAGCCCAAGTCCTTCTGGTGGAGTCACTCCTGCTGGCCGTGCTCTGACTCTTTTTTCCTCCCTCTGCCACCTCCCTTTCTGAGCTCCTCCTCTCCGAGTTCCCTCTTTCCCTAGCTCCCCTGCTTTCCTCTTGTTATAGAGATATTGGAGTGCCATGGAGGCTTCCTGAAACTGTGTAGGGAATGGCTCAGGAGATCTATGGGGTTGGGGGGTGTGAGTTAGTGATGGAAGGGAGAACAGTTCTGAATTAGTCTGATTGAACCAAGAGGAATATGAAGAGTCAGTGAAGGGGTGAAGGTTATGGCAAAGCTATTGAGAGATGTGGGGTTAGTGATCTGTACACGTGCAGGTTCCTGGGACTGAATTCAGGGAGCGCTAAGAGGTTGATGGTATGTGATGGAGAGGCCTATGGGGCCAGAACAGCTATGGGAGAACATGAGGGGTTTTAGTTAAGTGATGGCAGAAGGTCCTGTGGTCAGTAAGGTTGGTCTGTGGCAGGGTGACAGGGTTGGTATGGCTGGGAGGGAGGTGAAGGGAGGTGAAATGAGACCTCAGAGCGATGGGGGATGACGGGACTTCTGTGTTGCAAGATGGAGGGTGGAGAGGTGCAGCGTGTAGATAAACAAAATGATGGGGTAGATGACAGATTTAGGAGGGGTTGAAGTGAGAGGGTCTGAGAGCAGGACGCGTAGTGGGGTTAGCCTTGTTATGAGGGAACGGTGCCTTGAGGGGTGGTTACAAGAGTTGTGGCAATGGGTGAAGGGGAAGCCATGGGTTAACAAGGCAATGGTTAAATGCCTGGTGGCCTTATTCATCCAGTTCTAGCTTGCAGCTTTCAGGGGACTTTGCTGAGAGGTAAAGATGTTTCTGTGGGGCTGTCTCCTTCCTTCTCCCTTCTCCCTTTCCCCTGTCCCCTTCCCCCAGCCCCTGAAAATATGTCTGACATTTATTGTTATGTTTAAAGACTTCTTCCTCCCCGGGGTAGTTTTGAAGGAGGAAGTGACTGTGGGGAGCAGGGCTGCTGCAAATGTCTTTTCATCTGCTACCTGATAGCTGCCCCAGATAACAGTCTGGCCAGCTCCTAGCTGGGAAATGAATTAACCGACTCCGTGCCAAATGTCCTGCCCACCTGCTGGGCTCTGCTCCCCTCATCCACTCATCCCACAGGGCAGGGGGACCGCAGACGTGGTCCCCCACACCTCCCTTCTTCTCCACCTAGATCGAGCCATTTCCAAGGACCACAGGATGTGGGCAGAGCCGCCACAGTGCTGTGAAGGCCAAGTCGGGCTGCCTCCCCCTCCCAAAGGGGTACACACCTGTGCCCACCTCAGTGCAAGCACCTCCTCCTGGTGCCCACAGAAACCCCTTGCCAAATGTTCTCCCCGACACCCTGAGGCGGAGACAACACGTCGAGAAAAGCTGAACACACAGACGCTAGAGATCAGGACCACAGTGCCCTGTCCTCTCCCAGCCCCAGTGAGCAGATGGCTTTCAAGGAGCCATTTCCCTGCAGGAGAGCACTTGCACCTCTCAGGTTTTCAATCTGACTCCTGCCTACAGGTTGAGCCTGGCAGCGATGCCACAACCTCCCGTGTGTGGGCCAGATCTGCCAGGCCCGTGAAGGACAACCCCACTTTCCATGCCCGTTTACAGATGCCCTTCAAAATGTCCTCTCCTCTACCCTCCCCCAGCCTCCTCAGAGGTAAGTTCCTCACCCTGGTGAAGGAACAGAGAGTAAGAAAGGCAACACAAGGCTGCGAGAGGTCAGCAGCAAGCCTGGGGAAGTCTCACCAGGCAGTGACCTTCTTCCTCGCCCCTTGCCACCACCCCTTCCTCCCTGCACCCACAGAAAAAGAAGGGGGTACATACCCATCTCCCACCACGACACACTTGATGGCTTGCATGTCCCTGGGCCCGTGGCAGAGGACAGTGCCTGGGGCAAAGGAAAGTCAGGCCAAGGCAAACAGCAGGGAGACAAAGGCAAATGTGAGTATCAGACCTTGAGCTGAGGCGAGTGGCAGGTTGCAGGGAGGGAGGAAATGGAAGAGGGAACTTTACTCAATCGCCCTCTGGTCCCTCCTCCCCTCCCACCACTGCTCTGCAGCCCAGGCCGTTAGCTGAAGGCGGGGCATGCATGACTTTGTGGTTTGGGAGATTATTGCTGTCATTTTTTTCACCCCGCGTGTCTCAACCCACTCCCTTCCTGCCCCATCCCAGCGGACAGCTGGGGGCACCAAACTGCTTTTACATGGGAGCCAAACAAAGCTTAGAGAGGGGTGAGAGACTGGAGGGGTGGACTTCCCCCTCCCTCCTTCATCATCCAGACTTTGGAGGAGGTGTAAACAGGGAAGGAAGTCTGCAGTGGGAGCTGGGGAGGAATGAAGACCTGGGGTAATGAGGATTTCTCAGGTCTTCCCAGAATCCGTGAGTGTCAACGACAAAATGTCATGAGGAATAATAATTTCTGTGAAGGCTGAAGAAGGAACTTAAGTGGCCTCTAGGAAGCAGCAGCCACCCCACAGCTGCTCTGTCCCACAACTCCTGTGGTGATAAGGTCCTGTCGCACCTCCCCACCTGCCCCCAGATTACTAGTACAAAGAAGTATTGGCTCTGTCTACGTGTAACTCAAACACATCAGAGGATGCAATGAATATTCTCTCTTCTGCTGCTACTATAAAAGCCAAGACTGGTGGAACAGAGAAGTTCATGTAAGCCAATTTCTCCTTACCAACCCTCCCTGCAACTTCTGTGCAAAAGCAGCCAATGAGAGCTGCTGCTAGACCTCCTTCATCTTGTGCTCAGATAAGAGTTTAAAGCTAAGCAATAAGGAGAGGCAAAGCCTGAAGAAAGAAGAGACATGGAGCAGAAAGGTGGCTCTGATCATTCTAGGAGGCTCTAGTCCTTCCTTTTGCCCCTCAAAATGAGGGTCTGGAAGCTTCTCCTTCCTTCTCCCTTGCAATGCTAAGCCTGGAAAAGAGCACGTGTCTATATGCCTCTGTGCCCCGCAAACTGATGAGTGGATGGGCAGGAGATGCGCTTTAGAGAAGAAGGGATATGGTGACACAGAATTAATTAGAATTTCCAATTTTGTCAGGAGGTCAGTTAGACCAAGAACAGGGGGCATTAAGTTGGGATGTTCCTGAAGGAAGGGATGCCGAGGGAAAGTGCTTTTTTCAAAGGTTGGTGACCTTTGTGCTGAAGCAGCCATGGGAGGCTGTTGGAACTGACCTGCTCAGGAGGACAGCTCTCCCATCCATCACACAGTGCTGGCTGCAACCCAAAAACATTCAACCGTGGAAAGTTTCCAAGTCTTGCGGCTATTTCAGAAGCACAAAACTACCAGCTGTACTAGGTGTTCCCTCTGTGGGTGGTAGGGAAGAGGGGGAAAGGAAACCCACTGACTCCTTTGCAAGAGCAGGAACAGGCTGTGGAAATGAGGGGAATACAGGTCAGAGGACAGAAGAGAATCACAAAGGTTGCTATCGGGAAACTAGCAGTAGGAGCTGGGAACGGCAGGCAGGTGCAGAAATATAGTGGGCCAGGAGGTAGGGACTCTGTCAGATTAGAAGGCAGGTGTACCTGGTTCTAAAGAATGATACTGGTGGATGAAAAAAAATTACCCAATATTTAGAGCTTGAATCTGGACAGGGATTCTCAAATGAAGCCCTGCTGGTAGAGCTAGTAGTGTATCCCATCCTAACCCCAGATCCTCACCCAGCAAGTGTCAAGGTAGGCCTGCAGGCTGTAGAAAGAGAACTGTAGCTAGTCTGCAAAACCAGCAAAATGTGAAGTGCAACCCATGGGCAGTTTGTTGGCACACGGGGCACAGTTATCTGAGAGAAATTCTGAGCTTGACATCAGTCCATTTGTCAAAAAGGTTTGGAAAGCTGTGACACATCTCAGTTGGAAAGTTTTGGGACGTCTGATGGGAATTTGCTCCCCAGGCAACTGGACACACTGGGAACTCTCTGTGGCAGATGTCTGGGTGAAAACTGAGGTCTCTGGGATCCTGAGGGTTCTGGGAGCTGGGGACCCTAGGGATTCAGGGAGCTCTAGGTTGGGCAGACAGCCTGGGACAGAAAACAAATTCTTTCCTGTGTATTTTTGAAACTGCATTTGGAATCACCTTATCCAGAAGAACATTTTTGTTTACAACAGAGCTTTTCTCTGAAGGTTTCAAATAACCCCAAGGTGCTTGGGTAGATGTAGGGTGGGAAGAACAGAGAGTGGACACCTGGGGTGGGAAGGATGGAGGCTAAAGAGAAAAGGCATGGAAAGAGCTGGAGAATATATTGAGTGCTACCTGGGACAGAGTGACCTGCTGACTGCCAGCATGTGCTTTTGTCCTTGCAGTCCTGCACAGGGGCCTGTGAGATTGGCAGCACGGAATGGAGAGGGTAAGAAGAAGACGTGTTAAAAGCAGTCAAGGAGGAGGGACTGCTGATACTCATATCCAGGTGAGCCCCATTTCATGGCCGCTGTAGTTCTGTGTGGCCAAAAATGAGCAGTGAAAGTCCTGGTAAAATGATGTATGTCCATCCCCCTCCTGAGCAAATCACTTTTGAAAGACAATTGCCTGTTACTGCTATGGATAGCCAGTTTTCTTCCAGGTCGGAGATCTGTGCTCTGAATCTAAATGCATCTGTCCTCTGCCAAGAGCTACGTAGAGGAACAATAGGGTTTTACATAAAGGTTTTTAATGGTTTTCTTTCTATCATATTTAAATTATTAAAAATGGGATATTACATTCAAATAGTATGCCTTATAACAGCTCTGAGAACAACTAGTACCTGCTACATTAAAACCTCTAAATTGTGCATGCTGAAGGAAAGGGAAGGAAACTGCAGGAAATAGCCATGTAACCCTTAAGTGAGCACATACAGAGCTGCTGCTGCTGCTTTGATGTGCTCTTACACCACCAAGAGGTGCTCTTGACATGAGTTTCCCTCTGCATGTGAAGCGGGGTTGAGGGAAGGCAGGCACCCCTCTGGGGTTTCTTGTTCCCTTTGCTGAGTTTGAGGAAGACGTTATGGGAAAGAATTGCTCAGTGGGATGATTCTGCTCTGAGACACTTCCAGGGCTCTGGGTTTGCACAGCACCCATGTGGGATGGTGGGCAAGGGAGATGCGTAACATTAGCACTTTACCCCCAGAAAAATGCAAAGCAAAGAGGAATTTGGGTCATTCCACCTCTCCCCCTTTTTCTGTGGTGTTCTGTTCTCTCGGTGAGGACACAAAAAGGATCAGGGGCCTCTTTCAGAGCTGTTTGAGCTTCACAGCCCTGCACAAGAGGGCAGAAGCTGAGCAGGAGGCTTGTGCTTCAGCACAGAAGGAGTGGCAGGGAAATCCTTTCCTGGGGGGAACATGGGTCTCATTTCTTTGCATACAAGGGCCATGGCCTCAGAAGGTATTCTTATTACCCTGGTCCCTGATATAATTATTTTATATGACCTATTGCTCAGGCAATTCTGTGTGGCCAAGAGACATTTTCTGTGTGTGCTGGGCCTCCACCAAGGAAGACATTAGCTTGCTTCAGCATGGCTGAGCTGCAAACTGTCCCTCTTGCTATATTCCCCTTTTGCCTCTTCCCACTTCCCCATTCACACAGCTTCATACCATCTGTCTCCTGCTTTTAGTTCTTTCTTTGCTTCTATTCTTCTCCAAAGCTCCCACCCCTCCCTTTTGCTGCCCCCCTCTCCCCTCACTTCTGTGGTTTCCCACTAACTGCCACGTTTCTTTGAGAGCCTGCCCTGAATTCAGAGCTCAGATCATAAGTGGAACAGGGCGATGCATCTCAGGCCATGATGCTCTTTCTGATATGGCCATACCAGGGGTTCTCTATCCTAAATTTACTCCGTCAAGCAAAAGTTGATAAAAAACTGAAGTTTCCAATCCAGTTGCACTGAACACAAACTGCCTACGTTTATGACATAACTCAAAAGTAACTCAAGCTCAGAAGTAACTCAACTTGCAAATGGTGTTTATTTAGTCTTGGACCTGTCATGTTCATGGGCTTTCCTGAAGACCAGCCCTACTGAAGCTGGGGGGCAGCTGGTCCATACATTTTATTGTGGAGACAGGTCTGTCTTCTGGCTGTGACCACTCTCAGCTTTGCTGGTTTGGGGCAAAATAGTTGGTCCACTGCCAACCTCTTTTCTGGAGCACTGAGAGGGGTTCCACTCCTTCATCTCTTCTCCATTGTGTGCCTGGGTAAGCAGAAGACCTTTAAGGATCAAGGTCCTTGTGAGGGCTGATTCGTACTTGCACTTCCCTCACTTGAGAAGTTGTTTGCAGACTCCTAAATCACACTGAATTTTTTATGGCTTGGCCTTATCAGCTTCTCTGTACTTTTGCATGTCCCTGGTGATTCTGATATCAGTTTCCATTCTTACAGACACTTTGTTTTCAGCTGGTGACAGCCTCCACATCACTGATACTACTGTTACTTAATGCTGATAAATATAGATCAATATCTGACCGAGCATCTTTTCTCACTAGTTGCTCACGTGGTTCAACGGAATTTTTCACCTGTCTGTTGTTGTGGGGAGGTAACAGAGACTAGAGTAGAGGTGTAAATTCTAATTTAGTGTCAAATGCTTGACTTAGATCTCTTGCGTGCTAGCAGTCTTCATGCTTTATCAGTTGTTAGATAAACTGTTTTGTAAAACCAGATCTAATATGTCTTTTCACGGTAAGCTAGAATCTTCTAGGAAAGCTGCATGAGGGAAGTGAAAAGAGCTGTTCAGAGTACTAAGGAGGTCTATAGCTACTCTTTTACAAGACTAATATTTCCTGAACTACGAAAATAAAATCTTCCACTTGACTTCTACATTTCTGCAAAGGCGTAAAGCCTTAAGATTGCTGCACATCTGAATACAAGAAAAAATACTTCTGGCTCATCATTGAAGTTTATCAGACACCAAGCAAACCTCCTGTAATCTCTACAATATTTTATTTCCTTTTCTTTCCCCCCCATGGCCTTTTATAATCACCATCTTTCTAACTCAAAAATAAATTAATTCTAGTTTGTTGAACTAGTAAAAGCATTTGAGAACAGCCTATTTCGGGTACTCTGCACTAGTAACTTTACTTTCTGCCTTCACATTTCCATCCTGAGTTATTGCTCCGGCTGTCAGTCTGTGTTGCTTCTTGCAATTATTCTATTTGTTATATGAAAAACTGTGTTTTTGTCTTTTCTCTAGTACTGCTTTACCTTGGATCACCTCCTGAAGAGGCTATTGAAGTTGTACAAACCTGTACTTTGTCCCTCTGTGCATGGTTGTTGTAATAGTTGACATTGTCAGCACAGAAAAATATACAGCATTGGCATTGTCACTCTTTTTATCCCCTTGAAAGCAGTAGGAATTAGTTGTATTACATAATTATTTTAAGCTTATATCAATAGTCTGCCTAATGTACCAGGCCTGATGAGATGAGAACTGCTGGTCCAGCTGGGATGCCCCATTACAAACTCTCCCACCTCTTGCCTGCACAGCCCCAGCCTGATATAACCATGGCTGGAAAGGATGTGCAGTGGCAGTAGCAATTACTGGATCTAGCCCCAGTCTGCTATCAAAAGTGCTAATTTCCAGGGATTTGTCTCTTCTTCTCCCTGTTCTCAGCAGCTCAGGAGAAGAACTGCTTCTCATGTGGGCTGGTAGGTGTGAAAAGTGATAGGAGAGGACAAAAAGGGCCAAATCCCAACCCAACCCAAGACATATCCGACCTGTCCCAGTCCCCTTAACTTACCTTGATGCTAAGTAGGCCCCACAATACCCCCCTTGCCTCCCAGTCTTCTTGTTCCCTCATTGACACCTCTTCTTGCTTGGCTAAGAAAACTTTGTAGCTCTGGTTCAGGCCTGTCTTTGAGCAAGGAGTCACCAGTCCCATCTCTATCCTTTGCCTTGTTAAAATAATCTCTGCTGCCTGGAAAATGTTCGTTGGTTCTTCCTCTAGTCTCCTGTTTTTCCAGGAAGTGCATTACTCGATGAGACATGCCCTTGATGTGATCTGGGCTACTCTTTTCACAGATGTTGCAGTAGTCAACATAGTGGTTTTCTTCGAATGTATAGGCCACATGCACTCTAGATTTCTCTAGGAGAAATATGCCAGAATCAGTGCCCAATGTAAGAGCTGATGCCCTGAATGTAAGTATCTTGCAGCATAAGCTGATTTTTGCTGCATGTCAAATTTTCCTTGCTTAGTCTGTATGTGAGCCAGGCTCCATCTATGCTGACCTTACTGACAACACCAGTGGGAGAACCCACGTACTCTGAGCCACTGGCTATGGCATAGCTCTGACCACACAGTAAAACATTTAATTCTCATCTCCCCTAGGATCCATTTGATGTTTCTATAGCCCTGGGGTAAAGCTAAGTTTTATCACATGCTTGCTGTCTTGCTTGTTTGTTTGCTTACTTGCTTCCTTCCTCCCTTCTTCGTCTCTCTCGCTCTTTCTGTCTTTGTTTTTTCCTTTGTCTGCCCACTCTTTTTTCACTTGAAATAATGAAAGGCTTGTGTTGTAGCTCTTTCATGGTATTTTCATGCCACGAGCACAGAAAATGTGTTACATACTTAAGGGCATTTCCAGATGCATTGCTGGTTGTGATAAT
This sequence comes from Cygnus atratus, assembly GCF_013377495.2. NCBI lineage: Eukaryota > Metazoa > Chordata > Aves > Anseriformes > Anatidae > Cygnus > Cygnus atratus. The sequence goes on along the minus strand of NC_066362.1, from coordinate 55,280,275 downwards.
GTTACTAACCACCTGCGTTCACCACAAATTGTCTGTCTGGGGTGCTCAAGCTTGTTAACTTATCATTTGGGTCTAGGATTCCTAAAGAGAAAAACCACTTGTTTCCTCCAGGGTAAGCCTGGAACCATATCAGTTTGTGTGCCATGTGAATGGGTGAGGGAATAAGGGCATGGAGGGGGAGATATAATTACCCTGCACTTTGGAAAGAATGGGAGATGCTCTACGCTTACTATAGTCACATGATCCTGTCTCCCTTCTTGTGCTCCCTCATGAGAAATATCTCTTGCAGGTGTTTCATTATTACATGGAATAAAATTATGCAGTTTTCTAATGGTATATACCCTAGTCAGACTCCTCTAGCTGATATAAGTGAAAGCATTTAAAGTGTATCAAGAACAATCGCTGTTAAAAATAAAGGTGCCAAACTTAGCTGAATGAAAATAGTAGCGATCAGCATTGAACTAAATTAGAATAGAATAGAATAGAATAGAATAGAATAGAATAGAATAGAATAGAATAGAATAGTTCAGTTGGAAAGAACCTTCAAAGATTATCAAGTCCAACTACCTGACCACTTCAGGACTAACCAAAAGTTAAAACATATTACTAAGGGCATTACCCAAAAGCCTCTTGAACACTGTCAGGCATGGGGCATCAACCACCTTGCTAGGAACCACCTGTTCTAGCATTTGATCACCTGCATGGTAAATAATTTTTTCCTAATATCCAGTCTGAACCTCTCCCAGTGCAGCTTTATGTCATTCTGTTGTGTTCTGTTGTTGGTGAGCAGAAGAGATGGGTGCCTCCCTCTCCATTTTCCCTCTTTAGGAAGTTGCAGAGAGTAATGAGGTCACCTCTCAGCCTCCTCTTCTTGAAACTAGACAAACCAAGTGTCCTCAGCCTCTCCTCACAGAACATGTCTTCCAGCCCTTTTACAAGCTTTGTTGCCCTCCTCTGGACTCTTCCAAGTACCTTAACAATCTTTTTGTATTGTGGAGCCCAGAATTAGTAGGTAAGGTCCCAAAATAGGGCAGTCAGGGATTCCAAACAGGAGACAGGCAAAGATGTGGGAAGAAAGAAGCATGAAGGAGTTAAGAGATGAAGCACATATGGAGCAGAGACACAGGTACAGGCTTTGCATTGGTCTCCGTTGGAGTGGCTAGGAGTATTTCTGCACTGTACAGCGACATCCATTTTAGTGTTTGCAGGGTGTTTGTGGTTTGACCTGCCTAGAGACACATGTATTGGAACAGCTCTGATCAAGCTGTCTATATTTATCATCTACCCTTGAGGCAGGCAAATCAGGTCTTCCAAAGAAGTGCCTTAAGCTGGTAAGTCTGCTTAATGTCAGCTGAAACATCTGCTGAAACATCTTTTTTTTATGGAAAACAATGGTGGCAGTACTGGAGGTGATATGCTGGACCCATCCCCAGTGCAGGAACTGGGACACTGGGCTGGGCTGTGTGCTAGTGAATTCTCCTCTGATGTGGCCCAAAATCTCAAGACAGATAAAAAATCTCAAGGGTGGGCTCTTGGCAAGCTGTGAACCAAAGGCAAGCTTCTCATAAACTTTAAAAACAGGAATTGTGCATGCTGAAGGTCAGGGCAGACATGGGTATGATGATTTGAAATCAGTTTGCATAATAAAGCTTTCTCTCTTCTTCCTTTCATCCCTCCCAAATTAGCTTCTAGATTCTTCTCTAAAACTATTGACCCTGAACATGGAAAGTAAGTGGTGAATGTTTGCCACTAACTCTTCCTAACAATCACAGGTTATTTGTAGCTTCGCCTCCAGCTGCCTGCGTGGAGCCATCCTGAATTTCTGCCACCTCTTGACACAATGCCTTCAAGGTTGGGATATCTCCTACTTTTGTTTGGAAGTTCATTAGAGCACTTTTCCTTTGCTGTCCTGCTCAAGGCCTGCTGTGAGTACAGCAACAGCTGGGGATGCTAAGGATGTAGAGTGCTCCAGAGGTAAATATTCACACATGGACAGGAGCTGTCCCTCAACAGCTTCAGTCCTGCTAGAGGAAGCAAGAGTCCTGCCTGGGCATTACATCTGGTTTGATTTTTACCTTGATCTATTTATTCATCAGTTCTTCTGGCTCTGGTGTGGCGATCTCCTTTTTTTTTTCCCCACATTGCCAATGTCAGAGATCTACCACGGAAAGCAAGAATGACAGTGTACATGGTAACCAAATACAACTAACTCAAGGGGAAGTGAGGGGAACACAGCTTTCTGGAACTATGTGTATGTGTACGTGTGGGAGGGACTGGGGGAATGGAACATCTCTCCTGTCTCACAGATGAAGAGAGAACCACAGGTTCCCTCTAAAAACGTTTTAACCCAGCTTTTCCATCATCTTTCCTCCTTGGTTCAGTTTGTTAGTGGAAGAAGGAGCAAGACCTACAGTAAACATCACATAGTGGGGGGTGAGGGAGGGAAAAGAAGAAAAAGACGCTCTTCTCCCCAGCCTCCATCAACCACCCTCCAGTTCTGGAGCATTCACCCGCCCACAACCTGCTGCAGAATTAACACAGGAAGAATCTTTCCTTTAAAATGAAACCACTTCCTGAATTAGATGGGTTTTCTGAATCAGGAACTTCCTTTTATCCTCCTCTGTCACTGGAGTGTCCCAGATAAAATCCTGAGGTACCGTCACTGCTCAATTCAGTCCCCTCAAACACAAATATGGGCTCAGATGTTCACCTCAAAAGCTGCTGGGGTGGATTTGCATTGCATATTTGTGGATTTGCACTGCAGAAGTAGCCAAGGAGCCTCTGCTAGGTCGGAGCAGCGTGCACACACAGCTTCCTTCACTGATACAAGCTCATGAGATGTGGTCGGAGGGACGAGGACGGGAAGGGAGGAGCCAGAGGGCAACCCGCCCCCCCTAAAGCTGCTGCAATTTTGGTCACTGGCTACAAGTCGTTTCAGTTCTGTGAAGTGTCTGAGCAAGCAGAAAGCAAGGAAGAACAACACCTTTGTGGAAAACACGTTGGGCTCTTCAGGATGGACTTTTCTCCTGCTGGTAAGCCTCGACCACCTTTTGTCTTGTTTTCAGTGAGGGCTGTGCACCCAGTTTGACGGGGCAGAGCACACCATGAAATCCCAGTGGTGAGTGAATGCTGCTGCTGGTGGCAGGAGGAATGAGATGGTGGAAGATCCCTGGTGGTACAGTTACTTGCTTGGCAGCCTTGAGCAGCAGGCATGGTTTTGCTTTTACTTGCTCTTTCATGAGGAAACTCCTTTCAGCTCAGGAGAAATGCTCCCACTGACCTGAACGTCTCTTGTGCTCAGAGTGCCTACTGTGCTGGTGATCCTAAGCTGAGCTGACTCGGGGATATCAAGGGTTTATGCAACACTTGGGATGAGCACCTATAAGCTTTGGCTTCTCTCCATGCAACTTTGGCATGGCTTGCAAGCTCCTCTGTGGTGTTTCCCTACAGCCTGCAGAGGCTGGCTTGCATTTGCAGAGTGTCTCATGCAGTTGGGTGTCCAAGTGCAACAAGCTCGCTAGTCTTTTGGCACTGGTAGCCTCTCTTGCTTATGTTTGTCAAAGGTTAGTGACTATATTCGTGTTCTAACACCTGAAAGTGACCTGCAGGTGGGCTTGCCTTGTCCTGAAATAATCTAAAAAAGCAGGTGTGGGTGGGGAAGGTAAGCCACATCTGAGGAACTGAGAGAGATCTCGGGTTTTATTTCCTAGTTCAGCAGATGGTGGATAAAGTGGTAGGGATTCAGCAGAGAAAGGGACACTACTGGACTGAACATTTTCAGCCTTCTTCTGAAGCTCTATGCATCCATATGTCTGAGAGTGGGAAGGACTGAGGCTGAACAAGGGCCAGGAAGAAAAGGGATCATTGTGGAATGGCCCTGCTGTGTCTGACCCCCTGTCCTAGCCAGCTCTTGCGTGTAGGAAGTGGAACAGAGAATGAAGGGGAAAAAAGCAGTGCCCGCTTTGAACAACTCTTCTGCACCTTTCAGCTCCTTAGTCAAAAAAAAAGAGCACGATCAAACTGCATACCAGGCTTGCTTGGCAGAAAAATTGGTAGGACCAATTTCTGGCAGAGCTCTTGCCAGCATCTGGCTATTCATGTTGGTGAAAGCAGGGCTCTTCAGGTCACCTGGCCCTCACCACCTGAAATCCATGGTGGACAAAGTTGCTGCGAGACAAACCGGGCAGGAGGAGATGGGATACTTCATGTTTTGCTTCTTCTTTTGGGGTGTGCTTTCTGCAGAAGTGGAGGCCCTCAGAACAGATGGTGCGACACTCATTCACTCAAGTTGTGCATTGCCAAGCTGTTTGTCTTAAATTTGCACACTGCAGTAGTGCAGTGGGGTTCTGCTCTTCTTCACACCTTTCCCCCCTGTAGCTGGATTGTGCAAATTCTATCTCTGTGAGGTCCATTTTGAATTTTTTCTGGCAGCGGCTGGTGGAGAACTGTAGAGCTGCAAGAGGGAGACAGATTGGGTGGGAGGGACTGAGGAGCTGGAGAGCTTCCTGCTACCGACCTGGCACTAGTGTAGGTGGTGGTCTGCACAGGAGATGACACGGAAGCTGTATTAATAAAAATAAATAAGTGAATAAATAAAGAATTGAGGTGAAATTCTCCTACCAGACAGCCTCACTCATGCAGGAGGTGCCCACCAGGATGCCCTGCTTGTGTGTTGCTATGGGTAGGTGTTCCCAAACCCACACTCAGAGCCCTACCTTACTGTGCAAATGGGCCAGCCGAACCTCTGCTGTCATGCTGTGGGTGGGTAGCACATGGATGGTCTGTAATGGTGCTACAGACACAGTCATTCTTGATAACCTTCTGCTGATGTTTCTGCAGTCCATCCTTCTAGCTCTCCTGTGTGCTCACTTCCCACTTCTATTCTCCAAATGCCACATTCTCCATTCATGTACTTTTGCCTGGGATTGAGGACTTATCACGTGGGCAGCTCTGCACAGCCCATGGCCATGGGAAATGAATTCTTTGTTCTTCTCTTTGCTGGTCACCCAGACTTTTGGGTAACTTCAGCCTGCCCTCCAGATGGGGAGGCTGAGGCCGTAAGTCTCCACAACTGCAACTGAAGTCTGTGTTCTGTTTTGAGAAGCAGCGCCAAGAATACAAGCCTGGGCAATTCGTGAAGAACTGGCAGGTCTTCATGACCTCAGCCTCAAGGTGTAAGTCCCACAAGTGCCATGCTCATGTGCATTCCTTTCAACATTTGCTCTCTGAAAATAAATTGCAAGCAGCAACTTCAAGTCCTCTCTGGAGAGGATGCCAACCAGTATCAACATTGTTTGCATGTTGTGCATGGACTTACAGACTTCATGGTGGCAGCATCCCCCTGAAACTTGTGGGTGTTCTTCACCAGTGTGAAATTTCCCTTGTGCAGAGAAGCCTGACAAGGGCTATGCTTCATCTGTGTCCTGATCTAGCCCTAGAGAGAAGTGGAACTTGGTGGTCGTGAGGACTTTGACAGCTCTGAAAGCCGTTCCCCAGCACCCAGGTGCAGGGCTGAATTCCCTGTGCCATTGCAAGGGGCTGGAGTGAGCCAGGCGGTGACTGACTCAGAGCCTCCCTCTCCTACTGATGTGGCTCATTCTGAAAGTGGAGAAGGAAGGAGAGGCAAGGCAGTCTGCTCCTATTCACTCATCTGCTGCTTGCCCAGCTGCCTTTGCTGCTTTCTGTGCCTTTCTGTGGACAGTTCCCCAAATGAGCCTTTTTCATTCACTTCCCCTAATTGTAGACCCCAATGCATACAGTAAAGTTGATGAACAGCCTCAAAATAGCCTTCAGCAGAGCATTAGGCCTTCTGTTAGGGAAGCAGAGTAACGTGCAGGAACTGACCTCAGAATTATTTTCTGAGGATATCGGGGACTTAAGCTGTTTAGGAAACTTAGGAAACCTTACAAGGACCTTCTGTGCAACTCTGTGTAAATCACTCTCAAATTTTGCTCCAGGCATCATTCTCCTTCCCATTTCACCCTGTCTTGTCTCTTGATTCCTTCCCCTGCTTCGTGACTCACATGCTTCTTCTCATCCACCCTCCCCACGCACAGTCTTTCCCACACAGTTCTCATTTTAACACACCGGACAGGTAAATCACTTGGGGTTTTCAGAGGTTCGGGAGGAAGGGGGACAGAGTTATTTACAATCTCAGTGGGGGTCGTGTGGGTGAGATGGTGCCCTCTGGGAGCCTCAGGTCTCTTTGAGATGCTTTGGGCTGCTTCGGCAGACAGGGAACAACTGAAGCAAAGCAACCAGCCACACCACAGACTTTGTGCATGGGGTGGGGGGAAGGAGAGGTTCCTCAGGTAAGTCCTGCTGCAGGGCTTCGTTGGAAAGAAATATGTGACAGCGTCTGAGCGAGAATGTGACAAATAATTCCATAATTACTGGACCCTACAGGGGTGAGGGAAATAAAGCTGAGGAGACTGAGAGGCTGGCTTCATCTCCTGCAGACTCCAGACCCAAAGTAAACTGAAAGACCCAGGCGCTGCTCACAGGCAGGGCTGACGTTCAAGGGGAAGTCAGCGACCCGCCTGATGAGCAGCAAAGCCACTGCGCTGCGAGCTGCCAAGTGACACGGGTTTTCCTCCTCTCTTGACCGTCCTCAGCAGCAGGCAGCTTCTTTCAGCTCTTCGTGAGGGCTGTCCACAGAGCTGGGAGGGGACGTGAGCCTTTGCCATCCCTGGTTTCATGCTGTCTGCTTGCCTGGTGCTTTCCCCCCAGCAATGCACAGCCTCTCCCCTGGGAATGCAATGCTTTAAAGCAGCTGCAGGAGCGATGGGGAGAGGCTGCAGCCTGAGAAAGGTGAGAGCACACTTTAGTGTGACTTAGATCATGGAAACCCAACCAGCCAGGAGGATGGGGGAAAGATCAGAAGCAGGGAAAGCAGGTCTTTATAGGCTGTTGTGTCCATGGCAGGAAAGAACAATATGGACTCCAAGATGACTGCCTTTGTCCTCTTTTCCTTTTGTCTCTCTTGGCTGGTTCCTTCCCCTTTTTCCCCACTCATATTTATAGCAGTTGTTTTGCATGTGAGAGCCACACTAAGAGAATTTCCAAGGCAGCTGGTTCCACTTCCTCTTTTTCCAGGAAGATGGGAGGCCCAGGGGATTTTGGCTTATGAAACAATGGAGCAGGGCATCCATTAAGTTGCCCTGACTTGCTGGGGAATCTCTCTCTCAGTGCTCAGATGCAGCAAGGATTCTGGCTGCAAGTTCTGCAGTGAGCTCCCAGTAGCTCCACTGCCCTCAGCCTTGTGTGAGCCCCCTGTGTTTTCCTGGGGCTTACCATCTGCTTTGCCTCTCTGTGCTGCCACCTCCTCTTTCTCCTTGCTGGAGAGGCTGTGTTTCAGCAGGATTATATTTAGCAGCAGTGCTGTCACCCCAATTCTTCTAAGTCTTTTATGAATCATTTTGTGGTCTCCTTGGCTCTGTTGTTATCTGTTTGACTTCCTGTACATTGCAAGGAAGCCTGTTCGTATTTCTGTATTGTCTGTAGTCCACAGTGGGGAGGAAAGCAGATTAACAGCCTCCCACAGATGCTTCTTCTTCAGCAAGGCTTTCATTCCCCAGATCCTGCCCTCAGACTTGAAAAATCTTGATTCTCTTTCTCAACCCATTTTTGTCTCTAGCTGTGGTGGATCAATCAATGAAGCAAGTGTCTCTTCATGGGAGGCTTGGAGTTAGATGGAGTATTTAGGTCACAGGTTGCTTGAACCAAAAGGCCTTGTACATAAGGGTGACTGACACAAAAAACACCAAAGAGCATTTGGTAAGACCTCTTCATTGTGCTTGCAATGACTAAAACTGGTTGTGTGGGTGGGTGGGGGGGTTGCTGCAGGATTAGAGGTCTACTAGCAGAGAGGCTGGCTACTAGGCGGGATATATGAGGCTGTGCTGCTGGCTCTGGACTGAGAAACTTTTGCAAGGCAAAGCTCAGGCACAGTGGCTGCAACAGCAGGGAACATAGATGTTGGAGCATAGGAATCAGAGCTGCTGTGACATGACCCTTGGAGAGGATAGGCACTGAGAAATTGAGATGGCTTTTCCTGTGATTATGTTGGCCTCAGTACTACTTTCACAGGCAACGGTTTGCTCTTTCAGGGTCATCTGACCTGAGCGAGGCTGAAGAGGCTGAAATAGAGACAATAAAGCAGCACAGAGAAGAGCTCTTAGAGGACATTAAGGTAAGGACTATCCTGTTCCTCCTGTCTGCCTAACCTCCTCAAAACTCTTCACCAAGGAATCTCTACGCATAACAGTTCAGGCCATGCAGAAGTGCTCCTGAGCACTTGCTTTGGCATGATCCAAGTTGAATTCTGAGCTGCAGGCTGCCCTGTCGTATTTGTCACCAGCATTCATCCAACCTGTGGTACTATCATCAGCTACCATAATGGGTTATTTGAGAAAGAGTGATCAGTTCATTAACAGGGATGAACTGGGATTGCATATTTAGGGTTAAGGAAATTAGTGTGATTTTACTAGATCATATTGGCAGAGATCTGACTCAGCATCTATGGTTATTTCAAATTATTGATTACCTTATAATGACATATCAGTCTGAGTTACCTGCTGCATCCGTCTTTTTTTTCAAACTTTTGTTCCATTCATGGACCTTTAAGTCCTCCTTGAAGGACCCAGTTTCTTTCGGAAGGTGTGATGGAACATCCTTCCACACAAGCTTCCATGGTTGAATTTGCTTTTCTTCTTTTCTTTTAGCAGACCCAAACATTTCTCCACTGACTCCTAAACAGTCTGAAAGTGACAGATTCAAAATCAGTCCGTATTACCACATCACAGTCATGCATGGGGCTGTACAGCTTCTGCTCTTCTGCCTCCATCACCATGGAATGTGTGCTCTCATCTTGCACTGAGTTTGCATGCACAGCATGAGGATGTCCGGATACCTGGAGAATGAGTGCAGTATCTCCTTGAATAGAGTAAAGGATTAAGCCAAACTACCTATCACTTCTCAGGCTTCCAGACTTAACATTTCTGCTGCAAAATCAGAATGGTGTCTTGCCTCCTCTTACAAAACAGACTGTGAATGTATGTGCATGTGGTTTGCTTGGGCTTGTTTTTTTATCTCTTCGGTTTTCAGGATGGGCAATGGGCACTGTAGGAAGTATGATATTTGAGCAGGAATACTACATTTTTTACCCACTATGGACAGAGAAAAGATGCTAGGCTGCACTGACCCTTATTCTAAATACTAAAGCCATTAGCCAGTCGGGTGTGCATTGTCCAGTGTAACAGGATGTGTTCAGGTGAACAGGTACCTAGAAAATAGAAATCTTTTCCCATCTGGATTTCTTCAGAATCTATTTAGCAATACACTTTAACACAAAGACTAGGGACAGGGGGGTTGTTGTCTGGTGGGGGAAAAAGAGGAGGAAAGAGGACAGGCCTAATCTTGCTTGCTACACCACCAAAAGACAGTAGAGAAGAAAATAACAAAACTGATAATCATTTGAAACTCAGGAGCTAAGATCACGTATTTGTGACAGTTGTGCAATATCTAACGCTTATTAAGGAACACGCCCAGCTCTGGCAAACTGACGAAGCAAAACAAAATGAAGGTCAGAGCAAAACTGAAGTCCAGAAGATCTTTTAAATTGTAGGATATTGGAGAACTTCAGTTTCTCTGCTAGGGTGCACACCACCACTGTATCCTCACTCCTAGTTGAGGCAAAATTTTTCATATAACAACTCTTCTTTTCTTGCCTATTCTGGTTTGCAAAAGGAATAATTTGAGTGATTCCTGGAAGAGAGTTGTGATGCACTCTGGCTCTGAGGGGGACCCAAATTACAGAAGGAAAACAAGGAGATGCCGAGATCGTGGTTTCCTTGGTAACACAGAATATCCAGCCAAGAAGGCTATGGCCCGTCACGAACATAAAGGAAACTGTATTCTGCAACTGACTCTTAAAATTTGTCAGTGGTTCCTTTTCTTTTTGTCCTCCTCTCTTCTTTCTTCACCTAAAGACAGGTATCAGCTCACTGGTATTGAGTGATAGAAGCATTAAAAACTCTGTATTTCACAACGTGGCCATTTCTGGTCCACATTGACCTCCCAGTTACTGGTTCCACTTCCCCTATCCTGGATGTGTAACTAGGCTATGCAAAGCAAAAACTAGAAGGAAATGTGCATGATGTAGAGTCACATCTAATATTGTTTGAAGAATTGAAGTCAGCACTGGGATGAGTTCTTGGACTCATCTGTGCTGACTAAGCTTGATTATCCAGCCCTGAATGACAGCAGACATGGGAATATCCTCTGCACCTTCATTCCATTATTATTATTTTTTTTCAGCTGGAATCCCTTTTGGATGGGCAAGGTCACATCGAAGTTGTGCACGTTTCACAGACACCCTTGCCTGGTTCTGACTATCTGACCTGGCCTTCTCCTATAACTGAGGGAAGAAGTAAAATATGCTCCTTACATCTGTTGCTTTTCCCTCAATCACTTTCACTCTCCTGATATTTCTTTTGCAGAAGTTGAAGGAACAGATTGCCCAGGTGTTTGCAGAGATTGAATGCTTCCAAAATGAAGAGAGGCAAGAGACAGACCATAACCCTGGGGAGCAGACCAGGCAAGTGGAACAAGATGGGTATTCCTTTGTTTATAGTCTCCCTCTTGATGTTGAGAAAACAAAAGCACCAGTGGGGTCTGGATCACAACAAGGACAGGAAAATGATGACAGGAATGCTATTCTCCTCTGAGATTTCCCTTTCTTTCTGGGCAGTTAAACATCTTACCTGGGGATATCTGAGTTGCCTTGTGAGTGTCCTAAGTGAAACACCTTTATTATAAGTTTGACTTCCCTTCTTTGTGTTTGCAGCAAACTATCACAGAGGGATAAACTTCTGTCCCTGGGTCGGAAGAAATTCAACATGGACCCTGCAAAGGTAGGATTTGCTCATTCCAGCTATGAGGAGAAAGCTGTGAGGAAGAGGTTCTCATGGCTACTGGTCCACTTGCAGCTGCCCATGCCAAAGGAACTATGTCCAGAGAGTGTGGGGCTGGTTTCCTACCTTGCTAAGGCTCCAGTCAGTAGCACCTTCCTTTCTATCCCTGAATAAGGTATTTTGATAAGATCAAGCTATGTTGCCTTCCCACATCAAGTAGGGCACTCCCCACATAGGGCATCCTATCAGATGCAAACCAAAGCTAAAAGAAATAAAGGGAGGATGGTTTAACATTGTCGGTGTATCAAGAGATATTTTATTCCTCAGACCAGCTCTTTTTGCCTGTATGAGGCTGAGAATTGCCCGTAATGTGATGGAGGGGGATAAAGTAAGGAGAAGGTGGGAAGTTCTGAGAGTGTGTCAGGTTCCTTGGTTCTTTCAGAACAGAAGTGGCCAACCTGCCTCTGTTGGTTAGGAATTAGTTTTGGTTTCATTCGTACCAGTTGGACTGAGGAGCGAGTCTAGATCCTCCACTTTCTGAGATTCTCACCAGTGGGGTCTAGACCCCATAGCCTTCAGCCCTCTGCAGAAAGCTGCATGACTAAGTAGAGAAGATGTGAGAAAGACAGTTTTGTCTTCCTTCCACCTTACTGGTGGGCCAATTTTTGAGCTCTATAAAGAAAACCACAAGCTGCACTGAACAACCGCTCATCAGCAGCTAACCACAGCTAGCAGCTTGGACAACTGCTGGTCTGAGTGTCAACTTTACATCCCTCCTTCCCTCCTCTGCTGAGACCATCAGGATGCCTTCCCCAGCCCACACTGCAGTTGGAGTGCATGTCAATCCCTGGACATCCCTCTGCCAGTGGGAGCTGTTTTAAAGGACTGATAATGGTGCTTCCAGCTCACGTGAGAGCAGGCTTCCTTTCTGTCTTTTTGTCTGACCTTGGTTTGAGGCCCCAGAGGTGTATGTCTCTATAGCACTGTGCCATGCTGTGCAGAAATGCCCAAATTAATTCTGACTCCAAACTATTTTAGTGTTATTAGTTCAATGCTGATCAGCCTGGTCAAACTCCTACACTATGTGTCCATATTGTTTTTAATTTAGAATAAGCACACCCAGATCTCTGTTTATTGCTCCCCTTTTTCTACATACTTTAGGCTGATAAGTCTTGCAGTGCAGGGAACTTTCTTTACTACTTCCTGCTAAGGTTGTATTTCATCCAGGCAATGCTGATGAAATGAGTTCCTATCTCCAAGTGCTCAGGGCAAGTTCCCGAGTCTAGGGGAGGTAAGCGTCAGGAATACGGCTGAACAAAATCTTTTGGGAGAAATGTTTTCTTCTGGAAAATGGAGCTCCACCGTCACTGCAATAATTTGCGAAATTAAATTGATCTAACTGAAATTTCATCTGGGGAAAAAGAAGGGAAAATAGTGTGGAGAAATCTCCCAAACATTCCAATTTCTTCTTTTGAAACTGCTTTTTCTTTGGGGCATTATAGAAATAGTTTTTTATATATTACAAGGCAAAGTGAATTGATTCTGTTGAAGTAGAACATTTTGATGGATCTAAAACAATTTTCATTCCTTTATTGCATTTTGTGAGGAGAACTGCAGCGTGGTCTGGAGAATTGCAGTGTTCTTAGATATTGTTATGAATCTGAACCAAACTGCAACTTTCTGTAACTTTGAAAATCATAAAATTCTCTCTAAAATAGAATGTTGGCTGTTTGCGCAGCCAAGCTCAGACTCTCTATATTTTTTAAAAAACACACTCCATCCTTACTGGCTTGGGAAGATGGAGCTTAAGAGATTGCAGACTTTTCTGTTCTGTGGCCTACAAGAAAATTTTGGGGGAAAAAAAGTCTCAAGCCCACATTTTTGTTTGAATATATTTTTTAATTAGGTCTTCTTATTTTCAAGCAAACATTTTTCTTTAAGTTGATTTGGAAAAAAATGGCAATTAGGGACAGGATACTAAGATACTTTGATTGAAAATGTTAAAATGAACACTTTTGACTGCCTTAAATCTACCTGACTGTTTGGACTTTTGGCCTACACTGCCCTTTTTTGTTTGCTTTAGTTTCCAGTTCAGTGAAATATTTCTCCAAGTCTATAGATGAACTGGGTGTGAGACTGACCCACTGTAGTAGACAAAGATAGATGGAATAAGGGTGGGGAGATGGCAGTGGCCTCTCATGGAGGGGCTGGGGACTAACAGAGGAGACAAAATACTCAAAACTAGGGAAGGTTGATATCAGGATATTGAAGTCCTACCTTTGCACCAGCCCAAAAATCTGTCTAACTTTGCTGTCTTGCTTCTCCTCTCCCAGGGGATCCAGTACCTGATTGAGCAACAGCTATTGTCCTCAGACCTGCAGGAGATCGCCAAATTCCTCCACAAGGGTGAAGGCCTGAACAAGACAGCCATTGGGGATTACCTGGGTGGGAGGTGAGCTACCCAGCCTGGATGAGGAGGCCCGTTGGAGGTTCTGTCCTGCCTGGCCCCTCTCAGCCACTCTTTTAGATGACTCCTGGGAGACCACAGGCAGGAGATCACTGAATGTGATCTCACACTGCAGTGGGCTCGGTGGGCAGGACACCTTGGAGGATGTCCTTTGGAGTGTGGCTAAGGCTGGCTGTATGGACTACCTGTCCTTCCATCTGTACTGGAGTCAGTCTTCCCAGACAAGACTGGTGCCCATGCATCTTGGCTCCTTGTTGGGTAGAGGGGATGGGGAGGCTGGGAGGGAGCCAGGTGCATGTCGTCACACCACAGGGCATCCAAACTGAGCAGGGCCAAAGCTCTCTTCTAATCTTTTCCCTCTGTCCTCTCCCAGGGACCCCACAAACATTCAGATCCTCCAAGCTTTCGTGACATGTCACCAGTTTGCCAATCTCAACCTGGTGCAGGCACTAAGGTGAGTGAGCGTGTAGGAAGTAGCAGATGGAGCTGGAACCTGCTCAGCCACTGGGTCTTACTACTCAGGAAGGTGATGAAAGCCACACTGGGATGAGATGGGGCATCCCAAGGCCCTGCTGTGTGTGTTGGTTCTAAGCCTGTTTCTCTGCGAGGTGTTAACATAACTTTCCTTGGAAGACCTCTTTCATGGCCTGTAGAAGGTTCGAGCCATTTACAGAGAAGATGGGGAAAGCAAGGTGGGTCATTCGTAGCTTCAGTGGATGGGGTAACTTATTTTTTGTACCAGGAAATATATCAGTCCACAGTGTCCACTATGTCAGTGACAAAGTGAATTCTGCCTTAGAGCAACTCATTCTCTTACAGGCCAGCAGAGCACTCCCTAGGGAAAAGGATGTTTACAGTATGTTCAGTTCTGCTTCCTCCTTTTAGGGAGTTTAAGGCTGATGAACCCAAGGAATTTGTAGAGAGAGAAACAGATCTCCTGCTTCCTGTGCTGTGTTGTTTCCCTGGTGTGATGGGATGCCTTCTTGTATTTTCGTGGTGTCTCATGGGCTGAGAGAAGGGATAAAAGTCCCTTGCAGACCATCTGACTAACCCTCTGACATGCTACTCCTGACAGACAGTTCCTATGGAGCTTCCGGCTGCCTGGGGAAGCACAGAAGATTGACCGCATGATGGAGGCCTTTGCCAACTGGTACTGCAAGTGTAACCCAGGAGTATTCCAGTCCACAGGTAGTTATGGGGAGAAGAAGGCCTGTGAAGCTGAGATCCACTGTTTCCTAGAGAGAGGAGCCTTCCTTTCCAATTCACAATGCACAGAAAGCATCACTTGGAAGTGTGGATGCCGTCTTTCATATTCTCTTACCTTAAGTTAAAAGAGGCAGACCAGTTCCTGTGAAGCTTTTCAGTAGGCTGAGGGATCTTCAGTCCTCATTTTGCTACTGTGCTCCATCCCATCCCAACAGGGATTAGGCTTGAGAAGTGCTCCCAGCCCCATGTGAAGTGCACCTCATTACAGCAAGGATAGGACTTACAGACATGGGTCTGTAGAAACTTTCCTGCTAGCAGAGCTGTTACCTGACCAGATCTCTCCAGCTTGCCATCATAGGAGATCAACTCTCCTCTAGCCCTGTCTGTCTTTCTTCTAGCATAGGAGAAATCTCCCTGTTCCTCCTACAGCTGAGGGGGTGAGGCTGTTCACCAGTAACTGGAGCCCAGCTACCTGTTAGAATGGGGATTGATTTGCCCTCTAAGACAAATGCCATCAGTCCTGTTTTTCCTTTCTCATTGACAGATACCTGTTATATACTCTCCTTCTCTATCATCATGCTTAACACTAGCCTGCACAATCCCAATGTGAAAGATAAACCCCCATTTGAAAGATTTGTATCCATCAACCGAGGCATTGACAATGGAGCAGACCTGCCAGAAGAGCTTTTAAAGGTAAGAAACGCTCTGGTCTCCCGTTTTCCCTCGCTCCTGTTTTCTCTCTGGCTTGGGGTCCACTGAGAATCAAAGGTCCATAGGTCTCAGTGTAATGCAGGTCTATTGACCTTCTGCCCTGTAAGGGGGAGGGCTACTCAAGGAAAAAGAGAAATAGGTACAAAAACAAATCTGGAAAACATGGAAACATCTTTGGAGAGAGGCTGTACATGTGCTTGTTGGTGAGAACAAGAGAAACATGTCTGGAGACATTCAGTGAATAGCAGTATGGGTTTAAGCAAGTTTGTCTTTTTAAGCGTGTCTGTGTGAGAGAGGAACAGATATTGTAACTGTGAGCCAGAGGAGGACATACTGAGAGAGAGACACACACAAAGACAGAGCAAGTGTGTAAGAGATGGCCTAAATATGTGGCGTGCAGGCAAGTGCTCAGGGAGTGTGAGACAAAGACAACCTATAAAAGATGTCTGTGAGCAGCCCAGGGAGTGCAACACCACCTTTGTGGGAGGAAGTCGGGGGCAGAGTGGCGGGTCTCTGTGTGCTGTGTAGGTCTGAGGCTGTGTGAACGGGGCACCCACCTCTTTGGGACCTAGCTGGACACCTGGCTCCTTTAGCCATCTCAGAAAGCCCTAGTTTCCTAGGGAACTGGCTGTTTCTTGAGGATGTGTGCTTGTGTGGCAATGTTAATGTAGCCCAGAGTATGTATCCCTTCCCCTTGTTCATACCTAAATGAATACCTGTAGCTTTCTCCAGTATTCCCATCAGTCGGGGCCTGAATTCTCTCACAGCAGGATATATCTTTGTGCAAGTAGCACCAACAAGCCCCAGCTGAGTGTCAGGGTCTCTTTCAGCATCTATAAAGCTCTTAGCACGTCCATAGCATCTCTGATTCCAGAGGATGAAGATGCAGAAGGGGAGACAGAGATAGGAGAGGCACCTATTAGAAAAGCTGGAGCTACCAGTTTCCAGGGACTGTGCAGGCACAGGACCTGCCCTCTTAGGCAAGGTGGAAGTCGGCAGGCTTATGACATTTGTCTGATTTCACTCAGCCAACCTGGGTGGAATAACTCATGCTTTGCATCAAAGAGGCTGCCTGCACCCCATGTTTGGGTTTGCTGAGCAGCATCTCCTCAGGATAAAAGCTTTAGATTTTCTCCAGTATGTCATTTATTTCACATAATCTGGTGGAAGTTGCAGGAGCAACAAAAAAGTACACTTCTATTTTTTTTCATGACTTGGGTAATAAGTGATGGCAAATGCCAGTGATGTGAGCAACATCTTTGTACCCTTTGAAAGCTAGTAACCTGCCTCTGTCAATTCTGCTGTTATGAAAGTCACATTTAGTGTAATCATCAATGCCAAATGCCATGGTTCTGCGAAATATGTCTCCTTGCGGTCATGCAGATGCGCGTGTTGGTCTCTGCACACAAGCTCTCGGCAGAGTATTTGATCATTGGATGGTGCACCACCAACCCAGAGCCCAAATGGGGCTGCAGTCTGTGTCACCCACCTCCCACCCCTACACTTCCTTAGTATTACCTCGTTGCCACCCACAGCAGTCAGTCCTTGCATGACATGCTGAGGTCAGTCACTGCAGCCTGTTTTTGATATAGGTACGCGGTTTTGTGAGTTTCCAAAATGGGTCTCTCTCTTTTTTTTTTTTTCTTTCTTTTTTTGACACAGGATGCAGAAAATTTGCAATCACCTTTGAGGCCCTGTGAGGTGTACGTTGAGGGCTGTTGCATCCCCAGTACTCACTGTCCACCCTCCTCTCCCTTCACCTTCCCCTGTGTAGAGTGAAGGGCCTGGGATGGCTGTGTACAAGCTTTGTCAGAAGTGTGTCTTTCTTTCTTTCTCTCTCTCTCCCCCCTCCAATGCTCTGGGGCAGAATCTGTTTGAGAGCATAAAGAACGAGCCGTTCTCCATACCAGAAGATGATGGGAATGATCTGACGCATACTTTCTTCAACCCTAGCCGCGAGGGATGGCTACTGAAACTAGGTAAGGGACAGGCTTCCCCTAGCTCCTCTGAGTTCCCTGCCCTCATGCCGCCCATCACAAATCTCCCCCAGGAGCCCACTCAGGATCCAAAAACCCAGCCGGGCACCAGCATCTCCACTGTCCTTCCACTGCTGCAGTGGGGTGAGGCTGACACCTGCTGTTGAAATCTGCTGTTGAGCCTGCTTTCCCCTCCCAGCCCCCCTCCTACAGGGTCTCTCTGCTCCAAAAGGGGACCCAGAAAGATATCCCTCACCCCTCCCCGTTCGTAGGCCCATCACAGCAAAATTGGCTCCCTGTGTGTTGTGTGTCTCCTCCATATGGCATCAACTCAGTGGGGAGCACTGCAGTTTCCTCCTTGGGGCATGAAATCAGCCTGCCCATGTGTGTGTATAGAGCAGGGCTGGGGGGAGGATGGCAAAGTGTGGGACTAATGGCTTTTGAACCTCACTGCCTTTAGGAGGACGTGTGAAAACCTGGAAACGCCGCTGGTTCATTCTGACCGACAACTGCCTGTACTACTTTGAATACACCACGGTAAAGGATTAATTTTGGGTTGGGAAACTGTGTCCTGGGTGGTTACAGGTGGGGCCAGGGAGGAGCAGAGGGTAGGGGGCAGCTCTGTCCTTCAACCCCATGCTCCCAGACTGAGCTCAGACCTCCCTTCTCTCCTATGCTGTTTCTTCTGGTCTGGATGATGGGAGAGGCTGGACACTGAAGCCATTGCTGTGGCCTCCTGTAAATAAGCTCCCCATAGTGTTAATGCAGGCACACACTGCTCTCTTCACCTCCACAAAGACACACGTCTGGGAAATCGGAGAGGCTATGTATAGTGGCAGAGATGTGGGGGAACATCTTGGGTGTTAATTTATATTTCCTTGCCTGCAGGACAAAGAGCCTCTGGGCATTATCCCCCTGGAGAACCTATCAGTCCGGAAGGTGGATGACCCCAAAAAGCCAGTAAGTCTCCACTACTTGGTACTCTGCCAGTGCAGGCTCTCGGGTGGTCAGTGGGAAAAGAGGGTGCACGCACTGGTGAGAGCCAAGGTGGCTGGGGGCACGCTCTGGCTCTGGGGAGGTGGGTAGTGCTGTGGGGTTAGGGAACGTGCCCAGGAAGGGGCATTTTTTTCTTCTCTGTGCATCTTCTGTGCAAAGCCACTCCCCTGATATGGCATGACCTTGTGAGAAATACCTTCCATCTTTGTGGTAGCAAGCAAAAGAGAGGATGTCGCATCTACTCAAAAGGGGAAGAGATTTTTATATGTGAAGCAGGGTGACAGATCCCATAAGCTGTTCTGTGATAACTGTCGATACTCCACCTCTCCATAAAAGCTGTTTTAGTGTCCAGCCCTTCATACGAGGCATGTGTTTACCTCAGAGGGATGGTTTGGAGATCTAACATAGGAGGATTCTTGGGGCAGGGAAGGTGAGACTATTGCATTTCAAAGACAGTCAATGCTTTCCTCCCTTTTGAAAGCTCTCTGACCCTGTCACCCATGGCATAGCTTCCTTGCTCCCCCTGTCCTCTGCTGCAATTCCATTTTGTTCCCTTTCTGACAGAACTGCTTCGAGCTCTTCAATCCCAACTGCAAAGGTCAGAAGATCAAAGCCTGCAAAACAGATGGAGATGGGAAGGTGGTTGAAGGCAAGCATCAGTCCTACAAGATCTCAGCAGCCACACCAGCAGAACGTGATGAGTGGATTGAGGCAATAAGGTGAGGAGACCAGAAGTGGAAGCCTGAGCCTGTCTTTGTCCAGCCCTGGGACAGTCACACAATTTATTTGGCTACCAGGGAATACAGCCTGAAAAAGAGGGTGAAGAGAAAAGTTTGCAGCCTAACAACTGCTTGATGTCAAGGGGTTTTAAGGCCCCTTCTGGAGAATCTCTAACCATAGCTAAATTCTCCTCTACTTGCAAATCTCCAGTCCTACTTTTTGGTGAGCTCTCTGGGCAGGTTCAGGTAGGTTGCCTGTGCTGTCCTCCAGCATTAAATCTCTTGCTCTTGCTCTCATTTCCCTCTGTTTCCAGGACCAGCATAACACAGGATCCTTTCTATGATCTGGTCTCCGCCCGAAAGAAAAAGATTGCCAACAAAAACTGAGCCCTGAGCTGGTCACTGGCAGCAGGAAACTGTATTTGTTGGGCAGCTTCCCTCTCATGCGGGGCACTTCCAGTGAAGAAATTCAGAAGCATTGGCTCCCTCTGCCTCCCACATGGTAGAAAGATGTCTGACAGGACAACTTAGCAGATTTGCTTCTTCCCTTTCCAACCTGAAGGCAGAGGCACTGGGTGCAACCAACTGAGGACTGTCAGAGCTGTGGGCACAGCATGTCCCATGTCATAACACAAAGGCTGCACAGTGTCTAGCCTTTGGGTTCTTCCGTCTAGCTCCAGGCATGAAGGACAAGATTTGAGGGGAGAAGAGAATGTCTCCAGTACGTCTCCAGCCCCCAGGCAACCCCTCCAGCTATCAGTTGAGGCCTGGTTATTTTTCTGAGGAACTATGTGGGTGCTCTCAGGCCAGCAAAGCATGGTCCAGTCAGTTGCAGAGTAGAAAAGCTCCATTGGTTTCTCTTCCTTGAACAGAAGTGCAGTGGTTATGGCGAAGGTGCAGCTGATATTTAAGATCTCCAGGATGAAATCAGAGGACAAGGGAAAATAAGAAGCTCTCTGTTCAGAAGAGAGCCTCCTTACCTCTTCCTATAGCCATGAGGGCTATAATCCTGGAAAGTCCCTGCTCTGCAGCTGAGACATAGGTTTTAGGAAGTAACTGTTGTTAGATAGGGAGATAAGGTGTACAGTGAGTGTATAGAGGCTGCTGGGCCAGGGAAGCAGCTCTGGGTCTTTGTCTCTCTATTTTGATACTCAGGGACCACCACAGGTCCCCCTAGGGAAGAACCCCAAACACTAGCTCTCCTCCTGGCTGATGGCTTTCCAGCAAACTTTGCTTCCTTGCACCACCCCAGAGGCCCAGATCATGTATCTGAAAGGTCTGCAGCCAGCAGGCATGACAAATCAGAGGTGCATATAAACCACATGCACATACAGACAGGCATGCACACACACAGAGGCATTCCCACCTTCACAGACTGGTTTCACCTGGTGCCTGCTGCTTTTGTCTCTTGTGTGAAGAAATAAAAGTGTCTGAAACAAGCCGAAACCTCAGGGCAGCGCGATCGTTTTCGTGATAAAAGCAGAGGATGTGAGATAAGACGTGTCGTGTTCCTGTGTGTAGCAAAGCAGACGGAGCACCGCCGCAGCTCTGCAGTGCACCCAAGATGCAGGAGGGCTGAGCGCTGGCACAGGCGGGCAGCTCTTGGGAGAAATAAACGGGACAGGAGGAAAGGTGAAAAAGGGAATGGAAACACTGAGAGCTGGGAATGGCATGGATGCAAGTACTAGAGAGCCGGTATGGAAAATTACACTTGCAGGGTTAAAGGCCTCGATAATCTACTGCTATTTTACCCCTTACATTTCAGGGCTCTCCTAGTAAATACCGGGGCTCAGGTCTCTGCCTTTTTTCTTCCTGCAGAGGGCTCTATCCACCAGGAAATCTGCAGCAGAGCCTGCACCGCACGATTATTCATTCCAGTTATTTTTGCCTGAGCCACAGGAACGTTGAATTAATTTCGGGAGGCAGGGAGTGTGTCTCAGAGTTGAAGCACGCGCATACCCCGGAGAACGAACGTGAAGATTTTCTTCTGCTCGCGTCTGCAAATGTCTCCCGTGCTGAATCTCTTTGTCACTGATGTGATACGGAGTGAGTTTTTTGCCCACTGCTATGTAGTACATCTGCACACACACATCCGCTCTCGCTCTGGGTGCAATGCAGGAGGAAAGGTCACGTCCAGAGGTGGGAGGAGAAGTCAGAATCTGGCCCCTCATGCTGACGACATCTCCAGCATGTATAAAAGAAATGTACAAGATGCCCCAGAGCCTAAGATTTGGGTGAGAAATGTCTATTTTAGTGCCTCTCAGGGTCTCTGTGTGCTCTGTGTGCCAAAAGGCACCCAAATGTAGCTCTTCTGCCCACAGTCTGGTTTTGGGAGAGGGAATCCAGGCTAAGCTCTTCCTGGAGCTTACCTGGTTCATTCCTTTGGCAGCAGAGACTTCCCAAGCAATTCCTGTTCCCAAATTCCTGAAATTCTCTTCAGGTTGCCTGCGTCTCTTCCTGTCCCTCCTTCCCCCAGATACCCACACTGCAAATTAGAATTATTTTTAATGGGGTGAGGGAGGATCCCTTGTGAGAAGCAAAACAGAACACAGAGAAGGGCAGTTGTGTCATTTCCACCCATCAAAATAACCACAAGAATGAGGTGAAGATGGATTGGGTTTCCTCTCTCTGTAGAGGCTGAGGCAGGGAGATGGAGACCGTAAGTTTGAGTGAACACAGTGGTACCTGATGTTGCCCACCAGCAATGCAACATGTACACTCTCCGAGTGCTATCCCATACCTCATGCCTGCTGAATACCAATGTGTCTGTATGAGGAGGGAGCAAAATGACAAAAATTGGCCAGGGTGTCTCAGGCCAGATCTATAAAATTTGGCAATCCACTTGTATCAGTGTGCCTTGGCAGCCACGCTTGGAGCTGTTGCAAACTCGTGATGGGAACAACATGTATAACTGGAACAGCACCACCGGGCAATGAGTTGCTGCTGGTCACCATCACAAATTTCCTTCTCAGAGGGCACTACACACAGGTGCATACACACAAACACACACGCAGACCTTCAGGTACTAACCTGGCAGATTGCTATCTGGTTGATGTGTTCCTTTTTCTGCTCATAGGCAGCACACGTGGGTCACACAGACATACGTGCAGAAGACTGGCATTTACTCTCTGTGTGCCCAAGGAATCCTGTGCACATCCGGTAATTTGTTTTCATAATAAATGTCTGTTTTCACAAAAGGACTGGGAAGAGAATATCATGGATGTGTGGACCACATCACTGCATCCTGCCTCCTCCCCCTTCTTCCCTTCCTCCCGTCCCTGTTTATCAGCTCCTTTTTGGAAGGCTAATACATTTTAAAAAGGCTTTCTAGAAATTGCTTGCAAGCAACAGAGATGGAGCAGCTGTGAGGGAGCCAGCAGACTAATTCAGCACTGCTTATGTATCTAGCAAAGGGTAGAGAAAACCTTTCAGAGGTGGAGGGGAGGGCAGCGTGGAAGGCAGACTGGTCTGAATTTGGGACTGAGAGCACATCAAAGCTCGTGGGTCGAACCTGTCTTTTCCCAAGGGGTGACTGCCCTAGCTGATAGGAGCTCATGAGCAAACGGAGCCTTGTTGGACAGCAAGGGTCTGCAAGAGAGGTGTCTGGGGTGGTGGGTAGTGGCAGAGCAGGAGCACCCATCTGGCATACTGACCACTCCTGGCTGGCCTGGAGCTGCTCAGCTGTGTGTCACTCACCCTTTAACACAAAGGGAAAATCAAGTGGCTCTTTTCTGCTAGCTAAAAAGGGGGTTTTGGAGCAGAACTGCAGCCTTTCAGTTCCCTCTATGGCTGTGATACGCCATGTGAGCCCCACATCTCAACCTGCTGCAGCAACACAGAGGTTGCAACTGAGAGGGATTGACAGGTCTTCCAGCTCATACCATAAACCTGGAGAAAGAGAAGGCTCTTACAAGAGCATCAGAGGGATGGGAGCCAGACTTATACCCTCTGGGATCAGTCATTTGTATGGAAAGAGGCACATCACTGCCGTATTTGAATGATGCAGTCAGATTTATGGGGGGCAACAGGAGCAATTCTTCCCATCGCCCATCCCTTATGATTGGTGGCTGGAATGCCACTGGTCACCTGAGGAATAAGGTAAAACACTGCTCTACTTCCACCCTCTTAAAACTTTGCTTGAATATGCATTTCACACAGAAGGTGCAGAGCACAAAAGCAAAGGGCAGCATGGCTCTCGACGACAGCACCACGACCTTTCTGCTGTGCCTTGCTCTGCCTCATTTCTGCCTCCCTCCTGACAGTGGGCCTGCCTGGGGGGCTGGAGGAAGCCGGAGCAAATCAGGGTCAAGACTTAGCCAGGATTTCTTGGACTGTCACCACTATCACATCTGTAGCGGCTCTGCTCTAAGTGCCTGAGACAGGGGTGCGCAGCACTCTCATCTCATCGTGCCATTTTCAATCCTGCTGCCTCCCTGCGATGAAGATGAATGTGGCCTGTCCCAGGTTATCATATTTCTGTGTGTGTGATCCTGTGTACAGACATCAGCTTGTGCTTGAAGGCTGATGCTGTTGGGCTAACTGCAGGGAGGTCGTGTACAGTGGGATGGGGGGGATTGTAAGGAGTCAGGGAGCATGGAGTAGACCGGGTCCTGTGTGGGTCATTGGTGAATAAGGGCTTATAGTGTCAAGAGCATGTCTTCCACCTCAACTCTGGAGCAAGGGTGACACAAATGTCGGCACTAAGTGCACCATGACATCCCTTGAACAGCCTACAACCTTTAATGCAGCCACTGTGTCACACTGCCCAGGGGCACTCATATCTCAGGGGCTTTCCTCTCCCCATGAGGGGTAGGGAGCCAGACACAGGTACACAGACAGACCACGTGCATCCCATCCCAGTGCCTCTCCTCTATCTCTCCTTGCAGAAGGAAAAACAGGCTGAGGAGAAGATGGAGATAGGAGAGGAGCTGGGCAGGTCAGTCCTTGTGGAGTGGGACAGCTCCTATCCCATGGGGGCTATGCTTATGGGAACACAAGCTGGAGCAGAATTTGGGGAAGGACTGTGGTGGCTGTGTTAAGCGACACTGCAAGGTGAGACATGTAACAGTCCTTTCTTCTGAGCTCCTAGGCTGACCTTAAGGCACCTACACGAGAAAAACATTTTCTGCTGCTCCTTTAACCATGGTGGGTGGAAGCAAGGTTCCTGGGGATGGCTGAAGAGGTGGTGATTTGTGCAATTAATGTCTAATCAGTTCTATGAATATTTATTGCTAGTCAGCAAGCTCCTGACTTGACTGACAGCGAAACCCCATCAGACCAGAGTCACATTCACAGCTAAATCGGAGCCTACTTTGGGGTTCACAGATGCAAAAGGTCCAAAAGGTATAACCATCCCGCTGCTTGTGGCAGGCACAGGAACCTCTTCAAAATTTTATTCAAACCTTTTTTAAGGAGAAAAAAATATATATTTTTTAAAAAATGTCTATCTGGGGAAAGGCACCTCGACATTTGCTGATATATTAGCAAACTTAACGTATGACTGAGTCTGAGCTTCTTCTGTATGTGTAAGTGTGGGTGTGTGCACATGTGCTCATTTATCTTCTAATGCAACATGGGAGCAAAAATAAAAAGGAGAGAAATATGAATTCCTGAACCTGTTTGAAAAGTCACAAAGCAGTCAGGACATTCCTGGAGCTTGTCATTGACCCTTCACCCACCATGGCATAAAATATATAGAAAGTCAGTATTTTGATTCCTTGGGAAATGCTACTTTTTGGACTTCCTGCGATCATCAGAATTTTGATGTTTCTCAGCTTTGCTCTTTTCCAGGATCCCTCAGAATGACTTTCTCCCTGCTCTGATCCTTCTAACTTCACTTCTGCCTCTGACTTCTCCTTCCCATGGTGCGTCCTTCAGCTGGGTCCTCTCCATAAAGGTGCCACTTGCCCTCCCACCTTCAACAACCCCCCTTTCCTGACCAGCAGTGCTGCTCCTCCTGCTCTTCCTGCGTCCTGGACAGGTTCTGCTCTGGGAGCTCAGAGCCTGCCTTGACAGAGCTCTGGGGAAAAACCCCTATTATCTGTGCAAAGACAGTTGCTAAAACCTGAGCCAAGCTCTCCAGCTCCCGCTGCTCACATGCAGCTTGGGTTTGTGCTGGAGGCTCTGCCAAAAGCCTGTTATTACCTAAATGAAAAAGACACGCAGCCCTCCCTGAGAAGGAAGAGGCGCAGATAACAGTGATTTGTCTGCTGCCTGCTGCCTTCTGACTGGGAAAAAAAATCCCAAATTCCCCCAGGGCTTCCAGGAAAGGCCCTCAGGAGGGAGAGCACAGAGGCAGCGCTGCACAGCGAGGGCCACGTTTGCACTTTCTGCATGGATAAGATCCTGGGATTTCAGTAGCAGGGTGGGAGAAGACCCCCTGTATTTGCACCGCAGACATCCCTTTCCTCTCATGTGATTGTGTGTGAGCTTATATAGGATTGGGAAAATACAAAATGAGAGCCAATAATAGACCCAGAATAAACAGCAAGGTATCAGGGGAGGGACGGAAGGGAGGGCTCGCAAGCCTGAAGCCATTATTATCGTGTAAGAGGGCTCTGTTCTGCAAGTATCTGGCTATTGTTTTCCTTGCTGCAGCCCTTGACTTGCCTCACCAGCTCCACCACTGTGCTGTGGAGCTGTGATTTCAATATCCAGGAGCTAATGTGCTGCTTGGCCTCCTCTCCACAAGGCGTTCAGCAGGGGAAAGTGTGCTTCACACACCAAGGGGCTGGAGGGGCTTCAACAGAGGCAGTGGCAAAGGGCTTCTCTATCCCAAGCTAGACCAAAATATCACTAAACTTCCCAAACAGAAAACTGGACTTCAAAAAAAAAAAACACACAAAATCTCATTTGAATGTCCAAGAGACCCTTGTTTGGTTACATTTTGAGGCTATCTTGCCCCTCTGGAGAAGAGAAAGTAACTTCCTTCTTTCCTTCCTTTTTTTGTATTTGATGTGAGAATTGAAATTGTCATTTGATTGCCCCAGCTCCAGGTGCTGGGGCTTTATGTTAAGTATCACGATGCTTAGGAGAAAATGGTGAGAATCTGCATCGTTTCCATGCAATCCTGAACTCCTGCTGTAAAGTGTGTTCTTAGACTTCTTTCTTCCCCTAAATGCTTGCTCTCCTGTGTTCCCAGCACCTGATCAAAATACCTCTGCACCAATTGCAGCTCTGCTCAATCCTTTGTAATAACACATGGAAAAATATTTTTTTTTTCAATTAAAAAAAAAAAAAGAAAAAAAGAAAAAAGACCAACAACTCAGAATGTGCTAGAAATAGTTCAGAATGCTGCTAGGAGATTCTAAGTCATCCAGGCTGGTTAGATAACCCCTAGCAAACCCTCTGTCCTGTAGTCTGGTTTGGGAGCTGCTGCATATATCCTCTCCCCTCCCCAGTGCAGGCAGGCGGCTTCTGTGAGCTGGGGATTGCTAAAAGATTGAAAGCCTGTTGGTACGAATTTCAGAGATGCCTGGCAGGGGCAGCTGAAGCAATGAAGGGTTCAGTGTATTAAACTCACCATACTAAAGCCATAATGGGATTTTGCATGCTGCTGCGACCAGAATGCTCAAACCAGCTCAGCATCTCGCCTCATCAGACATGCTTTCAGTATGTCTTTCTTGCTCCAGTTGCTCTTCCCCTACCTGTAGCGCATGTCCCACTCGTAAGGCTTTGGTAAAATGTTTTACTGCAGAATAGAAAGGGGGGCTTTCCCCTTGTGGCCACCAAGTCCCATAGATATGCTGGCTTCTTCCTCTGCTCCTTTTAGGATGCGATAAGCATCATTAATAGGTGAGAATATGTCAGTGGTGGAGGGGAAAGGGCAGAATTGCTCCTGAGGAAGAAGAAGCAAGAAAGTGAGTTTCTGAGGAGGTGGGTCAGAAGTACGTGAATAGAAGGCTTGGGAAGAGACAAGTCAAATGACAAATCTGAAAATTTTTGAAAATTTGGAAATGAACATGAAGGAAGGCTGTGAAGAAGACTGGGAGCAGGGATGCTGCAGGGGAAGAGCTGGGAATGGCTTGGGGAAGGGAAGGCTTCAGAATGAGGAGGGAGAGGATGGGCATCTGATACAGGGAGAGAGGGTACACAGGGACTGGGGCTGTGAGAAGGCAGGCACTGGGTCTGAACTGGGTTTGCAGTCTGTGGTCAGAGCAGTGCAGGGGTGTGCAGGTACATTTGGAGGGAACGTGTGCATTAAGAGTTATTTAAAAAAAAAAAGCCAGTTTGTAATCAGAAAGCTGGGATTTGCTCTACTGGATGTGCCTCTCCTCTGCAAACCATTTGAGTTCAATTTGTTAAATCCCTTGCTCTGGCAGAGGTGAGGAGGTCAAATGCCTTTTGGGGGATAGACACTTGGCAAAGCTGTTTTCCTACTGTTGCAGAGCCCTTATCTCACCCCCGTTTCAGGCTATAATACCTAGAAAGAAAAAAACTAGATTAAATACAGGGACAGATGTGAGAAAGAACCCTCAATTCACCTTGCAAGGCTGTGTGCTCTCACCCTATTCAGGAGGCCAGCCTCCCATCGGTGGTGACCAGTTCTGAGGTTTCTGACTGTGCAAGGAGCAGGTCCTGCACATATCATCCCTATGCATCAGGGAGACAAGAGGTGGTGGCAGGGCTTGCACATCTGGGGAGAAGCCTGATTAGTAAATCTGTTCTTGCTTTAATCTCTAGAGTGTTTGGGATCAGGGATTCTGCACCTCAGGCACTGTTGTAGCCTCTGGCCAACAGGGCTGGCTCTGGGGAGATGCCCAAGGGCTGGGGAACCTTTTTAGACCTGAAGTATAGGTCTGTTTAGACCTGGAAGTCCAGGACTGAAAGGAGGAACGAGCACAGACAAAATAAGGACTGAAGAAGAAGATAAGCAAGGAAGAAAAAATGACTAAGTGAGAAGAAAGCAGGCAGGTCCACAGGGAGATGCACCAGGGCAGTCTGTGTTCATGTTTATTTAGAAATGTTGCTGTGGGCTCCCTCGTTGCCTGATCATTTTAGCCTGACCAGTGATCGTCTGCTCATCGGATCATAGACTAGAGGCAAGAAGACACCAGGCTGTCTTCAAGAGAGGTTTTGACTCCCAGGAGGAACTAACATACAAGAACTCCTTCAGAAACGCTCTTAAAAACAAGGAAGATTTTTCATACCCCTACCCCTTAAGTACCTGAAGGCCAAGACTGCACCTTGAGTTTTAAGGCAATGAATTAGCTCCTGGGGAGCTGAGCCTCAGGCCTCCAATGTTGCCAGACATTAGCTATTTCGTCTTTTCATTTTCATTATGCTGCCTCTCTAAAATGGGGCATTATACTGGAGTAACCCATTCAGTTCTTCACGGGTTGCCTCAGGTACTGAACTGGAAGCTTTTGGGGGTGAAGTAGTTGCTGTAGCTGTGCAGAACTTGCATGCAATGTCAATGTTTTGCGTGCAATGTCAATGTCAATGTCAATGTTATTCCTATTGGGGCTACTGGAAATAACACTTTCTATTTCCACCTTGCATTTTCACTCTTTTAAGGTTTTTCCCACTCCCTCTTTCCATGATTACTCCTTACCTAGGGGGATTGTGCTTGGCTGTGTCCTGGCCAGCCTTGCTTCCCCTTCACCACCATGAGGGTGTAGGCAGGGAGTGTAGGAGAGAAGGAAGGGGCTGGCTGCCACTGGGGAACCATCCTGCCACACTAGCTTTGGTTATCTACATCAAGATGCATGCCCCAAAAGTCCATGTAACCTCACCTTGACACAGAGTCAGAGCCAGCCTCCCTGCTTCTCCATACCCAACAACCCAAAATACAAGCCTGAGTGGAATTGAGACAGATGCGTGTTAAAGTAAGGGAATATTTGTCAGTGTCAGTAATTTAGTAATGTGGAGTGTAATTTAGGTGGCCACCTCCGGCACAGTGGGCATTAGCACAAGGAAGGCATGAGGCATTTCGTGCACACTGCTCCTTTCCAGCCCAGAGAAAGCCAGGGAGGTGCTTGAAGGTTTGCTCTTCAGCTGTGAGTGAGTTTGCAAGGGAAACCACATGGCTTGGGTCACTGACAACTTGAGTAGCCAGAGCCCCAGGGGCAGTGCTCCCTAGCTGGCTGGGTAACAAGAGCATCCGTCTGCAGTGCTGGCAGTGAGGCAGCCAGCCACTCAGTGGAAAGATGGATCAAATCATAACACAGCCAAGAAAAACTTGAGAGAGAGATGGAGTCCAGCTCTGTCAAACCAGGCTGTGGCTGCTTAGCAGTAGGATGAAACAGTTGGGTTTTACTTTGGCACCCTGTAGCATGAGATCTGGGTATGGCACCCAAGCAACATCAAGGTATCCCAGCACCCAAACCAGAAATCAGTTGTCACCACTATTGTGCCAAAAAAGACCAAAACACCACAGGTGCAAGGGAAGGGCAGATCAGATCGAGGGGGTGGGAACTAGCAAAGGGCACATTGCTGCACCTCTCCCTAAAACCTCCTTTCTTTCCCTTTTTCCTTTTGGTACCCTATGTGCTGTGGTCTCCCATCTGCCTGGTGAGGAGGGGCAGGTCACTCCTTTCCTTCCATCCTCTTCACACAAGCTCTGTGTGGCACAGTAGCAAAGTGGTGAGTCAATACCTGGCTGAGGACGGCCACCAAGAGCAGCTGGAAATATCCAACCCACAGGGCTCCAGCCAGCAACCAGCCACCCCTGCCATATCTCCACCTCAGTCCACTCCATGGGGCATGGGAAGATGGCTCCATACCCACACTTCCTCTTTCGCCTCGATGGATGGACCTGTCTCCCATTTTCCCTCTCAAGGGTAAGGCACCGTTGGGCGTAGAGGAGGAGAGCAGATCCACGTGAGCATTGGCACATGGCTTCCCAGCTAGAAACAGGCATGCTGTTAGCAAACAGCACCGCACAGGACTGTCACGGTGAGATGTGGAGTCACGGAAACAAGCTCCCTGACAAGAGGAAAGTAACCCTGTACTCAGCATGAACAGTCTGATGGCCCTAATTTCTCCTCTGCTTTGGGCTCTGTGTGCCAGGATGAGATGCATCAGGAGAGGTACCATTTTGCTAAATCTTGAAGCTGACACTTTTAATATCCATTAGCATTGTTACTCTGCCAGAGAGCATTAACTGAGATACACGGACTGCTCTCTGCCTGATCCCTAGCCCCAGTCCCTACCATCCCTTCTTCTGTCTCCCCAGCCCAGCCTGGCTGCTGTTCCCAGTTACTTCAGCTTTTCTTCAATCCCCCACCCCTCGATAAATCTGTCGCTGACATCTTTCTCTCATCTCCTTTCCAAGGATTTTTGTCTCTTGAGGAAAGTCTGTCCACACCATGCACACAGCCCCACACCCACACGTGTACCTAGCAAGGGACAGAGGGCAAGGCTTACCTTCTTCTGCCTCCAAGAAACATATGTGAAGCAAGAACTGTAGCAAAGGACAAAGCTAGAAATACAGATTCTGGTGTTCTCTCCTGGCTGCATTGCAGAGGTCAGTGGCATCCCCTGCCAAGATTTGGTTTTGTGGCACTGTCAAAACCATCCTTGCCATCGCTCCACTAGCTTGGGCTACTGAACATCCAAAAGCAGGGTGGTTGACTCTCTGCAAGGGGTGAACAGAGATAAGGAGAGCAGAAAGGATTTGCTCTACATGTTTGTGACCAGGTCAGAACATGGAGCTGGTCTTCCAGACATTGGTCAAAGTGCTGTAGGCTCACTGTGCTCATTGCTGAATCCAAGTGGCCTGAAACAGCTCATGCTTATGTGGTTAAACCCTCCTTCCCTCTAGCAGAACTGAAGTGCCTTATAAATAACCCTTGGCATGGGCTCTCCCTCAAACTAGGCATGAACCTCATGTAGCAGATTGTTGATTTGCACAAGCCACAGCCATGCAGGGGAGTGGGCTAAAAATTGCAGTGTAGATAGTCTGAGAATAGTGCCCGGACAGTCCTGGATGTGTACAGGACAGATGTAACCCCAAAGGGCTGTGTCCATGGGGCTTTGGAGTCTTCTAGGAATTAGAGAGATTTTTGGAAAATGGCAGGGTAGAGAAGGACAACCAAGAGAAGTGCTTTCTGCAAAAGACTTTCTGCAAAGAGGTTTTTAAGCAAGTCAAGCAAAAAAAAAAGGAAGTGCTTTTGGGAGCAATGCAGTTTGTTCTGGGGAGATGATGCCGAATATCAGAGGCAGGAGGAAGATTATGTCTGGATTCCCATTTTGTCTGGGTAACCATTAGCACTAATTCATGTACATAACTAAGAAATCGCAAAGGCTGGGAGCCGAGCTGCTGCAGACCCATGTGCCTTTGCCCACAGCCATTTTGACCTATCTATGGTTTGGCTATCAAGTTCCCTCTTCTTTTCCCTTCCCACCTGCAGAGCTTGAGAGAAAAGGGAAGTGTAAGGGTATGTAGAAGTAGAGTGTTTGCTGCTTTAAAGGTATCTGGTCAAGGACCTTTTCTAACGCAATAAGGGTTGGTGAGAAAGTGAGGCAGTGATGGGAACCAAGTCTGGTCAGTCACACTAATCAACATGAGGACTTCTAACTCGGGAGACGAGGCCAAGAAATGAAGCACCCAGTCACACTAGTTGATGGGCTATCAAACTACAGGTGCCACTTGAAGGAAGGAAGGTGGGGTGAACTGTGAGGGGGTGAGGGCTGCTGGGTGAGTAGAGGGGCTGTGATGGTACTTGAGGGATCTGATCAGGGGTACGCTGGACCACATCCCCTGCACAGTACTCTACAGGCATAATGCCACCCTGCTGGGGAGGTGCTAGGGAACATGTTTGTGGGCATGTGCTTCATAATGGAAAAAGGATTTGGAGGGAGTACAATGTTTTGTACTTAGGTGTGTTTGTTTTTCTAACAAATAAATACCTACCTGTTTGCAGTAAACCAGGTATAGATGTGTTTCTGGTCACACAGTTTTCTTTCCTCTGGTATGCTCT
This sequence comes from Cygnus atratus, assembly GCF_013377495.2. Classification (NCBI taxonomy): domain Eukaryota; kingdom Metazoa; phylum Chordata; class Aves; order Anseriformes; family Anatidae; genus Cygnus; species Cygnus atratus. Next base: position 55,248,364 of record NC_066362.1, on the reverse strand, counting down.
CAGTTTCAGGTGATGCTATCCTCACTGGACAGCTAAAAGTGGCAAATATGTATTTGTAATGGCTGGAAAGAGATGCATGCTAGTTGTCAGGAAGCAATAAGAGCAGGACTGTTCCACAAAAAAGGATGATTCAGGAGCCAAGAAGAGCAATATCTCACAGATTGGGGTGCAATACAATACTACACGAGCAGGGCTTGTGATAGCAACAAGACCCATTAACAAACTTAGTTAAAGGTGATGAATCAGTGCTAGGATCCACATGGATGTGCTTGAGTGACCCCTATTTGAAAGATACTGTGAAGATTGTTGAAGAGTTTTTGGCTAAGCTAGAAAGTGGGAAAAGAACTACTTGTGTTTTCTAGAAGGTGGGGACACACTCCCTGTCTGGGATCAATTGTAATAGGATATCGTGAGGAAAATGTTCCTTGAAGTGGCTTGAAAGGAAAAATAAGTTTCTCCACTGCAAAGTGACATTATCACATTGTCCATATTCTGAGCAAAGGTAAAAGAATGAAACTGAAAGGAAGGACATAAATCAACAAGTGTTAGTGAAGAAAGGTATGCCAAGAACAGTGAAAACAACACTGGTGCAGAAAAGGAAAAAATTGACTGAAAGCTTGAATTATGGACATCAGGATTTATAAAAATTCACAAACAGAAAATGCCTCTTAAAAAGATGTTACTATGTAAATATATATCCTAAGGAAATATAAGAATAGTCATTATCTCACAAAGACGTGCCAGTTAAGCACACGATGCTTTGGCAGGCCCATTACAGAACAAATTCAATGGCACATCTAGGCTGTCTCTTAAGACCAAAACTAAAGCTACTTCAGAAAATGGGCTGAGAAGAAGAACCTCTACTGTGGCCAAGACCACAAAAGTGCTCTTAGCATGGATCTCTTGGCTGTTGTAACTCTTCTTCGGATATCCAATGTTAGTCCCACCACAACTGAAACTCTTGTCTCTCTCTTTCTTCTGAAACCTTAATTCTATTTCTCAATTCTGGTTCAGTTTTGAGACCGAAGTTTTGTCTGTGGGGTGAGAGATGTCTGGTTACAAAAATAAGAAGAGTGGAAGCAGATGACACGAGGATGGAGTAGGCTGGAAGTGTTGAGGAGTCCTGTCAAATCCCTGTGACTATAGTGGATGGGTTTAGGTGGTTCACAATGAAGTCAGCAGAAAATATGCAAGACGGGATCTAGACCTTTCTTTGAGAAAAATGTAGAACAGGAATAAACACCAGCCTGCAGGACCTTTACAGTGGGCATGCCAGGGAAATCATATTCCAAGGGCAAACTCCAGATCCAAACTTATTGCTAATTGCCAAATTTCTATTTAGTCATCTAAATTCCCATTGATTGTAAGGGACTCTAAGTGTGAATACTAGAGACATTTCTTTTTCACCTCGCTGTGGTTTATAAGGATCAGATTAACATAGACATAAACTGAATGAATGAATGAATTATTCAGCACCAAATTAATCTCCAGTTTAGCAACACGTTCCTCTTGTCCTCGTGAAGGATTAGATAGACTGCACCTCCATGCCAAGCTGCAGGCTCTATCTGCTGCTACTCCTCACAACCCGTTGTTGATTTGCCTCGAATTTGAAGCAACTGCTGTCAATAACTTAAACCTCAAGAGATGAGTAGCAGAACGCCTTAAGATATCTTCTCTTTCCCCAGCCACCCTGTCTGTTCCTGCACCTTTAAACCCAACCAAGGAATGAATAATTTTTTCCGATGACTGAAAGAAGGCAGATAAGAGGCAGGTCTTCAAATTAAGAATCCAAGCCTTGATTGCACCTTTTATCATATTTTTCCATTTTTTTCCCCTCTTCTTCCTACCGGAAAATAAATTGCTTCAAGAAATTATGTCTTTAATCTGCATAGGGGACCAGCAGGCTGGGCTCTCCTGTTAATAAGTTCTATAGCAAGATAATCAACACTTTCTTCTCACTGCATGGAGCAAACTAATAGATTTTAAACAATTCTATTATTTGATGATTTCTCTTATTATAAATACAAATTGTCTCCACTCACTTTCAATTAGGCCATTTTTATTTTCTACTAAATCCCTATCAGGTTCTCTCAAACACTGCCTATACATGGGGAGATTACACATTTCCATTTAAACAAAATACCCATCACACACATATGCTTTGCCTCCCTCCATTTCTCATGGCTTTCCTTCTTCCAAACTCTTCCTCTTTTGCTTTTCTCTCTTCTCTTTTTCTCGGCAGAACCCACTTATTTTCTTTTTCCCACTGCTTTCTCCTATATCTATTTTTACATCCCTATCTCAGGTGCTGAAGTCAATAAGTCTCCCCATTAACAGTTTTGATTTGTGCAATCTCCTATTTTTCTGCCTGCATTCCCAAGACTGACACAGCTCACAGCTGGTACAAATGCCCTCTCAGGGGTCTCCTTCCTCTGTCCTGACACATGAAAATGAAAAACTCTGATAACTTTCTAATGAGGGTCGCCTCTGTCCCACTGCCAGCTCTGTTTGCCATGTGGGCTGCAGTTCCCTGCCCAGATGTTTGTGATGCAACTGTCCAAAGGTATCTCCGTGCTGAAGGCAGAACTTGGTGGTCAGTCAAAGCTGGGGAGTTATTTATTTTGGAAGCATTGTAACAAGAGTTGTAGGAGAACCTGATGCTGTTGTTACCCTGGCTGCTTTTGATTGTGCCCAATTACATGTTGTCCTGCACGGATTCCTTCTGATACTCGCATTTTTCTGTCTCTGACCATTGAGGTGAATAGTTGCCCAGACTTGAGCACTGATATATCACCACTAGACGCTACAGATATTTATTTGTTTTCTCTCCAGCGGCACATATGGACACACCATTCAAATGAGGCAGGGGGGAGCTGAGTGCAGGCACTAACACCCCATCCATCAGCTTAGGACTTGTGGATGGAGAGGCAGCACTGCCACTTCTATTTTAAAGCTGAAGGAGAGTGGTCTGGTTTGCTTCACAAGTCTCTGACAGAGCTATGGTCTCCCAAATCCTACAGGGCTGCGATGCTCCTTAATCTGAAGGTGCTGGTTTTCTTTTTTTGGAGGGTGGGTTTGTGGTTATCCAGGGATGGATCAAACATCCAGAATCCCGTCCTAAGAAAAGATTGCTTAAAAACAGGGTAATATTATTCCCAGGACAGACCACCATTTTGTCAGAGGACACCAGCTGTTGCACAAAGCAGCACCAAGCCTCTTACTGGTACCATTCAAGTCAGTTCCCTAAGTGGAGCTGCTTAGAGTAGACAGAAATGACATTCAGCAGAATGACACCGGCAGCTCTCCCTCAAAACAGTACCTCGATGCTCTGAACTCCGAGGTGACCACCACCAGCCTCAGAAGGCCACCACATGAATTCCAGCTGCTGTTCCCTGTAGTTTCTTCCCTACAACCTATCTTTTTTTTTAACTGCTGTGGCCTGTTTCCCTGAGAGGTGAGACAGGGATGTTGTCAGCTGCTATGGAAACCTGCCTCGTCTGGCAAGGAGCAAGAAAGAATGAGACTGGGACATGAAAGGGTGTGAGGATAGATCTCCACAGCAGTGCTCCTCCTTGGTGTGCACAGACACATGTCTTGGCCCCCACCTGCAGGCAGCCTCACAGTGCACTGCCCAGCCCTGCCACACACACACAGGCCTGCAGCTGCAGAGCCGTGGAGATGTGGTCCTTTGCACTGATCACACGCACACACACACCCCAATCCTGCAATCCTAGCTCCCAACACGCGTGCACACACCCTCCCCAGTCCCACAGAAAAGCACAGCCCCCCACACACACACTCCCAGCCTTGCCCTCCGCTGCTTCTGTTTGCACACATTGCCACAGCCAAATTCCCTCCTCCCTTCCCCAGCAAATTTGCTCGAAACAACCGGCTTCCCCAGCATACATACATCCCCCCCTCCGCCCCGGTACTCCCTCTCGCCACGCCAGCCAGCGCCAGGCGCCCACGCAGAAACACGCGCGTGCAGACACAGAAGGGGTGGCAGGGCCCTTCGCGAGCTGCCGGAGCAGAACAGATGGCTTAGCAACCAAAAAAGCAGTCACATTCGCTCCACAAGTTTCCTCCTCGATGCTCTGTTTGTTTTCAGAACACGTTCACCGCCGGAATAAAAATCCAGGCGAGGCGAGCTGATATAAACACCCCAGCCTAGGTCCTACGAGGCGTGAAGTCCCACCTGCTTTTTTGAACCCCCCTTTTTTTTTTTTTTCACAGATCCCTGCTAACTCTTCCTGAGGCATCCCCTCCCACCCCCACAAATCCCCCTCCCACCTTGCCATATTTCATGTTCCTTGAGAGACCATACCCCACAAGGTGTCCCCTCCCTTTCCTCAGCTGGCGAGCTCTCCTCACACTTCACGATGGTCATTTTTCTGTTTCAGCTGACCCAAAAGAGCGCTTTGTTTCCTAGCTCCTTGAAAAGCATTTGCTAGAATGTTTGGGGAAGTGGCATGGTGGATGGAGGAGCTGCCAGGTCTGAGGCCATGGGTGAGGTACCCACCAAGTAGCATGTGCTGTGAAAGGGAAAGGCCGAGGAACTGAAGGTATTTTGCCTCTTCTTCTCCTCTACAATGAATTCCTGGCTGGAATTTGGAACAGCAGACCAAACGGGATCCATGTGAGTGAGGGGAAACTCAGGCTTTCACAGGCAGGAAGGAAGCTGTCATAACCTTTTGGTGCCCTGTGTCACAGCCAAGTGGGGTCTATATCTATTCCCTAACACACAGTTTAAACTATCAGGACTGTCCTTTTCCAGGCCCTATGGCAGGGACGGGGAGCCTTAGCACCACAGCTCTGTGCCCGCCATGGGGGTACCATACACCATACACCAGCAGCTGAGCAGTCCTGTCCCTCAACAGAGGCTTCTGGGTGACACCGAGCTGCAGCACAAGGCAGGTCTTTGACTCCCTCTAGTGATGTATCTCACATAGGGCCTCACAGACCCGCTCCCCAAAAACTTTCACCAAAAAGCCAGTGCTGGGCACTCGAGATGCGCTGCCCAAACAGCCCCGCCAGCTCAAGCCGGGCTGTTTATACAACAAGCAAGCCAATTAACGGCTCTCATCTTCATTCCGCATTGACATTTAATGACGATGCCTGCTGGGAGCGCTCATTGGATGCACGGGGCGGAGGGGAAAGCCCCAGGAGGGCAAACAGCTGGCTCCAGTGCAGGAGGAGGAGAGGGGGGCTCGGTTTGGTTGGGGTCACTCTGGACAAATTGCGTCTGACCTTGCCTCTCCCCCACTGAACAGGAATCTCTTCCCTTGCAATGTTTTCTGCTGCAAGGGAACTGCTCATCTCTGTGTCATCAGTGAGGACAGGCCCTGAAATGCCAGAATGCAGCCAATTAAGAGCTGTGCAATGCACAATCTGCCTTTGTATTTCTAGCAGCGGCTGGGGTAGTGCCCTCCCTGCATGCCATCTTGCCCTGCTCCCCTCCCCGGGAAGAAAAGGAAACATAAAAAGCTTCCGAGAGATGAAAAAGAATTTTTGAAAAGGAAGGCCAGATGAAGAGAGGATTGACAAACAGAGCCAGCGTGAGGAGAGGCAGGGAGAGGGGAGTTAATGGGCATGGAAAGGCAAAGGGTTGTGTCAATATTTCACGAGGAGGAAGCACTCCTGTGCTCTGGGGGCCAGTGTCCTCAGCCAGTAATGAATGGCTATCCAGGGCAGGGCAGCAGGGAGCGAGGGTGCCAGAGCACAGCTTGCTTCATGTGAAAAACGTGGTATGGGCAGGCAGGGAGCGTGAGAAGGCAGGGAGCCATGGAAGGAAGGGACGGAGATGTCAAAAAGATGTTAAAAAGAGAACTGGTCCCTGTTGGTAGATTAATGGGGGCTGAGGAGCGTGAAGGACACAAAGGAGGGTCTGCTAACCCTAGAGAGAAGTTGTGCTCCTGTGTAATTTTGCTAGGTCATGCCTAGCTCTTTGTTATACTTAGGGGATCATACTTACAGCCCCACTTGCACTAAATAAAGTCACTTGTGTTGTGTCCAGCTTACAGCACATAAAGGTTTAGCGTGATGGCAGGAATAGGACCCCTTCCATCTGCAAACATGCTCTTTGCGCATCACCAGCCTTTGCTGCAGGCTCCGGGCTGCCTCCTCTGCGAGACTCAGCTGTGCTCCTGCACAGGCTTCATGTAGACTGGGATAAAACACAGGTTGCAGCATACCCTGCTATTCTCCTCCTATATTTGTGAAGCCAGGGAGGCCTGTCTGTAGTGTGCCATGGCTCTGCCTTCCTGCCCTGCCACATCAGGTAGGCACGGATGACATGGTCCCAGTGCATGTGGTCTTAGTACAGGACAAGGCTGCATTGCAGAGCAGCGGCCATAGCTGCTGCCAGAACTGTTGTGGAGCACTAAAGCTCAAATTCAGCCTAAAAGATTGTTTCCTTTGTCCCCATAGGCCCTTCCAGGGGATGAGGGCATGAGCACCAGCTTTGTCGCCACTGTGAAATCATGTGAGCAGTTGTGCTACTGCTTGTTGTGCAGGAACAACTGCGAAATCCCAGCGGGGTAACAGATTCTCCATGCTGTAAGGTGTCTGGACCAATCCAGAGTGGGAAAAGGATTCCCTGGCAAAGGAAGTCAAGGATTAGCACAGCACATCAACCTTTGGGCCTTCCCTGTGTTTCGTCCACTCTTACTCTCATGCCTGTACACCCAACGGTATTCCCCACCGCCATCACCCAACATGTTGTAGAGCTGGTATTTCTACCTCAATAGGGCCATCTTCTTTTCTTTTTTCCTTCTCTTTATTTCTCTCAGAGGGCCATTATGGATAAACGATCTCCTGACAGCTCCGTTTAGCAGGGGATGGGGAGGAAGCAGGAGCCTGTGTGTGTGGAGCTGGGGGGGGCGGGAGCCATGCTGCAGCTGACAGCAGCATTCATCCACAGAACTGTGCAGGACCCAGGTAATGTGCAGGTAGTGCCACGGCAGGGAGGCAAACAGACTGGGAAGGAAAAGAGAGGAGGGTAGAGAAACAAATGGAAGAAGAGGGAGGGAAGGAGAAGAGAGGCAAGGAAATGAAGGCAGGGCAGTAAGGGCAGCCCACTGCTTCTCCATCACTCTGTGGGTACTTTTTCTAATAATTTCCTAATTGCAGTGACTTTGTTTTTCACCTGGTTAGTGTGAAGTGGCAGCCCTTCTTGTCATGGTAATGATGCCTTCAAAGCAAGGAGAAGCATCCAGGCCCCATGAAAAATGTGGGGGATTGGTTGGGGAGGAGTGGAACACACAAGGATTTCTGACCCTTTTAGATGAATTCAGGAGCAAGGCTTTTATTCAACGCAGGGTGAGCAATCCCACCATAGGTCCGGGGAGCTGGGCCTTGGCATCCATGGATTTATACCTGGCTGAGGGCGAGAGGACAGGGTTGGAGGAGAACATAAGACAAATGGAGGAGCCATATGCAGGTGACAGGAAGTTTTGGTGTGAGAAGACCAAATCATGCCATTTCATAAAGCTGAGTGAATGGGTGACAAAATCCATGATGTGGCAGGGGGGAGATGCAGTGTCATACAACAGAAAACAAACTCTATTTCCAGCCCTTGGATAAGAATGGTAAGGAAGACACTTCGTGATGTGCCTACTCATGCTTGTGCATTGTGTGTGCATATACTGCTTTGTGCCCTCGTGCCACATGCACCCACACATACAGACCTCATTGCCCACGTGTTCAGGCTGCGTACACGCACACATGTGTGCATGCACACGTTTACCCACCCTGTGTACCCAGTTGCTCAGTGCAAGTCTGCTGAAGCCCAGGTGGCAGCTTGGGTTTGTGCCTGCAAGGCGCTGGGCCAGGCTGCCATTGCACACTTGTGCAGCTAAGTGTGTGTGTGCGTGCAAATACACGCTGCTTTTCTTCTGTACCAGCTGAGTGCCCAGGGACCTGCAGGGCATATGATGTCCGGACAGCAGCTCTGTGCTCATGGATGCTGTGAATGATACAGGCGAGCTGTGGCAGTTCTCAGCAGCTCAGGAGAAGGCTCTTAACTCGCACGGACAGACGGTGCTGGGGGCAGCTGGCAAGGGGCTGGAAGCCAATGCACTGTGACAGCTGCTCTGCCAGAGGTGGTTGAGGGCTTCTCTCTTCTTATTTTCGCCACAAACTGGTTACCTAGCATAAGACTAGTAGGGCCGCTGCTAAATCCAACAGCAATGGGATCTAAGGGGATAAGCACAGAATGCATTAGTCAGAAGAGCATCAGGAAAGCAAAGCACTCAAGAAGTGCACACTTTCTGGTTCGTGCCCTACTGATAAACAGTACTCTTCTCTCATGCTTGCTTCTTTTCCCAGGACCCTTCTTCCCTTCTACCTTCTACTAATTCAGCTCTTCCTCCCCACCTCCATCACATCCATCTTGCCTTTTCCCAAGTACCACGGCCTCACTGAGCACCCACTCAGGATACTGTCAAAGCGAGAGCCTCTGGTGTGGCTTGGACTGCTCCTTGGGTTGCCATTCATCTGGGAAATCTGAGAGGGGACTACAGCGATTCCCCTACTGTTGCTGCACTTTGTTCAGCACCCCTGGCCTTAGCCACTCTGGGAACCCCAGAGCTGGGCAGTTTGCCAGTTATCATACACACACAAAAAAAAAATGCTTGGTCTCTGCTTCCCAATAGGATCCTGACAGCACTGGTGAGCCTCATGTTATGGATAAGGGAGGAAACAATAACAGCTCTGAGCCTACTGAGGAGATCCAGAGGTGCTACGATACCTCAGCATAAAGCCCATTCTTGTGGATAGGTAGAGGTAACAGGGAGGAGGGCTTGAGAGCAGGCAGAGAAAGCCTAATGCTCTGGATTTCTCCTGAAAAACATCCAAAGTCTGCTTCATGTCTTTCTGCCCCACTTATGTCCCATACTGATCATTTTTTATACAGTATCTTTCTTTTCCTTCAGTCCAGTGTAGGAATGCTGGTCTTTTCTCCTGTCTCAGAGACCAGTTGGAGGAGCTGGTGAGGCCCCAGCTTCCCAGCTCCACAAAGGCTGGAAAAGAAAGACAAGGAAAAGAGCACAATGCGTGACTTGGCAGAGAGAGCAGCTTTGTTGCACATCACCCCATAAATCTCATGCCTGTCAGAGTTTCTAGTGCTGGAGTCACTTAAAACCACAGCATATTATTGGGTTAAATTGATGAATGGCACCAAAAATGGGGACAGCCTAAAGCACTGGCTGGGGACTCTGCCAATGGCAAGCTACCTCTCTCGTTCACATTCTGCTCCCTCTCTCCACTAATGGAGCCTCATCTCTTTAATCAGAAAGTAACTGCTCTCCGGGTTACTGCCTGCAACATTCAGAGATGCTCCTCGCGGAGACCTGGAAGCATCAATGCTCGGCTTGGAAACTCTTCAAGCAGGGGAGGACAAAAGAAGGGAAAGGACCACCCAGTGCTGGAGGTTGCATTGCTGGGAGCAGGCTAAGCCTTTCTCAGAAGCTTTCTCTGAATCCCTGGTTTCATCCCTTCTCAGTCTTGTTTGCTGATCTAAGGGAGAAGAGTTGCGGGAGGTATCTGCCTGGCTTGGTGGTGTTTCCTACCCCAAAGTGATCTAAGTGCAAAATGATGGCAGAACATCCCACAATACTATGAAAATCCTTTTTTTTTTTTTTTTTTTTAACCTCCATTCTGGGATCAGACACTTTGGCATGCAAACTCTGCTCTGTCACCTGTGCCTGCACAGCACCAAGTGTGCAGCCTTTGAGTTGCCTCACTTGCGCTGTTATTTTGACCCTTTCTCTTCCACTCTTACCCCTTGCCTCATCCTCTGCTCCTTTCACTCCGAGAACCAAATCCCCTACTGTGCCACCGCTCCTCAATGTCTGCCTTCCTCTTTGCCTTCATTTCCACCCCTCTCAGATTCCTCTGCTATATTTTTCCCAGTTTGCTCCCACAGTATTTTTTCTCCTGATATTCCTCAAGGAAACCCCCTTCTGTTCTTTGCATCATTGTTCCTGCAGTTAGCAGGACTCATTAATTACCAAGAGCATTAAGTATGCTTCCCTCGTGGTGGTTGGGGTTACAAGATTCTGGGGGCAACCAAAAGGTCAGTGTAGCTCGCCTGTCCAGACCTCAGCCCAGACAGGCAGGAAGAACACAGGGATTGCAGCCAGACCAAGCTTTAACTGAGGACTGAGCTGGAGAAATCCCACCCACTCCAGTGCCCCAGTATGAGACACCGCGTGTGACAGTCACCTACTCTCCAACTTTAATCTCACTAATTCTCTCTGCACCTTTGGCATTTTTCAGATACGCTCTTTGCTGAAGTGTCAGGGAGTTGGGGTGAGGATGCCGGGTGAGCTCTTCAGGTAGAGTGGTAGGAATTTAATGTTACTTCCAGCCTCTGGCTCATCCCTGTCCAGTGTAACAAAAGCTTTGAGTGGATATTCCTCCTCCCTCTTTTGCTCTCTGTGGACAATGCAGAGTCAGAGTTCAGCATCTCTAACACGTAGCTCCCAGAACTGCTGCCCTGCACAGCCCCCGGCGTGCAGCCATGAGGGTTTCCCAATGTGGGGTGGAGAGGGAGAGAAACGCTGAATTATCCTGCAGGTGCTTCAAGGGAGATCTGGTGAAATAGCAGCGACAGGGGACATGTAAGGCTCCTCGAGAGCTCACAGCAGGAAGGCTGAATAGAGCAAGGAGCTGTGCTAGATGTGAATGGCAGAGGGAGGAGGGCTGGAGCAGGGAAGAAGGAGGAAGGAGTGCCTGGAGAGGATGGCTGCTTGGCTTCTCTGCTTGGCTGCTGGCAGGCACAGTGACATCAGCCCTCCCGTGGAGGGACCCGAGGACAGGATAATTTCAGCTCTGGCATTTTCTAAATGCTGGCTGCGCGGATGAGCAGGGCTGCCGTGCTGAGTTTGGCCATGGGAGAGGGAGGGAGCACCATGATTTGGGACAGGAGGAAGAGAGAGTGACTTAGAAATGCTGCAGCCTCCAATCTCCTCTGTTTCAGTGGCTGCTTTGGAGGATGGGACAGCAGGCAGAGGCAGAGCCAGAAAGAAGACGCTGACATGCATGGTTCCTGCAGGTAGTGGGGCAGTCCTAAGGTTTTGGGCCCCAGTGTCCTCCCTTTTGCTCTGTTTTCACTGGATAGTCACCCTCCCTTACACCAACAAGAGCCCCATGTGTTCTGCAAGCAGCAAGAGACTCCTACAGTCTCCTGATGCATCATCTGCCTTGCCCAGGGGCTCCTCAGATGGTTCCCTGCTCCTGCGGTGCAGAGAGGGGTGGGAGCAGTGCCTCAGTGTGTGTGAGGGACAGGGCAGGACTGCTGGATCTCTGTGTGTTGTGGGGTGGCAGTGCTACCAGGGAGGGACAGCCCGGACAGCCAGTGGGTGTCAGAGCTGCCTTCCCTTCCTACCCATGTGCTGTGGCAGGCGGGATCTCTGCATCCTTCCAAGTCAGTGCCTCCGCTTCCCCTTCGGCTGCGTGTAATCAGCCCCACGCTCAGATGGCACAGCCCGATTCACTCCTCTTTATCTCAGGGTTCTGCCTGCCTGTTCTGTTCACTGCTCTGATCCTGATGAAGAGAGAGGTGGGATGGGAAGATCCCAGCCCTTTCCAAAACCAAGATCATTTTCCCTGACAGCAGCAAGAACATTTGGCTTCCATCTCCCTGCTCCTTTCATCTCCTCCTCTCTCTCTCTGTGTACTATATTTTCTTTTCCAATGAGGGCAGCACCTGCTTCCCAGCCTCATTTGAATCCCTGAGCAACGTTGCCCAGCTACAACAGGAGCACACTGACGGAGCGGAAGGACAGACAGACACCACTGGAGGACGGTTTTGGGTGCGGAGGGTGAGCCACTGCAACAGGATGTTGCATGAGCTGCTATTTGTGCAAGAGGCCTGCAAAACTCAAAGGTCCCTCTGGCCCCAAATCTTGGGGTGTTCAGGGCGTGATGCTCAGGTTGTCCTACTAACCCTTCCCAGGTTGTTTCATGGTCTGTGCCCTAGCAAGCAACACCCGATGTGTCAGCTTGTAGCTGAGCAGGGCAGGCCTTTGGGGAGATGTGACCAGGGAGGTGGGGGTCACTCTGCTTGTTGGAGAGCCTGGATTCCTTAGGAGCCTGGGCTAGGGTTTGTTCACTGTGAGAGACCAAAGACAGCTCTGCATTTGTGAGAGCAGTCCCAGGTACCACCGAGCCTGTGTGCAGCTCTGCTCGGAAGCGACGGTCCCCATCTTCTCACCGTGCAGACGCGGGCGCGCCAGCTGCCCCGCTAAACCTGGCAGCCCTGCTAATTGGGAGCAGAGGGAGAGGGGCCGAGCCATGTCAGGGGAAGATGGAGTGGCTGAGCGAGCAGACGGCAGACGGCGGCATGCAGAGACAGTCGGGGGAGAGGGGAGGACTGTGTGAGAGGGAAGGAAGGGGCTGAGGAGGAGGAGGGGCTGAGCAAAGCAGAGCGGGCGAGCACACGTCGGAGCTGCAGGGACTTGGGGATGGTGTCGCAGGCAAGGCTGAAATGTAAATGGGAGTTCTCACAGAGCCAGATCAATGCCATATTGGTGAGTGAAAAAGGGTGGCTGGAGGAGTGAAGGAAAGCAATACGGCCAGGGCAGCCCATCTGACATCTCCCTAGGCACCCTCAGTAGCTTTGTCCCACTAGAGTTGGGGACTAGGCAGCCAGTGGAGTGGGGAGGGAGAGGGGGCACCAAGTCATTAGTTTGTTACTAATAAACCAATAAAGAGAATGAACAAAGACACACAGCCATTTTTCCAGTTTCTCGCTCACCTTTTACCCTCTCTCACTCTCTCTTCCTCGCTGATCACTGTCTGGACAGCCCACCAACCCCTACCCCAGCCTCTGCCTCTTACAGGATCTGTTTTGTGTATTGGCATCTCTCACTGGAACTCCATTGAGACTCCAGGAACCCATCAAACATGGGGCTGTTACAGCCCCAGTTGCTAACGCACATATGCATCCCTTAACAACATAGTTGCTCCTTCCACCCATCTGGTCTGAGAGCCTGGTCAAGCAGCTGTAGCCAAGAAGGTTAAGGTGAGATGAAATGAGAGGATTCAAGGGCATGATCCCTTAAGTCACAGGTGCTGTGGTCTCCCTTGCAGGACAGTGGTCTCTAACTCCCCTAACTTTTGCCATTGTGCCTTGCTCATGCTCACGTATTGTTTAATTCTGTTTTCTCCTTGCCCAAGCGCCCTGGCCTGACGCAGCTCCACACACCCACCAGCCCAAGTCCCACAGTCACCTCATTCCCCTGTGTCCCAGGAAGAAGGATTCCTTCAGAGCATGAGGGAATATCTTCTCAGACAGAGGCATTAGTTCTGAGGGTATAGGTGTTGCCTGCCATTGGGGCCTGCAGGTTGGGGTCTCTAAGGACTGTGTAGAAAGACAGATGAGTGGAGCAGTGGCCTCTCTTTGTCTGGACCTGCCATGGTCTCCTAATACCCCAGCCCTGACTGTTCTTGCTCACCAACAAGATGTTGAACCTTTGACTTTGAAAGTCCCAAAATCTTAAAGCAAAAGGGAGGCACTGTGAGAGAAACAAGAGCACTTTACTGCAGCAGGTTTATTCACACTGAGAACTTTGTGGCTTTCCAGTGAATCCAAATCAGCTATGTGTGTAGCGAAGCAAGTATTTCCATTTGATAGTGCTGAGGCTTACTGTGGCATACCATCAGGCCTGGATCTTCTGTCTGACACTAGTCGTCCTTGTGGAGAGGAGAGCATCAGAGCGTGCCTGTGCCATCATCACGACTCCGCTTCTTTGAGCACCACCATGCCAGGAGACACGGAGATTTCCCACTTTGTGTGAGCAGCACTGACTCAGCTCCTACAAGGTAGAAGGAAGGATCATACTACTACATAGAGATGCGCTCTGTGGGCAGTCAACCTTGCCAAAGGCCTGTGAACAGGAACAAGGCACATACTGTCTGCATCAGAACCACTCACACAAGTGCTGAGGGATTGCTGGAGCCCTGGGGAAGGAATGAACCTGCCTGGTGGTGCCTTAACAGGCCCGTGGTCACACAGCTTGGATGCAGTGGGACCTGCCCAAATGCTTGCTGTAACATGGCGTAACAGCAACACGCAGAGTGAGGTTTTGCCTAAGCACTCTGTGGGGTTATTAAGTCGAGCTAGAGCTAGGAATATGGATAAATAGAGCCAGCCCTGCACCTCAGTGTGGTCAAACTTCTACAAAGCTCTACCAGTATAGCTTACTTCACTCTTAGTTTGAAGATTGAAACCCAGTTTTTCTCTGGGAAGCCAGAGCTCAGAAAACACATTCCACTCTGCTCACTTGGGTCAAAGCTGCCAAGGAAGAGATTTCCTATTTGCCCCAAATCTGTTCGGCATCCTTGACCTCCACCTCCCATCCTGAGAACTGAAACATCTTCCCACCCTGCCCAGCACCCTCCCACCCCTCGCCCTCTCCCACCCCTCCACTCATGCACATCACAGCCAGTTTCTGTGCCACTGGAGCTGTTTGTTTCTCTCTTGATTTTTCATAAGTGATTATCCAAGTCAGAATTTGTCACCCACACAATGAAAGGAAAATGAACCTTCAATCACAGATGCAGATCTACCTGCTGAGAAAGAGAGAGATAGGCAAGAGAAGGGAAAAGCAAGGAGAAGAGGGACATACGAAACAGAGAGAAGAGATCATGAACAAAGCAACCAGGAATGAAGACAGGATATGCAGGGAAGCGTGGGTGGCAGGACAAAGAGACTGGTATTTGGAGACTAAATGAGGCAGAGCAACTAAACCCAGAAGAGTAAAAGACAACACGAAAAACAGAGGGGCAGAGTGACAAAGGAGAGAACTGTATCTGGAGACAGAACAAAGAAATTTCTTCATCCTCCTTTCCATCCCATCTCCCAACTAACCCAAAGCCACCCCCCCATCTCCCCTGGTTCCCAGCAGGACTGGTCTCTGCTTTGATGCTGTGGGGTGATTCTGCTTGTCTGGAGCCTGCACAGGGGCAAAGTAGCCAGTGCAGTCTCTCTCTTAAGCAATGCCCTGTCCTTATCACTCTCCTTAAGCATACACATGCACACACACACATACACACACACTTGCACATGATTATTCACGTCTCTCAGTTGGGAAGGATGGTTATCACACATCCTCTTAGTCATCACTTAGTAGAGCTAAACATATTTAGTGTTTAATCTTTCCTCATCAATCAGGCCTTCCTTTGCCCCTCTATCTGCTGCTCTGTCCTGAATATTCCCTATTTTCTCTCCATTTCAGTTAATAAACTGCCCAGCCAAGCAGAGCCCTCCCGAGAGGGGCCAGCAGCTCTCTGCTTCAACCATTTCCCTCTGCCTCCCCTCTCCTGCTCTGCTCCACCTCTCCAAACAGCAGCTATGGATATTGTTTTGTAATCTCTACCCTTCCCTTCTCTATGGCTTGTGCCGAGCTTTATACTTTGCTTCCAGGTCTCTCAATGGCTGTTCTCCTTTAAAGAACCAATTTCTTGTGTCAGATGAAGAGGGGACAATGTTGAGCTCTTGAGAAGTATATTTAAAAGTATATGTGCTTCTGTAAAACAAAAAGGAAAATTGTGGCTGTGAAAAGTTTGGCAATAAGAAGCCTGTATACAAACAAAGCTCAAAGACAAAAAGCACCAAGTAATCCAACTATCATTTAAAATTCATTATGATAAGCATTGCTCAGTTGCATGAACCCAAAGACCTTCCATTATACCCCAGTATTTGTGGTGCCACGTGCTTCAGTAGGTGCATCCCTACTGGAAAGGCAGGGTGGAATCCAGGACGGGGCTGTGCATGTCTACCAGGGATGAATAAAAAAGATGCTGCAGGTTTAAGGATTACTAAGGAGCCTGCATTTGTTTGTGGATAAAGATGGATGATCTGACTGGATTTTGAATAAGTTCTGCTACGATCTGATCGAATGTCCTTTAATCATGTAGATTTAGATGCTGTCGTTTTAGGTAGCTCCGGGATGCTATTAACCTCCTCTATGAGGCAATGGTGGCCATCACCTACACACAGGCATACATCACTGCCCAAAACAAAGATGTATGTGAAAGAAGAGTATGAGAAAGCATTCAAACAGTGGAAATGCATCCTGATAAAAAGAAGAAAGACATCAAGCAAAAAGGCACTAAGAACAGCCTGAAGAAATTTGAGGGGGCATCACCGTGGCTGGCATCAACTTGGAGTTCTAAGCAAAGAAATTGCCTCCTAGATTTTGGCTTATCAAAGGAGCAGTTTGTGCTTCCTTGGGAAGCAGAGGCTATCCCCAGAGAACTTTCTAGATCCATAATTAATTTGTCTCCTTAGCGGAAAACAACATACAGGAGCTTGAACTTCAGCCAACAACTTAACTGAAAAAGATGCAGCACAGTCTCTGGGCATAAGTCTAGAGCAGGGACCCTGTAATGTACATCTGCTCACCTACCACACACCTCCCATCGGTGGGACTGCAGATACATCCAAAAAGTGGGCATTCAACGAGGAGCTGGGAGCTGCTGGTGCCAGTGATGACACCCATCATTATCAAATGTGGACTACTTCTTGTAACTTTTATCGTGCCAATTGCAGCATAAAAATTGTGGACCCGGATTTATCTTGACCACCTGTATAGCTCAGATCATTTACATTTCCCCATATTTGTGTAATAACAAATGCTAATAATAACAGACCAAGATTTCAGCTGAATCTGGCAAGGAATTGTTTACCAAACAAAAATATGTGCTGCTGGCAGGGACTGGGAAATATCAAAGTTGTGAGCTCTGCTCAAGGGTTTCTAAAGACAGGGAACTGGCTCCTCCTTCCTGGAGCATAAAGGCAGCATCTTGGTACTTGTGTCTGTCCTCCACCTGCCCTTGTCCTCCTTCGGCATTCCTTCCCATTCTGTTTGTCTATCCCCTACTTTCATCTCTTCTCAGCTCTTAGCTAGCCCCAGGCCAGTGGCCGGGGGGAGCTCTGCTCTTTCTCTCTCCCCCGCAGCACAGTGTATGCACAACAGGTCAGCAGCAGCCAGGGAGCAGACACAGAGCTGCCTACGTATCCATCCCTGTATTTTGGATGATCAGAGAGAAAGAAGGAGATGACTGTAATATTTGGAAGGGACGGGAAGATCAGACAGACCCTTGCCATTTCTCTGTGCACCGACTTTCCTATCTGCCACCTCCTGCTCCACTGGAGCCAGAGGGATGTTTTCCCTGTTGACTTCAGTGGCAGCAGGAGCCAGCCACTAATTAGGAGCCAGTATGACAAAGCACGGAGTAGCCTGACACCGCTAGACCACAGGTACCTAGAGGCAGAGGAGACAGCGCCTGCCCAAGGATCAGTTTCATTAAGACGAAGAACATCAAACAGCTCTCCCCGAACTGACATCCATCTGTCAAAGGAGCCAGCAAAGAAAGGCAGAGCTGACAGGGGCCGCAAGGAGAATCTCATTAGGGCGGTTTTAGAGGGGCCTCTTGATGAGAGAGTGGTGGAAACTATCTTCTCTCTCCCATCAGGGCTGGCTCGTGCCCGTCAGTTTGTTGTCTCTGTGCTCGGAGGCTGATGGGGATGGACAGGTAATACTGATGGAGGTCACGAGCATGGGAATGTGACCAGGGAGGAGGCACCAGACTGAGGGAGAAGCAGTGGAGCAGGGCACCAGAGAGCAAGTGCACGGTGGGAACATTCAAGACCACGACTCACCTTTTGGCTCCAAGGAGAGGAGCTGCTGTAAAGGGCAAGTTACTGCAGCAAGCACCCCAGGGAGAGTGTGGGGGCTGTGACAGGAGCACCTTACCTCCCTCTGCACACATGCATGCTATGCAGAGCTGAATACGAATAGCTAGTCTGATTTTTTGTTTGGGTACAGCTTTTGCTCCAGGGGCACTTCTGCATATCCCTAGAAGTTCATCAAAATCTCAGCCCTGCTGAATTAACCCACAGCCCAGACTGACAGGTACTGATAGTGTTCCTCTCTTGCAGCAGCAGTGATGAGGAAAGATTCTTTCACCCCATGGACAGCAGCAACATGCGTGTTTGGATGGAAGAGGTATAACCCAGGGACATCTGTCTCTCCGGGTGTGAGGTACAGCAACGTGGATCTTACATAAACCAATGATTTCTGGAAGGCGTAGAAACAGGCATTTATCTAGGACCACACCTCTCTCTCGAGGCACTCCTGCTGGTAGCTGCATTCAGACACTTGCCCTGCAGTACAACGAGAAGGCAGGAGCTCAAATTCCCCAGCTAGCTCTGATTCAGTAATCATAACAAGTGTTCATTAGTGTCATCATCCTGATTCAGAGTGGTCAGCTGGGCATTACACTGTGCTCAAGTGGATCACCAGTCTTTGGTCTCTAGCTCTGACCTTGCAATTGACTGCAAGTCGGTGACATCATTCAGCGTCTCTGGAGGCTCACATGGGTGATGTGGCTGCCTTCTAGTAAAAGTTGCTTCTTGGAATCTCTTGCTGCAGATTGAAGGTATGATGTTGTCTTTCTTTTCCTTAGAAAGCTCACGCTGATGGTCTGTCTTTCAGCCACCCTTAGGGCTGCCACACATGACCTCATTTTGCTGTGTTTTTTTTTTTCTAAAGCCCATAGGCTGGGTATGGCCTGCAAGTGCTCATGTGCCTGGGACATATCACAGAAACGTGGCACCCTCAAAAGACCTGCACCTGGGCAACATAGGAGATGCCCCTTGCACAAACCAGAGTCTTTGCATGTGTCATCACAGTCTCAAATCAAAGATACAGCTCACAAACCATACTCCCAACCAGACCCAAAAGCCACATGACGTTTTCACCTTGCGTTATTGCTGCGCAGTGATAAGATACATGTGAATTTGTGACCAGATAAAAAAGCGTTGGAAAGACCTGTTCTGTCCCCAGGAAAGAACGGGCTCGTCAGCCCTGCACCAGGACTTTGCAGTGATGACATCAGCCAGGCTCTGAAGAGCTTTTTGGGATGATGTCACATGGTGCCTCTGCAAATCTGCAGTGCTGATGCTGGCCCTGGTTTAAAGGGTTAGCAGAAATGATGTCAGTCAAGGAGTGAGTCAGAGGCCCCAAAACTGGTGTTTGGTGCAAGGTCACCCACCTGGCTTTGGTTTCTCCTCCAGAATATCTCCCACAGGTCTTGCGTGGCATTTGCCAGCCCTGAGCAAATGTTTCAGATAACGCAGGGCACTAAAAATGGACCTGGGAGCCAGAATCTCACCCTCCAGCTCCCTGGGGCTTGCAGCAAAGGTGCTGTCTGCCATCTACAGAGCCTTGCTGGGATGCCTTTCCTTCAGTTTTTCTTCTCTTCTGAGGACAACCATTCAAATGTGGAGGGTTGTTCCCACCACCTGGCTCGTGCTGCTGTTCCTCCAGCTGGCAGTGAGCTGAGCTGCATTTCACAGTGCATGAGCACTGCAGAAACCATTGTTTTGTCACCACACTTTAGTTTCCCTTGCCCTTGCAGGGTTTGGGGGGGATCTGTTGCTGAGCCCTGACCAAAATGAACGAGTCCCTGAGCACCAGACTTGAATCCTTAAACCTCCATGAGCTGTCAGCACTGGCAGAGAAAGAGGGACCAGAGCCATGCCCTGAGTGTGACCTCTGTCCATCATCTTCCCTCTCCCTATCACATCTGAGTCCCTGAGAACTTCTATCTTTGCATCATATACACTGGGGAAGCACTGCGCTGGGAAGGTGAACACAGCTGCCAAAACACCACTAACTCACTCCACAGGCTGCATCAAATGCCTGCCATTTGTCTCCAGCTTCTCCCCAAAAAGGTTTTCTCCCTCCACATCAGTGGGTGGTCTAAGGCAAACAGCTGTTATGCTCAGAGGCTTGAGGAGCAATCCTTTCATCTCCCCCCTCTCCTCTGATTTCTGCCTGCTCTGCTCCCATAGGGTCTGGGGTGCCTCATGCAAAAGAGAATGTAAGGATCACGTTTCTGCTAGCCGCTGTAAAAAGCAAACTTAGATGGGACAGATTTCTGGGCTTAGCACTGAAAGACTGGCCCTCAACATCCTGAATACCACGTGCAATAATTCCTAACCTCATCCTTATAAGTAGTGCAATTTGACTGGGGAAAAGAACAGACCCAAAAGGATGGCAGGCAATCATCTCTGCAGAGGCAACAGGAGCAGGACAGATGATGTGCTCCAGCCCGGCAGGTGCTGGAAAGGAACATGATGCTCCCATCTCCCAAACACCAGGAGTTTGTGGTGAAACAAGGCTGGGTCTGGCCAGCTGCAGGACCTGGCTGTGCTGTGCTGGCCATTTGGCCGTGCAGAGGAGGCTCCTGAAGGCAGCACTTCAGCTCACCTCCCTCCTTCTGTCTGCCTCTCATGCTCCCTCTCACATGCTGTAGCTGTCTTGGACTCTCTCACAGTCTGTCTCTCAAGCACACACCTCTAACACAAACACAAAAGATATAGGATATATGTCTCTCACACATTGTATAGGATCCTGCTCCTTCACAGTTCTCACACACGCTGTCTCTCTCCCTCACACCCATGCTTGCATGCACCTCTTTTTCTACTGCCTCGTCTTCTTTCTGGCATTGGTGGGAGTTTGAAGGAACAAGGCTGTGTCTTATTCCCTCTGTTCACAGTATCTCACTCCCTGCTAGTCTGTACCATTTGTTTTGATGTATTACTACTACTTCCTTTGTTTAGGGCTCAGTTCCCTCCCCTCAAGGAGCAACACGAACTCTTATGGCTTAGCAAGAAACACGTCTCAGTTCCTAGGATTCACCAGACATGCCTTCATTTGCAGGTGCATGAGGGTTTTGCTTTAGAGCCGGGTCTGTTTGGCTGTATTACCTATCAGAAAGCGATGCTCACAGCACGTGCCAGGCTCACATGCTTCAGCCTGAATGCCAGGTTAACCTAATGTGAAAACGAAGTACATGTAGCAAAGAACAGCTCTGAAAACCAAGTGTCAAACTGCAGTTCAGCTACCTGGTAGAAGAAATAACCTTCTTCCTCCTTACTCCAGGTGTGGATTATCACAATGGGTACCCATACGCAAATGGATCATCAAAACAATTCCTTAGTCTTCTGCTTCCTTTTCCTTCCAGCTCACCAGTCAGCGTAGGGTATGTTATCGTTTCTACAGCCAGGTCTCTGTGAAAATAAGAATTTATATTTTAACAGTAGAGCTGTTCTAAGTGACAGAACCTCCTATGTTCTGGTTTGCACCCATTGCCCCTTGTCCTGGCACTGGGCACCACCGAGAAGAGCCTGGCTCCGTCCTCTTTGGTAGCACACTTCAACTTATACACACTGATGAGATCCCCCTCGAGCTTCTCTTCTCTAGGCTGAACAGTCCCAGCTCTCTCAGCCTCTCCTCACAGGAAAGGTGCTCCAGTCCCTTCATCTTAGTGGCACTTCTTGTCCCTCATATGCCTGAAAACGCTTCCCAGGATTAGCTGCTCCATCACCTTCCCAGGGACTGAGGGCAGGCTGATTGACCTGTAGTTCCCTGGGTCCTCCTTTTTGCCCTTCTTGAGGATAGGAGTAATGTTTGCTTTCTTCCAGTCCCCAAGCACTTCTCCCAGTCGCTGTGTTTGTTTAAAGGTTATCAGGAGTGACCTCAAAAAGACATCAGCCAGCTCCTTTTGCTCTTCTGCGTGCATCCCATCAGGGCCCATGGACTTATAAGCGTTCAGTCTGCTTAAATATTCTCTAACCTGATCCTCTTACACTTGAGTTATGTCTTCCTTACTCCATATTGTCCCCTTGGTCTCCAGGGTCTGGCATTTCTGAAGGCCAGTCTTGCTTGCAAAGACTGAGGTGAAAAAGGCGTTCAGTATCTCAGCCTTTTCCATGTCCTATATCACCAAAGTACATTCCACATTCAGCTCACATTTTCACAAGTATTCCTTTTACCACTTATATACTTTTGTATATTTTTGTCAATTTTAAAGTTTTGGACAGCCATGGAGAACGCACCTGGAGGCTTACTCAGAGATATTCAGCACTGTGTCCCATAGGCAAGTAGTACAGAGCACACCTACCATCTGCTCAAGAAAGGATGAGAAACTGACTGCAAACAAAGTCGTTAGCACATCTGTCATAGATCTTCATCTCCCAGGATCAATTCCACAGGAACTTTCCTGGCTTAAGACCAGTCTTGGTTCAGAAAGGGCTTTAGGTCATGGACATGCGTTTCATCTTCTTCTTGTTGATCTATTTTCACCAAAAAAATCTTGATTTCTTTATCTTTCCACTCCACCTACATACACCAGTGTCTTTCACTGTCAGCAGTCACTGACATCAGCTTTCCATCACAAGGCAAATTTTGCTGCTAGGAGAATTCCCCTGCCCCAGTGCCATGGCTCTCCCTCTCTCATATAATCTGGCATACCTGGCCTCGGTCACAACACCTGGCAAGGTGCTGGTGATGGTAATTGTGAAACCTCTGGTGCCCAAGGTCTCCAGGACTGTCCTGACTTATATGGCTTTATTGACAAGAAGCCCAAGCTACACGCAGCTCTCTTTCCCATTCATTTGATTGCTGCCATGTACATTTAGGTTTTTTGTTTGTTTGTTTGTTTGTTTTTCTATCAGAGCATCCCACTTGCCCTTTCAGTCGATGCCAAGTAGTTGCAAGGCCAGAGTTTTATTCAAGCACTTGCTGTGTCCTGGGAGAACTGTCAACAGCAGCTGCAGAAGCCCTGTTCTGAAACCATGAGTCTCACTGCTGCAATGCTGGGAAGCTTCAGATGCAGCTGTTTTTCCATCAGGTCTGTCAGATGATCTTAGCATCAGGCTAAGAGTTATCTAGCATTTCAGACTGCTGCAGCAGCCTTGCTGGATAGACCTTGATACTAGGCTGCCAGATGTTGAACAAGATGTGTAGAAATGTAGAAAAATGAATGTACTGGATCAGCATGAAGGTATAGTTGTCGCAGTGTTCTGTCTCTGATGAACAGGGCATGAGCCTTCCCTGTTTTATTTTCCCTGATTCTGGTTATCATCAGTTTAAAGACTTCCAGACATCTGGTTAAAATGCCAATTGAATGAATTCACAGGAAAAAGAGAGAAAGAGAGAGAGAGGAGAGAAAGAGAGAGAAAGAGAGAAAGAGAGAGAGAAAGAAAGAAAGAGAGAGAAAGAAAGACAGAAAGACAAAAAGACAGACAGACAGACAGACACAGAAAGACAGAAAGACAGAAAGACAAAAAGACAGACAGACAGACACAGAAAGACAGACAGAAAGACAGACAGACAAAGACAGACAGAAAGACAGAAAGACAGAAAGAAAGAAAGAAAGAAAAAGACATTACACTTTCAAATACATCTCTCTGACTTGGGTATAATTCAATGGACAGCCTATTAAAAAAGTGCAGCCACATCTTTGCCCTATTCTAATATTCAAAAACCCTTAGTCTCAGTTCCTTCTCTCTGCGCAAGACAAGATACTGGACTAGTTATACTTTTGTGCTGGCCTAATTCAGTTGTTATAACAGTACATTAGGTTACATTCATGCCATCATACTTAGTGGTCACCACTGGAATCTTTGGAGTCTGGCTTCAGGGCTCCTGCAAGTGAAGCAAGAAAAAGTCCTGGTTAACCTATCCATGAACAAGCTGCTAAAAATACCAGAATCACGTGGGATTAAGCTCTATGCAGAGATGTGTTTGTTTGTTTAATAGATCACTGCAACACAAGAGTCTGAGGGAGTCACTGAGATTTTCTTTCTCTGCCCACCAAAGCTACTCTCCAACTGAGCTATTACGCGTGGAGTCAAATTCTTCTCTGTCCTTCACTATAGACTATAGGTGCTGAGTCTGACCCCTGCTTGCAAGAATTACTTCCTCTGCTTCGGTCATTTCTGAGGTGCTGCCTCTGCTCAAGTCTGTTGGACTTCCTCCATATTGTGCCCTTTGTAAAGAAATTCCAGCCTGTGGGTCTTGCCCAGACACTGCAGTAGGTTGTCTTTAGGACCAAAGCATGGAAGAAGTTGGTTACAGTTGAAAGAATTCAGTAAGGAACCAGGAGAGACCTGGGCACTTGATAGGACTGTCTGCAGGGAGAAGCACCTAATCCCTCATGGAAGTATTTTCCAGGGAAGCTTCCTGGTTCCGATGGGATGCCACCATGATAGAAGTGGCCTGCCCCTGCCTCCCCTACTGTACAATCAAAGCCATTACTAGAAGTGTCACAACTGGGGTAATTTCAGCAGCAATGTAGTGACCTTGAAATTTATACTCTTCTGTGGAGAGACTCCCTAATATGCTGGACTGATCACTCCAAAGCCTGCTAGCAACAAGACCAATTGCATATTCCTCTGAGAGGGTACAGGTGTGTAGAGAGGCCGAGCTGGCAAAGGTGACCTCTTCAGAGGTCCCCTACATACCAACAGTTGCAAGTTGGAGAGCTGTCATCTAAACCTCCTTCACAGGCTGGCACAACAGGGCTGAAGAAAGCATTGCCCCTTTTCCATCAGGGATCTGGGTGGGGGTGAGAAAGCAGTGTCTCCACCATCCACGGAGAGAAACAGTGGCAGAAGAAGGAGAGGTGCAGACAGCACAGCTCTGGGACAACGATGACAATCCCTGTCACACTCCACCGCCGGCCTGGTGCCCTTTTCCACCATACCTTCAGCCCCAGGTAGACTGATTTTCTCAGAGGGGCAGGAAGGTCCCATGACCCCTTCTTACAGAAGTGGGATCTGCGTGACAGAGCACAGCTGCCACCGGCAGTAGTGGGTGACCGGGTGCATTTCAGGGCCTAGTGAAGGTCACTCAGGCCTCTGTTTATATGTGCTCTGTGTCCAGCCTTGCTTCTCACTTTTCTGAGCAGCTTGCTCCACCACAGCACCTCCAATGCCACTAAGAAGCAGGACTGCCCTTTTCCTGTTGCCACCGCCAATGCCTTTGGCAGCTCCTCACTTCTCCCCTCTGCCCCGATGGCACCATTCCATGTAACGGGCCTGAAAGGACTGCATCGTTCTCATGGAGTATGGTAACAAAGCCCTGTAAAGCCTCTAATTAACCCTAATTATCTAATTCACCACTTCATCCTGGCAGCTCCTGCCACAAAGTGCTCAACAGACAGTGTCAAAAATGCCAATTATCTCCCTGGCTGCCACTTGAGAAGCAGAGAGAAGGAGAAATGGGTGTCACAGGCAGGAAGCCTGGTGGATTACAGTGACAGAAGACAGAGAGAGAAAATGTATTTTCAGGGAAACTGAGGCAACAGATCTTTGCCCACCTTACGAGGAGGGGGTGAGAAGCTGGGATCTCATGCATCTTCTGGACCAGTGCCCAATCTGAGCAAAGCCCTGCATGAAGCCTGTTTTCCTCCAGATAGTATGGGAATAAGCAGCCATTTTCCTTCAACTGAAGTCCTTCAAATACATGTACAGCCTTTTCAGCCTTTATAGCTTTAACCTGCTAGGCTTAGCACCTCCTTGCCCTGATGAATTCACCTTATGACATAGCTTGGCTTGGCTTGGCCATTTTTGTTGGGCAGCTGCATCACTGTCCTGCAGCTCAAGACAGCATGTGGGCCATTTCCAGCTGTTAGGAATCCCCAGTCACACCCTTAGAGTCACCTCTGGATAAACTCCAGCCATTTGAGTAGGGAAGAATAAAGTCTAAGGAAATCCCCCTGCCTGTGCAAGCAGACGACAGCCAGCAGCTGGGGCTGGCTCATGCCTGTTTGCTCACAGGTCTGTGGGCAACCCTGGCTCTTCCTCATTCTTCCTGCCTAGCTGTGCTTCTCCTTCCTTCAGCCACTTCACACCAGAGGTCCTCAGTTCCCCCTGTCCTTTCTCCAAGCTCCATCTTGTTATTCAGTTCCCATTTGTCCCTCGGTACTTATGGCAGTGCCTCCACTGTCTTTGGAGCTGGAGCAAGACAAGCGGGACAAGGCACTGGGCCGGAAAATTGTGTGCAGAAGTTGCAATGAATTCTTAATGATGCCCTTTCGGGTGACATATACAGCGAGATGGAGCTGAATGTTTTTCTTTTTTAAGTGTTTCTTATTTAAAAAATGATGAAGCTTTCGATCCATTTTCCACAGTAATGTTGGCTGGGCTCCTGCTTACTTCTGCCTTGCTCAGCAAGAGTCACCAGTACAGGTCCTCGGACTCACTTTCAGTGATGCTCCTTCCTCCTTTGAAGATGTGTGCTATCAGTCCCTGACTAGTCTGGCAATTCTACTATAACAGGCATCATACAACCATGTTGTGAGAGACAGACCCTGTCCCAGGGAGCTCGATGAGGGCAGGGAGGACACAGCTCCTTGATTCATACTTGGGAAGCCAAGGAATGGAGCATCATTGTAAATATGTACGTGAAGCTTGGGTATTCAAATGCTCCTTCCATCTTCCTTATCCCTTCACTCCTAAATCTTCCACTCATATTGTTCATGTTTGCTTTCTCTCTCTTTGCGCTTCTTCCATGGATGAGGAAGGAGATGTACAGGTTGTTCAGTGACACCCTCTGTTCCCCTGATAAGGGTGGGCATGGCCTGTGCAATTACTCTCCAAAATCCCTTTGGGCTCTATACAGATCTCACTCTGTCCTCCAGCTCTACAAGACCCACGGCTTTGTGTGTTAATTAAGAGCACACCCAAGACCTGGGGAGAGATGTGGGCCTGACTGTTCCCCAGACTGCAATGCTCCTCCCTCTGAGGAGACAATACATCAGCAGTGGGACAAATAGCAGCAGTGTGACCCTCATACCCTCATCTAGTTCCTCACTGCCCTTCAGAGCTGTTGGTTTCTGGTTCCACTGGAGATGACATTGTTTGGAGGGGGCAGGTTCCTCATCATGCTCCCTTAGACCTTACCTGACCCTGAGGAGCCATGATTGCTCAGGGCGCCCAGGTGCTGGAGCTCCAGAGAACAGTTAGTCCCCAACCTGACCTGGCTATAACAGCCAGCAGGATGTGGATAGGAAATCAAGGCTCACAGAGGACATTACCCTTGCAGGGAAACAGAATTCATCTGTCAGGCTGCAGTTCCACCAGTGGTGCTCTTCCAGTCCAGACAGTCAGTCCAGGAGAGGGCAATATTGCCCACATGCCTATACATTTCACAACACATATGCACATGTGTGCGCACACATGTACACAAAGGGATCCCAGCTCTCTGATATGATTTCCAGCAAAAGGTTCTGTGGCTAAGTTAGCCCTTCCTGTGCTGCAGCAAATGATTGCTTGGATAAGTTACTGAACTTCATGGGGATGATAAAGAACTGAAACAGCATGAACCAAGCACAAGACAGCAAGACAGCAGGAACCAAGCACAAGACAACACAGTATGTTTTTCCTGAGTCTGCAGCCAGCCTAGAACATGGGTTTATAAAGCTGCAATGTTCTTCTCAGTGAGCTCACACTGGCCACCCAGCTGACTTCGTCCATCACACTGTCTCCTGCAGCCACTTCACTGCTCCCAACACAGCACTTGGGCCTTTCTCCCACCCCTTGATGCAGCTGCCGTGGTACACCAAGTGGATTCAGGAGGCAGAGGTCACCGTGGTTTGCTGCAGGGACTGCATCAGTTGGACACAGCCGTGTTCAGAGGCACTTGAGAGAACAACGCAGACTCTCAGAAGCCGCTGACACCTCGTCCCTTACCCAGAGGCACACAGACTCACACAGCCCTGTGGAGAGCAGAGGAATCCCAGGGTCTCTGGAGTCAGCCAAAGGCTACTTAAATACCAGCACTGGCTGACTACTGTCTTTCAATGTGCCCCCAACACAGAGATTCAAAAATCTCTGCCTGGCTTCAGGACATTCGTGACTTCTCCAGCCCTGACAGTCTTTCCTTCCCAAAGCTTTCTGCTCCCCCCACACAGCAGCTGCAAATACATCTTGTCCTTTCTCATCCCTGTGGCAGAGCAACCAGACAAAATGCAGGGACTGTGGAGACAAAATTGAATTTAGCAACAAAATAAACAGCATGGGGGCACTCTACTGATTAGATTACACCAGTTTAAAAGTTGTGCATTAATTCCTCTCAACGTTTGAGATTCCCTGTTTCTGACGGCCCATATCCCTGCACTGCAGAGATGCAGGTGTCAGGAATTCCTCTTTGACCCAAAGATCCAACTTTCCACCAAGCACTTGAAATTCTAATTAACCCCAGCAGAGCTCCTCTTTGTTATGCATTATTGTCCATCCCCTAGAGACGCAGAGCCCAGAACCGTTCCTTCCTACACTCAGTCATCCTTCCCAGGACCAAGGAAGAACACATTAGACTGTGAAGCATCTGCCTGTAGTAGGCAGCTGCCCCCAAGGCTGCTCTAAAATCAATTCAAGCATTAATAACACTTGCCAGCTTCTGTGGCATATATATCCAGGAGCTGAAAGTCACTGTTGTGTCCATATTCACATTCACCTCCCCACCCCCGACTGCTTATTTCTGCCCTTTTCTACTCCAGGAACAGAGGCTGTGAACAGCTAGTCCTAGCAGCTGCCTCCAAGAAGGAAGCTCAGAAGCCACCGTTAGACCTGTTTGATCAAAGCTGGACATGCAAGGGCAAAAGACATAAATCTCTGAGCCAGGCAGCACTACCACTCTTGGAGAGACTAGAAATGAGAAAAAATCAGGAGCTGGAGAAGAGAGAAGACATTTAAGAGAATAGCTGCTATGTCACCATGAACAAATTGGCCTAATTATGTGTATAAATGCACCAATACACACAGATTTGCTAGCTCTATTCTTGCCTTGAAATATTGATGCTTAGGAAGAGCTGAGATCAGGATATCTGCTGGTGGATTAGGTTACAGATTGCTTAGTCACTACCCATGGCCAAATCACCTGGCTTGGAGTGAGTTTCTCTGGACAGCTCTGGAGCTTGGCAGAGGATGCCTCTTACCACCAGCTGAGGATTTGTGGTGTTGTTGATGGGTGAGGAAGCTCTGTCCTACACCCAGGCAGTGGTGCATGCATGCCTGGGATGGGATGTGAGATGGGTGCTGAGCAGTAGAGGACCAGCATCATGAGAGAACTGAGGACTCAGCAAAACTGAAGATGCATCCAAACAGTGCTCCACAATAAGGCAACCTCCAAGTGCACAGAAAAGTGTATTAGTGGGGAGCAGATGTCCAGAATCCTTCTCCCACACCCTCACCCAGCTTTCTCAGTTTCCCCCTTACCCCGTTCCCTCCCATCCCATCCCACCTCCTGTGCAAGACAAGGCTGGGACAAACGGACTCAGAAGCAGCTTTTTATATTTTTTGTTTGTTGTTTTTTTGGATTTTTTGTTGCTTTTTTTTTTTAAATAAGAAATTTATTGCAAATATAGAAATTGATTTTCTCCATACAGGAATCTCCGAGTTGAGGAAAAACGATTTCGTGCCATTCAATTTTAAAACAGGAAAAGAAAGAAGAAAAAGAAAAGAGAGAGAGAAAGAAAGAGAAATCCAAAAGAAGGAAAGAAAAAAAATAAAAGAACAGAGAAAAGAACATAACTCCAACTCAAATGTGTCCATACACAACCAGGGGGGGTCACAGGGTTGTTGCGGAAAGAGGAACACCAAAGAGGCCACAAGGAGCCAGTCCCAGCAGCTGCCTCCGAGGCCCTTCTTTACATTCAAGGGGAGCCCCCCCCCTTGGTTCTTTGCCCCCGCAGCTGCCCACCCCTTCCCACCCCCTCGCCCCAGGTGCTGTGCTTGTGGATGGACCAGCGGTACCAGCCCCGGTGGACCTTGCCTGACCCAGCCGGCTCCTTCTTCCCCCCAGGGACAGGGGGAGAGCAGGCGGTGGGAGCAGGCCACCGAAGAGCAAGGCCTCACAGTGGCGGTGGTGGTAACGGGGAGGCGAAGGCCAAGCCAAACGCGTGAGGATGGGGTGGACGAAAGGGGACTCGTGAGAGGGGGAAAGAGGAGAAGGGTTGAATGGGGGTGGGTTAGAGCTGCCATGGCAGAGCTGCATGGGGAGAGGTATAGGGAGAGCTTCCCACAGCACGAGGCAGGGGAAGAAATGGGGAGGCAGATGAAGAAAGCCCCTCACAGCACAAGAGCAAAGTGGCTGGAGGGACAGGGTGCGTGTGTGTGTATGGGGGAGGCAACAGACACCCCCCTCTGCCCCTTCTTTGGGGAAAAAAAACCCAAACACCTGCCTCAACCAGGGTAGGGAGGAGGCAGCTGAGGTGGGGCAGGCTCCTCCAGCCCTACGAGAGACCCCCGCAGCCCGGTGGAGGGTGGCGCTCAGTGTCTTTCCCACACTGAGTCACCCCGAAGATGCTCCCTCCTGCTCAGGCGGTGGGACATCAGCAGCAGGCTGGCTCCTGCAAGAGGACGTGGCTCCATGAGTGCAGCTTGTGCTGAAGGAGGTGGTGGCTGTGGAAGAGGGGAGTTCTCCAGGTTCCCAGAGGCCGTGGGTGCTTCCAGACGCAGCCGAGCTCTCCGGTCAGCAACAAGCATGGCAAATGTGCTTTCGGGGCCGTGGCTCCAGCTCCTGCCCGTGTGGCAGCTGCCCGACCTGTAGCGCTGAGCTCTGCCCTACAGAGAGGGGCCACAGCTCATCATGAAGTCTGTCCAGCTTTTCTCTTCAGGCACTGACTTACTCCCCACCTCCTCTCCCCCTGTGCATTCAGTCCTTTCTCTCACTGGTCCTTTCTTTCTTATTCTTTTCCTGTGCGTCCATCTCTTCCCCTGTTCCTTCCATCCTATCCCTCTTCTCTGTCCCCTCCCTCTCCCTGTTTCCTCCTAGCGCCCTCCCCATCCCTTGGTCCCTTCAGTACAGCAGACCCTCCTCATCCCTGCTGTCTCTGCCCCTTCTTTCTCTTCCTTGGCTCCTTTTTCCCTCCTGCATCTCCCCCTCCTTCCCCCAAGCCTTCCTGGCAGAGCCTCCTCCAGGAAGGCAGGCTGATTAGCATTGCAAACACACAGAAGCCTCCTCAGCCTGACATAAATCTTCATTTGTCAGTCATGAATATTTCACACCTGCCTCGGGAGGGATTTATTCAGCACGGAAGAGTGGGGAACGGGCGAGGGGAACGTGGCACTGGAGCAGGAGCTGGGGCAGCACCCGCAGGGGTGGGGAAGGGCTCTGCACCATGGGAACTGCACACCTAGGGTCTCATGTTCATTCTTATGGGTGTGGGAATCTAGCATAGCTCCCCTGGGCCTGTTCTTGGGGGAAAGGGCAGGTCAGCATCCCTTCTCATTCCTCACCCTCCGCTCTTCTCAGTGAGGCAAACTAAACCCTTGATTTTCCCTGTTGGGAGTCACCAACCCAGAAATAAAATGTGAAGGGGGCTGATCCTGGTTCTGCCCCATGGATTCACTTTGCCCTGGGAGAAGGCAGGGGTGAGCCGGCCATAGAGGGCTTAGAAACTTCAGGCTTCTCTTTGGGCCTTTTCCCACCATGGAGGTCTTAGAGTTGTCATCAGGCCCTGCCCTCTGCCAGGGCCACCCACAGGAGGGGAGGAGTAGGACAGACCTAACCCAGAGCCTCCTGCAATCAATGAGAGGAGGGTGGTGGGAGGTCTTCCAGCCACTGCACCAGGCTCCAAATCAAGCTTTTACTGTGACAGAGGCTTCTCTTCAGGTGAGGTAGTCCTTGCTCCCCCAAGAATGGCCTTGCCTGTAGATCTGGGGAAGGTGAAACCAGGGCAGATGGATGGTAGTGACCATTTCTCTTATGAGATCTGTCTCGATGGACCTCACTCCTTTTTCTAAATAATTAGGAGAAATGATGACCACTAGAAAGAACAGGCCTTTGGTATATAACACATCCCCCTTCATACACACAATCCTGAAAAGCGGCTAAGAGACCACATTTAGGGCAAGGGGAAGGGGCACTGAAAAGAGGAGGGGGAGCTTTTTATGAGGCTGATTGGGTTGGGATCTCTTGGGGTTGTGTTCCCTCCCAAACTGGCAGGAGTCTCTCATAAAATCACATCAGGGATGAAGGAAAGGTGCACGGAAAACAGGGACAAGGATGGGTGAGACTTTGGGGAGGAGGTTAAATTCCAACAAACTGGCACATATACAACAGGTGTTTGCTCAGAAAAATACAGTAAAATCATCATGCAAATATAACGTTAAATCTGCTTTCCTCCAACAGGGCTGGCATCACTTCGTGAGCCCTCATCCCTGGGGAAGGAGCAGGACAAGGAAGAAGGGAGGAGGAAGGAAGGTGGGACACTTTGTTCCCCTTCCTTGCCCTCTTCCTCCCACAGAACAGTCCATCTTGTGCAAACTTCACCCACTGGTTTGGAGTGGAGGGCTACAGTGGGGAGAGAAATGGCTTAGCCCCCGCACCCAGCCTTACCCTACCACAGGCAAAAGAAGGGCTTGATGACACTTGTATTCCTGACCACTCTGCCTTGCTGGGGTGATGAGCAGAGGGAGCAGAAACCATTACAGGTTAAGGCTTCCCCCAAAAACCTATATGAGCAGAACTCATTACAAGACCATAAAGCAGAGGAGAAGCACAGGGAGGGAAGAGGTGGGGAATGGAACAGGACTCCATCCCCCTGTGCCTGACATCCTCCTTTTCCCGTCCAATTCTGTGCCCCAGCCATTAGTCCTTCCAGTTCGGACAGCTGCCACTCTGGAAGACCACTGGGCCTGTTCCACATGGCAGCTGGAGAGGTCTCTGCTGTGCCTAAGCACCTCTCACAGCATTTGCCTGCCTTGCTTTGCTGCATTGTCCCAACATGGAGGAAAACCCAGCAGCAGTGATGTCCTTCGTCATTCTGCACACACACACCCCTTCTGCTGCATTGCACTGACTCTTACAGGGTGGAGTCAGTCCCACAGATACCTCTGGACTCAAAGCAAGATGATGCTCTGGCTGTGGGGAATGTGGCTGACAGTGAAGGAGGCTGAGGCTATAGGATCCAGAGCTGGCTTAAGATTGTTACTCTCAGCATCCCTACGAGGAAGGGATGCTAAGGATCTTCACAGGCTTAGACCTTGAGGTGTACCACTCTGATTTTTGCACACCAGGCTCTGCCTACTGCTCCTCCTCACTTTTAGAAGATGAAGCTATGTTACCTCCAGCACTGAAACCAGCTGCCAGAGCTGGCAACACCATTACCTGACAGATAATGTGCAGGCAGCACATAAACAACTCCCAGAGAAGGTACTTCACACCCGTCCTTTTCCCAGGGCCCCCAAACACATTGGAGCTCCAGAGGAGCACCTCAGAAAGGAAATAGCCACTTGGGAAAGGCCAACACAGCACAGGCCCTCACTCTCATCCTGGTAGGTGTGAACGATAGTCAAGAGCGATTGGGGTGTGCAGCTCATGGAGAGGAAGCCCACAGTGCTGCATAAAAAATGCACTAAAGATGCACTCAGCAGGCAGCCACCCCTGCCTGACAAGGAAACTCTGGGAGAGAGGGTGCCACGATTGTGCTTTGTTGGGCTGCTCAGAAACAGGATGAAGTGGAGAGGGCAATATGCTCATTCCCAACACTGTGGCAGCTCTTTTATCCAAGGGAGAGAGGCTGGGACCTAGCAAGGAAAACTTGTGGTTTTTTTTGACAAGATGTTAAAGAGTCCCTAAGAAAAGTCTGTCACAGCTAACTGTGAGGAGGTGGAGGATTTAGGAGGTGGTAAGTTTGTTCTGACTCTTAAGTATTAAGGGCCTCTTAAGTATTCAGAGGAACACTGCTATCCAGAGGCCAGCATCCTCTATCCCAGCATACCATATGGCTGCACACACAAAGGGAGCTTCTCTTGGAGCCAACCCTCCTGGGCTGCTCCCAGGCCCACTCTCACATCCCTTTTATTTCCTGTGCTTTTGCCTTCACCCTACGCTATCTCCTATTCATGCCAAAGTATCCATGGCCTGTGCAAGTGGAAGCCACTCGGTGTCTTTTCTATGAACCCAGTGCTTTCTAAGCAATAGAAACCCTATTTTTGCACTCAGCTCTCCTGAGGAAAGCAAGGAGGATGTCTGATGCTCTTCTACCCCCTCTCCCAACATGAAGCAAGTCAGCTGGGAAGAACTGCAGAAGTTTCACATACAAGTTGTTCTGCTTAGCTCCTTTCCAGGTCCCTTCCTCATAGTAAGGGAGGTAAAACAGTGTACCAAACCTACTCCTCAAGTCAGCCTCAGCATGGGTGTGCATGGTGGGAAATGATAGGACCCATGACCTATGACTGACACCCATGAAGACATGGGAACCCTTTGCACCTCTGAAAGACTAGACCTTCATGACTCCTCATCTACATTTCCTTGAGGACCTGATTTGATGTGCAAAAGAGCACAGACATACCCCTTCAGTGACTGGCAGATAACTGGCTCTAAGCAGGCCTATCACTCCAGGATCACTGGTGTTCAACATCAATAGCATGGTGGGAGAAGGGGAGAGGGGAGAGCAGCAAGGTCACAGAGCCTGTTGTGTGGCAAGTCTACCTCCTGTCCATCACACTCTCCTTCCTCTGAGGATGATGGAGGTTCCTGAAATATCTAGACAAAAAGTGCAAGCCTAGGGAGATGGGTAGGGAAGAGGAAAAGGAAAAGGAGTGAGAGAACTTCTTCCAACAAATCCCACCTAACTTGGAAAGGGACAGAAGAGAGAGAAAAGCCTCGACTGCCAAAGGATATGGGGGGGGGGGGAACTAATGTGACAGAAAATTTGGAAAAGTAGGTGTAGGAAGTGGGCAGAGAAGCTCTCTAAACCGAAGTTCTCCCCTCCCACTAAAACGAAAAATCATCTCTCAAGCAGCAAGAGGAACAGAAAGAGCAATAGTTCACAGCTGAGTTCCATGCCCGGTGAGTGTCCATCCCTGCCCATCCCCTGCCACCACTGCCACCCCCTCCCAGTGCCACCCACCCGCACTCCAGTGTTGTTACCACAGTGTCAGAGCAGGACTCTCCTCCCAACCATCTGCAGGCAGAACAATGGTCCCCGTAACACAGTAGAGACAATTCAGCATATGTGTGTGTGTCTGTGTGTGTGAGAGTTTTTCTGTTGTTGTAAACTTTAAGAAACAATTCTGTCAGTTTTGTATTTGTCGGGAGTATTTTGTTGTTGGTTTATTTTTTCACAGTCAAGTGGCATTTTTTTTCTGGTTGTTGGGGGGGGGGTCTTGTTTTGTATTGTTTCCTTGGAAAGAATAGGGGAGAGTCACAGCTTCTGCTGAGCAGAGACTCCTTTCCAGTAATCCAGGATGTCATGCAGATCCTCGTCCTTGGCAAACTGAACTTTCTTCCGCAGGGCATGCCCAGCCGCCATGTAAACCTCCTCCCTGTGGTGCTTCTTGTAAGGCCGGAATCGCTCCCAGATCTTGTGGGTGCTCTCCGATGAGTACTCAGGGCTGGAGGAGTAACCCGAGAAGTAGTGTCTGGGGGAGAGCTGGGAATACGTGGAGTCTCGCTTGGAGCGGGAGAGTGGCTTGAGGAACGACACGCGCTGGCTCAAGGTGTCAGCACTTTCCTCGTAGTACAGGGCCGGGAAGGAGTGTCGGTGCTCACTGCAGTGGTACGAAGGCTTGACCTCCAAGTGGTGGATGGTGCCCGGGGACACCAAGGGAAGACGATCTAAAGGGCTGTTGAGTGGGCTGCCCTTCTCAATGTATTTGGAGTCAGACTTGCTCAGTGGTGGGTGGTCAGGCACATCCAGGCTGAAGACCTTGGCGCTCTTGATGGAGCCACTGGAGGAGACGCTGCAGGTCTTTCTGGCCACGGCAGCATCAGCACTGAGCTGGCGCTGCAAAGGGTGGTGGGAACTTTCCTTGTAGGGTGGGGAAAGAAAGCTGGGTCGCTCTAGCCCACCCGAGGAACTGGCAGGTATGGACTGGCACTCAAAGGCCATGTCTGAGTCTACGCCAGTCCCACCACCCAAGAAAGAGGCCGTGTCCAGCTTGAGGGCATCAATACAGTTGTTGATGATCTGGTTGACCTTGTCTACCTCCTTGGCAATAGTAGAGATCTCAGCAGCTGAGCCTTGCCCATTGTCAAGCTCCCTCAGGTCCTCATCCCGCTGGGTCCGTTCCAGACCATCCCCACCACCAGTCCGCACCTCAATGTAGTTGCCTTTAGTGGTGACTTTGGGGGTCTCCATACCAGCCTCCATTGACTTTGGTGGGGGCAACTTCTCCCCAATCATGGAAGGGATGGAGGACATCCGTGAGACAGGGATCACTGGTGGCTCACCCAGTTTCTGGGAAGGATGGACCATGGTACTGGTATCAATATCTGACCCATAACGCATTTCCAGGATGGTCTTTTTGACATTGAGGGACTTCTGTTTCTCTTCCTGCATCCTCCGCTTCCGCAGGCAGTAGTACACCACCCCCAGGACAATGACCATCCCAAAGAGGCAACCCAGGGTGGTCATGATATAGTGTGTGGTGGTGGAAGTACTGGAAATGGGATCCTCCCTGCCTTTGCTCCTGGTTGCAAAGGTCAGGCAAGTGTGGTTGTAGCGCCTGTTGTTGCGGATGGAGGCCACACAGAAAGTGTAATCAGTGTGGGCCTTCAACTTGTTGACAGTGACATATTCCTTCTTGCTCTTCAGTGTCGCAATGTCAGAAACGTAGCTGTTGTTGTATTGGACCAGCACATACATCTTACTGTAGGGCATGGGGATGGTTACCATCAGGATGGCTGAGGTGATGGTGACATCGTGGAGCTTGATGCTGGGACTGAAGGAGGAGTCAGTGGTGGAGGAGGCTGGAGGCTTGACGGAGAGGAAGTCCCCAGGGCTGATGGCTGAGCCCTCATCCAAGTCTCTCTGGGAGTCGGGGGTATAAGGGGTGGGGTTAACCCTGGAGAGGGAGGGGATGGTGCCACCTCTGCACATGGACTGGAAGATGGTGATGGCATTGCGGTTGTGGTGAGGCCGAGGTACCAGGAGCGGGTACCCGGCAAACTCCCGCGGCGTCTCACACTGGAGCCGGTCATAGTTCTTGGTGACGTTGTTGAAGAGAGCCAGCCAGTTAAGAAAGCTGTAGAGGCTACAGTCACAGTTGAAGGGGTTGCCCGCCAGCTCACACACCATCAGATTGCTCAAGCTGGTGAAAGTGTTGCCTTCCAGGCGGCTGAGACGGTTCGACGACAGGTCAATGCTAATCAGGCTGGGGCACTCAGAGAAGGCAGTAGGGGTGACCAGCTCTATCAGGTTGTGCTGCACGAATAGGAACTGGAGCCGGGCCATGCCCCTCAACATGCCCTCTGTCAGATTTGTGAGTTTGTTGTAGCCCAGCTGCAAGACCTGGAGGTTTGTCTGGCCCATGAAAGCCCCATCCTCAATATAGGAGATCTCGTTCTTGGTCAGGTTCAGGTCGGTCAGGTTGCCGAAGCGGTTGAGGGAGGAGTACAGCACCACTTTGAGCTTATTCTCGTTCAGACGCAAGTCATGCACCGTGCTGTTGATGTGCTGGGGGATGGTCTCGTATGGGGGCTGGTTCTGGCTGCAGATGGCCAGCCACACATAACCTTTGTCCCCCTCGATCAGCCAGCAGTCACCTCGCACAGTGCCGGGGGAAAACAAGCAGAGCAAGGCAGCTGCCCACAACCCCAGGCACATCATGGTCTGCAGTGGTGCCCTCATCAGGCCAAAAAAAAAAAGAAAAAGAAAAAAAGAAAAAAAAGCAACAAAAAATACAAATTCCAGGACCACAGCAAAAGGAAAATTAGGGGCAGAGGAAAGAGAAAGGGGGGTAGTAAATAGGGGTTTAGCAACAGAAGTGCATGAGCACCCCAGTCCTATTGGGTGTCAACGCCATCATTTCTTCTTGCCCTCTGGGTCAAGCCAGGAGCGCAGAGCAGGGAGGATACATGCAGTTTGCTTCCAGCACACCCAAAAGCTGCCACCAAGGATGAGTGGTCTGGAAGGGAACACTTTGTGCTTCTTTTCTAAACAGAAATTCAGACTGAGGACAGAGAATCTTCTTTGCTGCTCATGAGCGACTGTCCCACTTCTTCCACTGTCCTCCCACCCACCCACCCCCCACCCACACCAAACCCACCCCAAAACAAACCCAAGCCCTCCCCCCTCTAGTCTTCCCCTGCCCCTCCACGGTGTGATTTGGAGAATAAGGCAGGGCTGCCTCCTCTGTCGCTCACGCTCCCTCAGTTCCTCCTCCTCCTCCTCTTCCTTCTCTTCTGGGTTCCCTTGGAGAAGCTTCAGAGCTTCAGATCAAACATGTCGAAAACAAAAATACAGAGAGGGAAAGAGCAAGCGCACGAGAGAGATCCATCTGTCACTGGAATCTGGAAAAGAAAGC
Organism: Cygnus atratus; assembly: GCF_013377495.2. Lineage (NCBI taxonomy): Eukaryota > Metazoa > Chordata > Aves > Anseriformes > Anatidae > Cygnus > Cygnus atratus. Next base: position 55,210,248 of record NC_066362.1, on the reverse strand, counting down.
ACATGGGAGACAAGAAGAGGCATCAGTTGGGAGATCTTTGCGATAAGAGTGTAGATGACGAGGTTTCGTGAGAAGACGGAGATGGAGAAGAGACAGCACTGGGGGGGGGGGGGTGCAGGCAAAGGAGGAGTGGGACTGGCTGCCTTGCTGATAAACCTTTGAGAAGGGAACCCTCACGACATATAATCTTCTACTGGGGGTACGCAGAAGTGTACCTGAGCTCCGTTATGCAATGTAATCACAGCCAGGGACACGGGGGAAGGCAGCGGAGTGGGGGCAGGAGGGGAAGGGAAGAGAGGCTGGGAAACAAATGACTGCTGTTGCGCTCAGCTCAAAACTGCTAGTGTAAATAAAGGCAAGCCCCAAACACAGCCAAAGCCAAGGATTTTCAGCTGCCTGAAAACCATGTACACAGAATGCACGAAGCAATGAAAATGCAAACAAGCCTCCACCCTCCCCCCCCAACAAAATTAAAAACAAAGCAAAGCACTTTTTAATTTGTTTCCTCCCTTCCTTGATGCAAGAGGGATAAATAATTCAAGCCACGTGTAACCACTTGTGCTCTAAACATTTTTCCTGCCTCTTGGTGCAGGGACAAGGCTGTTGAGGTGAGCCAGCCTGGTCGGAGCATGCAGGGGAGCAGGATGTAGGTAGCGTATCAAATACCAGCCCCCAGTTCTCCCACCCAGCAATCCCAGCAGTACCGAGCTGAAGGACGTCGCCCACCTACCCCACCAAAGTGACATTTGCCTTAATGCATCTCTGGGATCTGGGCAAGCTCCTGGTCCTGACTGGGAAGGGCAGCTTGGAGCACCCTTCCCTCTGGCCATGGCTTCAACCCTTCTCCCAGTGTGCTGAGACAGGAACCTGGCAGAAGCGCCCTCAAGCAGTGTGGAGAAAATCATTTCATACTGCAAAGAAAATATGTTGGCACTGGACTTTTTTGTTTTAACTTTCATAGAAAATAATTTTTTTAAAAAAGGGATTCTTACTTGTGAAGAATAAAGATCCCCTCTAGCGCCTTTTTTGGGGGGAGGGGAGGCTGCTCACTAAAGATACTGCTGAAGCTTTTGCCACAAAAGCTGAACCAATTTCTAGCACAGAGACACAAAGGGCAGAAGTAAAATGAAGGAAGATAAATGGAGGAGGAGTGAGTGAACCCTTGAGGAACAAGGCTTACGTCTGTGGAGAAATCTGAGCTGATTTGGGTCTGTGGAATTACCAGGCCAGCTGGATTAAGGGATCAGAGATAGTGTCACAGAGAAACACTTAAATATTCAATAATCCAAAAAGGAAAGCCAAGACAGAGAAGGGGAGGGGAAGAAGAGCTAGACCAATGGAAAAGATAAAGTCTCTGTTCCCCACGGCTTGTCGTCTGAGGCCACCAAACTCAGGCCAGTTGTGATTGTCATATGATGGCCTCCAGCTGCTGCCTCGTGTTCAGCTTTGCATCAGCCAGCACTGAAGCAGAAGGCAGAGGTTTTTAGTCTTTTGCTTTGTTTCTCAGCCTTATAATCCAATGAGAAATAATTTCCTGACACTGCCTCCCCAGATGCATCAGACAGGAGGCACAGCTGGCTCTCCACAGGTTGGCACCCACAGAGCTCTGGCATTCCTCAGGGTCAGTCCCCTGCCCCTCGTCCCACCTTTTCCCCAACCATCTTTGCCCCTTTGCCTTCCTATAATGTTCCTCCACCTTGCCCAGTCTTCTCTGCAGAATAAAAGAGCAGCAGATCCTGCCGTTCTTTTGGCACATCGGTACCCAAAGTATGTCCACCCCAGGAGAGGCCAGGGGCAACCCCTGAGCAAGCAGTGAAAAATTTAGCCTGGGTTTCTCTTGCTAGCATCCTTCTCTGAGCATTACCCTTTGGCTTTATCCTTACCAACCCCCCAAAACCAATATCCAGCTACATACAGAAAGGTCCCAGTCCATTTGCTTTGACTCCATCTGGCAGCACAGGCTGTTCTAAATGCTGTACTAAAGTTGTTATTGCCTGCTGTGGCTTGCTCATGGTGCACAGGGAACAACACTGAGTCCATGACCACAATCCTCTGCAGCAGCCCCAGCAATCTCTGAGACACATCCCCATCCTGATCAGGTAGCACAGAGAAGGCTTGGAAGGAGAAATGTTTTAGAAGCCTGGAAAGGAAAGAGGTGGCTGGGTTCGGGGGTGGAAGGAAATGAAAGTGGTGTTTATCCTTGCTATGTGCCAAAAACATAGGGACCATGCAGAGAAGTCCTGCTTCCCATCCACCTCCCACCTCTACAACCTTGCCTCTGCTGCAGGCCAAAGAAAAGGCCAAAATGTTCCTTAAGTCAGATTCTGCAATCCTTTTAGGCCCCCATGGAGAGTGTCATACAAGAAACATGCAAGCCCTTACCATTCCCCCAGCAGCTCCTGTCTCCCCGCTATTGCACAGGTTTTAAGGGCCCTGAGAGCAACCCAAACTGGGGCCTCCCTGGTGGCTCCCGTGGGCCAGGACCCCATTTCAGCTCAGCCTGGGGCCTGCAGCCCCTGCCCCTGCAATTCTCAGATATCCAGGTGGCACAGGGAGTGACACGGGAGTACAGACACTAGTTAGATGGCTGGGGACGAGGATGGGTTCAAGTACAAACACTGAAACTGTGAACAGGGATGGTGTGGGGAATGAGGACAACCTGGGGGCCGGGGAGGGGTGCAGGGGTTGGATAGGCCATGACTGAGGGAGGATATGAGGCCTAGGATATGAGGATATGAGGGTATGAGGTCTAGGATATGAGGTGTAGGGGGCACGGTGTGAAAAGGCAACCAGAAAAGCCACACACAGCAGCAGTTTGGGCCTGCAATCCTGACCTTGCCAACCTTGTCCTCCTGGGGCCCAGTGCACTGAAAAAGCCAGCACTTAATTCTACCATTGCTTAAACGGTGCTAAGAGCCTCACATTAGAAATGCATGCATTAAAAACCTGCCAAACACTCTTGGCTCCCCTGGGGACACCCCGAAACCAGGCCAAGGCTCCTGCTGCTTTCCTCCACTTTGTGCTGAAGCTGGGAATCAGCTCTCCCAGCTCAGCATGCTGCCTGCTGCCGGGAGGCCTCGGGGTGCAAATGCCACCTTTAAAATATTCTCCTGCTTTGGCTTCAGAGCCCTTCTGAGATTTCTCTAACCGCTTTCCAGAAAAGGGGAGCCGCCTTTCCCAGTGTGCTTGGGGTTTGTTGCTTCACTTGAAGGAATTCTCCACGGCTGCCAGATAATTCCCGTAATACCTGCTGCCCTGCTGGCATCACTGCAGCTGCTTCAAATTTCTGTCCTCCCATCAGCATGGCCAGAGGTGGTCCTTGCTTTTGCCCCTGGCTCTAGCAAAAGCAGTAGAAGGATGATCCCATTTATTTCAGGAGTTACCATCAAATTACATGGCAACAAAGCTGTGGCTTTGCCTGGAGGCATCCCAGAAGACCCGAGAAGGTTGAAACTAAGAGAAGTGGGAACAGGAAGCCTGACGGCCTGTGGATTTGTGATAAATCCAAATGGAAGACATTTGTGAGAGAGAGGGAGAGGGAGAGAAAAAACATCTTCCACTGTAGCTTTTCTGATGTCCACCAAGGGTTGAGCTCACACAGCACTCTTTTTTTTTCTCTTTTTAATGGGACTCTGTGAAGGTTTCTTTCTCACTTTATAAAATCATAGAATCATAGAATGGTTTGGGTTGGAAGGGACCTTAAAGATCATTTAGTTCCAGCCCTGCTGCCATGGGCAGGGACACCTTCCACTAGATCAGGTTGCTCAAAGCCCTATCCAACCTGGCCTATGAAGAGAAAAGAAGAGAGACTTTCCCTCTTATCTATTTTATCCCACTATTTTCACAAAACACATGAGTTCTCAGCTTCTCTGAGATCCATACCGCCATCAGATTTGTTTGAAATTGGCCCTATAGGTTCAAAATGTCTAGAGGACAGATGAGCCGATTTAGGCAAAAGCATAAAAAGAAAAAAAAAGGCTACAATGAGCCACAATGGAAACTTGTGCATTAAAAGGCATTTTCACGTCACTGAGCAAAGCCATCACCTCTTACAGGGTCTGGACTTGTATCAATGGATCCTGCTGAATGGTGGCCACTCAGTGCTAGAGTCTCTGCGAGTTTTTGCAGAGTGCTGCTGCAAGAGAAATCTTGTGGTTCTACTCCAGGATGGTTCATCTTACCATACAGACCCGCAGTCCCTGCTGGGAGAAAAATAATCCCTCTGAAATCCAGGTTGTCCCTGCCGTGAGTCGGAGGAAGCTCCCAGACTCCAGCTGTCCCCATGATATGAGGAAGCCCAAAGCACTGGGAGCCCAGCAGGACACTGAGGCAAGGAAGCCCACAAAACCACACACCATCTCAGCAGAGGACTGCCAAGGACATGCTGCTCATCCCTCCTGTCCTTTGGCCAGTTTGGGGTACAGGAAGAGTTTGGGCAACCCAAAGCTACGTCCACCATACGCACGCACCCAGGCTCAAGCAAACCAAAGCCACCAATCCCAAATCCTTGCTAGGCCAAACAGCTTAAAAGCTAACCATGAACACATCAGCACGACGCTGGAGAGAGACCTCCCCGCGCTCCCATCGCGCCCTCCCAGCGGCGATTAGATGCCTAATTTGTTAGGCAGCAAGAAAGAGAGAATAGGAAAGCTCAGGGGAGGAAAATGAAGCAGCTCAGAAGCATGAAAGAAAAGAGAGAGCTTTAGAAGCGTAAATCTTATTTTAGAGCGATAAACACTGGCAGAAAGGTCTTTCATATGCCATTGCTTCCCTGGCAGGCCAGAGAGCCACCTTTGTTTTCCAAAGGGAGATGGTTACCTTTTATATTAATATGATTATTGAAGATTAAGGGGGATTTGCATCAAGCCAGTGCCACCCAGACAGCCTACAGCAGCAACCTGTGCAAGCACATGCATGGGGTTAGGCTCGGGGAACAGCCTCCTCCAAGCAATAAGAGGACATCAGGAGATTATAAATTCCATAAAAATATTAGCAGCAATGAAGCCACCCTCACTGCTCTCACTCCAGGGGAGAGGGGACATGGGAAACATCACTCCCCTTGGTGCCATCCAACGAGCCCAGACACCAGGCGGTGGAAGGGTGTAGGAATAATTCCTGCTGGCAATGGGCGGGGAGCACGGGCTCCGTGTTTCTGTCCGTGCGGATCTGTCACGAGGAGCAAGACAGGCCGTATGTGTGTGTGTGTGTGCATGTGCTAGTGCATCCGTGTGCCTGTGTGTGAGTCACTGCGTGAGACGGTGGCAGTGTTGGCTGCGGGGTGCGAGGCGGATGGGGGCTGCAGGTGGAGGAGTCGCTGTAGGTGCTCAGGTGGGTGTGCAGGCTGGGTGTGTACGTGGGCTAATCGCTTTATGAAGCCGAGAGTGAGTGCTGGCTGCTGGGGGGAGGAATTGCCATGGGGAACCAGGCAAAGTGCTGCTCGGGAGGGTCTGTGCATGTGCGTGTGTTTGCATGAAGCAGGCACTGGCGAGAACGGGGTGGGAGTGCTGGCTGTGCGTAAAGCGCCGCGAGGAGCGGGGTGGGAGCGCGGGACGCGCGTGGGTGTGCGTGGATCACAGGGGACGAGCATTGTTGTGTGAGCGAGTACATGGCAGAAACGCTGCAGGAAAAGGGAGGGAAGCGCAAGTTCTGGATGTGTGTCCTGATGTGAATCCCTGCAGGGGATGGCACCGTGCACATGTGTGTGGGAGGGAGCTGCTGTAGGGAGCAGGCTGGGAGCACTGGCTCTGTTTGTGTGCGGGGCATGGCTACAGGGGAGGGCAGTATGTCCTGTATGAGGCCAGGAGGAATTCACGGCTGTATGGGATGCCCCTGAGAAAGTCCCCATCCCCTCACGGTCACCTTGGCTCCTCTGCTGTCCTGCACTGGCTTTGCTGCCCTGTATCATACAACTGCAGCTCCTGGTTTTCACTGGACTGGCTGTGAATGGCAGGTCCACGAGTAATTTGAGAGATGCCCTCATTCAAGTCAAACATCCCTCCGGTGTTTCTGGATGCTAAATATGTCTCCAGCCACCCTGATGCCAGATTGGAGTGCCCCCAAACATGCTACCCTGCAGGTGTGGCAGGAAAGGGCAGAGCTTACATTACAGCTCACCACTGTCTCTTGCTGGAAGGGATTCAGAGCATAAGGAATCACAAAGGTCCTGGGCTGGCCGAGGACTGAAATCACTTTGTAAGGTGCATGGGCAGCCAGTCTTCCTGTGGAGAATACCTTCAGACCAGCAGACTCTCACTGGGCATTGGCATTCCAGCATCCTTCAACATGCTCTCGGCATCCAGCCAGCCTTCCCCTGAGCGAGTATCAGAGAGGCTCCCTCGCCAGCAGTGACACCTCTCTCCAAGTAGGACAAGCAGCCACCCCGGTACAACTCCAACAGGAGAAGTCCAGAGGCTGAGCCACTGCTGCATTGAGGACAGGCGTGGGGTGACACGGAGAAGCTCCTTCCGATGACCCAAGAGTGAAATGCTGTGGCAGCACATGCCAGTGGGGACACCACAGCCCCTCTGAGGTCTTCCTCTGCTCATGCCTAGCTCCAGTAGCACCACGCTGGACAGGACATTACGTTTCCACTCGGCTGCTTCCACCTCCCCTCCTTCCTCCACCCCCAGGCAATGGCATAGCTCAGCCCCACAGGGAGGGACCCTTCTCCCGGCCAGCTCGCCCACCTATACTTCAAGCTAACAAGTGACATGCATTTTGACACAGCCGTGCCTCCCCTCTCTTTTCACCACTACCTTGCCTTGTTTAGAGCCTGTTTTTTTTCTTCCATTGCCAAAACACAATGACTGTTATAATTAACAGATTATCTCAGTGCGACAGCTGCAGTCCTTTGAAAATTAGGTTGAATAACAGGATCCTGCCGTATGGTAATTTCTTTTCATCTCTCAAATATTTTCTCTCTCTCACTCTCGTTTCCACCTCATTTCTTTTTTCCTTTCTTTCTTTCCTCTCTCCCTCCTCCCACCTTTCACCATTTCCCTGCCTGCATGAGCGTTTCTTTGGGTTGAGGCAGGCTGAAGGGCTCTCTCTACCTCCATCAGCTGTTTTCTTTCTTTCTCTTTCACCACCACCCCTCGCAGAGAGGCACCATTTGCAAGCAGGATGGCGAACACACCAGGAGAAAATGTGCTTTTGTCCCACCGAAGGCCATTTCCACAGCCACGGTGGCTTGGAGAGGCAGCTGCAGGAATTGCATGGGAAGGGGACAAAGAGGGATGCAGCTGCCTGGATTGTGGGGAGATGAACTTGGCATGGCCAAGCAGCGTGTGTCGAGTCGGCTGGGGTGCTCTACCTACCCGCCTGCCCCGCCGCCTTCTTGCTGACTCAGTACCTGCCCCTGACTCACCACTTGCTCACTGAATGGGGACTGGCAGTACTTACACGGCATCCTTCCCTCTCGCTAAGGCAATAGTTCTGCCACTCACCACCCCCTCTCCCCATTATCCACCTACATCTGTCTCTCTACAGACTTAATCAACCCAAGCCAGCCAAAAAAGCAGATCACGGGAAACTGGGGGGGGGGGGGGGGGGTTGCAACCAAAATATGGACTGGTGCTGCTCCCAGCTGGACCCAAACTTCTCAAGACCTCCTCCTCCAGGACTGGAGTTCCCCCAGCCCCTGCTGCAAACTTCTTGGCAAAGCATCTCAGGCTGCTGGGTTGCCCTATGGGACTGGTCCATTGGACTGGTCCATTGGTATGGTGCCCTGTATTTGGCGACCAAAAGGTTTTGAGTTAAACGTGTTCTGGGCTCCAGAAACCCGCAACTTTGCCGGCGAATGTACCAGGGGCACTAGTCAATTATTCTCAATGCCTGGCTTGAACTCACGTAAAATGCCTCAGTCCTGCGCTGCTCATTTCAACAATGTCCGTAATCTATACAACACCGGCTGTTATAATTAAAGGCTGCCTCTGCCTCTTGAAAAGCTGGCTGTGTGCACAGGGAGGTATTCCTCCACACCTTTCATCCAACCCAGCCTTCTGACCTCACCCACCTCTGCAGAGGCCAGCTCCAGCTGAGTCCTGGGCCTCCTCCTGCCTCCTCAGCACAGTCATTTCCTCTCTCCACATCAAGTTCCGCCTCATTTATTTCCTTAATCCCGACTCAGTAGAACAGAAACGTTTTGTCACCATTATTCTGCCAAAAGCCAAGTTGAGTCTTTTAACAAACCCTCATCCATCCCATTGTATCTCAGCAGACTCCAGCAATGCTACTCCTTGTCTTCCATGATCGCTCTTTTTTCATCCTTCACCACCCTCACCCTGCCTTCTCCCTTTGCTTTCCCTCCAAGCCCTGTGTTGGTTCGTGGCACATCTCCTCATTCATTCACTGTCACTTATCCAAATGCTACCTATACTTATTAATACTTTTTTTTTTTTCTTTTCTAGTAGCATCCCTCCCCTTAGTGCTTTGTACAGTCCTACTTACGTATCCAATAATAGTATTTTCCCAATGAGTGAGTCATATACCCCCTTGCTGACATTTAGAATTCTCCTTGTTCTTTGAAACACGTTTATTCATTCCCCCTCTCTACAATTATATATGTCGACTCGTGGCATTGCATTTCCTACAGCAGCCGTGCAGCAAACAGATGATCCGTGCAAACCCCCCATAATGCCTGTCTTTGCTGCTACCTTGTCATCCTCCATTTTAGTTATGTAGGCCAAAGCTAAATCAAGCTATGAAGCAATCAAAAATAGGGAATGATCTGATTTTAAAAAGACCCCACCTTTTTCTTTGTTCTCACTCAGTTCAGTTTTCAATCTTTTTTTTTCCCCCTTATTCCCTGCTTTGCCTCTTCTGATGCTGTTAATAGCAGGGTGCACAGAGGCTGCAACTGGTACTGGGCCTCTGGTTTGCTAGGTGCTGTCAACACATTCAGTGAGAAATGAACTTTGTTCCAGACTGTTTCCAAGCTGAAAGGACAGGAAAAAAAAACGTAATATCACTCAGCTACCAGGTGCACAAGAGTGTCCTCCCCACTAACCCTGGTAGGGCATGCTCTGTGACCAGGGTGTGAAGTCATATCCCCCTAAATCTCTCTCCAGAGGCTTCATCAGATAGCCCTAGTCAGCAATTCATCTGGAGCCCCTCCTCATTCCTTACCATAGCCCTTATTCCTTCCCCCAAGCTGTTCTTTGCTTCTCTTCCAGCCCTTAGTCACCCTTGCATATGCCATGTTTTATTTATTCCTTACTACTCTTCTTAATCTGCATAGGCCAAGCCCTAAAATCTGTAGTCACCCTGACTCATTTCCTATCCAGGAAAAGCAGTGATTTCTGTCAGCGGGAAAGCCTGTGATGTCACTCGGGACAGAGACTGATGCTGCACGGGACTCCCGCACAGTTATTTCTTGTTCCCTTTTCCTGCATCCAGGTCTCTCTTCAGTGATGTGCTTAAGCCTGCACCCAACTGTAAACCTAGGCGAGTCCCGTTCAGCTTCTCAATCACTTTCTTCTGCAACATCTGTGTTGATGGTTCCCACATCTTCCAAACATAACAGATTCTCCTTCTGTGCTTCCTCTTCCTAGCCTCTTTGTTACCCACCCACCAACATCCTTTCTCTCACTTTGAGAAATTGAGACTTTTCCTTTTTTTTTCCCTTTTGCTTGTTTGGATTTTCTCGTTTTCACTGCTGCCCAGGGACGCCAGCTTGTAATTTCACCTCCCTTTTCCCAAGACTGCTGTGTTGAATAAAAGGCTGACTTCCCCGTCTGCTCTCCAGTATTCTGAAATGCCGAATGGGTGTTGAGGAGAAAAGCAATTGGCCAGGGCTGCTGTCTGTGATACTGAAACAGAGCTGGCAGTAATGTTCACAGGCTACTTTGAAAGCTCCAGGGATGGCTTGTGGCCAAAAATGATGATATCCACCCCCTCTTTTTTTTTTTTTTTTAATGATGTCTTCCTATGACTCAGTCTGGTCCATAAGTCAAAATGAGATTTTTTTAACCACTCTCCCTTCAAGCAACGAGAACAGCAGCCTAAGAACAGAGTGCTGTAGCATCACAGGCAGGATGAGTTACGTCACGGATAATGCAACTTGTGGTGTCCTTGGTGGTTTTAAAAGAAGCAGAACAAAAGGCACACATCCTCCTTCCGGAGAAATGAGTTTTGGCAGAGCTAAAGACAATCTCCCAAATTTTTGAAACTTGGTTTTATCCGTAAGCAAAGCGAGAAACACGCGGGAAGTGGAGACACCATGACCTCGGGGGCTCGTGACTCCCTGGGCTCAGCAAGGAGCGGCTGTGCCCTTTGTTATCCACCATCGCACGGAGGCAGAGGCTGGAAAAAAAGGGGACGGTGCAAGGGGAACGGTGGCAGGACCACGGTGTACTGACATGGGCTGCCCACACACCCTCACCTATGTCCCTAGCTATCCAGCCTGCAGCAGCAACCAGCCATTTAGGTGGCTGATAAACGAGCAGTTCAGCTGGAGACCGCTCAATTTGCTCCTTGCCTTCTTTTGTCTGCCGATGGTGGCAGGGAACAATGCATGTTTGGAAATTGGTGGTGCTGCATGTAGCATTATCAGGCTGGAGTTATACTGACTGCTAAGGAAAAAATACAGGAGAAAAGGGGAGAAGACGGCAAGCAGGGGAGAAGAAGGGTGCGGTGGGAGCTAGGGAAGAAGAAAGGAAGAGAAATGAGAGGGTATTGTATCCAAGGCTAGATACTATGATGATGGGGACATTAAGGATATGATAGATAGGCAGGAAAGGAAGGCAAACAGACAGAGGCAGACACTGAGAAAGAGACAGAGACGAAGGAGGGAGGGAGGCGGGGAGGGAAGGGAGAAGGAAGAGAGAGAGCCAGAATTAATTTAGGAGGAATATACTGAAAACATAATCTTCTCAACGGGGGAAAAAAAAAATTTAAAAAAAAAATTAAACAAACAGCGACAGGAAACTGGGAAAGAATAACTTTTTTTTTATGAGCTTGTTAACATTTGTGAAGTTAAGTAACCCTAAATTTATGCCATTAATTTGCATGTATTACATTTTTTTCTCTGCTGCCAGTTTATAGTCTCTGTGAAACCTTTAAAAAGTGGCTCTTTTTCCTCCTTTTCCCTTCGCTTGTGTTAATTAAAGCTTGTGATATATGTATATTTTTACACTGCTGCTGTGCTCTAGCATTTAATCATCAAATGGCCCTCTTTACATATTCCATGGGCCACTCCTGCCTCTTCTCCTCCCTTCCACAGAAAGACGAGAAGGACTCTGAGTCCACCCATCCACATGGATCTGTGAGCATGCCCGGAGCCAGGCTGGGCTCCCACCAGCCATCTCCCTGTGCAAGAAGTGGCTGTCACAACACAGAGAGGTGGGGATGCTCTTTAGCTGCTGAAGAGTAAACAGCTCCAATCCACTTGGGCAATCACATTGCCATGTTGAAGCACACTGTATTTACACATTAGCAGTCACTGGGGAGCCTTAAAATCAGACTCTTGGGGGAAAATCAGCCCAGGAACACAGAGGTTCCTAATGAAGCTGCTGGAGGCCAGAGCTGAGTGAGGCACAAGTGATGGATCCAGTCTAATTGCCTGCTGGCAGAGAAGGGGATGCAGGTCATCCTCCAGGGCTATAATAGCACCCAGACCTTGGTTGTCTGCTGTAGAAAATGCAAGTTTGGCTTGCCCCTGCTTCCAGAGGGCTGATAAACCCATTCCAGGGGCAGAAAGCCTTCCTCTCCCCTCAAGGCCTCTTCTTTCTGGGCAGACAGATCTCCTCTTCTAAGCACATCGCCGACTTTGGAAGTGCCCAAGGCCAATGCAAAGTGTCACTGGTGGAGCCCTTTTGGCAGCTGTCCCAGCGAGCATATTTCTGAGCTCAGCTGGACAGGAGTCCTGGTCCTAAATGCGCTCTGATTGCTTTGCTCCTCTCTGAAGGCTCTGTCTCTCCCAGCTGTAAGCAGAGCTTGCTGAAGCAAGAAGCAGGTTGCTAAGCCTGGTTTGGATGCTGTTTGGTCTCTAGTGGAGCTGACGGGCCTCATTTTGTTAAAAGCCAGCTGAGCTGAGACCACAAAGGCTGAACATTGATCAGACCTAAACACCCCCCTGTGGGAGACAGAGCAACCAGAGCAGGGAATAAGGGTGATTGCTGGTCACAGTGAAGATGGTGTTCCCTCACTCCCTGTAGAGGAGGCCTGTCATCTCCTTGGGGCTCTGACAGGCATGTGACAGGTCTCCGGAGAGCCTCTGCTGAACTGGGGTTGGGAAGGAGAAGCAAGGGAGGCAGACCAGGCTTTCCGCACTGTCACTATTATTTTGCCATATGGGGGTGTTGAGCACTGGAGAGGATATTTTGATTTACTCCCTGGCTTACCGTTGCTGTGGCAACGGGAGAAATACAGGCCAAACCAGGCTGCATCTGCAGTGTGGTGGTAATAGGGAGTTTGGGTTCCCATGTGTTTGTTTGTTTGTTTGTTCGGCTGTTTGCAGGAGGCACATGGTATAAAAACACCGGCGCGATGAAAAGGGAATGGGGCCTGAATTGTACCCAGACAAATATGCCCTCCCTTTGTGCAGCACCAAAACATGCCTGCACTCACATTCATGGCAGTCGGCCCAAGGAATATGAGCACATACACACGCACTCTCCTCCCACCGTGTGTACACAGGGGTCCCCTGGCTGCTCTCCCACTGTCCCAAGAAGCCAGACTTCTTGTTTTGCAGATACAAAGCCCCTGTGCCCCACACACAGGGCTCTGAAGCACAACAAAGGGTCTGGGGCCCACCAGCTTTTGTCAGCAAAGCTTTCCTCTGCCTTTTGATCCACACACCCCAGTTAGCTATGGGAAAATATTCCCCACTGCAAAATGAAACTTAGCCTTGTCTCAACAGCCATGTCCCCAGCTGGGACAGATGACATCCACTGCCAGCATCATAGCAAGGCCTCGGGTCATATAAATTGGCTGGCTGCAGATACCACCCTCCAACCTGATGCCACCACCTTGTGGGTCTGGCAGCACAATTCCCACTCCAGAAAGGAAGCTGTAAAGCTGTGTTAGGCATTGCTTCTTTCCCTCTCTACCCTCCAGCCAGCTGGGACCTGAGTATTCCCAACTGCAACTGTGGCCTTTGGAGAAAAGCTCAAGGTCCAGCATAGCTCAAGGTCCAGCGTATCCAAAGCACTGGTCCCAGAGGTATCCTTCAGATCAAGTGGAAGGAAGGAGATGATTTTTCTGTTGCCCCTCACCAGCTCTGAGCTGCTGCCTGGAGAACTGGAAGCACAGAATAGCCTTATAGCAAGGACACGTTGCTCTTCAGTCACATCCTGATCTGTTCTTCCTCATCCCACAGCCCACTCACCATGACAGACTGAGGCTAGCAAGGGCACAGAGGAGAAAAATCTCACAAGGCCCGATGTTAGGGCAGGAACAGGTTTTGCCTGCCCAGGCACACAGGCCTTGGTGTTCCTAGAAATCAAACACCTGTGCTGCAACTTTTGGAACAGAGAGGCAAAGTCCATGGTGGAAACAGACTGAATTTCCTCAGCCTGGCAGCGCAAGACCATCTGAGGTGGGATGCCTCGATGGAGGCAGTGCACATGGGGCCCGAGACACTTGAAAGACATTGAGGTAAAAAGAAAAAGAAAAAAAAAAAGGGGGTAAAACAAGAGATCTGTGAGCTCACAGACTGCCTGGGTGCCCAGGGCCTGTGTGTGCAGGAGAGGTGAGGTGGGACATCGATCCCCCTCCGTTGACTCCTGCTTGCCTTTTCTCCCATTGTTCCTGAGGCTCCAGCTGGCTTCATGATTTTTTACACACATACATCAAAAAAAAAAAAAAAAAAAAGAGAGAGAAAATAAGCACTTAATTTCTAACCTAATCAGCCTTCCTCTCACTAATTAGCACCCTCAGAGCACATCCACAGGCTGCAAGAGACACTCTGGGGTTGATAATGACCCCCAACCTGCACTCACATATGCTGGAGGGTCAGGAGAGCCAAGAGCAAGCCTGGACGAGGCAGGGAGCAGTGACCTTTGCCTTTAATTTTTCTGTTTAGTTGGTTGTATTTTTCTGTTTTCTCCCTCAAATCTGAGATGCTGGAAGGAAGAAGGGGGGGGGGGTCTCTTTTTGGCAGGATCCCTTGTGTATGTGTGTGTTTCGGTGGGAGTGTGTGTGCATGCGTGTGTGCCAAGGAGGGGGGGGGAAGCTGGAGAGGTTTCGAGGGAGGGGACTGGAACAAAATTCTGGCACCGAGCCCAAGCCTGAAACACACGCCAATTTGTGCCTCTTGCTGGTGGTAATGAAGGGCTCCGTTCAGGACACACGGGACACTAATTAAGGGGCTTCAAAGGCAGCTTTCTGCAGCGTGCTCTCTAAAGGGGGGGCTGAGGGGAGGAAGGAACACAAGAGGGGGGTGTTCTCCACTCAATGGAAGACTTCTGGCTCTGGGTGCTGCTGGGGAAGGCACTTTCCTTCTCTCCCTGTCTCCCATGGCAACTCCTACCCATGAGAGCCGAGGAGGTGCAAGCATCTGGCGGCTCCTGCCAGCCCTCGGCAGTCAGTAGGCCGTGCAGGCCCCGGCGCCATGCGTGTGCTGCCATGGGGAGCGCAGAGCACCCAGAGGGAGTGGCGGACACCGTGCTGGAAAGAGGAGAAGGAGGACATGGGGCAAGACAGAACAAGAGAAAGAGCTGGAAGGCAAGAGGCCATGGATTGGTGTCATCGGTCGGCAAAGGTAGCGCCTACAGGAACAGGAGTTGCCCTTAGTCTGCAGGGATGCGCAGCCACACCATGACTGAGTCATGGCAGCCATACCCCATGGGGTTATTTCTCATCACAGACTGGATGGTGCAAAGGTTTTGAATACGAAGGGCAGAAGATGTGCTTCCCGTGTGTCAGTCTGGGCACAAGGCTCTGGGCATAGCCAGGCACCAAAGAGAAACAAGCACCCAAAGAGCTCTAACCCACTTCCAGGAGCTTCACGGGCCTTGGTCTTACAACCTCTGTGTGCTGCAGACTCACTCATAGCTGCTACATTCCTCTGTTGGATGGAGAGAACCAAGCCCTGGGCTGGGTGATGTGACTCAGCCATGACCACCAGTCTCATCTCAGCCCTCCTGCTCCCTGCACACACCTGCCCACCCTCCCTCCACGAGAGTAAGCATGAAACAGCAGCTCTGGTGGAAAACAGGCCTGTGCTAAGATTGATTAAACGGGGACAGAGTGTGGGAGGAAAGAGAAGAATAAATTGGCAGAGAGAGCAACAGAGAGTTAGTGAGAGACGGGAAGAAAGAATGAGTGAGAAAAGCAGTGAGGAAGGGAAAGGAGAACGGAGGGTTATGCATGGATTGTATTCACTGGGCCATGCATCAAGCACAGAAAGTGAGGGAGAGAAAAGAGAGGGGATATGAGCACGTGAGGGAGAGTAAGCAGTGAGAAGAGACTCACAGACAGCAGCAGAAGCAGACAGATTGAGAGAGGAGCTGCGTTTCGCATGCTCCCACCACCACTCATCCCCCTAGAGGGTGGCCCACATGCTGCCACTGCCCCACGGCTCGGAGGGAGCTGCATCCTCCACACCGGGCTCTCGGCACCATGCGGGGCTCACCTGGGCATGGCTGTTTGGGAGTCAGGACCAGTCTTGTCCCAGTGAGCCACGGTTACATGATATTTAACCGAGGTGAAGCAAAAGGCCAGCTGAACTCAAGAAATCCTCCAGTGATCCTCCACAGTTGTCCGGACCTGTAGTTTTTCTGACCTTTCTGCCCTCTCCTGTTCTCTGCTCTCCCATGTACCAACCAACACTTAACTGCTTATTCCAAATGACTTGCTTCGTGTCTCCAGTGTTCAGTGTCACCCAGCCAAAAGCATGGCCGCCAGCAGCCCAGAGCAGAACAGCAGAGCTGTTCCAGACCCTGGAGACAAGGAGGGAGGAGGCTCTGGAGGAGCACCTGGGGTGAGACAAGCAGAGGTTTACTTAGGCCAGCAAATGCCCAGGGCAAGGAGAACAGTGCAGAATGGTTCTTAACATCAGCTCTTGGGCTTGTGAGACTTCACAAGCATATCCAGCGTTTACCTGTCTACCTGCCTAGTACAGCCCAGCTATAAGTGTTCCTGCCCAGTCCAAGTGATTTCTGAGATGTGTTCAAGTTTCTAAGAAGCCAGAGTCAAAAACAGAAACACATTATGGTGTTGGAATCAACCCTAGAACAGGTCTTGCAGCTGCCTGGGCTGGGGAACATTCCGGGATCTGCTAGGATCTGCTGAGAAGAGGTCAGCCTCCAGGAGGTACAGACACAGTCACAGCCTTGGAAAGGCTTAGCCCCATCACTGCCTTGTCTCATGTGAATGCAGCAAACATGGAACAGTCCAGACAGGTCCAGGGAACTCATGTGGCCTGTGTCCTTCCATCCCACAGACCACCAAACACTCTCACCAGATGCCTGCAGATGCTGAACCTTTAGTAAGAAAGCTACAAAAGGTCTAAATCGAATGGGAGAACAGGGCTGATCACCAACCTCTTCTGACGACAGGTTGAAATAACAGCTGGGATTTTCAGGTTCACAGAAAGATAGCAGCCTTTGTTTCTCTGGAGAGAGGAAACAGGGACACCCTCCAGGCTCCCCTTTCCTCTCCCATTTCCGTCTTCTCCCCATCTCCCCCCCATCCTCCTCCCCTGTGATATCCAAATTGGTGCCATGCTGAGGAAAGATAAACAGGCAACTAGTGAATCACTCTTATTAAGTTTGAACTGATTATTAAAAAAAAAAATCGAAAGAGAGGGAGAGAGAATCAAAGCTGGGATTACAGGCTTAGCAAGCATGAGTGCATATTCAGCCTACACTGTTCTCTTTGTGGCTCTGTCACACCGGTAGACTGCTAAGAGAGTTATACTATTACTAACATGACAGCACTGTCCTACCCAGCCTGGATTAGAAATCCCAGTGGCTGCATGGAGGAGAAAAGTCCCTTGGCAGTGGCAAGCACTTGGCCTCATGATGCCTTCCACTCACAGCATGCCGGCCAGGCAGGGAGAGGTATTCAATTATCAGCCAGGCTCTGCCTTTTCCTAGGTCAGCTTTCTCCTATTGTCTGACGGCTTTCTCCCTGGCCAGTGATGCCTGATAAGTCTGTCACGCAAGAGGAACTCAAGATGGTCCAGGCAATTCCTGAATCAGGCAGGCTTCTCGCGGCTGCCCCCCTCCTCCTCCTCCTCAGCAGTACATGGTCTTCTCCAAGTATTGACAGGATGCTCAGTCAGCAGGTGGTGAGTATCTCCTTCATGAACACAGGATCTCTAACAACTGCCTGGAAAACTGGATATCCCCTTTCCCTGCTGGGCTGGCAGCATCGGCCAGTCGTGATTCTTTCATGCCTCTCTGGTCTGAAATCATCCTGCAGCCACGTGGCCGAGACTGATTGCCCTCATTGGTTTCACTTCTTTAGCAGGACCCCACCGGTTTTTGCACGCATTAAAGATGCATGTGTTACTCTAATGCACTTCCCAAACATCTCTGTTTCAAGTAACTCCTCTTGTAAGCACCGTTCAAAACACCACAGCAATCATGTCGCCAGCCACACGCTCATCCACTACTCATACCCCACATGATGTCCCTGCGGACTGTGATCCTTCATCGGGCTGGTGCTGTTAGGGTGTTTCTGTGAGCTAGTATGGCCAGACAACAAAAGGCAGGTCACAACAATAAATGCATCACCCCGGCCAGGATGCAGAAAGAGGAAGGGTCATTGAGGAACACGTTCTCTCATCGCCCTGGCAGCAGCCAGCATCTCTGCTGACGTGGCCACCAAGGACCTGGGGGACAAGTTTTGGTAGCACTCAGAGAAAATGAAACGGATGCTGTGCAAATTGACTGTGTCAGTCCCCAGATCTCCAGAGAGGGAAGGAGGAGAAGGAATCGGAGTGGGAAAGGCAGTGAGCTGAGGGGAGGAGAGAATTGTGTGTACAGTGCCTGGAGGGTGAGGGTCAGGACCAAGAGCAGCAGAAGGAGCTGCCTGGGACAGCTGCTCACCCAGATGGTCTCCAGTCTGCAGCCTTCAGGTCTTGCCTCAGCTCCAGCCCTGTGGCTGGTGCTTGTGGCCTCATCTCCCCTCAGCCTTGTTCTGCAGCCAGTAAAGGCACTGGTGGGGCTGGCTCTGTACCACTGCAGGAACTGGGGCAGGGACTCTTCCCCATTCGCTGCACCCCAGTACTATTTCATCTGGTCCAACCCAGAGAATCAAGAGAATGAACACATTTTACCTTTCCAGAGCTGTCCCAGGGCTAGGCTACACCATTTTATGGCCCAGTTCTTAGCCCATTTGCATTTTGTGTTTTTATTTCAACTGCTGTTTGTTTCCAGGCATTTGGGATGCCTAATGATTTTCAAAGCACTGTTTATTTTAATCCCTCTAATTTATTAATACATCGGTTGGCCTCAAAGTGCTTGGGAAAGGAGAGTAAGGAAGTTGTACCCAGAGCTTTGAATAAAGCATCAAGCTGTCATATGATCACATCAAAGCAACAACAAGCAGCTCACTTTGTTGGCTACATCATGATACAGCCTCATGGGTCCTCCAGCTCAGTGTCAGGTTTCCTCATCCATGTCACCCTGCAACACAACCGGGCTCACCAACCCCAAAAATGAAGCAAAATTAGCAGTGCCCAAAGGCGGCTCCTCATGAAAAGTCTGCCCCTTCTCATCCTCTCGCATGTTGTGAGAATGTAATGTGACACCACGGTGCAGATAATACAAACCATCCACATGGATTTTCAGGCAAACCATAGACAAGGATTTTGCAGGCAATGCCATAATCTTACAGTCAATCAAAAAACTTCATGCACTGGGCAGTCCCTGGAAAAACGATGAGCATGAACACTGCTAATTATGCAAGCGAGGGGACTTTGAATCTATGTTAGTCACTCCTAACAGGGAGATGTCAGATTTCCTCAACGCCAGAAAGCAACTGACAGGTCCTAAAAATCCTATGG
This sequence comes from Cygnus atratus, assembly GCF_013377495.2. Lineage (NCBI taxonomy): Eukaryota > Metazoa > Chordata > Aves > Anseriformes > Anatidae > Cygnus > Cygnus atratus. Next base: position 55,191,293 of record NC_066362.1, on the reverse strand, counting down.
GCTGCCCTCAAATAACTTTTCCCACCTCCACAAAAGAGGTGAGCGCACCCCATCGCTCACTTCCGCAGCTGACAGCTTCGTGGTGTCCTTACAGCTGCCAAGCCCATGTGCTCTCAGCGGTCTCACTGAGCTGAAGAACTCCTTTCTCCCCTCTCACACCCCTTAACACAGCTCATGATTGTTATGATTATGATTATTGGACCAGCACTTGCCAGGGACACATTAGTCTCCGAAAAATAGAAACCTTTCTCTTCTGCGGTGGAAGGGCTTCCTGTACGTGTGTGCGCATCTTGTGCTAAAGGGCTGGGGTGATTCCACAAACAGCTCTGCGAAAGCAGCCCGGAGTTGCTGCTGGTTGTCACGACGAGTTAGCTGTGCTAGATGTCCTCCAGAAGCGGTGCTCTGCCTGGGAATGCACATCGCCTGCTGTTTACAGGGGGGAACACGTCCCGCCTGAATGAGCTTATTACAGCGGCCAGCGCGGCTGTCTTGCAGGAGTGGGGGCACCTGCGCCGATATTCTCTGCGTGGACAGACAGACAGAAAGCAAGGTGCCTCAGGAAGGTCATTGGTAGCATGGAAACTCTTTCATCTGGGTGCAGGAAGGATGAAAAAGTTGCAAACCCCTTTCCGGAGAGGCTCCCCTTGCTGAGATGCACAGCTTCTGTCGCTGCCGATGCAGACCGCGCAGAAGCGTGCCCCAAGCTTGCTGTGTACCCATCCGAAGGCAGGCGCCTGCGTGCCCAGCAGCTCAGATGTGTTTGCAGGACAAACATATCCTCAGCAGTACCAGGTCAGACACCTTCCTGGGACAAGCCCTCACCCCAACAGATTTCCTCATGTCCCCACTGCAGAGTAGACCTGGACCTCCAGGGATAGCTCCAGTTCCTGCCCAGACGTCAGTGCTGATCACTCGGTGCTCACTGCTATGTCCCCAGTCACCACATTAACATTTTTGCTTCTAAATCCTGTGCTTTATTTCAAAGAGGCTCTTTTTTTTTTTTTCCATTCCCAGCTGATGAAGGGGAGCCTCCGCACCCAGGGAAAAGGGCTGTCTGCCACAATGCCCACTGGCTCCCTGCTGCTTTGTGGGGTACCAGCCTGCAGCAGAGCATCCCACCTCCCTGCCCTCCCTCTCTGGCTCCTGCTGCCGCACACCAGGGCCCCCTGGGGAGGCACCGAGACTGCTCACCCTTCTTCTGTCCCTCCTTCCTCTCTCCCGCCTCTTCCTCCCCCTCTGAGGACCTCCTGAGGGCATCTACCCACGCACTGGGAGGGACACCAGAGACATCCAGCCTGGCCTGTCCCTGGCACACAATACCTGACACCTGGTTTTGAGGCCACTGTCACCCACTCCATGAGCTCTTCCCTCCCTCCCTCCCCCCTGTAGCCATCAGGCAGCCACCCGTGGTGTGTAGGAAGAAGAGGGATGGGATGAACCGCAGCTCCGTGCTGTGGAGAGGACATTATCTTCACCCAAAAGCCAGGGTAACTCTGCCCTCGGTGTGACAGAGGTGGTGCTTGTGAGCACTTGGCTGATCAAGTCCACCACAGACAAGGCATCCTGCTGCCTGGGATGCAGTTGTCGGGGGGCATCTCACTGCCAAGGGCCCAAATCCTTCCTTTCCCTCCCTGCCTGTCCCTGCTCAGCTCCCTGCCCTGGTGAGGCCCCTGCTCTCTCTCCTGCCCATCTCCACCAGGGCAAGGAGCTCTCTGTTTTAGCAGATCCTCATCTCCCAGCTCTCCTAGGCTGCAAGGGGATAAAGATCCTTGAAGCAGGATTTGAATTGACTCCTCAGCTTGATGATGTCCCACTTAAGGAGAAAACCAGGGTGAATTAACCCTCATCTCTGCTCTCAGCAAAACGCGCCAACAAGCGGTGAGGACTTTGGAGAGAAATAAGAAGAGGGACAGCACACAAATCAGCTCTCAGAGTTGCCCTGAGAGGAGCACAACCAGCTGATGTACTTAAGGCCAAAACCCTTCTCACTCTCCCTGTTGGTCTCTTTGTGTCTTTTCTTCTATTGCCTCTGTCATCTCCCAGCAAAGAGCACAGCATCAGCACCACAGCCCCAGCAGAGAAGTCCAAGAAAGGCCAGACCCTCAAGGATCACACCTTTCTTATCTAAGAGCACAGATGAGGGCTATCGGGCCCCAGGATGCTCCGTGCCAGTGACGTATGCTGTAGTCTTGGAAAAAAAGGAGCAGAACCTGGCAATGTACAATGATGCCTCCCCATGATACTCTTCCAGACTGTGATAAGTTGAAACCTGAGGATTTCCTGAGCTGGATGCAGTCCCTCTGAATTTACTAAGCCTCAAAAAAATCTTCTGTAAGGTTCTTGCTCAGGCTCCCCTTTAACTGCACTTTTTAGTTAGGGTTTATAGCTTTAACACCAGGTGTATTGCTGGTGGGAGAAAGGGGGCAGAAAAAGACCCCAGTCCTTCCTGTGTGGCGTGTCCCCATGTGCAGGGAGGAGGCCACACAGTCCTCCTCTACACTCCTCTGCAGGAATGAAAGGTGGTGAACACCAAGGTGATGAACACCTAGGAAAGGCAGCAGCCCTTGGCTGAGGCATATGGGTCTGCAATAAGAGCATGCTGGCCAAAATGGGGAGTCCATCACTACACTTGCTCGCGTTCGATGAGTCCATACAAGCTGGCTGGTGCAACCATCCCATACCGCTGCGAGAGCTCATGTGAGAAGTGACTCATCGGACACGTCCCCAGCCTGCGAGGATGTGAGCCGACCCCTCCGGTCGTGTGCGTGTGTGCTGCGCGATGGCCAGCGGGGCTGTCCGCTGGGGAGCCTTCCATCTGAAGCAGCTGACAGCTGCTCTCCTGAGTTTCCTGGACACCAATAATGTTTTCCTTTTTCTAATCTCCCTGATGTAAATCCATTCACGACGAGCGCCTAGAGACTTTTAATTCCATCGGCATTAAACTCACTAAAACCTCTATTACCAAAAGCTTTTAGGATTTTCCCCAGAATCTACGAGTCAGGTTTGTAACATGACAGAACTCCACCTCTCTAGGGCGTGTGAGAAATTAATTTGTTCTTTCTAAATGCCAGTATCGCTGACCAGACGCTCAGTGTATTCCCCTTCCTGTCAGTAAGCTCCAGTTGCTGATATGACATGGCCATTCCCAGGTGCTGAACTGGCTTCTGAAGCATCCGTAACAGTGTGAGAAGAGTCCCCACCCTGTAAAATACAAGAGGAGATCATCTGCCGTTGCAGAGCAGTACCAGAGGTTCACAGATGCTGTATGAAGAGCGGAGATGTTTACTGCAGTGGTCCCTTGCTGCTCTCGCAGAACAAAAGGGTAGCACATGCGTCACCGCACCGACGTTTCCCGTGTGCCACAACAAGCGAGGAGGTATCGGGGTCTCATCCCGGCGCTGCAGGCAGGCAGGGACTGCAAAAGTGCCGGGATTATCCAGCTACACCTCAGCGGCGACGGCGGCTGGGTGCCAAAGACAAGTTGAAGGTGGTGGAGGGGGGGGGGAGGAGGGGGCAGGCAGCTGTGAGTCAGCGAGCGAGGTTTCTGAGTGCTGTAACGCTCCAGAGAGGGTGCATTTATCCCTTGGCCCTGGAGGTTCGTCGGCTGCTGTAACGGAGCAGAGAGATGCAATCATCTCCCGATCCCAGAGGTCTTTTTAGGTGCCATAATGGAGTAGCGGTGATCAAGCCGTCTCTCGAGCCGTGGGGTTGCTGGCACGCAGCAGAGGTGACGTCAGTTGTCTCGCAGCCCCCGCAGCCCCGAGCTCCTGGATTGCAGGAGAGGTGCTGGAGATGTCGCTCCAGCCCCAGAGGTTCGCAGGGGCTGGGATGACGTCTGCTTCGAAACGCCGCCAGAGTTCCCCCTGGCAGTGCAGGAGGTTTTGTCCCCGTGGAAAGGTGTGACAGTGACCCCAGGTTCCTCGGCACCGGGACGCGAGCCTGGCTGCCCCCACTCTATCTGTATCAGATGCAGTGGGCGTAGCTTTCAGCTACCTACCCCAAAAAAATCACAGCTCTAAGAATACAAGAGATCGCAGAGATCCAGCCAAGAGTGGCACACGGAGCTGATCAGTGTTTGTTTTCCTGGCTTAAAGACATTTCCCAGCACAAGGAGTCACTCCACTCACACCTCGTGGGCTGCCCAGGAAGGAGACATACTAATGAGGAGCCTGAGATTCGTGTGTGCTGCACACAAAGAGCTAGAAACCAAACTCTGCGAATAGGCTCAGTTAGCCAAGCCATGAGTGACTTCAGCATCCTGTATCGAGTGTTCAGTAACAAACCTTTACAACTGGGACCGTGCTTCTGGGCAGGGAGCTCTGTAGGACAGGGAGAAGGTGCTTACAGACTCACCTCTTTGCACTGAAGAGGAGAGGAAATAATCAGGTAAGGCTTCAGAGTTCCTATACACTCAGAGATTTCTCTCCTCCTCCTCCCCTCACCCTCGGCAGAATTTGACCGCTGGGCCTGGCAAATGGAAAGTCTGCAATACCTGGTTATCCTGGTGCTGTGCTTCCCGCAGCCACAGCTCAGGCGGGATGTGGAAGCACAGGCAACCTGCCAGAAATGTCTGGAAACTTTCCAGCTTAGGTCTGTGACCTCAAGCGATTTCAAGTATTGATGCGGTTGTTGCATTTGTGTGTGTGTTGTCTGGTTTTCAACTGAGTTTAAACTCCGAGGCTGAAAACTCTGTTTTACTATTGACTTTGGCAGGATTATGCCAGTTTAGGTGAAGAGAGAATGTGACCCCATTCTTCTCTGAGCCTGGGGATGCTCCCAAACACAAGTGATGCTAGGAAGAGTCAGGACATAAGAAGAAGCTCCCTACTCACATCCCAGTGAGTATTCTTAAGGTAAGGTGTACACCGGGGAACAACCATTTCAGATCAGCGATACCCACACTGAGTCTGATGGAAGTCATCACCATTTTTTTTAGGTGGAAAAGGTGGAAAAAATCAAGGCAGACAATTGAAGGACAATGTGCTCCTATTTTGGTTTTCCCATCAGCTGCTAGGAATTACAGGTTAATGTAGGCTCTGAAGATTGAACCTGAGGGTTCAGGCTGGGCTTGTCCTTTATTAAAATTCATTTGTGTATCCCTGCTCTCTACAAAAATATACAAGCCCACTATGGACCTTGTTAAATTCATGGTCCTGGCAATATTTCATGACACAGAGCTCCATAAACCAACTCTGTGAACCTCAATGCCATGCAATGTGATTTCACTGTGCATTGCCTCACTCAGGTGTGATGACAGTACTCATAAATCTCACTTTTATTCGTACAACAGCCACTCCCAGCTCACTGTCTAACCCCCTTCTCCCCATCTCTTCACTCGGGTGTCCACAGGCTTTCCATCTCAGCAAGCACTCTCTACCCACCACCTCTGCAGCCAACAGCTACTTCAACTGCTCAAGGGCAGGAGAACATGGGGCAGAGCTCTGCAGTGAGCTCCCTGACATATGCCCACGTATGTACACACTTCATTCAGGACCTTTCGGGGTGTCTGAAGGGGCTGAGAGTCTGCCCTGCACCACCCATGACTTTGATCGTATCATCACTGCATTTTTTTCACCAGAGAGCAGCACATCCACTTAACATAGCTCTTTCCCTGCTGTTCCCCACAACCCTTCCTGGCCACAGCTAACTTAATAACTTGGTCTCATGTGCAGACTTTCACACAGCGTCTCTCTCCTCCCACCTTTCCAAGTCATTAAACAATGCACTAAATCACATGGGATTTGGAAGGGAACCTGGAGGCCACATTAACCTCTTGCCACAGTGAAACTTGGCTGTTTAATCCCCTCATTCTTTCAGTCTCCTACTCAGTTTTTTGATCTATGTCAATATTTTGTCTCTCACTGACTGCTTAGCTTCTTCAGTAGCTCTTATGTAGGATCTTTCAAAAGCCTTTTGGAAGTCTAAACACATCATATCAATCGGTCCTCCTTTATCCATTGCTTTATCGACACATTCAAAGAGTTGTAGGAGATTAGCAAGACGCAGTTTGCCTCTGCTGAAACCCGCGCTGGTTAGGCCCTATCAGACCACAATCTTCCAGATGTCTCCTGTGTTGTTTTTTAATTATCGTCCCCACCAGTTTACCAGATACAGATGCAAAGCTTACTGATCTATAATTCCCCAGATCATCACTGGAGTCTTTTTTTAAATATAGGTACAACATTTGGCCTTCTGCAATTCCCCGAATCAGTAGTTTGTTTTTTTTTTTTCCACAAGAGATTGCATATTTTTGTTAGCAGCTCAATCACTTAAGCTCCTTCCAAACTCTCAGATTTAACCATCTGGACTTGATAACTTATTGTTCAGGGAAGCGGGGGAGGTTTTGTGGGAGGGCTTTTTGTTGTTATTTTTTTTATGATTGGCTTTGTCCCAGCACCCTTTATTCTGCCAGCATGGTTTCCAACAGTTCCTTATCTAAGCAGATACGGGAAAAGAATCTCACAAACACCGTTGGTAGGAACGACTGGTATAAGAGAAATCATAAGAGAATTCAGCTCCCCAGCAACATCCTAAAATTGGAGATACTGAGTCACTTTAAACACAGGAGGTGACTGGAATTGATCAGTGTGAGATTTCTTGGATAACTTCCACCCTGTTCCGACCGACCAGGCTAGTTTTGCTCATTTGTTTGGGTCTCTTGCTGAATAGTGATTTCCACCTTGACCCCAGAAGATTCAGGGCAAGAGCAGAGCTAGCTTGATTATACAGAGCCCAAGGTGCGATAAAAAGAAAGCGACCTCAGTGCTGGGGGATGCATGAACCTGGGAGGAGATGAAACCCAGCAAGGATGAAAGGAAGTAAATCAGAAGGTGAGCAGAACAATGCTGGGCTGTTAGCTCCATTGATTGCCTTTCAACTGTGAATAAGCCCCAAGACATGAAACGCAATAGGAAATGCTGGGGAACTCAAATAAGTAGCCCCATTATATGAGTGTTTCTCTCTTTGTGCCGGGCTGGTTCTCGATAGCTCTCCCCACGCTGGCTGGCTTTAAAAGTCATGGCAGTTCAAATTAGGGCACAGCCCGATGGCCCTGACACCGCTGACTTCAGGCCACACGACCCATGGATCCTACAGCACAGGGACAGGGAAGAAGCTCAAAACAGGCAACCAGCACCTACACGTCTGTGTCCCAGATCCACCGCGATGAACGTGTGCCCAGCTGGGGGCACATGTTCACACATTTCACCTGCAAGCCTGTCTGCAAGCCAAGATGGGTGGTGCAGCTTCTGGAAGCCTTCTGCAGGCTGCCATGCTCCCATCAGAAATCACTTTTGGATTATCTGTAGGAAACCTGCCCACACTCTGTGTTAGAGCTGGTATACATGCCCTACCTGACGCACGTGTACTCAGGTATATCCTGCAAAGGAGGAGAAGAAACTTCCCTAAACCTCTTCTTTACTTGCTGCTATTCCGTTCTTAAGAGAGATACTGATGGGGCAACTGAGGAGAAAGCTCAGCCTCCTGCAGCTGGTGAATTCACTTCTTGCGGACACTGCCTGTGTGAGGTAATTCGGCCATAAATATTTCTCAGAAGCAGTCTGAAGACATGTATCCCGGCTAGGCCACCTTCCACCGCCCAACACAAGTCCCCAGCTCCTCTGTCACACGTGTGCACCATCGGCCGTCCTCAGATAGGCCCAGCAGTGTCCGTGGGGTGTGTGGGGCGAGGCGTGGGGCTGGGCACGGCCACCCGCCTGTCACAGTCAGTACCAGGGTCCCCTTGGCTCCCGTGACACCCAGGCCGACGCACAGCATGGCTGCTCGGGGGGGCCCGGCCGAGGAGCATGCCCTCCGCCGTTGAATCCCCACTCTGTTTCCACAGTGACGAGCCACAAGCTCCCTTTCTCCTCCAAGACAAACGGAGGCTTGAGTGCATCACCGCCTCGGCCCTGGCACACGGCACCCCGGGCATTACAGATTCTCCTCCAGCATCCAGCCCCCCACGAAGGGCTGCATCTCCCTTTCCCCACAGCATCCTTCCCTGCAGCCTGAAATGGTTTCCACACTTAATGGTAGGGGAAACTGAGGCACATCACGGCAATCTCGCTGGGATCAGGATTTCAGGAGCCCCCCAGTAGCTCATCCTGCTGGGCTTTAGAGGAAAGCATGCCGCAAAATCTGGTCGGTAAATACTCCTTGTCACTAGATTGAACACGTCCACGCACAAGCACCAGGTGAACCACTCATCACCTGCAAACAAAACTAACCCTCAGCAACTAAGCCCCCAAGTGGCAGGTCTGGAAAAAGCCCCTGCAACGCAGCAGTAAAGGTTTGTGCCCGCACTGTCCCAAGCAAGCACCTGTCCCCCGTGGGGCTGTCCTGCCCATGGTATGACCCATTTTTCTGCCACCATGCTCCTGAGGAATGATGCTGCCACTCCAGCCCCATGCGTGGGCCGTGGTGGGGTGTTGAGGACTCAGGTTCTCGGGGCGGGACGGGGCTTGCTCGCTGCTAACGCTGCAGTTCAGCCCCTTTTCCAGCCACCTCTCCCGACAGGAGGGACTGGAGCGGGCTGGCTGCCATGTGCCATTGCATCTGTCAAATTCTCCAGTGCGCACACACTGTCTGGAGCGCGTGCCAGGTGTGGAAGGACAAACAACACCGGAGCCAGCATCAAGCCAGAGCGGTGCAGACGTATAACGCCCAACGCAACGCAAACCTTGCCAGCACACAGTTAAGCCAACTTTGTTTTCTAAACAAATCTGAACCGGCGGAGTGAGTTCATATTGGATCAGCATTTTCCACCATGTAGCCGCAGCACTTTTGACCTGATACCGAGCTCCCTAGAGCTGGATTTATTGTCTCGTCCGCCCCGAGTCCATGCCAAAGCCATGCCCCGAGAGGGCTGAGGCATTTAACCAACGCCAAAAAGGCTCCATTCCGGGAGGAGCCTGCTTTCTGCAAACCCCCCAGTAACGACACCGAGCGCAACCGCGTGGTCACGAGGGAGGAAGAGGAGTGGAGAGGGAGGGAAGAAGGGGTGCTGCTGAAGAAGGGACAGGCAGCACGGAGGTACCCGAAAAGAGGGAGAGAAACAGCCAGCGCCACCGGATGGGAGTGGAGAGGGAGGTGATGGGGTGGCCAGAGAGGGGGCACCGTCAATGGGCATCTGTGGGGGGCTAGTGGCCCCTTCCCCAAGGAAAAACAGTGCAGCCCCAAAATCTGACTCAGAAAAATGAGGAACATCTGCGCAGAGCCTGACACCACAGCCTGCCAGGTGCGAACCCCCAAACCTCCCCTCCAAAAGCCCCTCTTGGGCCTGCCCAGGCAGGGGGAGAAAGAGCTGCTCCTTGCTCCCTTCCCTTCCTCATGCCACAGCACAAAAATACTGCAGTGGAAATAGCACGGCTGATCTTCCTGCCTTCCCCGGTGGTAGGGGGCACCAAGGGCTGTCCTGGCAGTGGGCGGCCTGCTCAGGTGCCCCCCCCCCAAGCTTTGCACCCCAAACTGGGTCAGGCTGGGCACAGGGCCCCTTTGCTGCCTGTGCAGGGCAGGTGGCGTTGCCGGCTTATGAAACACGCAGGCTCCGGCAGGAAAACATCCCTTGCAGCCAGGCAGGAGCACCAGGGGACAGCAGATAAGCAGGGACAGAGAGCATCCAAAAGCAGTGCCAGGCTGGGCCGGGTACCAGAGGAGGTACCGGGCAGGGAAATGGAGGCCAGCACCCTCCGCGGGGAACGGGGATGCCCAAAATACCTGCGAGCCAAGGAGGGAGGGGGCCCCCCCGCCTGCCCCACAGCCGGCAGCGTGATGCCCTGTGGCAGGATGTGTCCCCGAGGGGACCCAGGCCCTGCTGGCAGAGCCCGACCGTTCTGGGTTGGAGCAGCCTCCTCCTCCGCCGCCTCTCTGCAGCATCAGCCCGGCTGCCCGTTCTCCCCAGAAACCAGGAGGAAAAATGTCACGGGGAGAGGAGCAGACAGGTGTGTGCGCAAAGAGAAGGGTCAGGAAGGAGGGGAAGAGGCTCAGGACCTCGCGCAGCAACCATGCAGCGTTTCCATCGCGAGCCTCCCGGCCCCGCAGATGCATGCGGGGGAAAAGGGGGCCGGAGGGGGGGAGAGCAGCTCCTCGCTGCGGGGTGGCCATGGGACGCTGGGGCTTCAGCCGTGGTGTGGCAGAATCCCCTGCCTCTCCCCTCCCTCGCACCTCTGGGGAACAAGCAGGAGGGAGATGGATGCAGGCAGCCGAGCTCGCTTACCTGGCGGTGCCTGTGCTGGGGGGACGCGGGTGCGCGGGAGGTAAATCCACGGCTCTGCTCGCCTCTCCGAGCACTGGCGAAGGCCTCCGTGCAGTCACATCGAGGAGTGGCCTGCGGGTAGGTGCTCCAGCTCACCGCTCGATCGAAGCTGCCGGGGATTCATCGCGAAAGACTTCGCCTTCTGCGAGGAGAGGAGAAAAGGGAGGAAAAAAAAAAAAAAAAGAAAAAGAAAAAAACACCAGCTTAAGACTTGGAGGGTAGATTCACTTCTTTCTTAGGTTTCCAATGGCAACTGAATATACCACAGATGAAGATCCAGGGTGTGTGTGTGTGTGCGAATGTGCGTGTGTGGGAGGGACGGAGAGATGCACAGCTGCTGAGTCCACAGGCAGCGTGGGGTGCGAGCGAGCCGGGGCGGAGGAGACGGTGTGGGAGCAGGCAGCTGGACACAGGCAGCGGAGCAGGCAGACAGACCGACGGAAAGGGGTTTGGAGGATGGAGACAGGGTGGCCTGCATCCCCAGGGGCCAGGCTGGCAGACACAGAGCCTCCCACCCGAGGTGCCCCCCGCGGGCTCTCCTCACGCTCAAAGTGCTGCCACTCGCACCCCCCAGCATCCCACCCCTGCCACGCCACCTTGCACGGATCCCCCGCCAACTCAGCCCCCCCAAAAGGCAAGGTGTTGGCTTCTCTCCTTCGCGTGTGCCGCACCGACGGGGCTGCACAGCTGTTTGGGCATGCCTCTGACCTTTCAGACAACCACCACGCAGCCACATCAGCTACACGCAGCCTGTGCCGCCGCTCCGGAGCACAGCAGCAGCAGCATTTCTGCGTGGCAGAGTGAACGCTGGCCCCTGCATGCTGAATTCCTGAACATATCTATACCACACACAAACCCCTGACCACTTATCCATAATTTTCACCGCACAGAAACACGTCACTTAATAAACGCACCTCTGTGCCAATACCAGAAATACTGCCATCTACACACACACACACATCTACATCGCAGCAAGCGGTGCACCAGTATATCACAACGCACCCATCAATAAGAAAACAAAAGCACATAAAACATCCCGACACATTTAGGAACATAAGTCAAGCAAGCACCGCTGGCTGCATATCACACACGGATATACTATGCTTACAAATTGCCTGCAGCACACAGGCTGATAGCATCAGACACTGTTACCTACCTAACTCAGCCCACACAGTGGCAAACCATCCTTCTGGATCCTAAACGCTAGCCCCAGCATCATCAAACACCAGCCATATTCTGTCACATGGAAAACACAAATACTCATCAACATCCAGCACAGGCAGGCAAACACAAACTACACATGAAACGCAGACAGCCGGCATCACTCACCAAAAAAAAATAATAACATCCTTGGAAGTTGGGAAGCTGGAACTCACTTTGGAGACAGCTGCATCATGCTGTGCACCTGCACACGTGCACACACGCACACCTACTGCCTCCATCCCCCAAATCTTCCTTTTTCTGCGCTTTCTCTAGTTCTTCCTGCTCCACCACCTCCCAGCAAAGCCCAAGTATCTGTCCACTGACATGGGTTGCAGCTCCTTGGGGCAAAGTCGGTGGAGCAGAGAGCTTGTGAAATGCTCGTCCCTTCTCCCTTCCACCTTTCTTCTGATGTGCGTAATTTGTGTGCAAAGAAGAGCGCGAGGTCCCACCAGCCCCGAGTGCTCTGAAATTGACTGATGCCGGCTACCTGCCCTCACACACACACACACGCACCGGTTTCCATGTCTCTTCACAAAGCATCCCCCAGCCTCCCCACCACCACATGCAAATGCACCCTCCCCAACGTTACTCAGCCACGCACGCTGCCCAGAGCCACCTACTTCACACCTCCCCAGGCGCATTCCCACCTTCCCACGCACGCACCGCACGCACTGCTCACACCTGCGGGCGGCAGCGCACGAGGAGCCAGGAAAAAAAAGCTGTGGGGAAGCCCCCAGCACCGCCTCGACCCCTCCAGCATGCCCCTCTTCCACCACCACCATTTACCTTTCAGAAGTGCCTGCAAAAGGGTGAGTATTTCCTCTCCCTCGTCTCAACTTGGCCCATGCAGCCGGGCAATCTCTGCCTGCTAGGGCTGGCGTTTCCTCTCCGTTGTGCTCAGCTGTACCTGCTCGCCTCTGCCCACTAACATCAATTGTGCATTACAGGAGATGAATAATGCAGGCTGAAAGGGGACAAGCGAGAGCCTTTTGGGCCTCAGCAAGGCACGTGTACAGAGCGGAGCAGAGAAGGAGCTGCCTCATTTTGTCAGAGCTAACATGGGCTGCTGAAGGTGGAAAAGCCACCGCGGCCTTAAGTGCCTCTTCGGGTTAAAGCGCTGTCAGGAGGGTGATTTAAAGAGGGCTTCGGCCTCAGGGTTTCTAATAGGAGCTGGGAGGTGCAGACGGAGGTGTCGTGTGTGGGTAGGCAAGGAGGATCTTCATCGCTGAGATACTTAGCACTGAGCTAAGCAGCTGAAGAGAGCTGTTGGTGGAAAAGGGAACCATCGTCCTAAACTGGCCTCCAAACCATCTGCTCCTGTGCTTCAGGGGCATGAAAGCAGCACCACGATGGGCTGAACAAGCAGCAAGAGAAAGAGGCAGCAGGGTGAACAGGAGCAAGGGGGATGTGCATGAGTGTTTGCACATGTACAGTCTGCATGGTGTTCGTCTTGTTCATCTCTAAAGGATTTGTTCTGCCTCATCCTCACATACCTGTTTTGTGCTGGCAAGCAAGGAGACCTGGAAGATGCAAAAATGTGCCTCTGTCAGTGTTTCCATGAGTGTGAGCCAATGCTGGAAGGGGACAAGAGGGACAACGTGGTGCCACGTGTGCACGTGGGTGTGCAGGAATCACGGGGAGTGGTGTGACCATGTTTGTGCATGTGTGCGTGAGCATTTCCTACAGGCAGCCTCTATACACTAACTGTGTTAGTGTACATCTGCAGCTTGAGCATCCCTGTGATGCTACGAGTGCACACAGAACTGTGCCACGTGCCCCCTTGGGTGTGCTCACGTCCGCAGAGAAGGGATCCCTCTCTGGGTGGAAGAGTCTGTCTGGCTCCTGCGCTGCCTCTCCTCCGGGTCTCTGCTTCTCCTTTCTCGCCTTCCCTCGGTTCCCCTCGCTCACTGGCAGCAGCGTACTCTGCCCCGGGAACCGACTCCCACACAGCAACACACAGCAAGGGAACTCCCTTCCTTGCAGTTCCCTGGTATCTTCCCATACCAAGAGCCAGAAAAGGAAGGAAAACCTCGCTGGGCAACCTGAACTGAACCCATTCCTTTTCCGCGTCCTTACCACCCATTTCCAGCCCCCAGGAACTGCATCACGAGCCTTCACCCAAACCATGAATTTCCACCACAAAGCAGACTCGAGGTTCACATCCAGCCCCTGGGCCATCTAAAGCTGAGACAGCTCAGGTAAGACAGCTCAAGGTACAGTTAGGAGACAGCAGCCCCTGTATCTGAGAATATAAAGTGACTCCTGCAGTCATACCTGACTGATTTTCAATTCCCCAGCCAGCATCACCCACAGCTGGGATTGGTGCAGGAAACATTTTGCACCAATTGCAATCAGCCCAGCTCAAGTTCATGCCTCCAGAGCCAAAGGGACATGTCTTGGCTGCTCTGCCACTGCTCCCACTTCATAAGGCTAAACCTAGGGCCAGATCCCAGATGTACTGAGCAACCTCCCAGCTGGGACCCAAAGCACGGAGCCTGCCCACTGGGAGGACATCCTGGGGCATTGGGCTTTATCAAGAAAAAATAAATAAATAAATAAAATAAAATAAATAAATAAATAAGCCATTTCTTTATTCCTTTAACCAGTTCTGCAGATCACTACCTTCCTCCCAAACACCATACTCCTGAGCTATATATATTTGTTCGAGCGATGATCTAAATAATTCCCCAAATTAAACTACAAGTGATCGGCCTCCATTTCAGGCTTTGCCTTTGCCCCGTGTCCCATTCTGCTCCCATCCCCTGTGGAGAACAAAACTGGCACACTGGAGCCAGATGTGAAAATCCATCCACCAAACTGATATCCCCAAATTTCACCCAACACTGTATGCTGAAAGCCTCCAAACTCAATTCTGTCTCCTTTACTTTGTCCCCAGGTTTCCTCTGAACAGAGACCCAGCCTTTCACCTTGTTGCTCACCAGCAAGACACTGAATTCCTTATAAATAAGAGAGCTCAGTGGCACATCCCATCCATTCCCCAATGTTTTCCCCACACCGTACAACTGAGAAGGTCCATCTCGTTGATTCTCCAGACCCATGGTGCAGGTGTCTGGGAGCCAGGCCAGGATCTCCCCAGGTGGTTTTTGTTGTTGTTTTTGGTTTTCTCAGAGAGGATCCCTGCACGTAGCTGAGGCAGTTTGGGTGACCTTTCCACTGCTGGCAATCACGACCAGGAAAAACAGCGCTTTGTGTTAAAATTTAACACAACCAGTGCGGGCCAGCCACAGCAGCCACTTGGGGCTCCCCAAGTGCAGCAACACCATCATTTCTGCTCCTCTCTCAGCTTGGAGCTCCTCCACCATTTGCCTCCGCTCCTCCCTCACCCTAAGGTCTCTCCCCCAGCCCTGAGCCCCTTTCTCCCCTCCTCATCCTCCCCCCTTTCCCCGTGAGCAGTTCCTGCCCATGCCTTTCCCCATCCTCCAGCTGAAGGTCCCTGCTGAGCAGGCAGAGCAAGCCCCTGATTACCATTCAAGCTGGATTCTCATTAGGCAGAAATGCCCCTCCAGGAGATCCATTAACAGTCCATAAGGTTAACTTAATCCAGCCAGTCTTGTGTGGTCTCTGCCCAAATTCCCTATTACATTAACAATCTTGAGTCTTAATTAGCATGTGAGGCAGAGGTGGCATTATTAATGGAGATAATGCAGAGCGTTAAGAATAAACAGGCCAGGCTGGCTCTCCCCCACCATGCATGCAAATCCTTTTCTGTGGAGGAACTGCGGGAGCATCCCCCATGGGCAGCACGCATGGGCTGGGGTGCTCTCCGCTGACAAAGAGCCCCAGGACACGAGGCCAGGCTGGCGCAGGAGGGCCGTGGAGAGGAAACAAGGGAGAAGAAGCCAAGCCAAGGAAGAAGGCTCTAATGACAGGCTGTTTTCCGTGCCCCCAGCCTGCTAATCCACACCTCCAGCAGTGCCGGGTAGGCTGGGGATGGAGTGGGATGAGCAGGGCCCTGAGCAGAGCCCAGCCTTCCCATTTCCCAGCACAGCAAGCTCCCGCTCCCTCGGGCCCACCAGCCAGCCCCTGCCAAATCCATTTGTCCAATCTTGCGTTTTCTACTAATCCTGTTGAGCCATCCTTTAAGTTGCTCTCAGGCAGAGATAGAAAATGCGGCTGATGCCTTAAGATGCTTCCCCCGACCTTGCTCAATTCAAGATAAAGGGCTTTGATTTAAAAAATTACAGTGGGGGTCTGTCACTGATCCATCCCGTGGATTAAAGGAAAGCAAACAGAGGCACGGGGTGCAGCCGGTGTTAACTGAGCAGGCAGGAAAGGAATGTAAGGTTACAACAGCATGGGGTATCAGGCAGAAGAAAGTGAAGTTAAGAAGGGAAATGCCTTCTCCCTCGCCATTCCCACTCTCGGCTACTGGTATGAGAGCCTTGGTTTGCCAAGGCCAACCAAAACACACCTGGTTTGGTGCAGTGTGTCGCTGCACCTTCCCTGGTCTGTGAGGAAGAGTGAGGCTGCTGCACTGCCCCGTGGTGTCAGCGGGCAGGGAGCAGGCTGATGGAGTTGGAGACGAGCTCCCTGCCCCATGAGAGGTGCTCCGCAGGGAACAGAGACCGAAATCTCAGGACATCAGTGGCTGATACAGGGATCAGCCCTGCTCTGTCCCCAGCCCCTCGCTGCTGCCTCTCCTCCTGATGCTACTCAAGCCTCTCTGCCTTCATCTCTTGCCCCTTCCTTCACATCAAACCTCTCCCCTCATCCTCACCCCTTGCTGGCATTACCATCCCTCAGTCTCCCCGCTGCCTCCCCTGGCCCAGCTCCCATCTGACAGCATCTGAGCAGGCTTCCCATCACTCACCTCAGTCCCCCACAGCCCTGAATTCAAAGCTTACTCGGAACAGCTTTCCTCAGCAGATGTCCTAAGGGCTACAGAAGGTACCTTCTTCTTTCCCTGAACCCTCCAGTCCAAAAGGTTGTTTCACCCTCTCCCAGACCCTTTTTCATCCTGGCATGAGCCCATTTCCTCCCTCTGAACCTATTTTCTTTGAAGAATGACCACAAGATGGCTGGTGTTCCATTTTCATTCGTCTTTCTTCCATCAGCTGGCTGAGAAAATCTTAATGTCAGCGAGGGTTTTGTTACTGAATCTCTCAGTCTGCTTTAGAAAAGCCTAGTGCTGACCTGGGAGATGACTCTTGGGCATCTCTTTCAAATGGGTCAAGATCTCCCTGTGCTGTGCTTAAGTTTGAGAGCTTTCTCAGATGTAGTCCACATCCTCTTACCCTCTCTTCCCACTCTCCTTCACTGAGCATCACACCAGCAGGATGTCCAACCCGTATTTTCCCAAGGCAGTTGTGTCTGCAGGCTGACCCTTCATCAATCATCCCTTTCCTCTCTGCTGATCTGAACAGCACCTAGTCATGTTCAGATCAGAGTCCTAACCAGCTCTCCATCACCTCTGGCCTGTCAATCCCCTCACCTGCTCCACATTGGCCAGTCCTAGCTCCTGTCTGTGCTGAACACCACAGCTCCTGCCCACATAAGCCATCCCTGCATCCTGAGGTCCACTTCAACACTTTCCTTCCTATTTTTCCAGGCCTCCTAGAGCCCTGCCCAGTCCCGTCTTTATGGCCCAAGGCACCCCTAGCTGGTTCAGAGCCCTTGCCCAGCTTCTTCCCCTCCTCTACATCGTGCCCTGCAGCTGACACGAAAACATTCACCTCTGTGGGACCTGGAAAAGAGATGATAAGAGACTGCAACACGAGAGAGATCTATAAAACCCACACAGGAAGGTTAGAGGGGACAGGTATTGACTGTCTCCTCCCACCCAAGAATTAAGGGTCGGGAAATCAAACAAGAATGTAACAGGCTCAAGACAAGCGGAAGCTGTTTCACTCTGCATTTTTAAGCTGTGGAACTTCCTGCTCTAAGTTTCTGTTGATGTTAAAACTTGAACTGACTTCAAAAAGTGGTGGAGCAAAGTCATGGAAGAAAAAAATCCATAGAGACCTAAGAGGTGTACAGCAGATCTTCTAGCACAAGACTTCAGCCACACATCACTAGAGGCTAAAAGGGAGGTCAGAGGAAGTGTTCCTGTCCGTATGCTCTTCCCTCTGGCCATCCTGTGTTAGCCACTGTTGGAGATACTGGACTGGACTGGAAGGACCTCCATCTTGGATCAGAAGATCCTTCCTACATTCCCATGGCTTTCCACAGACAGACTGACCAAGAGGTCAAGGGCAAGTAGGAGCTATGAGCACCAATGTCATGTTGGTGCATGAGGTCTTCCTGGAGATGGATAGACAACAGAACAAACAGACCCCCTTCCAAGAAGGGCTTTTTCTCCCTGCCCTAAAGCTGGAAGGAGGTCTGAGGTCATCTCAACCACTCATCCTAGTACAGATCCTTGCTGGGGATAACATCTGTGCCTAGTCCCCTCGATGTGTTGTTCCAAACTTTGTGAGACCAAATCCCCTTTCCCTGCTGATAAACACAGAGCCCTTTCAGCAGACCATCTGTAACGGGGGCAACCCCCCTTGAACTCCCTTCCATTTTCCTGACCTGTCTATCACACTATTCACGGCAGCCTCTCCACACTAATCCTTTTATTCTGATCTGACTCAATTTTCCTGGCCTGTGACTGCAATGGGGGAAAAAAAAAAAAGGAGGGGCGTTAATCCTCCTGACCTTGTTGTCCCAATTCTGGGCCATCTGTGACTAGGGAGTCAGAGGAGAGAAGCCTGGTCCTCCTGACCCCACTGTCCCCATGCCAAACCATCTTTGCCTGGAAAGAGGGAACCATTAATTCTGGAAAGTTTAGCCTGTACTCTTCTAGAAAGCTGTTGTGGCAAATCCCCTTTTCACCCAAGGCACTTCCCACAGGATTGCTTCCTAGACTACCTCTCCAGCCAGAAAGGATGGGCTCATCAGACTCTATTTACTCATTCCCCCCGTACCACTTCTGTGCTCCCTCAACAACACTACCTGTACATTCTCCAAAGGTTCTTCCCCTTGCTCAGCCTCATCTCACACTTCTGCCCATCCTTTGCCCCTCCAAAATAATCTCTTCCTTTCCTCGGTATTTACAGTCCTCAAATACATGTGAACCATTGTCGTGTCATCATCTAGCCAAGCTCTACATATTTAGTCCTTTTAATCTCCCCTCATAAGTCCCTCAAGCCCTTTCATCATTTTTCGTTTCTCTTTTCTGAATTCCCTCCAATTTATCACCCTCCTTCAGTTAGAATAGCACCCAGGTTTGAATGCCAGGTTTTCCAGACTGGTCTCACTACAGCCTTGGAAATAACATGAATCAGGCCTGCCTCGTGGTTCAAGGCTTGATGTTTCTGGATGTACCTGAGCACGCAGATGTCAGAAAGGCTAGCTCGCTTCATACATGTGGCACCAGGGAATACAACTCAGGTCTATCTCCAAAAGCACAGGACCTCTCCCTGGGGAGCTGAAGAAGCAGTTTCGTTAAGGACAGGGGGAGAAGAAGATATATGAACAGGGAGGATGGATGGCATCCAGCTGAACATGGCACACAGCTACAAACACTTGCACACTCACAAACCTCGAGAAGAGCAATCAAGTCCAAGACATGGAAAAGGTGCATTACACACATACTCATATCAGAAATAAATGCACATACAATTACCAGAGGCACTTACACAAATGCACACAGGCATTCATATATGTGGATAATACGGATGAAGCTATAAAGAAGGGAATGACAGATGGCCACATGCAGACTTTTTGCACACACACGTAACCTGTGCATGCAAGAAGATAGGACAGTCTAGCAGAAAGAGCTACTCTTCCTGCTCACACATACATGTTCTCATGCATATGCTGATGTTCCCAGAGAAAGGAGAGCTCACAGAGCCCTCGTAGTAACCTAAAATACACAGGCAGCTCTGACCCATCTGGTCCACAGACTGAGCTCATGAGCCATGGAAAGAATGAAGACAAACATATGACACCTTGCCTTAAGGCAACTGGTAGCCTGTACATCATCCTGGGACACAGCCTGCATGTCCATAGTGCCTTCATGGGTGATTAGCTTATCACCAACACCTTTCAAAAGCGATGTGGGTGCTGAGGAGCACAGAGGGGAAGGGATTTCCCCACAGGCCAGCTGTGGCAGAGCGAGGGATCCTTCCTGATGTGCTGGGACCCTTTACCCACATGTCACATTACTGGTGGCCCTTCCTTACAAAAGTATCTGCTCCATCTCTGTGCTATCAGAATAACTGACACCTACAGGAGTCAAAACTACCCATGGCTTCTTGCAAAGAGTACTTCCCCTACGGCATACCAACTCAGACAGGTGTTAACTTCTAGTGTGGGTGCCTCTGTCTAGAGAAGAACGTGGGTTCTTGACCCCAGACACCCCATCTCACCTCTGGAGACTTCACGTGGCACCATCAGCTCCATAAAGCATCGCCTGGAACTAAATTATGTGCCAAAAGGCTGGAGATGTGCTCGTGGGGTGGCTGCAGACAGGAAGGCCTAGCCCTGGCACCTTGCTTGGGGCAGTGCAGGAGGGTGGACGGGCCTGACCTTCACAGACCCTCCAGGTCACTCACCACCACCTGGACGGGCCTGACCTTCACAGACCCTTCTGGTCACTCACCTGGCTCCTAACAGCTTGTTTCCAGCCCCTCGTAACGCCAGGGAGAGAGTGACAACCGCCCTCCCCTCCTTCTGTACCTCAGCTGGTCGGCTGGAACTGGGCTTCCTCTTGGCTTGTCAGTGCTGAGCAAATGAGGTCATTTCTCCTCAGCAACAGCGAATTATTTGGTCGGTCCTACTCACGAACAAAGCAGTTCATCTTGGGCAATGGCTGGGTACCTCCGAGCTGCCAGGAGACCCAAAGCCTGCCGTGGGGTCTGCTCTATTAAAGAGGAGGCCACGGGTCGACAAACAGGGCACAAAGCTGCCACGCCGGGTGGGGAGCGCAGGGAAGCCAGGACATGGACACAGCCCTGCTAACGTGAGGCAAATATATATATAATATATATATATCTGGGCTAAGAGAGAGAGCAGCCAGGTCTCTCTGTCTCAGCAAATGTAGTGATGTTTTCTGCCACAGATGCTGACGGCACCGGGAGGCTCTGGCAGGCCCCGATGTGACCACAAGCCCTGCTCCCAGGTGGGCAGCACGCTCCGCCATGCACCAGCGGGGTCAGGCGAGGCAGCTCGCCCTGCCCGGAGCTGCAGCTGGCTCCGGACACGACCCGGGGAGGAACGACCACCATCACGGCTCTGCTGCCCTCCCTCCTCCCTGCCTGCGGTTTTACCTTTCAGATTTTAACCGCAGGCTGCCCCACAGCCAACACAACACCTCGCAGTGTCCCCCCGCTGCCCCAAATGCCCTCTCTACCCTGCAAGCGGCTCCTGCTCCACGGCGTGGCTTTGCACCAGATCAGACAACGCATCCCCAGATACCCGTTTCTCCCGGAGCTGGGTGAAGAGAGGGAAAGTCCACGCATCCGCGGCTGCTGGCATGGTTTTTGATGGGGGGGAGAGCAATGAAGGCAGCTCCCCGCATCCCAGCAAACCTGCCCGCTGCTGGGCTTGGTGCCCTGAAAGGCGAGCACGTAGCGGGGGGGAAAATAATGGGGCGAGGAGGGTGGCGGGTGGGGAAGGGACTGGAGGGGAAGGTTTTTAAGCTAGGGAAATCGGTGGGGTTGGAGTGGCTGCTTCTCACCCCCGGCACCGCGGCAGAAGCCCTCCGGTCCCTGCAGTTCCCTCACCGCTGCTGGTACAGTCTGCACGGGGGGGGGGGGGGGTGTGTGAGGCGGGAGGGGGGCTGTATTTAAATAAATTAATAATGCATGCTCCATGCAAATGAGCCTTCCTTGGAATATTGCATTAGTGATGCTGCTGGGCTGCGTGTGCCCAGAGCCAGGAGTGGCAGGGTACACAGGGACGGGGTGGGGGAAGGAGGGAGGGGGTCACCCCCAATCCCCCCATACCCCGGCACAGCACCAATCCACCCCCTCCACCCAGCAACCCCACATCACGCACTCCCTCTTCCTCCCACCTCCCCGTGCATGACAAATACCTTGGCTCGCAGCAGGCAATGCAGGCTCCCTGGTCCCCTAGGCCCCCTCCAGGGACGCGGGCCCCCCCTACACATCCACGCACACTCCCTTCCCCTGCACATCACCATCGCCCTCCTCCTCCAGCATCAGCAGCACTCTCCCCGTCCCTGCTTCATAGCTCTCTACCTCCAAGGTGGGCAGAAGGCTTGTGCTCTCCAGACTTCAGGGGGAAAAAGGAGAGGAAGCAGCTCCTAAGCCTGGCCTTGCACATGTGCACCCACTTCGTGTGTACGCACCGGCCCCCGGCAGCAGCAGGCGCCTGCGTGAGGGTGCAAACGGACCATGGCTGCAAGATGCCTGCGCCCGCAGCGCCCGAGCGGTGCTCTGCTCCCCACCACCTCCTTCTCCAGATGATCATCAGGATGTTTGCAGGCATATTTTGCTCGTGCACAGCCTGCTTCCCGCCGCCCCTGCACACGTACACACGTGCACACACATGTGCTGGCATGCATGCGTGCGTACAGGGGTAGGGGGGAGCCACGGCAGCACACACACAAGAGGGCATTACTCAGAGCAGCTCCCGAATATGCTGCCTGCTGCAGCATTAGCAGATTTATGCTGCCTTTCCCCAACCAGATCCAAGCTCTGGAATGGGAACAGCAGCAGCTGTGCACTCCTGCCTGTCCTAGGATGAGAATAGGATGCGTCTGTTCGCCTTTCTCCCCCACCCCCACGCCTCCTCCTTCCCCCTCCTCTTGCTCCCATTCATTCATTCAGCTTCTCCTCCCCCCCATCCCATGCCCCAAAGCAGGAGGATCCTTATGCATAAAAATGTGGGCACGCTTTCCCTGGCGGAATAACCGGGCACGCAGACACCCTGCAAGCAATGCATATGCACATACGTATGCACCCGAGTAGCTGTCCTGGGCCCCTACGCAAACAGCCAGATCCCACCACCACCGCCACGCACACGCACTCGCCAGACGCCACGCAATGACTTTTCTGCAGCCAGCCAGCCTCCCAGCAGAGCGGTGTAAGAGCAGAGCAGAGATTTACTCACTCCCCTGCATCCAAACCAGGCAGACGTTCACGCAGCGCGCGCGCGCACACACACACGGGAACATCACCAGCTGCAAAGGCTCCCCGACAAAGTTTGCAAGGAGGCAGGGGGCTGTGGGATGAGGCTGTCTTTTTCTCCCCACCATAACTGTGAGCGATATCCATAGGTGTCTGCGCATCCATAGCTATACATACGGGGGATACGCATGTACCTATGGATATATTTGTGCATACAGATGTATACACACACGCAGACACACACACACGTACATCCACACATGCACGTACCCCCTCCTCTTGCGGAGTCTGAACAGAAGCAGAGCACTCAAACCCAGCTGCAAGCCCTGGACCTATTCAGCATCCCGAGCCCCAGCGCTGCACACACACACACGCAGAGACACACACACTGAAGGGGAGCACCTTTCTCCCTTCCCATCTCCCCATGTGGGCTTTTTTCCCCCGGCCGCTTCTCCTCCCCACCTCCTCGCACTCACCCCTCGCCTTCATCCTCGGGCGGGAGGCGTCCGCCCCGCCGTGGGGCACGGGCAGGGGGGAGAAAGCCGTCCTCCCCCCTTCTCTCTCTGCACCCCCTCCGAGCTCTCGGAGAGGGCGACAGCAGGGGACACGCCAGCCAGCCGCACGCCCCAAACGTGGCACACGCACACGCACACGCACACGCACCTACCTGCTCCCGCAGGGGCGAGCGCTCCCGGCTCCCACGCGTGCCATGCCCCACGAGGCGGCAGGAGCCCCAAAGCCCTGCCTCGAAGCCACCTGCAGCCCCTCGGAGGTGGCCCCCCCCTCCAGGCCCGTGCCTCCCCCTTTCAAGCCGTGTTTTCCCCTGCCCCGCCGCCCCTAGGCAGCGCTCCCAGCCGCGCAGGCACCCGGGCGGCACAGGCGGGGATGGAGCATCCCGGGCAGGGCGCGCACAGCCGGGGGATTTGCTGCTTTCTCCGCAACCGCATCACTGGGGGGGGGGGGAGGAAAAAAAAAAAAAAAAAAAGGCAAAAAAAGGGCCGGATCGGCGTTTAAAAGCCGAGCGCTGGGTTCGCTCCGCTCTCCATCGCTCGCCGGCTCAGCCCCGCTCCGGTGCGGGAGGGAAACGGGGGGGCTGCCCGCGGGGCACGGGCGGGCATGGCACGGCCGCCGGGGGGGGGGGGGGGGGGGGGGGGAGGGGGAAGGGGGGGGCTGCACGCCCCCGCACAGGCGCGCACACGCGAAGGCAGCGGCTGGCCGGGAGCGCGCCCGCAAGCAGCGGCCGTGGGGAGTCGCGCGCGCCCCGCGCGGTGCAGCTCCTGGGGTGAGCTGCGGGGAGATGCAACAGCTGCCGGGGCTGGCTGAACTCGGGGGGGTTAAATGCAACAGCTCTGGGAGGCAACGCACACGCAGCTGCAGTGCAGCAGCCACGGGATCCCACGGGTAGATGCAAACTGAACACACCGGGGTGTGCAAAAGCTGGGGGAAATGCAGCTCGATCGATGCGTGCCGCTGCAGCGTTTGCACATCGGCACGCGAGAGTGCAACGGGAGTTTGGAGCCTTCCACGCACCTCCGTGGGTAACATGCCTTCGTGCACGCGTGCCAAACGCACGCCTGCCGTCGTGGATGGAGAGCTTGCCTACAGGCAGGCGCAAACGTACATCTGCACCAGCCACAGCTCAGCCCCCAGGCTCGCAGGGGCGACACCTGCTTGGAAACCTCCTGAGAAATGATCCAAAGCTCTCCCAGCAAGCGTAGGTGATGGCTGGAGATAAATCATCTCTGCCTCCAACCTCCTGCACGGACATGCAGACCGCAAGCCGAGGGGAGCGCTCGGCATCCCTCGCACTCACTATGGAGGGACTGGTCTGTCTCGCCCAGCCACACACAGACACACGACAGCTGCCAAGAAACTTGGGCACATAGGATGTCGGGTGAGAACTGGCTTCCTGGGATGGGGAATCCAGCCTCCTGCTGTTCCAGGCAGCCACACGGCAGGGCCGTGCTCAGAAACGTCTCACGGTCCATCCCGAAGGCTGTTGTGGCCCCTGCCTGCTCTGACGGTAGAAACCTGCCCCGACACCTATGTCTGCTCCTGACCGACCCACACCCGCAGTGTTCCCATGCCAGCTGAGCGTGTCCCTTGCTCAGGCACACATGGAGGGTGTAACACCAAAAAAAAAAAAAAAAAAAAAAAACGCTCTGAAAGCTTCACGTGCTGCTAAGCAGACACCGCCTGCACCCCTTCTTCACACAAACACATGCATGCACGGCAGCTGGGTGAAGCCATTCCCCTGAGCATCAATACAAACACGCTTGCAGCAGCTCCTGGGAAAGCAGATGCTCAGGTTCTGCCAGCACAGGCATGCACGCACATGTAACCTCGGATGGGAAACAAATGGCTTTCTTCGTGCAGTGTGCGATATAGAGAAATTACTCTGCCACGCACACCTGGCTGCAAGCAGCACTGTTATTAAATATGTGATACTGTGATTTCCCGTTGCAGCTCAGGAATCGCAGCTGTGGACCTGCTCCTCATCCTGCTAGGTGCTGTAGAAATACAGAAGCAACGTGATTACCCTGTCTGTCTCACACTTGCAAACCTTTATGAGGGGTGGGCTCCTTTGAGCCCCTGTACCTTTTTCTCACTGTTGGGAGAGAAATAACCTCACACAGCTCCAAAGCCAGCAAGGATGGGGCTGCCACCGACCTTCTCACACGCGTGCAGCAGCCTCAGGGACTGGACAGCAAAGCCACAAAACCAGCCCCAGGCCTCACACCTTGACGGCACCAAGAAACGCTTTGGTCCCTTAGATACATGATGCCCTGTGGACAATGATGGGCAGGAAGCTTGTTGCTTCCTCTTCTCCCAAAAAACTGCAAACCCAAGTGGGAAAACACAGGCGCACTCCTCAGAGAGGCAGCAGGGTTTGGAACCAGATGATCTCCATGGGACCTTTCCAACCCAAACCATTCCATGATTCTGTGAGAGACAAGAGCTGAGCTGCTCTAAGAACATTTCTGGGTGCTCCCTTCAGCAGATGTCTCCTTCCAGTGGGTTAAATGTCCAAGCTATTTGCTTCACCTGAGATGAGAGGAGAAGGAAGCTTCTTATGGAAACCACAGACTCTAGTTTCCTTGCCCTGATCATTTTCAGAGATGATGACTGTGGGTTGCTTTCCTCCAAGCTCATTTAAAGCTAAAAAATGAAGGAACAAAATCTTGCTTCCGTCTTTTTTTTTTTTTTTTTAACCTTCTCCAAGAAATACTGTCTGGTCTTGGAGGGTGTTGAAGCTGGATAAAAGGTTTCCAACTCCAAATCAATGTG
Organism: Cygnus atratus; assembly: GCF_013377495.2. Taxonomy (NCBI): domain Eukaryota; kingdom Metazoa; phylum Chordata; class Aves; order Anseriformes; family Anatidae; genus Cygnus; species Cygnus atratus. The sequence goes on along the minus strand of NC_066362.1, from coordinate 55,165,448 downwards.
GGACGTGCTCCCAGCTGAGTTCCTCCAGGACCATCTCAGAGGCTGTTTGGGATGGGTCTCCCCCAGGCTCTGCTGCTCACCCAGATGCCTTCTGCACTCAGAAGTGCTGGGACAGGAGGGCCCACGGGGGTCAAACTGTCCTTGTTTAAACTCCCACTGACCCAGGGACAGCTCTTAAATTAGGCAGAACAGAAAAGCACCAAGACACAGACACAAGCACCACATCCCCAGTGATGTGGGGCACTTGGGTCCACCTTCTGATTCAAAGCCATGCCCCTGGAGTTTATTCATCCCATGGCAGATGACCAACCAGAAGGTAGGGAAGCTCACCCCCATGTTTATTTTGCAGAGGCTCTGTCCTTGTCAGCAGCCCTGAAAAGACTCTGTTGTTTGTTACTTCGCAAGGAAAAAAAAAAAAAAGAAAAAAAACCTTCACCAAGAAAAAAAAAAAACTAATGTACGTCACAGATACTTTAGTGGAAGTCAGCTGCAGAGGTGCTCCGCTCCATGTCCAGCACTACAGAAGAATATTCACCTCCTAATTCTTCTGTGCCAATGCCACCGAGACCATCACCCTCTGTCCCCTTAGCAGGGATGGAAACAGCCCCCAGAATTGCCCTGGGGGCAATTCTGCCCACGTTTCTGCCCAGCTGCTGCTCTGTCAGGCTGCTACACCTTCTAAGACTGGAGCTCCTGTTGGGCTAAATAAGGGAGCTGACCCTATTAGAGCAATTCCCCGGTGTTATTTCAACACGTGCCAGGGAGCTGTAAAGTCCCAGAACAGCCCAGAACGTGGGAGCCAGGAAGGTGATGACAAAACTCATGTTTTAACCCCCTGCTCCCAGGCTGGGGGACACCCGAGCTCATGTTCAGCATCCCCCATCTCCGGGCTGTGTGTGTGGGGAAGGATTGTAGGGCCAGCTGATCAGCCCTTCTCCCTCTCTGCCTCTTCCCCTGTCCACCTCTCTGTGCCCCCCCAGGGGTGCAAGGGGGTCCCAGAGCTGGGGAAAGAGGTCCCCGGGAGGAGGCTGGGCTCTGACCTCACTGCAGTCACAATCTCTCCCCCGATCTCTACTGCGGTGAGAAGTGACAGATTGATTTTACAGCTCCGCTTGGAGCCGGCCGCTGGCCCTGGGCTGCGGATGAATCAGCTTTCTCTGGGCCTTGGCTTTTATTTCATTATTTCCCTGCAACTTCCTCACAGGCAGCAAAAGAGAGAGCGAGAAGGAGAGACACCGAGCTGGCAGATTTCCTTCCCTGCTCGTGGGGCCGTGGGAGCAGGGAGGGGAGGGATGGTTTTCGGGAGACTGACAGCTGTCAGCTACAAAGGCAGAAGTTTCTACAAAGGCACAAGTTTCTCCATCGGTTCTTGTGCCGTCATGAAGAGCAAGGGTGAACTCAGCCAAGGTTGGAGCAGTGAATCCCCCTGTGGCGGAAAGGCTTTGGGTTTTCCAGGGCCGGTCTGGAGTCATGGTGGGGCAGTTCAAGCCCTCAAAGGCTCCATTGGCAGAAGCCAGGCTGGAGAAAGCGGTGTCCCAAGGAAGAGGTGGGACCAACACAAAACGCAACAAACATGTTTGTTTCTACAACCCCAGCACATCTGACTCGCTGCTGAAAAATCCCTTTGTCAGAGGTACCTTTCATCGCAATGGGTTCAGGATGTCTTGGAGCTTTTTCTCGTTGTAGAGCTTTCCTGATGGACGGACATGCTGCCTGGGGAAGGAAGGTACCTCGGAGAAGGGATGCATCCCAAGAAGATGGACAGCTCGGACATCATGTCAGTGGCTTCCCCAGCCTCACACGTATCCTTTCTCTCTCCACCTGCCTCTGAGCAAGGATCAGAGAGCGGCCTTGAAGACAGCCAGGCTGGCTCAAAGCATCAGAAGGAAAGGGCTTTTTCCTCTCGAAAGATCAAGGGGTGAGAGGGGAAGGGAAGGGGAGAGAAGATGGGAAAAGCCAGAGCCAGGTTTCCCAGAGGTCTGCCCCAGCAAAGTCCATCTCATCCACTTTGAGTAATCTTTTAATCTCTTGGGTTTTAATCTTCCGCATCAAGAACAAGACACAACATTAAGAAGAGAAGAAATCCCAGTGGGAAGGGAGATGGGGGTGAGGAAGGAGACAAAAAGGTCTGTTGTTTCTAGGTCTTCTGCACTGTTCCATTTCTCCATCTCCCTCTCTCTCTCTCCCCCTCTTCCTTTTTTCCTTTATTCTTACAGCAATAATCTAAACAGTGACCTGGCAGGCACAGAAAAATGCAGGGAGCCTTGGCTCCTGGAGAAAGGGCAGTGCCATGGCCTCGTGCAGGGCAGGCCAAACCCTCCCGTGGTGACCGCCTGCAGGGCACAGAGGCACACGGCTCAGCACCCCACAAAAAGCTCTTTCAGAGCCTGAGATGAACGCTACCAGCTAGGTCTGTCCTTGACACAGCCGGGGTGTCCCAAAGAAGCCAGCTCACCCCTCGCTGGGAGAGGAGGGATGGCTTACAGGAGGACCAGGGGGGAACCGGTGGCACCGATCGCCTCGTCCTTGTCTCAGCTTCCCCATCTGCCCAATCCTGTGGATAATAATCCCCACCTCGGAGGGTGATTGTGCGAGGTTAATGAATGAATGTTCGCAAAGGCTTCAGATAAAAGGCTAAGGATTATTACTGTTGTTCTGCATGGAAACTGCTCCTAACGAGCACTTCCCACCTCCTCCCTCCCGCAAGCCTGGGGGATCGTCTGACACAGATCCAGCCACACAGGAGTTCCCCCAGAGATGGGATTACAGGGAGAGGAGCAGAGAGGGCTGCAGGAGAGACAGTAAGAAGGGGAGGACAAATCAGGGGCACTCCAGCAGCCAGCAGCCCACGCCGGGCTGTGGGGCCGAGAGCACTCGCTCTCTGACCACCAGTGACAGCTCCATCCCACTCCCACCGACATTCAGCAGGAAACGGTCTGCTGACTTCTGACCACAGCAAACCAGCCCCTCCTCTTGACTTTTCATGACCTGGGATACTTGCAGAAGACGCATTTGCTTTAAGGGAAGCTCAGTCCTGAAAGGAAACTTCTGTGCTGCTGGCTTGGGGCAACAGGAGAAAAAACAACCCAGACAAGCTCTCCCTTCACAAGCAGGGGAAGAGGCTGTCTGGGAGCAGATTTTGATATCTTAAATCTTGTGCATGATGTTTTCCAGGCTGGAGACGGGAACTAAGTCAAAGCAGGAGTCTTAACTTTATTGTGTATCTCTGCCTTACACACAAGCGTAACCTCAAGAGAGCAAAGCCCTCCCTAACTCGCCTGCTATAAATACACTGAACCACTTAAAATGGCTATGTTAAAAGAGAGCTGGTAATTTGATAGTGGTCTCCACTTAATTAGATTAGGCTCTTCTTGAACTTCAGGGCTACAGGCTGCTGATCCTGCTTTCTTTTTCAGTATTACCCTGTCGTCTGCCATGCTGATGTGATCATCGATCCTCCCTCCGTGCTTGATCCTCAAGGGATGCTGAAAGGGAAAGCCTGGGGGACCAAGAGCTGTTGTCAGGCAGGGACCCAGCAGAGCACTTAAATTTGTGTCCCTACCCCTGCATGAAGTGCCACCTTGACGGAGCAGGGCAAAGCTTTGGGGCAGTTGGGATTGGGAAATGCCACTGGGATGAGCTTTCTGCAGAGCCAACAGCTCCTGTTCATTGATCGAGCAATGTTCTTGCCTTTCCTTGCCACGTTCAAACTCTTTCACCTTCACTTTCCGTAATTTGTGTGTCTATAGCTAGAGAAAATCTGAACCAGAGCGTAGCAATGACTACGGAGGTCACAAGGAGATGGAGACCCACCAATTTTTGGCCAAGGTGGCTGAGCACCTTCACACAACTGCATGTGAGTGCAAACTTCCGTGACATCCCCAGATAATGAAGAGGGGATGGATGAGTTAAGGGCAAACTGTGCGGTCGTTGATGACTTGAGATGAAATTACTTTGCTCATGCATGCTCTGGGAGGCTGGGTCAGCAACCCTGGCATGGGCCATGCCTGTGCAGGGCTCCAGATCCCAGAGCAGAGCGGCTCCATCTGTATGGTGCCCTGCCTGGGCTGCTGAAAATAAACAGCACTGTGCTCAGCGTGGTGACAAAGCTGTGCTATCACATCTGGGGTAAAAGGCAGCCTCTACACACTGCAACGTGTGGGCATTTGCGCTTGAGCTAGGCGAATAGCCAACAGTACAGTTAGTCTCCCTAGCAAGGAAGAACGAGGGACCAGAAGACAGCACTACCTTGGTTTGTCCTCAGGAGACTAGAGCAGATGTTAACAAGACACAAATACAGCCAGAAGCTTTTTAAAGTTACCTTGTTTTCACGATTCCTCCCTTGGAGAGAAGTGACCTGTTTGTAGGTTACTGGGGCTAGCTGTTGGAGTCTGTAGCTTGAGCATCGCTGATAAGAAGTCACCTGGAAGGGAGAGGTGAGGTTGTTGTGGTCCTGGGGCAGGGGATAGACTTGGTGAGCTCTTGAGGGACATGTCAAGCCTCCCCAGAAACTCAGTGAGCCAGCCAGTACCTTTTGCAGGAGTCCCAGGCTGCTATCCCTGGAGTCTGATCCAGTTCTCACTCGAATCCAGGCTAATTGTGGCACTGCTCTCAAGCTGTCCAGTTGGGTTGACACCTTTCCCACCCAGGTCCTTCAGTCTCTGCTTAGTGACCTTTATGCTGTTCCTGTTCTGCACAAGATGCCCCCTCCACCCAGTCTGGAGAATTAAAACCCCCAGACCTTTTCCTCTCCATCAACAATGGAGGAAGTTGGCTTTAATGACAGACAAATTGCTATTCAATATGTTTTTAATTAATACTAAAATCTATGTCAGGTTGTTTTGTTGTTTTTTTCTTTAAAAAAAATAAATAAATCCCCTCTCTCTTTGTTATTTATTCGTTTCGATTTTTTATTTTACCTCGTTAATGTAGTGGTGATTTAGATGCAGTTTCCCCTCTCTGCTGCACTTAATGAGTCGTCAGCTTTATTCACTCTCACCCGCATCCTCATGGGAGCATGCTTTGATTTTCTAGTGGGTGCATGAAAACACAGATTAAAGCAATTAGACAGAAATAATCTTAGGGAAAGGGGAGAGAGATCCAGAGCGCCTAATTATACCATTTTAATCAAGACACAATTATGCAGAGACTTTTATAGATTATAAATTAACCAAACTCCAAAGGCAGAAAAAATATCATTTTAAATATGGTTCATTATGCTTGTTGTTTCTGCCTTGTGATCTCTCCCAAACTGGACTTCAGGGTTCATTTAGAAAAAGTTCTGGACGGAGTTTGGCAGAAACGGAAGAGAAACAGACAGGGGAGAACCTACCTGCTAGGACCAGGGTCTGGCAGTATTGTCTGGGAGGGAGGAGGGAGGGTAGGGAGCCACATCTGTGTTTCACACTCACTGATCTCACCTGTCTTTTCCCAAAAAAGCACATCTGCCAGTGGGCCAGGCTTGACAGATCTCCAGCTGCCTGCGTGGCCAGGTAAGGAGACCCCATGGAGAGGTCTGTGTTTTGCTTTGCCCTAATGGACTGTGCCAAACCACCGGTGAAGGACTGTGGGTACTGTAGTCTGAGAAGCAATTTCCCGAGCTACAAACATCCCAATTAAAAACACAGTGAGTGGGCAAACAGAGCACATCAGGCTGGATGTGTTTTCTTCTGAACCCTGGAGGAACTTCAGCCAGCTGCTCCCGATTCATCGCTGCTCCAGATTTATTGCAGCAGAGCAGCAAGGCGCTCAGGCTCTCCGAGCACGTAGGAAGGTGCTCAGCTCCTGTCGCCTCTGCAGAGGAGCCAGGAGACCCCCCCACCCCCCACCATCCCCCAAAATCTCCAGGGAATCCCAGGTTCCCACGTAGCTGTCACACTGCTTTATGATGAGGAAGGTGTCCAGAGCTCAGAGGAATGAGCAGGGCAGCTCAGGCACCCTGGATTTTGTGCTTTGCTGTGAGCACAGCACAAGCCATCTGTCCCGTGCCGGTGCATGACGCTCCTCGAGCTGTTCGCAGAGAGCCTCCAGGTGCTAGGAAGATAGGAGATCAGGTCTCCTGAGACGTTTTGCTGCATGAAACAGATCCTTTCCAGAAAAGTCTTCTGCCAGGCACCTCACCTCCCTCGCAAGGATGCTTGGGCTTCGCCAGACCTCTCTCTACATTGCTGTGGCCGCCCCACGCCACGAGCAAAAGTACTGAAATAGCAGTGATGCTCTCCAATAAGGAGGATCCTCACATCTGCCCAGGGATCAGCCTTGACCATCTTCCACCTGTCCTGGCAGGCAAGGTGGGGATGTGCCCAGAGCTGGTCCTGCTGAGGGACAGCACTGGGATAGCAGGGGAAGGAGGGGCAGTGTCAGCATTAGACCCTGGGGACTGATGTGTATGTGGTTGTCCCCATTATTAAGCCTGAAGCTCAGCAGTCCTTCCAAGGAATGAAAGGTGCTGCCTCCCCTCAGCTGTCCTGTTCCAGGGCCACATCGTACCCATGGTCTCAGAGGGAGTGGAAAACCCATGGAGCAGATGTGGGGAGCAAGGGGGTCCCTGGGACATGTCCCCTTTGCAGCCTCCTCACCCATTTCCCCCTTCCCCTTCCCGCAGTGAGGGACACAGGACTGCAGGCTCCCACCCTGCTCTTGACCCCATTTGCTTCCTACACCCAGAGCAAACCCGAGATGGGCTACAGGGCTTTGGGGTTGGCCCCATTCCCCGGCTCAAGGGCTGTGTCCAGTGGGCGAGCGGCAGTATCGGAGTGCCCTCTGCTGGTCCCATTTCTGGACTAGCTGGACTGTCCAAGCCTTCCACATCCCCAACCTCACACACGTACCTCCTGGGGACAGCGTTGGGCCTCATCTTGGCCCCACCAGGCCCTGCCACCCCTGCCTCAGTAGGCACGGCTCCAGCAGCAGCACAAGCCAGGCCACAAGCAGCGTGGAGCCCGACCCCAAGGGAGCTGGAGGGATGAGGAAGGAGGGACAGAAGTGGTGAGAAGTCAGCGCTTGGCTCTGCACGGGCAGGTGGGTGGCTGCGAGGTGCAGGCACCACGCTCACGCTCGCCCAGCGCCACTGCGGAGATGCAGCGGGGACTCCCAGGGGCTCTCTGGATACGTTCCCAATTCTGTGGGAGGAAAAGTGCATCTCTTGCTCCTTTGCTCCCAAGAAAATCAGAGGTGTGGTGGAAGGGTCTGGGGATGAGCATGCTCTCTCCCTGGAGGCTTAGTGCCATTTGGATGGCTGACCCCCTGATAGGAAAAGGTGGTCTGGCCGCTTCAGATGGGTTTCCCCAGTGCTGGGGCAAAGCATCCTGGCCATTCACCTGCTGCAACGTGCACGCCTTCATTCTTCATCCCGAATTCTCCTCCAGAGCTCCCCTGGAGATCTCCCTGTATTTTGACGACCCCAATCTGCCACATGAAACTGGCAGGGGAGGCTGGGCTCATTCTGCCTGGAGCCAGGACAGCCGCACACAGACCTGCCTGTGGGGCCCCAGGTTGTGCTATAAAACCTCCTAGGACTATGTAGGCAGAGCAGGGGTCTGAAGTGCCTGTGGGTCTGTGCTGATTTACACCAGTGGAAAACCTGGTACACTCTCTCGTCTCCAGAGCTACAGAGGTGACCTTCTATTCCTATCAGCATAGAGGAGAAGGAGGGAGAGATTACAGTCCGAGGAGTTCAGGTCCCTCTGTGGAGCTGGTCACTTTGTGCTTTGGTATCTAAGTCATTCAAGCAGGATAACTCTGACCTGACAGATGAGACGGGAGCTAATTAGCAGTTCTCTCTCCAAATTCCTCCCCAGCTCAAGTGCTGCAGAAATGCTGAATACCAGGTCTGGTTACCCCTTAGAGAGATGGTTAGCTGGGAACAGGTGATGGAAACTGGGTTACCCGGGGAGGTGGCATGGGTTTGAGACTGGGGTGCTGTGTTGAGGTTTTGGGGAACAAAAGAGGGAGAGGTGCAGTGGGGTACCAGGTGCAGAGAGTGCCAGGGGGTCTGGAGGAGATGAGGGGATTTCCAGGTGAGTCCTGGAGGAGGGTCCCTGAGAAGAAAGTTATTCTTGTGTGTCATGGGTAGGCAGCTGAGCCTGGTGAGGCTATTTGTAAATATTACAAAATAGCAACAACAACAACAAAAACACACACGAAACAAACAAACAAAAAGAAAAAGAAACACACACACACACATAGGCAGGGGAAGGAATTTGTTATTAAAAGAGCAAACAAAGGTGTTCTGCAGCCTCAGCAAGTGGAACCATGCTGTGAACTGCCCTGGAAGAAGACACTGAAATTGCTTAGACATGCAGTCCAACAAAAAAAAAAATTTCCACATGGGCCTAGCACATGGTGTAGCCACCCTCACTGGGTGGTCTGGTCCTGAAATTCAGCTGTCTGCCAGGGAAGGAGCTAGGAAATAGCATTCTTCCCTGGCCTTGCTGAGAGTAATGCATGAAAGTAAACCGATGGCACCAAAGGTGGAGCAAGAACTGGGCTTTCCATCCCCTCAGCTTTTCACTAGACCCTGATGAAACCACTGCCTTCTCTCCCCTTTCCCCAGTCATCTAAATGTTGAGCCCCAGACAGTGTTGAGCCATCCTCTGCTCCTATTAACCCAAAGCGTTGGAAGAATCACAGGCCAGAAAACGCTTTGGTAAAAACATAAATGTCACTTTATAAAGGACAACTCCAGCCTGACAGAAAGCCCCTTGCCTCTTCCAAACAGTTTGTGAGCTCTTCTGGATGATGTAGTGCAGTTTGGAGAGGGATGAAGGTGGAACACAACTTTCTTCCAGACCCATCTACAATCCCTGCTTGCTGTAGTCCTTTTACCTGTGGATGGGCCTGTCCAGTTTTAAAAGGCAGCAAAACAAGCGAAAGACAATCAATAACTCCTTCCTTTCTCCTCCCTACTCAAATCCAGATGCTTACAGTGCTGGCTTGGATCCCATTCTCCATGCTACCCTGGCTAAATCCCAAGCAAAGCGGTGTCAGGCTGGGAGTTCCCTGAGATCCTGTAAATTAAAATGGCTTTCTGCAGTTGAAATTGATATCCCTTTATCCCACATTGGATCACTTCCAAGTATCACAGAAGTCCTCAGCACGTTTCTTCCCCTTTAGGTACTAGATCCTACCAAAAAAGTCAGTGCACGTTATAGGTACCTTGCAGCAAAGTGTTGGGGACCTTCGCTGAGGAGATCTCAGGGACATATCAGTTTGTAAAGCTCCCAAGGAGAAGCCACCTGGACTAGACTCTTAGGACAAGAGCAGAGAGATGGAAATCTGCACTGGATTACTGGACTACATCTCTCTGCAAGCTCCCTCTTTCCCTCCAGGCCTCTGTGGCCTTCTGCCCCGTTCCCATGTTGGTGGGCACAGACCGTGATGGAAGCAAAGACCAGAGCTCCTCTGAGACATGGGATCTGCTTTTAAGAGAGCCCTACTCCATCCAACCACCCATCAGCCAGTGACTCCAGCTATCTCCCAGGCTGCCTGTATCTTTAATTCCTTCACTGCAATCGCTGTTTGCCTCCGCCACCCTAAAAGTTCCTCCTTACATCTGCTGGAAGGTAAGGGGCAGGCTGTGAAATAGCAACGTGCCCTGCAGAGGATCCCAAGTTCCCTCAGCTGTAACAGGGCCCCCCAAAAATAAGCACCTACCAGGTATTTTGAGCTTAATCTCAACATGCAGAACTGCGTGGCACAGCCAGCTCTCTGATAAACTCACAGCGTTGTGGAAATGAGCATTGAGAAACCAACAGGAGAGAGAGTGGAAAAATAATCATAATAAAGGAGAGGAAAGCAGTTGAATACATACATTTGAGGGCAGCGGAGACATGAAGAGTACCGTGGAGATGCAGAGCAGGGAAAAAGAGAGCAGATGAAATGATATTCACTGAGAGCTGGCTATGGGAAAGGAAAGGGGAGGGAGAAATACAGAGGGAAGGGCACAGATGCAAGGAAAGAGAACACAGGGCAGAAGGAGAAGGGGGAAGTCAGAGAGGGAGAAGGGGAGGGATCTGGAGGGATTGCTTGATGTCAAATCTGATAGAAAAGAGGATTTATCTGCAAAAAATAACCCAGATCTAAGCTACAGTTTCAGAGCAGCTGCATGCAGAGCTGTAGCGCTGTGTATTCGTTCTGAAGCGAAGAGCAAAAAAGAGGGGCTGGTGCAGGTTGTGAGCCAAGGCAGAGCCGTGCCACACCAGGAGGCTGCCCGCCAGCCTGGGCCGAAACCAGGAGAAGGAGAGGCAGGGGAAGGGAAGGCGAGGCAGAGGAAGGGAAGACGAGGCGAGGTAGGGGAAGACAAGTCAAGGCAGGACAGGACGAGGTGGATCAGGCCCATCCCTGTCCATGGTGCTGAGCTGGGGGCTGGCGCCATCCCAGGGGGTCGAGCAGTTACAAAAGCAAAGTGCTTCCCAGAGTGAGCCAAGCAGAGGGGAAAGAAACACGCCATCGGACAGGTGTAAAAAGTATTTTTCCTCTTCCTCGCTCTGGCCAATAATTTTGGGGCTGGACTCGCTAAGGGCAGGACTGGGTGAGTGGGAGTGAAGCGTAAGGACCAGCCATCCTATTGTCCTTTTGGTGAGGAGGTTTGTCTCCGTGGCTTTGAGGCTTAGAAAGGGCTTAGCCTGAAAAGCGATCATGAAACCACAGTCAGGTGCTCTGTATCCACAGCACCTGAAGCCCCTTCTACAGAGTACCAGGTCATTCTGCAAGATGGAAGGGCTGGAAAGGATCTGGCCTCCTCCGCCCTCAGCTCTAGTATGTGTCTCTGCCTCATTCCAAACAGGGAAAGTTTGTGCCAGAGAACTGCAAATCAGCTACCCCACAGAGGAGAAAGCAGTGCCCTAGAGGCCGGCGGAGTTGCTCCATGAGCATCCGCAAATCCATATTGGCAGAGAGTTACAGAACAAACCTGTTTATTCCAAAATCAAGCTGGTACCACTGCTTAGCTACCAGCAACCTGGTTTTCCAATGCAACACCAATAGTCTGTACCAGAACAACATGTTTTAGTAGATGATTGGAAGAACATCTGTCAGAAGGGTTGTAAGGTAGCTGGCCCTGCTGCAGCCCCTTGTGTTACCAGACTAATACCAACATAAACATTTCTTTTATCGTGGTTTTGTCTGGATAGAGTTAATTTTCTTCGTAGAGGCTCACACAATGCTGTGTTTTGGATTTTTAATGAAAACAGTGCTGATAACACATCAATATTTTTAGTTATTGCGGAGCAGTTCTTGCACAGAGCCAAGAGCTTTGCTGCTGCTTCCACTGCCCGGCTGGGGGTGCACGAAGAGCTGGGAGGGGACAGGACCAGGGGAGCTGACCCAGACTGGCCAAAGGGTTATTCCGTACCGTATGGCATCGTGCTCAGCAATAAAAGCTGGGGCAAAGAAGGAAGAATGGGAGGGATGTTGGGAATGATGGTGTTTGTCTTCCCAAGAAACAACTGTGTGTGATGAGTCCTGCTTTTCTGGAAGTGGTTGAACACTTTCCAACACTGAAATCTTGCCCACACTTGCCTTGTAGCAGGAAGATGTATTTCTTCCTGCCACAACTCTATGACAGCAAGCACAGTGGCACAATCACCCTTCTCCTGCCCCATGGAAGGCAAAATGCCCTTCAGGGGTGCAGATGCAGGGCATCAGCTGGGCCCAACTTCTCCTATCATCAGAGCAGACCAGGGAGCCTCTATCCATCTGGGCCCACATTTCACAGGGATGTGCAAGCCGTCCCCATTCAGGAGGATGGTTAAAGCAAGGAAAATGCACCAGGAGGAGTCAGATAATCTCAGCACAGTCCCAGGCCAGCCAAGATGAACCACCAGCCTTCTGGCATCTCCCCAGGTTCAGGTCTGCTTGGCTGTGCAGTGCCCAGCAGCTGGCTGGCTGAGCAGCCGTCCCTCTCCTGTGGGCCAGCACCATGTATCTAAGTTGGAACATTATTTTCCAGTTCTAGGAAATTGGATTAAGGGTCAGAGAACACCGACTGTTATTTACCTTTGATTAAAACCAGCCCTTCTCCCTCCTGGGCTGGAGAGGCCAGTGTTGCTGTTATTTACTCTGCTGCCAAACCTGGAGTTCAATCCCTGCCCTGCAGCACTCAATAAAAGCCAAGGCGGAGGCAGGGGGGGTGCACAGCAGGCGGGTGGGGGGGCTGTGTGGGTGGAAGGGGAGCGATTATCCAGGCCACTAAGTTCGGTTTGTTTCTTTGGCAGTCAGGCTCTGGCTCAGCATCACCCAGGGCCAGGGGTGCTGGAGGTGCCTGCCCTGCTTGCCCCCGTGCATCTCTCCTGGTCCTCTCCCCGCACCGCCCTCCTGCTTTCACACAGCTCCCCATTTTGCTTTACCTCCTCCTTCTCTCCCTCATCCTCCACCTTCATTTTCCTCTCCCCACTCCCCAGAGCTCTTCCTCACCTCCCTGCCTCCCCTCGCTGCCTTTTCCTCTCCCCCTTCCCACCCTCTCCCCCCCACCTCCACTTTTCATTCCCTTCCTTCCCCTCCTTCCCTCTCCCCCCACCCTCCGAGCTGAGCCGCTATTCCAGGACAATAGAGCAGATGGCAGGCTGTTTGTTTTAGATGTCCCTTTGGAAAAGCAGCTCAGCTGTTGAATCTGCCACTTTTTCTAAAAACAGACACCGGCCAACATTAGCTGGATGCTGGGGAAAAAGGGGAGGGGGGGTGTATGAAGGGGCCCTGCTCCCCCTATCAACTGCTCCAAGACCTTGTCTGTCTGCACCCCACAGCAGGTCTTTGGGAAACTGGTCTCTGAGAGCTCAGAGAGGAGTTTTCCCTGCCTGGCACACAAAGAAAAAACATCACAAGTGGAGAGAGTTTGGCCAGCCTACGCAGTCAGCCTCGCCCCAGCCAAAGCTCATTGCAATGTGGGAGAGGTGGGGTGGTGAGGAAGGGCCAGGGTCTTTTTTTGCCTTTTTCTTTCCAGTTTTCCCCTCTTTTCGTTGAACCCCTAGCTCTCAAGGGACCAGTCCTCAGGCCAGCATTCATCGCTTGCCAGCACGGCCATGAAGAGGACATAGATTTCCTCCCCATGTGCTTATCTTCAGCTCCTTCATGGCATTTTTGGATGGAGAAAGACCTTTCTCCCCAATCCCTGCTCCTCCCTATCCCAAACACCATCTCATCACCCCTGCTCTGATGTGGCAATACTGTCCCGTTGGTCTTGTAAGCCTTCCCCACCACATCTCTGCTCGTATGGGCTTAGGGGCAGCCCTGTTTTTCTCTCTGTCCACCACCAAGAACAAGCTGGCCTTGGCTCGTTACCAGGGCTGTTGGATTCTCTGCCAGTGCAAACAACAGATATTTCATGGCATTTTCTCCATGTGATGCACTGCAGCCAAAGACACCAGCTGCAGGTTCTCTCTTTGCCCCACTTCTGGGGGTGGCATGGGTAAAGCAAGGTTTCAGCACAACAGCATCTCTCCCCATCCAATTTCCCTGTGCAGTTTCACTTCTTTTTCTTATGTTGCAGAAAATCGACACTGTCTTCTCTTCAAGCAGCGGCGGAAGGGTCAGGGCCATCAAATCCACACACAAAGCACTCTGTTTAATTTGTTCTCCAAGTTCACCATGAATCAGATGAAGCTACCAGCAAAAACCAAGGGAGGCTTGACCGGGGAGCAGTCAGACACAACATCTGAAGAGGCTCCTTAGCCTTGCAAAATCCTGGAAGGCAATTTGAACACGAGAGATAGGCAAGCAGCCCATTCTCGGGGTCTGTAATTAATCACACGCAGTTCAAACAGGGAGACAGATGAGTTCCCGGCTTTCTTGGAGTCCGAGCTGGATCAAAGAAGAGCAACAAAAAGCTCAGGCTGTCAAGGAACAGCCTTCGGGAGGCAATGCCAGCTGAGCGACCGCGGCTCAGCCCTCCTAGTGCAAGCAGCACCCTAGGAAACAGAGATTGTCCCTGCCATGCTCCGTCCTGGAGACTTCAATCTGTGATTCACAGGTACTCTGGGGCAGAGGGATTTTACCAGCTTAGACAGAGTCTACCTCTACTCGCTGTGAGGCTCATTGCCTCTAAGCAATGCAAAGCTGTGACTGACACATTGCCCTACAGCAATGAGTCCCATGGCTCAGTTGCACGTGGAGCCCACTGTTCGTGGAGGACAATAAAGAAAAGAGTGAGCAGTAGAGCACAGACATGGGAGTTTGTCACTATGGATACAGAAACAGGAGATCAAAGCATTTTTTCAGGTTCAGCTGAGAAACGAGACCCAATCACCTCGCTGTAAACACGAAATTAGGGCCTGGGAGTCAAAAACAGGTGTACAGAGCCCTGGTGGCCAGCGGTGCAAAAGGACAAGCCAGCTGTCTTGTGGGGTTGTTCAGGGAAAACAAAAGACATAAATGAGTGAAAAATGCTGTTGATCCCACCCCAGGACTGCCTGAAGAGCCTTCATTGTAAGTAAGGGCATAGGGAGACTCAAAATTAAAAGGCCAAATCCTCTGCAAGGAATTGAGTATAAATGACAGATGAAAGCACGTCAGCCTCTCATAAACAAACAAAGAAAAAGAAGAAAAAGAAGAAGAGGTTTGGGGCCAACCAAACCAATTTCACCTCTTCCAGGGTGAAGTCCTAATCATACACATCCAGGCTGGGGGGTCAGGACCCCCTTTCCCACTCTTGCTGGGCAGCCCCCAGATCAGCACTTTCAACACACAGCTTCGATTCCCATGTGCTCCTCCAAGGCTCCTCTCGGTGGCTCCATTCCTTCCAGTCTCTCCCCATGCCCATTTCTCACCTTTTGGCTTCTGTTTAATGAACTGTTAGTCTTTTGAAGGCTGCATCTTTACCAAAAGAGGCCTGGGGAGAGAGCTGCGGCTGCAGCCTGGGTACAAGCTTGGTACATCTCAGAGAGGCACAGAAATGTGTTTTCCTTCGGCAGCAGAGCTGTTAAGAGGAGTTGGCACCAGCGAGAGAAGCATTGTCTAGCATTGCTATTCTTCTCTCTCTCCCCTTCAAGCCTTTAACAGCAACTGCAGTTTCCCACCTATTTCAACTAACTTCTCTTTTTCCCCTGAAGAAAGGAGAGTCATTAGCATTTTTTACACTGTCAAATAGGGGTTCCCTTATAAAAATTATTCACAGCTAAGGGGAAAGCATTTTAAAAAAAGACATTGTTAACATGAAAGGCTCACTTAATACTTTACATTTCAAATACAGTAACTAGCTTTTTTTCCCCTCCTTCCCCTTTCTCTGAATCTTCCGTACACAGCTTAAACATCATTAATAGCATTCGTTGCTATGGTGTTGGGCAGGCTGAGGTCTCTCTACTTGAAATCCTGAACTACACTTAATGCTGTACAACAGCTGGGTCATGCCAACACCTTTGACTTTGACCCCATTTTTTTCCCCAGTAAAATCAAAAGACCACGTCTCCGTCCCTTTTAGTTCTTGGGATAGATTTTTGTACTGCAACAAGAAATGGGAATGTGAGAGAGAGAGAAAAAAAAAAAAAGGAAAGAAAGAAAGAAAAACACAACATTTTAATTGGCTCAGTGGAGCCTTTCCAAAAACTTTGACTGTTACATCAGAAAATCATGAAGGAGAATTAAAAAAAGACCGACCCCTGAAAAGTTTCACATAAGATTGTTTCTCATTTTCCCAAGCAGCTAAACATTTTAATAAACTAGGAAAATGAGACTGTAAAACCACAACATCTGACAGCAAGCCCCAGGGGCAGGAACCATTCCTGAAACTAATTTTAACTCAGGTTTTAACGTTGATCAGATTTCAAGAGAATGTCCCCTTAACCTGTCTCTCTGTTCTTAAAGAAACCCTGGGTGGGGTTTTTTTTGCCAACTCTGAGAAACGATTTTCTTTCCAGCACGTTGTCGTCACAGGCATAGCAGGACTTTTCTGTCAGTTGTTTCTCTACAGCCCAAGAGATGCCCTGCCCCAGACAGATTCTCATCTCTTCTCAGTTTCGTTATGAGACCTTTCCCACAGAAGTGGCACTGCTCCAGCAGCAAAGCCTGATCTTAAACCCATCCCCATGCGACCGCTCAAGGACCCAACATGTTTAACATCTGATCTTCAGCCATGCAGAAGGCACCAGCCCAATTCAGACCAGCCGAAGCCAGGATCCAATGCAAGCTTCCACTCTCTTCCCAGGGAAGCGAGTGTGCTGGACCAGTTTCTTCTTCCCCAGGCACCCGAATCTCATTGTGCTTTAACTGCCATCAGGGCATCTACAGATAGGACTGGCATTTTAACACCAAGAATCAATTAACAACACAGCTGTGAACTTGAATGGGCAAAAAAGAAAAAATCCAATTAGCGTAGGTTTCTCTTGAAGACTCCCATTTCTTCTCATGGAAACATTTTTTCTCTTCTGGATAAGCTCAAACAAAATCATTTGCCCTTTGGGCAGGACTTCTTTATTCTTCAGCTACCTTCTAATACCTGGCTTGTCTCTATTTTGAGCTCCATTTCACGTAGCTGTGTGAGACAAGTGCTTTGCAGTTTTCCAGGAATGGTCAATGGTATCAAGTAGCCCCTGCCCCTGCTCAGCACGATTCTCCAGTTTAAAGGCATGTTGTGCAAGAGAAGAAAGCAGAGCTCTCTGCTGCTTCACAAGCTGGCTAATGCCCGCAAGAATGACCGGGCTGGAAAACAGCTCTGCAAACGCCTGCTTTCTTCTTCGCCAGTAATTAAAGTGCTCATTTATATCTAGGTCCCTCTTTGCTGAGGTAGAAGGTATTTCTGATGCCTTACCTTTAAGTTTTGTGCATGCTGTGTAGGGGATGCTGTTGTTTGGGGGGGTGAGGGTGGGACGGGGTGACAGGGTGACCCATTTTTTACATGGTAGAGGCACAGCGATAGTCCCCCTTGGCTCCTCCAGCCCACCAGCAGGCTTAGTCAGATCAGCAGCATCAAAGCTGAGCAGCTCTTTGGAGAAAGGGCATTTGTTCTTTCATCCAGAGATTACAGGAATCTCTCACAGATCCCAGCAGCCTGTTTTGAAACACTCTTTAAAGAGAAATACCTGTTCGTGGTGCCACCTGCCATCTAAAACAGTCTCTTCGCCTTCCAGCTTCCCTTGCAACGCTCTCCCCCAGCCATTTATCCATGTGTACAAGGACAAAATGGTGCCAAAGTTCATTCCCCATTGAGCAGAATTGCCCAGCTTTTGTGGCAGGATCTGTGCTGAGATGAGGGCTCCCCGTAAATGTGCCAGAAAGCTTGTAACCTATTTGGGCCGGCTCCTTCTCCCTGTTACGCTCAGCAGGGACAGCAGGAAGGCAGAAAGCAGCTCTTAGCATCTGGAGGAAAGAAATGCAGAGATAAAAAGCTCTTTGCCCTGCTGTTTCCATTCCTTCATGACTTAATTTTTTTCAGTCGGGGCACAGAGAAGATTATAAAGCTGTAACCTCTAATCCGCTCCTGAGCACTCCTTCTCCATCTCTTCCTTTTTCCTCTCTTTCAGCCAGTTCTAATCCTCTATGTCTCCTCTCTCACAGGTAGGAATTGGAGTCTAATCTCAGACGACAGGTTGGTAATTAGAGCAAAAGATTATCCTGACCCCATATCAAGAAGGTAAAAAGAGAGGAATAATGCAGGGCCATCCAAGATCAAGCGTTCAATGTTGAGTAAAGGAGCCACCCTCATCTCTGTCTGTCCTACTGTCTTCCCCATTCCACATCCTCTCCCTTGTCCTAGCCAAGGGGGATTCCTGATTTCTTGTATTTCCTGCCCATCTCCCCTCAGTCAGGCAAGAGCTATGCTTTTCCAGCACTCATTCAGCACAGAAATGGTCACATTTTCCATTTCTGAAGGGAGGGCAGAGTCAGAGTTTAACTAGGCAGAGACTTGGCCAAGGGGCTGTGGCTGGGAAAAGTGGGAAATGGGGAAAGCACAAGCAGATATGGAGGAAGGGGGCCTGCTCAGAGAGGCTGGAGACAAAGTACGCTTTCAGCGAACCCCAGTCTGGCACTGGGTACCCTGATCCAGGGCCTTTATAGTCCAGCAAGACGAATCCACAGCAAGGAGCAGACATCCCCATCTCCACCCAGATGCACAGCAGTCACCACCCAGTCCTTGTTCTGCTTAGGAAAGCGCACTGCTCCCATCCCTTGCAAGTATCTCAGCACAGATGGGAAGCCCATCCATGTGTCCAGCCCACGTTATCCATCTTTGGCACAGATCTCTCTTGTCCCGTGTCACCAGTACTCAGCAAGGACCCAAGACTGCCACAGCAAAGGGGAAGTTGGGAGCACTGAGCTTTTTCCATGTCTCACCCCCTACAAGCACAAGATCGGCAGGACCCACTGTAGCTGATGCTTGGGCATCACCAGCCAACAGCCTGCAGGCACCAGGAGGTGTCGGGGTAGAGATGGCAGTGGAGCGATCGAAACCTGCTGGGGAAAGAGTGAAGGAAGGTCAGGTGGCAGTTTTTACTGCAGGGCAAAGCTAGAGAACGGAAGACTTCTTCCTCGTGCCACATCCCACATCAGATGCTCTCCCCGCATTACAGTGCCCCAGGACTGGTTGTTCATCTTACGATGTCTCATCTTGGCACAGCGGGGCAGCCAAGCCTCCCTCCAACACCTGAATCCCTGCTCTGGACCATGTAGCCCAAGCCCATGGCTCACCCTGATCATGGGTAGGTGAGTGGGCACTGCACCAGCCCCCACTACATGGTTCTCTGGATGCTCTTTTCATTGCCTGGTGGCTTCCTACCCCTGCTATCTCCAGCCAGAAACTTCTTACCCATGCTCCGCAAATAACAACTTTAGGTTTATTCACTCAAACCAGAGAAAGTAAATCAAAGAATGCTTTTGTTTGCAGTCATCCTGAAGTAAACCTTTTTCTTTTCTCCCTTCAATTTCCTCAGCAAAGCAAGTAAAATAAAGCAGAATTTCCTCTCCTGAGTTTAGAAGAACATTTCAGTTCCTGTCCCAGAGGTAAAAGGTTAGCTTGTTCATTCTCTGTGTGAAATAAATGGCAAAACTTTTGGCTCAGTAACTGTCCAAATAAAATGTTATGATACTTCTTTTCTTTCCATTCATCCAAAAGGGTTTTCAAAGTTTGTAAGTGTTCACAAACTTCTTGATGCTGGTGTGCTCCTCACCCAATAAGCCATGTGGCTGCAAGGTTTCTGTCCCTCACTCTAGACCTTCCGCACGCCATTTAGCTGCCTCCCCTTCCCAGCCTATTGTCTGACAGCTCAAACCACAGAGTGCCCAGATCACTCATGCCCCGTACCTTGAGGGATCTTCCTGCGGTGAGAAGGGACCACCGAGTTCGATAACATTGAGCTTGTTCTCAAAGACACCGTAGCTGAGTGTGACCTGCAAAGAGAGGTGGGGAGAAAGGAGCAGGGAGGGTGTGGTGGTGAGCTCAGGAGCAAGGAACTTGCTTTGGGTAACAAAAGGTTGTGTTCTTGTTCCTTCTCTGATGGCTTGGCCTTTGCCTTCCACCTCTCCTCTCCTCCTTCCCATAATGGTCCCCACCTGAGTCCTCTCCAAGCCCCCTACACCCCTTGTTATCTCTCCATGCAAGGAAGGCATGGTGTAAAGCCCCTTTCCCAAACAATCAGCATTTCTCCATGTCCCGGTGCCATGTTCCCCCAAGGACTTCCCCCAGTCCTCCCATCACTCCCTGTACCCCTGCTCCCCACCAGTGACCCCGGGCCACTGTGACTGTCGTCTGTGCTGCAGGAAACCTCTGGTCCTTATTGCAAGGAACCATTTGCGGGGAAAACCTCCTCAAAAGAGCAGATGATTGACTCAATCCACCTCACGGCCACGAAATGGGATATGTGTCTGTTAGCCCCCCTGCTCCATCTCCCCTTCCTCACACACCTCTCTCTTGTTCCATTTCCCCTGCTCACCTGCTGCGTGAGATGGGAGGTGGGGATGAGCTGCAGGTTCTCCAGGTGGGAGTGGAAGAGCGCGTTGGGCAGCAGCTGCCCACCAACTTTGCACTCGATGATGTACCCCATGGTGCAGTCATCCGGCAGGCGGATGAGCTCTGAAGTGCTCAGGAAGTTCCTGCCACTGGAAGAGAGCAGAGCTGGGTGGGTTAGGAGAAGAAGGTAGGGGATACAGGCAACCATGTCACTGAAAACCAGAGTAAACCTTGGAACAAGACAAGAAATCCCCAAGTCCCACCTGTAAAGACGTGGGAGTGTGTTTGCCCTTCAACCATGCCCGGCCATGCTGTCCCACCAAGTATCTGATGTTGTGCCTGATATATATCCTCAGCGAGCTGATTCAGAGAGCTGGCAGAGGCTGTGCCACATTAGTTTTCCAGCTGTTTGGTGAGCTGCACTGAGTCATTCAGGGGTCAGACAAGCCAGCACAAGAGAAATGGCAGGACTGCATGGCCAGAACCAGGAGGAAGAGGGAACAGGACAATCTTTCAGCTGGAATGAGCCGCTCATTGGCTTCACCCTAACGTAGCACCACAGACTTGCTTTGATGACAGGGTAAACCTAGCTTTAGGGCTCTTGTAACTGGAAGCAGCCACATGACACAAAGTGCTGTCTACTGTAACACACCCCTCAGCTAGTTCAAATGGGTTTAAAGCCTTTTAACACAGTAGTGGCAGACTTTATGACAGATTACGTGTTTTCTGTCCATGCCACTTTAATTTTACCTTGGATCACAGACCATTATCCTGTCTGGGTCTAGCACAACACATGTATCATGGCCTTCAGCTAAACCAGCAAAAACAGGACCACCTGGTGTACATCAGATCTGTCTTTCTGGCTATGCAAAAATCTGGTTAAGGTTGGCACAGATGTTTCCTGTTGATATATGCACATATAGCCTGTGACATAACCTAGGGCATCCTGGAAAACATCTTCTTGTAGGCTGGGCTAACACAAGACCCCGGGACCTGTTCTCCCTGTACCAAGCTGAGGAAATTACAGTGACCAGTGTAAAAATGGAAAATTAGCTCAGGAGGGAGGCAGAGGAGATTGGAAAGAGGAAGAGTGAGGGGAGATACACAGACAGGGAAAGCACTTAGGAAAAGAGTCAGAAGAAGCTGAAATAAAAGGGAAGGAGGGTGGGGGAATAACCAAGAGCTGAAAGGAGTTGGGGAGGAGGGAGTGCGTCATCCTATGATCACGTCTGCTGGCGTGCCTGCTGCTGTCTCTTTTTAATCAGGTGGGAGACCCGCCCACTACATCCTTCCTCCAGTCCCACATGCTTACAGATTTGAAGCGCGTGGCACTCTGCACCCTTGCAAACATCCTTGCAAACATCACAGACACAAATCCAGATTTGATGCTGCCAGGAATCACTGTGTGTCTGTGTTCCTAATCCCCAAAGGCTCATATACCCACCGGCTGCACGGCTCACCTGGCCCAAGGCACCATCTTCCTTGCCAGCTTGTGGCTGATGCAGAACCCAGCCCCTCCTGTGGCAAACCAGAAGCGCACAGATTTCTGGAGAGAAACAGCAGAGCAAATCAATGGCAGAGGCTCAGAGGAACACCATGCTCCCTGAGATGGGAATGCTAGAAACCCAGCTTTGACACAGAGATAAACAGAGCCCTATTGTCACCCCAAAACTGCTACCCAGAGGGACTTGCTAGTAGTACAGCACCAATTTTGATCTCTGCACATGGCTGGGAAGGCAGGATGAGCAAGGCTGCTAACATGGCACTCTGAGCTCAAAGAGAAAAGTGAGCAAGCAGAGGTGAAGAGACCACTGGCCAAATCACATCATGTGGGGCTAAGGAAGGCTAGCTGGAAATCCAGGCTGAGCTCTGCCAGCCTGCTAGAGCAGGGCTGATCCATTTGGAGCAGCCAAGCTCCTGCAGGCAGCAGCACGTGGGCTACCCAAGGCAGGCTGATCTCCTTGCAGATGGGTACCCAGTGGTGCAGCAGCACCATGGGACATCACTTTCCCTTCCTCAAGGTAGACTGGAGTGAGTCAACACATGCTACCGCATTCAGACAGGACTGGCGTGTTCTCAGCTGATGTCTCTTGCCCCTAGGACCTTTCTCTCATCAGGATACAGCTGATTAGCCACAATATTAAACACAACCCACAGCTGTCCCACCCTGCAACATACCGTCCGGTTGTTGGGCAGCGTTTCGGAGGCCCGGATGGGTCGGTTCAGGCTGGGTTTCCCCAGGTAGACATCCCGCGCTGCGGAGTAGGAGGACAGCAGCTGCAGGAGGGCCTGAGGGTTCAGATAGTTGTCGTCATCCAAATGGCAGAACCAGCTGGAGGGAGACGGGAGCGAAGACACAAGAGGATCGCAGTGAGGAGGTGCTGGCAGCCCCGTGGGGATTCCCTCACGCAGCAGCCCCAGCTCACCTCTGGCCGCTGGCCAGGAACGTGTCGAACTCGGCAGCCATCTTGCAGGAGAGGGCCAGGTGGCTGTGCTCGGTGGAGCAGTTGGTGAACACCACATGGCCACCTGTGGGCAGAGAGAAGGCTGGGGCTCAGGGGTGGCCCACATGGCCATGGGGAGGACCTCTGGGCAGGAGGGAAGAGGTTTGCTCGCGGCCAGCTTCCTCTTGGCCCCCTGATCCAAGCCTGCCATGATGTGGGCATCTCCCACATGCTCACCTCTTCCCCCATCAACCCCAAACCATTCACTCCACACAAGCCTTCTCAGAGCTGTTCTAAGCCAAACCATTTTGTGATTCTTATAGCTAGACTCCACCCCACAAATGGTACAATGGGGACAAGAGTTTAGCCATCAGTTCAGCACTCTACTTTCCCCTTGCCACCACTGCACCTTACAGAGACCAGTGCCCTTATCGCCACCTCACTGTGGCCCACAGACACAGAAGTCCCATCCTTCCCCCCACCTAGGAAATGAAGCCAGGAGAAAGCAAAGCGTCTTGCCCAAGGCTAGGTCCCTTGCTAACTGCACTTCCACCCTGCCCATGGCCAGACAAGGTACAGGGTAAGGTTTTCTCCCTGGGTGCTTGTACTGCGTGCCTGGAGCCAGCCATCTTGCCAGCCCCCTTCCAAAGGCCATGCAAGCTCAGAGACTGAAGGCAAGAAGAGTGAGGTGGTGATGTGGGAAAGGTGGTTGGTTACCCATTCTTCTCTTCAGGGCATCATCCTCTTCATCAGTGAAGACATACGTCTGGGGAGATGAGAAAAGGAGGTTACTGTCAGGCCTGGAGCTGGTGCTGCTCCTGGCCAACCACCCCAAGGCAGGCCTTGCTGCCATGGTCCCATGCCAGGCACCGGGCAGCAGAGGAGCAGAGGGACAGCAGCTTCCCCAGTGCTCCCCTTCCCAATTAAAGCTCTCCAAACCATCACAGGAGGTGCACACGGACCCCCTCACTGCCCCTCTTGCCCTGCTATTGCTTCATGCTGCTTCCCCCCCATGCACAGGATGGGCTTTGCAGGGGCTGCTCACTGCCCTGAGCAGGATCAGCACTTCCTTTACCACCCAACACGCCCCAGCCATCATTATCGCTGCTTGTGTTGCTTTATTTTTCCCCCTGAAGCCTTGGGAAGAGGGACAAGGGAACCTGCAACACCAAGCAAAGGGTTGAGGGAGGCCTGACTTAGGTGTCAGTTGCAGAAAAATGCATGCATTGTGGTTGAACGATGCTCGAGTTGAAAGGAGAACATCTGTTTGTGTGATAAGTGTGTACAGCCCCCTGCTGCTTGCCTGCCTCCTCCTCCTCTTCCTCCACCCCCAGGCTCTCTAATCCCCCTCTCAGCCATTATGTGGCATGTCTCCCCCTCCTCAGGGCCAGACAGGGATCAGGGCTCAGGGAGAAAAGCTTTCCTCAGGCAGAAAATGAGCTTTCATGAAATCAAAAAGGAGGCACAAGCCTTAAACAGTCTCTCCACCAGCTGCCTACAGGCTGGTTAAACAGCACCTGGGCAGGGACAAAAGGGACAAGGCAGATGGACACCAGCTCGTAGGAGCTGTCATTGCTCTGATGAGATGAGTGTCCTTTTCTCTACATCTCCCTGCATTCCCCATGCATTTGGGTTGGGTGATGTGCCCCCGCCAGCGAGGTGTGGGAAGAGAAATGATCTGAACACGCAAGGAAGGCAGTGGAGGACCCTCAGAGACCACCCAGCTGAGCAGAGATGGCAGGATGGTCTCACAATCTCAAATGTCTGAGCTGCAGTGACTTGGTGAATTCCCCTCCCACGGCTGATTGCAATAACTGACCGTGCACACAGTCCTACATGACCCCAGTGATAGACCTGCTTAGTTTAAGAAATTTCCAAGGTAATCAGGGGACAGTAAGCAATCAGCAAAGTCTCAAGTGAAGGAGTTGCACTGGGTCAGGTGACTGTACCCTAAGGTTCAGGCACGGCAGGCATTCACAGTGACATGGGATTTCCCTTGCCAACACATTTAAAGGCAGAAATTTCCACCATGACAAATAATTCATCTTAAGAAAACAGTTCTGAAACCCTTGAAACTTCCTGATGTTTTCAAAAAACAGAAATATTGTTGCTAGAAATGACTTGCTTACAGGTATAAAACCATCCAGAAATCATGTGCCTAGCCAATGTCATCTGACTGCCTTAAAATCGGGATCTGTACCTTCTTCTAGGTTTTCTGTTTGTGAAAACACACCAAGGCTCCCACCTTCCTCTTGATGCGAGGTGGGGAATGCTGTTTTGCAGACACCTGACATGCTTCTGCAGGAACCCAAGGCTGAAGGAGCAGCATCACCATGGGAAACACCAGACTCTCCGACAGAACTGGAAGAAGGGGGCTACGAGGGTGGAGGCTGGGTTGGAGAGAAGCAGCCTCTCTACCGTATCCACCCTTCTGTGCTCCACTAGACCATCTATGGGGCTGTGTAGGAGCAGAGAAGATGGCTGGGTGGGAAAGGGTGGACAGAGGTGTTAGCAGTGATACAGAGCTTTTGGTGTCAAAGGGCTTGGCCTGGCAGCTCTCCATGAACACAGGTGCCCACGTCATGGATAAACACTAGATGTTGAGGCTTCCACAGCCTAAATTTGGAAACAAACAAATAAAAACTAGAAAAAGGGAATACACATCTGGAACCTGGCAGTCCAGGGTCACATTAATCTCCCAGGCTATCCCTTTTCCAGGAAGAAACAGCCTCCAAAATGCAAATGCGTGAACAGGGTTAATGGTGCGTCTGGGCAGAGAAGAGATTCAAAGTCTACACTGTGTTCACAGCACTGAAAATGTGAAAAACGTTTGAGGATGGGTCATTCAAAGTTTTCATTTCCATCAGTTGGATGTTTGGCTTGCTGTAAGGAGGGGAGGTTGCTAGAATTAGTTTGTGCTACCGAACGAAATGCCATTTCAGACCAGAAATCGAGACTTATTTTCATCCAAACCATCAGGGCTAAGGGTGCCAGCCACTTCAAGATGCTGTCTAGCTTTAACAGTCATCAAAACTGACACTTCTGCTTAGATGAAGTCTTTTCTAAGTAATGGGCCTTTCCTTGAAATGATTTCTACAGCAAGTTCCAGCGGAAAGTTTGCACTGGATTAGTTCTCAAGAGAGAGATCACGGTCTGGCTCCTGGAAGAGCACCCACCCTGTACTTCCCTTTCCCCACCTCCCACCAGCTGAACATCTTCTGTTTAAGCAGTGCAGTTTCAGGAGAAATCTCTCTCTCTCATTATACCCGAATAGAGTCCAACATAGAAGACTTTTAACTTGGCTCCTGTGTGATCTCTCCTAATCATAAAAGACCACGGCTGGTCCTGCCTTCTGGTGCAGTCACCTAAGCCTGGCCTTTGAGGTCTGGGTTACTTCCTCCGGGAGTACACCGTGCAGGTAACCAGCTCTGAAGCCAGGCTTGGCATCAGGAGCACAGCCAGCTGCCAGAATTTCCCCACTGGCTACCTGCGGAGAAGGACACGCTGAATCAGTCTCCAGCTATGAGTTAGAGCCAGCAAGAGAGCAAGGTGGCAGGTCAGCCCTAGAAGACAGTTCCTGCACATCGGTGCTTCCAAGACCTGGGTTTTAAAGTCTATGTCTCTCAATAAAAATTCATTAGTAGGAGCTCTGGCAACCTGTCCATGGCCACATGACAATTAAATAACCTTTGCAAGCTGAGAGCTCTCTCTCTTTTTTTTTTCTTTTTTATTTTTTTCCTGCTAAGCAAGGGTTTCTATATTGTCAATTTTTCAAAACTAACCCTTTCCCCTACCTCCAAGTACAACCCTACAGAATTTTGCCTTTTTTTTTGTTTGTTTGCTTGCTTGCTTTTTAAGTAAAAGAAAAAAAACTTTTGTCTTTCATGTATTTCTCTTTGCCTCCCTCCCCCTCCCCTGCCCTTAAGGTCATTTAGTGAAAAAGCAGAAGAAAAAAAAATTGAAAACTGGGGGGGAGGTGAGGAGGGGAAGCAGACAGGAGGGAAGGAAAGCACTGAGCTTCCAACAGAATCTGATAACATTGGAAAAGCACTTTAAAAATGACTGACCCTCCCATTCGACCCCTCGCTTCCCATTCTCCTGCTCAGTTCGTGGAGATTTCCTATTGGGCTGGCAGCAGCACAGAAAATTCACCACCTCTTCCCAGGCTGGGACTTCATTTGTCTGTCAAAAAGAGATGTCCAGGTGAACGTGGGGAGCTGCTGTCTAATTCCTGCCATCTGCAGGATGGCCAGATGTCTGTCTGTCAATCACACGAGGAGGGCAAGGTCAGGGGCTCCTTGCAAACCTGCTCCAAAAGCCCTTTTGGCGGTGTTTGATGCCGGCGCGGGCACACGGTGTGGTTTGGCTTCTCCAAAGAGCCGTTGGGCTGAGGGCAGGAACGGGTGGGTGGAGAGGAGAAGTGCGTCTGGAGGAGGAAGCAGGGTATCTCAGATGCTAAGATGGACGCGCAGACAGGAGAGGAAGTGTGCCCGAAATAGGACACGGCTTCCTGTGACAACCGCAGCAGACCAGACGGTTGCAGCACCAGAAAGTGGAAAACCACCCTTACCCAGAAAACCCTGCCTTGCTTCAAGCGCTCTCCTACCCAAAACCTCCACCCCCGTCTACCTTCTTTGCTGAGGCCTGAATTCATCTTGTTAAACAAGGGGGAGCCTCAGCTCCAAACCTTGCAAACTCATGGCACAAGGAGACAGAAGGCCACCATTTCAGACGGGTCCTGGAAGGCCTGCGCTCCCCATCCGGTGTGGCTGGGGCCGTCTGCGGTGTCAGTGGTTAAAGAAAATGAAAGCAAATCCCCTACACCTCAAGCCAAAAGAGTCAGGATTAGGTTAGAGGATGGCGATGCTTGCTGAGAGCACTCATCCTCACAGCCTTCATGTGAAGAGCCCACACAGGCTTTTCAGCCTCTCTGACCACCACAACCTGGCCACCAGTGGAAGCTCTTCAGCTTCTCTGGCCACCCTTCCCATGAACCAGGTACCAAAGCAACATTTTGCTGGGTAGCATCCACCATTCAGTACTGAACAGAGGTGAGAGTTAGGGAAAATGAGGCAAAGGGTGGGACCACAGTGCCCAATTTCCCCTTCCATTGGCTTTGTCCCTCCCCACGGACACCCCGTCCCCTAATCCCACCACCAAGCACCCCTCTGCAGCCCAAATCTACACACTCACCTGCTCTCTTGCCCGGGATATCCACGTGTCCAGGAGCAGCTCCATCCTGCTCTGGTGAAATCTCTTGGTGGTCTTCACAGCTATAAAGATGTCTCCAAGCGTCAGGTTTCCTTCGGTCCTGTATTCCTCCGGAGGCTGGATTTGCAGGTTCTTCTGCCCCCTGCCACCACTTCTCACTGCATCTTCTGAACTTGCATGCGTCCATCGCTCTGGGTTCTCTGGCATCCCCTCTCTGAGCCCTGGGGATGTTTCCCCAGATGTTTCCTGAGCCCCACGGTGCCGTACGGAGAGGAGGGCCACGCTGACCAGGAAGACTGCTGCTCCAGAGAGACCACGGATGAGCCGGCGGCCCATGGCCGACGTGCCTCCAAAGGAATCTGTCCACACTTCTTTAAGCCTTCTGCGGGGCAGGACGAGCCGAGAGCGAGGTACAAATAGGATGAGGCCAAGGACTGGGGTGGGTGAAGATCCGAAATCCAAAGCGACAGCAGTCCCCGAGGATAGAGATGAAGCGAGGGGAATTTCCACAGACCGAGGGGGCTTGATCACCCAGCGAGGCAGGGACGTGTGGCAGGAAAATACTCCAGGGCGACTGGTGGGTGGCTGGTACAGCTCGCCAGGAGGAAAGCGAGCATCCCTGCTCCTGGCGGACAGGATGAGGGTCCTGGGCTGGGGGTGGAGAGGGTGGCAGAGGAGATCAGAGCCATCGAGGGGGAGTCCGGACCGAAGACATCAGTTCCCCAGAAGACACCAGCCTGCGCATCCAAGCCAGGGGCTCTGTGGCGGACGCATGGGGCCAGAGCAGGGCTGTGGGAAGGGGCTGGGTGCCTTGCGAGCAGCTGGTCTGTCTGTCTGTCCACCTGCTCCCTCTTTGCAGCTCGGTCCTGCTCCTTGCCAGCCCCGGTCCCGCCTCCGGGCATGGGGCGGAGCGCCAGCCCCGGGGGAGGAAGAGGATGGAGGGTGGAGGATGGAGGGGGGCAGCCCCCGGCCTGAAAGCGGGGTTTGCCTCGCCTCACCCGCTGTGCCAAGACCTCAGGCTGGGCCCTCTCCCAGGTGGCAAGCAGCTGATGTGGGAGGACAAACCTGTTGCCTGACTGCTGGTCCTGTGAAAGCCCAGCTCCCGGAGGGGCTCCCAGCCCTATGGGGGGCCCCAAGCCTTGCACAGCCCTTCGGTGTTACGGGAGGAGGGAAGGGGGAACGGGTGCAGGTTCAGGTGAACTGTTGTTGGGAAGAAGCATGTTTTTGCACAAAATCCCCCGGCCCCAGAGCTTTCCCGTGGGCACCGCTCTGAATCCCTGCCCTTTTACCCTACCCTGCCTCCCCAAAACAGGACTCTGGGTCTCCTGCTACCCCCCATACACCCTCTCCCTCTCCAGAGAACCCCGGACAAGTCCTGTAGGAAACTGGCACATCCAGCTCCTTCCCCCAGCACCACATCTGTCCCATGGGGGGTACGAAGAAGCAACCAGGATTGGGGGGGGCTGGTGTCTGTACCCCCACCCCAGCTTCGGTGGAGAAGCGAGCGTGGGGACAGCAGGAGGACAGCGCTCTACATAAGCTGCTGAAATCAGAGCGCCTCCTGAGGGAGCTGCAAGATGTGGGCATAGCAAAAAATAAAAATAAAAGGGAATAAGACTGGGGGGGTATGGCTCGCAGGGTGTGCCGTGTGACAAAGCCCCCCCACTGTGCACATGCCAGATCATGGGATGCTACAAAAGAGGGGCAGGGCAGGGATCAGGGTTCTTCTGTTCCATACTCCCACCATGTGGCAGGGACACAGGGAAGACCTCCCCACATTACCAAAACCCTGTGCTCAGTTTCCCCAGGCCTCATACATGCACTTTCACCCCAGCCCTGTCCCTGGTTCCAGCCTTTTCTTTTGTAAGGAAGAAATCACCGAATCTGCTTCTGTCCCCTCTTCTCATGTATTTCTCCTAGTCTACAAGCCTCCTGGACTTCCCCTGGAGCAAGAACATCTCCAGAGCATCTCCCATACTCCTTCAGAGGGTCCCTCCAGGCTTTATTTTTAGATCTGTTTGACTATTGAGGTTTTCTTACGCCAATTTGGGGCAGGGGGTTGTCATTCACCTTCAGGCTTTACATTACCGCAGAGACATGAAGCTGGCACGACCGAACCACTGCCACCACACCAAATACTGTGGTTGCTCCCATGGCTAGCCACTGCTCCAGAGCCAGAAATGACCGTCCTTGAGGATTCTGGCCACACAGCTGCAGCCCCAGGCAGATGTACAGGCACCTTCCATGGCTCCTAAGCATCCTGCAGCACCTCCCATCCCTGCCCCAGGTCTTCTGGGAGAGAAAGGGGGACACAGGTGGAAGATCCCCAAAAGAGCCCTTTGGGGGCTGCAGGCGTGACCCAAATCAACCTTGATGGTGTTGGGCAGCAGAGCGGGTCTGATCCTGACCATGTACAAACCAAAAGACTCCTAAAACTAGAGGTGACCCCATGCTGCTGCAGCTCCCTTGGGACAGCGTGGAGAGGGACTGGTGACCTCCCGCGGGGACACACCTGCCACTCGGCCTCTGCTCTCCCCAGAGGGAGAAAATTTGCTCTCAGTGGCTTTACAAGGGGTTTGTACAAGGCTGTTACAGCTGGTAATTGATGCCCAGGGCTGCTAATTGCATTCTGCCCATTTACCTAACCCGTGACTCATTCCTCAGAGCATGCAGCTGCCCCCCCAGGGACATAAATGAGGTGGGCTGGGCAGTGTGCAGGGCAGTGGGGGCGTAATGTTTGCCTTGGAGCCCTCTGCCCCGTTTCTCACCCGTGTCCAGGACTAGTTGGAGCTGGATTTTGAAAGCCTAGGGGGAGACAAGACGGATAAAAAGAGGACCTGAAGAAGGCTAGGAGCAGGCAAGGCAGTGCCGCCTAGCGCTCAGAGAGCCAGATAGTGCCAACCTGCCTCCCAACACCACCTTTCTTTGCCTCAGTTTCCCTCCTGAAGGAAGGCCCAGCAAGGTGTGTGGAAATGTCTGGTTTATTTTTTGGGGGGTAGCAGCTACCCAAAGTGGGTAAAGCTTGCACTTAACCCCCCAACCCTTTATGGCCAGGGCCATAAGGCTGGTGGTGGCTCCAATGCCAGCAGGGGCAGGAGGAGCTGTCAAGCTCTGAAACAGTGCCTAACGGGGAGTGTTTCCCCTGGGTACTCGAGCACTACTTTTTCCATGCAAAGATGCAGGCTCCAGGCTCCTTCCCCTGCAAACCCATTGCCTGGGTGGAGGGGAACTCGCTTTGGGACTTGTCTTCTCATCAGCTCAACAAGAGCACCGCTTTGTTTGCCTGCAGGGCACCCACCCTCCCGGGGCAGCTATGCTGGGATGCTTCCACTTAGGAGCTTTCAGCTGGAGCCCTGTTACACCAGTCCCCTCCATAGCTGCATTGCTCCAGGGCAGATCTGGGACTTTGCTCTACATTTAAGTGACTGCAGGTTAGAGTCTTTTCTTTTTCCTTTCCTCCCCCCTTCCCTCTCGTCCTCGTAAAAGACACAGGCAACTGGTTTAGAGCCTGAAATAACACCTCACAGGGGACCCCTGAAGTTAATCTTTGCTTGGAGCTTCAGAAGTGCATGGCAGTAGCAGTCCCCTAATTACAGGGGTGAGGAGGACACAGGAGACCTCAGCCTCTGATACTGGTGGCCCATCTTTTCCCATTGACCCCAGCCCTCTCTCTGGTCTCCTGCCCCATAAAGTCCCCCACAGCCACAGCCCCCATTTTCCTTTTGCATCTCCCAGGAGAGACCATCTACCCCCCAGACGCCTGTCCTTGTCCCCCAGGAGGACAAGTAGCTGGCTTGTCACTTCATGATAACTGGGGTATGGAGAGAGATGAAGCTCGAGGAACCTTGGCCAGGACATCAAGCGAGCTTTTCCCCGTCTTTCCTAGGGTGACCTGCCTAACATCAGCACTGCAGAGAAGGAAGGGGCTGAAAAACAGAGGGCAAGTAGAAACGGGAGGGAACTTGGTCTGTGGCATGCTCAGCCTGTCCTCTCCCCACACACCTCTTGCTGCCCTGCAAGAGCAGAGGAGCTGGGCAGATGGGCCTCAGCTGAAGGAGGAGAGAAACACCCCTGTGCATCACCCGACCCTCCCCATTAACACACGAGTCCACAGCCTGCCACCCGTTGCCGTTATGAATGGCATTTAATTCTCCTTTACACGCGGGTTGCCAATAAAATGGCCCATTAATAATTTACAAGCAATAAAAAGTACAGCTCCCATAAAACGAGGGTTGGTTGCGTCTTAGTGTCAGTGCGGCCGCGGCGGGGCGGTTGCAGACGAGCCGCGCCTCCTGCTCCACGGGGCAGGAGGTGAGGTAGAGGAGGACCCGGAGCACACGGTGCCACGGGGCAGGGAAGACGGAGGTGATGGGCAAAGGGTTTCAATGTGTACGTGTGTGAGATATGCTCCTGCACAGCCTGATCTCACACGGTTCCCCCATGCTCCCGATCTGACCACGTACCAGAGCCAAGGGCCCAAGGTGATGGGGAACAGCCCAGGAGGCATCCAGCGGAAAGGTGGAAGGAAGACTTCTCTCCAGTAAAATATGGAAAGCTCAGGCTGGTGGGTCAACACATGTTATGCCCCCAACTCTTTATGTCCTCAAGGGGACCCACAAGGCCACGTGGTGCCTTTGCTGCTGGCATCCCCCTGCAGAAGGTGGACACGCTACCTGGAGGAGCCCGAGGACAGCTCCTGGGAAAGGCTCTGCTACTCCAAGCTCAGTCATCGCCATCCTCAACCCACAGCGGGCGCGTTTGCTCCTGGAAGATGCAGCCCCGCACCACCTTGGGCAGTTCCTCGGCAGTGGCTCCAGGCGTGGGCCTCCACACGGGCCCAGGAGCAGGGAAGGGTGTGGAGAGCCCGCTCAGCACCGCGGCACACCTTCAGCACCTCCGCGTCCCGCTGGCCCGGCTTCCCCAGCAAGCTCCTGGGGAAGACATAGGGACGGACTTCACCTTCATATGGGGAGATGGGGTTGCAAAAACACCAACAAGAGCTCGCTCACATGTGCACAAAGCTGATTTTTTTTGCCCTTTTTCCCCTCACAGCAGCCAACCTCAAACTCAGCCACCTCCTCTCCTTCTGAACAGAGGCAAGGTGTTCTCCATCCTCCCGCGATGCCCTCCATCCGTACCTCACGGTCTTGTCTTACCTGAGTCCCCTGATGTTCTTCTCGGTGACCTCAATGTGGATAACAATGGGGTATATCTCACGTTTAATTAGATCCCTCACACTCTGAACTCCCAGCTCGAGCAGGCAATGTTTATTCTGGAAGGAAATTGAATAGATTTACTGATTTAAATGGAGAAGAAATAGGCCCAGCCCCTGACAGCCACATTAAATCAAACTCCATACTGTGAAATATCATTGCTTTTCCAATAGTAATTCCATTAAATGTGGGATTTACAAGCAGGGCCAGGAGGGAAGGGGAGAATTAAAGAGCAGGGTCACCCACTCCATCACAGCCAGCCCGACCCAAGAGCAACCCACCCTCTCGCCCCGCTCAGTTGTCCCATCCTTCCCTCCCACGCGAACAGGGTGCCCCATCCTGGCCCTCTCCCCCCAAACCATTCAGCACCTTCTCCATCGCCTCCCGGATCATGCGGATTTGGCCGCTCTCCTTCCACTCCTGGGGGCCACTTTTAGACAAAGAGGGCTCCTGAGCACGGGCAGCGCTGGGATGCTCTTCTGCCAGCTTCTCTGCAAGCCAAGAGGAGCAGGAGAGATGAAGAGGGAGGCATCATCCCCTCATCCCTCTTGCACATACTTTCTACCTCAGCTCCTGCTCGCTTGCTGCGGTGCTAATACTTGAGTTCAGTGTTTATGGATTCTGGAGAGCGAGTCTAATTACACATTACACGTTGGCATGGGTCTCCTGCCACTTTCTGCTCACAGAAAAAGCAAGATATAGCAGCTGAAGACCTTGCAGGGCAAGAGCAGCTCTTATGTTGTGGTACAGCAGCAGCCAAAGCCAGCTCCCAGCCCTGATTCCCCCCTTCCCCACTGTTCCAGCCCCTCCCTGATGAAGCACAGCAGAAAACGAATCATTTTATTTTGCCAGGTAAGTTTCACAAGTTTCTTTTAGGGGCAGCAAGCTCCTGTGGAAGATCATCTGGCTTGCAAGAGAAGAGCAAGAGAAAATACAGGCAATAAAGAAAAGAGAAACATCTCAGGGCTCTCAGATCACCTTCTTTCCTCACAACAGCCAAAACTAGCAGGAGAGAATTGAGTTGTTTTTGGTTTTACATCCCCTGCTGCAGTAAATGACTTCAAAGCATGTTCCTGTGCAATGTGAGGGGGACCCTGCAGAGGGCTCAGTAGGATAGGATATATGGCCAAGTCACTCAGCTAAGAAGCCCGGCGGCCAAAATTGGCAGAGCCATCCTTTTTCAGCAAAACAGATTTTTCACCACCTCCATCACCACCCCCAAAAAGCGTACCGACTCATTTTTCAGTCCTGCAGCTGGCAAAGACTGAACTGTAAACACGGGCAAGGAGAGAGATGGAAAAAGGAGGGGGGGGAAGAGGGATTTGTCCTCTGTGAAAATCCCCTCTGGGGAAAAAAGCCCTGTTCCCCAGCAGCCGACGCAGTGGTGTGTCAGCCTCACGTTGCTGGTGGAAGGAAGGGGACGGCTGGATGCTGCCTTTCCCTGGGAGGAAGGGCAGGTACGAAGTCAACCTGCAGATCCCACCTCAGGCCAGGGCTTCACCCCTGGGAAGAGCCACCCAGAGCAGCAAGACAATGCCACACCACCCTCTCAAGGAAAGAGAGAGGATCCCCATGGCCCAGAAGACCAGAAGGGAGGGCTGGCTTCCCTTATGGCCAAAGGGACAGGATACAGTTAAGGGAACATCTTGTACTTTGCCCAAAAAATGCTGACCTGTCAATGGGTATTGTATGGGAAGACTGAAAGACACCCACAGTGAGCTGCTGAAGAGACACTTCATGTCCTCTCCAAGAGCCCCGTGAGACCATGTCTCATACTTCAGGACCAAGAGCACCCATTCTTTGAATTGGGCTTGCCAAGGCCTCCAGAGAAGTGACCTTCCTTGAACAGCACCTTGCCTTCCCACCACATGGCTAAGGAGTGGCAGGAGATAAAAAGGGAAAGCAGCCCCTCATTGCTGCCTACCTGCTGGGCACACGTGGAAGTCCAGGCGAGAGGTGGGCAGGTCCAGCAGGTTCCTGATGAGCCGCGGAGCAATGCAGTTGGGTGACAGCACCACGGGGCGCGGTGTCTTCACCACCACAGGGTGCACCAGGCTGTAAGGCTTCAGGTTCCTGTCCGGGTCTGGAAGACAGGAATGTAGAAGAGAAAGCCAAAAAGGTGAAAACATGACAAGGTCCCCAGGGGTGACGGGGCAGGTGTGGGGGTAGCAGCTCACCTGAGCAAGGGTCCAGCCACAGCTGCTGAGGGGGCTGGCCTGGGCTCTTCTGTGGTTTGGATCTCACCAGGCGCAGTTGGTCCAAGGCCCGTTTCTTTAGCTGAAGAGGAAGGAAGGCAACAGAGCTGAGAGCACAGCCCAACAAAAATGTGTTAAAAAAGCTCTCCTTGATGGCTTCTCCGGCTTACATTATTTCTGTGGCTCTTCTGCTGCCCAGGCAGGTGGCTCTTCTCCTGGATCTTCAACAGCTGGTGGGCCCTGAAAAGACGAAGAGGTTTCCCTCAAGCAACTCTGAAGACCTCAGGGACTGTAGCCAGCTGTGACGTTCCCCAAAGAGACCTCCTGAAGCACAGGCTTCCTCCCAGTCTCACAAAGGCACCAAAACCCTACAGCACTGGTCCCCAACACTGGGCTTGGGCATCCTACACTATCAAGAGGCCAATCCACATGCCTTCAGGACTCCTTGGGGATGCTCACCAGAGAGAAACGGGACAGGTAGCCCAGGTACCCCTCTGCTTTCCTCCTCCCCCCGTTACCTGCTGTAGTTGGGCACCGTCCCCTTGTCCAGGTCCCGCAGGGTCAGGGGGTCAACACGGGAGCAGTACCACTCCAGCCGCCCTTTGTGCATGGTGTCCGTGACGTGGAGGATCTCCCGACACTTGACGCAGAGCGCGTAGGGGTCTGACGACTCCAGGAGGGGCAGGTTGGTGCGGACATAGAACGAGTCTCCAGAAAACTTCTTCCCTTCCTCCAGGGCTTCCCGCAGAGGCTGGTATCCTGCAGCAAGAGACGCAGGTCACCGCAGGTGGTGACACAGTAGACCACCATCACCAAAGAGATAGCCAAGTTTCCAGCACAGCTTTGAGGTTATGGGGTGGGGTGGGCGTGCAGAGGCAAACAGACAGAAGGTCTGTACCTCCATCCTGTAACTCTGAGGATGCACATGTCACACCAGACAGGGCAAGTAACCGGAGCTACGGCCAACCCCAGTGTCACACCTAGTGGCCTAGGACCAAACAGGAGAAGAGAGAGAAGAGCTGAGAGGTCAGGAAGGGAAGCAGAGATCTGATGCTGGAAGGAGATCCCAGCTGCCAGGGTCCTTACCCTGCAGGTCCAGCTGAAAGACCAGGCTCGAGGGCTCATCCCAATGCAGCAGGCTCAGGTAGGCGACCTCCCGCGTGCAGTTCTCCAGCGACAGCACCTCCTCCTTCAGCGACGGGACCCTCAGCTGGCAAGGAGCAGATGCCATTAGACCCAGGGGCTGGAAGAGCAGGCTCCCCCCCCAGCTCCTCACCCATCAGAGGCTAACCAAGAGATGGCACAGGCCCAGGGCAAGCTCTGCCTGAGAGCAAGGCATCCTCATCAGCCTCTGATTCCCTCCTCTGCCTCTGACATAGCTGCTGCCACCACCCCCTCACCCCCCTGGTTTGGATGCTGGGCTGCCTTGAAAGCAAACGCGTGTGCACAAACGTGTGCAGGAGCGGAGGCAGGGAGGCTGGTTTATTTCCAGTTACAGGTGGGATATCAATTTCAGTACTGTGGCTGTATTTCAAGTGGTGTCATTCCTGCCAAAACAAATGCCCTTCCCTCCTTCCAGGAGCTTTCTTCAGAGCAATTATTCTCTGAGAGGGTCACGGAGGCCTGCGAGATCTCGCTCCAGAATTGATTGTTTTGCAACAGGCATGCGCAGGATGCAAGAAGCAAACTGCTCTGCAATGCTACAAGGTGACAGGCAGCTCCGGGGACACACAGCCATATTGCTGTCTTAATCCTCGTGACTCCTTTTTGTTTTTCTCCTCCTGCAGCTGATGGAAGCCTTTCAGAAAGTCCCGGCACCTTTGCATGTGCAGGTATGTTTGAGTGCAGAGACCTGCGTGCCTGTTCGTGCTGCATCAAGCTCTAGGCAAGGAGCAGGATTGGGAAACGAGAGAGATGGAGGTGGACTTCAAGCTGGCCAGAAGCCAGTTTGTACCAGGGCTCGCTCCACACTCCTTGCATCCCGTCTGCACCGCAAATCCCCAGAGTGAGCCCGTTCCCAGACCCACCTCAATGAGCCGGCAGCCTTCCTTGAGCCCTGCATTCTCAACCTGTGAGCCTGGCTTGACCCACTGGACGAAAATCCCTGTCCTGTTCCCTCCAAGGATGGAGATGTCGGCTCCCAGACTCTTCTCCTGGGGCGACAGGTTGCCGGTGGGACCCATGCTCGTGAGCTGCACCACCAGTGACCTGGCAAGGAGAAACACCAGCAAATGAAGCTTGCTGCTTTTTCTAAGGACCAGATCCCCATGCCTTGTGCCCAGCTACAGCATTTTTATTATATTAAACAATACATATCATGCAGAGCTCACAGTCCATCACCAGGGCATGTGCATGGAGCTTGTAAACCCCCCATCCCGCTCCACCCCACCAGACCAAATACAAAAGCCAAGCTGGGGTCCACCAGTCCTGTCCCAGACTAGACAGATTTGTGTTCCAGGGCAACATCCCCATCCTTCCATAACATTTGGGACAGGACAGAAAAATGGGATCCTGCTAGGAAGCAAGGAATATAGCATCTTCATTTCTCTGCTCTAGTGCTAGCAGAAAAGGGCCCACAGGAGGAAGAACCTCCCAAGCATGGCCCCCCAACATCATGAAACCCCCTCCAAGCAGCAGGCCCAAGGTGCCCAGCTCAAAGGGCAGCAGTCACCTCCTGGTGACCTCCTGGCGGCTGGGGAGTGTGGACAAGCAGATCTCCGACTTCACCCTGGCGTAGGTGCTGCTGGAAGACGAGGAGAAGGCCCCAAGCGAGATGCTAGCGAAGCCACTGCCTAGGAGAGACAGCAAGAGAGAGAGGGGGCACATCACCTCTTGGAGCACTGCAGGGAGATCATGTTCTCAGGATGGCATGGAGATCAGCCACCAGCATTCAACACAGGCCACGCCAGCACCAGGAGATCCACAGCCCATCACCCAGAACCAATAACACCTCAGGGTGAAGGCATTGCTCTCTTCTCTTTCCTACTCCCCAGCTCCAAACCGAGCTCTCTACCAGCAAAGCTCTCCATAAATCAAACAGAGCAGATGGAAACAGTTACCTGCTCTGCGGGGGGACAAGCTGCACAAAGTGAAGGTGTGAGGGAGGGTCAGCTCTCCCACCCCTCTCCCCCCAGACACCACTTCTTCCTAGATAAGCCCTTTGGGGAAGGTCCCCACCCTGGTACCTGTTGCATCTTCAATGCTGCTAAAGGAGCCACAGGACAAGCTGTAGAGGAGACACAAAGGTGAGGTGAGAGGCAGCGGCTTCTCCAAAGCCTGTTTTCATCCCGTTCTCACCCCCATCCCCGCAGCTTTCCCCCAACCCTGACACAGAAGTTCCCACCCTCAGCCCCACTCCAGGTTCCCAGAGCCATCCTGCTCACCCCCCTAGAGGAGACCCAGGCTCAGGCAGCCCCCAGCAGTCACCTTTTGTAGGGCATGCACCTCTCTTCCCGCTGCCGCCGGAGGATGGAGCCGATGCAAGGAGGGAAGGGGAAGGTGGAGAGGCGGTTGATGTCCTTCTCGCTGTCAGGGGTCACCTCCTTGGGTAGAGTGAGAGAGAGACTCCTGCTTACACCAGCACCCAGCACCCTTGTCCTTATATCTCACTCTTAGCACGTCCAGGGGCACAAGCAGCCTGTGGGACTTCCCACTTTAGGGGGCTCAGGGGATGAGGGTTTGAAGATTTGAAGAATCAGAGGGAAACGGGCAAGAACCTGACCCCATTAAAAAGAGTAGGATATTTGCTACAGGGTATAAAATAGTTAGGATTGCTTCCCTGGGTTATGATTACAGAGCTTGCTGGAGAAGATAAAACCTTACACAGGGCTGCTGATTTCTAGGGTGCCCCACGGTGACCCTGCTTCAACACCTCATGCCCTTGCAGGGCTGTGGGTTCCCACTGCTCCCAACGGGAACAGCTTCCCACAGCCAAGCACTCACCATGCTCTGAATGGCAGAGTCCCCCAGCGCGTCCACGAGCCCACTCGTGAAGCCAGCAGGGTTATCCGCGAGGCTCCAGGTGCTGCTGAGGTTGGAGCAGAGGGAGTAGGAAGAGCTGCACATCTAGGAGAGAAAGGAGCCATCATCCCCTTGCGTCCCCCCGAAAAATTAGCCCTGCCTTCCTTGCTGTGCTTTCCTTTCCCACTGCCCTCACCTTGCCCAGGCTGCGGTTGCCTCTGCAGCGCTGCAGCTGCGCCTCCAGCGTGCTGTTCAGCCCTTCTGCCTGGCTCAGCTTGCTCAGGAGCTCGTCCCTCTCCTCCTCCAGGGCTCGCACGCGCTTGCGGTACTGGTCCTTCTCGATCAGGCTCTGGGAGTACTGCAGCTGCACCCCGTCCCGGCTCTGGATAGCCTGCAAGGAGCCAGGCTGAGAGTGAGACGAGAAGGCATGCACCACAAACCCCCTTCTCCCACCCTGGCACTGCTGGAGAAGACCCACAGGGGAAGGAGAGGGTACCCCGAGCAGACACAAGAGCCCTGCTCCTGCCGGCAGGTGGAGAGCATTTCACCTGGTCACGCTCCTTCTCGATCTCCTCCAGCTGCAGCAGCACGGTGTTCATCCGATGCTTGTAGAGATCGCAGTCCTTCTGCAGCGTCCGGTACTTCAGCTGCAGGTCTTCCACCTCCTGCAAGTACTGGCAGCAGCAAGCAGCGAGCGTTAGCCGCTCTCAGAAGCGACCGCACGCAGGGAAGGGGTTGGTGATGGATGCTTTTACCTTATCCCTCAGCTCCTCGGCCCACTGCAGCTCGCTCTGCAGGGAGTTGAGCTTCTGGCAGAGGTCCTGCCGGTCGTCTTGGGCTTCCTTCCAGTCATGCTCCAGGATGTCCAGCAGGATCTGCTCAGAGCCCGGCACTGGGACCTCGCCTGGAGCCTGGGAGATGAGGAGGCACCGTCATCACACTGCAGGCACCGAGGGAGCTCCACACCAGGGCAGTGCCCGGCTTGGTGGCTGAGTAATGACAGCACGACTGCCCTCATCATTTCTGTGTGGATCTACTGTGCCCTCAAAGGCACAGAGCGATGCTTGTGAGCACACCCAAGGGTCACAGAGCTGGAAAGAGGGACCCATCGCTGCCCAGACCCAGAGGTGACAGCAGCCACCTTCCCAGAGAGCCCTTCCAGTCTCAAGCCTTCTGTGATTCTGAGCCAGCTCTGCCCTGTGGGGTACCTGCAACGTGCCCTGCAGCTCCTGCAGCGATGCCATCAGCCGCTGGTTCTCAGCCCACAGCTCGGACATGGTGTCGGGGTGGCCCCGCTCCTCCGCCTCCCGCTGGGGCACCGTGGCTGCCTGCTTCCTCAGCAGGCTGCACTCCTCCTCCAGGCTGGTGACTTTGCATTTCAGCTGGTCCACCTGAGGGTTGGGGAACAAACATAGGCTGGCACACGTGCCCCGGCACCTCTGCCTCAGTGGGAGAGTGAAGCAGAGAGGAAGCTGGGCAGAAAAATGCCCTGGAGGCCAGGAAAGCAAGGGCTGGGCAACCACATGAAGGAGCTTCAGCCGGGGCAAGGTTTGCACAGCTGTGCACAAAAGCCTTTCCTCACAGGACGGAGGAGGAGGAGGATGCACATGAATCGAGTTTTTGCATAAACACTTTCAATCTCCAGCTCCTCTCTTTGCACAACAACTTTCTTGCTACCTCAGGGCATCCACAGTGCAGCTGGCCTTGACCCTGGGGAGACCAGGGGCCTCTGGTGTGCTGCCAGGGCCAGCAACTGAGACTCCCCTCAAAGGCTTCCCAGCTCCTGGAGCAGCTGAGAAACAAATTCACGGCAGAAAAACCCACTGAAGGCAATGTAGGGCAGGGGGGGTGAGCTCAAGGGAAAGTGGGCTGAGACCTCGTGGTCCACTCGGCTCCTAGAGGTGTTTCTCCACCCCACAGTCACCCGCAAGAAATTCACCTCTCTGCTCTGAGGGGGTCTGGGAGAGCTGGCACAGGCAGGCACGCCAGATAGAAAGCAGGGGAGGATCCTGGCACGGGCAGAGCGGGATGGGGAATGAGAGGCAACCACGGGGCTGCACGAGGAGCGCAGAGCAGCAGGAGGAATGCCAGGAGGCACCTAAGTAGCTGGGTTATTAATAGGTTCAAGGTACTTTGGTCCTTGCCCAGACAGGAAACAGGCGCATGTTTGCTGGAGGTGAGAGCTTGGCAGCCAGAGTGCAGTGTCACAAATCCCTTCAGGTATGCAGCGTGAGTCTCGGGAACGTCAGCAGAGGACGAGGAGGCGGTAGGGAGTGTCGGAGCGGGGGAAAAATGGGCTGACTCTCGGCCAAAGTGCCAAGGCATGCCGAGCAGCTCCACGCCGTACGTGCCCAGGGCAGAAAACACATGCAAGGGCATCTCAAGGTGCCAACAGCCGAGCTGAGCAAGGCACCACCCTACGCACGGACATCCACGTGCACCCCTCTGAGCCGTGCCACCCCGCTCAGACCCCCCGTGGCTGTGGGACCCGCTGCCCACCCCGCTAAAAAGCCACCTCCTGGCACCCTACCGCCAGCTGCAGGTCCCGGCTGCGCAGCACGGCCATGTTCTTCTCCTCGCAGAGCTGAGCGTAGCGCATGGCCATCATGTAGTTCTCGTCCTTCAGCCTCAGCAGCTCCACACTGTTGGAGTCCCACTCCTCCCGCAGCCGCTGGCATCGTTCCTGCACCTTCAGGAGCTCCTGCAGCCGCTGCTCCAGTCGGGCTTGCTCTTGCTCCATGGCTTGGTTTTTCGCCTGGAGCTGGTGCTCCTTCAGCAGGTGCTCTTTCCTCTGAGCCCTCATCTTCTTCACTTCCATCAGCAGGAACTGAGTGAGTCCCTCGGGGCCTTCTTCATCTGGAGGAGACAAAGGAGAATCAGGTCCTGATTTCCAAGACAGGGGTAACCCCAAAAAAGCAGCCCACAAATTTGTAATGCACCAAGGCCCATTACACACAATTCGGTCCCCTTGGTTTGTTACACACCCATTTGGTTCCCCTCCTGCCAGACCTTAAGCAGAGCCGTCAAGGTTCGCTGCTCTCAGGTAGCGTGAACCTGGGTTTTACGCATGCACGCGCCCATGCCCACATTGCTGGCCCTTCCCAAGCAGCCGAAGGGAGGACGGAGCACCTGGCCCTACCCAGGATCATGGAGCAGCGCTGGGCTGGCTCCCTCCCTGTGAGCCGGGTGTAGTGCTCCGGGTAGTAAAACTCCAAGGATTCCAGGAAGGCTTCGTAGCCTCGCTTCCCGCGGCGCCGAAGGATGTCCATCAGGTAGCCTGGATAAGGGATAAGGAATTAGCATGAGTTCCTTGCAAGCCAGAGAAAAAATAAATAGGCATAGTCCAGCTTCATGACAGAAAATAGCCTCTCCAATTCTACTTCTCCCCACGAAATGGATGGGCTGGAGAAGGGAATGGGGTGGGAGCACAGCCTTCACGTGTGCACACCCAGGAGGGGACACCACAGAGGAGGAGAGGGAAATCTGGCTGCAGAGCATCTCATGGACCAAAAAAGCCAGGGCAGCACTGCAGCGTGAGGGACCAGGAGGTCAGAACACCTCAAGCCTGTGAGCATCCACTGTGTGTCAAGTACGGGTTGCCCCCCACAAACCAGACCCATCTGGGTTTTCTCCCACCTGTCTGGTTGCTTTTGCAAGGGAATCGGCACGAATTCAACACCTCCTCTTCATCCTGCTCGTCTATCACGCGGCACTGGCGCAGGTACGGGGTGAGCTTGGCAGGGTTCAGGGAGCGGGTCAGCTGGTGCCGTGCGCTCTCGATCTTCTCCCAGATGGCATCTTCTTCCTCCTCCTGCTCCGAGAGGCTGCAGGCTTGGAGAGAGGCATTCTCCAGGGCTGGCAGGATAAAAGGAGAGAAAGTCTGAGTGGTGGAGGAGCACAGGGTGAAAGGTATGGGAGAATGAGTCAAGGTATGATCCTGCAAATGATTCAGTCTTGCACCCAGGACTCAGATACTTCAGAAGTCATCTTATACACAAATTGGTTCAGCAGGACCTTGATGTGTTCCCCTACCACTTCAGACACGTAGGAGGCAGAAGGCAGCAGTGCGCGAGGTAGTTAAGAGTGCATACAGTGGGAAGCCGAGGGAAGATGTCACCTTCAGCCCTGCAGCATGGAGCAGCTTGGCTCCAGGTAGCGGAGCCAAATGGGAATGTCAAAAATGTGTTTTCCATGAGTTTCCCGCACATGGGTGTGGAAGCTGGAAATACTCGGCAACAAGGCAAGCTTACTCTCAGCCAAAGCAAGATGCATCCCCCCAAGTCAATGGCCCCAAAGCCCTTACAGCAGCGGTGAGCCTGCCCCACTAAGCCCCGCAGGCTGTGATGGAGCAGGTACCCGCAAGAAGCTCCCTCCCCACCTGGGCATCAGCTCAACCAGCCCATCCATTTTCATTTGACAAAGAAAGCCCGCTTCCCCAGCCAGCACAGATCCTTTTAGCTGGCAAGATAAAGCCAACTCCTCGCCAGCGTGCTCCATCACCTCCCCTCCGGTCCTGGCACCGAGTCCAGCTTCCTACCCCAGCCACACAAACCAAACGTCCCCAGCGGCGGTGCAAAGGTTCACAGTGCATGAAAGCAGAGGGAAGAAAATCTCCCGCTCTTTTTCTCTTTCTTTCCCTTTTTTTTTTTTTTTCTCTGTG
The DNA here is from genome assembly GCF_013377495.2 of Cygnus atratus. Classification (NCBI taxonomy): domain Eukaryota; kingdom Metazoa; phylum Chordata; class Aves; order Anseriformes; family Anatidae; genus Cygnus; species Cygnus atratus. The sequence continues at coordinate 55,121,892 of NC_066362.1, read as the reverse complement.
GCGAGGCTGATATCATGCTATTTCAGCCGGCCAACTCGCACAGCGAGGAGGACGGCCGAGAGAGCCGCGCTGAAGCTAATCCTCCAAGCAGAAATATGGGGTCTCGGGGTCTGCTGGATGCAGGATAACAGGAGGAGAGGACTGTCAGACACACTAAAGGTACTCAAGTGTCTGATTTCAGGCACCAAAGGGCTTAGGAGCCTAAATACTGATACAGATCTGGATCATTCCAGTTCCATTCAAAGGAAGCTGAATAGGGAAAATAATCTGCATTTCTTACAGAGTAAGAGACGAGTAGGTGGGAAGACCAAGAGCAGGTAACAGAAGCCGTGCTGTTTCGAGCCCAGCCGCCTCTTAGACCTTCAGACCAAAGCGGGGCTCGACAGGGGGCTCCGGGGGGGGGGGTCCCGAGCACGCCTGGAGGCGCTTCGGGCGGAAAGGCGAGGCGAGGAGGAGGAGGAGGAGGAGGAGAGGAATGAACTGCACAGCACAGCCACCAGGACAAACCCCCCCGGGGCAGCCTCCGAAGGGGAGGAGGGCTGCGGGGCTGAGCAGGGGGCGCAGGGGGGTGTCCCCTTACCTTCCATCCCGGCTCCGCGCCGCCGCCCGCTCCTGCAGGTGTGTCTGGAGCGGCCTCCCCACCCCGCTGCACCTTTCCTCCTCCTCCTCCTCCTCCTCCTCCTCCTTCTCCTCCTCCTCCTTCCCTCCCTCCCTCCTCCGCCCGGCTGGGAGGGCAGGCAGCCGGCTCCCCCCCTTTTCCCTTTCCCCAACCAGCCTCTCCCCCAGCCTCTCCCCCCCCCAGCCTCGTCTCCGACCTCCTCCGGCTGCTCCTCACCTGGGCGAGGCGGGCACGGGTCCTCCTCAGCCTGCGGTCCCGTCTCCTCTCCGCCGGCAGCCCCGGGGCTGGAGCTGCTCTCCGGAAGGATGTGGCTCGCCAGCAACTTCTCTTCCGAAACGCAGCCGGCTTCACCTCCCCACTGCCTGCCGGGGGAAGGGGGTGCCCGGCTCAGCTTCCCCTGGCCGGGGAGGAGAGCTCCAGATCAGAGCTGGGGTGCTCCTGTGGTTTAAGGGCTCCAGGAATTACAGCCTGGCCACCCCTGGTGCAGAGCTGGTTCTGGACGGAGCGGGTTTCGAGCAAGGGGAGAAAATAGGAGTGGTTGGAAAAAAGCTCAATTCAGGCCGAGAAGAGGTGCCACAGCCTTAATTTTGGCCCCCGGTCCCGAGCAGCGGGTGTGGGTGGAGCTGGGCGCGGAGGCACCCCCGGGGCAGAGTGGCTGAGCCGTACCCGCGGCGTGCGGGGGCCTGCACCGCCGGCCTGACCCTGCACAGGACTGCCCGGCTGGGGGAAGGTGCCAGGAACCTTCCTCGTCCCCGTTCTGAGCGGCCACAGCCGTCCAGGAGCGGGGCTGGAGCATCCCAGCAGGCACACGTGGCTCAGCCCCTGCCACGGACCCCATTGCCCAAAGCTGTGCCGCGCCACTGGGACCACGAGGGGTCTGGCAGAGGTGGAAACCACAGAAGCCGAGGTGTAAAACAAGCTCCAAGCACGAACCAGACCGCCCGCCCTAAAGGAGCTGTAGGGTTCCCACTGGACCCAAAATGAACATCTCGGATGGTTTCTCCTCCAGGGGCCGACGCGTCCCCTCCGGACCCCGCGGGGATCCTGCACCAGCTTCAGCAAAGCGGTCGTGGGGGAGGGAGGCTCTAGCAAGCCCACTTCCCCATGCTGCTGTGCTCTTAGCAAGCACAACCACCGCCTGAGACCAGCTTTGAGACTCGCTCCCAAAATTTTCCTCCACTCACCGCACGGCTTCACAGCCCTCGTGTGCAAACACCGTGCACACGCAGGTTTTTTGGCAAACGCCCGCTCTGCTTGCAAGGCACCCGTCCCAGCCGCTGCCACCCCGAGCGTATGAATTCGCTGCTGACTCATCCTCCCTGCAAGGGATCCCGACAGCTGCCTTCCTCCCCCCTTTGCCCAGCTTCCCCCCCAAAGGCAGGGCGCAGAGACCACCAGCCGGGCTCTCCAGGCAGGATGCGGCTCCATCTCCAGCCCTTACCTCCAGCTGTAAATGGGCGATCGAAAACAAGCAGGAGCAAGGCTGCCTGCAGGGAACGACTTCTGACTCAAGCCATGTCAATGTCTTCCTGCTAGTTATTCTCTTGCAAACAACCCGGGTCTAGTGAAAAGATTTCCTGAGCAGGATATTACACGGTGATGGAAGGCGAGATCTTCGCAGTCGCGATAAAAGCCCCAAACGGGCTTAGTTTCTCTCATTCACCCAGACAGGGACAAACTCAAGGCTGGTGTCAAGGAAACCTCTCCCTCCACCCTCCCTGACCCCACGGGCAGTAGCTGTGGTGCTTTGTGACTCAGAGCAAACCCAAAGCAGACACAGCACTTCCCACATCAAGCCTTAGCTGCCGCTTTTGTTCCTGGAGGGGCTCTGAGCTGGGCAGGTGCCCCGGGACCAAAAGACCACCCCTGAAGGCCAGCAGATCAGGCAGACAGCTCCTGAGCAGAAGATGTCCTGTCCCTATTTTTTTTTGCCCAGGGAACGTGGGCACAGCAGTGAAGAGCTCTCCTTCTGGGGGAGAGCCGCGGTGGTACCAGACACCCCCAGTTTGTCACAGTGCCACCACAGCCAGGTCTCACATTTCCGAATTAGCCCTATTGAGAGCAGCAGCTTCTGTGCTGATACAGCTGAATTCACACCAGGAATGTCATCGTGCGGTGTTTGGGTGGGTTGGTGGTTTTTCGTTGTTGGCTTTTTGTTTTTTGTTGTTGTTGTTGTTTTGTTTTGCTTTTTTTTTTTTTTTTTCAACTCCTGACCAAAATAGTTGCACTGGTAAGACTTTCCAAACACCTCTGGCTCGCACAGGAAACCTATGACAGGCCAGCAAGCGGTGAGCCATGCGATGTTTCCACCGAGAGAGGAAGGGCTTAGCACATGCAGCCCACAAAGCCATGGGTTTTCGGCGGCGTCTTGTGGTGTGGGGCTGACTGGTGGGCACCCTTGGAGGTAGGCGAGCTCCTGAAACCGCTTTAGAAAGGCCTGAGGTGGTGAAGGAATTAAATTCCTCATTGTGTGGATGAAACGCTGTCGGTATAAAGCTCAACAGATGGTGAGCTCAGATGCGTTGTAAAATCCTGCCTATGTTCTGCCTATGTTACAAGCCTGCCCTGAAGCACCTTACCTACACGGTAACATGAAGTGGTCACAATGTTTTCAATAAAATACCTCTTTTTGTGCTTTTTTTTCCCCATCAAACTATGTTATTTTCCTCGCAGCTGAGTGATTTGCAAAGACTTGTATCTTCTGATGAAGTTTTAGGGGGGAGTTTTGCTAAAGTCCCTGGTGCTCTCTCTGGTCAATTCTAGGAAGAAAGTCCAAAACACACACACCCCCCCCCAAACTTTCCCTCTCTTTATTAGCTGTCGCAACGCATATCTCTGTGTCACAAAACCTCTCCACAGCATTGTTCCCACGTGGGAAAAAAAACAAGCGCTGAAAGCTCAGAAAATGTGAAACATTTCTCAACTCCAGCCTGGTCTGAGCAGCTCACACACTCACACCAGGTTAGATAGCACACACAAAAAGACGCTTTTATTTTTCCTATTGACACTAACCAAGCTCAGAGTTTATATTAACAGCCTTTGCAAGGGCTCTGACTGCCTGCTCATCCCCCTGATGCCTTCCAGAGCCACGACAGGCCAACAGCGGCTCCATGGTGGTGTAGGTGACTGCAGAAGGGGAGGAACAAGCCCCCCGGAAAGGATGAGCGGCCCTCATGGCAGGAAGAAAATGCACATAAATGTGTGTGGAGATAGGAAAACAAGTGAATGTTTCCTTCAGTATTCCTCCCCCTCGTGCACTACGCCCATTGCCTGGAGCTAAAGGATGCAGAAGCATGTAGGAGCTCCTTGGGATGGTATCGGCAGCACATCTCCGTCCTCATCAGGGCATCCAGGGGTGGGGGGTGGCAAGTGAGAGCTGAATTAGAGCAGGCTCATGGGATTCAAGTCCCTAAAGCCCCTTCCTCACTCCAAAGCTGCCTGACTGCCCATGGCCAAGGGCCTCAGCCAACAGGGCTGAGACTGGAAGTCTCCTCGCACGCCTCTCCCACCTCAGCCCTGCTCCCAGTCGCCTTACCCCAACAATAAAGGAAGGGTCCCAGAGAGGGAACAGGGAAGTGGTTGAGTCTCCATCCCTGGAGGTCTTTAAAAGACGTTTAGATGTAGAGCTTAGTGATATGGTTTAGTGGAGGACTTGTTAGTGTTAGGTCAGAGGTTGGACTAGATGATCTTGGAGGCCTCTTCCAACCTAGATGACTCTGTGATTCTGTGACCCCAACTGCATTTTAATTGCAGCAGGCAGCAGCTCGCCAAAGCCACCCAGGGCTTTCCTTGCATGCTGAGGCTGCGGCCACCAGAGGTCAATGTGGCCACATCAACCTCAACCAGCTGCTGGGTGCCGCACGCAACCCCTTTGGAACAGAAACGCGGAGCAGGTACTGCTTTCCACCTCTCCGGAAATAATTTTGGGATAGATTTGCATGTAAGCCAACATTCAAAGCATTCATCACAATGTGGCTTTGGCATTATCCTGAAAAACGGGGCTTGAGAATGACAGCGTCCCCAACAAGCATCCTGCAAACACTCTGCGTTGAGACCCTGTCCCTTGCCTGCAGTCCCGCAGAACCCCACAAGTGCTCCAGCCTCTCCAGGCATGTCTCCTACTGCAGCTTTCTGTGTCACTGGGGTGATTCACACCAGTCTCAGGCCTGCCCGGTTAGCAATAGATGGAAACGGGCTGTCTGTCCTCCCCTGACTCCAGCTCCTCCCCGGGGCACGAGGTCTGTCCCAGTGAAGGTCTGCCACGAACCCAGGCTGGCCGACCAAAACGAGCAGCTCACCTGCAGCCAGAGGAGGGCAAATGGGCCAAACAAACAGGGTCATCAACCTATATCAGATGTAGGCAGGGAGGATGGCACTGTGCAGAACAGAAATACCCCCTATACCCCCTTCGGCAGAGCTCCAACTCCAGCTGGAGGTATGTAGGTGCCCGACATAGGGGAAGCTCCCCAAAGCTCTCTGCTGCTACAATATTTGGGGCTTTGAGTGCATGGGCTGCCAGTGTAGATGGGAAGGCGTGTTGGCTTTTTCTCCCGCAACCCATCCAAGCTCCAGCAGTGTGCCACCACCACTTGTAACACTGCTCCAGAGCCATAGGGTGGCACCACGCCACCGTCCAACCCCTTGGGGGAGGAGGTGGCTGGGGAAGTGCCAGGGCAAAGCCCCAAAGCTTTGGGTCAGCGTGGCCTCGTTGCTGGAGCCCTTGCACAGGACGCGGGGAGCCAAGGGCTGCGCCCGTTCCTGCCATGCAGACCTGCCAGGGCTCCTTGCTCCTTGCTGCTGAGGCCCTTCCCAAGCCTTTCCACGCCAGAGATGTTGTACCCACGCCAACTCCACCTCTAAAGGGGCCGTGACTCCCCTTTCCTCCCATTAGTGTTACCTGGTGGGATGTGCTCTCCCCGGGCATCTGCTGGATGTGAAGTTGCACAACCCACCCCTCAACCCGCATCCAGTACAGCCAAGGGCTACCAAGCTGAGATCTGGCAAGTTTGGTGCAGATGTGACCAAAGCCAGAGCGGTTTGGTGCCCCAGGCAAAGGCACAGCATCTGGGACCTCATTTCCTCCTCCACGTACCACCAGGGCCGCTACAGATGCCCTGCAGGATGCGGCCCTAGATGCTGCGGGAGACCCTGCAGCCCTTCTGCCCACTGCATGGGCTGCGTGCTGGAGCCTTCGTGGGTAACCGTGTCATTTGAACGCTTCCCCTACGCATTCCTCCATGTCTGGTGTTCCCATAGCCGACATACATATGTATAATATTTATATATACACCCAGCTGCCTCCCTGACTCACCCCCAGCACCACTTGGCCCTTCGGACCATCCCGCGGAGACCAGCATTATCCGAGACCCGGTGTCAAGCCCTTTGTCGGCTCCGACAGCCACGGGAGGAATCAGAGGCTGGGGTGCAGAAGGAGCCGTGCCTCGTCTCCCGGGGAGCCAGCCCCAGCCTTCCCCCCTCGAGCTGACCTCCATAGCCCCGGCCTCCGCGCTGCAGGAGCTGGGTGCCCTGGGAAGGAGCCGAGCCTTGCCGCGGGGATGCAATCCCCGGCACTCGCTGGAGCCCGCCCAAGAGCGAGGCGCTTTCCAAGCCCTTTCCCTTTCTCGGGGGTCTGTTAGTCACATAAACAGGAAAAGCCTGGCTCTCTCTCCCCCCCCCCCGCCCTCCACTCCAGTGTGATGCAAGCCCCTGCGCCGGGCGGCTGGCCCCGCGGGAGGAGCTGCCGCCGGCCCCTGACCTCCAGGCTCCGCGTTTCCTGCGGCAGCCAAGGAGGGAGACGAGGCCCCTTCTTCCAGACGCTGGGGCTGGGCATAAAGGGGCCTCTGCGGGCCAGCCCCGGAGAGGAGAGGTCATAGCCAACCTTCTCCAGCAGCCTGAGGGATGCAGAAGTGCCAGATGCCCTGGCAGAGGTCGGAGCATCCCCGGGACCCCAAGCGCCCCAAGCGAGGGGAGCGCAGCCGAAATGAGAGGGTGAGCGCCGCTCTCCAGCCCCGGCCCTGCAAACCCTTCTTTATCTCCTGGCACTTATTTCTGGAAGCTCTGCGGTGTTCCCTCCTAAAACCAAAGGCATCCGCGCTGGGCTGGGAGGGCGTGCGTGCAAGAGCGGGGCGCAGCCACTCCTCCAGTTCATGCTGGCCCTTGCAGAGCGCCGCGCTGCTAACCCTCATCAGAGCCAGATCTCTGGAGGGGAGAAAAAACCCAGCCTTGCTGCGAGCCGTCGGGATGAGAGGCAGATTCCCGTCCCCAGGTCCCCGTCCATGCTTTCCCACCGGGCTCCGTGCCAGCCCCGGCTCGTAAAAGCCCCGGTCGGCAGCCAGAGGTGATGCCGTGGTGCCAGCTCCCGAGTGCCTGGCAGGAGGTGCCGGATGCCGGAGGAGAGCGGGCAGGGCAGGATGGCATCCCGAATCGAGTCCTCTCGCATGCCTCGGCGCTGACTTCCACTCTGCCCTGGAATGCGCCCGGCAGCAGCATGTGGGAAAGTGGAGTCAGCAGAGACCTTGGATGTGTCAGCTCCCATCTGAGTAAACAAGAGGAGCCCTGGCAAGCGTTCAGCCCCAAGCATCCGAGACCTTGAGAAGGGGTCTGGAGACGGGGAGGTGCTTCTTTCCCCTCCTCGCTCAGCCCCTGCGAAACATCCCCTAACCTCTGCCCCACCTCAGGCGCTAGCACCATCTCCTCGTACCCCTACCATGCCTGGAGAAGTAATGACCAGGGAGAAAGGCAGCTCCAGCACTGGGGGTGGATCGAACAGCCTGGGAGAGACGGTGCCATGGGAAGACGAGGAGGGTCTGGGGCAGAGAGGGACACGGCAGCTCCCAGCACCGAGGGCGGAAAGGAACACCTCCCTGGCTGCAGCTGGGGGCATTCCCACTGCGGGATGCCAAATCCCTTCACACACCATCCCCGCAGGTTTTATAGGGTCAAGGACAAGCGAGGGGTTGCCCCAGAGCTGGCTGCAGACACGCTCCCGCCTCTCACTGGGTGTTGGTTCCTCCATCACCTCCTCCACAGGGTGCACCTACACGAGACCACCCCACTCCCCTCCACCCAGGAGCCTGGTTTGGGCTGAGGGACACAGCAGGAAAGAGGGACGGGCTGGGGAAGGCACCCCACATCGCACCAGCTCTCCTGGCATCGCCCCCCACCGTCTCCTCGGGGTGGCCGAGGCCGTGCCGCCTCCTGGCCGGGGGCCCGCGTCCCCTATCGCTGCTGGCCAGGCGCTGACGCCGAGAGAATGAGCCATTGTTTCCCAGCCCCGCGGCCTCTTCCTGTCCCCGTAGGGCCCAGAGACAAACAAAAGCGGAGCCAGACGCTTTGGGGAGGAGGCCGGGCCTGCTCCCCTCCTCCAGATCCCGCAGCAGCCCCGCAGGCAGGCAGGCAGGCAGACAGACGGATGCCCGCCTTGGGGGAATGGGCAGGGACACCCCTATTTTTAGCCGCCTCTGCACCCCACCCCCTTCCTTCCGTGGCCAAAAATACGCGGGCTGGATGGACAGGCAAAATCATTAAGATTAAAGAGTCGTCCAGGCCCTGCTTCCACCCACTCCCCTGTCTTGCGCCTCGTCCCTTGGACCAGGACAGGTTCCTCACACGTGGTAATGCCCTCACCCCAGGGATGACTTCTCTCCTCATCCCCATCCCTCCTTCCCTGTATCCATGCATCGTGGGACATGGATCCATGATCCTACAGGGAGGGAAAATGATGTCTGAACCCCCCCCCCCTCGAGTCCCTCCTACACCTCTGCAGTGTTTGTGAAGAGGAACTGGAGAATCAACTGGTGGGAGACACCATATCCATATTTACATCGATATTTGCATCTCCTTTCCCAGCGCCCAGAGTCACAGGGGTGTTTCCAGGCCACAAGCAGCCGTTCCAGGGTTGCTTCTGCTTTATGCAGCATGCCCCCACCCTGCTCCCAGCCGTGTCCCAAAGCAGCCTTTCCCTCCCGTCCGTGCCAGGGGAGCACAGACTTGGGGTCCGCATCTCCCTCCGCCCTTCCAAACCCCTACACCTGCGGCACTGCAAGCAGGACAAGCACACAAGGAGAAAGCCAAGGGGGAGAGGAGGAAGGAGCACAAAAACATTCGGGATAGGAGGAGGTGGGCAGAGGGAGGAGAGGCAGTTTGCCAGTAAGCCTGGGAATTCATCCCTACCTCCTCCTGGGCTTTGGCAAACCCCAAGGCTTCGCATTCCCAGCCCAGGTCCCCTGGGAGAAGCATCCCCTCCTTTGCAAAGCCCACAGGCAGGACGTGGTCGCTCCCATTCCCTCGGCCTCCCACTGCTCCAGAGCAGGGGAAAATCAGAAATAGGCTCTTCAAACGTCCCACCCCTCTTCCCAGCACCGTCACCGCATGCAGGGGTTATGGGGACAGTGTGGGGACCTGCAGCATGGCCCCGTGGGGTGCCACCAGAGGGGAAATCGCCCACAAAGCTGCCAGGAGAGCGATGGGCGGAAGCTGAAAGGCACCACGCAGGACTTGTCCGTCACCCACAGCGGGGCGAGGGAACCTGGACCCACACCGGGACGCGCGGCGGGGCAGGGACCCCCCCGGCCCCTCTGTGACAGCGGGGGGCTGCCGGCAGCGCCTCCCAGCCTGCGCGGTATGCAGCCGCCGCGAGGAGAATGGAAACATCTGGAAGTCGCCCGCAAACGAGCGGCGCTCCCAGTTAATGAGGAAATATGAGCTGGGGAGCCTGGGCAGCAACAGGATATCTGCTGCTCGTGCGCCGAGCGGGCGCCCCTTCCCGCCTGCCCGCCCCTCCGCCCTCCGTCCCCGGGGAAATTTCCAGGGATGGGGGTCCTGTCCCTGAGCTGGGGTGTCCCCGCCACATCCCCCCAGGCACGGGAGAAAGGAAGAAAAGGGATTTTTCTTCCCCAAAGGAAGTCCTGCAGCCCCTCTTCGCCCTGTGGGGCTGCAAAGCAAAATGGGAGGAAGGAACATCCTGGGGTCCTTTGCTGCCTCCTCCACCGTGCCAGGAGCTGGGCTCCCCCATTTTCCCCCATCCCTCGGTCCTCCCCTGTCGCACCCAGCGACACCTAAGACCTGTGAGGCTCTTCTCTGAGGGCCGGGAAGAAGGGGGGCCAATTTGCTCAGCCCCATCTTTGATGTTGCAGGAATCAAAGCGAGCAGCGCCGTCACCTGCGGGAGCTGCGGGGCCACCCATCTGCTCCGATGATAAGCCCGATAGCCGGTCTCTCCGTGATGGCTAGACTGGTCCCGCTGCCCGGGGGGGGGTGAGGCTGCAGACGGATGAAAGGCGGGGGTGACTCAGGGTAAATGAGGCAGCTGGGCGTCTGGGGCGATGGGGCTGGGAGGGGTCCAGGCATTAGCTATTGCCCAGGGCACCCACGGGCGCTGCAGTGGCTCTGCAAGACCGTCCAGACCCACAGCATCACTCGCAGGGACAGCCGAGGCAGAAGGACAACACGAGGAGGGGCTGGGAGGTAGGGTTTTATGGATTCAGTGTCAGGCAGAGGTCTAGGAACTGCACTGCCCAGGTGAGGGTGTAGCCAGTGAGGCTGATCCACCTCCCATGGCCAGGGTGGATGCTGAGTCCCAGAGCCGGCGTATATATACCCTGGAGGGCTCCAACCCACTCCAACGCCATCCCTGAAGGGATAAAACCTGACAGCCTGGCTCGGGGAGGGTTGAGAAGAGAGGGGTTTCCAGAGGCTTTCCTGGAAATGGAGCAAGCCCTGGCCCAGTATGCAAAGATGCTCTGAGCACGGGCAAGGAGGAGGAGGAGAAGGAGGAGGAGAAAGAGAAGGAGGAGAAAGAGGAGGAGGAGCAGGCGACCCACAACGAGCAGATCGTGGCCCCTGCCCCATCTGGAAGAGATTTGTTCTGCATTCCCCGGCAGAGGCGGCTGCCTTCACTCCCCGCCGCAGCCCCCACTGCAGGGCACCAGGACAGGGATGGGGATAGAGATACCCCTGCAGGCTGCAGATGGAGAGGTGCTGAAGAATGGGTCTGTCCCAGCCTCTCCCGCCACCCCGCTGGCTTCCTCTGGGCGGGACACACGAGAAAAAGGTGCCTACTATAGCCCTGGCAAGCTGGGAGGATGTAGGTCATGGTTTCTCCTTTTCCCACTGGTGGCACAGCTCTGTCCACTTCAGACCTGAGTTCCCATCTCAATCCAAGATGCAGACCTGCTAGAAGTAGGTCTGGACTAAAATGCACAAGGCTTGTGCTTGTCTTCGCCATCATATTTGGCTTCCACGGAAGGCAGAAAAGGCAACTACCCCATTTCACAGGGGAGCAGCCTGAGGCTGAGAGGCTGACGATGTGCCAAAACCCTACTGCAAGCCTCCGAGCAAAGAGGAAAGCACCAAGCTGGTCTGCTGGAAAGTGGCACAGAGCCTGCCTCCAGCAAAGAGCTTCCCCTCCTTCTCTCAAGTAGCACACACGCCAAAATCCAGCTTGGGGTTACTCCTTGGGAAGGATAACCCTCAAGAAGCAAGCATTCCAGGAGAGGTTCAAGCAAAATAAGACCTTCTACCAGCAGTGGTGGTCCTGGGGTGAGCAGCAGCGGCGAGAAGCCATGGCCTCCTCCTTTCCAGAAGTGAGCAGAACCTGAGCTGAGCTGGATGGCCAAGGACGCGGTGCCCGTCCTGCCTAGGGCACCTCGGCAGGGCCACCCGAGCCGAGCAAGAGGCCAGGCTCCATTTTGACATCTCCTCCGCAGACATCTTGTCATCCCTTCATCCAGGCCCTGCTCAATCCCAACAAGTCTCATCTCGCCTCCACCAACGGAGACACCTCCCTTCTCCTCCACAGGGCCACAAACAGTGCTTGTGTCTGGCCAAACACCCCCAGCAGAGCCTCCGAGCCTCATCTCCAGGCCATGGGGTCACCAGTGACACTGGCAATGCTGTGCCCACCAGCAGGTTGCCCCTCGGTGGCACTGATAAGGGACCGTCAAGGAACAAAGCGTGATGCCAGAGGGATGCAGTGTCCCATGGGCGGGCAGAAGCTCATAGCATGAAGGAGCAGAGCACCTCCTTGAACCTACCACAGTGCCTCTGACATAACACTTGTCCTGACCCCGTAATGCTTGTCCTGACCCCATAACGCTTGTTTTGAACCCGTAATGCTTGTCCTGACCCTGTAACGCTTGCCCTGACCTCATATTTCTTGTCCTGAGCCTGTGGCACCTATCTGGGCCACACTGCCTTCAGAGAGGCTTCTACCCCACCAATGCTCACCCTACACCACCCACGGGTCCTGGCGTGACCGTGCACCCCCAGGCTAGGGGTCCCTCTCCCCATTCGAGTCGGCAGCGCTGTACCGTGGGCGCTGGGGGCTTCCCATCCAACACGGGCTGGGACGACCCCGTGTTATTACCAGGGCTTTCACACACATCACGCAAAGTCCTTTCCTTCTGCCCGGCTTCCCCAACAAGCTTAGCAGAGACCTGGCTTTTCCCCTTCCCCCAAATTCACTGAAGAAAGAGAGCGGGGCAAGCAGGAGGCAGCCCAACGCCGGAGGAAGGGAAATGGCACTGGGGAAGTGGGGCGGGGAGCTTGGAGGGGGGAAGGCAGAGAAGTTCCTGAAGTTTTCTGTCCTGGATAGTTGGAATAAATCTCATTTTCTCCGGTGTCCGTGCCGGGGCGAGGATTGGCTCGGCGGTGCCGCAGCCCGCCCCCTCCTTCCCGCGTCCCCTCCCCGCCAGCTTCGCTCCCTCGCTCCCGTGGCACCGGGGCGTCAGGCACCCAAAGAGCAGCCTTGGGGAGCCAGCTTTGGGGGGGACAGGCGTGGGAAAAGGGGGGGGGCACGCATCCCCTTCCCTTTCCCCACTGGGACGCACCGCCGCTTGCCCTCCCAGCCGGCTGGAGGGGCGCACAGGGAGCGTCTCCCAACTTTTCGGCCAGAGGACGAGACAAAAAAAAAACACAAAAAAGTCGCCCCGGTTCGTAAGAGGTAAAGCCTGAAAGTTTTGATTTTGACGTGCGGAGAGCCGGAGGGTGTTTCGGAGGGGAAGGGAAGGGAGGGGGGAGAGGGCGGTAAGAGGGGGAACAAGGAGGTGGGAGAAGCGGGAGGGGTGGCAAGGCGATGGAGACGGGGAGGATGTGGAAGAAGAAAGGCAGAAGAAGGCAGGAATGCGACAGGAAACAGGGAGGAAATAAGGGAAAGCGGGAGCGAGGAAAGGGGAGTGAGGAGAGGAACGGGACAAGGAGCGGGCCCCGAGGATGGGGGAAAGGAGCAGGGTGCCCTCCCACTGCTACTGCCCTCACCCAGCTCTGAACACCCCAGGGAGCCACAAGTTTGGGGTGTCGGAGCATGAGAGGGAGCAGGGAGGGGATGGCTTTAAACTGCGTGGAGCGCCAGCCTCCCTCCACATCCCAGGGTGCCTGCTTGGAAAAATACCCTCATTACAGGCAGAGATATAAATATATATATAGCAGCAGGCAGCGCAGGAGCTGGACTCGGGCTTGTCCGCCCACTGCCCGGCACCGCTCCAGGACTGCTGAGGGAGCCTCAGCCCGGCCCATCGCCCCTTTCCCACCCAAAACCCCGCTCCTGACGGCTTCCCCCGTCCCAGAACAAAGTGAGAAGCCGGTGGAGCCTCTGCCTCTCCTCCTCCTCCTGCGGGGAGAGGGAGATTCGGGGCACTTGGAGATTTTCGGAAGGCTTGGAAAGGCTTCCCGGCCGCCCACAGCTATTTCCAACCCTTGTCGAGACCACCCCAAACATCTCCTCTCCCTCTTCGGAGAGTGTCCCCGTGGGGTGTGTGCAAGAAGGAGGGGTTGGGGGCGTTGGGGGGGGAGAGAAGAGGCTGCTTTCAGCAGCTCCAGCCAACGAGACATCTGGATTATTTCCCCCCCATCCTCCCTCCCTTGCTGGTTTCCGTTCTTCCCAGCGAGCAGAGCAGCCCCGGCCATTCCTGGCGAGTGGAAAACCAGTGGAAACCAGCTCGGCTTCGGGGGGGACACGGGGGAGGCCGGGGAGGGAGGAGGAGGCTCCCAGCCCTCGAGGCGAGGGGGCTTCCTGCAGGAGGGGAGATGGTGACGGGGAAGGGAAGGTGGGCAGGCGGACAGACGGACGGACGGCCAGACAGGGGTCCCCTCGCCTAGTGGAGGAAAGGAGAGCGCGGGTCAGCCTTTGCCCCAAGAATCACGAGCTCGGAGCAGCACGCTTGGGCAGAGGGAGGGCAGAGACACAGCGGGGGCAGAGGGGAGGAGGAAAAAGGGCTGGCACCATCCGCCCCCTTCCCCAGGAGCAGCAGGGAAGCGCTGAGGGTCCCCATGGGGGTCCACAGGGCAGCCCGGGCCTATGGGGCAGGGGGATTCCTCCCCTCCCAGCCCTATGGCTTGTGCCAGGGGGGGATCCTGCCCCCACGCCGTCCTCCCACCCCAAATCTGCCACGTGCCCGGCGTGTCCCAGCCTCGAGGCTTTGCACAGACACCGGCAGAGAGAGCCATGGGGCTGGGGGGCCGGCAGGAAGCGAGGCTGCCACCATCCTGTGGCCCTGCCACCGTCCTGCGGCCCTGCCACTGCCACCAGGGGAGGCAGCCAATGGTGGCAGCCTCCGCGGGGGGAGGTTTGTTTTCCCTTCCCAGGCATTAACCCCCGGCAGATAAGAGGGGCCCTGGGTGAGCAAACAAGGCCAGGGCAAGGCAAAAAAACATGTGCGTTCTGCCAGGAGAGCAGCCCGATGCCCAGGCTTCCCCCTCGGCACAGGCTTGGCCTCCTGGGCACTTGCTCCAAGGTGACCCAGGGACACTGAGGGGAGGCAGGCAGCGTGGCGGGGGGAGACCGGTGGAGACACGCAGCAATGGGGGTCCAGACACACAAGGACTGAGGGACGGGGGGGCTTGTGCATCCTTTCGGCCTCCTGTCCCCTCCTGATGACAGGACCCAGCTCTATCCTCAACCCCCAGCCCTTGAGCCCGGGGAGGGACACGTCCCCACAGCCTTCACGGACCCAGCAGTGCCGCAGGAGGGCACCCACACCGCTGATGCTCTGGGGTGCCCCCAACCTTCTCCCTTCCCCAACCCACTCTTGCAACACATGCCGCCGGGGACGTGTAGATCCCTCCCCGCTGTCCCGTTCCCGCAGAGAGGCCACATAGCCCCGCGGTCATCGCCCTGCCACCGCCTCCCCGCCTGTCCCCCAGCACCCGCCTGCCCCCGCCCCCACCCATGCCCGGGTGCTCCACACTGCATTCACGCCCTGGCAAAGCACCTGGGGATCCAGGCAGGGGAGGACAAACAACCCAATACACGAATATTGCATTTTTCCCTTCCCCTCCTCCCTGAGAACCACACCGTCCCGGGCCTCACCCTCTCCTGAAGGGTTCATCTGAATAGCAAGGAGCAGGGAGAGGTTCCTCACCCCAGGAGGGCGGCGTGGGGCAGGGCACGGGGAGGAAATCTTCAGCCGGGATTGCAGCGGGCAGAGGGAAGGGCATGTGCTTGGGGATGCTTTTCCTTCCACCCCAAAAGGAGCACCGGGCAAGGGACTTAGCTGGGGACAGTCCCCCCAGCACTGCTCACGTTCCTATTTTAACCTCACCACCCCCAAGGACCACCCAACTCTGCCATTCCTGGGATTAGAGCTGGCAAGATTGGGAAAATCCTCTTTGAGGGCTTCACCTTCCCGCTTGTTTTTCTTTAGGGGACTGAGACACTTAACCCGCCACCCATCTGTGAACCAGCTCCTGCAGCAGAAGACATCGGATCAGCCCCAGAGGCAGCCTCCAGTAGCACCCAGGGTGACCACAGACCCCTGTGGACACATCTGTGCCACCACCGTCCCTCCCTGGGTGAGGGAGCAGCACCCACCGCTCCTCGGGAGGACCCGTCCCCACCAAGGCCACCAACAGCTGGGACATCCCCACTCTGGGTGACCCCATGAGCGTTACGTAGGCCCACCACTGCCATCAGATCAAAGCTAAGGCGAAGAAAGCTGTTTCCGCCGGTGATGGGGATGCCAGGGATGTGACAGGCCACTCCGGCACCAGAGGCTAGGTTTTTTTTGGGTTTCAGCAGGCGAGGGGACGAGGAGGTGCAAGATGAGCCTGGGGAAGCTGCCGGTGCTCAGCTGGGTGTCGGGCTCCCACGGCAAGCGGCGGCTGAAGTCGGAGCTGACGCCAGACATGATCAGCCCGCCGCTCGGGGACTTTCGGCACACCATGCACGTGGGGCGCGGCGGGGACGTCTTCGGGGACACCTCCTTCCTCAGCAACCACGGCGGGACCGAGACAACCAAAGCCAACAACTTCTTCACCCGGACGCTGCGGCACGTCCGACGGACACCGCTGAGGAGCCGGGGCAGCGGGAGCCAGGTGGTGGCATCGCCCGAACCGCCCGCCATCTCGCCCATCATCAAGAACGCCGTGTCACTGCCGCAGCTCAACGAGGGGACATACGACGGCGGCGGTGGAGGTTTGACCAGCAAGTTCTCCTTCAAAAGTGCCTCCAACAGCTTCTCCAAAACGCACCAGGCCTACGGTGAGTGGAGCGCGGAGCAGGGGGTGGTGCCCAGGCACCCCCGTGTCCCCTCAGCCCCATGGCTCCCCCGTGAGCAGCCCCCCTGGGACAGGAGGGTGGGATGGCTGGGACAGGACAGCTGGGTGGCTCTTTAGTCTCAGCATGAGGCTGTTGCTCTGCTCTTCACCAGAGGCTGTGGCAGAAGGTCTCAGAAGGGTCTGAGGGAGCCCACAGCGGCCAGAGGGGACGTGGCTGGGCTCAGAGGGAAAGGCAAGCCGAGGCAATGCTGCCATCTCCTGGTCCCGCCTGCCTGGCTCCATCCCCACTGGCGTCTTACCAAGCTTGGTGCCCATCTGAAGGCTTCTGCTCGGCTCTGGGTTGGAGATGCCCATCCCCGAGCTGCAGCGGTGGGATGCCACTGCTTGCTGGGCCTCACAAGCCCAGGACCAGCAGACCCAGTAAGGGGATGAAACCTGGCCTGGCCTTTAGGGACCAGTGCCACCAGCCTGCACCAATTCAGTGGCAGCGTCCCTTGTCCCATGGACATGTAGGACCATGGCACCCTAGCTGTGCTCACCAGCCATCGTTTTTGCCTTGCAGGGCTGGAGTCTGGATTTTGCACCATCCCTCGCGTCCCTCGCCTGGAAAAGGCCCAGGAGAATACCTTCCCCGGGGAAACAGAGCTCGCGCGCTCGGACTCCCTGCTGTCCTTCCGCCTGGATCTGGGGCCCTCCCTCATGAGCGAGCTCCTCCAGGTGATGAGCTTCTCTGAAACCAACGGGAGTGAGGCAGTAGAGGATGACCGAGACCTGCCCAGCAGCCGCACAGTCCCGCAGGGTGAGGGGACTGAGGATGGGGTCCCTCCAGGACCGGATGCATCCCATGGAGAGGTGAAGGCAACGTCCAGCTTCTGGGACCACTCCGGGCAGGCCAGCTCGCTGCTGGGACTGTCCGTCCATGCCAATGGGGAGGCACACGCCATCGAGTGTGCCAGAGAGGACCCGGGCTGGGCTTCAGGGCCGGGGGCAGCACCCGGAGGGACCCTGTGGCAGGGGCACTGGAACGACTGCTCCATTGAGGCGGGAGAGTTTGAGCGGGCAGCCCAGGTCCTGGCTCGCCATTACGGGGGGACGAGCACCCCACGCAGCTCGGAGAAGGGCGAGGGTGGCCAGCAAGCCCGGACACAGGCCGCATGGGAGAGCCCCAGCAGCAGCTTGTGGCGGTCGCAAGTGACAGCAGCAAGACGGTCCCCAGAGACCACCTGGAACCAAGGAGACAAGGAAGAAGAGGAGGAGGCCGAGCTCCCCAGCCTGCAGGAGGGGTACAGTGGCACCCGGGGGGGGCGCAGCAATTCCTTTGAGTATGCCGACGAGGAGGAGGAGGACGATGAAGTCAAGGTGTGAAGGGCCATCCCTCCCATCACGGCTCCTCCCCCCAAGGACACTAACGCCGTGGTCTTCGCCCTCCTCCCCGTGCCCCACCGCTGGCTGGAGGTCAGACCTGGCAGGAGACCTCCTGGCCTCTGGCTGAGGGCAGTGGGGTGCAGGGGGAGCAGGAGGAGACCCCATCTGCCGCCGGGGCCCCCAGGGTTGGCAGGGTGCTGCAGGGACAGGTGAGGGCTGTGCATCACAGTGCCCCGTGTTGCAGCCCTTCCCCGTCCTCATTAGGTGCCAAAGGGACATTCCCATGTGCCAAAGAACCCCCCGAGCCCCTTTCCACCCCATCCCGCATCCCCCCCAGCAAGCAAACGATGTGCTCAGGAAAGGGAATGGCAACAGACAGGGAGCAGAGCAAGAGACAGCCCGCAGACACCAGGCTTGATCCCTGATGCAAAGCCCTGCCCCGGGGAGGCAGTGGAGGTCACAGAGGTGGCTGTGGCTGCACCGAGCACCCAGCCGGCATTCCTGCCTCTCACAGGGGACTTTCCCCCTGCCTCCTGCTGATGGACATCGCTGAGGAAGTCTCTTTGTCCAACCCTTACAGCAGGGAGAGGGAGAAACTTCATGACCTGCTGGAGGTGAGGCCGTCCAGGCACCAAATTCTGCAGTTCAGCCCCTAAAAAAAAACCCTTCCTCTC
Organism: Cygnus atratus; assembly: GCF_013377495.2. NCBI lineage: Eukaryota > Metazoa > Chordata > Aves > Anseriformes > Anatidae > Cygnus > Cygnus atratus. The sequence goes on along the minus strand of NC_066362.1, from coordinate 55,103,743 downwards.
ACCCCCCAGAACAAGGAGACTCCCTCTCTGCAGCCATTCTTCCCCATCCTCGCCCCCTCTCCCTGTCCCCAGCGTGCTCACCCTTCTTCCCAGAGCGCCTGGTCCCAGGGGCACGCATGGAGGATGCTCGATGCCCCTCGCCGAGGTGACATGGCCACCCTGGGACAAGCAGCCCCCACGCTGCCCCACGTGCAAACTGGCACGCACAGAAGCGCCTTTGTGCCGCGGCGTGGAGCCGAGATGCTCGGGGGCTGAGGTCACCGGAGGGACCCTCACAGCACCCTCCTTGTTCTCCGGGACGGACGGGGGTGTGCGGCGGGGGGAGATGACGGCAGGTCACGCTCCCACGCAGCTCGCCGGCCACCCGGTCCTTCTGCAGAATAAAGAGGCTCCGGCACGCGCGTGTTGTACGTGGGAGCCAGGCGGGCATTGCAGGCAGGTTAAGGGCAAGCCCACCTCCCTCGGCCCCCCCAGGCGGTGCCAACACATCCCCAGCTCTGGCCACCAGCACCCGGCAGGGCCACGCAGGATCAGCCTGCACCACCGCTGTGCCGGGGGCTGGCTCTCAGGATGAGCTCCCCCTGCTCTCTGCTTCCCGAACCATAACACGAGCTCCAGCCCAAAGACCCACGTCCGTGGAATAGCCTTTCTGCCTCCACTCTGTACCCTGTGCACTTATTATTGTCCTTATTAAAGCAGTTTTGATACTAACTTCTCTGGTGTCTCCCTCCCTCCCTCTGCTGCAGCGACCTTATTGTCCTCCCTCACCACGTCTGCTGCTCTGGTCCCAGCCACAAAACACGCTGCCTCTGCTCCTTGTAGGATTTCTCAGCACCTCTGGGATTCCTGGATCCACCAGCCCAGCACTGTGACCAACACATGAAGCCAGCCCCTATTCACCTGGCACTATGTGGCACGAATGGCTCCCGGGGAGGAGCAAAGCTTCGTCCCCAGCCCAGCACCAACCCGCTGGCACCCCAAAGCAGACCAGGGTGCCCTTCCCAAAGCTGGCGAGGGCAGCAGGGAAGTGGAGAGAGCACAATAAGATGGTCTTCTATTCTGCTCTCATCCCACCCAGTCTAGTTTGCTGTTGCACACCGGCATCACTTAGGGCTTTGCCTGTGAGGGCAAGGAGGTGACATTGACTTTTTCTTGCATGCAGCCCTCCCGGGTCCTCCCTCCCAGCGATGTTGGAGGCGGCGATCTCTCTGTTTCCTCATTTTCTGCGTATTTCAGTCTCCTTCCCCAGGGACTTTGAGAACAGGATTGACCCAGCACGCTTCAGGCCCGCCTTCCCTCCCTGCAACTGGCAAGACTCTTCTTAATTAGAGCAGCAGCATCAGATAATCAGCAGTAATTGCCTGCAGTCCCGTGCGAGGGACCCTGGCGGGAGGTGACGAGCCACCTAACCCAGCCCAAACCCTCTCCTCCGCCCTCCCCTGCCTCACTTTCCCTCCGAACAGGATTTGGTGTGGCAGTGTCGGAGTAATGGCTAACGTGGCTGGAATGCACGGGCAGATAAGTGAGGTGAGATAAAGGGGAAAGCCGGAGGAGACAACTCCTTATCGCCGCCAGGAATGCCAGCACGGGAGCACACCTGCGCTCCCGTCCCCGCTTCGCCTGGTACCGTGCCGGCAGGAAGGCATGGCAGCCCTTCCTCCTGCCTGCCAGTGCAAGCAAGCCAAAAGGAAGCAGCGAACCCATGCCCTGAGGTTCCCAAACCTAACATTTAATTATGCGCTTTTGTGGCACTGAGTGCCATATTGCTCACGTCAGTGCTTTTGTTCCCCTCCCTCCTCCCAAAAATGCGGGCGCAGGAAGAAATGGTGCATTGTGAAGAGATTACACAAGCATCTCCTAAGCAATCACCTCCTATATTCCTCCTCCTCTTGTACCCCACCTACAGCCTACTTTGCCCTGTGCACTATCTGCTCAACCCCACATCCTGGTCTGACCTAGAAAAGTACCTGGCCTTATCTGGGAGCTGTTTCCTTTCCTGTTGGTGGAAAAAAATGGGTTTTGTTAGCATCTCGCACATGTCCACACAGCCAGAGACCTCACAGAAGCCAGAGCAGCTGGAGCAAGAAGTTCCAGCTGGGATTTTATTGGATGTAGGAAGCAGCGCCCATCAATCCAGCTTGAAGGAGGTGACTCTGAATCCTCCCTTGATGCTCATGTACTTGAGCTTGTCAAAGCCATGCCGATTGGGGAACTCCACATGGTGATCATCCGGTAGTTTCACCTTGAATTTGTCTTCCAGGAATTCAATGATGAGCTGGGGGAAGAGAGGGGAGAAAGTTCGGCAGCTGGGGATGAGGAGGAGAATAGGAGGTGACCAACCACTCCAGGGGCTATGTGTGACAGTTGGACCTAGCCTGGGGGCTGAGCTGGGGGTGCTGCAGGAAATGAGCACTTGACATTGAGGGTGCAAGCTGGTACCCATTCTATGACCTGGGGACAGGATCTCTCCTGGTGCTGTTTCAGCTACTCAGGTTGTTAACTCAGAGCAGTTAAACTTAAGTGCTGCCTCCACTGAGTCCTTATATGCCACGTGGCTCAGATCTCCTCTGAACAGGGCGGAACAAACCTGCTGCCTCATTGCCCTCATGGGGACCCAGAAAAAGGAGTGTCAACCATAAACATGAACAAAGGGACAAAGCAAGAACTTACCACTGACCATTGCAAATTAAAGGGATTGTTCCTCAGAGCTGTCACCTCTCCACCCCCTCCCCAACATCTAGCCATGGATGAGGAAATAAGGCTCCTCTCCACGGCAGCAGGAAGGGGACTGCTCCTAAACGCAGCCCTGGCCACATCTTGAGACATCAGACAGGGTGAGACAGCAGCGGGAACAGCATCCCCAGCAGGAGGAGAGGGAGGACGGATTGTCAGCATGGATCTAGGAGTGGTGAGGACAGAAGAGCTGAGGGAGAGGTTTGGGAACTGGAGAGGAAAGGGCAGTTTGTACCACATTGCTCCCAAACCTGGTTTGGCTTAAAACGTGTTTGCATAGGCAGGAATTAGGGAGAGAAATAAGGTAGAGAGCAGCAAGATCCTTCTTGGAAAGCCCCTTTATGTGCGTATATGGCCCTAGTGTATTCATCTGTTGGGCAGGAATGAAGGGCTGGGAGCAGTTACAAAGTCTGAGCTCATGCAAAGTTTCCAGGGGAAACGCTGAGGACTTGGAGGAGTGGAAATAGCAACCAGGACCAAAAACCCAGAGGATGAGGATGAGGGAGTAGTGAAGAGAGAGGGAGGCACAGAGGGTACAAGAACCCGCTAACCTGGGGCTTCCCCCCCAACGAAGACAACCCAAAACCCCACGCCGGCATGGAGCCCTCACCTTGACGCTGGAGTCCCTGGAGAAACAGAAGTGGTGATCGCGGTGCTCGGCCTGCCAGGCTTTGCAGCACTTGGAGTTGCAGACGATGACCGACTCGGTGAAGCGGGGATTGAAGTGAAGTGCCAGGTCCGAGGAGCAGCTGCCAAGGTTGATGGAGAAGCTGTGGGCGAGCAGGAGGGAGGTCAGCCACATGGGCAGGACGGGGCCGTGGAAGAGCTGAGATCCAACACGTGGTTCTGGCCCCGGTTCCTCGATCAGCGTCGAAGGTGCTGAACACCTCCTGGCTGCCCGTTATGCTCGTGAACCGAGACAGCCCAAATTGTGGTGGTGCAGGTCCCCTTACACCAGGCTGTCCTACCTTTTTTTGACAGGCAGGCCTCTCTGATGACCATGGAAAACCACCTCCCTCCGCAGCTCACCTCCAGGCCTAGTGATTCGAAGTGGTTTCATCGCACTTACCCTTCAGCATCACCAGAGATCTTGCCCTTCACCTTCAGGGTGTCCCCAACCTTCATATCCAGGTTGAAGATTTCGAATTTTTCCTGTTATGAGGGAGAGGCGTGCTGTTGGAGAAGGTGCCCCAGCCAGGAGAACATCTACTGCTCTCAGCAGGGGTTCCTCTCAGGGACTAAAGCCCTCCGCGCTGGAGGTCTTGCACGGGCTTCTCAGTGAGGGGAGGGCTGAGCGAAGCCATCAAGTGACAAAAGACATGAGAGAGAGAAGAGATGAGAACAGGCTTGTCCTCAGCACAAAGAAAGGCAGGATATGAGAGCAGAGGGTTCAAGCAGAGCGGTCCAACCCCGTGTTTGGTGGGCAGCATCACCCACACAGCCCAAGAAACAGGAATGGTGAGGGTGGAGCGAGCCGTGGCTTTGCCCAGCCCGGGTTCAGCCTTGCTGACCGCCCGGCAGCACGAGGCAGGGACCCTGGGGGACAGCGGACAGGAGCAGCAGCCCTTACAGACATCTTCCTCGGCGGGCAGAGTCACCAGGTAGGGAGCCACCGGCAGTATAGCTGAGAAGTGCCTCGAACGGAGGACCTTATAACCCTACACTTCCTTGTGGCTTACACATTAACAGCGCTCCTGCCTCCAGCAGCTACTAAGGCAGGAGACTTTGATCCAGAGGAACAGCTTCCCTGTTTACAGGCATTTTACTAGGGACTAAGGGCGACTTCACCAGCTCCCAGCCTTCTCGGTGGATTCCTCGTGGAGGCACCAGCACACACGGCCCTTCGTGGTGCTACTCCAGCCACCGCAGAGGACAAGCATCTTCCACGGAGGTGTGACCCCCCATGTTCATTTCTTTTCTTTGTGTAACAGCTCAGCTAAAAAAAAAGCAATCATCTCCCTCCCTTCTTGTGGCTCTTGATTCAACCCCAGACTCCAGAAATCAGTGGGAAAGCAAGAAGGAGAAGGAGGCTAAGGCTCAGGAGCGCAGCAGTCCCTCTCCCAAGCCCCATCCCTGCAGAGAGCTGCTGAGTGCTCTTGTCCCACTGCTGCACAGCTGGGAGACAGCTCCTGCCCTTCCCCAAAGGCTCCTGACATGAGAAGAGATAAATGCTGATAAGCACTCCTCTCCTGGAGGGATTTCCTATTTGCAGCGGCTCATAAAACCCAGCAGGCCCTGGGAATTTATTTGCTGATGGGGTCACTGAAGTTGTCGGTGAAACTCCATGGGGTTGAGCTTTGGGCTGGCAGGAGCAGGTGCCATGGATAGTGGTTTGCAGGCGGGGGGTTTGGCAGTGGGTTTGCTGCCATGTGGCACCCACACACACGTTCACATCGCCCTGATCACGTCCACCGATGCCCCTGGCAGAGGGTGAGGCTGCCTGGGAGGGACAGCAGCAGATGCCCGAGGGATGGGGAACGCCACTCATGCAGAGAGCTGCGTGTGGAGCCGCGAGTACCGCGGATGTCAGAATATACACAAGGAGGGAGACGGGCAGGAAAGAGGCACGGGCTGGTCAGAGAGGGGCTGTGTGATTTTATTGAGATAACGTTACCCCCCTTCCTGCAAATGCTCGGCAGGGGCGTTCACCCCTTTTTTTTATTTGCCACTGGGAACAATAGTGGGAAACAAGGCAGCAATCCTGCCAGCGCTGGTGACTTCCTTCGTTTGCGGAGCTGAGCCAGCTCTGTGCAGATGGCCCAGCTCGTACAGGGGGATGTCCTTCCCACATAGGAAGGGTCGGAGAATTTAGGGACCCCAGAAAGGCCGAAACCTTCCAGTGCAATAGGATGTGGTGATTGGGATGACGGGAGGGGGAAGGAGGCGGGTTGATATTTCCCCCAAAGCACTGCAAAGCAGAAAGGCTGGGGAAATGGTGAAGTGATGGGAAAGTAAATCTCCGAAAGAGAGGAAATCCGGCTGCAGGGCATCTGCAAAGGAGGTGGAGATCTCTGCAGCAAGGAAAATATAAATAGTGGCTGTGGGAGCTGGTGGTCACTGGCACAAGGGACCCAAGGATCCTTCACCCCAAAGAGACAGTCACAGGGTATCTGCCTGGGAGCCCACCCCATGCTCATGCTGGCCAGAGGGCACCTGGCCTTACTGGTGTGGGACCCCCATGTTGACATCGCTGGAGATAGAGGAGGCCCTGCCATGTCATAAAAATCATATTTTAAGGGAGGAAGAGACCGGCACAACCTCCTGGGCCTTCAGCCTGCAGGGTAGCAGGGCAAGTCCTCCACAGAACAGCTGTGGGGGCCCCAACACCTCCCTTCTGGCTGGAGACCCTTATGTCTCATGGAGCTCTGAGGGGTCTCTGCCCACAAAAATGCTGCCAGTGTTTTGGATTGCATATAGAGGAGCAGCAGGGCTCTCATGACGGGAGGAAGAGGGTGGTAAACTGTGAGTTTCAGACAGGATGGGGAGCATGAAGCCAGGGGAAACATAGCAACTACATTTTCAGAGGTCCCATAAGGTAGGTTTTGGGGTCAACAGTCCTTCCCGGTCTTTCCTCTAGTCCTGGGGAGGTCTCAGGCCAGCAGGAGCACCTGTGGGAGCTCGGGGCCCTTGGGGTGGCTCCAGGCCGCAGCACCTACAGCCGCAACCACTACCACATGGCAGCCACGCCGTGAGACAGAACGAAAGCTGCCCTTCCAGGCAGGCTGCCAGGATCCCCGGCAGCAGCATCACTGGCAGCGGTATATATTTTCTTTTCTTACTCAGGCAAGAGATAAGCCAGCTTGGTCTGAACCCCTGAGGAAAATCCAAGGCTTCCCAATAGGCCAGCTAAGGCGGCACAACCGCCCCAGCTATGAGAGGCTCCACAGGACTGCTCGTGGAGGGGGGGCACCCCAAAATCCACACCAGCACTCCCACCAAGCAACACAGTCCTCATCTTCTCTCCTCACAGCATTCTGCAGAGGGGCTCGGAGGAGACAGCAGCCAACGTCTCCCTTCCTGCAGATGATACAAGCCAAAAAGAGTCCCTCAGAAAAGCGGTGTGGGTTGTCCACACCAGATGGCATGGGGACAGGCGTGCCACTGTCCTTGCACCACACCAAGCTCCACAAGCAGAGGCGAGAGATCCCATTAGCACTGCAGTTGCAGCTTGGCGCTAATTAGACACCACAAAGTCAGCACTGGATGAAGAGGCTGGGGCGTAAAAGGTTTCCATCCCACTGCGCACCCGAGGCACCAGGGAGTCTGCGCTGCGGACCAGGCATCGGCACCCGTTCAAGGCAAAGAGGAGCTGGAGAGAGCACACATTCCTTTTCGGAGCAGCAGCTGCTCACTCTGCTATTATTTCCTACTGCTTCGTATAATTTGTACTCCACAGCGAGCTATTGTCCCTTTCCATTGGCTATTTATTTCCTTGAATAGCCTCTGGGGAAGGATTTCAGGGAGAGAGTAAGGAAAAAAAGAAAAACCCTACACAATAAATATCAAGCGGTGACCTGATTTAAACCATGTTCTCCGACCTCATCCAGGCCCCAGTAACAGTTCCTCCCTGCAGCTCTGATTGAGGTCCGCTCCTGCCTCAGTTTCCCCCTTTTACGAAGGGGGCATGCCCCCTGCCTTAGAGGACTGTGAATTTCAAGAAGCTGAGCCCTGGATTCTCAGAGGCCCCAATTACTGCAGCTTTTCTGAAAACAAATGGTAAAAAAAAACAGGTCCTGCCCATCCACCCAGACCCTCATGCAATCCCCACCAGTTGCAGGACAGCACCAAGAAGAGGCTGTGCATCACCTCCCCGTGGCGATGCCCAGTCTCAGAAAATCCCAGATAGGCTTGACAACGCCAGTTTCCCCTTCAGTAGAGGGGTGTGGGTTTGATTATCTTTCATCAGATAATGCCACAACCTTCACCCAGCCTATCCCTAAGCTCTGACAGCCCGCCAGCTTCCTAACGGAGGAGGATGGAGAGAACAAAAAGTACTTAGCTCAGCCGAGCGCTGAGGTAAGCAGAAGACTGGATAAGCAGGTCTGCAGATCTGGAGGGTGTGTACAAGAGAGGATTATCCAGGAGATGCAGGAGAAGCCAAGGCAATGATGAGCACTAGGAAACCAGTGCCCATGAGCCCTAACCTGCTGTCTAAAAGGTCAACCAGAGCAGGATGGCTCCTCTAGGAGCATTGAATTCTCCACATTCAGATTCACTAAAATGGGAAGGAACAACAGACTGGCAGACAAAGGTGTAATCCCCTCCCTGCCACCCTTCACGCCCCAGCTCCCTGAACGTGCACCATCCCGAGCCCTTCTGGGCAGCACGGAAGAAGCATTCGCTCTCTGAACCTTGGGGGCAGGTGATTAGAGGCCACCAGCATCTGGTAGGCTCGCCACCAGCACCACCCCAGTTTTTCTCTGGCAACATTTTTGTGTGGTCCGAGTTGTGCCAGGGAAGAGGAGGAAAGGGATTTGTATGCATGCAAGCTGGCTCGTAAGGCACCAGGGCCATTTCATTGACCCAAGCAGACAGATGGGTCATGTCCTATAGGTCCTCAGCTTGCACAAGGTGTAAAACTGGCATAGCGTGGGGAAACGAGTTCAGAGGACCCATTACATGCCACCCAGTTCCATTTCCAGCCTTCATTTCTCTAATTCTTTCCCTCATGGGGCATGCCAGGAATGCTGGTTGTGGCTTTGAAAAACATGCCTGGAGATAAAAGTGCATTTGTGTTGAAAGCTTCCCTACTGGCAAAGGAGAAGATGCCTAGAAGGCTCGTGCCTTCCCCATCTCTCACACTTTTGGGATCTCCCCGCTTTACCCACACTTGCTGGCTGAGATATTATTAGCTAAACTGGAAAAGTATCTTCCACAACGGATCAGCTTCGTGAGGTCTTCTGCTCCATGTGCATCTTGCAACAAGAGATTAAGATCTCCAACAGCTTTCTCTCACCTTTGAGAAAGGAAGATGGCAGTCCCCGCACAGGGAAACTTAGGCACAGGCAAACAAGTTTTAAAAAATAAAATAAAATAAACAGCTTTGCAAACCTATCCTAGAAGCTAAAGGAAGCTGGGCTCTCCTGGCTAATGCAGCTCAGGTATCAGAGATGCTGATCTCTCACCATGCCATCTACTGTCTGTAAGAGTTACCGAGGTACTGAGTGCCTCAGAAAAAAAAAAAAAATAGCCCTTGGGTGGGTCCAATTAAACCCCAAAACCACCGGCATTCAAAATGAACAGTCGTCTTCCAACAATGGAAGCCAGGGGACTTCCGAGATGCCCCAAGCCCAAGTCCCCTGCCTTCAAGGGGACCATTTCCCACAACAGAGCCAGCGTGAGGCCAGCTGGCTGGAACTCGAATAAGCAGAAGAGAAATGCAGGGTTGCGCCATACACAAAACGTCCGTGGGGACCTCCCTCGGTCGAGCTCTGAGCAGCCACCCCGGGATCCAGCCCCACACCACAGCAAGGGGATGCAGTGAGAGCGGCCACCGGGTCCCTGTGGCCAGCGGTCCACCCTGTACGGGGAGAACGAGGCTGCTGCTGCTGCACTGCTCGCCCCGAGCGCATTTCTCACGGGCTCCAGCGCTGCGCCGAGGCGGGTTGGACAACTCTGAGGATTTGCAGGAATCCTTCAGACAAGCAGAATCCGTCTGAGTCACACGCACGAGGAGCGATGCCAAGGGTGGCTCATCCACTGGAAAAAAAATAAAGCGAGAGAGAGAGAGAAAAAAAAATGCTAAGGGAGAAATAGCAAGTTTGGAAAAGCCACAAGAATTAACAGCTCATGGGCTGGAATGAAGGAGAGAAAAAAAAAAGTCTGTTCTCCCATCCTCACATCACTAAACTCTCATACCCCTCATGCCTGCCAGCAAGCAGCAAGCCACCTTAACCCCCCCCAGCTCTGAGAGGGTCTGAAGGGGCTTTGGATCCAAGGCTGTGGCTGAGGTCTGCAGAGGAAGGGGCTGTCAAGTCCAAATGATCTGCTGCCGCTGCTCTGAAATTAGCTTGAACACATTCCCTTTGATGGCCCTGCGAAATGAAGCAGTAAAAACCAAACCAGATGGAAATGGAAAAGAAAAGCTGCTAAAAAAAGGGAAGCAAAATCCCAAAATGAGTGACTCAGTGCAGGAAATGGGCTTCTAAAGAGGGAACTGCAGGCATCTAAAGGAGACCTAAGAAAAAAACAGGCTCACCCAGCTGACCCTCTGTGCTCCTGTCCTCCTCCATTTCGGAGCGAAGGCACCAGGAATACACGAACCGAAGGACCTCCAGAGCAAGCCGTAGGGAAAAGAGCTGAACCTGACCTGCAGCCACCACAGAAGCTCCAGGGAACGACCCCCTGGTTAGCAAAAACCACTTTTTCCCTGCTCCCTGGTGAAGAACTCCACCAACAGCCTTGCTTGGAGCTTCCACCAGCAGGAAAGAGCTCTCAGAGCCCGCAGCCGAGCCTGCGGGGTCACAGCACTGTCGGGAGAGGTTTCAGCTCAGTATTTCTCATGGGGATGGGGGCAGCAGCAGCTGAGCACAGCTGGGACACCCCGCCTGCCTTTCCAGGGCCATACCGAGCACTGAAGGACACCCCGTGCCCTTGAGGACACATGCTGCTGGCTGGCCGGCCCCATTTGGGATGCTGTGCCTTCTCCTTGCTCCCGCGACCCATCCCACGCAGCCGCAAAGCCACTTAGTAGTACATAAGCCCTCACTTGACCACGGCGGGTGTTTATTTTGTTTATTCTCAGTGGTCGTGCCATGGCGTTTGCTCTCTTTAGCACTTTTTTCCCTCCCTCCAGCTTGTGCCTCTCTCTGCTGCTGTTATTTCTCCAGGTTTCGTCGTGCTGCTCCCCTCCAGAGCTCCCCGGCCGCGAAGCAGACGCTGCTGTAATCGCAGCCTGATTCCTGGAGGGAGAACATTTGCTCCCGAGAGGGGGAAAAGAGAATTACCAGCTAAATGCCTTGCACACGACTCACGCCAGACAAATCTTATCACATCCCAGGCAGAGGAGACCCAAACACGTTGCCTGTTCGGCGTGCAACGAAGAGGCTTGCCAAACCAGGAGATCTGATAAGAACAATGCAAGGAACAGTGGCTGCAAAGTTCCCATCAGCAGGCAGATAGCTTATCTCTTCTGTCAAGATGGGACATGCATCGATGTCTGCCGCACACCGGCAGGGAGAAGCTAGTGGAGACCTGCTCCTTGGTCCTGAACACGCACGTAGCACTGCTTACAACACCATCCCCGAGGAGCATCTCTATTACTCACTCGGTTTCATCAGGAAAGGGGTGTGAATCTTTCCTGAACGGCTCTGACGGAGGCACAGCTCCCCGGGGAGCCAGCTCAGGGTGAGATGAAGAGTTGCCTAGTGCTTGCTCCGGCCACCAGCAAACATCTGGCTGCAGGAGCAGCTAGGTGAGGCTCACCGGAGCTAGGAAGCCCCAAAGCCCGCTTGTTAAGCTGTGCTGCTTCAAGCTGTGTCAACTGACAGAGGAGTCTGGGCATGGGGAAGCCCCTGTAGAACAGCTTTGCCCCCTGGCTACAACAAAGGGCCCCTAATTTGTGCTTTCCCAAGGCAGGAGACCCAGAGGGGAAATTCGACGTGTCTGTGAGCCCCCACATTCAGGAGCTGGCCCCCACAGCCCCGTCACCTCATGCACTCGGGCAGCATTGTCTCACAGCACCTCTCCCACCCCAAAATCCAGGTCGAGTGCAGCCAGCGACCCGTAGCACGGGGCTCGGGGCAGTGAGTCAGGGCTGCGCGTTCAGCCCTGCCCAGCAGACAGAGCCTTTCCCAGTTTCAGCCTGGCGCACGCTCACGCCCTCCCCACTCACCTACAACCTGTTGTGTGGCATTTTCCCTCTGCAGAGAGGAAAAGTGAAAATGGGAGATGGATTAGCGGGTAAACACAGGCTCCAACTGCCTCCAGCAGCTGCTGCAGGGGACTGCACTTCAAAAGCCTGCCTTTGGAGGGATCTGGGCTTGCAGGACAGGGCTGTTTCGCTCCTGGCAATGAGAGCGAGGAGCAGGGCACAGCTCTCAGCCACAGGGTTAAATGCTCGGTGACACGGCGGCTGTGTTGGGAACAGTCCCCAGCCCACGCCGTCCCCCAGCCGTGCCTGGGTGCGGTGGCGGTGCTAGCTGGCACAGCCCAAAACCATGCCGGGGGCCCCGCTCCTCTTGCATTCATTAACACAGACGAAGCCACAGGACCACCCTTGGGAAATACGCACGTGACTCTGCATCTCCATCCTCCTCCTGGGCTGCAGTTCCCTTTTCATCCCAGCACTGGGGCCGTGCCGAGCAGAAAAGGATGAGCAGCCGGGCCGGAGGCAGGGACACGAGGCTGCCTCCTCCTGCCACTTCGCAGCCCGGATTTGAGACAGCGCTGAAGTTTCCTAGGGAACCCGAGGCAGCTGCAGCCAAAGCAGGATCGCTGGCAACACGGGATTCTCGAGCCTGGGCCAAAAAGCGCCTGTTTGAGCTCACCAGCTGCCAAACCCGGGCCAGCTGCAGAGCCGAGAGCACGTGCATGCAGCACCGGGGCACCCCGTAGCGGGACTGCCTCCTCCCCGCGCTGCACTGGGGGGAGAAGCTGCACAACGCTGCGTCTCTGAGCTCCTGCTCCACTACACAGCCCCAGCAAACGCTTCACTAAGTCACACTTGGTCGTCACCGCAATGCAGGGACGTGTTCGTCAGCCGGGCTTGGGGATTTGGTGCATTCGGGCTCCCTGATTCGCTCCGGGATTCCTCGCTTCACGTCGCTGCTTCCTGCTCGGAGCACGCTTGGCTGCCCGTGAAAAATGCCTGAGCAATAGGATTTCTCTCCTTCTTCCTCCTGCTGTTCTTCAGAGCCGAACTGCATCTCTGCAGAATCCAGGCTCTTAAACCATATTTTTTTTTCCAGTACTTGTGCTTTCTAACTACACCCCTTCAATCCACTAGAGATAACGCAGCAAGTCAGGGCTAGAGCAAGAACAGGTGAATCTGTTCACTTCCTCAAGTGCCTCTCTCAACACTTGAATCCCAAGTGCACTTTATCGGTGGTGTATCTGCTCCAGTCAGGAGCTGATCTCACCAACAGCGTACCTAATGGCTTCAGCCAGGCTCCCCCTTGCGGGCTTGGGGCCTTCGATGCTCGCTTTAGCCCCATAAATTCAAGCAGCTCGCTATAACCTGGCAGATCTTCCTCTCTCTGGGCCGCTTTTGGCTTACCCAGATGCATAACCCATCAGCCCCCAAGCCACAGCTAGGTTTTCTATCCTGTCAGTTTTCTTTCATCTTTGCCTGCTGCTGATATAGCTCTCAGAGCATCCTCTGGCTGTCCCAAACTCTCCTGTGAAGACGTTATCTGCAACAACAAACCCCGCTGAGCCTTCTCAGGGGGTCACTAGGCTCTACCACTTTTTACACGAAAAACTTTTTCCCTTTTTGACAGGGAAATGCCGGTGACTCAGCCAAGGGACCGAGACACCCCCTGGGTGCCCGGTCTGTAAGGAAGCAGCTCACCACTAGCTCTGGTATTTGCTTCTCTCGCTCGCATGTCTCGCTGAACCAGTTGCTCCAGCTGTAATGACAGAACCAACATGGAAAGGACATTCAGCATACAGAGGTCAAGTCAATTCCCCAGAGGAATTTCCCCACACAAACAACAGGGGAAACCGAGGTAGTGAACGTAGATGTGCATTTCCTTCAGTCTCGCTCCAAGACATGCTTAATGGCAGAGACCTTGCAAGCAGGTTTTCTGATCCCTTACAGAGCATCCTATTTCCTCATTCTGTTCTTGCAGTTGCAGTTGGATGTCTTTGATCACTGGGGACAGGCCTTCCTGCAGCAAAAAAGGGAAATGCTGAAAGAAATGGAAGGGAGCAATCCTGGTGGGTAACTGCATGCCACAAGAAAGTGCTGCATATGAAAGGGAAGAAGACATTTCCTGTCAGATTAAAGGAGCGCAAACCTGCTCTCCCTCTGGAGAAGTCTGCAACTCTATACTTGCCTCTCTAATTGCAACACTCCACTGGGAAAGGTGCTTAGAAGTATTGCAAAAGGAAGGAGATTAGCCAAGGTCAGGGAATAGCAGGGCTGCAAAGCCAGAGGATTGTGTAAGAGGTGCATGGTCCGAGGTGATGTGAGGAAAGGAGCTGCCAGCCTTGTTCCAAGGGAAAGCAGCAAAGGTAACTGAGCCAAAAGCACAGGAACTGCCTGCTGCAGTCAGCCGTGGGAAGGAAAATGAGGAAAGGGAACAAAAGACCACAATACAGAGGCAGGAAAGTGAAAGGACTCTGGTAGAAAGCCTTGCCACGGAAAGAGAAATATGACAGAGCAAAGGGAACCTGACTTCACAGGCCGGGGACAACAAGAAGCACACGATACCTCCCGCTATTGCACATGAGCACACCTGAAAACATCGCACGGTTTCCCCCCAGACACACACTGCAGGGAAACCAAACAAACGCGGGAACAGAGCAAGGGTGACGGAGCATTTCTGGCTGGCAGAAGACAGCCAGGTGGGGAGTCCCACCTGCCTGGAAAACCCCTCACCCAGCAGACCCAGACACCACTCCTGCAGCCCTCCCACCTTTCCCGACTTGGTTTGGGGCATGATTCACCAACGGCTGTGGCTCGAAAGGCAGCAGCAGCATTTTCCAAGCCCAGGCTGAGCAGGCCGTCAGTCTCCTGCCTGCTGCTGCCCTCTGTGGGACAGCAGGCAGCTGGGCCTGCCAAGCGTGGCATGGCACAGCCCTCTCCCAGCAAAAGCTGTTGTTTCTCTGGCATGCAAAACTACCCGGGCCTCCGGCTTGTGCGTAATCACCTTCCTCTGCAACTGGCTGCAAGCTAATTATAGTTCCAGTATTTTCCTTCTGGATCACTGTTAATTACAGTACGGAGCGTCTCGCTCCATTAAGGCTTCAGATCTAGTTTGGGATTCCAGCTGTCAGTAGAAATAAATTGAGGTACGTGAGAAAGGTTTTTCTCAGACGTCATCTAGCCCTGTTGCAGGGAGCAAAATTAAGAAACCTCTTATTTTTGCTGCTCTTAAGGTCCTCGTTACACAGAAAGCAGATGCAACCAAGAGGCAAAGAGCCAGCTAAGCTCATGCAAAAGAAAAGAAAGGTCTGAAAAGCCGCCGCTGCTAACATCAGCGTTATGCTTGAGTTCATTTCCCATTGTTTTCAGCCAGCCGAAACGAGGTGCAGCCTTCTTGATAACGACTGGGTGTTGCCGAAGAGAAGAAAATAAAACGCCTCAAGACTAAGGCAGACTGAAAATTGAGCTAAAGGGGGCTGTGCAACACCTGGCTGAAAAACCGCTGGTCAGAAATACTCTCTCTTTCTGGCTCAGGGAGACGCACACCTCCTGCACAGGTCGCACACGGCCCAGAATAGCAGTACCTAGGCCCCGGTCTCCTAAAGATGATTTAAAGGTTCTCAGAAAAGCTGAAGAGGTAGTAGTGACAGGCAGGACTGACTCACAGGACTAAAATAACTCGCGTAAAAACGTGCCTGAACACAGCAGAGGAAAGGATGTGGCAATTGTCTACGAAAGGCCCTTAAAAAAGCTTTGTGATGCAAGGTAGCAAGTTAAAAAAAAACACACCTACATTCAGGCACCAAAAAAGCGCTTTTTAATGGCCAAAAAATCCCCGCAAAAACAATGGTTATCCGTATGGAAAAGCCATTAGGAGCGTGACACCGGGGCATTTCCCTTGCCTGCCATCTGCGGGGTTAATGCTGGAAGGCGTTCCCACTGGGGAGGCCATCAGCACCCCAGGCTCTTCAAGCAGCTGGAGGCCTTCGTTCCCCAAAGGTCGCCGAGTTGGCACCATTCACCAGCATTATTTAAAAAGGAAAATAAAAGGCGAACACGCATTGTTCCTCGAGAGACCGCTGGAGCACGGGGAAAACGAGCGGTGCTTATTAAGTGGCAGGGTTCGGGATAGCCCCGATTGCCAGAGCCACACGGAGAGGGGGAGGCAGCACAGTTTACATTCCTGGAGGCCTTCAGTTTATTTCCATGGGTTTATTTCCCTCGGTTTATTTCCCTCAGTTTATTTCCCTCGGTTTATTCCCCTCGGTTTATTTCTCTCAGTTTACTTCCAGGATTCCACCACCCACCAACCCAACCCAACCCAGCCACCCCCGCAGCCCCTCAGCCGGGCAGAAGGCCGGACCCTGTCACAAAAACGACAATAAAATAAAGGTGGCTGCAGCCAGGAGCGCTCCCGTTACTGTTTATTACCCCCGCCTCCCTCCCTCCCCTCAGGGGCGCCGCCGCCATTACGCGCCCAGCGCCCCCCTCAGGCCGGGCGGCGCGCACCGCGCATGCGCCGCAGCGGGCGGGCTGGTGTCCTTTTAAAGGACACGCGGCTCCGCGGCGGGGCGGAAGCGCTTTGGTCGCCGCACCGGAAGCGGCTTCGCTTGCCAGCACCACCCCTCTTCCGGGAAGCGCCGCGCCGGCTGCGTTCGCTATCCGGCGCTCTAGCCTCCCCTTTCCCCCTCTCTATGCCCTCCCGGAGGCCTCGGGCGCCTCCCTCCCTGCGAGCTCCGTAGCGGCCGGCAGGGGGCGGGCTCCGCGCGCCGCCACTTCCGGCGGCGGGGCGGGCGGCGCTCTAGCCTGCTTCCCTGCCCTCTCTATGGCCCGGCGGCGGCGGGCGGGCGGCGCGGCGGGGCCCCGCTGAGGCGGCGGCGGCGGCGGCGGGGCCGGGGCCGGGGGCGGGTCCCGGCATGGAGCCCGAGACGCTGGAGGCTCGCATCAGTGAGTACCGGGGGCGGGGACGGGGCTGGGGGGGGCTCTGCTCGGCCCGTCCCGGGCTGAGGCCGCCCTTGTGCCGCCCGCAGACAAGGCCACCAGCCCGCTGAACCGGGACCTGGACTGGGACGGCATCGGCGCCTTCTGCGAGCAGCTCAACAAGGAGCTGGAGGGGTGAGTGAGGCCCCGGGGGGGGGGTGGCAGGGGGGCGACGGGTTTCCTGCCGGCCTCCTCGGTGGTGCGGCCCCGAGGCACCCAGCGGGGAGCTGGCTCGGTAACAACGGGGGGGGTCCTGCGGGGTTTGGGGGTGGCCTGGGGTTTTTATCGGGGGGTCCGTCGCGGTTTCACGGCGCTCTGGGGTTTCGTCTGTACCTTAGTCCTGTGACCTGGGCGGGTTTTCAAAGAAAAGCCCACGAGCGGGTTTATCGGCGATAACCGACGGGGTTTCTCTTTCCCTCTCCGCGCCGTCCAGCCCTCCGCTCGCCACCCGGCTGCTGGCGCACAAGATCCAGTCCCCGCAGGAATGGGAAGCCATCCAGGCCCTCACGGTAAGGGGCGGCGGGGCTGGAAGAGGGCTGGGGCGTGGGGTTCCTCCGGTTGTGCTTGAGGAGCAAGGGAAGCTTTGGGTTTCTGGGAAGCTGTGCTCAGAAAGCCCTGGTGCATCCGAGCCCTGGGGTGGGAGAGGGGCGGAAGGTGGCAATGCAGGAGTGGAGGGGCTGTGAACCAGCGTCTGTGAGCTCTCGCTCCACCTCCGGATGGCTCTGGTGCACTACGGATGTCCAGTTCCGTGGTCCAATGAGCCACCTTTGCAAAGACTTGACCCCAAATTCAAAATCCTTCTCCCCCCACCCCCACTTTGGGAGGGTGATATGATGGAGGGAAGGCAGGTGTCCTCGCAAGGCGCTGTAAGGGAAGCCCCAGGCCCCGTGCCTGGTGAGGGGGAGCCGAATCCCGAACCAGCTGACCCGGCCCTCTCCCCAGGTGCTGGAGTCGTGCATGAAGAGCTGCGGCAAGCGCTTCCACGATGAGGTGGGCAAGTTCCGCTTCCTCAACGAGCTCATCAAGGTGGTGTCACCCAAGGTGGGTCCCGCGGGATCCTGCCGGAGGGAACCCCAGTCCGGTGGGAAGGAGGGCTTTGGGAAGAAGCGGTGGGCCGGACATCCACTGGGACGTGGGGGAAACAGGGTGATGCTGGGAGACATTTAATCCATGTTCCTGGTGAGCTTTCACCTGCTCCTGGCTGATTCTTATTGCAGGAGGCTGGGGGCCAGCCAGAGCTGTCGCAACCAGCGCTTGTGAGGCTTCTGAGCTCATCTGTGAGCCTGGAGCATGCTTTCACTGCATTTCTGCCGGGCTTTGTCTGTGCTCAGGAGCCTCCCTCGGCTCTGACACTGTGACCCCATCTCTCCAGGGTGTCCCAGCCTGGTTGAGACGCTCTGAGGGCAAGCCCAGGCCTGGTCAGCGGTGCTCTGGCGAGTCTGTCTGAAGCACCAGCTCCTTACCTGCTCCGCTGCTGCTGCACCAGCCGGGCCTGTTCCTTCCTTCAGCCAGGGCAGGCAGCTCGCATCGCCGGCAAGCACGGGGTTAAGGGAGCTCAGACTAAATATAACTAGGGAAAAGCTGAGGCTGCGAGTCACAGCTTGTGCCCTGTGACGGTGAACGGCCAGGGACAGCGACAGTTAGATCCCGCGGCCTTCTTGCTAGGCTACTCTGGAGGATGTCATCTGTACTAAGCCGGTGGCCTTTGGGGGCACGTTCACTGTGCCCACGGTGGTAAAAACAGTGAACATGCCACCACCTGGTAGCACGCTTTCCCTCACAAGGTGACAAACACCTGCCTGGGCGTTTCCGCCAGCCCCTGGGGGTTGCCGAGGGGCTGCCGCTGCAGAATTTCTCCCACCTCCAGTGGTGGAAGCCAAGAGGACGTGTTGCAAGGGCCTCGTGAGCGTTCCTGCCTGCTTCCTCTTTGTCCTTGCGCCGTTGGGAACTGTCTCACTTCTCCTGGGGGAGGGGAGGAAGGGAACAGGCCAGGCTTGTGACAGCCCGGATCAGCTTCAGGCTGCCTCTTCTCTCTTCCTCTAGTATCTTGGCAGCCGGACACCAGAAAAAGTGAAGTCCAAGATCCTGGAGCTGATGTACAGCTGGACGCTGGGGCTGCCTCACGAGGTGAAGATCTTGGAGGCCTACCAGATGCTGAAGAAACAAGGTGAGAGGCAGGGGTCTGGAAGGGGGGATGGAAATGTTGCTCTTTCTTCCTGTTTGTCCCGGCAGAATCCAAAACAGACTGTATCTGTGCCCAGACTCAGCACGACCACCGGTCTGCCTGGCTCTGCAGCAGGAATCGGCAAAGGAATGGGAGCCCTGTGGGGCTCCCGGCTGGGCAGAGGGGATTGCTGGTGGTCTGAGGTGCTAGATGGGTTGGAGGGGTTATCGCCCTACAGGAGATGGCACGCTGGAATGGGTTGGTGCTGAAGGGATATGAGCGCTTTGGCAGCACGAGTGCTGGATTTGTCAAAGATGGGATGGTGTTGGGGGTGTTGGGGCAGCAGTTCTTGCATAAAAACCACAGTTCAGGATCAGAGCTGGCAGGAGCAGACCCAAAACCCCTCCGTTCCAGCTGGGAATGACGGGCTGTTAGGGAAGAATTGCCCGAGGTGGCAGTGCCTCTCCAGAGGGTGAGACCTCCCGCCACCTCCGTCGTTCTCTGCTGCAGGTATTGTGAAATGTGACCCCAAACTGCCTGACGATGCTCCTTTTCCGCCACCTCCTCCTCGTCCCAAGAACATCATCTTTGACGACGAAGAGAAATCGAAGGTAAGGGGTCTGTGCGAGGAGAGGGACGGAGAGCATCGTCCTCACTGCTTCTGGGTCTCCTGAACCCCGGGGCTGGAGACCCAGTAAGAGTCAAGGGTCTGGGTCTAGTTCATCAGCAGAGATGGGTTGTCAGCTTGTTGCAGGGGATATATTCTGTCTCCGTGTGTCACAAATGGGGACTTGTGTGTGTCCCGCAGGGCTGTTCACTGACTACAGAGCGTGAGAGAAAAAGGTTGGTCTCCCTCTTTACCAATGACAGCTGCAGAAGGGGCATGTGAGGAGATCTGAGTGAGGGCCCGTTACAACCCCGTGGCGATTCCCCGTGTTAAACCAGGCTTTCTGTCTGTCCCAGCGCTGGTGTCGCTGTGCTCCAGGCTCTCCATTGTGCTCGGCAGGCAGGCAGAGGCAGGCTTTGAATGCAGGGGCTCTTCGGGGAAAGACATCAGTTACACAGCCAGAACCACAAAGGAGAAAGGAGGACCAGTCACACTTCTCTCCCTGGTCTCTGCTGGCCCTCAAGCTGTTGCAGCTGGGTTTTCAAAGGTCAGAAGTCAAATCTGTCTTCATGACTCAAAAATGATGGTTTTGACTGCAAACCAAGCTCTGATGCGTTACGGGTATATAAATTCGATCTGCCAATTCAACTTTGTTCAAATAGTTTTGACTTAACTCAGTTGCGGTACATTTTTTTGCTGTCTCAGTCCAGACGCTGACCGTGTTTTTGAAACCAGCGTGAAAACTTATAGCATACCATGCATTTAAACTAAATAGACAAATAACATGTGAAATTGATCCAGATTTAATCAACGCTCAGTTATCCAACAGCAAGAAAGTTCTGGCGTTACTGTCATGAACCATGCCCTGCTATGAGACAATACGCCAAAGTTACCACTTAAGGGAAAACAAAGTACACCCAGCACAGATAATTCCAAGGAAGTTTGGTATTGCTGTTTGTATCAGAAGGATGAAATAGAAATTTCACAGCTCATGAAAAACAATGATGCACCCAAAAAAGGTTGTAATGAATTTTCTGTAAGAATGTTGAAGCATATTCCATCATCGAGTGCATACAGATGCATGTCAAGAATAAGCATATAAAAAAATTTGCCTGATTCTGAAAATTATTCCACTTAGGATTTACAAGTTCAGACATTTTAAAAACAGTTCCATTATCCCAACTTAATTTTTGCACTGAATATTAATCATGTCAAAATGCATTGATAGGTTTAGGTTTTTTTTTAAAAAACAAAAAAAAAACAATTTCACAGAACTTGTTTTAGTTGAATCATGTATCATGTTTTGGGATGCCAAAAATTGAAGGTCCTCTACGACTGCACATTTAAAGCAGCGGTCTCCAACGTTTGAAAGCACAGGGTCAATAGTTTTGCAAAAATATGCTGGTATAGTAAATTGTCATAAGATGTATGACAAAAGGATCTCGGGTCAGTGACTTCGTCTCTGGGAACTTGTATTAACCTAGGCAATGTATTTAAGATTAGACAATTTTGGAAGGATTATGCTTTAGTGTGGAGGTCAAAATGAAGAAATATAAGGCCTTGTAACTAAAAGACATGAGCTGAATTCAAGGTCCAGCTACAAAAGGCAGTTGTTGAACACTTTAATCAAGACTTCTTCTGACACTAGAGCCTACGTGCTGTCTGCTGCCCCTGCCAGACCTGGGATTGGGGCTGGGTGTCTCCACCAGCTCCAGCGCTGCAGAAGTGAATCCGGCTGCCAGCCCCTCAGCTCGGGCTCAGAGGTGCTTCTCTCTTGCAGATACTGGCTCGCCTCCTGAAAAGTTCCCATCCCGAGGACCTCCGGGCTGCCAACAAGCTCATCAAGGAGATGGTTCAGGAGGTGCGGCTGGGGGGGAGGAGGGCAGGGAGTCACGGCCTCTGTGGTGATAGCTGGGTACCACGGGAGCAGAGGGTCTCTGTCCTTAGGCAAATGTACAGAGCAGCTGCAAAAAGTTCCGCAGCAGCAGTGCCAAAGAGTCCTTGTGTGAGTTCTGCCGTCCTTTACTTGGAGGAGTGACTCCGAGCGGTTTCTGTGGCACAAACCCTGCTGCAGCACAAGATCTGTGGCATTTCCAGCCCTGTCTGGCAAGTGCCGCTGCAGAGATGGTCTGGGGTTTTCCACGGGAGTGGAGACTGTTTCTGGGGCAGCGTTGCTGTGATTAAAGTCGCGGGAGTTGATGCGCTGACAAGCAAGGACCTGCTTCCCCCCCAGGACCAGAAGCGCATGGAGAAGATCTCCAAGAGGGTGAATGCCATCGAGGAGGTGAACAACAACGTGAAGCTGCTGACAGAGATGGTGACGAACTACAGCAAGGGGGAGACGACGGAGAGCAACGAGGACCTAATGAAGGTGAGGAGAGGCTTGGGCTTAGCAGGGATGAGTGACCGTTATCCTCCCGAGTTCCTCCTGCCTGTTTTGCACCACAGCCGAGCGTCCCACTGCTCGCCTCAGTGCCCCTTTTTCCTCTCCCCCAGGAGCTGTATCAGCGCTGCGAGCGCATGAGGCCCATGCTTTTCCGGCTCGCCAGTGACACAGAAGACAATGATGAAGCTTTGGGTAAGCTTCTCGCTTTGGCTATCTCACGTTGTCTCCTTCTCACTCCTTCTTTTCTCAGGAGTCTTGTGCTTGGGCTACCTGTGATGTGGTATCTATCAGCAGCTGCTACGTCGGGGTGGCTTGGCTGCTCACTGTAGGTTAGTCAGCAGATGGCTTGGCGCTAAGCAGGGGCAGATGGCACCAATCGGCAGTGTTGCAGGTTTCTTCCGCTGTTGTAGGAACGAGGGTTGTACTTGTCTTTCTGAGGTATCAACATATTTCAGGAAAGTTTGAAGCAACAGTGGCAAAAATGCTCTATGCTGTCATGTCCTGGGGAATTGCTTTGAAGGAGTAGGCTGAGTGGGGTATAAAAGTCACCCCCCTCTTTACTATTTTACTATTTCTTTATTTCTTTCTTACCGTTTCTTTACTATTTTAAAACTTTTTTCCTATCTGTCCCATTTCAGCGGAGATCCTGCAAGCCAACGACAACCTGACACAGGTGATCAATCTCTACAAGCAGCTTGTGCGGGGAGAAGAGATCAACGGGGAGATGATGGCTGGTCCCCTTCGAGGTGAGGAGACCCGGGGAACGGGGGATAGGAAGATCAAGCACAAAGACCCTGTTGCTGGTTTCCTCTGGTGTAAAGGAAGATTGAAAGAAGTGGACAGGTGAAACCTGCAGGAGTTCAGAGTTGGACTGGGATGAAGAAATAGCTTGTAGAGATGGCTGGTGTGTGAAGAGAGGGAGTTGGAAGGGAGAGCAGATGGGAACTTCCCTCTCCCAGGTGTGAGGAAGGATGGGAACTGGCTCTCAGCACAGCCTGAGGATTGAGATAAGGTTTTTGCCTCTCACCTTGTTTTTCTTTTCTCTTCAGGCAGCACCTCAGCACTTCTGGATCTGTCAGGACTGGACCTCCCAGCAACAGGCCCTTCCTACCCAGCCATGCCCACCCTCTCAGGTGGCTCGGCAGTCGCTGTGCCTGACCAGGCTGGCTCTGTCTCACTGTTGGACGATGAACTCATGTCTTTAGGTGAGGAGGCCGGAGCAAAAGCTCTTTTATGTCCTTGACCCTGGAGAGTCTGAGCGGATGGCGCTTCTTGTGGCAGAAGCGTGAATTGTGAAAGACCAAGAGGTGTCCCTCACTTAGTGTGAGGGAGGTGGCAGGAAAGACCCTGCAGTGGTTCTGAACTGAAGTCCCGTCCTGTTTTCCTGCCAAGCCAGAGAGAACCCACAGGGATGCACCCTCCGATTTGCTCTGGGTAAACTGACCTGGCAAGTAAATCCAGAGTGATGCAATGGCCATCAGCAGATGGCACCACGAGGGTGGGTCACCCCCAGCTCCTCGTGTTTCCTCTTCGCAGTTGATGTCACAAGTTGACAGTAGACACATGGGGACTTCCAGAACTGTTCACGTGGAAGTCCTGTGAGGTACCCATCCTAGAAGGCTCTAGAGTCCTTTTTTTCCCCAACAAAGTGTTTGTTTCCCAGGATAGGTGCTTTGAAGTAGACAACGTGGTCTCCCAGGTGCAGGTGAAGGTGGGGTGTGTCAGCCCAGCAGTAGCCACTTCTCTGCCATTTGCAGTGGGACCTCAGGGCACGGAAACCACCACCATCCTCCCTGCTCCTTCCCAAACAAGGATGGAGGCCAAGGTGGAGGCTGTATTGGTGGCTCTGCCCTACTGCTTCTGTGTCTTGCCTGACCGGAGGGACCTCGGTTACAGGTGCCTTATTTCAGGCCCCATTTAGTGCCCTCACCCACTTGGTAGCTTGGCTCCGTGACTTTTTTTCCTCTCTGGCAGGCCTGAACGATCCAGCACCGCATCCTGCCCAGGCTGGTGACAGCAGTGGCTGGAACAGCTTCCAGGTAACGTGCTGGGAGCCGTGGAAGCAGGTGGGGAGGGTGGTGGAGAAAGAGATGGAGTAGGTAAGGAAACGTCCCAGATCTCGTGGTTGATGCTGACGTACAACCCTGCCTGGGCTTGGGGGGCTCTCCTGCGTGCTCTTTCCACAGTCATCAGATAGCAGCGAGCTCAACATCGCCGCCGTTGTGGCAGCACCGCCAGTCAAAGCAGATGCTGGCACGTCCTCCCCCAAACCTTCGGCTTGCACGAGTGGCCTGGACGACTTGGACCTCCTGGGCAAGACTCTGCTGCAACAGTCTTTGCCTCCGGAGTCCCAACAAGTGCGATGGTAAGCAGGGTCAGGGCAGTCTCGCATCTCTCCCCACCCTGGGCTTCTGGACACAGACGTTTCGGTGCCCTCTTCACTCCTCTCTCCGTCTCTTTCGCCCCACAGGGAGAAGCAGCCACCCCCCCGGCTCACCCTGAGGGATCTCCAGAACCGGAGCAGCTCTGGCACCGCAGCCCCCAACCCCAGCGCTCTGCCCGTGCTGCAGAGCACTTCTCCTAACCCCCCGCTGCCCCTGACCTCGGAGGTGCCTGCCCCTGCTGCGCTTCCAAAAGCTGCTACCACGCCGCCGGGAAGCGCTCCTGGCCCAGCACGGCCTCCTGCCACCACGCTGCCCCAGGAGATCTCGCTGGCCAACATCACTGTGCCTCTGGAGTCGATCAAACCCAGTGAGCTGGGGTGAAAGAGCGGGGCGAGCTTGTGAAGGGGTTGGAAGTGGGCCGTTTGGAAGGGAACCAGGCCGATCAGGGAAGAGACGACTGCACAGGGTGTGAAGGGGGCGCACACGTGGAAGGGAAGCTTGCCTGTTGGACTTCTGGGAGGCTGAAGAGGAGTTGTATCTGCTCGTGTGCAGTGTGGCTGGTGGGGAGGCTTGCTGCAGGCCGATTCCCTCCTGGCTGACTGCTGCCTGTCCCTGCCTCTCCCGCAGGCAGCATCCTCCCTGTGACGGTGTACGACCAGCATGGTTTTCGTGTCCTCTTCCACTTCGCGAAGGACGCCCTGCCCGAGAGGCCTGACGTGCTGGTGGTGGTGATTTCTATGCTTAGCACGGCCCCGCAGCCCATCCGAAACATTGTCTTTCAGTCTGCTGTCCCCAAGGTAAGGCAGGTACCGGGGCTCGGGTCCCCAGACTCTTCCCATGGGATTCTCCCTTTGCAGGAAGGGCAGGGTGGGTGGAGGGAAGAGCTCCGTGGGCTGAGAACAAACCGTGTTGCCTTCCGATTAGCAGGGAGGCTCTTTGGCTAGATAGGCTGCCACGTCCCTCTCAGGAACGTGGGATGCTCTCCTCTCTCCGCAGGTGATGAAGGTGAAGCTACAGCCTCCCTCGGGCACGGAGCTGCCGGCCTTCAACCCCATTGTCCATCCCAGTGCCATCACACAAGTCCTGCTGCTCGCTAACCCACAGAAGGTAATAACGCCGCCCCTGGGGCATGAGCAGGCTGATCTCGTTGCCTAGACAAAGCCCCTTCTTCCCCTCTTCTGACTGCTTACCCTTTCTCCCCCATCTCCAGGAGAAAGTGAGGCTACGATATAAGCTGACCTTCACCATGGGAGAGCAAACCTACAATGAAATGGGGGATGTGGACCAGTTCCCCCCACCGGAGTCCTGGGGAAACCTCTAGGGCCGCACGTTGCAGGCACTACATTGCAGAGTCCTTGGGAAAACAGCCCTGGGGGGCTGGGGCAGCCTGAGGAGACGGGGAGGGTGGGTGGGGGGCTGCTGCTCACGCTCTGCTCCAGACGGCCGGGCAAGGGCCAGAGGGAGCCTGCCTCCAGGGTGAGAGCAGAGACGCCAGGAGATGTTCGTCCCACAGGACCAGAAGCGCAGTCGAGCTTCTTGCGGGTGAACGGTTGCCTTCCCTGCTCTTCCGAAGGCATTTCTCCCTCTCCAGTTTGTCCAGCTTCTCTTCTAACCTCGCTTTTCCCCTCTAGGTGCAGTGGGGAGTGCGGAGGGGGAGCTTTAAGAGCCTCAGCCTGGGGCAAGGTGTAGCGAAGGAAGATCCTTTCCCGTGTCTGTCCTCCCTCCGCCCTTCCCAGCCCTTCAGCTGCTTCGTGCTCTGCACTGCTCCCTTGCGTTAGCGAATGCTGAGTTCTCGGGGCTTCCCCCTTGCCCTCTCCTGGGAGCTGGACCCCCTTTCTGGTGGGATCACCCTGGAGCTGGTGCAGAACGAGGCTGAACGGGGACTTGGGTGTCTTTCCAGCACCACAGAGCGGGCACCCATCCTTGTTTCGGGGGGCCAGGGGGAGATTTTCCACTCCCCCCCTCCTTCCAGGGGCAGGCAGAGCTGTCGGTGGGAGGTGGGCAGTGGGAAGGGCTTGCCCCGTGCCTCGCCATCCCCTTCAGCTCTGCATCCTTGGCTTCTGGGCGCTGAAACCCTGCAGGGAGGAAGCGTGCAGCCTTCCTCTGTGCTTCATGTGCCGCAGCAGGCATTCGGGACTGCGGCTGCACCATCACACCTCCTTGTCCCGCGTGCCAGCCCTGCGAGGGGCATGTTCAAAAGGGGCCTTCTGCGGGGGGCCGAGCCTCCCCCCAGCCTTCTGCCGGGCAGGGAAGGGAAGCCACAGATTCTCTGCGCTCCCCTGGCTGGGCTGGAAGAGACGGACGAGGAGGTGGGATGGTTTCTTCCAGCTCTGCTCTCCCCTTGCAGCAGGGGAAGCGACAGGCTGGGGGGCAGGCCGGAGCCCAGCGCATCACCAGGGGGCACCACTAAGCTCTGCACTGGGAGCCCAGCGCCACGCTGGGGGGGGGGGAGAAAACGGGGTACGGCTGTGCCCTGTGCACCTTTACCCCCCCAGTTTTCTCTCCCTGCAGCGGGGAGGGGGCTCGCCCGGCCGCCCGATCACTGTGACACGAGAGCGGGGATCTGCAGGCGGGGAGGAGACCAGGGGGTGGCACGGCCCTGGCAATCCCCATCACGTAGGAGCTGCTTCCCTTCCCTAAGCTGTTTTTAACCAGGCTGGATCTTGGGGGCAAGCTGTGGTCCTGCTCAGCTTGCTGGAGATAGAAGGAAAATTGCACAAGGTGGAGAGGAGTTGGGAGGCTTTGTGCTCTCTGCTTGAGGGGTGGGAGCTGGGGGCAGTGAGTGGCAGAGGAGAGGGGGAAGCGAGGTCTTTGTGCTGGGGGTTCTGCTGTGGCTTACTTCCCTTTCTGGTCTCTTCAGGGTTTTGTATGGTTGTTTTTTTTTTTTTTTTTCTTTGCAGATCTTGTTTGGTTCGAGAACAGACTTGTATATATTTTCAGTGCAAATTCTGTAAATGGAAGAAAACAAACGGAAAAAAAAAATTAAAAACGCCCGGCGCGAAGAATCTGCTGTATTTATGGGAAATAAAGAGTTCTTTCCTGAGTCTGTGCCTCTTCACCCAAGGAGTGGGGTTTCGCCTCTGCCCTGACTGCTCCGAGGAGCTGTTTCCACCCTGCCAGGGGTAGTTTCCACCTCGCATCCTGCCCCTGCTTGCCCAAGCCCTCGCTGCGACGCTTCCCCTGCCGTATGAAGGGGGCAAGGGGAATGCTGGAAGTCCCCGAGCTGCTCTCAATTCCTGTTCGAGATCAAGTCACTTCCACGCCGCGAGCTGGGCGCTGCTTCCCTCTCTCTGGGAGCAGGCGGTGGGCAGGGGCCGTGCCCCCAGCCCCCTGCACCCCGTTTGGCTGTTTCTGTGGGCTGGTGGCTTCGTGGCCGCCCACAGCAGCACTTCCTCCTCCTTCCCCGGTCGGAAACGGCCCCGCGGGGCAGTTTTCTTGCAGGGCAGGGGGTTGCTGGAGGGGGATTTGCTCTGGGAAGCGGCAGCCACCTGCCTGATGTTGGGAGGAAAGAGGCCGCGGCTTGGCCTGCCAGCCTGGGGGGGCTTTGGAGGCTTTTCTGTGTATTTGCTCTGAGTCCTCCAAGCCCTCGCCTGCTGGCGGTGAGCGTGATGCGAGGCAGGAGCCCCCCCCACCCAGGGCCCGTGGCAGGGGGATCAGGTACGGCTGGCTGCTTGGCTGCAGGTTTAGATCCAACCTGGCGTTCAGGCAGGGTTCACCAACCCTTCCCTGCTCTCCCCGCCCTGAAAATAGAGGTGCCAGCAGCTGCCTGCTGCCAGCTCGCCCTCCAGCAGGGAGGAACAGAGCCCGGCGGCTACCGAGGCTTCGGGGCACAGGTGGGGTGGCCCTTTTTCAGCCTCTTTTCCCCTTGCTGCTGGCTGCCCCTGCCCACGAGCTGACCGCTTCCCGTCTGGGCTCGGCTGCTAGTTCCTTCGCCAGCTCGGCCAGCAGCAGGCTCCGCTCCACCTCAGCGCAGGAGGAGGAAAGTCCCGGCTGCAGGTAGCTGCAGATAAGCGACGTTTGCATCTCGCCGAGCAGGAGCAAAAGCGCTGGGTGGGGTGGTTTTAGAGAAGAAGTTGCGCCCGGGCAGGAGCAGGGCCCCGGTGCAGCTCTGCAACAGCCGAGCATGGGAACGGGGAGGTTGTGGTCCCCGTGCGACTGTGCGAGGAGGAAGGGGGCCTCTGCAGGGCAGAAGGCACCAGCCCTTCGCCGCAGCTCTGCGGTGGCTCAGGAGGGAGGGAAAGCACGGTGAGGGGCACAGGGGAGGCTTTGCTGTCCATGGAGAGGTGCCCAAAATTTGGGTGACCAGGTAGGGCGTGGGGAAAAGGCGCCAGCCAAGACAGAAAGCAGGAAAGAGCGTGGGCCTTTCGCTCGGGCTCTGCAGCAGCTTATGCTTGTCCTGCCTTGTTACGTGTTTGCTGTAACAATATTTCCCCTTTAAGGCTGGGCTTAAGTTATTTATACTTGTGGGGTGGTGACAGGAACACAGAGCGGAGCAGGAGCTCCGAACTGCTCTTACCTGATCCGCAGCGAGGGGCGGCCGGAGGAGGAGGAAGGAAGCTCAGCAAAAGAGAGGGAGCGAGAGAAGGAGCCCAAGGGAGGGGAAGAGAAAGCAGGCAGGGCATCGCCAGGGAGGGACGAGGGAGGGGACAAGCCGGCAAACAGCAAAAGGGGGAACGAGGGAAGGAGGAAGGAGCAAGGAGGGAGAGAGGTGCTTGGGCAACAGCACGAGGCGCAGTGGCCCCGGGGAGCCGAGGGGCTGCGGGCGTCCCATGCCAAGCGTGACCGAGGGGTGCTGAGCAGGCACAGCCGAGTGGAAGGGCTCTCCCGGCCTCGTCCCGTCCCTCAAGATGATGAAGAGGCAGTTCAATCGGATGCGGCAGCAGCTGTCCCATCCCAACGCCACCAGCCGGTAAGGACTTCTCCGCTCCCCGTGCCGGTGGGCTGGGAGGGGGCAGGACGCCGGTCCTGGAGGGTGAGCCCCAGGCCGGACTGGGCTCCCCGGTGGGCAAAGAAGAGGGAAAAAGTGCGGGGTGAGCTTGGGCTTAGAGCATCTTCGGTGTAAGCCAAGGGGCGGTGGGACGGCTGCTTGGTGCTGCTCACCACGGATGGGCTCCCCAGGCCCGACTGCCTCTCCTGCACCCACCTGGGCACGAGGTTGGCTTCCCCAGGACGTGAGGGCCGTGGGCAGGGATTCTCCAGCCACATGCCCTGGGCTGTGCGGTGACCAGGAGGGTGACAGGAGCTGGGAGCTGCCCTCCCTGCTGAGCACGATGCCCTGCATCTGATCATCCCAGCATGTCCTTCAAGGAGAGGACTGGGGATCCTTGGAGAACCCGTGGAGGACTTACAGCTTCACACGAATTCCTACAGCCTGGTCCCACCTCCGCTGCTTCCTTATTTTTCTCTTTGGCTTTCCAAAGCTCTTCCCTTGCAAAACCCAGAACTGAAATTACAGGGCTGGGCCCTCCCTTCCCAGCCCCCTCAGCTCCCTCTTTCCTACAGCCACCTCCGCACACCGCCACCTGGGTTCCCCAGCATGGGAAGGCTGTGGGGGACCAGCCACATCCTCAGGGTCCTTCAAACCACCCCAGCAGAGCTGCCACAGCTCCTGCAGCCCGCTCGCCTGTTGCTCTTCTTGCATTTCCCAGCAGGGAGCTGGTTCTCCTCTCCCACCTCCCCTCCCCGGAGGGGAGATGCCCTGTCCCCACACCGGCAGAGCCTCCGTTTCACATAAGGCCGGATGGGCAGCAGGTCTCCAGCAGCTCGTGCAGTCCCCCGGTGAGCTTTTCGCCCCACTGCAGAGCCTCCCCGCCGTGGGCCGCGGTCTCACGTGATTTCGAGCCAGCCGCCCCCGTTTCCTGCGGCTCCACGGGCTCGTCCCGCGTCGCTTCTTGCAAAGGCTGAAAAGAGAAATGTGGACTGGCCGGGCAGGGGGATGAGGCAGTTCCCAGGGAATAGTGAGGGGACGGGTCCACCAAGCGAGGGTTCCCCTCTGCGACAAGCCGCAGAGGTCTTGCAGCCATAGCGGCTCTTGGGTTTTGCACTGGGTTTTTGATCTGAATTCGCTGCAAACCAGCAGCTTCCTTTGCCCGATTCGCTCTGAACGCTTGCTTGCAAAACCAACCAGAGAGCCGCTTTCATTTCGGCACTCCGAGGGCTGCCGTTGGTTTAGGTCCCCGCTTTGGCCACAAAGTTCAGTCGCTTCAGTTCTGGCGGCACCAAAGCTCTCCGCTACCTGCTCCGCAAAGGCACCCCCGGGGCTCCAGCAGAAGCTGCCCTGGATTCACCTTCGAGGAAGAAGCAGTTGGGGGAGAAAGTTTTACCCCCAGACTTCCCACCGGTGCCATGGCCCTGTCCCATCAGGGCGTTTTGAGCCTTCTGCTCCTGGTGCTCTCTTCTCCTGGGCTCACTCTGCCTCATGTAGGACGGTCCAGGCAGTAGCCAGCACCTCCCACTCCCCACAGCTCAAAGAGAGGCGGGTGAGATGCACAAGGACCTGCCTCCCCGAGGAGGCCACCCCATCTGCTCATGGCTTCTTCCCCTTCCTCCACAGATCCCAAGAAGCGACCGAGCTCCTGACGGAAGATTTGCTGCAGGTGAGGCGTGGGCCGGCTCGGCGGGCATGTGTCGGCTTGTGGCCACGCGTGGGGACGTGCCCCATCTCATCTTGCAACTCTCCCCGCTGGCACCTCCGAGTCACGGGGCCGGGACGTTCCTGCCTGCCCCACGGCAGCTCCAGGGCCGGCACGGCGGCTTCGGCACAGCGCTGGCTGATCTCGGCTGTCTCACCGGTGCCACCTTTCCGCCCCCAGATCGAGCAGAGGATCGAGCCGGCCAAGCGAGCAGCGCACAGCGTGTCCAAGCGGCTCCAGGCTTGTCTGCAGGGGCACTGCGGCTCCGAGATGGACAAGAGAGTGGTAAGTGATACCTCCAAAGGGTCCCGAAGCCAACGGGGAGCTGGACCAGAGGAAGATGTAGGGGACCGGTGCATGTCTGCCACACATCATCTCATCTCTTTTCCCCAAACTTTGGCTCTGTGCAGAAGAAGCTGCCTTTGATGGCTCTGTCCATGACGATGGCTGAGAGCTTCAAGGAACTGGACACGGAATCCAGCCTCGGGTAAGTGCTGGTGGGAGAAAGATGGCAAAACCCTGTCTGGGGCAGTGTTTTGGCTCTGGGGCTCCCACAGCCAAGCCAAGCTGTAAAACCCCGTCCCGAGAGCATGGAAAACAGCAGCATCAGTGGGGCTGGGTAGGGGCATGGTGGGGGGCGTTGGGTTAGAGGCTGACTTGTCTCCAGCCTGTGGTTGTTTCGCCTCTCTCCCCCATGCAGGAAAGCCCTGGAGATGGGCTGCTGCATCCAGAGCTCGCTGGCCAAAATCCTGGCCGAGTTTGAGATCGCTGTGGAGCGCGACATCCTGCAGCCCCTCAACAAGCTCAGCGAGGTAGCCCTGGCCAGCCCCTGCTCTGCTGTCCCGTCCCCAAACCTCTGCCGCTCACTCCGGCCCCTCTCTCCCAGGAGGAGCTGCCCATCATCCTGAAGCGCAAGAAGACCCTCCAGAAGCTGATCTCTGACTGGAACGCCATCAAGAGCCGGTACGGGGCACGCTGTGGCCATGGGGGGACAGCTGGGTTGGGGTAAGGGGCAGTCGACTCGACTGGCCTCTGCTAGTGTGGGGAGAGAATTTCCCAGGGCCAGGGGTGAAGTCAAAGAGGCACCAGCTTGTCCCCAGCACCGTACAACACAGGCAACTCTGTCCATGGGTGCACCCTGCTCTGGGCTGAGTCGTTGGCCTGATCACACCGGAGAGAAGGGCAGTGCCATTGCGGAGGGAAGCAAAATGTCCTGGCACTGATCACCCCGCTCCGGCTTTTGTTGGGTTCAGCAGCAGCATCCTCTGGGTGAGGGGAGTGAGCAGTGCTGGCCTAGAGAAACTACCCAGAGTGCCTCCCTGTCCTCCTTCTCGTCCTCATGCCCCTTCTTCACATTTGCCCTATGCTGTATCCTCTTTGATGAGCTGGGCGTTGCGTCTCCTCTCCCACCCCAAAGGCTGAACCAAGCTGCCAAGGGCTCCAGTAACAGCGCTGGCGCTGGAACCGTCCCGGGGGCTTCTTCTGCCAACAAACTGGAGATCCTGAAGGAAGAGGAGGAGGAGGTGAAGAGGAAAGTGGAGCAGTGCAAGGTGAGAATGTCACTGGCTCTCCTCTGAGGGGCAGCTCCAGGGCTGGAGACCTGCTCCTCTCCAGCAGCTCCGGGAGCAGAAACAAGGAGATGCCCCAAGACCAGGCAGGAGGCAGAAGGTCACTCTTGTCGCTGTCTCCCTTCCCAGGACGAGTACATGGCTGACCTCTACCACTTCTCCACCAAAGAGGACAGCTACGCCAGCTATTTCATCAGAGTAAGTCCTGTCTTTGCAAGTCCTACTTAGTGTGTGGACATCTCCTGGGGTAAAAAAGCCCCGGGGGGGTTCCTGCGTGCTAGCTGTGTGCCCCTTCTTTGCCAGCTGCTGGAAATCCAAGCCCAGTACCACCGGCAGTCCCTGGGGTCTCTGGACTCGGCTCTGGCGGAGCTGAAGGAGAGCCACAGACAGACAGGTACCTGCTTGCTCTCCAGGCAGCCTGGGGAGGGCTGCGAGCACGGCCAGCGAAGCTGGAAAAGATGTTTTTTCCTCCCCATGCCTGCTGCTGCCTTCCACCTTGGGCCGGCACGGCAGCTTGAGGCCGGGTGAGGATGCTGCCTCCACCAAGCCGTCCCCAGCTGAGAGCGAGATGCCACCGAGGCTGGATGCCACCGGGATCCTCCTTCCCTCCCTGCATCCCCCTCTCTCCTCCAGAGCCCTCCTTCGCCGCGGACACCCCGGTGGCAGGGTACTACGGCGTGCCCCTGGAGACCCACCTCAGGAGCTTGGGCCGGGAGATCGCACTGCCCATCGAGGCCTGCGTCATGATGCTGCTGGCCTCCGGCATGAGGGAGGAGGTGGGCAGCGCTTGTCACCCCGTGCCCCCTTCCCCAAAAAGCACAGCCCTCCCTCATCACTTCACTCCATCCCCAGGGACTCTTCCGGCTAGCAGCGGGCGCCTCAGTGCTGAGGAAGCTGAAGAGCAGCTTGGCCAGTGGCTCCAATGCCCTGGAGGAGTTTTACTCAGACCCCCACGCTGTGGCCGGTGGGTGACGGTGACATGGGGCAGGGGAATGGGGTCGGGAAGGCGCTGCCATCCTCTCACCTCCATCACCCCTGCTGCTCCCCTCCAGGAGCGCTGAAGTCCTACCTGCGGGAGCTGCCCCAGCCTCTGATGACCTTCGAGCTCTACGACGAGTGGGTCAAAGTGGCCAGGTGGGTCAGCGAGGGGGAAAAGCCCCATGGGGCTGAAAAAGCGCACGGTTACCCCACTTTGCCTCCTCCAGCACTCAGAGCAGGGATGCTCGGCCTCGTTTGTCTCCTGGGGAGACATGACCACAGCGTGTGGTCCAGCTGCCGCCTGTCTGGTGCTCACAAGAAATTCAGACAGCTCTGAAGCTCAAGCCCAGCAGCTGTTTGGCTCCTCACTGTAGGGCAGGCAGGAGTGGTGGAGGAGATGCAGCAAGAAGCTGGGACGATGCCCACCATCAGCCCTTCTCCCTCACGTGCTGTGTCCATCTTTGTCCTATGAAGCTGGCTGAGGTCTCCTTCCCTCCCTTTTCTCTCTCTTGCAGCTTAAAGGATGTTGACAGCCGTGTACAGAGCCTGCGAGACACCTGCAGCCGCCTGCCCCAGGACAGCTACAACAATTTGAGGTGTTTTGTGGCTTCTTTGACCCCATGCAACCATCAGGGGCAGCCATTTACTTCCCAAATGCACACTCACTGCCCCCTCACCCTCTCCTTTTACCCCACAGGTATCTGATCAAGTTTCTAGCCAAGCTGGCCGAGCACCAGGAGGTGAATAAAATGACCCCCAGCAACATCGCCATCGTGCTGGGCCCCAACCTGCTGTGGCCACAGCAGAGCACAGGGTGAGGTCTGGCTGGGTGGGATGCCAGCTTTCCAGGGGAGGGACAAAGCCCTTTTGGGGCCCTACCCCTGCCGAATGAGCATAAAATGGGTTAATTCCCAAAAGCCCTTCCCTGATGCCTCCCCCACTTCTGTCTCTCAGAGACCCCGTGCAGCTGGACTTGGCCTCGGTCTCCTCCATTCAGGTGGTGGGCATCGTGGAGGCCCTCATCCAGAACGCGGACACCCTCTTCCCCGGAGGTAGGGCTTCACTCTGCCTTCCTGTCCTCAGGGGATGGTGACACAAGGTGAAGGGCACAGAAGAAAAGCACCAGGTCCCGCTGCAACCACGAACTGCAGAGGGATGGGTGAAGAATGTCCTGGGCAGCTCCAGTTTCCTGCCGTGGATGTTCTGTGTCTAGCACGGGCACAACAATCATTTCCTGGCCTTTCTCCCCACCCAGATGTAGATTTCAACGTCTCAGGGATGTTTACGCCGCCTGCGGATGTCAGACTCAGCAAGGACACTCCTGTAGAAGAGCCATCCCCCAAGTCCCCCGTAGCCAGCTCCCCGGCTCTCCCGGATGAAGAAGTGTAAGTCTAGCAGGAGCAGGGGGCTCCTCACCTCCATCCCACCCCACCCCATGGGCCATATCCTCACGAGGTGGCCAGGACCACCACCATGCCCCACAGAGGAGCTGACTCCTGCCGTCAACGGGACAGCCAGAGCCTGATTGTCCCCTTCTCCCCCAGCACGAGGGACCCTGAGGTGAGCACCCAGCAGCTTTCCCCAGAGGTGACCAGACCGTCCCCCGAAGCCACAGTGCCGCCAGCTCCGATACCAGCCAACGACTCCACCCGCAAAGGTTAGACCATGCAGGCACAATGCTTGGGAGATGCCCACAGGGCAGACAACCCCGCCAACGCTACCTTGTCCAGTTTGCCTTCATCTCACCACGTCCTGCAAGACCGGGTGCTAGGGCCACCACATGGGAGGGGAAGGGCTTCAGGATGGGCAGCGTGGCCAAGATCCAGCCCCTCGTTTTGTAATCATGGAATGGTTTGGGTTGGAAAGGACCTTAAAGATCATCTAGTTCCAACCCCACCCAAGCCATGGTGGGACTGTGGGATGGACATGACTGGTCCTCTGAGGGGGGAGCATCCCCAGTTCAAACCTCATGTCCCCCTGTGACGGAAGAGGGTAGGAAAAGACCCCAAAAAACTGCATGTGCTTTGACCCTTCATCTTAAGACTCCAGTATGGGAGCTGGGCATGGGTCAGCTTGTCCATCAGTCCACCTGAGACCCACAGCCAGCACCATGACCCTCTGGTTTCTTTCCAGCCAAGCGCCCGGCTCCAGCCCGACCTACAGTGCCACCACCCGTGGCCCAGCCCCGGAGCACGGCCCCTGAGCACGCCACCAGCCCCAAAGCCCGGCCGCGACGGATGGGTGCTCCCTCCGTCCCACCACCGCTGCCACCACAGCCAGCACCGCGCCACAGCCGCGAGTCCCTGACGTCCCCGGGGCCTCCCTCTGCCAAGGCCACCACCGCCACCCCAGATTGGGCTGCGGATGAGGGGCCAGCAGGGGGACGGAGCCCCACTGGTGGCATCGCTGATGGCGGAGAATGACTGAGCGAGGTGTGGGGCTACCATCTGCTCCCAGCGGCCGTGAGCCTTTGCCTGCATCCCCCTCCTCATCCACCGCCAAGAGCCTTCCTCCTGGGGGGAAGGGGAGAAGGAAGGGGAGGCCCTGCGCCATTTTGCCTGCGGGTGGGAGATGCCTCAGTGGGCAGAGCGCTGTGCCACAGGCCCGGAGGGTGGAGGGACAGGCCCAGCAGCGGCTGTTGGCGGGCACGCCGCCGCCATTCCGCCAACATTTCACCTCGAAGCTGGGACTGGGAAGAGGAAAAGGCAAGCGGTTGGTTTCCCAGTGAGAGGTTTTTATTTAAAAAGAAGCAAAAGAACAACTGCACACATGCACATGGATGTATATATTGAAAGTAGATTTAAAGAGTGGGGGGGCATATGGATATGGGTATGGATATGGGTATGGATTATGGGAATGGATATGGATATGGGTATGGATATGGGTATGGATAATGGATATGGGTATGGATATGTGTATGGATAATGGGTATGGATATGGGTATGGATAATGGATGTGGATATGGGTATGGGTATGGATGTGGATATGGGTATGGATAATGGATATGGATATGGGTATGGATAATGGGTATGGATACGGATATGGATATGGGTATGGATAATGGGTATGGGTATGGATAATGGATATGGGTATGGATATGTGTATGGATAATGGATATGGGTATGGGTATGGATAATGGATATGGATATGAGTATGGATATGGATATGGGTATGGATACGGATATGGGTATGGATACGGATATGGGTATGGATAATGGATATGGATATGGGTATGGGTATGGGTATGGATATGGGTATGGATAATGGGTATGGATATGGGTATGGATGTGGATATGGGTATGGATATGGGTATGGATACGGATATGGGTATGGATATGGGTATGGATAATGGATATGGATATGGGTATGGATACGGATATGGATACGGATGTGGATATGGGTATGGGTTTGAATACGGATATGGACATGGGTATGGATATGGATATGGATATGGGTATGGATAATGGATATGGGTATGGATATGGATAATGGATATGGATATGAGTATGAATACGGATATGGGTATGGATACGGATATGGGTATGGGTATGGATAATGGGTATGGGTATGGATAATGGATATGGATATGGATATGTGTATGGATAATGGATATGGGTATGGGTATGGATAATGGATATGGATATGAGTATGGATATGGATATGGGTATGGATACGGATATGGGTATGGGTATGGATGTGGATATGGGTATGGATATGGGTATGGATATGGATATGGGTATGGGTATGGATATGGGTATGGGTATGGGTATGGGTATGGATATGGGTATGGGTATGGATAATGGATATGGATATGGGTATGGATATGGGTATGGATATGGGTATGGGTATGGATACGGATATGGGTATGGATACGGATATGGATATGGGTATGGATACGTTTATGGATACGGATGTGGATATGGGTATGGGTTTGAATACGGATATGGACATGGGTATGGATATGGATATGGATATGGGTATGGGTATGGATAATGGATATGGGTATGGATATGGATACGGATACAGATATGGATACGGATACAGATATGGATATGGGTATGGGTATGGATATGAATACGGATATGGACATGGGTATGGATATGGGTATGGATAATGGATAATGGATATGGATATGGGTATGGATAATGGATATGGGTATGGATAATGGATATGGGTATGGATATGGATACGGATACGGATATGGATATGGGTATGGATATGGGTATGGATATGAATACGGATATGGACATGGGTATGGATATGAGTATGGATAATGGATATGGATATGGGTATGGGTATGGATATGGGTATGGATAATGGGTATGGATATGGGTATGGATGTGGATATGGGTATGGATATGGGTATGGATACGGATATGGATATGGGTATGGATAATGGGTATGGGTATGGATAATGGATATGGGTATGGATATGTGTATGGATAATGGGTATGGATATGGGTATGGATAATGGATATGGATATGGACATGGGTATGGATATGGATATGGGTATGGATATGGGTATGGGTATGGATAATGGATATGGATATGAGTATGGATATGGATATGGGTATGGATACGGATATGGGTATGGGTATGGATATGGGTATGGATAATGGATATGGATATGGATATGGGTATGGATATGGGTATGGATACGGATATGGGTATGGATACGGATATGGATACGGATGTGGATACGGATGTGGATATGGGTATGGGTTTGAATACGGATATGGACATGGGTATGGATATGGGTATGGATAATGGATATGGATATGTGTATGGATAATGGATATGGGTATGGATATGGATACGGATACAGATATGGATACGGATACAGATATGGATATGGGTATGGATATGAATACGGATATGGACATGGGTATGGATATGGGTATGGATAATGGATAATGGATATGGATATGGGTATGGATAATGGATATGGGTATGGATAATGGATATGGGTATGGATATGGATACGGATACGGATACGGATATGGATATGGGTATGGATATGGGTATGGGTATGGATATGAATACGGATATGGACATGGGTATGGACATGGGTATGGATATGGATATGGGTATGGATATGGGTATGGGTATGGATATGGATATGGATATGGATATGAATACGGATATGGACATGGGTATGGATATGGGTATGGATAATGGATAATGGATATGGATATGGATATGGATATGGATATGGATATGGATATGGATATGGATATGGATATGGATATGGGTATGGGTACGGATACGGATATGGATATGGGTATGGATATGTTGCAACTATATCCGGGGGGGCAAGATGGCGCCCGCGGGCCAGCGCCGGGGGGCGCTGGCGGCCGCGTCGCCGGCAGGGGGCGAGCCGCCGTGCCGGGCGGAGAGGAGGCGCCTCGCCCAATCACCCTCCGCGCTCGCCCTTTGTCCCGCCCCCCGCCCGCCTTTTGGGGCAGGCGAGTGGGCGGCGCGGCTGCCAGTCGGGCGGCGGCGGAGCGGCGGCGGCATGGCGAGCTGCCGGCGGCTGAGCGGCGCGGGGCTGCGGGAGGTGCTGGGCCCGGCGCAGGGGCTGCTCTTCGACTGCGACGGCGTGCTGTGGGCGGGCGAGCGGGCCGTGCCCGGCGCCCCGGAGCTGCTGGAGCGGCTGCAGCGCTGCGGCAAGGCCGCCCTCTTCGTCAGCAACAACAGCCGCCGCTCGGTGGCCGAGCTGGAGCTGCGCTTCAGCCGCCTGGGCTTCCGCGGGGTGCGGGCCGAGCACGTCTTCAGCTCGGCGCTGTGCTCCGCGCTCTTCCTGCGGCAGCGCCTCGGAGGAGGAGGAGATGGAGGAGGCGGAGATGGCGGCGGCCTCGTCTTCGTGCTGGGCGGCGAGGGGCTGCGCGGCGAGGTGCGGGCCGCCGGCCTGCGCCTGGCGGGCGAGGGGGAGCCGGGGGGCGAGGCGGTGCGGGCCGTGCTGGTGGGCTACGACGAGAACTTCACCTTCGGCAAGCTGGCGCAGGCCTGCGGCTACCTGCGAGACCCCCGCTGCCTGCTGGTGGCCACCGACCCCGACCCCTGGCACCCGCTCAGCGACGGCCGGCGGACGCCCGGTGAGCCTCCGGAGGGTCGGGGTGCTGGCTTGGCTGCCATCCCGCGTGTCCCTCCAGGTGCTGAGCCGCTTTCCGCTGTGTCTTTCTCTCCCCCAGGGACTGGCAGTCTCACAGCTGCGGTGGAAACGGCCTCGGGCCGCAAGGCGCTGGTGGTGGGCAAGCCCAACACCTACATGTTCGAGTGCATCGTGGAGCGCTTCGGCGTCGACCCGTCCCGCACCCTCATGGTGGGGGACCGCCTGGAGACGGATATCCTCTTCGGCAAGAACTGCGGGCTCTCCACCATCCTCACCCTGACGGGTGTCTCCCGCCTCGAAGAGGCGCAGGCCTACATGGCCAGCGACAGTGCCGCCGCCAAGGATATGGTGCCCCATTACTACGTGGACAGCATTGCAGACTTGATACCGGGCCTGGATGAGTAGCAGTCTTTACACGCGAGGGCAGAGGGGTCGGGTTCCCCATCCCAGATCTCCATCTGTTCCCATTTCTCTCACACCGCCGTATTCCCTCAATTCCCCGTTTCTTCACATTCCGGTACCCTTCTCTGGGGGCAGAAGGAGGGAGGGCTCAAGTTGCCTCCTTTCTGCTGAGAGCTGTCTGTGATGGACAGAGTCCTCTCCCTCATGTGCGAGCATCTCTGGGAGAGAGCTGGAGGCCTTGAGGCTGACCTGGGGTCAAATCAGTGTTTCTGTACGGCCTCTCCCGCTGCAGGGGTTAGGGAACAGCTGTCTTATCATTTTTCTCTTAGATAACCAGTGGCGGCCTTTTACTGCTGTCCCTCCACTCGCGTAACTCTTGACTTTTGAGCTGCATCCCCGCAGCCCTTGTGGTAACCCCCTCCTTGCCAGGGGAGTAGCTGGTGTTCTCACCTGCCCAGCCTCCAGCAGTGCCAGGGCGTGTGGAAGGAGCGTGCTGGAGCGATGAATGAGAGCATCTCTGCCTCCCACGAGCGGAAGAGAGCATCACCTCGCCTCATCTCTTCTCTTCCCCTGTTCCTTAGATATGTTTCCCCTACCACCTCCTGCCCTGACTCGGTTAATAACTGTGCCAATGCCTGTCTGAAGGACTGTAGGAAGGGAAGAGAGACTGTCCTTGTCCCTTTTTTTTTTTTTTTTTTTTGTGCCAAGCAACTCAGACAAGCTGTGACTGCGCACAGCGGGTCTGTGGTTGTACGTTGTTTTCAAGCACCCTTTTCCAAAGGGGCTTGTGAAGGAGAGAGGGCTACTAGACCTCAAAAGCACAGCAGGAGTGAACTGTACGACTCTCCCCTTCTTCCCCCCTCTCAGTGGATTTTGCCATGGTGTGGTGAGAGAAAAGGGCTGACGGGGGGGTGTCTGTGCTCCAGCTGCTGCTGTGCAGGTGAGATGTTGTTGGTATTGTCACTGCTGTGAGTGTGTCGCAGCCCTCGAATCATTCCTTGCTGCTTCGTCTTTCTACGTTTTTTTTTTTATTATTATTTATTGATCTTAATTATCAGACTTATTTATTGTTCGAATATTGTATTATTTGTATAAACTATGCTGACTGTTTGCACCAAGGGGGCGGGGGACAGTTTATTCGGGCCTCCCTGACTGTCCACGTCCCGTGTTGATGTTCTTACACTCACTGTGTCTCTGTATATAATAAAGTGTGAGCGTAGGCTGGACATGGCCTCCTTTCTTCGCCTGTAGTCCCACCAAGATGAGAATGGCCTGGGTATCTGGGTGTAAGACTGCATTTGAAGTCCCTCATAAGGGAACCAAATCCTTCCCTTTGTTAAACCTCTTCAACGGCTGTTGCTGGTATCCAAGCATGTCTTGCTTGAAAGATCAGCTGCTGAGATGAATAAACACCCTCAGTGTCAGTTACTGCCGTGTTAGCTCATGTGGCGGAACCAGATGCAGCTTACTGGTGCTAGGATAATCCCACGTGTTGAATGTCTTTTTTTTTTTCTGTTGTTTAAGCTAAAATGACTTGGAGAACAGCCCTCCAAAATAGAACGACATCCAAAGAGCTCTCTGAAGACTGCCTGTCGTCTTAATTGGTCCCCTTTGTACGCATCTGTCTGTCCGTTTTGTCTCTGCATCTCTAATTTGATATCCAGAGGAATGGTACTTGTTCAATGAGCCTCTAATCGCCTCTTGAATGACCAAGCAGAGCCAGACCCAAGATCTAATGTTGTCTGCTAACTCCAGTTCCCTAATTGGCTGGATACCCAGACCCCAAGTCACTTTTCAGAGCTCACTTGTACCAAGTTCAAACTCGGAGCATTGCTGTTGAGCCCTCGGGCCACAGCCAGGCTGAGTTATTTATAGGTGCATATACACACAGGTGCACAGCAAGAACTTCCCCTGGAGTTCCCCCCTTTTTTCTAGGGTGCTCCTAGGGTTGATCCTTCTCGTACTCTCTTCCTCATTCTCTCTGTCCTTGCCAGCTGTCGGGACCAGCAGATGGGTTTGGAGGCTGTGGACTCCCAGGCTGGTACACCAGGAGATAGGAGGGAATCCGGTAGCTAACTGGTTCCTAACAGCCCAGCAGCCTGTGTTTGGGCACTCCCTTGACTTTGGACTTTTCTCGGGATCTTGAGTGGCGAGCTTGTTGCCGCTGAAAACAGCTCCCAGCTATGTTTTCCCCAAATAGACGATGGCTGACCAGTATCCCTCATGGCTGTGCTTTTGATCTGATGGACCTCTCCCTGGGGGCTTTGCTGTGTAGCAGAGGTGGGCTTGGAGCAGAAGAATAGGCTTTACCTGGCCTACCCTCGATGCCTCACATCACTGAGGCCACCAGGAAGGAGTCCTCTACGTGCTGCTTCTCCCCGACGACGGAAGCAGAGGGATCAGTGCTGCCTCCAGCCACTGGGCTGCTCTGTTGAGCCCTCTGTGGGGCTGAGAGCAGCAATATAAGCGATCCACCAGACCTGCCAGGCTGCTGTTCTGTGGCTTCCCTCCGCTATCCTCCTGCACGAAGGTGAGAATGAGCAGACCTTCCTAGAAAACAGACTGGAAGACCCCCTCCCGGTGTCCCTGAGGGGTGGCGAGCTCTCCATCCAAGCCCTTCAGGTATCATTCAGCTTGCGTTAAAGCCTCTGGTGCCGAGGCATCTAGGATCCCCGGGGGGATCACGTCTGTCGTTTAAACTGAAATAAGCGATGGCTTCTGCCTAGGTAGGCTGATTTAGT
The DNA here is from genome assembly GCF_013377495.2 of Cygnus atratus. Lineage (NCBI taxonomy): Eukaryota > Metazoa > Chordata > Aves > Anseriformes > Anatidae > Cygnus > Cygnus atratus. The sequence continues at coordinate 55,061,246 of NC_066362.1, read as the reverse complement.
CATCTAAAGCAGTTTTACTTCTTGGGCTGAGTGCTTAGAGAAACGGTGCAGTTGCCAGGGAGAACAGGGCTGTGGAAGCGCATGGGAGGGTGGAACGGATGGGGGAGCTCGTTTTGGCGTAGAGAACAGCTTTTATCTTCTCTCCTGAAAGCTGCAGCATCCTTGCCCGCTGTGCAATAAAGACAGCACCCCTGCAAGGCGCGTGGCAGCCGTTCAGTTATCCAAGGAGCCCAGCATCCATGTGTAAGTGCTGTTACTGTGGCAACCCCTGGCTGGTGGTGTTAGCAGCAACCCGCAGAGCATCGCCTGCCCTGGGCAAGGCCCGGGGAGAGGCAAGGGATGCAGCATACGTGATTTGAAGGCAGGTAACCTGGAAGCAATCCCTGTGTGCTCCTCCGTGGCTGTCTGCTCCTTTCCTCTACTGCTTTGGGACCTCTGGCTGGGCAGCTCTCACCAGCCTGACTTCCAGGGCACCAAGGCTTTGGCAGCCTGGTGTCCCCTAGTTTGAAACGTTCCTCATCGTGCTCCTGTTTTCCTGGGGTCGGTAGGACCTCCTGGGACCTCCGGAGGCCCCCTGCTCCAGCCACCCAGAGCAGGCTGTCCAGGACCACGTCCGGGTGGCTTTTGGAGATCTCCAAGCAGGAAGAGTCCCCGACCTCTCTGGGCAGCCTGTGCCGGAGCCCTGTTACCCACCCAGTGAAGAAGTGCTGCCTGGTGGTCAGAAGGAGCCTCCCATGTTCCAGTTTGTGCCCACTGCCTCTTTTACCCTTGCACTGGACACCACTGAAAAAATAAGAGCGGAAGGCTTTCTTCCCTTGACCTGCCGGTAACTCCTCCTAATGCAACCCAGGACACCAATACCCATTTTTGGTAAAATATGGTTGTGCCTGCCCGCGTGCAGGACTTTGCATTTCCCCGTGTCGAACTTGACGGGGTTCCTGTCAGCCCGTTTCTCCAGCTCGCCGAGGTTCCTCTGGATGGCAGCACAACCCGCTGCTGTGGCGGCTGCTGCTCCCGGTTTTGTGTCATTTTGCTGAGGAAGCATTCTGCTCCATCACGCAGATGACTAACGATGAGGTAAAACAGGACTGGGGCGCCCGTACTGACCCCTGGGGTACAGCACTCGTTACCGGCCTCCAGCTAGACTTCTTGCCACCGATCACCACCCTCCGGACTTGTCTGTTCAACCAGTCTGTGATCCACCTCGCTGTCTATTCATCCAGCCTGTACTTTAACTGCTCCTCTATAAGGATCTTAGGAGAGACAATATCAAAGGGAATTCCTGAAGTCCAGGCAGGCAATATCCTTGCTTTCCCCTCATCTACCATGTCAGTCATTTCATCATAGAAGCTTATCAGGTTGGTCAAACGACAAACGCTGCAGGAAGATACGGGTCTAAAGATATTAATCAGCGAGCAGATGCCTGTAATATGAGCAACTAATAATCACCTCGGCTGGGATGTTGGTAGCATTCAGCCACATGACCTGCTAGGAGAAAAGGAAGGATCTGGAAGGTGTTGGGACTGGCAGGATCGAGGAGTTTTTTTTTTTGTTTTGTTTTTTTTTTTTTTTTTCATGGGAAAGTTCCTCTGGAGCCAAGACAGGCTCATGATCCAAGGAACTCGCTCGGTACTCGTCCAACCTGATGCGAGGCTCCCCCTTTGCCAGGGCAGGCACCTCAGGCACCACCCTGTCCTGCAGCACGGGGCGCAGGGAGGAGGAGGCGAGGAGCAGCAGCCTGTTACTGCCTGCCCCGAGAGGCAGCAGCCAGCGTTTGCTCTTCCTCCAGCAGCACAGTGTGTAAGGAGCCTCCTCTGCTGCACAGGTTGTCTCTCCTCACTCCCTACACAAGGTGTTGTAGGCGTCTGGGTGCCTCACTGCTGTCCCTGTGTCGTTGTACGTCTTCCTTATTGCCTTTCCTTTCACAGTGTGGGACTCTGACCCCAGCAAACTCACCCAGCCTGCAACTTGCACAGCTTTGCACGTACAGGAACTGCTGCTGTACTGTCAGGCTTTGCTGGGAATTGTGCACAGACGACGTATTGGAAGTGCTCCTGGTTGACAAGCTAGCTCGGCTCTCCATGCAACCCCTGTGAGACGCCGAACCAGTTGAGAACAATTAAAAGCCATTAATAACCTCCCCAGTTTAGAGAGTTTTATCAGCCTTTGTAGCTTCAGTGAACCACCACAGCCAAGCACAGGCAGCTCCGTAAGGCCTGAGCGTGGAAAAAAGGGAGGTGATGCAGGGAACAGCCCCGGATTGCCTGGTCTGCGACCATCCGAGTTGTCCTGCCCGGTGGCTGTGATTTAGTCACCCGAAGCAAGTTGGGTGCTGCTTGCTGTTTCCTCAAGGTGCTCTCCGCTGTTG